>NC_134532.1:130003069-131253069 GCF_050624435.1 Tenrec ecaudatus | reverse complement strand
TTGCTCTGGGAGTTGGTGAGTGCATCATTCAGCACCATGCTCCATGTTCCAGTTCCTGCATCTACTGGTCTACTGTTGTTTCCCTGGTGGTACAGCTGTCTTCTGTATCCAGGAGGCTCATGGAATCTTAGGTACAGAGCACATGTTCCTTTCCTGGCTCCTGCTGGTCATGAGAGTTCTCCCCTTGAGTCTAAGAGGCCGCATTTTATATGCAGCAGGCGGATACTCCAGAGAATCCTATTCAAAATAACCCCAGGTGAATCCTAAAGTATCTCCCCCCATCCTCTCGCTGAGCTGGATTGGCAAAAGAAAATTTAGTGAGTGTAGAAGACTTGACTAGAAGAGCCACATTAAATCCTTTCCCCCTGCAAATGTGATGCCCTTCCTCTTGAATATGCCATTCTCAGTCTAGAAATATATGGTTATGTAATTCAAAATGGCCATTAGCAGTCCATTTCAGCCCACTAATACCTAGGGTATTCATGTGTATTCTATTTCATTTTTGACCACTCCCAATTATGCTAAAGTTATACTTCATGCATTCCAACGTTCTATAATTAATAGATGTGTGAAGCTCTTTCTTCTCAGTTAATTCTGTGCCCCATCAGAAAATGCAGGTTTTATCCCATCCAAGTCATTATGGTCAATTCTAACCTGTGAAGACATTCATTCCTCCACTGTAATTTAAGTGTCTTCTGACCTGAGCGATTCATATTCTGGCACCATATTGATCAATGTTCAACTGGTATCCAGAAGGTTCTTGGAGGCTAATCCCACAGAATCAGACATCCCATGACTTCTTTATAGTCTCTTCTTAGTCTGGAATCTCTGCTGATATCTGTGCATCTTCAGTGACCCCACAGGCATTTGACTAACTACCAACCCATTGAGACTCAAGGCATAGTCAAGTGGACACTTACTTTAAAGGATTCAATTTGAGCAAGCTGTTTATACTTGACATCATTACATTTTGTTCCGGCTACGTAATCTCACCCTCTTCTATAATAATGCTCTACCCAGAGCATATATCTGGTACAAAACAGAGCAAGTGCGATGCTAACACACATCAACTACTAGGGAGTTTGTAATTTTTATACACAGAATAGATCACAGTTTTGTTCAAGAGAATGGTCTTTATTCCCCTTACTAGAAGGGAGAGGCTTCCTATTAACAACAGTTGCTAGGGTTTCATTCTGATTCATGGTAAATCCACGTGGGTTTGATTAGAACTGTGCACCATAGTGTTCTTAATGTTTGAGTTCTTGGAAGTCGATTGCTAGAGGGTTCTCTGGGTTGATTCAAAAGTGCCAATATTTTATTACCAGGTAAAAGTCTTGAACAACTGTAATGTCCAGGGTTTTCTCCCTACTAACCCATACCCACTGCCATCCAATTAATTTTCAGTCATAGGAACCCTCTACAGCATGTCTGGGACTGTAAATATTTGAGAAAAAAATTATATTTCCCTTTGGAGCAGCTGGTAGGTCTGAACTGTCAACCTTGTGGTTGGTTAGTGGTTCAATGCCAGCCCATATCATCATCAGGACTCCCACGGAACCACTATACTATAGGAAGAACATGAACCTCTTAGAAGAGTTGCTATGGAAGCAAAGCAAAAATAAAACCCCCCTGTGGTAACAACAAAACACACACACACAATTTTATTGACAATGACGGCATCATATAGTTGTTGATAAAATCTCATATAGGACATTATTTTCAAACACAAGATTGGACTTATTCTTTCACTTTAAATAACTAAAAATCAAGGAAACATGAACATAACATGTTTCATACATTGGACAACACATTGGACAGGATACTAATGTCTTAGGAAAGAGAAACAAAAGATGTAGCCCTTTTGACTTATTAATTAGTGTATTGTCTCCAGTTTTCTAAACTGAAGTACAAAAAGAACACCCCACCCCACCCCAAATACTTCACTTGTCTCCCTGGGGGAAGGAAACTGGAGGAGCTAACAGGGGGCGCCTTACAAGAGGAAAGGAACCTGGAAACTGTTCCGAAGTGTCCTATGAGCCTTCAGATTAGCAGTGAGTGTTCCTGTGAGGGAAGTGCAGTAAGCCAGGGAAAGACCCAGTCGAAAGAACATATGTTCAGTTGAGAGTCTCCGTTGTCACTTTCCAGAGTTGGAGTCGCTTTGATCAAAGCACACACTGAGTAAATTCCCACTCCCGTGGGCCCTGTGGGGCAGGGCAGAACTACCCCCGTGGGTAGATGAGATTGTAACTCTTCATGTGGGTAGACGGTTTCCTTTGATACCCATGGAGAAGCTGGCGATTTCAAACCTCTGACCTGAGAGTTAGCAGCCCAACCTGCACCCACTCTGCTACCAGGCCTTCTCAAACTGGACCAATAGGAAGCATCGTGACAAATGGAGAAAAGATTGATGTTGTCAAGGACTTCAGGTTGCTGGGGCCCACATGGAGGCATAATCAAGAGATCAAAAGATAGATTCCATTCGGTCGGCCTGATGCACAGCCCTCACTAAGGTGTTGAAAACAAGGATGTGCCTTTGAGGACCAAGAAACAAGGAAGACTGCAGAACAACGGATGCATTAGAGCTATGACGTTACAAAGAATATGGAAAGTATCATGAAATGCCTAAAAGACAAATAAGTCTGTCTCAGCCGGACAGCCAGAATGCTCCTTAGAACCAAGGATGGCCAGACTTCCTCTCACACACTTTGGAACTCTTATCAGAAGGGACTAGTCCCTGGAAGAGTACGCCTTGTTTGAGAGGAAAGATAAAGGGAAAGAGGAAAACCCTTGATGAGATGGATTGACCCGGTGGCTGCAACAATGGGCTTAAACATAAGGAAACATATGAGGATGACATGGGACAGGCAGTGTTTCCTTCCATTGTACATAGGCTCTATTGTGAGCTGAAACTGACTGGACAGCATCTAACACCAATAGCAACATTGCATTGGGAAAATTTACTGAACAAGACTTCTTTCAAATGTTGAAGAGCTAAGCCATTACTTTGAAGACTGATCCAACCATGACATTCTCCATTGCCTCATAGGCATGTAGAAGTTGGATAGTGAATAAAAAAAGACTGAAGATGAATTGATGCATTTGGGAACTGGTGAAAAATATTGAAATTTCCATGAACTTCTAGAAGAACAATACTGTCCTGGTCATGGAGAAAGTACAATCCGAATACTCCACAGAATAGAGGCTGTACAGACTTTATCTCATGTGTCTTGCACAGGTTATCGAGAGAGGCTAGTCCCTGAAAAAGGGCATTATGATAGGCCAGGATTCCCCCATCATATGATCTGATACCCTGTGGTCAACTCTTTCCATATAAATATACATACAGTATTCCTGGTTGTGCTTTTCTAGAGTGCCCAGAACAACACAGGCAACATGCTGAGTAAAGTGGAGGTGTAGTGCAAAAAGAGGATGACTCTCAATGAGACAGATCAACAGCGTGGCTTCAAGAATTGGTTCAGGCATAAAAGCAATGGTCATGATGCTTCTGGACCGGGCAGCAGTATTTCTCTTTGGTATGCACAGTATGACTGAATCAGAACCAACTTGTTGGTACTTAGCAGCAACAACAACAATAACAACAACATGATCTATTAGACTAAATGATTGTCTGAGTCAAATGGCCAATAGTTATCCTTTTCAGCTCACTAAGGTCGATGATAATTATTTCTATGTGCTCCTTTTCCCTTTTAATCATTTCCAGTTTTCCAGCATTTATAATTTGCACATCCATATGCTGATTATTAATAGATGTTTGTAGAGATTTCTTAGCACTTGGTGTTTGCAATGTCAGTGGACGAAACCCTTACAATCTTGGATTTATTGGTGTCATTTACTCTACACTGAAGAGGTTGCTCTTCCTCAGTCAGAGTTGAGTGTCTTGCATCTCCAGGGGCTCATCTTCGCTCACACCATCCACCTTGGGTTCAGTTTCTATTTGTAAAGTTTAATTGGTCGAACTCTTTTGGAAGTGGACCAGATACGTTTGGCAGCTCCACTGGAACCTGTCCACCGTGGTTGATTCTGGTGGTTTTGAAATGTGGCATAGTTTCCACATCACAGCAACTTGCCAGCCACAAGCTGCCAGCCAAGCAGTGCTTTGATTATAACACTCAAAAGCAACGGCAGGGAAGAAATGCCTCTTGCCGAAATTTTTCTTAAATATCGCCAATTTTCCTTAGGCACACAACACATTCTCAGGAATAATACTCAATAAAACTATTCCCAGGCAAGCCACCTTTTTCAAGAAAATGTAAATGTGTATCTTTAGTTTCTCCTTGGAAGACATTTTCAGAAGTGATGGAACCATAATAATGAGAGAGAGCAGTAAATAACAGCCTATTTTTTTTCCAGAATCTGCTGCGCTGCTATTGAAGCTAAAGCAAGACAATGAAATTCATACTCCTCCGAACAACTGAATGAGCACCTTCCTTCTTTAGTCCTCGCAGGTTCCATGTGTGACCTGTGAAGCTAATCTACACGGGGGCCTTGCTTTCTTCTTGACAAGGACGCTGAGCTCTTCCTTAGCAGTTCCAGATAAAAACCAATTCTAATAAGATTTTTTTCTAGTTCGCTTTCTTGCAAATGAAAGCACTGTGTAATCTGCTCCTTGGTTATGGAAAATAAGATCACTAACCTCAGGCAACTGTGGCTGAATTCAATAATGATTTAATTGCTCAAATAGCCCCCACCTTTTCCATATCAAACATCTTTTCCACTTTGAATCTAAGCACATTTGGATTACCTGCCTTTCCTTGAATTTCCTCGTTCCGTTTCCTGTCACTTCACTGGGTTTTGTAGCTTATCATTTACTTGTCTGAAGGAAATTTATTTTTTAGAGTAAGAGACTTGATTTAAGAGTAAGAGTTATGAGAAGAGGGGGAAGGGAGACTCTGGATAGGTCAAGATATGACAAAATAACGATGTATAAATTACCAAGGGCACATGAGGGAGGGGGGAGAAGGGAGGGAGGGGAAAAAAAAAAGAGGACCTGATGCAAAGGGCTTAAGTGGAGAGCAAATGCTTTGAGAATGATTGGGGCAGGGAATGTATGGATGTGCTTTATACAATTGATGTATGTATATGTATGGACTGTGATAAGAGTTGTATGAGCCCCTAATACATTGTTTTAAAAAAGAGTTATGGTTTTAACATGATCAATTGGTCATTTAGAGTTATAGTTGGTATTATTTATCCTACTTTCCCATGGCAATTCTGAACATTTTCTAAATTCATTTATGTATATGTATTTCTCATGATTACTGGGTAATGTAAATGTTGTGTTCCTGTCTCTGAAACCATATACAGGGTGGTTACGGTTTGAAATGAACTCAGGGCCGGTGGGTTTGGTTTTGGAATTACCAGCAGGTGGCCTGGTAGAGCAGTGGGTTATGAATTGGGCTGCAAACGTACATTCAGCTGTTCAATTCCAACCGTCACCTGAAGTGAGACACTGGAGAGTTTCTGCTCCTCTAGCAGAGTTTAGCCTTGGAAACCCAAAGGAGCCTGTCCTACAGGGTCATAGTAATGAGTCAGCATCGACTAGATGGCAACGGAATTATTTATGACCTAAAGGTTAACGATTCAAACCCACTTAGAGGTGGCATGTGCAGAAGACATGGCAACTGCTTCAATAAAGCAAGCACACGAGGCACAGTTTGACTCTGTAACACATATGGGATTGCCCGGTATTGGAATCAACCTTTATGGTGAAAAGTTTGATTTTGGTTTATACTTCCTAGCATTTGGAGTTTTAGGGCTTTTAAAATATTTTTATTCACTCAAAAATCCACTGGCATTGAATTAATTCAGATTAATAGAGACTCAATATAAAGTTTCTAAAAATTTGACTCTTTCTGGAACCAGAGAGCCTCATCTTTCTCTCTCAGCGCAGTTGGCGGGTTTGAACCACTGAGCTTGCAGTTAGCAGTACACTTACCCATGGTGCCACTAGAGCTGTAGTGTAGTGTTTGTCAGGTGCCATCAAGTTGATTCCGATCCTTAGCGACAGAGGTGTTTGGCAAATCAGGACAGTCAGGATCGAGTCTTCAATCCAACTTTCCACCACTGTCCCTTGGAGAGATTACTCACGTTCATTTACAGGCGATCTGTTATGCTCTGTTGTGCTTTGATTTGTCATTTCCACAAGCTCACTTGTAGTCAGGCCACTGAACATTTCTTAAGACTATTTCTTGTGAAATGGAGTGGCCCTGTTTTTATGCGTTGGTTACACATGTTTACTTTTCCCAAAGCAAGTTTCGCCTAAAGAAAAATTTAATCAGTTTAAATGTCTTGCCATCTCTCCTTAGCCAGGTTTACTGACTTTTAAGCCTAAGAATTCAGAGCATGGATATTCAGGGCTGTGTGATTTATTTCCCATATAATATACACAATTGCATCCACTCTTTTATCCTTTCCTAACACCAAGTAATATCCTCCAAAGAAGCCAAACCTGTCTGGCCAAGTGATAGGTGATACGCATTTTGGATAAATCTATATGCTATTTTTTCCAGCACAATCAAGTGAGTCTAGTAGAGTTCAGGGCAGGGGAAGATGAAATTATATGGATAAAATGTGGCTTTATCAATACAGTAGAATGGCAAAGCGATTTGCTAATAGAAGAAAAATAAGCTAGTAATTAATAAGCAGCTCCTTCATGTCTAGTCCTCCAGCCAGCTACATTTGCCATTTCTCACAGATGGAAACAAGAGTAAGCAACAGTAAAATAACATCCTGAGAAAACCAAGACTATGCCAGACTAAAAACAAAAACAAACATACATAATATCTCATTCTGAATGCTATTTAGTCTGAAATTTCAGAGATTATTACAAACAAACAAAAACTGGCTGTCATTAATAATGTGTGCATTAGTCTTCTGTAATAAATTACTACAAACTTGGCAGACAACTCACATATATTCTATTACAGTTCTTATGGTTTGAATTCATTGAGCAGAAATCAAAGCTTTAGCCAGGCAAAGCTCCCTCCGATACTCTAAGGAAGAATCTTTTCCGTTTGCATTCTCTGGCTGTAAGGATAACGTCCTGCATCCATCAGCTGGTGGCTGCTTCACCACCAGAGCAGGGCATGGAGGAACTTGCTCCAGTGGTCACATTGCCTTCTGTCTCTCCGGTGGAATCTCCTGCCTCCTATTTATAAGGATGCATCAATTGCATTTAGGATCTGCCTGGATAAGCTAGAATAATCTTCCTAACTCACGTTCCTTAATTCAATCCCTTTCAAATTCATTTTGCCATATAAAATAATGTCACAGTGATTAGGATCTGAATGTCATTGGGGATCACTATTCAGTCTAATGCAGGGTCTGAAGCAAATATAGAACTAAATTTTTTTAAAATTAAACTTGCTAATCATAGATTATTAAATTTTCACTATGAATAACAACTTTATGGCCAAAAAAATTTCCTTAAGCATATTTATCTATGTGGCCAACTAGCCACACTACTCCACTTGTTTGTCCCTTTGTGCTGTTGTGGTGGTTTGATGGTGCCGGAAGAAAAGGCGCTGGAAGATGCACCAGAGCCCCCTCCCCCTCCCAATGTGAGCAGGTTTCAGTGGAGCTTCCTGACTAAGAACAGACTGTGAAAAAGGAATGGGCAGTCCACTTCTTAGAAATCGGACACTAAACACCTCATGGCACTTGCTTGCTGAAAGGGAAGAGAACTTGAATCACTTGTTGATAAAGATCAAGGATTGCAGCCTTTAATATGGATTACAACTCACTGTAAAAAAAAAAAATCAAAATCCTCTCCAGTGGACCAATCAGTAGCATCCTGATCAATGGAGAAGAGATTCATCTGGCTTCAAACCGCAATCAATGCCCGTGGAGCCAGCAGTCAAGAAACCAACTGCCAGATGGCATTGGCGAAACCTGCTGCCCAAGACCCTACAGGAGATGGACTGACCCTTGATCGCCCCACCGGACTCCGACATGACAGTAATTGTAAATGTGCCTTAGGGAAGGTCAATGTGTCCTTCTGTTCGCTTTAAGGTTTATGTGACCCGGAGCTGACTAAAGGGAACCTGCAAACAATTCACATTAAGTGAAGATTTCCTGGTTGTGATTGAAAACACGTATATTAAGAAGAAACTGGTGAGCTTTCAGCCACATTGGAGGTGGCAAGTCCTTTGTCCCAGACCTGCTTCCAGGAGCTTGAGGTCCCCTTACCGACTGTGTCCTCTCTGTAGCCGGGGGTTGGTACTGGACCAGGAATCTTCTCATTTGACTTTATGTTCTTATGTCCTCACTGTAAGTGGAATATTTGCCAGTTGCTTTTATTTTTTCAAATTATTTCATTTGAAAATTCAAAATGCAAATATGACATTCTATTCTTTGAGTAAAAAGAATTTAAATTGTACATGTTACTCAAGCAGAGGGTGGGACGCGATAAAAAGCATTGGAGGGAAAGGCAAACCACGAAAGTAACACCAGAGTCAAGCTGAGAAAATAGTTGTCACTTAACACGTGACCTGACTTCCCACCAACTGAGTCTGGTGTTCTCCTATGCTAAGGTGCACCTGACCCAGGTCATGGTATGTTAATTGCTTCCCATGCATTGAACGTTGGACAGTGAATGAGGAAGACCAAGGACAAGTGGATGCATTTGCATCCTGCTGCTGGAGAACAGTGAACGCACCAAAGCCAAGCCCGGCTGGAAGGAGCACAACCAGCGGGCTCTGTAGAGGCAAAAGGACGGAGAAGCTTTGTCTTGCGGACTTTGGACATACGTCAAGAGGGACAAGTCCCTGGAGAGGGACATCATGCTTGATAAAGTAGAGGGACAGCAATAGATAGGAAGGCACTTTAAAAAACTGAATGAGAGTGGTTCCAAAAACGGACTCAGGCATGAGGACAACCGTGAGGACAGCATAGGACTAGCCGGTAGTTCTTTCTGTTGGAAATAGGATTGTTATGGGCGGGAATTGACTCAATGGAACCTAATACTATGCTCCCAGATGTTTTATTCTGTTTCTTGTTCTTTTCTGTGGTTTGCAAGACTGTCATTTAATGATAACAAGCTTTCTGGCCTCTTCTTCTGCATAATACCAAGAGCTGTGGATTTTAACTTGCTACCTTGCTTTCCCTCTTTGTCAGCATTCAATGTGCTACAGTTACTCATTTTCTTTCCAAATTGACTGAAAGTAAGATTGTTCCTTTTCGTTGTAGTTTCACTCCTAGCACTATGTCTGGAGTATTAATTCAGAGCAAATATCGGGAGTACACTAAAGGCAATTGGGATAGATTGAATGCTAGTATATGATACATAAATTGGATCAGAAAAATATACATGTAAGTGGAGGAATGAGGTAACCATTTAGAAGAATAAGAATAACTTTTGCTATTGAATTTATAACAAGGGGGGACTTTCATCAGCAAACCATATTAAGAGTGAATAAGACAGGAGTGCTTTGAGTCAGGGAGTTTCACTAGAAGGTTACTTTTGTAAATCTAACCTAAGATCATGAGGATCTGAATCATGGAAACACCAGTGAACATGAGAGGGGAGAGAGGAAGAAGGAGGTGCAGGCAAGACCGAAAGGACATTTCTAAGGAGAATTGGCTGGAATAATATTGCCAACTGGGCTTTCGAATATGTACATGCAAGTTTGTCTTGAATTTTATAACTATATTTATATAGCTATATATAGTTCTATAAATATATATAGCTATATTCTTTTCCTTGAAACTAGCTCAGTGCCCAAACTTGTGTAAACATTTTTGTGTTTGCTCTCTTACTTGTTTTTAAATGTTTTTCCTGTTTTGAAGTTGGCATTGTGAATTTTTTTTAAGTTCATCCAATATAGGTGATCACATTCGCCTCTTTGGATAGATGATAAGGATGCAGTAGAGTCATGGGAGTAAAGCCTTAAGGACTTAGCTGATGGGGCATGACTCAAAATTAGAAGAAGTAGCTGTAAGCATCAATTGATTATCAGAGTTTAGACTGTACAAAGTATGAATGTATTAATGTTGGAGGTAACCAAAAATGAAATGGAATGTATACAGATTAATATTCTATCCTTCAGTACTGAAATTGACTGATATTGGCTATTTTTGAATCAGGCAGGCATATAATTTACTATCCTGGGAAGGACAGATTTTTAAGGAATGACGTGGAATTCTTATTCAAAAAGAAAATTTCAAGATCCATCTTGAAGTATGATTTTCTGTGTGATAGGATAATATCTATCTGCATAGAAGGAAATTTAATCAATACATTATTATTCAAATTTATGTACCAACCACTAAGCTAGTGATGCAGAAATTAGAAGACCTTGACCACGGTATTTAGTTGGAAATTGATCAAATATGCAATTGAGATCCATTGATAATTATTGGCAATTGAAAAACAAAAGTTGGAAACAATGAGAAATAAACAGTAGTTGGAATAAATTGTCTCAATTAGAGAGGGAAACTGGAGGTCATATGATATAATTTTACAAATCCAATGGCTTGTTTATTGAAAATAACTTTGTTCAACATCACAAAAGATGACTATAATGAGGACTTCTCCAGAAGGGACTCTTAAGCTAAGGTCAACGGACAACATGATGAAGTTACATAGATGAACAAAAAATATTCAAAGGTCAACTTAAGATGATGAAGTAAAAATTACAAATAAATGTGCAAAGACCTTGAGTTAAAAAGTCAAAAAGGAAGAACATGTTCAGTATATCTTAAACCAAAAGAACTCAAGAAACAATTCAAGCCTAAAGGTGCAATATTGATAGTTTCTATATATCGAAAGAGGCAGGGATCATAAAAGGAGATGGAAAAAAACTCAGAGTCACTCTACTAAGAAAAATTAGTTGATTTTAAACTGTTTCAAAAGTAGCATATGAACAAGAACCAAAGTTACTGAAGGAAGAAGCTCCAGCTGCTCTGAAACCATCAGCCAAAACCCAGGACCCAGGAATTGATGGAATAGTCATTGAAATATTTCACCCAGCACTCACTTGTATAAGCCAAGAAATTTGGAGGACAACTACTTGGCCAGTCAACTAGAAGAGAACCATATTTGTATGCATTTGAGAAAGGAGTGTTCCAATAGAATTCACAAATCACAGAGAAATATTATTAATATCACATGCAAGCTGCCCATGAGAGAGGGCTGTCTGAGTGTCAGGCTAGATTCAGAAGAGGACTTGAGACAAAGGAAAATATTGTTGATGTCAGATAGATCTTGACTGAAAGCAGAGAATACTAGAAAGATGTTCACTTGTGTTCTATTGACTATGGTAAAGTATTTGGCTGTATGACGAATGAACTCTGACAAACCGTGGATAGTCTTCAGAAGATCAGAATCCCAAAACACTTCATTGCACTCATGTAGAATCTGTACATGGATCACCAGGCAGCTATATGTACAAAACAGGGAACAATGCATGGGTTAAAATTAGGAAATGTATGATCAAAGTTGTATTCTTTCACCATATTCAATCTGTATTCTGAGCAAATCATCAGAGAAACCGAATTATATGAAGAATTTGGCATCAGGTTTGTAGGGAAGCTTATTAACAACCTACAATATGCAGGTGACACAACATTGCTAGTTGAAAGTGAAGAGAACTTCAAGCACTTGGTGATGAAGATCAAGGATTGCAGCCTGCTGTATGGATTACAACTCACTGTAAAGAAAACCCAAATCCTCACAATTGTCCCAGTACATAACATCCTGATAAAGGAATAAAAATTGAAGTTGTCAAGGATTTTATCTTGCTCAAATGTTCATAAGGGCAATGTTCATGGATGCAGTACTCAAGAGCTCAAAGAACACATGGTATTTCTTCCCAAGACATCCTTAGAGTGTTATAAGGCAAGGAGGTTTCTTGGAGGACAAAGGTGCATCTGACACAGACCAGGGGGTTTCCAATTGCCTCATATATGAAAGTTGAACATTGAATAAGGAAGAACAAAGTAGAATCGATGTGTTTGCATTATGGTGTTGCTGAAGAGGGCTGAAAATGTCATGATGTACCAAAAGAACAAGCAGATCTGTCTTGTGAGAAATAAAGCCAGAATGCTCCTTATAGGTGAGGACCATGAGGTTCTGTTTCACGCACTTTGTGCATGCTATCAGAAGACATTAATTCTTGCAGAAGGACCTCATGTTTTGTAAAGTTGAGGGAGAGCAAACAGAGCCAGACCCTTAATGAGATGGATTGACACAGGGGAAGTAAGTGCACTCATACAAGAACAATTGGGAGAACAGGGCAGGACAACATAGGGCTTCCTTCTGCTGTGCATAGAGGTACCCTGAGTTGGGACTGTCTTGAAGGCACCTAACAACAGTAGCATCCTGTACCAAAGAACCTTGGTGGCACACTTGTTAAAGAATGGGTTGGAAATTTAAAGGTCAGATGTTTAACCCCACAAGCTGCTCCAATGGAAAAAAGATCAGGCGATGAACTTTCAGAAAGATTACAGCCTAGAAAACCCTGTTGGGAAGTTCCATTCTTTGTAATAGACTGGTTGTTGGTCAGTATAAGGTCAGTGGCAGTTAGTTTGGTTTAGGCTTTAGATATTTTGGAGCAGATCACCTTATTTTCTGATTTGTATCTAGGTGGGTTCTAATTACCAACGTTTGGCCAGTGGCATAGCGAGTAAAGCATTCTCACCTTTCAGGGACTTGTAGAAGCATACTAGCTATTGAAAGAGTAAGAGCAAGGGCTAGGATGAATTTTTATATTATGTTTATTTTTGTGTGATGGTGGGTAGTATGAAGGTGGATATAAATACAAATATAAACACACATTTCTGACATTTAAGGGAACTCTGGGGCACCTAACAAAGAGGAAGCGAAGAGTCGTTTCTAACACAAGGACAATAAAATTATAGAGGATTAAAAGACATCAAAACTTTAACCTAATTGGATCGCTGATATATTTCTCACAAACTCACGGGAGCTTTCTGCCCTTGTCCTGCAGGGTTGCTGTACATCAGCATTGACTCAGTGACAGTAAATCTGAGTCAAGAAGTAGAAAAAAAAGAGAGCAATATTTAGGGGACATGGTGACATAGTTGCTTGTTCTGGGAGCAATTTACCATCACAGATAGTTTTATATATGAACCTTAATATCATATTTTATGTGAAGTCTCCTCTTACACACTTTGGACATATTGTAAGGAGGGACCAGTTCCTGGAGAAAGACTTCAAGTTTGGTAGAGAAGAGGGGCAGCGAAAACGAGGAAGGTCCTCCAGGAGCTGGGTCGTCACAGAGGCTGTAACCATGGGGCAAGCACAGGAACCACAGAGACAAGCCAGAGCAGGCAGCGCTTCCTTGGCTGTGCATTGGGTGAGTACGGGTCAGAATCCTCGCAAGGGCTCCCAACAAGACAGCATTTGAAGTCAACCGACTCTTCTCATGTCATTCTCTTTCCTTACTTTCTTCGTTTTTGTAGTTGTTCAGTTATGCTACTGTTCACTTGTTTGTTGGGGTATTTTAAAGCCGAACAGCTAATGGTTCCAGACAGCTTCTGACTTTGCTTTTAACCTACGGCTGCCACTGAATGAGCTTTTGCGACTTTTCCATTCCTCTAGTCCTCCTTCAGTCAATGAGGGAAGTGGGTGGCCCATCTTTGCCTAATGATGCGGTATCAAGACACTGGAGCAAATGATGGGGTATGGAGTGATGTAGGAGCACAGTGCAGGAAGATGCACCTCCATCATAGAAATATCGGTCAGCTTGTAGCACACTAGTGAGCATAGAAATAAAAAGTGTATTTTAGATAGGAAAACAAAAAGAAATATATTATCTTTTAAGTTTTTATTGATTTAAAAAATTAAATAGGAACATTATGATATTAAGGCAATCAGACGAAGAGCCAGACTATTGAAGATAAATAGATTCTTAGATCAAACATACACTGGTTAGGGATTCATCTTTGCTTAGATGGAGTGAAAGCTTTCAATATTTACATACATTTAACTGCCAGCTGGTGTTTAAATTGCTGCCTGTCCTCAATCCTACATCTTTCTGAATCTTTTCTCTAGGGAAGGGATTGGCAATTGATGACAGAAGGAGATGTTTTCTTTCTCAGATTATTTTATCATTTATATATATACTTATATATATATATATACACATTTTTATATATGGGAATATATATTTATTTAGATAGTTTTATGGTCTCTTCATGATGATAAGAGAAATGTGATATTTCAAAGCACTCTTAAAAGGTTCCTGTGAGGACTACAGAAGGTGTAATTACATATAATGTGTCTGTTCCACCATTTCCAATCCATAAATGAATGTTTACTTCTCTCTTTCAAGGAAACATACAATGGAAAATTCAATAACGTACAACATTGAGAGCATAGTATGTGACTTCATGTTGAGTTGTGTGTGACACAGAATGAATTGGGACAAATGGTGGCAGTTGTTTGGAGAGAGAAGTCCACAGCCTACTACCATGGGGGTGAGCCCGGTTCATAATCACCACTACTGGGTGTCTGGGGCTGTGATTTTGACCAGGCGCAGGTAATCTCATCTTCTCCGGAAGACTGGGTGTCTGGTTTCAAATGCCAACTTTGTGGTTAGCCATCCAAAGATGCCCCTTAGGGCTCCTGGATGAGAAAAGAGATAAAAAATCCAAATGCTTCTGAAGACCCTCTCCATCAGTCTGACACAAAACAAAGACAAATCAGCCTAATGAGGGAGACCATCAGCTCAAGACCACAATGCCCAAGATTCACAGACAATGTGTTGTAGGGGTTTAGTGGGCTTACCCACTGGGCTTTGATCTGAATGGTAGGAAGTTCAAAACCACCAGCAACTGTGAGGGAGAGTAACTAGGCTTTCTATGTCCATAAACAGTTCCAGTCTCAGAAACATACAAGGGGTCACTTTGAGTCAGCATGGACTTGATGGCAGTCAGTCTGGTTTTCTTTGGTTTGACAGATTAGAAAAGTTCACAAGGTTGATTCTGGGCAGTTTGGGGATGACTCCTATCCTATGACCTGAGTATACCAGTTCATCAAGGACATACCCAGGCAAGTCCCTAAGGTGAGGCTGTCCTGGCCTTTGCTGTCTAGGGAGTGTCAGTCATCCATTTTCAAACATACTCTGTCTGAAGGCAAAATGTCTCCCATTTCTGGTGCATGAGCAGAAAGGACTTATCGGAGGTTGAGTCTCTGTGAGGAGTCAAAGGTGGATTTAGGGCTTACACTTTTGAAAACATCAACGTGGGTCAGTGGAGGGATAGGGCAAGAGAAGCAGGCCGTCAGAAGACGGATTGTCCCAGTGGCTGCAACAATGGGCTCAGGTATAAGAACGGTTTTGACGATGACGCCGCACCTGACACCATCTCCATCTCTCATGCATAAGGTCTCAATGGGTCTGAGCCAGTTCATGGCACCTAACATCAACTGGAAGCCCCAATCTTCTGTGAGCCTCGTGTTCACAACTTTAGTTCTAATACATGGTGAATAATCATATGGGAGATAGGAAACCAAGGAGCTAGGAAGAGTGAGAGACATGTTAAAATTATGATTTGTAATTATGTCATCTTGCCCCTTGGCTTTTTGTCCCCCCATCTCTCATTTTCAGGAATTACATTCCTACAGATAACTCTATTCCATCTTTTGTGTGGTATCTAGAGTTAAGGATAATTATTTGAATGTCTTTGGACAGCAGAAGATGGAAAATACAACTTTCTTTCTTTCCCAGGCACCTGCATGTGGAGTGTTTGGCAATGATCAAAGGACCTAATTTCTTTTGTATAGTAGATTAAATGACATAATATGCATCTCATAAATATTATCAATTTATCTTAAGTACATCTCAGAAGAATAATGGCTAATGGTGTCTGGGTGCAGAAAATCCAATGGAGAATTCTTAAATCCTAGCTATTGATAAATCACTCCATAAAATCAGCTCAGGGCCCGGAGAAACCCTTTCAAGTCTCCGTCGCCTCTATCTAGCCTTAATCTGCTCATGGAGGGCTTAGAATCCAGTAGAGGCTATGAAATATTAGATAAAAAGATATACCTAGAATTGAAGAATTTATTTTATGGGCTTAGAGAGGAAACTGCACTCAAGGTCTGTAGCCAACCACAGAGGTTTGGTGAGGATTAGTACATGTTTTATTAACATATTTGGAAGTACAGAGAGATTTCCCCAAGACTGTCTTTCCCTGTCTCATGTGGTGGACCTTTACACATTTTTTTTGGTATCAGTACATTTCTCAGTTACATTTCTAGTCCTTAAAGTTAATGGCTTTCCCACCCAGGAGTACAATCTATATTTCCTGTGTGTCCCTATATCTGATTTTTCTCTAGGCTGATTGTTTATCTTGACTTTAGATTAAGAATGTAGCTTTCAATTATTCACACCACTGACTCCTTGAGCCCAAACACCTTGGGCACATACATCCCTGGGAGAAAGAATAGGGAGGGGAGGAGAAATGTAGTTTGAGGGAGAATGCAGAAGTTAAAACTGCAGCTTTGGGAAACAGTAATCAGAACTTAACATGTGATTTAGTATTCATTAAAGCTTCCTTTCTCACAGCTATCAATCACGGCTGCCTTACATTCTAAAACTCAGTCACCTGCTATATTGACCTGCAACCAAGATTAAAAAGTGTAGTCTAATCCTGGATTTAGGAGAACATTATATAGATTGTTCGTACTTGATAACTACAATCTGACTCCTATATGTCACGGTGATGATGCCCATTCTGACGGCTGCTTAGTGCAGTAGAGGCGGTGGGAGGCCGTATACGACCTCCCCTGACTTCTTTATCGCCCCCCCACCCACCTCTTCCTCCACTGCTCTCGCCTATAATTCATTGAGATGGCCACACCGACTCCCAGACAACTCATAATGAAAGGGATTCAACTAGAGGTTGACCGTCTGGATCAGTAAAGAGGAGGAATCAAGTCCTTGGTACACAGCAACACCTCTCCTCCGCCGGCATCCCAATTGCTCTCTGGTTCTCAGCCTATCAGCCATGTGGTCCCTGGGATTCTGCCTCCTTGGACCAAGAACCTGTGCACTGCCTCACAATGCCCTAATCTCCAATCTGCCCACCTCACTGCATCCCAGTCTCCGTACCAGTGTCTGCAGCCGCAGGTCTCAGCCTCCGTAGCTCATTCTTAGACCTGACCTACTCCACCTCCAGCCCTGTTAGTGTTACCCACACCCTGTTTGCAGCGTCCTGTCCAATCACTTGATGGGAGCTACGCACACATGGGCAGAAGGGCCATGTTCATAAATCTTACTCTGCCACAGGTAGTAATAATCATCTGTACTGTTTTTATCCTGATGGTGCCCACAAAATACACTGTATTTGAAACAGATTATTCATTATTATTTTAAAATGAATAATAGCTTGTTGACTCATTTATCCTACTGTTTGGTTCAAAGATAATAGCAGTAGGGATTTAAATAAAGCAGTTTCCACTTAGGGTAGAGGCTAATTATGTGTTCCATTAAAACAAAACAAAAAGCACAGCAGCAGTACAACAAACATGTTTGTGTTTAAATCCTGTACTAAGAAGTCCGTTCACAACTAATAATGCAATCTTCCTGTCTGTTCCCGAAATTTTCATTAGCTGCAAAAATAGAATTTTGTGGGACTTTGCTTTAACTCAATGATTGTACCAACATTCAACCCTCTACATATATTGAGTGAACTAATTCACAATTAAAATAGAAATTGCTTGGGGTCAGATTTTTTCTGCTTACTGTTGGGTTTCCTACATCATACTAAAGAGTTTTCAAAAGTTGCTCATGATGACTGTTTTTGAACACAAACCTTTTGTGTTGTTGTAAGGTCAACTCACAATGTACAAACAGACAATACACTGCCTGGTCCAGCGCCACCTTTGTAATCCTTTCTGGACTTGAGTTTATTGTTGCAACAATGGCACTAAGCCACTGCTCCGAGAGTCTTCATTTCTGCTGGTCTTTACCAAGCACGGTATCCTTCTCCAGGGCCTGGTTTTTCCTCACAACGTGTCCAAAGTATGTGAGACCAGGTCTCCTCATCTTGGTAACTAAGAAACATTCTAGATGTCACTCCTACAAGGGAACTAGTTTTAGTTCTTCTGCCAGCCCATAAACTTCCAATAGTCTCTCAACTACCATCATTAAAACGCATCAATTCTCCTCCTCTCTTTCTGATTCATTGTCCAGGTTCCCCATGCAAATGAAACCATTGAAAGCGCCATGACTTCAGATAGCAATAGCTTAGTCTTCAGCCTGACATCATTGTTCTGTAACACTTTACATAGGTCTGGTGCAGCAGATTAACTCAATGTTCTACAGTTACTTCCAGGAGTGTTGACTGGGGATCCAAATGAAATGGCATCTCTGATAGCATCAAACATTTTCATTATCATGATGCTATGTATTGATCCAGTTTGAGGATTTGGTTTGTTTTTACAAACACACCCACACAACCAAACAGAGCCTTTGAATCAATTCTGAAGCATAAAATTTCTAGGAGAGCTTAGCAAGGCTCCTGTGGGTTTCTGAGACTGTCCTTCTTCATAGTAGTAGAAACCCTCACCTTTCTCACAAGGACCAGATAGTGATTCACACGGCTGATATTACAGTTAACAGCCCAACACATGACCACTACTCCGCTGCGGCTAATAATCCATACTGAAGGTTGTAGTCTTTTTTCATTATCAGGAAGTGCTTCAGGTCCTCTTGATTTACAGTAGGCAAGGTGGTCTCATCTGCTTAAAATATAAATTGAATCCGTGTGATAAAATAATTAAACTAACACACACCTTTCGTGATTTTAAAGTATGCAATATCTCTTTGTTCTATTCATACCACTGGTTCTCGGTAAGTTTACATGAGCACAATAATTGTTCTGGAATTCACAATCATCACAATGTTCTACCTAGTTTGCTATACCTGTTGACCAATGTTATACCAATTGACCATACTTTTGATGTTCCCAAGTAAATGTCTTATGTGTTATTCTCTGCTGTTAGCCAAGATCCATCTGACATTAGCAGGTCATAACTCTTGTTCTAAATTGAATTTCTGACTGTTCTATCTTCTTTTGATGTTTCCTACATTGTTCTATATTTTTTCCATAAAATCATTTAATATTATTACTTCAGGTTTAATTTTTTTCTTCAGTTTTTCCGTTAGAAATATGCTGAGCATATCCATTCCCTTTTGATTTCAAATTCTAGCTCTTTGTGTATTTTATGATAATCCTTGATTGCATGCTATGTATTTTCCCCTTGAACATTTTTTGTAAGGCTCTTCTGATTCATTATTTCCTCTATTCATTTTAGCTTCTCAACAATCAAGCGCATACGTCCCAATATAATAGCATCCATTTTGGCTTTAGTTTTCTATCGAATATCAATCATGATTTTTTGCATTCTTCGTGTATGATGTTCTTGGTGTTATCCTATAATACATTTCATTTTGGGATATTAATGTTCAATGGGCAAAATCTCTTTTTAGAAGATGATTTCTACGTTTGGGTGGCATATACTCAAGGTCATATATTGTCCCACAGGGACTTTTTTATTTTTCTTCCATTTCAAATGAACATGCATATGAGCAGTTTATAGTTCAACATTTGGTCTTTGGCCTTGTTTTGGCTACTAATATTGAATTGTTCATTGTCATTAATAGCCAAATCAACAGTAACTCTTTGCACTTAAACAGTTAATTTGATTCCTGTGTGTTACATCTGAAAAGGTCCATGTGTAAAGTGTCTATGTCATGGGAAAATATATTTGCAAATAAGTTATTAGAATTTCAAAATCTTATCATCTGGTCTCCCGCTTCATTTTATCATATATATATATATATATATATATATATATATATATATAAAATATAATTTTATTGGGGGCTCTTAAAGGTCTTACCACAATCCAAACATCAATTGTATCAAGCACACTTGAACATCTGTTTCCATTCTTATTTTCCAAACATTTTCTATCTACCTGAACCCTTGTTATCAGCTCCTCTTTTTTCCTTCCTTCCCCCAACCTACTGCCATTGTGACCACTTGTTAAATTATAAATTATTATTATTTTGTATATTATACCTTCTGCTATCTCCTTTCACCCATGTTTCAGTTGTTCATCCTCCTAAGTGGGGTTATATGTAGATCATTGTGATCGGTTCCCCCTTTCTCCTCCTTCCCTCCCACCTTCCCTCTACCCTCATGGTATTGCTAATCCCATTATTTTTTCTGAGGGGTTTCTATGTTTTGAATTCCATGTATCTAGAACTCTTATTGGTACCTTTATACATGCTCTGGTCTAGCTGGATTTATAAGGTAGAACTGGGGTCATGATCTTTGGGTGGGGTAGGAAGCATTAAAGAACTAGAGGAAGGTTGTGTGTTTCATTGGTCCTATATTGCACCCTGGCTGACTTGTCCCTTCCTTGTGAGCTTTCTGTGAAGGGGTGTCCAATTATCTAAACATTGGCTTTGGGTCTGCACTCTGATCCCTTTCATTCACATAAAAATGGCTGTTTGTTTTGGGTCTTCTGCTGCCTGTTGCCTGATTCTGTGGACACCTCATGATCACACAGGCTGGTGTACATCTTGCATGTGGGCTTTGTTACTTCCATGCTAGTTGGCCACTTTTTTAACTTCAAGCCTTCAGATCCCAAATGCTATATTTTCTAATAGTTGGGAACCGTTAGCTTTCTTCACCCCATGTGCTTATGCACCGCTTTTGACTTTAGTGATGTGTCATGGAGGTGAGCATCACAAAATGCCAAGTGGTTAGAAAAAAGTGTTATTTCATTGAGGGAGGACTTGAGTAGAGGCCCGATGTTCATCTGCTACCTTGATACTTAACATATAAATATATACATAAACCTAAATCCCTATCAGTATATATTAATATATTTACATATATATATATATGTAAGGCCATATTTCTATCAACTAATTCTTCCTTTTTGTTTTCCAATTTCACATTCAAATCACCAATAATGGTTATGCCTCTTGATTTCATAGTTCATCAATTTTAGTTTGGTGAAGTAGATAAAATTATTTTGATTTCTTTATGACCAACTTTAAAGTTTGGTGTATAAATTTAAATAACAATTGTATTAATTTTTTTCTTTATAGGGTATCTGAGCTCATCAGGAAAGTATTATACTTCAAAGTCAATCTTGAAATGTTACTTTCGATGATGAATGTGGCACCATTCCTCTGAAATTTGTCATTCTCTGCATAGTTTGAACATCAGTGTCCACCTCAAAATAATCTATACCAATACATTTCTGCATACTAATGCTTAGGGTATAGATCATTATGGGTTGCGGTTTATTTTTGACAAGTTCTAATTTTTATAGATTCATATTTTGGAAATTCTACATTATGAATATTAATGGATTGTTATAATACTGTTGTCTATCTTTGAGTCATACTCCATCAATCCATGAAGGGCCTAACAGCATTGCTCTACTCACAGGTCATTAAGGTAGAGGGCATTTGGAGGAGGCAGTTCTTCTTCAGTCATATTTTAAGCTCCTTCCGACCTGAGGTGCTCAACTTCTGACATTTTATTAGACAATGATTTGTTGCTCTTCATAGATTTTCAGTGGCTATTCCTTTGGAAATCGATCGCCTATTTCTTCTTTAAGTCTGTCTTCATCTGGAATCCCCACTGAATCCTGTGCATCGTGGGTGGCTGTGCCAGTAGTCGAAATACTGATGGCACAGCTTCCAGAGTCACAGCAATAAGCAAGCCGCCACAATATGATACAATGAGAGATATGCGAGAGAACAAATGGTTAAAAAGATCTTATTTTTCTTTGGTTCTTTGTTTGTATCCCACCCAAGAACCCCTTATCAGCACTCGGGAAGAGACCCCCTTATAATTAGCAGGAGTTTAAATCCACCTTCTTCCTATAAGCCAATGCAATTAGGGAATAAACCAAAAGAAAAGCAGGTCGTTTTTGTTTTTTTTAATAATTTCTTCACTTTGGACAAGTTAAGATTTTTCATCATTCATTGTGGACTAATTAGGAGCTTAGTCATTATTCCAGGGAGTAGTTAATTAATGATTACTAAGTAAAAAGTATACTCAAAATAAGAAATGAATTACAGAAAGGCAATTTGAGTGTGTTAATGAATGGAACTTTTCTACAGAGATCAAAGAATTCTAAACTTCAGTTTAGTCATTGCCATAATTACCATGGATTCTGAAGGGTTAAAATCCTGGAAACGTATTCACCTTGTATTTCAAAGAGAAACTTTTCATCTGACCTAGTTTACTCCTGATTAGATGCTTCATTCCATTTTCATTCATAATATTTTATTCAAAAACAAGTCACTAGATCATATCTTAAAATGTCTTTCTGTAACTTTTCATTTTATTTTGGTGTCTGACAGATGGCTGTATATTTTAGTCTTTCAAATTCTAGACATACCCCAAAAGTAAAGGGCCAAAGTAAGGTAATAACATAGTAACTTTCGATTCAGCAGCCCAGTGCTTATCCCACTGGGACCCCTGAGATGGTTACCTAGGATCGCGGGAAGAGTCTATTGAATGAAAGAGAAGGAATCACAGTGATATGTCTGCAAGCGCAACAATAGATAAGGTTAGGTGTTTTGTTAATTGATTGTTTATTAATTCTTATTAAATTTTAAAGTTTCCATTTAGAGCTATTGTTATTCATAAAATAAGTCTCTATTTTAAATGATGGATTTATATGATAACATCAAAGGGAGAAAGTCAGTTAAGTTGTGCTAAACCAAACCAAACTTAAACCCACTGTTAAAGAGGCTGTTTGAACACATTGTGAGCCCAAAAGCCAGAGCAGTATTATTCTTTTGACTTTCCTTGACTGTACTTCTTGAAGGGACAGACAGTGGCCCCTGCCCCTGAGGAATAACTAGTGAGCTTGAAAGATGTCCTTGCCATAAACAGCTCAGTCCTCAAGCCACTATGCCCAAACAACTACTTCACAATGTTTTAATTCTCAGAATTATCAGGAAAAATATACGACATTGTACTGAGGTATTAACATGTTAAAATGTAAATAATTGGCGCTTTACTCACTGATGATACTGATATTATAATAATAGGTATTTTGATAAATGCTGGAGGATGTTAGGGCAAAATTCAATCTCTTATCTAAATCAATTTTACATTCTCAGCGGTTTTGCTTTATAAAATTTAAAGTTCACTATTCAGAATAGTTTTTCTTTTTTTAATTAGAAAGGTCAGAAGGAAAAAGAAGCAGTGTAAAATTAATTTATAATGTTAAAAGTTCCATGAAGATTTATCCAATTGATATAATAGAGATTTTTGAAAGCTACCCATGTCTTTAGGCAAGATAAACTTTATATCATGGGAATCCTAATTATAAACCTGACATTTCATCTGAGAACTCCTCCTGGCACTCCCTAAAATAAGGTAACAATAAGACATGAAGTGCTTTAAAAGTCATTCCAGTGAAACATGATGTTTTAAAAAAAAAGGAACTCTCCATAAAGGTGGACCGCACATTATATGTTTATCTAATATTGCTCTCAGGGAAACCAGCCACAATGATATTTTTGGAAACTCGATTATCTCTTGTCTTAGTATCAACCACAAATTGGCAGGTGTTTTTCCACTTGTCCCCTTTGGCCTCTGCTTGAATTTCCCAGTGTGTTTCAAAGAACAGAGTAAAAGGCAACCATGCTGCAAAAGACCTTCTCCTGGTTCACCTAGGTCAACTAATCAGTACTCTCTAAGTGGAGATGTCTAACTTGCTATGAGCTCTCTGTCATTGAATGGTCGAATCCTGCTCTCTGTAAAACAAACTGACATTGAAACTATGATATTTTGTCAACTGTAAATATATAAAACTCAATTTGAAGTCATGAGGAAATGGCATGGAGACGACATCTGACCTCCTTTGGCGATACACATGAGAAAGAGAAACCAGCTGCCCCCTACCCCCCACCCTAACCCAACCTTAGAGCCACAAGGCTGAGGTCAGATGTGCCTCCAGCCCCCAAATTTGTTTTACTTTTTACTGACCCGTACCGTTCTGCCCATAGAACCCTGCTTTTTTGCTGGGTTTAATAATCCATTGCAGTGGGCACCCATAACTCACAGAGAATGCCCTTGATTATTGGTATTTATTAGGAAAGTTAACAAGTTGCCACAAATCAAGATGAGAAAATGTTAAGAATATAGTATTGGTTCACCACAGCACTTCTTCTGAGCCTTCAACCAAGTTCTCTCTGGCCCTTACCTCTCAGTCACAAGGTGCCATGACCTTTGCTTCATTGGTCAGATAACTCACCTGCTGCCCTGCCTTACTGCCACATAACCTCAGTGGCCAGCCTCCCTCAGCTGTGATGCTTTTGCGCGTGTGTCAATTCAGACAGGAATCTCAAATGCTTGTAACGTTTCTTTCTTGACACTTCCAGATTTCCCTGTCCCCAGCTCTCATATACCCAGAGGAATGGCAACACTGACCAATCCCTCTAGGAGCATTTCATACACTCTATTGACCTGGTTGGAGCGTAGCCATTTGGAGGGAGTTACAGAGAAGTAGAAGAGTGGTAGTTAAGTAATTTCACTTCAGCAGTAGGGTAAATGAAGTTGATTGCATGCTTTAAAATGTGACATCAGGTGCGTTTCCTTTCGTGAAGCAATCTTGGAAGCTCCTCACGTACGGCCAAATGTCCAATTCAATGTTGAATTTGAAATAATGATCAAGCATGGAGGCTCATATTATAGTCTATTGATTTCAGGCATTCGATATTTTATTTCACATTTCATAAAGGTTTATAAACCCATTTGTAGAGCTTCTATGCTTGTACAGAAGGTACATAAATCCTTTGTTGTTGAAAATTACTCATATTTTAAAAAGTATACCTACTAACTTCTCATGTAATTTGCCTCCTTCAATTTATTAAAAAAGTTAGCTCGAGAGCAGATGAGGTTTAATAGCAGATGCTTTCCACCCATGCAGGGGTTTGAGTTAGAGTCCCTGCCATATGCTTCTTGCCCAGCCCTTATCTGCATATCAGTTAGCTTTACAATTAACTTTGACGATCAACAGATTTCAGTGGCGATTAAGACAGATGTGGTAGTTACATAATTTCATGTCAACTTGAAGTATAAACGTGTAGGGGTAGAAGTCAATCTGCCAATCAGATCACAGCTTAATGGTGTCTCCTTGTGGCTGTGGCCTTCTCATAATGAGTGATCTCAGAACCTCCCTTTATCTCTTTGCCTTCACCTTCCTGCTGGCTGAGCCCTGAGACGTTATCAATGCCCTTGGATCCACATGACTTTGCACCCACCAGCCTGTGATTGTCCTTTACTCTACATTATAGTTTGTGACTGCCTGAGTCTGAAGAAGGACGTATGGACTTGGGTTGCAGTGGGCTGGGTTTGTTGTGGTAGTTACATAATCTGTGGTCAATTTGAAACTTAAGAGTGGAGGGGTGGAGTCTAGCCTGTCAATCAGGTTGGAGCTTAATGACCTCATACTGGAGGTGGGACACTCACACACTCCCTGACAGACATTCCTGTTGACCAGCCACATGGAGAGAAGCTGATGGAGCCAGAAGCCTGGAGTTGAGGAGCCTCATTGAAACCTATGCCAACGCGGAGACACTTCTACCACCACCGCTCCCACAAGACTTTCCAACCACTGAGCTGTGACCTTCCTGCATTTAGCATCGTTGCATGTGTTACATGAGTCTGAAGAATGAATAGATTGGTATCAGACATATGGGCTAATATCGGACTTAAGGACTTGAGCTGGACTGTGCTGGAATATGTTCTCAATATTCAATTGCTCTTGTATATAAAGCTCTTTCTAATACACATATGAGCATCTCTGGATTTGTTTCTCTTCTTAGTAAGTCAACCCTTACTAATACAGATGTCTTATTGATATGTAGCTATTTGTTCCTGATATAAAGCTATTTTTATACATATATGACTATCATTGGATTCATTTCTCTCTTCAATGTGGTTTAATGCAATGGTCAAAGAAGAAAGTCCTGTCAATTCAATTCTGAAAATCAACCAATGAAAACTTCATGGACAAAAACATCTTATCTACAACTGTGTTACGCTGGGTTGACTAGAGAAACAAATTAAGTGATACTCATATATGTATAATAAATAGCTTTTACATAAAGAAGGTTTATATATCAGGAAAACATCCCAGCCCTGTCCAGCTCAAGCCTGTAATCCAATACTAGTCCACAGTCCTTCTTCAGACTCACACAGTTACAACTTATGATGCAGAATGCAGGAAAATCGTCACGGGCTGGCGGGTGCAAAGTCTTGTGGATCCAATGACCATAGCTGCATCTCTAGGGTTCTGGCAGGTCTCAGAATGGCTTGCCAAAAGTAAGGTGAAGGCAGAGAGGGGGAGGGGGGGCCTGGGTCATATCGCAAAAGAGGTCATCAAGCTGCAACCTGATTGACAGGCTAAACTCCAATCATAGCTTCTTACAAGTACCAGGTTGGTACAAAACCTAACTTTCACAACAACTAATCGTATTGGTGCTGGACTGGGGGTGCATTTATTCTGTTGTGAATGAGGTCATCATGAATCAAGGCCTGATTTTATGGAAGTTAACAAATTGTGGAAAATGAAAACAGGAAAGAAATAATAAATGTTTCCTTTCCCTGTCTTTATATAATAGAATAGGAATTTAAAGTTGAATGTATTTGTTTGCTTATTCTGGTAGTTTGGAGATGGGCACTGGCGTGCGGTAGTGGCAAACTATTTAAGATCAGTATAATCTCACAAAAGAATGATGCATAAGCTTTGTCTCATGTGGGACAAGAAGTTTTATCTTGACATTTATCTTATTGCCAGTAGTCTCGTGATTTTGTACAGAGTATTGGTTATTGTTGTTTTTAGGTGCTGTCCAATCATTTCTGACTCACAGAGATCCTATATAAAATAGAACAAAACACTGCCCGGTCCTGCACCATCCTAACAATTGTTCGTATATTGGAGCCCATTGTTGCAGCCAGTTGTGTCAACTCAACTCCTTGAGCGTCTTTCTCTTTTTCACAGAACTTATACTATTCCAAGAATGATGTCATTCATAGGGACTGGTCTCTCCTGACAATATACAAAATATGTGAGATAATTCTCATCTTCCTTGCCTCTAAGAAGCATTCTGGCTATACTTCTAAGAGAGTTTGTTCTTTTGGCAGACCATAGCCCTTCCAGTAAGGTTATATAGCACCATAATTCAACTGCATTCATTCTTCTTCAGTCTTCTTTATTTAATGTATGATTTTTATGGGCATGTGAGGCAATTGACAATAACATGGCTTCTATCAGGTGTGCATTTGTCCTCAAAGTTACATCCTTACTTTTCAGTACTCTAAAGAGATCTTTTGTAGTAGATGTTCCTAATGCAACTCATATTCTAATCTCTTGACTGCTATGTCCACAAGTACTGATATGGATCCAAGCAAGACAAAACCCTTCACGACTTCAATCTTTTTCTCCAGTTATTATTGTTACATATAGGTCCAGTTGTGAGTATTTTAAAATTTTCTTTACATTGAACTGTAATCCATACTGCAGGCTGTGATCCTTGATCATCAGTAAGTGCTTCTAGTCCTCCTTGCTGTTAGTAAGCAAGGTTATTTGCATACTGCAGGCTATTAATAAACCTTCCTCAGATCTTGATGACACATTCTTCTTCATATAATTCAGCTTCTTTAATGATTTGCTCAACTTACAGATCAAACAAGTATAGTGAGAGATACAACCTTAATGCATAATTTTATTGATTTTAAACCATGCAAAATTCCCTTGTTCTGTTCTCACAACTACCTCTTGATCTGTGTACAAGTTCATCATGAGCCCAGTGAAGTTATCTGGAATTCCCATTCTTTCCAAGGTTATCCATACTTATTATGGTCCACACAATGGAATGCTGATATGTCAACAAAAGACAAGGAAATATCTTTTGGGTATTCTCTGCCTTCATCCATGATGCATCTGATGTCAGCAATGATATCCTGTCCCATGTCATCTTCTGATTCCAGGATGAACCTAAGAGCATCCATGTTAATGAACTGCTGCAACTCTTAAAGGATGATCTTCAGTCACACTTTACTCATATGTGGTATAAATGCCATTGTTCTATCATTTGAGCATTCTGTTGGATCACCTTTCTTTGGAATGTGTACAAATAGGAATCTCTTCCAGTCAGTGGGCTAAGCAGTTCTCTTCTGAACATATTGGCATAGGTGTATGAGTGTTTACAGTGCTTCTTTAGCTTTCTGACACACTTCAGTGGGTATTCCATCAACTCCAAGAGCCTCGCTTTTGACAAATGCTGTCAGTGCAGTTTGAACTTCCTTCAATACCATTGGTTCTCGGTCATATGCTACTTTTTGGAATGGTCAAATATCAACCAAACTCTTTTTGGTACAGTGACTTTGTGTTCTTTCCATATTCTTAATATTTCAACCTAAGACTTGATTTTATGTTGAGTTCTTTCAGTTTAAGATATGTTGAGTGTGTTCTTCCTTTTTGGTTTTCTGTCTCTAGGTCTTTGCACATAATATTTTACTTTGAAATTTCCTGTTTGACTTTTTGACTTCATCATTTCTTCCATTTACCTTAGCTACACTAAAATTAAGAGCAAGTTTCAGAGCCTTTGCTGATCTCCTCCACCTTGCTATTTTCTTTCTTTCCTATCTTTTTAATAACCGTTTGCTTTCTTCATTAGTGATGTTCTTAATGTCCTCCCGTGGTTCATCGGGTCGTGTCATTAGTGTCCAGTGCCTCAAATCTGGTATTGAGATGCTCTCAAATTTCAGGAGAGATATAATCCAGATCAAATTTTGGCTCTAGTATATATATACATTTGGCTCTAGACTATATATATATATATATATATATGTATATATATATATATATACACAAACACACACATATATATATATATATTCAGTTTCAACCTTAACTTATATGTGAGCACTTGATGATTTGTTCTACAATCAGCTTCTGACCTCATTCTGGCTGAAGAATGTGAGCTTCTTCTCATCCCACAGACATAGTCAATTTTATTTCTGTGTATTCCATTGGAGAAATGCATGTGGTCTTTCGTGTTGTTGAAAAGGTATTTGCTATGAAGAAGTCATTGATCTCGCAAAATTCGATCACATGATCTCCAGATTTGTTTCTATCCCTAAGACTGAATTTTCCAAATATGATTCCTTCTTCTTTACATTTCCATTCTAATCAAAAGTAATTATCCATGCATCTTGATTGTGTTTTTCAACCATTTTCCCATGAAAGATATTGGTTGCTGGATGCCATGGAGTAATTTCTGACCCACAGGAACCTTATGCAAAACAGAAAGAAGCACTACCTGGTCCTGCACTGTTCTTACAGGTGTTCCTGTACTTGAGACTATTGTTACAGCCATGGTGTCCATCTCTATTTTTCACTGCCCCTCTGCTCTACCAAACGCCATGTCCTTATCCAGTGACCAGTCTCTCCTCACAACCTGTTCAGCATGTGTCAGCAGAATTATCTCTGTCCTGGCCTCTCCGGAGCATTCCAGTCACATTCTACCAAGGCAAAGCTGGCTGTCCTTTCAGCCATGCATGGTCCTTTCTTCTTGAGCACCACACTTCAAGTGCATCGATCTCCGTCAGTTTCTGTATTCAGTGTCCACCTTTCATTTGCACACGAGGCAACTGGAAATACCATGGCTTCGGTCAGATGCACCATAGTCTTCAAAGTAACATCCTCACTTTTCAAAACATTGCTGCAGAGAGTAAGTGATGGAGGCATATTTGTAGGCCCTCTGGAAGCCACTGCATTTAAAGAGACCATCGTTGTCACATTCTTCCCACAAACTTAGGAAGGTATCCATGAATTAGCCTGACCAAATGCTGACAAAGTGATGCCAACCCACTTTCTTGGCTTGTTCACTAGTTCGGAACCACTCTCCCGCACAGCCTGTTGTAAACAATCCAAATGCGGCCCCCATGCAATAATTACACATGAACCTCAGAGCCTCCAAATTACACAGACAGAGGCTGGGAATTTACTTCTATAGATCTGAAAGGGCTCCAAAAACTTCATGGAAAGCCGGAATGAAAAGATAGTGGCATTTTCCTGCTGGGTGAAGCGCATTCCTACTGTTCAAATCACTTCTACAGTGCCATGGCAGATAATCCTTCTTTTGTTTTAATATTCTGTACAATTCATCACTGTTTGCTAAAGAGCTTAATTGTGTAGCTAATTGGGCTAACATCTTTCAAATTCCCCCAAAACAAATGTCCATTTTCTCTACTGGCTCAACACAATGCGTCCTAAGTACCTCATGAAGCGATCGGTGGAACGAATCATTAGGGGTGAATGGAAGATGTGCCTCCTCTGGCCTGAATGAAAACCAAACACAGTCGTTGTCTTTTTGGATTTGGAGGCTGATCACCTCAGTAGGAGGAAGACTGCGTTGTGGAAGCCTTATCTAGTATCTGTACGGCGAGGGTGATCTGCCCAGATGGCTTCTTGGACTCAGACTGGGCCCAGCCGGCTGAAACAGCCAGACCTCACCGAGATGATGAGATCATTCAGGTTCACTGAGACCCGGCCACGCCGGACAGATCTGCCGGTGTTGTCACCAGATACTATGGATGGGGTGTTGAGAAAGCCGCGATGACTCCCTCCCTCCCGGTGCCACGGTCTGCTTGTTTTGCTGCTTGTAGTAGAGAGCTTTCTCACCAGGACTGGCAGCACTTGGTGGTCATATTCTTTTCTCTTCAAACTGCTTTAGGAGTCTCTTGCAGGTATCAGCAGTAGTAAGAGGCCTTTCTGTAGCGTGTATTCCGTTTTGGATGTTTATGGAGCCACGATCTATTTTGTCATATTGCCATTAAAAATTAGCATCAAAAAGAAGACTAATGATTTTCTTTAATGCGTGCTTCTTGAGAATTCCTTCGTTTTAGCATTCCGGTTCGTTTGACACAGGTGAAAACTGAAACCTATTCCCTGTTTAATTGATTTCGCGCATTTGTTTACCTTATGCATTTCCAATTGACTTGTACACTTGACTAGTACTATATTAATGTGCAATTTGCCAACTAGTGTGCTTCCATGTGAGGGCTTCCCCGAGGCTTTCTCGAGCCAGGCTGTGATGGGAGCGTCTCTTTAAGCGCTGCTCCATGACAAGCTCCCAAGGCGCGCGTCAAACAGCTAGAGCGGCACTCAAAGGTCTTGGCTGAGATTGATATTCAGGCAAACAGTGAGAATCCAAGAGCTTACAATATTCACTTGTCTCTTCAGTATTACTTTTTTCAAAAAAATCCTCACCATATCCTGTGTAATCAATAATCGGTCACCTGCTGACATGTTTTTTTTTGACTGATCAAACTATACAAAGCTTTTGTGCCATATGTGACTGCCCAACCCTATTTTTATGCCAAATAAAATGTGATATGATTTTATAAAAACATATTCATAACTAAAATGCAACAGATTTTACTTGCGTGGGGAAATTCTTTTTTTTTAATGTTGGCAACTAAAAAATATGTCTATAATCCCATAGTTGAATCACATCAAGCAGAATTGTGCCATTGTTCCCACAATCAGGTTCCAAACATCTTTCGTCCACATGGACGCCTTGCTTGAAATCCTCTCTCCTTCTCCACCCCCTGACCCCACCCCCACGCCAACCCCACTGAGCCCTCCTCCCTCTGAACCCCTCATTCTACCTGCTGTCTCTATGCTTTCATCAGTCCGGGGTTTCATAGATCAGAAAGCAGAATAACATGTAACACGACTTCAAGAGGGTGGCCTCCAAAGACATGACACCTCTGAGGTACATTCTAATATGGATGACCGTAATATCAACTGAGTGGAAAGTCCTTTTTTGATCACTTATAACTTGGTGTAGTGATAGCTGTTAGGTGATGATTTCATGGTTACAATGGCCCAGTGGTCCCTGAGATAGCTGTTGAGGGTCCTGGAGAATGGAGAGACAGAAACAAGTGTAGTTAATGGAATTTTAGGAGATGTCCCTTTTGTCCTAGCATTATAAAGAGAAAAGAATAATTTCATTTGAATTCGTTAGATAACTTGATTTGCCTATTATTATGAAATCTTTTCCAGGTTCCTACTTTGGTGCCATCTTCACCACATATGCCAAAGCAGTGAGGCAGCACCGTTAGTAAAAGGGTCAAGGAGGTAGACTACCGATGAATGCCTGTCTGAAATTTCATCTTCTTCTTTTACAATGCTTTCTCCAATTAAGTTATGGCTACTCTCAATTCCAAGTTCTTCTGCATTTTTGTGATATTTTATATCCTCCTGTGTTTTGCTAATGCTCAGTATTCTTTAGTATTAGGGGAAACATATACTTTGTTTCTAATTGCTCCAGACAGTCTGCAGAGATTCTTCTTGAGATCGATGAACATATGGGATGCAGGGAAAGTTATTCGTTTTCATAAACCTTTTTAACTAGTAGAAAAATAACAAAAAAGGGCCATATGTTTGTGAAAGTAATTTTTATTATGGAAACTTCCACATCGAGTGTGCATAGGAAAAACCATTAAATAAAACAACAACAACAACAACAACTGAATGATCCGGGTGGTTTGAACTCCCAGTGCAGCTTAATGTATTGTGCAGTTTATAAAATATACTCTTTTAAGTCCTACTCGATAGAAATTAAGAAAGAATAAATATTAATTACTACCTATATCAATTAGAGACTGGGGGGATAGAGACTCATTTGAGCTCAGATCTTTTCCTCATGGTGTAGTTCTCAAAAGAAGTTGATACAGTATGAAAAACAAGCAAACAAGGATTTTGGAGTTAAACAGATGTAGATTACAATCCTCGCCATACAAATTAGAATTCTGTGATCTTGAACAATTTTAGCCTTTGGATTTTCAGTGTTTTCTCATTTATAAAATAGAGTTCCTGGTACAATCTCCTACTGTGGTAATTAGATAGTTTTATACCAACTTGAGGATGTATAAAAGTGCAGGGTGGAGTATGGCCTTTCAATCGGCTCACAGCCTGATGGTGCCTCTTGTGGGCTTGGCCTTCTCATAAGGAGGTCCCTGGGAACCTCCCCTTCTGTCTTTCTCTGCCTTCACCTTCCTGCAGGTAGACCCTGGTTGCTGCCAAAGGCACCTCCACTGGATCCGCAGGACTTTGCAACCACCAGCCTGTGATTTCCCTGCATTCTGCATCATCATATGTGCTTGCATGAGTCTGAAGAGGGACGTAGGGACTAGTGTTAGACTTGTGGACTTGAGTTGGACTGAGCTGGGGTGTTTCTTGATATTTAATTATTTCTTGGTATAAAGCTCTTTCTCACACATATGATTGTCGCTGGATTTGTTTCTCTAGTCAATTTGGCCTAACACACTTACTTTTAGTATTGTTGTAAGAATAAAAAAAAGGAAGTCAGTGAGTAAATCATAAATCAAGACTTTTATTTTTAATGTTTGTACAAGATTCAGTAGTTATGGAGCTATTTTTTCCACTTTCCCACAGTTATCCCCTATTTGTACCTTTATCTTGAAATATCTGGGGAATGCAGACTTGGCTACACCACCTAGCTATATATTTTATTAGTACATTTCATAGAGTCTTTATTCTGAACAGCACTGTTACTCTACCAAATTACTTTCCCAAACACTTTTTAGGGAATCTAGTTCCTACATTCATAGTGAAAGTAATGCGGTGCACTTCTTTATTTTACTTAGGCTTCTTCATGTGTTACAATTCCAGAGTAATGCATAATAAACCTCTGAGTGCTGCGTAGCTCTAATGTTGTACTTTAAATGTTCTATCTAATGTCATTGAGTGGCTCCATTAAATAGTGGTGATTTTTACATAGTAACGTAGGGATCAAGATTTGAAAGCCAGGCTTAGAATTCAATTCAAAAGCAGAAGAAATACTCTACATGCTGCCTTATGTAACGTAACATTTCCTTTTTTTATATAGCACACCTAAAATGGATTAAAATATTTATCTAAGGGTTCAGAAATGTTATAATTTCTTTCAGGCAAGAATTTAACAGCATCACGAAGGCCCCGCAGTTAAGCACACGCACAGGAAGATCAAAACGTAATGCTAAATAAAACATCAGAACCCTTTTATAAAACAAAAGTGTCAAAGTGCAAAATTATTGTGTCTTACCATGTTCTCCACCCAGGTCTACACAATTTTGAGTGGGATTTTTCTCTCTAGTGAAATGTTCTAGAAGAAACTTGCATGCTTTGGTTACACTTTAACACATGACAATTTGGGCATCCTCAAAGCAGTCAGAGAAGATTTCTTCCCAGCGTTGAGGAATTTTGTTCACAAACAGAAGAATAGCAGATGGAGGTCAAAGCTTCAGAGTAGACAGGGTAAGGCTTTCCATGAAATGTTCACTGCACATCCCGTGCTGTCTGTGAAAAGGGAGCAGGTTCCTTTTGTGGAACTTGTTTTCTGGTGGGGAAAAAAAAATTCTTGGCACAATACTTTTGAGCTTTTTTGGACTAGTTCAGTTCTCGTTTTCCTTAAAACTTTTCTTTCAGAATAAGGCCCTGTGATCATGATCACACTGTGTCCCTTGACGATTTGGATAATCATCCAAAAGATGATGATCTTTGGGAAAACCCCAAAGAGCTGCCTACATCGATGGCCTCTCTATCCTAAATGTAGCCAGTTAGGAGGCCTCACGGGTCAGGAGGCAGTTGTGCCAACAGAACAAGGAAAGCTGTGTGTCAGGGTTGTTTGTACTCTTTCCCCACACTTCTTCTCATTGTGCTCACCAGAAACTGGACGAAAGGTCGTCGTCTGGACAGAGAGCCCTGCACAGCTTAACACCAGGTCAATCCTCTTACTGTCTCCACAAGCTGCATGCTGAGCAAATAATCTGAGCAATTGGATGATAGGAAGCGGAACCAGGAATCCGTTTTGGAGGAAGGGTTATTAATAACCTGTAATATACAGACGATATAATCTTTCTTGCTAAAAGTGAGGAGGACTTGAAGCACTTTTGAGAAACATCAAAGATGGCGGGCTTCAGTTCAGATTCAATTCACGGCAAAGAAACCAGAGAGCTCATGATTGGACTGATAGGCAGCATCCTGATGAATGAAGAAACATTGTTCGTTGTCAGGGCATTCATTTTACTTACGAGTATCATCAATGTTCATGGACACAATCATCAAGAAATCAAAGGATGTATTGTCCTATGCACATTTGATGCACAAGTCCTCTTCAAAGTGCTGTGGAGCAAGGGTGTTGCATTGAGGACAAAGGTGCATTTGACCCTAGCCATGGCATTTGAAGGGCCTCATACGCATGTGAAACTTGGACCATAGTAAGGAAGACTAAAGAGGAATTGGTATGCTTGAATTATGGTGTTGGCAAATAATACTGAAATTACTGTGGACTGACTGAAATATATATATATATATTTTTTACATATATAACTACAGCCAGAATATTCCTTGGTAGGCATGTTGGCCACACAACTATGCTTGTGGGGATGGCCCAGTACCTGGCAGTGTGTCATTCTGTTGTATATGCATCCACTATGGGACAGGACCAACCAGGAAGCACCTGGAAACCAGGATGGCAGATCCTCTCAGAGAGCACCGTGTTTGTGTGTCTCTTGAAAAGGGAAAGAGTAGATTATAAAAGTCTGACATGATCAAAACCATCCAAAGTCAATAGTGCTAGATACAGTGCTACTTTTTCTTATTACTAGAAATATGTTTTAACTAGAGGGCTTAATCTTTGTTGTATAAATAAAAGAAAAATCAAAATCTCAGAGAGTAAGAAAACCAATTTTAGATCACATAATGAAGACTTAGAATGACATTGAAATTTTCTACAACAGAAAATGATCTTTATTTAGTTGCCAAGCACCTAAACCATATCTATCATCTATCTATCTACCATCTATCTACTATCTATCTATCTATCTATCTATCTATCATCTATCTAGCTAGCTATATTCTATTCATCCCTCCATTTACTTTTATATTTAGAGCTATTCTTATGATCAAGAAACTAAATCTAGATGTCATTTTACAATGCTTCCTGAAAAATGCTGCACTAAAACCTTACCTCGTCTCTTCCTTGTGACCCTTCTTTGAGGGAATGTCCATCTTTCTTCCGATGGGCTGTGAGTCTCCACTCCATGCCCCCTCTATCCCCCATTCACATTGAGTATGAATTTGCTCTGGATCTTAGATACCTGATATCTGATTCCATCGACACATCATGATCACACAGGCTGATGTGCTTCTTCTATGTGGGTTTTGTTGCTTCAAGCCTTTAAGACCCCAGATGCTATATCTTTTGATAGCCAGGAGAGCCAATCAGGGTACAGTATAACACCGATGAAGCACACAATTTCCCTCGAGTTTCTTAATGCTTCCTTTCCCCCACATCATGGCCTCCCTTCTACCTTACAATTCGGATTAGAGCAGAATATGCACACTGCTACAGACAAGAGCCCGCAACACAGGGAAAATCTAGGATAGATAGACTCCTCGGGGCCCACAAGGAGAGTGGAGTTACCAGGAGGATTGGGATAAGGTGGGGGGAGAAAGGGGAAATCAATCACAAGGATCAACATATGACCTGCTCCCAGGGGGAAGAACAACCGAAAAGTGGGTGAAGGGTGACAGAGCATGATGGAAGGTATGAAAATAATAATCTATAACTTATCAAGGATTTATGAGGGAGGGTAGGGGATGGAGGGGGAAAATTAGGAGCTGATATCAAGGACTCAAGTGGAAAGAGACTGCTTTGAAAATGATGAGGGCAGAATACATGCAAATGTGCTTGACACAATGGATGAATGTGTGGCTTATGATAAAAGATGTAAGATCTACCAAGAAAAGTATTTAATAAAAAAATATAAAAATAAATAAAATAAAAAAGAAAGAGAATATGATCTGAAGAGTTTATATACAGCCATTCTGGACACACAAATAAACCTTTAATAGCCTAAAAAACAAAAACAGAAAGACCCACAAAACCTTACCTCAGTGTTTTTCTAGAACACATATGTTACTAAGTTTCTCTTAGCTAGCTTGTGAGGACCTCTGGTGACATGGTGGCTGATGAGTTTGATTGTGAAGCACAAGGTCAGTGGTTCAAAACCATCAGCCACTTTCTTTTTCCTTTTTTTAATTCATTTTATTGGACGCTCTTACAGTTATTACAACAATCCATATATCAGTCAGATCAAGCGTAATTATACAGTTGCTGCCATCATCATTTTCAAAACACTTTCTTCTTAAATCTTTGATATTAGCTTCCGTTTATCCCCTCCCTCCCCAACCCTACCCTGAGTCTCTTATTGTTATTATTAATTATTATTTTGCCATATCTTACATGATCCAATGTAGCCACGATCTGCATCTGTAAAGTAGAACCCACGGGGGCAGGTCTCCCTGCCTCGCAGGGTCACTGGGAGTGGGAGTCAGAGCTACAGCAGGGATTTTTTTGGGGGGGGAGGCAGGGTGTTTTTTAATCAACTTATCAGGCTTATTCAATCAGCTTACTTCATTTATGTCTACAAAATATACTGCCTGATTATCCCTGCAGACTGGTAACTCAGAGTTCTCCAGCTCTATTTTAGTTGTTTGGCAATTGTGTCCAATGAAATTATTTGTTCATGAAGAGTCAGTTCATATTTATCCTAAATATAAATAATCCAATTGAACTTGTTAAAGAAAAATGTGTCGTTTCATTAAATACTGTATATAAACACAAAAAGTAGTATTTTTATTTTTTAAAAGCTTAAGTTGAATACTTTTGATAGTCTCAATTAAAACCATTCACTGAAAAGGGGTGAAGGGAAAATATCCTAGGAATCTAGAAAGATTCTGCACCCAGATTGTTTAGTAAAAATCTTCAATTATAGCTCAACTTTACAATATCAAAAATAGCAGAAACCAAAAATTATAATTGCCTATGCACTATGATGTAGTCAGGAAGCTTAAACCAAGATATATTTTTCACTTGAAGTTGGAAATAATATAAATATGTCTATATTTGAAGATGTATTGAGAGATTTTTATTCAATTGAATGCTAGAAGTTCTTTTAAATATAAAATTCAGCAAAGTTATAAAACTATATGGTAGAATGAATTCATTTACACTTTCTTGGTGGATGTTTTTAATTTATATTTTATACATTTCATACTCTGCTTTATGAACTCTGTTATTCGTACTAACCCAAACATACTTTGGAAATACATGTTGTAATTTCTTTTTTTTCCTTCTTTTTAATGAATAAACAAATGCAGTTAAGTTTAATGAAATACTGCAAGTGCAGATGTAAAACTTCATTAGAGGGAGAAGTCATTCCCATGCACAAAAATCAACAGACTACTGCACTGTGAGGATCTATGGTGGATTGTGGTCATTGGCATCAGTGAAATAAAATTATTCCATTGAGTGATTTCTAACATTATTTGCCCCAGTGTAACAAACCTTAAAGTCATGGAGATTGACATCAATCTTCTTTGTTTAGTTTTGTTTTGTCTCTCTTTTCTGTGTCTTTTGACATTAATGCTTAGGCACTTTACCTTGCTAAAGCATTTCCCAACTGTCTGCCCACTTTCAAAGAATTACTCAGCAGCAGCAGGCTAAAGTTGTATTACTCTGTCTTTTAAATGTCACGTAAAACCAGGAGATGATTTTGGCATGTTGGAAACTGCAGTTGAACGCACAACTGTTTTAAAATGCCACTTCTAATTCTCAGCGAGGGAATCTGACACGGCTTCCATGTACAGGAACTCTTAACAGGTTACACATGTTTTCTGAGCCATTGAACTCAGAAGCAGGTATTCAATCTGTAGATCATTGTCCCACTGGAAGAACATTTTTGTCAGGTAGGTTTTCTTTTCTTCATTTTTCTCTGAGTGTGTGAGAGAAGGAGAGGGACACACACACACACACACACACACACACACACACACACACACACTCTCAGGTGGAACAGGGCATGGAGAGGGAGAGACTTCATCACCACTTTTTCTACCTGATGTCTTTACCTTTTTACCACACAAAAAAATAGAAATTGTTGATTTTACTTTTTGTTTCCTTGCCTACTTGCCTGTACATGCCTAGGTGTACATGATCCCAAGGATAGTATAGGAAATGAGGTGCTTGAATGCTTGTGGTCATTAGAAATGATCAGAACATAAAAGTTTCCCAAAATATGAGTAGGCAGTCCTCAACAATGAATGCAGGATAACATGTTACAATGCCGCACTCAGTCACAACCCCACCTTTCATCTGCAATAGCCTCCATCTTTCTGAGGGATGTGAGGATTCCTCCACAGCCTATCCCGGGGGATCGTTCTTGGTAGGGGTCTCGGAGGAGGTTCTGACTCAGTCCTCAACAGAGCAAGACACTGCCCCACCCTGCACACCCTCACATCCATTCCTGTGCTCCATCCCACCATCGTGGCAGCCACTGTGTCAATCCACCTTGTTCAGGGCCTTCCTTCACCAGGCATGCCCTCTGCACCAGCATGCTGGCCTTCTCTAGCGACTGCACCTTTAGGACATGTTATCTAAGGAACAATCTGACATGAGTTCTTCCAAGATACGTTTTTTTCAGCCTTTGGCAGTCCACGATGATTTCAGTATCCTCTGCTCACACCCGGATTCAAAAGTTTCAATTCTTTTCTCTCTCTTCCTTAATCAGTGTCCAACTTTCACACGCATATGAAGTGACTAGAAATACCATGGCTTGGGTCAGGCCCATCTGAGCCCCAAAAGTAACCTCTAGAGGTCTTCTGTTCTATGTCTTCCATACTTAGGACATGTCAGGAGAGACTGGTCTTTGGAGCAGGACAGCATGCTTGGTAAAGTAGCAGGGCAGCAAAAAGAGGTAGAAGGTCTTCAGAGAGACAGGTTGACACAATGACAACAACAATGGGCTCAGACACTGGAGCAATTGTACGGCTCCCGTAGCATCAGGCAGGGTTCCATTCTGCTGTGCATAGGGTCTTGATGGGTCAGAATCAACTTGATGGGACCCAACAACAACAAAAATCAAGAGATGTTGTGCAGCAGATTTGTCCAATCAACATGGTGCTTTTTCTCTTGACTGCTGCTTCCAGGAGCATTGTTTATGTATTCAAGAAAAGTGAAATCATTTACAGCTTCAAACATTCTCCATTTATCATGATGTTCCCTATTGGTCCACTTAGGAGATTTTGTTCCCCTTTATCTTGAGCTGTAATCTAAACTGAAGGTTACAATCCTCGATCTTCATCAGCCAGTATTTCAAGTTCTTCGCACTTTCAGCAAGCAAGGTAGTGTTATCTCTATACCATAGGTTATTACTAAGCTTTCCTCTAACTCTGATATGACATTCTTTTTCATATAATCAAACTACTCATATATTTGCACAGCATACAGATTGAATAAATATCTGAGAAGCTATGACCCTGAAACAAATCTTTCCTTATTACAAACCTTGTAATTATCCCATATGATTTTCACACAACTTACCTCTTGTTTTATGTGAAAGTAGGTTCTTAGGAGATTCTTCCTATATTAATCAATCTAAATCTATACCTCAAGAAATTTATCAGACTCCATTTTTAATGTTTATTGACTGAGAGTGCTTATGTTTATACAAAGAGACAATGATGAGAACAAAAGTATGATTTTGCTGCTAAATTCCCAGCATTTTCTTGGGGAGACACTATTCTGGGATGAGGTTATTGTAAACGGCTCCTTGATCTTTCTAGTATCTGCAAAGTTGTGCCTTCTCTTTTGGGTCTGACTTGATTAAGCAGACCTCACTGAACTCATGGAAATCATGGCACTTAGATGGCCAAGAACGTTTGATCTCTAGCAATTGGGCATGTCAATAGTTGTCACATCGGAGGAAGTTGAGTTTCCAGACAATTCTCCTTAAGCACAGAATCTGTATCCCGGGGACCTTTCCAAAGTGTGGGAGGCTTTCACTTCAACTCATTCATTTAAGAAATAAAGTCGCATTTTATTAATTTTATTGGGCAAAATACTTTACTTCAGCATGAAGCAGGGAACCAATAGAGATGTCTGAGGGACTGGCTCCAGTCCCAACTACATGGACAGCCCCATCTCCCCACAGAAGAATCCACTTCAGAGGATAACACTGAAGCTACATCACAGGGAAAGGGGCATGTGTGATCAGAGCACACAGGAGCAAATTAAGGGGGAGGAAGAGAGTAGAACACATCTTGACCCCTCAAGCCCCGAGGACAATAGTCCTGCTCAGAGCAGCCAATGCACAGAGAGGACTATAGGGCCAGCCCCACTATGAGACATGACGTCTCTCACTGACCCATAGCACTACAGGGGGAAACACTGGAGACGCAGTGCAGGAATGGCACCCCATCTGACCCCACTACACTGATGTGAAATGCTAAGGGCATGCAACAGAATAGTAAGGGGAACAGAGCAAGGAAGTCCCTAGGGAGTACCAAAAATGGACTCTGGGGCCAGGATGTGGTACTCCATCACACTGGACCAGAAAACACTTATAGAGGTCAACAAACAGACCTTGGGCTATTTGCAGGCTTTTCTTTCTATGTCATGGGGTTTTTGTTGTTGTAATTTTGTTTTCTTTGTTGCTTTGTTTTGCTCTGTCTTCTTTTTTTGTGCATATTATTATATCTTCAGGTCTATCTAGATAAGATTGGCAGGATAAACAATCTGGAGGAGAAAACAATGGTCCAACTGTTTCTGGGGGGCATGGGAGAAAGGAGGGTGGGGGAAAAGAAGTAGGTGTTAACAAACCCAGGGACAAGGGAAAAACAAGTGATCCAAAATTGATGGCAAGGAGGTTGTAGTAGGCCTGGTGGGGCTTGATCAAGGGCAATATAGCCTAGAGGAATTACTAAAACCTGAATGAAGGCTGACCATGATAGTGGAACAAGAGGAAGTAAAAGGAAATAGAGGAAAGAAGTAGAAGGCAAAGGACACTTATAAAGGTCTAAATACAGGCATGTACATATGTAAATATACTTATATATGATGATTTGGAAATAGATCTGTGTGCATATATTTATAGATTCAGTATTAAGGTAGCAGATGGACATTGGGCCTCTACTCAAGTACTCCCTCAATGCAAGAAGACTTTGTTCTATTAAACTGGCATTCCATGATGCTCACCTTCCCTACACAATTGCTGAAGACAAATGTGTGCATAAGCAAAAGTTGGGAAGAAAGCTGATGGTGCCTGGCTATTAAAGCATAAGACCCCCCAGGGTCTTAAAGGATTGAAGGTAAACAAGCAGCCATCTAGCTGAGAAGCAACAAAGCCCACATGGAAGAAACACACCAACCTGTGTGATCATGAGGTGTCAATAGGATCAGATATTTGACATCAAAGACCCAGGGGAAAAATCATACCACTGTGAATGAGGGGGAGTCTGGAGTGGAGACTCAAAGCCCATCTGTAATTAACTGGACATCCCCTTACAGAAGGGTTGTGGGGAGGAGATGAGCCAGTCAGGGTGCAGTGTAGCAACGATGAAACATACAACTTTCATCCAGTTCTTTCTTTAATGCTTGCTCCCTGCCCCCCGACCACCATGATGATCCCAATTCTGCCTTACAAATCTTGCCAGACCAAAGAATGTACACTAGTACAGATAAGAGCTGGAAACACAGGGAATGCAGGACAAATAAACCCCTCAGGACGAATAATGAGAGTAGTGTTACCAGCAGGTTAAGGGGAAGGTGGCAGAGAAAGGGGGAACCGATCGCAATGATCTACATATAACCCTCTCCCTGGGGGACAGAATACAGAAAAGTGGATGAAGGGAGACATTTGACAGTGTAAGACATGAAAAACATAATAATTTATGAATTATCTACCTGATCTTAGCCAAAAGACCGATAAGCAATACTTTATGAATTATCAGGGATTCATGAGGGAGGGAGTATGGGGGAGGGAGGGGAAAATGAAGAGCTGTTACCAAGGGCTCAAATAGAAAATGTTTTGAGAATGATGATGGCAACAAATGTACAAGTGTGCTTGACACAGTGGATGTATGTATGGATTGTAGTAAGAGTTGTATGAGCTTGATGAAATTCTTACATTTTTCTATCTCTTCTTTTTTATTTGATTCGATTGTGTTTTAGGTAAATGTTTACACAGCAAATTAGGGTTCCTTTTAGCAGTAAACACCTCAAATTTTCAGTGACCTTGTTTACATTTTTCAAAATGTGTCAACAGCATCTGCATGGATTCCCTTCTGGATGTTTCCTTTCAGTTATCTCTTTCCCTCTCCCCTGACTCTTTCACCTTCGCTTTAGACAAATTGCCCACCATTAGCATTTCTAGACAGTGAGACTTGGTTGTGGAACAACTCTAAGGTCAAACTTTCCAGTACTTGAACGGCAACGTTTGAAACAATCTGCTCTCTGTTCATGATCTTTGCCCAATACTTGCAGTGTAAGGACCAAGAATAAGTCATGCTTCTGGTCTCCCAGTGGACTCAATGAGTTGATACTTCCCTCTAAGTGCCACTCTTGCTCCGACAACACACAGTTCATGTGTCAGTGTGTTAAAACTCTTGTCATTGTGCTGTACTTTCACTTTATTTTCATAAACTATCATGACGATGGTACAAAGAAAGTTAGTGATATTAGCAATGAGGCTAAGAGGAAAACTAGGGGAACAGTGACAGCCTTAAAGGAAGAACATTTGGGGAAATATGGATCAGGCCGTCTCTTATCTCATTGGGAGACTGAATACCACATGTGATTGAAAAGTCTACTGTAGCGAGAGGTGGGAAAACATTAGCCACAAAACAAACAACTCAGGCCATCCGAGAAGTTGAAAGGTTGTGGACTTGGATAAATCAGGAACAATGTGATGGCGATAGTGTATCAGAGGCAGTGGAATTCCAGAAGGCTAGAAGCCTCCATAGTGATTTAAAGTCCCAACAATGAAGTGAGTGTATTTTGGGCATCAAAACCAATTATTTTTTATGGGAAAAACAGACCCATTTACTTAACTTCTCAGTGATTCAACACGAATTTGTAACAAATTGAATTCAACAACCAAGGCATAGCTGTAGATGATTTTTAAAGGCGCACAATACTTACTGACTATATATACATATAGATTTTTATATGTGAATCTAGATAAATTATTATATCGAGATATATCTTCATAGGCCAGCCTATTCAGTTCAAGGTTTATTAAGCCTCTCACAGAAATAGGCTCCATGAGTTCTCTCATCTGATCAAGTGAAGGAAGTCTGTACTTTTTAAGATGTTGAGTCCTATTCCCTATTTTTCTCCCTTTTTATTGGGATCATGCAACTGAGGCCTGGAACAAAGAGCTATCAGTGATAGCCAGACAGCCCCTAGTTGATCTCGCCTCAGGGAGGTGCTTCTCCAACAGCGTTGCCCACAGTGACCCGGCAGGTTGGCCCTGGAGAGGTCCTGGTGAGTTGCAAAAAAAAAAAAAAAAACAGACAACTGCACTCCATCCTGTATTGTGGACTATAGTACTCATTTTTAAAACTGCGGTGAGGAAGGTACACTGGATTTTTTTTAATGAAAAGGAGATTGTGCATCAAATATGTTTGAAAAAAATGTAGATTTTTAATCCTACAGACTAGTTTCTTTTCCCAGTCTTTGGTTTCCTTCTGTCACATTTTCCCCCACTCAATATGAGAAAAGATTGATAATTATATCTAAATTCCAGACTATTCTTAATAGATTATTATGATTTGAACCTTCTAGTCCAATCTTAAATTATGATCAAATAGCACTTTTTGAGACACACTTTTGACAAATTGAAGTGTATGATATTAAAAGCACTACATGCATATTTGTTTTCATTTAACAGCCTGTAACTGCTGTTCCTCATTTTCTTAGCTCTCATCCTGATTCTCTCCTTTAGACACTGTCGATCAAATGACAACAATCCAGAGGTCTCTTCCATCACCACAGCTGTAACCTAGCCCTCTGCCCCGTGTTCATCCCTGCTGTGGAGTGGGAGTCTTTGAATATTTAGTTTTGAAACAAATTCAATTAATGAAGCAGAATCCTGGATTCTAAAGGACATTTAAGGAATTAAATTCATAATGTAATTGACTTTTTATCTATCCATAAATTGCCTTATTTTAAACATACTTTGCCTATAGTTGTAAATAATTTATGAGTTAATATTCCTACTTTAAAGAAGTGGTTCTTAATTTCCAAAGGAGTGTCTTAACAGTAGTTAACCCCACGGGTTCTCAAATTGGGGCCCTAGAAATGGGATCATTTGCATCACCTAGAAAATCATTAGCTCATGAATTTGGGGCTTCTGTCACAATCACTGAATCAGAAACTCTGGGGAAAGGACCCAGATGGGTCCTGAGGTGGTTTCTTTGTGAATCACCTGGTTACCTGATCAATTACGGCAAAATGTATGGCAACTGAAAATAAGTAGTAACCTTGGATTTTAAATCTAATTGCACTTCCTTAATGACTTTGGAACCTGCTGATGTAATTCTTGAAAATCATGTTTATATTACTTCTGATTTATAATCCTATGCACAAATTTGGCATCTCAGCTTTGATTCAACAGCCTGCTACCTAATTTCTCAGCTAAAAGTCAATGCAGCTGCCTTCATTTTCTAATATATGGGTGGGAAGTTATTTCCCATTACATTTCTTTGGTATGAGACAGGAAAAATGAATAAAAAATGACAATAATCCAGTTCCAATTTATCAACCTTGCTTTCATTCCTTAAATATCACTTCCACAAATATGTTATTACAGAGCTCTAGTGGAAGACAAAAGGAGGATTTGGCAAGCTCCAAAAAGACTCTCAAATGGGAAATATTCTGTTTCAGAGACGTGGCAGATTTATGCTTCAAATACCTTTTCAATTTTCATTCATATTTGTCACCCTCTTTGGTGGCACAAAGACAATAGAATTATGAGAGGGATTTCGTTGTGAGTGCACGAGGACAAAAAATGTCTGTTTTGGAAAAGGAAAAAAATAGTGTATATAATTGAAGAAGCAGGATGCAATGATTGAGTACCCTCCTGCCTTTCTTCCCCACCTGCCGTGATTGCACTCATCTTCTTCCCGCCCTGCGAGCACACCTGCAATCTCCAGGGCCATGAGCACCTCACCTTTACAAGCGGGTGTGTAGTCAAAATATGTCTTCTCTGTAACATACGATGCTTAAAAGAGACAGCTACTAACCCATTGGAGTACATCTTCTAGTTCAGGCAGAAGTCTTGGCTGTGAAACAAAAGACTATCTTCAATGCTGCCTATATTTTGACTATATATATTCTGATGAAAATGAAGCAAAAATCAAAATAGACATGGAAATCATCCGGGATTACATGTGAAGAGCACTGGATATAATGTAGAAGTAAAAAGGGATACCAACTTCACTTGAAATGTGAATGTAAATGTGTATGTCTGAAGTACACCCATGCATCTGTGTATATTCACTATGTGTCACCGTTTTTGAAATGAAGAAATTAAGATTCTTGAGTGTAGGTTAAGAACCTATAAGTACTGTGGATTCCAACAGCTGTCTTCCTCCTCACCTCACCGGGCCTTCAGAACAAAGGGTGAACCATGCAGACTTATCGTGCCTGCAGAATCTGGTGCCATGGGGATCCAACTTACAACTCAGTGAAACCTGCCTGAGTCAGTCACATCTCACCATCGTTACTGTTGTTAAAGCTCAATGTTGCAGCCACAGAGCCATTTCATCCGTGTGCGGGTGGTCCTCACTTGTAAGGATCCTCTAGTTTACGAAGCGTGGTATCATTTTCCAGGCACTCGTCTCTCCAAAGTACACGAGAGGCAGTCTCCTCCCCCTCACTGCTGAGACACATTCTGGCTGCACTTTTTCCAAGACAGATTCTGTTTGCTCTGGCAGCTCCTGCTATTTACAATAGATTGGGTTTCCAGGTCTACCTCTTCCCTGAAGATTCGGTTCCCTTTGACTTAGCTGAGAAAAAAATGGGAGTTTGGCAATCTTGGGGGACTCAAATGGTGCTGCGTTTATGTATGATTTCGCTTTAGGGTACAGAAAGAAGTGTAAAGATGCACAAACAGAAGTTTTTAATCATTTTATTGGGTGCTCCTACAATTCTTATCACAATCCATACATACATTCATTGTGTCAAGAACATACGTACATTTGTTGCCATCATCATTCTCAAAACATTTGCCTTCTACTTGAGCCCTTAATATTGACTGCTCATTTCCTCCCTCCTTCCCCACCCCACCTTACCTCATGAACCCTTCATCATTCATAAATTATTATTATTCTGTCGTGTGTTACACTCTCTGATGTCTTCCCCCACCTTCTTCTCTGCTGTGCCTCCCCCAGGGAGGAGGCTATACGTAGATTCTTGTAGTCAGTTCCCCCTTTCTACCTCACATTCCCTCCACCCTCCAGGCAACACCACTTTCATCACTGGTCCTGAGGAGTCATCTTTCCTGGATTCCCCGTGTTGCCAGTTGCTCTCTGTACCAATGTACATCCTCTGGTCTAGCCAGATTCATAAGGTAGAATTAGGATCCTGATAGTTGGGGGAGGAAGCATTTAAGAACTAGAGGAAAGTTATATGTTTCATCGTTGCTAAAACAGAATTTTAAGGTGACTGAGGAGAGGTTTCCCAAATAAATTCTCAAAGGACAGCCCTGCTCCCTTCGGAGCATGTGCATGGATGTTAGTGTGAGATACAGCATGTTTATCGTTCGTCTCATCCCTGGTGTTTTCTTTGTATTACTGCCTAATAAGCTGTCTTATGTATCCTCATGCTTTGGTTTCCCAAAGAGCAAACACCTCCCCATGAAAGACATTGTATAGAGAGGGTGAAGGCAAAAAATATAGCAAAATAAAGCAAACAGGTGAAAAGTATGTTGCTTTTTTTTCCCCCGTCACTTGTGTGGACTCTTAATTTATGTAATCTTCATGCAGACCAGGAAGGAAGGTTCCCACTCTGGTGTGCTCTTCATTACGAATCATAGATACATTTGAGTCCATTGTTCAGGGTCTTATTTTAATATGTTCTGCAATGATGCTGAACCTCCGACAACAGCATAAATCAATGAAAAGTAATAAAAAAAGGAGAATGTAAAAGCAGGGCCATTTTAGTTTCAAGGACAGCTTATTTCTGATGCTAACATTGAAATAGATCCTTGAAAAACGTGTGATTCCACTAGCTGGTGGACATATGGGCAGTCTTGTTCGTGGCAGAAGGCCCTGCAGGCACAGCTACCCGGAGGCAGCATCCTATCGTCCACTTGGAAGAGAAGGAAGGAGAGAACGTGGCTAGAATTAAGTGATCAAGGAAAATGTAAGCTATCTGAAAAGTAATATGTGTGGAGGGAGCAGGTCTGCCGGCTTCATAGACTCCCGTTAAGTGTATGTGATATTATTCTCAGTGGTATGGGCGTTGATTAGAACATTCTTCCTGCACTTTTGATACATTCTCTTTATCTCACAAGACCACCTACCCTTGCCATCTCATTGCTGTCTTGTCTACACTATTTATACGTCACCAGAACAGTTAGGTGTCTTTGACTGCCTACAGTTTCTCCCTAATCGCAGCTCAATGCAGTTTTACCAAGGACTTCTTGGATGGGGTTGCGTTTTAATTAAAACCTATTGAAACAGAAGCCATGGTAGTGATAATGCTATTGCTCATAGTGTCTGCCTTCATCATCTGTTTAAGTTTTACCAAATGTACTAGACAGATAATGCCAATATATCTATTTTTCCTCAGTTCCAGAAACTGTGGGTAGCGAGGGTACCTAATATGTTTCTACGCATACAGGTATCTCTCATTTTCAGAAAGTTTGTTTTCTGTCACTTGGCTTTTCCGAAAGACCACTGGGAGTATTCTATCTGAAAGAAATCCAAAGAGGGTTTTCACTTCCCCAAAACAAAGGCCAAACAAACCTGACAAGTTAAAGTGGTATTCAGTCTTCATTTGGCAAACAGCCATGAACGAGACCGCACACCCCTGAGCACCAGGTCCTTGCTGAGCAGCGACACTTAGCACCCCAGCACGAAACCGCCAGCTGGTTGGCCTGTGTCTCAGCACTCTGTTTAAGTCCCATGTATGATTTGATAGGCTTATTTTTGAGTGTGGGAATACTCAAAAACATCTCCTATATACATTATTGTCCATTGCTTTTTCATATAAATGCTGACTTTCAGACGGGGAGTGCATACAATTGCTTACTAATAGACACATGGTTTTATCCAATTGCTGACCAAATAAAATGGCTCTTTCCCAGCCAAACGTTTCAGCTCTTTCCCAAGGGGCTTACTGCTCACCTACATGTTGTGCCAGGGTCTTGTGCCACCTCATCATTGTTCCCCCGTCCGTGATCTAGGGTACGTACCTACACTCTGAAATGCAATCTCTTTATCCATGGAATGGAGATCACAATACGACCAAGCTCAGGAGCAGCTAGAGAATGCAGAGTGCTTTGCACAGAACTTAATATAGAGTGGGCACTTACCAAACGCTAGCTCTAATCATGACCTTTGTACTATCATAGCTAGAGGACAACGTAGCAAAACATAAGAAGATGTACGTGGAAATCATGGATTTATTGAGCTGTTAAACCATCCACACAAGATATCGTTTTTTCAGAACATAGAAAAGTATGCCACCTTATTTTTTTCTAAAACTATAAATAACCTTTAAAAATTAGTCATCTACCAATGGCTTTGTGTCATTTATTATTAATAACTAGGTAACTGTACATGGTTTTATGTCTTGCACTTCTTGTTGGGCCAGGTGGAAATAATTTTCGTTATCATTCAGGGACTGCATCTGCAGGGCATGCCGGGCTGTGAGGCAGGCCCCTAGGGAAAGACAGCAGGCTTGGGAAAGTAGGGCGCAGGGAAAGAGAAGACCTTCCGCAAGGCACACTGCCACCATGGCCACAGGGATGCGAGGCCGGACCATCGCCACAGGGGCAAGAACATCACCGCTTGGGCGAGCAGGGCTCCAGCCCGGGCAGTGCTTTGTTGCCCACCGAGCTCTTATGTGGCAGGGCTGGAGGCACCGGGCAACCACGACAACGTGAGGGAGAGCAGCAGGTTGTGGGCGTGAGAGCGGACTCGACTAAAGATGATGCTAACGAAAGGAATTATCATCATTTATGATTCTTCATGTTGCACGAGTGTTTTATTCACCAGAGAAACTCTATTGACTATGACCATGAATAAGTATGAACAATAAAGTTTTCTTTTATTTCTTCTATTTCCAAAGTTCATAAAATATGTATTAGTTGGTCAGTGCTGGGATAAGAAACTACCAGAAGTGGGTACATTTAAAAAGCCTAAATGCCTATTCTTACAACTCTGGAGGTTAAACATTTCAATCAGGGTCTGAGCTGAGTGTCTCTCCTGATTCCTGTGTTTGCTGGTGATTCTTTGCACGGGTCAGTGACACTCCTTAGAGTCCCTTCACCTTTTTTGTCTCTGTGTCTATTTGTCTCGTCTCTTCGCATCTTTTTAGAACTCAGGAGTGGTTAGATTTAGCAGCACCCCTATGCTGGCATGTCCTCTAACATGTGAATAATAGCAAATTCCAATCATTAATATTGAAAGACTGTCAAAAGGGTTAGCATTTCAGATTTTTTTTGTTTGTTTTTTTTTTTTGCGAAGGAACACAAGTCAGTCCATTAAGAATATTTCTGGCCAGATGTTTAATATACTCTTTTTTTCTAATTCCTTTTTTTAAAATTAATCATTTTATTGGGGCTTCTTACAAAATCTTAGGACACTCCATCATTCAGTTGTATTAAGCACACTTGTACATATGTTGCCATCAACATTTCCAGAACATTTTCTTTCTGTTTGAGCTCTTGATATCAGCACCTCTTTTTTTCCCTCCTTACCCCATTTTAATATATTATTGATACAAACTAATATTGCACTAGAATTTTAGTCCTCACTGTGTGCCTATTGTTGGCTTACCGTCTATGAGAAAGGGACTGGCCTTCATTTTTTAAATATATTATGATGTCTGGATTTTAACAAAAATCTATCAATATCATGTCTGCCTTACTGTTTCTAGAAATATGAATCTAATGTAATTGGAAATACCTGAGAGCTGGAGAAGGAATCTTTAATTTTCTGCTGCCCCAAAATATGTGAAAAACTCTACAGAAAGTCAACTCCTAGTTGCTGAATCCTTTCTTCAAATAAACTTTTATAAAAAGCTATATTTATCAAAATTAAAAAGTATAAATGCTCCATAAGCCATGGGCTAAATTGGCATCTGCTCCAACCTCAGAAAACCTATATATTTGCGAAGCAATCCCTCTACTAGGAAGTGTGCTTTCTCCCTGAAGCCAGACTGACTATTGCAGAGATGATAAGGTATTGTCTCCCTATAGATCTGTGCTTCAAGATGATAGCATGGCCTATATTAAAGGACACTACATAAAAAGCAGCCCATTATTAAACCTGCAATAAAGATGTTTATTGAAGATGTTTGATTTATACTTAAGGATCCTCTGGAGCATTTCTTCCTGGTTTTATGCTTTTCCTGAATAATATTCTTATCTGAGGGAAGTGAGAACAATTTTCATAGAGGTAGTGATCTTTGAACTGGATTATTTTATGGTGGGCTATTTTATAGGATCATTTCATAGAGGGGAAATTTATAGATTTGAAAAAGTGCACAGGGAACTCACTCAGGAAACAAATGCTTTGATATGATGGCAATACTGGGTGTTCAAAATAGCATTTTAAGAGATCAGGATAAATATATGTGCAATCACTTCACGCAATTTTTATTTTGCGAGGTTTGCCCTTCAGGGAATTAGAATAGTTGTGTGGAAACATGACGTGCTTGAATTGTCGAATGTGAAATTGACATATGCTCTGTAAACTTCCCTGCTTTCCACAAGAAGGACTTTTTCTTTTTGCCTTTGAGGAACAAGCTTCTACTCACAGAAAAGCTCTAATAGCCATGGAAAATGTCTTGCAAATATCCTCAAAGGATAAGTAAATTTGAGGGCGAGTTAAAATTTCAATTGTTAGGTGCCATCTAGACAGTTTTGACTCATGGCGGCCCTGTTCCCCAGAGAGACGCGGCCCGGTCCTGCCCCACCTTCAACTTAGAGACGTCAATATCACTCATGAGATGTTGGGTGCATGTCAGGCTTCATCTGAGTAGTTTCATTCAACTCACTCATATCTGTACAATTCTCTCACACTTCCATGAGCAAATCTATCATGTTCAACTCGCTTCCTGTAAACACCGCCATTTTGTAAATGCTCCAGGTGCACAGATAGTTTCCTATTCGATGTTCTTGTTTACGGGAGAACGAACAGAGGCCTCAAGTGGGAGCATCAGGCCTATACGCTGGAAGGAATAAGGTCCCCATGAAATTCTCCCAAGACAGCCATCTCAGTCATTAAGGAAAGAAAGGCTGCATTGGTTGGATGGGGGTGGGGGGGAGAAGGAGATTCATTAGGGCAGATTGTCAGATATTTCCAAGATGAGTTATTTGGACCAGGTGAGAAGAGGTAAGAGCGAAATGAAAAATAGAGTGAATTTCTCATGTAAGTAAAAATAAAAACTCAGAGAGCTTGAAAAAATTACATTCACTAGAAATTGGTCAGTGACTTTCATACTGTTTCATTTTAATGTTTTCAAGCAATGGTAAATGTTATTGTTGAAGACAAATAAATAATTGATATATCTCTGGTGTGTGTGCATATATGTACACACACTCCTTTTAATCAGCCACCCTTCAATTACCAACATTGCCACTTGTCTCATGAGTGAAGATATTTAGAATTTTTCTCTACCCCAGAAACATATTTCCTCAATAGTTTTCAGGATTATGCTACAAAAGAAAATAGTGGAAATTTAAATGTTTAGATAAAATATCAATGTTATTAATATTAGTTTATTCTAGCCTGACCCCTATTTTGTTTTTTTGAAATGGCAAATACAAAAAATAATAATTATGATACTTTCAATGAAATTTCTACATTTTTCTTATTTAAAATTATTCTGGTAAGATTTGGTAAAATCAATTCAAATGGCTATTGTCTTATGTGTGATGCACTTTTGAACAAAAATGAGAATTTAAACCATAGAAGAACTTAGCATAGGTGAAGTAAATAACCATATTTGGCTAAATCCTTTATTTGAAAAATAGTAAATGAAGTTGTACAGGAGGACATCACATGGCTACGGCGAGAGTGATTTTCTTTTCTGTTGTTTTTGAGAGTGATTTTCAACCCACTCTAATATGCCTCCATTCGGTAAGAACACGCACCAGAGTGCCTGAGAAATGCTGAGTGTCCGTTGTGGAGACAGATAATTGTCTTTTCCTCTGGAAGCAACCCTAACTGTGATGCTTCAGACCTCCCATTAATGGCTCAGACCTGGCAATGGAGCGATGAACTGAAATAAAGTAAAAGCATAATCACTAAGCCATTATTGAAATGTGGGTCTCTGCTTGGTGTTCTGAGTTTGGTTATTTTTGCATCACCAATCAGGCAGATTAAAATATGAAATTAAGCAAACATATCTTGTCCTCCAAGAAGCTCGCAGTATTAAAGACTGTACTGCAAGTGCTAGAAACAATCCAGTTTGGTTTTTCCCTACTCTATATTAAAAGGATGGTTTAAATATTTTTTGAAATGATTTTTTTCCCTCAAAATCACTGTTAGATTGCCTGTGCTAGATGTACTGATATATAAACACTCCCTACAATAAACGTTAGTAATGGCTCTTAATTGTCAAAACATTTTAAAAATTTAACCATACATTTCAATTGCAAATTAAATATATGAAAAATGTCCATTTGAAATTTATACTTTGGGAAATAAAGATGGGGAAAAATCTTGAAGATTTATCTATGTTCTTTATTTATCAACTATCTTTATTATAATTCTTTATTTACTTACATTCAAACTTCATCCCTTTACAGATTGACTAATGGACAGCATAGCTTACTACTTAAAAGCACAAGCTCTAAGTTAAACACTCTAGTTCCAAACCCTAGAGATATAATTATATGTTATTTGTGCCTGATTTAACTCACTGCCATCAAATCTATGCTTGTGGACATGCACTTACAGAAGGTTCGCGGGGAGACCGGCCAGAGTACAGGGTAGCAACAATGAAACATACAATTTTCCTCTAGTCCTTAAATGTTTCTTCTCCATCCCCCCCCCCACTATCATAATCCCAATTATACCTAACAAATCTGGCTAGACCAGAGGATGTACACTGGTACAGATAGGAACTTACTGGAAACAGGGGATCCAGGGCAGATGGTCCCGTCAGGAGCAGTGGTGAGAGTGGAGATACTAGGAGGGTGGAAAGGGAACTGATCACAAGGATCTACATATAACCTCCTCCCTAGAACAGGCAACAGAAAAGTTGGTGAAGGGACATTTTGGACAGTGTAATACCTGACAAAATTATAATAATTCATAAATTATCAAGAGTTCATGAGGGATGGGGTATGAGGAGGCAGGGGCAAAATGAGGAGCTGATACCAAGGGCTCAAGTAGAATGCAAATGTTTTGAGAATGATGAGGGCAAAAATGTACAAATGTGCTTGACATACAATGGATGTATGTATGGATTGTGATAAGAGTTGTATGAGTCCCCAATAAAATGTTTATAAAAGACTAGCAAGCAAACAAAAAGACAGAGTAGAGCTGCCTTTGTGAGTTTCTGAGACTGTGGCTCTTTACTGGAGCGGAAAGTCAAGTCTTTCTCACGCTGAGCCTCTGATGGTTTCCCATGCTGACTGCACCAGGGCTTCTCTGTGAGGCCTAACGTTTCTCTAATTAATGTCAAATAAGAATACTTTCCTCAAGCAGCGATTGTGAGAAGTCAGTGAAAGTGAATGTGTGGAACAGTCCTTGGTATGGTGAGCGCTCACTAAGACGTCTATCTGTTCAGTGCATCTTCAATAGTATTGGTATACATTTTAAAGCAAGATTTAGTAGAACTAAGATGCCCACCAAATTCAAGATCTAGTTTAATTTCTTTATTATTTTTTTGTGGTTGAAAAGAAAATAAATACTTAGCACTGGCAAGGGACTGAAAATAAGTTAATTAAATTTTAATAGAGCATGTTTTCCTTCATTATAAGTATAACATTGTTTCCTCTGTCTTGTTAATAATGTTTAGCACTTTGTGTAAATAGCTAAATATAATTTTTCTGATTACAAAATAATAGTCAATTAAGTGTTCGCAACAGTTTTTTGAAGAAGCATACATAAATGATTGTTTAAGGATGCTGGCATCTTCATTATTTAAAACAGATTTTTAGGAAATGTTAAAGCTAGATATGAAAAAAATGCACATTAAAATTGAAATCAGAAGTAAGTAGACCTCATCTTTTCTTAAACAAATCTGCCATGAATATTGTGCATTATTACATCAACCTTTAAAATGTTCAAAATAAGACCAAACTAAATGAATTGCCATTTAATATTTGAAAACACAGTTTTCATTTAACCTCGAGAATGTATTTCTACCACAAGTGACCCTTGTATGTGAACGAGTTAATTTAAACTACAGTTTACCGTGTGGATTACTGCGATCAACTGTGCATCTCCAAGCCACAAATAATCATTATGCAAAACCATCTACGACAAATGATACATTAAGAAGCACAGCGCTGCTGAGCATCCAGTCCTTAATATTGAGAAATACAGCATTAAGATGGAATATTTAAATGGAAAATCGACCTAAGGTCAGAGTAGGAAAGGCAAAATGACCTTCTTTGTTGGTTAGAAAATGAGAAATCCATTTCCACTGCACGTAAAGTTAAAACGCAAGTTAAAGAAAAAAAGTGGAAGAAAATTTAGACGTTTTACCTCCATCCTTACTTTTGTTAGCTAGGAAATATTCATGATTTTTGCACCACTCCAGAAAAAAATGTTTATAATGCATAATAGCCCTCTGTGAGGACTTTACATTTTTATTTCCCAGCATTTATATGTACTCTAATGAGAGTAAATGGTAAGTAGGTGAAGATAGATCATCACATTAGATATTACCCAGGGTTTGTCTTCTATTTATGTTTTTATTACTGGCTAGGTGACCTTAAGGAGTATGTTTTTCTACTTTTCTTTTTCGCCATTCCAATGAATTATTAAAAAAATGGATAATCACCATTATAAATACACTTATAAATGAAATTTCCTATTTTTAATAATTTACTGGTAAATTGATTTAAGTAGATAAAGATAATTTCATTATTTTTTTCTTTTGTGGTTAACACTTCTTTAATTTTTATGGACTGCTAAATGAGTGTTTGAATATTATGCTGCATATTGTTTGTGTAAGTATAATTTGCATAGCTATAACTTATTCCACTCACTCAAATCTATGCTTAAAATATCCGTGGCTTTACTGAGATGACCTATAAGCATTGGCCTGCAAGGGGATCTATTGTGTCCATTCCTGACAATTTTCTTGGCACACTAATGCTGTCTCCAACTCCCCGTGGCTGCGAGTGCTGCAAGTGCTGAGCGAAGCATCCTTCTGTACTTGTGCAGGAGCTTCTCTGGGGCATGACTCCTGTGACCATTGGGAAAATGGATTTGTTTAATGTCATCTACCTATGTGTGTAGATACCTTAATTGATAGCTTTAAGCTTTTATCTAAGAACTAGGGGTTTGTATCCAGAGCGCTGAGAAGTAACATTTTGAATGTTGCTTGGTTCTGAGAATTGGATTATATATATACAAACAACCCTAAAATCTGTCTCTATAGCTCTAGCTATATCTACATTTACATCTACTTCTGAATCTGTATCGTCACCCTCCCTGCCATTCACGCATAGCAACTGAAGAGAACTGTTTCTTTGGGTTTCCAGGACTGTGACTTTTCTTTCTTTCTTTCTGTTTCACAGTTTTTTTGACACATGATTCTCATATCTTACATTTCAATAATTCAGTCATATTTTAAAAGAATTGTGCAATTATATTAGAATTTTTTTCTTCTTCTAATCATTATTAGCTTCCCATTCTCCCTGCCTCCCCCGCCCCCATCCAAACTCCCCTAGTATACTCCTAAGAAACTATTAATCCATTACTGTCATTACTTATTAGATTATTCTGGATTTCATAAACAGAAAAATATACAAGATAAAAACAGAAAACAACAACAACAATAAAATCGACAAAAACGTCAATAGTAAAGAAAACACATAATATAAAATATACAAATTTAAAATGAGTCAACAGGAATGTCAGATGATACGGTGTTAAATTTTTACCTAAGTACTTCTGTGTGACTCCACATTCCAGTGCACTCTAATACCCAGACTATTGGCATCCCTTTTCTGTGGTCAGAAGGAATTCGCTGGAGGTTTAATCCGTGTAGAGACACAGTAGATGGATTTGGGGTGTCTCTATTTCTATCTCTTTCTGCAAACTGGATGCTCAGAATCTAAACTCTAGCATTGTTCCCTCCACCTGGCTCAGTTTGTTACCATATTGGACCACACAGATTGGTGTGCTTCTTGAGTATGGACCGGCAAGCTTTGTTTGAAAAAAAATGCAATAAGTATGAAAACCTTAAGAGCATTTTTTTTAATTTACCCACATGAGTAGTGTGTATGTGACCTAAAATAAGGAAAATTCTTGAAACATCATATACAGTAAACAAATTCAATTTGTTCCAAATTTGTGAGTTAACACTGAAAAGTTAGAGAACCGAATATATATTTTCCCATAAGAAATAATTGTAAATTAAGTTATTGGTTCTGAGGCCCAGAAATTCACTGTGGAGGCTGTAAGCCTTCTCTCACACACTTCATTGTCTCAGTCAGATATGCTTTCAACATCGACTTGTTTCTGACTAATTTGAATGAACACTAATTTTTCACCCCCTTCCATGGTCCAGGTTCTTTGTTTCAGGATTAATGACTTCACACCTGTTGGTACATTAAACATTTCAAGCTGGACTTTCATTTCGACTGTCGAACAAAGCTACCAACATGGAGTAGATTTCTTTCTTTTTTTGAACTTTGCTTTTCAGGTAGTGGAAAGTTTGACCTTGGAGCCTTTTAACAACCGAGGGTACCATTGTAAACCTAATAACATAACCTCAGAATATATTTACGTAAATGAAACAAATGAATTATGAGACATTTAAGATAATTTTATATACTCTTATCAGAAACCTACAGTTTTATAGCTTGAGAAGAAATGAATACATAAAAATGAATTTTAAATTATTAACATCTCTGTGATCAGTGTATGGGTGCAGACAAGTCTCTCGGTAATAAAGACACCATTTAAGTCATGCTAGAGTCCCTTCAAAAGAAGTTCCAATCAAAACACAGGTTTTCTATAAGGTCTGCTGAACTAGTTAAATGTTAGGCAGAACGGTCAGCTTGGAATGGTATAGCAAGTCCTTTTAGGGACTACACAGCTGTCTTCTTGATAGAGCTTTGAAGAGGCTTACTTTAAAGGAATGTGTAAAAGGATCATGATTTGAGTCCCTCAAAGATTACCATGTTTAAAAGAGCACATAGTTGGCCGGGGATGATCTTAGAAAGGTGGAAATACTACCCTCAGAAATTTATAAATAATGAAGTTTACCAAAGTACTGTATATATCTGTATCTAATTTACATATTTGCCTAAATATATAAATGTGTATTATAAAATACCCTGGTGGCATGGTGGTGACACTTTGACCTGTGGTCCCAAGGTCAGTGGTTTGAAACTTCTAGCCAGTTCTTCCAGAGAAAGAAGCGTCTTTCTACTGCCATAAAGTTACAGTCTTGGCAACTCACAGCGGAAGTTCTAGCCTGCCCTCTGGGGTCGCGAGATATGTCAGTCTGGGCGCTCTAGAGAAACAAATCCACAGAAACTCATGTAGAAGAGAGAGTTTTACATACAGGCTAAGTGCACAGCAAGAAAACCCAACCCAGTGCTGCCCAAGCCCACAAGTCCAGTATTTGCCCATTTGTCCAACATCAATCTACAAATTCCTCCTTCATCTCACAAAAGACATGCAATGATGCCGACTGCAGGAGGAAAGTCACATGAGTGAACGTGTAAGCATCTCAGCACTGGCAGGGGTCTCCACACGGCTGCTCCAGGACCCAGGGCTGCATCAGGGTAGGTCCATGTAGCTTCTCCTTGGGGATGTCTGGCAAGAAGTGAGCCTTGCAAGCTGAATCAGGGAACTGGCTAAGGCAGCTGCACCCTGGTTTGACCATCAGAGAGCAACAGACCTGAGAACTCGAAAGGTGAGGCTCACAGAGCCATTTATTTCTCTGCCCTTCAATTAACCCCCACATGTGTTTATCAGACAGGTTGGCACAATAAACTAACTCACTATGAGTTGGCATTGACTCAATAGTAGCGAGTTTTTTAATATAAGTATTAGTTTTGTTATATATAAAATCAAATATTTACTTAACTTTGAAATGCATGTGAATGATTTTCCTGGAGGAATTATTTTTATTTTTAATAGATTTCTGACAGCAAGCCATTACTTTTGTAAGTCACCTGGTTTTTCTTTCTTTTTTCTTTTTTTGCACAATCATTTACAGTTTAACCCATTGTAGTGTACATTATGAACTACACAGGGTGAGGGAGTGATTTTGGAAATTTGGGAAGCGTATGCTCAAAGCCCTATGAGGACCTTTATTTCTTGGGACATTCTCCGACCTCTTGCTCCCTCTATCGTGGTTTTGAAAATCTCTTGTGGATTTGATATGTTTACTGGAGGCAAAAAACAAAACAAAACACAAACAAAAATTGATTCTGACCACGCAAGCTCAGAAAAGTTTTCTTCCTCTTTCCCTTGGTAAGACCAGAACCTAATCCAGGTAGCAGTACTGTGGTTCTGTACGTTGTGAGTACATCATCACTTGATGGCCATTTGAGTTATTCCACTGATTTGCTATTGTGAACAGTCCTGCTGTGAACACGTCAAGACAAAGCCCTGGTGGCAAATTGGCTGTTGAGATGGTCTGCTAACTGAAAAGTCAGCAGTTTGAGCCCACCAGCCATTCCACGGGGGAAAATGAGGCAGTGTGTCCCAGTAAAGATTTAGTCTCAGAAACACAAAGAGGTAATTCTGCTTAGGCCTATAAGGGTGTTATGGGGTCGCTATGCAAGGAATCAACTAGAAGTATTTTTTTGTCTTGTTTTGTTTTGTTTTGTTTGGGGGGTTGTTCTTGCATATGTATCTAGAAATAGAAATGCTGTTAATGTTTGTTTGTTTGTTTGTTTTAACACTTTGGGAACTGCCAATGTCTTCATCATTTTACATCTTCCAACAGCATTGTATGAGTATTCTAATTTCCTCATTCCTTTGTTAAACTTGTTATTGTCTGTAATTTTGATTTTAGCCCCACTTGTGGTTGTGAAGTGTAGTAGTATGCTATGCATATGCATATTTTATTTATCCCTACAACATTTTGCACTTCCTTTTGTATTTGATTGTAACATGTACATGAGAGTGTGCAAGTGTCTCCTTAACTGCTCTGTGTGTGTATATTATATACACTTTTAAGGTTGGAGCTTAATGCTTTATTTTATTCTCTCTTGTTGATTATTTAAAAATCCTCCCAGAAAATACATTATGCAAATGTTGCCATCATAAGTTCATATTTCATAAATTTTGTTCATTTTACCCAATTTCTCTCTTTACTTTTGTCTCCTATAATAATTGCTCAAATTGATCTCTTATTTCATTAATTTATTCTTCATATATAATCTATTATTTAATTCATTTCATGCATTTCTAGGGGTTTTTTTTCTCTTTTCATTTCAACAGTTTCATTGTATGTTTGGTAATCTAGTTGTTTTTTATCTTAATCAGTTTGTTTCTTTTTGTAACACTAAAAACCTTATTATAAAAATATTTATTTGAAAAGCTTGTCTTTATTTTCCATTAATTGTGATTCATTGAAAAGAGCCTCTTCTCTTTGTCTTCTTTCTTTCAAGTTCTCTATCTCCACAAATATCTTCATACAAGTGTTCCCTTTTAATTTCATATTGCTGTAGGGACATTAATTAGCATGATTTGCAACCTATGTGTTAGATGCGCTTAACACATAAGTGTTTCTCTCCTATCGAGATGAAGATTTTATGATAAGGAAAGAATACGCTGAGGTGATATTACATTAAAAGATTCTTCATTTACCCTTTTTAAACTCTAAACTGTATTTAAGAGGAAACCAAAATAATTCCAAGAGCATTGTTTTTTTTTTATTTTCATGTCTGATTGATTTTTAGAGGTTGGTGTGTATGGAAAGGTTGACACATTGGCTTTACTCATTCCAAACACTGGTTTGGAATACCTCGACAACCTTTCCCTGGTACTGTCTTAGAATTACTATGTCATATGTCACATGGCTATAGGTCATTACTGCTATGGCCTATTATTTTATTTTAGCCCTGAGACTTTGGGTATTGTCCCTCAAGCATTAGTTACTCTTTCCATATTTGTTACTCTTTTTAAAGTACTTTATTTTGGATAAAGGCTTACACTGAAAACCAGGTTTCCCATACACATTATATAAATCATTCCATGCAATTGTTTTACTTGTCACAGTGTATCCATAGTCTCACTCTATTTCTTCTGTTTGATTTGCTTCCATTAACCTAGCTTCTATTTCCCTCCTAACTTTCTCATCTTTGCTTTTCGGTAAATGTTGATGGTGTGATTTCATCAGGCTCTCTCTGTCATGGGGCACGTTCCATAGGGTGATGCTAAGTGTGGTATTAAGTTTTCTGTGCTTTGACTGAAAGTGATGCAGAATTAGTTTCATTTATAATTTCAGTGGATATCTTAGGTCAATCATCTTAATGATTCTTCTAATTTCTATCAGTCCACTATGTTGAACCATTTTTAGGAATTTGAATCTTGCTGTATATTTTCTTCTATTCAGTGTCTTCTCTGTATCCTTGATCAGAATGGTTGCTAGTGGTTGCTTAGCAACAGTTCTGGTCTCAGATTGAATGAGGGTGAGGTTTGTGAGCCCTGGTGGTTTGGTGGTTAAGCATTGGGCTTTGATAAGCCAGGTCAGCATTTCCAAACCACCAGCCAATCCTCATGAGAAAAATGAGGTTTATACATCTTTAAATTATCAAGGGATCATGAGGGAGGGGGGAAAAGGGAGGGAGGGAAAAATGAGGAGCTGATGCCAGGGGCTTAAGTGGAGAGCAAATGCTTTGAAAATGATGAAGGTAATTAATGTAAAATGTGCTTTACACAATTGATGTATGTCTGGATTTTGATAAGAGTTGTATGAGCCCCTAATAAAATTAGTTTTTAAAGAAATCAACCCCCTTCAAAAAAAGAAAGGGTTGAGAGGGAAAAAGATGAGGAGCTGATACCAAGGGCTCAAGTAGAAAGCAAATGTTTTGAGAATGATGATGGCAACAGATATACAAATGTGCTTGACACTAATGGATGGATGTGTGGATTGTAATAAGAATTGTATAAGCTCCCAACAAAATGATTTTTTAAGTTATAATCGCAGAAAACCACATGGGCAGTTCTATTGTTTCCAGGAGCATTTACTATTAGTCTGCATCGATTTGATGGCAGTGAATTTGATTTTTGTTTTGCTTTGGTTTTTGCATTAGTCCTTTAGATTACCTTTTTATTTAAGACTGATGTCCTTTGTTTTGTTACACCTGAGTAAAAACCAATAGTTGTGTCTGAAACAGCTTTTAAGACCTCAGATGCTACTTATCAGAATTTGCATGCCCTAGAAACTCTGCATGCCAATTAACTAAGTTGTTTCCCATGACTTCAAATTTATTTTTGAATGTTTATCATTTGAGTTTCTGAGCTAAATTCAACCCTTGAATGTCAAATCTTCTTCTTCTCTTTTAAAAGTTTATCCATAATTTGTTTTATTTAATGATAGTCTGTAAGATCGTTATAGTCTATGCAGTGTTTCCCAAAGCGTGTGGGTGATCGTGTGCCAGGAAGCACACTGGGATGATCCAGGTGGGCTGTAGAAGCTGGTCCATCCACTGCATCATGGATTATGGGTCCCAGTACAAAAAGTTCTTAATCTCCAGGGGGCTGCTGGGACTTTTTTTCTCTAAATAATGGGCAGTAGGCCAAGTAAATTTGGAAACCTCTGAATAGAAATCAGTCTTGGAAGAAGATTCTAGAATGCTCATTAGGATCAAGGATAATGAGACTTTGTCTCATATACTTGGAACAAGTTATGAATAAGGAGCCAAACCCTGAATGAGAACAACAGGTGAGGTAAAAATGAAAGGTCAATGAAAAACAGAGATTCAATGAGATGATGAACAGTGTGACTGCCACAATTGCCTCAGAAATGATGATGCTTCTCAGGATGGTGGAAACAAGACAGTCTTTCAGTTTACTGTACGTGAGGTCACACAGCACCTCTTTTTTCCTTTAACCATTCATTGTTGGATCCAATACTTGCTCTCATTTCCTACTCACATACCATGGGCTCCTTCCTGTTTTAACCCTATTATATATCTTTTTAATTTTTAATTTTTTGCAATGCAATTTATCTTGCTTAATATATATATATATATATATCAGAATCACTGTTTATCTACTTCCTTCATCACAACACATCCTTAGTACATGAAATCCATAGTATATTTGGAATGCTATTTTATCTTTTTTTGTGTGGGTGTGTGGATGTGTGGGTGGATGGGTGGGTGGGTCAATGCTATTTTATCTTAAGCAAATAAAAATATTCAATAAAATTGAATCACATACCTATAGGCATTAATAAAAATATTAACTAGAGCAACTATAATAATAGTTCTAATTTCTTACCAAGAGTTTTCTCCATGCCAGGTATATTAAGTAGTAATCACTCTACAGTTTGAGGAGATAGATGCCATTCATGACCCACTTACAGAAAGAATAAAAGTAAAGCACAAAAGACCTTTTAAGATCTTCTGTATCCATTTGAGGTAAACAAGCCTGTCAATTCCCAGTTATCCCTCGGTTAAAGACTATGATTATTTTCTAATGTGAGCTTGTAGTTGTTGTTTTTCTGTTTGGTTTTATCTCTCCCTGCTAGTCAACTGCAGGCTCCTGAATCAACTACAGGTTCCTGAATCGAGTACAGGAACAACGCCAGATTCTCCTCTTCACTGAATGCCAAGTGCTAAAATAGTGTTAACTTGTTTCAGGAGTTCAATAAATATTTCAGAAGTTAATAAATTGAATAAATTATATCTTTAAATGTATTAAAATTGAAGATATTTATTGATAGCTATGCTTTGAAAATCATAATAAGCCATAATTATGACCTACATTTTTCAATTAGGTGTCTGTACATAAATCACAATGTTTTAAATCAATATGCAATTATTTTTTTATTAAAACAAATTATGACTTTAGATTGTACATTCTTCGAAATATTTTTACACAGAATTTGCATATTGTCATTGCGTATATATGAATATATGGGGGATTTTGAAACACTACCATAAATAAGCTATGTTATTCATTATAACCAAAAAACCAAACTCACTGCCATTGAATCAATGCCAACTCCTTGCAATCCTACAGCACAGGACTTCCCTGTGAGTTTCTGAGACTGGCACTGTTCACAGGAGTGGAAAGTTTTGTCTTTTACCCTCGGAGTAGCTGGTGGCTTCAAACTGCTGACCTTGAAGACCAAAGTCCAATGGATAACCACTATGCTACAGGGGTTCATTGAATTATTACAAAAATATATTTAAAAACATTTTTATCTTTCCCTTTTCTCAAATTAATATGTATTTACCCTTGCGTTAAGTGATTTACGCTCTCTTATCTTCCCATTTCTGGTAAACATCAAAGAATATTTGTGTTAGTGTCAAAATTTCTTCTTGATTCTTGTTAATAATGGTCCCATACAGTGTTTGTTCTTTGGGATTCATTTGTTTCACCTAGCAGAATGTTCTCTAGAATAATCGATATTATGAGAATCTTCACAGTCATCATTGTTCTTTAATACTAGATAGGACTCCATTAACTTTATCTGCCATAACTGTTCTATGGACTCATCAGTTGATGAGCATTTAGGTGGTTTACATCTTTCTACTACTGTGAATAGTGCTGGGATGAACTATTTCAAAAAGAACAAGCAACATTAGTGAAGGAAACGCAATTTAATGCAATAGGCAAAAGCCCAGGTCTCAGGAAAAGCAATGGTGTTTTGTTCAGGGGAATTAGCTAAACTTTCTCTCAGGTTCCCATAGCATAAAGTCACAAAGTTTCCTTGAAGCATTAGATTCTAATAAAGATAACATTAATGAAGGTAGTTCCCTCAAATAACTTATTATAGTTGACATAGAGTAAGAAATGTTAGAAGCCCAGTAATTATATTTATATTAGAACATCTTAATTCATTACTGTGGCACAAAATTTCACCAAAGTAGATAGATGAGTGGCTAATCAATGCATACAAAGATATTCAACATCAGTAGTTGCTAGAAAAATGCAAATGAAAACCCCAATTAGATGCCAGCAGAAAACTGTAGTGAGTATGTTGTTGTTATTAGGGCTTTCAGTCACTCTGCCTCATTGTGACCTTATGCATTACAGAGAGAACACTGACTGAGATCAAGATATTCTCAAAATGATTATTATTTGAGCCCCTTGTTGTAACCTCTGTGTCAATCCACCTGGCCGAGTCTCCGCTTTTTCACTGTCCGTCTACTTTACCAAGTGTGGCTGCTCTTCTGCAGGAAGGGTCCCCTCCCTCCTGAAAATTCATCCAAATTACAGAAAGTAGGTCTTGACCTCCTTGCTTTAAAGCAATACTCTGGCTGTATCTCTTCTAAGGAAGAGTTGCTTGTTGTTTTATAAATCCATGATATTTTCCATAGTTTTCAAATGCATCAATTCATTAGCTTCCTTACTTAGTGTCCTACTTTCACAAGCATATGAGGCAATTGAAAATACCATAACTTGGGGTCAGACACTACTTACTCCCCAAAGTGGCATCTTTATATTGTCACCATCTTAAACAGGTCCTATTGCAGAATATTCCCCTAAAGTAATATGCTAGTCAACATCTTACTTATCTTAAGGAAAAGTGTATTCTTATAAATTATATTTCTCACTTATCAATTTTTGAAAATTAATCATCACATTTGGGGATTAGTGCCATATATTTTTGGAAAATCTGAAATCTCACAGAAGTAAAACTAAACTAGGTTGTTTTGAAGATTAAATATAAATTTATAATTCAAAATAATGTTTTTCCTTGGCAAAATCTGATTGGAATTTTCTTTCTTTTTAGTGATTACAATATATGTGACTCAGTCTACATACAATTCCCTGGAAACACTGGTTAAACACTCACTAGTAACTACCACTGTCGTAATTCCAACTCAACAGCCACTCTGTGGGAGATGGGGTGACAGTGGCTTCTGTCAGATGGAAAGCCTAGGAAACCTGGAAGGAAATGTGTCCTCTCTCCTCCAGGGCCTCTGTGTGTCAGATTGGGCTCAATGGCAACAGTTTGTTTGTTTCTTACAAGGCAGTGGCATGATCCTTTAGACTTAATTCAAGAAAATGGTTGAAAGAGATATGAATAATACGATTATTCATTGTGAAATATAGCAATATAAAATATATTTTATTTGAATGGCAAACATTTTCATCGTCAATGCATTAGGTCAAAAGAAAATATCATCAGGGTTTTTTTTGGTAGATTTATCACAATTGGTACAATAAAAATCAGTGGAATATTAAGAAAACACATTAGAAAGTCTTTTGCAGTCAATAGGTTAGTAAAGAGAAACAATAAGTATTACAACAAGAACTATACAGGTACCCTATTAAAATGACAAGCCAAATATTGTCAAGAGCAAATGAAAATATATGAATTTATGGTTACAAATATGTGGATCATTTATTTTTATCATATTCATTCTTAAGGTATAATTGACTGTCTTGTGCCTTAAAATAGGCACCCTAATGGTGCCGTTAGGTACGTGAACTTCTAACCGCAAGGTCGGTGTGAGGAAGATAGAAAAGGTTATCTGATCCCGCAAAGATTTACAGTCTTAGAAACCCTATATAGTAGCTCTGTGGGTCTTTGGCAGTGGTGTTGTGTGTCATGTGAGGGGGAGGGGGTGGGGGGCAGGGTAGCCCTTGAAAAAACACTTGGTGGCTTAGTGGTGGGTTAAGTATTGGGTTGTTACCACAATACTGGCAGTTCAAACTCACCAGCAACTTCAAGGGAGAACAATGAGGCTTTATCTTCCAGTTAAACTTGACAGTCTCAGAAACCCTAAAGAGCAGTTCTTTTGTGCCCCGTTGGGTTGCTTTGAGTCAGACTTGACCCATTTGCCAGTTTTTTGTACTGTGGTGGCTTGCTATGATATTGGAAATTAGACCATGGGTATTCTAAATACCATCAGGCTCAAACCCGGGGCCCAGAGTTCAGTGGAACTTTCCTATGAAGTTAGACCAGTAGAAAGTCAAAAAGCATACCAAGAAAATTTAAAGAAGCAGAGCACCAGAGTGTCCAAGTCCCTTGTTTGGTTTACGTCATTAGCAAGGCTCAGTTGTTACAGGAGGACACTGTATTTGATAAAATGGGTCCTAAAAGTGTGGGAGCCTCATCGTGAGAGGGATTAAGAAGTTAGCTGCAGTAGTGGACTTTGAGGACAGACACAGTGGTTACAACAAGGGACATAAACGTAACAACAATTGCGATCATGGCTCAGGACCTTTCCCCTCTATCGACTATAGACTCGTCATGAATCAGAACCAACTCCAGGGCCTAATAACAATGGCTTTCTTAAACTAATAAGGACAGTACTTCTATTTCATCTTCATGTTGATACATTTTAAATTCCATTTATATGTGGCTGAATTATTTAACTGGGAAAGAGTAAAGCAAAGAAGAAACTTGAAATCAGCTATTTGCTCCCCCCCCCAACTTGGTTTTTCCCATGTAAATTAATAACAGAGAATAGATTTCTAGAGGAAAGCTTCATACTCTTTATTCATATACCTAGTTTTCGTTGAATTATAAACCCTATTCCCAGTAATAAAGGAGCCCTGGAGGCATAGTGGAAACTCAAGCTTGGAAGCCATCATCCTCACTCAGGGAGCAAGAAAGGGTTTTCTACTTCCGTAGTCACTCTCAGAAACCCGCCCAGGCAGTTCAAATTGCAACTATTTGCCATTTTTGTTCTTGGCATCAGAGTAAACAGTGCTTTAATAATAAAAAACAAAAAATCTGAACTTATTCTTTTTGACATTTTAAAATTCCATATTAAGAATTCACTTCTGTCATGATGAAGTCTACACAACACAACAATGACAAAGGCTGCTATGAATCGACATCTGGTCACTGGCAGTGAGTTGGGGTTTTTGATTGGCATAAACTCAATACTATGAAAAACCTCCCCAATTGCTTTCCCACCCCTCCCCTTTCCCTCACTATATATTTGTTTGCTTCTTTCCTATAAGTAAAATCATACAATGTGTGTATTTTGCAATGGACTTATTCATTCAGCAAAATGTTTTCAAGGGTTCCCTGATGCAGCATATATCAGGACTAATTTCTTTTTCTTTCCAGTATTCCAATAAACATATATATCATATATGAGAGGATACACACACAAAAAAACATGGAATTTTTTTCAAAGCTATGTATTTTAAATTTTTTTACAAAACATCCTTATCAGCTTCAAAGTACTCTCAAGTACACTTAATGCATTTGTCAAATGTGCATTTCCTGCCTTGGAAACAGTTCTAAAATTCACCTGTTTGGATGGCTGACAATACCTCCCTCTTTTTTGTTTTTTTTTGTTGTTGTTCCTCTTGTTTTTCCTCTTGTTCCTCTTGTTTTCCTGTTTTTCTTCTTCTATGTTATCAAATGACTGTCCTTTCATGTCCCTCTTTATTCACGGAACCAAAAAGAAGTCGCACAGAGAGAGCTCAGGCGAGTCAGGTGCATGGGGCAAGATAGGCATGCTGATTTTTGCCAAAAAGCTGGCATACTGAGAAGGCTGCCTGAGCAGGTGCACTGTCGTGGTGGCAAAACCAGTTGTCCATCTGCCGCACATCAGAACTTTTTGAGTCAAACTGTTACACAATCTTTTCAGAATCTATAAATAGAAAGCTTGATTAACAGTCTGACCTGGTGGAATGAAACTCCAAATGCACTATGAATCAACATTTTCGTCTGTTTGGGAAGTTAACGGACCTACAGAAAGAAAATTTTCATCAATCAATATTTCACCTTTTCTGAAATGAGAAAAACACTTGTACACTTGAGTTTTTCTCATAGTGCTGTCCTTGTCAACCATGTTCAATATTACAACAGTTTCTGTGCCATTTTTCCCTAGGAGGAAACAAAATTTCACAGCCACACACTGTTCTTAATTTGGCCGTCACACAAAAAAATTAGTTTTGAGGGAAACTGCTTTTATGAAAACATTCACTGTAACCAGAGAGAACCTTCCTAGGGGATGCCACTGGGTGCACTAATTCAGTGTGAGTTGTTTGATGGTTGCCTATCAGGAAAAATGCGAACTACAAAAGCTCTCCTCTGACCAGCATAAATCAGGGTTTGGGGGGGGGGTACCCCCTTGTGTATTTATCTGATGATCTATTGAACATTTAGGTTGTTTCCACTTTTTGGCTATTGTGAAAAGAATGTGTATCTTTCTCTCACTGAGTGGGGTGGTAGATAAACTCAAAATTGGGGGAGTATCCCCTTTTATGTTTATCCAATCATCTATTGAACATTTAGGTTGTTTCTACTTTTTGGTTATTGTGAAAAGAGTCTTTCTCTCACTGAGTGGGGTGGTAGATAAAGTCAAAAAAACTCACTCTCAGGGTGTTATTGCTGACTCATAGAGACCCATGCGGGTTTCTGAGATTGTAACTCATAATTGGAGTAGAAAGCCCAGTCTTTCTCCCAGGGAGTTGCCATTCAGATCGCAGCCCAACAAGTGACCACTACACCACCACGGCTCCAGGGGTTTTAGAGGGATATCCTTTATGTCTAGACCATCTATAGTGTCTTCTTCTCGGTTTTCATTTCACTTCAGCAAACTACTGAAGGTGAAATATGCAACTGTGATCATGAAGGTTTTGTTTGCTTCCTCTTCATTTCTGTGGGTGATTGCTTTATGTACTTTAAGATACTTTTGTTACTGGATAAACATGTATTATTGTAATGCTTTCCTTATGCATGTATTTTAACATTATAAAATGTTTTATTGTTTTTTAGTAACCATTTTTGTTTCTATTCTATTTTACATGACATAACCTGTCATTCCCAGCCCTTTCCCTTATTTTTCAATATTTCACTTTTTGTCATTCTTTTACTTTCACAGTATTTTGTGGCTTTCAGTTTAAAGTTTGCCCCATATAGATCATAGGTAGCTAGAGCTTGTTCATTTGCATTAATTCTGCTAGTCTGTCTCTTAATTGAAAATTTTCGTTATTAATTGACTCACTTTAAGTAGTGAGATGGTAGAAATCATGCCTGTGCTTTTGGCGCTTGTTTTCTACATCTCTCCTTACATTGTTCCTTTATTTACTCATTATTACTGTCTTTCTGCTAAACAGATACCTTCTTGTACACCATTTTATTCACTGGTGGTTTCTTTAACTATAGGATTTTTAAATTTTGTTTTAGATGAGTATTTGTACAACACATTAAGTAAACCTGTAATAATTTTTATACCAGATGTTCTGTGTCATTTGTAACAGTTTTTGCTTCATTTGCATTCTTGTTGATTTCCATGATCTTTATTCTCTTTCACTGATCCGCTTTCCTTTTTATTTCTGCCTTCCCACTTTGTTTTGGGGTGGAGGTTGACTGTACGCTCTCATATGCAGTGCATCGTGTAAGATAGCACATTACTTGCAGTTGATACTATTCATTGTATGGGTCAATCTGTTATCGGCCAGAACGGCGACCTGAAGGAATAGCTTTAATTTCATGTTCAATTTTTTGAAACTTTTACTGGCGCTCTTACAGCTCTTGTAACATCCCATGCATCAATTGTATCGGGCATATTTGTACATATATTACCATCATCATTTTCTAAATATTTATTTTTTATTTGACCCCTCGGTGTCAGCTCTTCTCTTTTCTCTCCCTCCCCTGTTCCACCTCTTGATAGTTATACAGTATTACTATTTTCATCTTACATAAACTGCTGAGTCCCTTCACCCACATTTCTGTTGTCTGTACCCCTGTGGGGTGGGTATACATCAATCATTACAATTGATTCCCCATTCCGCTCCTCCCCTCCTCCCCTGACCTTCCCCCTATCTGCCTGATATTGTTATTCTCATTTCTGTTCCTGAGGAGTTTATCTGACCTGGATTCCATGTGTCGAGAGCTCTTATCTATCCCACTGTACATGCTCAGGTCTAGCTAGAACTGAAAGTCAGGACTGGGGTCATGATAGTGGAGTGGGTGTGGGGATGAAGTAGCCTCAAAGAACCAAAGGGCTACTGTGTGTTTCATCGGTCCTATATCCTGTTGTCTACAGATAGATTTTCAGTATCTTCTCTGACCCCCTTCATTCTCAAATATATGTAATATATGTATATATATATATACATATATCCACATATACACATATCCACACATACATCCACATATATATACATATGTATATACATATATGTATATACATATATACTTATATACATATACATATATGTATATATACATATACACACATATATATATCCACACATAAGAATCAAAAGAATATATATAATAATAATAATATAATATAATAATATAATATAATATATATAAGTATATATATATATATTCTTTTGATTCTTATGGTGCCTGTTATCTGATTTCATCAATACCTCATGATCCCACAGGCTGGTATGCTTCTTCCATGTGGGCTTGTTGCTTCTCTGCTAGATGGCCAGTTATTTAACTTTAAGCTTTCAAGACCACAGACACAATATCTTTTGACATCCAAGCACCATCAGCTTCCTTCACCACATTTGCTTATGCACCCAATTTGTCTCCAATGATCCTGTTGGGAAGGTGAGCATCACAGAATTCCAGGTTGTTAGAAGAATCTGTTCTTGCATTGAGGGAAGGCTTGAGCAGAGATCCTAAATCTGTCCACTTCCTCAATGTATTGCCATGTACCTAGACCAGTACCTCTATTTTTATGAGTTAATATGGTCACTTAAGTGCACACCTCTATTTTGGGCAATAGTCTCTGAGATTATTCTAATTTCTATCAGTTCAATTGACCTATTGTTTTCTAGGAATGTGAATTTTGTTCTACATTTTTTCCCCATTATACCCAGGAGCTTCTATGTGTTCCTGTTCAAATGGTCATTAGTGGTAGCTGGGCCTCATGTACCTCTTCTGATCTCAGGTTAGAAGAGCCTGGTGAACCCGAATGGTTATATGTTGGACTGCTAACTGCAAAGTCAACAGTTCAAAGTCACCAGTTTTCTGAGGAAAGAAGGCTTTTTACTCCCAGAATAATTACACTCTCAGAAACCCACAGGAGCATTTGTACTTTGTCCTTTAGGGTCTCTGTGAGACAGAATCAACTCAGTGGCAGTGAATTTGTTATTAGGCCAGATAATTTATTTCTTCTGTGAATGCTTCATTTCCTTCATTTGCTTTTGTTTCATATAAGTAGAGATAAATAGTTGTATCTTAGATAGGCATCTGCATGATCTTAAGACACCAGATATTGTTTAATAAACTAGGGTGTAGAACAGTGTCTTGGTGAACTATGTATGCCAATGACTAAGTTGTTCACTGAACTATGGCTTCAAGTCTTTCAACACAATAAATCCATGAGTTGTTAGGATAGGCTTAGGAAATATATTCAATTTTGCCTCCAGTTTACTATATTTACTTAGTGGTTTTCTGGTGATTATAATTTAACATCTTTAAAAATCTTGTTTGAGTTAATAATAATGTATTGTCAAAACATATAAACAGATCTTAATTAACTGTTTGACTCAATAGTGTTCTTATTGTCATATAAGCTGTCTCTTATTATACTGTAAACAAATAACATAACTTTTTAATTTGTTTTATAGATTAAAAAAATAGATACAAGGAGGAATGAGTAGTGTAAAAATATATTCAGGTTGTGTTTTGTATTTATCTATGTAGCTAATTTTATTAGTGTGTTTGTTTTCTGTGAGTTTGGGTTATTGTCCAGTGTCCTTTCAGTTCAGCATGAAGGATTTCCTTTAATATTTCTATTGGGACAAATCTGCTAGCAAAAAATTCCCTCAGTTTTAAGTTTAATTTCTTTAGTATCATTTTTATACTTCAATTGATAATATCATAAATTATACTTTTAAAAATGTATTTCACCCATGAAAGGCCTTTTATGATGTTTGACCATCACTTACTATTGATTTGAATGTAAAACTGAAGGTCCGTTTTCAATGGGAAACGTTCCATAACTTAAATGACAATAATGAAATATTTAAAATCAGTGGGTAAATTGAGTGCAGTCACGTAGGACTGGAAGAATGGTCATGTTTTACAAAATGTTTCCGTGTTACTTCCATTCATCTGCAAGAGCAGCACTTTGTGGGAATATGACATGTGTGTCAACCCTGCCTAGTCCCGCAGCTGAAAGAAGTGAAGCAACCTTCCTGCCGCTCAAGTCAATACATTCCTGGGGCTTTGCCTCAGCAACGAAGGACAATGTCTAGTGGCAAACAAGTGCTTCCATTAGGGCCAGGATAGCATTTGGGGATTTGAAGTATCTCTTAGAAGATCTCACTTTTGTGAGATGAATAATAACGGTGGTTATGAGATCCTCCTTTCTCTTTTTTGAGCCACACTTTAGTGGCCATGCTCATCTTGATTTTGTGCATTTTGTAAATTAATTGGAAGGGAAAATAAATTAATTGATTTGGGTTTTGAGGAAAACAGGAAACATGTTTATTTAACTCAGAAGGGAGGGGAAAGATACAAATCTGTCTAAATGAGGTATGGTTAAAAGATGGTGTGACTAAATTCAAGTATTTATCGAACATATGTCAAATTTTTAAATATTTCTCCTCCATTGGTTTTGAGTGAATAAAAACCTGGTACTTTTGTCAATTTGATACCAAGTGGTAATTTGCTGATTCTAACCGAGTGATGGTGGCAATTAGAGGAAGATATCAAGAGACAATGAGAGAAGGGAACCATGTAATAGCAGCTCCTACAGTCTGTGGATGAAGGGATCCCAAGAGGAAAGAAGTAGTTTGCTACAACAATTAGCCAAGAGTGATTACAAGAAATGAATGCCCCACTTGGGCTCTATCACTAACTAAAACCCAAATCCAAACCAAACCCATTGTTTTCAAGTCGATTCTGATTTGTAGGGTCCCACAGGACAAAGTTAAACTGCCCCCAGAAAATTTCCAAGACTGTAATCTGTCTAGAAGCAGATTGCCACCTCCTTCCTGCCCGAGCAGCTGATGGGTTCCAACCACTGACCTTCTCAGTTGGTAACTGCGCACTTTATCACGGAGACACCAGGGCTCTTTGCCCAAACTAAAATACATGGGCAATTGCATGGTAATGCAGGGTCTTGAGAAAAATGTGTGCTTATGCTGTCTTCTTGCTAGAGAGAAGAATGGGGTCATCATCTGCAAGCAGGGAGTGGGCCTCCTATGCTTGGGGGAAACGAAGAATTTCTTGAGAGAATATGTACATTATTTTTACTCTAAAGTCCAGGAGGTTAATCAGCGAAGCAGAAAAAAATGGAAGTTAAAAAAATCTACACTCTGGGTTAGGTTAGTGAAGAAGTTCTTGGGTTCACCAGTCAAAAGAAAAACTAAGCCAAGGCTCTATGCATATGAGAAAAGGCGAGCAGACGAAGACTCTCCAGAGCTAAAATACATAAGGACTTTCCTTTGACAAACAGATCAGCTCTTGTGGGTCCCAATTCTACCTTACTAATCTGACTAGACCAGAGGATCTACATTGGTACAGATAGCAACTGGAAACACTGGGAATCCAGGACAAATGACTCCTTTAGGACCAGTGGTGAGAGTGGCAATGCCTGGAGGGTGGAGAGAATGTGGGGTAGAAAGGGGGAAATGATTACAAAAATCTCCAGATAGCCTCCTCCCTGGGGGAGGGACAGCAGAGAAGAAGGCGGGGAGAGACATCGGACAGTGTAATATATGACAAAACAATAATTTATAAATGATGAAGGGTTCATGAGGTAGGGGGGAGTGAGGAGAGAGGGGGAAAATGAGCAGCAGATATATTTTTTTATGTAAGTTCTTTTTTTATGTAAGTTCTTTTTTTTTAAAACAATTTATTAGGGGCTCATACAACTCTTATCACAGTCCATACATATACATACATCAATTGTATAAAGCACATCTGTACTTTCTTTGCCCTAATCATTTTCTTTTTTTTTTCTCCTCTTTTCTTTTTTTTACATTTTATTAGGGACTCATACAACTCTTATCACAATCCATACATATACATACATCAATTGTATAAAGCACATCCATACATTCCCTGCCCCAATCATTCTCAAAGCATTTGCTCTCCACTTAAGCCCTTTGCATCAGGTCCTCTTTTTTTTCCCCTCCCTCCCCTTTCCCCCCTCCCTCATGTGCCCTTGGTAATTTATACATCGTTATTTTGTCCTATCTTGCCCTATCCGGAGTCTCCCTCCCCCCCCTTCTCTGCCGTCCCTCTCCCAGGGAGGAGGTCACATGTGGATAATTGTAATCAGTTCCCCCTTTCCAACCCACTCACCCTCCACTCTCCCAGCATCGCCCCTCACACCCTTGGTCCTGAAGGTATCATCCACCCTGGATTCCCTGTGCCTCCAGCCCTCATATGTACCTGTGTACAACCTCTGCCCTATCCAGTCCTGCAAGGTAGAATTCGGATCATGGTAGTTGGGGGGAGGAAGCATCCAGGATCTGGGGGAAAGCTGTGTTCTTCATCAGTACTACCTCGCAGCCTAATTAACCCATCTCCTCTCCTAAACCCCTCTATGAAGGGATCTCCATTGGCCGACACTATATTAAGGGCTCAAGTAGACCAGAAATGTTTTCAGAATGATGATGGCAACAAATGTACACATGTACTTGACACAATGGATCTATGTATGGACTGTGATAAGAATTGTATGAGTTCCCAATAAAATTATTTTAAAAGAAATTACTGAAAGGAATATAACCAGGGGTTATCATGTAATTCTTCACAATTTGAAGACAAGGGTATATAGATTAAATGCATATATTACAAGTGTTGGCCATTTTCTAAGTTTTGTGGGACGTGAGAGATGGGTTTTCATATCTGCTTACTGGTGTTTCTGCTTGTTAAATCAGAGAGATGTCTTACTGTGTATAGTGCGTTGTTGTACATTGAAGTCACTCGCTGTGTACTATTATTCCTCTTGTAATTATCTCACCCCAACACGTGTCCATGATGTCAATTGAGACTCAGTAGGAATATAAGATTTCTAAGGGTGTAATTTGGCATAAGGACAAACAGCCTCATCTTTCTTCCTCTGAGCAACTAGTGGATTTGAACCACTGTCTAACAGTCATTGTACTCATTTGCTTATGGTAATGCTGACAGTGCAGATAGCTCCTCTCCTCATTGTTAGACTTTCATAAAATTCTTTCTCCATCTAGATCACAATGTTTGTTCTTTAGCTGAACCCAATTTTACCCCATCACCAAGCACATTCTAATTTTTGTAAGGACACTTCATTCTATATGTTAAGATCCTGAATATTCTTTCCTTGAATTTATGACATATCCTGTTCTCTTTACAAATTTAGGAAATCTAAGACAGATATTCATTAGACCAACACTTCTGATAACCAGTGAAAACCTTGCTCCTTTCAAAAAAATTTGAAACTGGACATGTTACTGTTCACTGCCATCAAGTCGGTCCCTCATGCACGGTGACTCCGTGCTTGTCAAAATGGAGTCTTTATCCATGGTTTCAACATGGGATGAACTTTTCAAAATTTTGATATGAGAATAAAATAATGTATACATAAAGCATGAATATAATGTGCAGCAGAAATAAGTGATGGGTTCGTCTTGGAGGAAGCAGTCATACTATAGGACTCATAGGACTCAACATTATTCGAAGAACAGGATATTGGCAGCTGGAGAAAAGGGTAATAGTATTTTACAAAATTTGTCTTATTTGAATATAGGATTTAAGTCCTGAAGTCCATAATCTGTTGAGGTGTAATTAGTCATCTGCTATAAGGAGAACATAGGGTGCAAATACCAAGTAGAACTCGCTCAAAAATTCCGTTGAAAATAAAGACTGGTGTCAAAATCCGAAGTGTCATAATTCTATGGTCTTGCAATTTACTTTTTATACCAGTTGATGTGATGATTGAGTATGATGGACAGGATCAGAACAGGATTTTGTCAAAACAATCTTAGTGCCAATGTTTGAATCCTAGACGTAGTATTTGAATGAAGAGGGTAATGGCATGCAACCAGTGTAGAGGCCACTGCCACAATGAATACGACATGCAGCGAAATTAACTTGGGCAATGGCATAGTGGAAGAGAGGTGAAAATGGGAATATTTTGCAAATAGTATCAACCAGATTTGATTTTTGTGCTTGTGATGCACGTTTCTATATTTAATAAATGAGTCATACCCTCTCCTGTGATGGAATACTAAAGTAGAATGTCTGTGATATGATTATAATTTGTGTTAGACATGTTTATTATGATCTATAAGAAGGAATAAACCTATTGTCATCAAGTCAATTCTAACTGATAGCAGTCCTGTAGGACAGAGTGGAACTCTCCCTGGGGTTTCTGAGGTAGATGTCAGCCTTTTGACTTTTTAGCAGTTGAATGTGTTCATCACTGTACCACTAGAATAACTTCATGAAAGAATAGCAGACAAAAATGCCTTTAAAAATCCATGCTTATGTATTATATACAGGAGAAAGGTTATCTAGAGTAGGGATCTGTACAGATAGTTTGTGTAGAATCTTTGTTCCCTCATTACAAAATCAATTTATTATATAAGTGCCAACAATTTTGCCATGTTTTCTCTTAAGGCATATTTTCCACAGTGGTCGCCTCTCCAGTATCTAAATATCAATCAATAAAAATTAAGAAAGTTATGGAGTGTCAAGTGCAGTTTTGATATTCTGAAAATAGATAGTCTCCATGGTAATATTTTTCTAGACTGATGAAGGTGAAAGAATAGCTTTGCTAAGTACCATTGAAAAGAAAAGATTCTTTTTAACTTCTGCCCACTTGCAATTGTGTTGAATTATCCTTGAGCAGTGGTCAATCCACAATACAATGGATCAATGTTGACATTTTTACTTAAAGTATATCATTTTCTAAGGTCTTGGTTGTTGCATGTATTTTATGCTCAGCTGCTATAAATAAAACAACAACCAGATCATCCAAGCCAATGTTGTACAAGCACATTTTAAACATCAAGAAAACTGTTTCTTCAAATATTATAGCCCTCAAACCTGGAATTGCTCATGTTAGTCCTGTCATACATGGGGTCTCCATGAGTAGAAATCAACTTGAAGGCAGTGGATTAATATCTGTCTTTAAAGAGACCAGTAAACTTATTTGCCCATTTAAATAATGAACTGATTATTAGTTATTATAAGTATATGAATACTTTATTAGTGATTTATTGTTAAGCCAAGAAATATTGCTACAAATCATACAATAATTAAATAGATATAGCATAACATGAAACTATTATTTCTTGACATAACTTCCTTTGGGGTCTATTTGCTTCCAAAGGCAGTGTTTCCAGCTTCCAAAGCCTTTACTAGGAGCTCTGATGGTGCAGTGGTTATTCATTGGGCTATGAGGTGCAAGGTCAGCAGTTCAAAACCACCAGCCGCTTCCCAAGAGAAAGAGGAGGCTTTTTGTATCCAGGCTGCCTTGTTTTCCTGGATGGTTTCCATGGTTCTTTGGATGGTTTCTGTTGTTTTCTATGCTCATATTTCCCCCTGTGACTTTTAACCTCTCTTCTTTGGTGGGCTATATAAACACCAAATTTGGGTACCATTTTTATCACTGTTCCTCTGTCACTCTCTTTTCACTCCTTAGGCGGCCTAGGTTCCTTGAATCATCCATCTCATGAGTGATGGGAACAAAATGGGAGCATGGGGTAGCAGTTTCTTCAGACCACAAGTGTTCTGACAGGCCTGCCTCTTCCCTGAGAGCAGCTACTTAAATTGGATTTCTGCTCTAAACTTTTTAATCCCTGGCTGGCACTTTGCTCACTGCCCTTGAGCGTATTGGCCCTGTCCCCCTGTAATGAAAGAATTCAGAATGACTCTGGAACAGAGGTCTGGTTTCAGAGGCTGCCCATCTAGGAAGAAAAGGTCCCACAGCGCTTGACTCTTCCAAACAGCCCTATTTGATGCCTTTTTCTTTACCTTGCTCAAGACTGCCTGTCAAGCAGCTTCTTGTCACTCCTTGTTTGGGCTTTTTCATTATCTCAGAGGCTGGAGGTCTTAGATGGAATCCCAAGACAATAGAACCAAGGTGATGTGGGCAGGGTTTAAGATTAGCCATTCTCTGCTGCTGCTATTTCCTTGTATAATGTAACTTTTTAACCTCAATTTTGGAGATGATTGAGAAGTACTTGAGGTTTTTTGTTTTTGTTTTTAAATGAGGAAAAAGCTTTGTGTATCTTTATTTTGAAAGGTCCCCTCTTAGATTTGGTCTAGGCATTACATAATCATTGGGTTAGCATGGCAAGCAAAAGTGGGACAGGATGCGAGGGGAGGGGGGTCTCGCTGGTATTCAGTCCAGACCAACTTGGGCCTTGGGGATTGCAGCATCTCAGGAAGTGGCTGCGGGGCTCCGATCGTACAGAAGGCCATGAGGCGCATGCCATTTTGTTGCATACCCATACAACTCCTGCTGAGACAGTTGGCGTGTCAGTTTTCTACATGGGAGATTTGGAAGCCAGCTTTTGTCATTATCCACCAATGACGGCAAAGGGAAAGTGGTGTAATTATGCAATCCGATTAGCTCCTAGCTTTATAACTCTGTAACTAGCCAGCCAGTCATCACATCTTTGACTCGGGGACTCCTTACATCAGACAAGCTCCGGTAGGAAAGTTTTCTATCAGACTGTCCACACACCTATCAAGAACAAAGACACTCGGTTGTATCCAACAACGGCAGGGAAGTCTTTTAGCACCTCCTATCCAGTTTGGGTTTGCAGCTGTGTCTACATCTAAAGCAATAGCAGACAAGAACTAAATTCTCTACTCTACTGCCAAATAATAATTGTGGAGCTCTTGTGATGATATGAAGGGGAAATAGCCAAAGGAAACCTAGAAGTCCCCACTTACCAAGCATTGTGGGAAAGAACACCGAACTTCATTTTGGAAACGTTTCTCAACCACATAAGGGCTTTCCCCCCTAAGGATTAAGGAGCCAAACAAATTTAGAACTTGATCTTCAGCTGTAGAACTTGATTTTCCACATACCCCGCAGACCTGTATTGAGCTGCAGCATCGTAATTTCAGATTACCATGATCCCTCTAATGGATTTCTATATGCTGCCAGTTAAAAATACAACCCTGAGCATCTTTTTATTCTTTCTACTGCATGCATTATTTTCTTTGTAAATCCAGTACAATAAAATTTTTTAATAACCTAGAGAAAAAAATTTTTTTTCTTGGGAACTCCCTCAGGAAGTTCTATCCTCTCTTTAGGGTCACCACGAGTTGGAATCAGCTCAATGGCAGGGCTTGAGTATTTTGGGGTGTGAACCTGTTGTTAACATCCTGTGGGTTACCCATTAGGCTAAGTGGACTTTAGAGGTTTAAATTCACCAGCTGCTACCCAGGAGACAGATGAGGCTGTATGCTCTCATGAAGATTTACAGTCTTAGAAACCCCATATTAGGCAACTAAGGTTTATAATTGGATAAGAAGCAGTAGGATAACCATCCCTGAATAATTTTATACTCCTTGTTTTATACTATACCTAAAACACAATTTTGGCATCCAGAGGGACTCAGATTTAGTTGCTTGAAATTTTTCTTCAAGTTCAATGAAGAAAAAGAAATCTGAAGGAGTAAGATCAGGCTAAATGGTGGACAGTAAGGCTAAGACCTTGAGTTAGTCTGGGCAGACTAGAGAAACAAATTTCATAGACACTCATATTTTATGAGAGAGTTTTAGATAAAGGGTAAGAGTACATTAAGTGGGACAAGAGGAAAGTGAAAGGAAATAGAGGAATGAACTAGGAGGCCAAGGGTACTTATAGAGGTCTAAATACAGGCATGTACATATGTAAATATATTTATATAGGATGGTGGGGAATAGATCTATGTGCATATATTTATAAGTTTAGTATTAAGGCAGCACATGTACATTGGACTTCCAATCAAGTATTACTCAATGCAAGAACACTTTGTTCTATGAAATTGGCATTCCATGATACACACCTCCCTACATGATCACTGAGGACAAATGTGTGCATAAGCAAATGTGGTGAAGAAAGCTGATGGTGCCCAATTATCAAAAGATATAGCATCTGGTGTCTTAAAGGCTTGAAGATAAACAAGTAGTCATCTAGCTGAGAAGTAACAAAGCCCAAATGGAATGAACACACCAGTCTGTGTGACCAAGAGGTGTTGAAGGGATCAGGTATCAGGCATCAAAGAACAAAAATAAATCATATCATTGTGAATGAGGGGGAGTGTAGACTGGTGACCCAAAAACCATCTGTAAGCAACTGGACATGGGAAGGAGATGAGCCAGTCAGGGTGCAGTGTAGCAATGATGAAACATGCAACTTTCCTCTTGTCCTTAAATGCTTCCTACCCCCACTATCATAAACCAAATTCTACCTTACAATTCTGGCTAGACCAGAGAATGTACATTGGTACAGAAGGGAACTGGAAACATATGGAATCCATGACAGATGACCCCTTCAGGCCAGTGGTGAGAGTGGTGATACCTGGAGGGTGAAGGGAAAGTAGAAAGTAGAAAGGGGAAACTGATTACAAGGATCTACATATAACCTCCTCCCTGGGGGATGGACAACAGAAAAGTGGGTGAAGGGAGATATCGGACATGTAAGATATGACAAATAAGTAATAATTTATAAATTATCAAGGGTTCATGAGGGAGGGGGGAATGGGGATGGAAGGGGAAATATGGAGCTGATATCAAGGGCTCAAAGTAGTAGGCAAATGTTTTGAGAATGATGAGGGCAACAAATGTACAAATATGCTTGACACAATGGATGTGTGTATGCATTGTGATAAGAGTTGTATGAGCCCCCAATAAAATGATTTAAGAAAAAGAAAAGAAAGCATCCCAATCCAGTGCTGTCTAAGCCCATGTGTCTGATACCAATCTACAAAGTCCCCCTCCATCTCACAAAAACACAGGCAGTGATGCTGACTTAGTGAATTAGTGAAAGCTGACTGACATAGTGAATTAGTGAAAGCTGAATTAGTGAATGTGTAAGCATCTCAGTGCCGGCAGAGGTCTCCACTTGGCTGCTCCACCACTCAGGGATGCATCGGGGTAGGTCCATGTGGCTTCTCTTCAGGGATGTCTCACAGGAAGTGAGCCTTGCCAGCTGAAGCAGAGAACTAGCCAAGGCAGTCGCACACTACTCTGACCATCGGAGAACAAGAGACAAGAAAGGTGAGACTCACCAAGCCATTTATCTCTCTGCCCTTCAATTAGCTCACATGTGTTCATTGGCCAGGTTGGCACAATAAGCCAACCTATAACAGACTTCCCAATGAAATTCTCACAGTGTAAGTCTGGCCACCCTTGAAGGATAAGCAGGTGCATCGTCATGATGAAAGACATATTCTCTGTGCACCTTTCCTCCTATTTCTCCCCAATGCAGTGTTCAGTTTTCTTAAAATTTTATAACAATTCCCTGTGATTATACAGTATTCTTCAAGAAAATCTACCAAGATCACTTCTTGAAAACCCAAAAAGACAGTTACCATAGCTTACTGAACTGATCTCCTTGACTTGAATATAACTGAAATAGCAGCTAACCTCAGAAGAATCTGTTTGTGTTGGATTTTTATTTGAAAGACAAGATAAGATGGAGGCAAATATTACAACTGAGAGACCCTGCCTGTACCCATGTGCTGATTGCAGAGCCGTGTTTGAATACATGTGTTTGGATGAAACGTGTGCATATATGAACTGGAATTTTGGTAGCAATATATACTGTATACACTCAAATATAAACTGACCTGAGTATAAGCTGAGGTACCTAATTATTACCTGGGAAACCAGAAAAACTGATTGATTTGAGTATAAGCCTAGGGTGGAAAATGAAGAAGCTATTGGTGAGTTTCAATAATTAAAACAAATGAAAATAAAATTACTAAAAATGGAGACATCAATGGGGGAAATGTATTTAAATACTTATTTTAAATAAAAACATAACAAAGGGACAGCAAGTCATTTAACATTAGTAAACCAGCACAGTAAGTGGAAAATAGGTTCAACAAAAACAATGAGGTATCAACAATGATACCTTAAAAGTACTATTCCCTGAGCTCAATAAGCAACCAAGCTAAAATGTAAAGATTTAAAATCCTTCCAAACTGGATTCCTCATCATCATCCTTATCACAGTGCAGAGCTTCAGCTTGTGTGGGGTCATCATAGATGCTGTCCTCACTGAGATCACCGGCATCACCATCAGTGCTGTCATTTTCATGCAAAGCACAGTCTTCACTGCCATCCATAGCAATACTAATACTACATTTCTGTAAGGCACGTCGCACCATGTCTTCTGGAATGTCTTCCCATGCATGTCAAACCCACTTTGCTATTAACTCTATGTCAGGCTTCATGAGATTTCCTCCTTTTTTTAGTCGTGCTTGACCAGATGACATCCATTCATGCCACATCCTTCGCACATGGTCTTTAAAAGGCTATTTCAAAGATACATCCAGAGGCTGCAGTACAGGTGTAAGCCCACCTGGAATAATGGCTAAAGTAACTTTACTAGATTTTGCCAATTTTTTTATGTCATCTGATAGGTGGGCTCTGAAAATATCCCAAACAAGTAATGATGGCTTTTGCTTTAAGGCTGCTCCTGGTCGTCGGTTTCAAATTTCTTCCTGCCTTTTTTTTGTTCTGCCTTCATCCATCCAGCATTTAACATGTGCACACACAGTAATGACAGGACGCATCTTAGTTCCATTACCCAAACATGATAGAACAACTGTAAAGTGTTTTTGTTTTGTTTTTCATTTCCTGTGGTTTTGGGAAAAGTGTTTTTTTTCTCCTAAACTTGCCACAGTTCTGTTGCTTGGTAGATCAAAAGTCATGGTAGTTTCATCCATGTTCCCAATATCTGCCAGGTCATAATTATAAATCCTTCTTTGTTTTATGATAAATGAGTAGAATGACATAATTTTTTCATTAACAGCTTATGGCAATTTCTGGGAAATCTTTGTTCTTTGTCTCAAACATAGTAGGCCAAAGCTATTCATGAAGTGGGTATACCATCAGCTGATGCAGCAAATTTTCAATGACTGGTGTTTTTTATTTGTCATCCTTAGCCATTTGTAGAGTACATACGCGGATTCCCATGTGTGTTATGCAGTAACCATTTTGACAACACTCCATAACCCATGTTTGCAATTCACTCTCTAGAGCCCCATAAAAAGACGTTAAACCATGATGAGCTTTTTTAGCTTTTGGAATCTGTTCCAAATCAGCCTTCATTTTCCGCCACTCCCTCACTTGCTTTTTGTCAACACAGAATTCCCTACTTGCAATACTGTTATTGCTCTCTTCTGCTCTTGACACAACCTTCATTTTGAAACCAGCCCCATATGACAGGCGTTTTATCTTTGGTTCAAGAGTATCCATTTCTAATAGGAAAAAAAAAAAAAAACAAGACTTTGAATAAGAACTTTCATTTTCATGGTAATGCACCCTTCCCCTTCCCCCCATGTGTTAGCCAGAAGGAGGGGAGAGCGTGTGGGCGGGGGGATGCAGGATGTGAATTAACATAGAGACCAGAGTGGAGAGTTGGAGCGCAGCCACAGACACATCCCTACCAGTCCAGTTGCCGGTGTAAGTGAACCACAACGGGTGCTTCTGTGAATTGGAGCCGTCCATGTCATAGGATGGCTCTGATTGGTTAGATGTGAGCAAACAAACATTCAAAGCCCTGCAGTGTCAGCGGGCTTTGAATGAACAAAGGAGAAATGGCAATCACCTACTAGATAACAAGCGCTCCTCCAGTTACCTGGAGTGGGTGGGGCAGCGAGATGTTATGCCTTGCTGGGATACCACTGACCCGTGTATAAGCTTAACCCCAGTTTTTCCCGAGTTATACACAAGTATATATGGTAATTGCTCTTTCTAGTCTAAATAGTATGACTACTTTTAAGGAAGTTCTTTATTCTTTGTAGAAGGGGGGAAAGTTTCTTAAAAGAGACTAAGCCCCATGGACAACTCTACCTAGTATCCTTCGATATATTAAAAATCTTTTTGCAGGACAGGCCTTTAAGAAAATGTGAAAGAGAAAATGTTGATCCATAGAAATGTCCCAGTTTCCCTTTGATGTGGGCATCTTTTCTAATTCCTGCTGGTTCCCCAGTGGCCTCCATTTGGTTGCCCATTTGAAGATTTTATTCTTAGTTTTGTATCACCATAAATTGTTCTCCTTTTTTCCCCCATTTATTTGGAATATTGTATATTTAAGCTTAAGGTGGTTACCTTTGAGACAAACATACACATGGCTTACATATCTATATGCAGGAAAATATTACCACACATCAGATACTTAAAATTATTTTCAATCAAAATGAAGGAAATAATGAAAAATGAATGTTATATGTAATGGCAGAAAATTACTTGCTGCTATTATATTATTTATGAACTGGGTTTCCTTTTACATTTAAAGTACATTACAGAGCTCTTTTGTAGACTTTCACTCAATTTGTTCTTTTAAAATATTTCCATGCAATAATTATGTATGTAGTTATATTTATATTGACTATAAAATTGTTATATCCTTCTAAGGTTTTTATTGACTTATTTTCCACAGACAGCCTTCTCTTTTTATATGTGCTTCACTGTTGTAAAACTATTTAAAACAGTTCACCATTTAAAATGATTATCTCCTCCTGGTAAACACTGATATTTACCTGGAATCGGGGCAAGTGAGGTTAGAGTTTTTTCTACCCAACTTCTAAAAAAGGTTCTAGTAGAACTAATTAAACTACTTCATGACATAGATCGTGTTTAATTAGTGAGCTAGCACAAAGCAAAATCAGAGAGACTTTTTTTTTCCCCTTGAAACTTGAGGAAATCTCAGATGGCTTCACAGTTCCTTCTATCTTAAGGTGAAAGAGGGTCCTGAGTCAAAGCATATGCAAAACATCTTGGGGCCAAACCCAGTTAGTGAGAGATGTGGCATCATAGCAGGATTAAGTTTTTGGTCAACTCCAAGAACAATGCTAGGTTCATTTGCAATATTCCTTCCCAAGTCATCCAAACCAAAGCAAAGAGAGTACCTTTAGGTACTCCATCTAGGGACACATCATAAAGTGCTAGCATTCATTTCATTAATTAAAGGCATTTTTTTTGGAACTGATTAAAAATAAATCTAGCTAATATGCTTGTAGAAACTCAGTAGGACAGTGTCCCTTCCCACCTTTTTCCATTGAAACACATGCACAGGGATACCCACAGGCATACAAACACAAAGGGAAGTTATCCATACAAATATTTTTCAATCTTTTTTGATTATTTTGTCATCTTCACACAAAATATTGCCTCAGCATGTCAGCTACTGAACTAGATAAAGAAAACCTGAGGTTTGACTGTATCTTACTTCTCCACAAATTTTCACAAATTAACTCTATAATGCTACCCCCCTCAGAGCATCAGAAGTGTGTGACTGAGAATACTCTCTTCAGTTTGCTCACCACACAGTGCTACGTCGCTTGGCCGACAAAACAGAAAATTATTCCATGCAGCAATTTGATTGATTCTAGTCATAAGAGCTTCCTGTTTTCAATAGGTGGATTTATTGTTTTATATTTTATCCTATTAGAAGGACCCTTTGTTGTACTTTGACACACACACATACATATACATGAAGGAGTATCCCCCACAAAACGGAAAAATGCTCCAGTGGGCAGAACTTTGTACTACACATTTTTCCCACTACGCAAGCACCCAACAACTCTCTCCGAGTTAATTCACCCATTGGCCTGCCTGGGATAGTTCTCTCTGGTCACTGAATTTTTTGTGAAAACTGACTGAAACCTCATTTTTTTGTGATGGCCAATTTAAGAGAACAGCAAGCAGCTATGAAATTTTGTTTCCTTCTCAGAAAAATGCCAGAGAAAATATTGTGATGTTGTACACAGCTTACAAAGACAGGATTATTGGAAAAACTCAAGTGGGCTTTTCATTTCAAAAAAGGTGAAATGTTGATTGGCAGCAAACTTAGTTCTGGATGTCTGTCAAGTTCCTGAATGGATGAAAATGTGGACTCACAGTGAATTTGGAATTAGTTCCACCAGGTCAGACTGTAAATCAAGTTTTCTATTTAGAGGTTCTGAAATGAACAGTGTGTCACAAAAAGAAGGCCTGATATGTGGCAGATGGGGGACTGGTTTTGCCACACGACTATGTCCCTGTTCATGCAGCCATCTAAGTGCACCAGTTTTTGGCAAAAAGCAGCATGTCTCTCTTGCCCCAAGCACCTTACTCATCTGAACTTGCTCTCTGCAACTTGTTTCCGCGGATGAAGAGGGACATGAAAGAACAGTGATTTGATGATGTAGAAGAGGTGAAGTAAAAACCAAAGGAGGTGCTGTCAGCCATCCAAACAGATCAATTTGAAAAATGTTTCCAAGAATGGAAATGCAGATTTGACAAATGTATTAAGTGTAATGGAGAGTAATTTGAAAATGATAAGGTTGTTTTATAAAAAAATTTAAATCTAATACTTTGAAAAAAAATTGGGCTTCTTTGGGCAACCCCTCATGTAACCATAGCAACTTACTGCCATTGAGTTGAAGCCGACTCATGGCGACTCTCTAGGAAGGGATAGAACTGCCCCTAGTGAGTTTTTGAGTTTGTAACTTTTATGGGCATAGAAAGCTTCATCTTTCTCCCCAGGAGAAGCTGGAGGTTTTGAACCTCTAGCCTTGTGGTAGCTCAACAAGTAAATACAGACATAAGCCCAAACCAGACTCACTGCCCATGAGTCAATGATGACTCACAGCAACCCCGTGTGGATTTCTGAGACTGTCGCTGGGCTTGGGAGCAGAAAGCCCAGCCTTTCTCTGACAGAGCTGTTGGCGGCTTCCAACTGCCGACCATGCAGATCACCCAAGTGTAACCCTACCACATGATCGCTTCTAGACATATATCCATGCTTTATATAAATAACGTTAGTGGAGAAGAATGCCTGGTCTTGTTCTTTTAGATATTAGATTTTAAAATGATAAACATTTGATTACATAAAACATTTTAGAAATATTGTAAAGACTTGCTTCTTTATAAAATCAAGAGGAAAAATCTTTTTTATAGGACACGTCTTATTCTCCAGACTCATTTATGTAAGAATATAGGCATCTATTTTCATTGTTATAGGTATGTATTTAGAAGCCCATGTGCCGTAGTGGACTGTGTCCAGTTGTTTGAAGTCATCAGTCACTCTGTATTCATAAAGATTTACAGTCTGAGAAAGCAATAAGGACAATTCTACTCTGTCCTGTAGGGTCATAATAAATTGGAATCAACTTAATCATAGTTAATTTCTAATTTGATACAGTATGTACCTCGTATTTGGTCCTATAAATTGGAATAAACTCATAGCAATGACTGTGAATTTGGTTTGATTAGGTAAACCTTCCTTCTTGTTCACTTTCTTATTTAATGTAAGATCTGTTCTTTACTCAATGTTGCCAGCTCTGCTGAGAATTGGAGAAGGGCTTAAAATATTACTACAATAAAATTACTACAATGTAGTATTACTACAATTAATATGAATGAATAGAAATTTAAAGGGGGAAATATCTCAGTTCTACAGACTGTGTGCATTTATAGGGTTTCTGATACACAAAGAAGAAAACCATATTTAAACTGAAAGGTCTAACTGGGAGGGCCAATTTGTAACAAAACAGGTTTTTATTGTGTCTTTTAAATGCAATGAGAATATTTGTATTAATTACAGTATGACTGCTTTTATTCCTCTTAATTTAATAATATAACACATTGTTAACTTGTTTGGTCCAGAATACATTATCTACTTTACTATACTTATAGATTAAGTTATCTTCTGGTGTATGCGAGGACATTCTGAATGTGTCTTTTAATAGCAATGAAATTCTGTGGACTCTCATGATTGTAAAAACAAAATCATGAAAATTGTAGAAAGGGCAGTTTGGTGTTTAGCATTTTATTCCCTCCCGGATTCAGTGATCATTGGGATTATTTAAGCCAGAACATCAGGAATTCTAAATAAACCTCTGTGATTTTCATAATCATATATTTGATTGTTTTCTAGCACATATTTAAATTCTTGATTGTCTACCAATGATTTGCCTTATTTATGGAAAACCCAGTGCACAGTGACTTCAGCATTGTTCTACTAGCCTCCAGGTTAGCAGTTCAAGGTTAACAGCTGCACTTCAGGAGAAATAAGAGACTTTATGTTTCCATTAATAGCCACAGTTTGGAAATCAACAAGGGTTGTTATACTTTGTCCTATAGGCTCACTAAGAATCAGAAGAAACCACAGGAACTAGGTTTGTGTTGGGTTTGGCCTTTTCTTTTTAACCAATGACTTGGGAATCATGTGAAAGCAATTGATAAACTTCAACACTTTCCATTGTAAAAAGGGAAGGGATCATTTTTTATTAATTTATGTATCTGAAACTAGATTATGTGATAAACAACTAATAGTTTTTAGGTTGAGTATTTTCTGGACAGATCCTAGTTGTTTCCCAACCCTGCCAGGAAGCCTTCTTAGATTTCTTTTGAACAGTAAAGATATTTAATAAATGTTTGCCTGCATGCATTGTCTCTTTTATCGCATCTCTGTTTAGTGCTCTGATCATTAATATTGAGAGAATCAGCTGTAGCTATGTACTAGGATTCACTACAAGAGGCAGACTTGGGGGACTTATTTACTTCCTGGAAGTTTACTGCAACTCTTCCCTGAAGCAATCTTATATCCCAGGAGTATTTCTGCTCATTATGAACCATTTCCATATCTGCTTAATGCTGAAACTTGTGCAGATTAGTCAGTAATGAAAAAATCTCTAAAGAAGAAAATATTTTGCTTTTTAGAAATTGATGGAGGCATCTTACATGAATATGATATTTAATCCAAATGAATCATAGAATCAATTTCTCTCATAATGCTAATGAAGAAATAAATGATCTATAAAATGCCCTTGTGTCTCAAGGAAAGGCTTGTTCCTTTATTAAAAGCATATATTAAATTACATTGAAAACATCAACATATGACATTCGAATATTTAACTTATAATACTTAGATGATTTTTAGTAATTATTACAATGATGACTAATTAAATAGTGGTATAGTGGTAATGGCCAGCTGCAAACTGAAAGTTCAGCAGTTTAAATCCACAAACCACTCTGAGAGGAAAAGATGTGCTGATTTGCTTCTCTGAGGATTTCAGCCCTGGAAATCCAGTGGAGCAGTTCTACTCTGTCCAATAGGCTCACTGGGGATCAAAATTGACTTGATAACAATAGATATTTGAACTAAACCTTATTTTTATCATAAGAAGTCTTCTTGTTCTTAGCCTTTTGAATGTATGGCCTATTTTTTATACTTTTACAATCCTACTATAACATTATATTCGACATTATTATAACAATTCTGCAGATTTACCATTTATTCATACTTGGAAGTGGTAGCAAACCCAAAGAAAAATCAAACTAATTGCCAGCAGGTTGATGCCATCTCTTGGCAATCCTGTAGGATAGGATAGAACTGGCCCTGTGAGTTTCCAAGGCTGCAACTGGTTAAGTGAATGGAAAGTCAGGTCTTTCTCCCTCAGAGAGCTAGCTGTCCGTGGTTTCAATCTGCTGACTTTATCACAGCAGCCAAACTCATAACCACTATGCCACCAGGTTTAACAGATTGACCTCTTTTGAGAGGAAAACAGCCCTTTATGAAAATATGGGAATAGCAAATGTTAACTTTTATCAATTTATTCAAAATAATATAGGACACAACATCATAGCAGTTCCATGCTGAATAAATCTCCAGTTATTCTTATCTAAAAGGGGGATTGGATTTGATTATGGATTGTTGATGTACTTTATCTTCTATAATTTGAGTTTATAATTTACCTTCTATAATTAAACACACACAGCCTCTGTAAATAATGCATTATTGATTTCTGGACTAGTGCCCATTGTCTCCCAAAACAAACCACCACAACCTCTGTGGCTTACAATCAAAAGAAGCATATTATGTTACAGTTCTAGAAAGCAGAGCCCACTTTCACAATGGCTGCAGGACGCTTGGGAAGATTCCGAGACAATTGCAACGTCTCACTGGTGTTGGTTGCTTGCCTTCATTGGCTATCAGCACCATTAATCTCTACCTCCATCTTGCAACAATGCTTCCTCTTCTGGTCTTTCCCCAAATCCCATCAGCCAGATGCTTTCTCATAAGCATACATACTGTGACTGCTTTTAGAGATCATAGAGGTAATTCGAAATAAGATCCACCCCTCCAAATCCTTAACTTAATTACATCTTTTGTCAACTGAGGCAACCTTCACATGTTCCCAGGGAATTTGAAGTTCTACTTTGGGGAAGACTATTTTTTAACCTACCATAACATTTGGGAGCCTTATATCTTTTGCTCAAGTGGGGTTGTTCATATAAATTGTGCAATGAATGATGGATGACGTGTGTTTTTGTTCAAAATCCTTCATTAATTAATTAAATATAAATTGAAATACATTGTGTGAGGTTCTACAAACATTAATGAGAAGATGAAGTTGTGCCCTTTCCAAACAGAAAAGCAAACAGGATGCAGAGATTGTCAATTAATAGCTATACTGGCACATGCCAACACAATTCTAGAGATAACCAAAATGGTTACAGCTGTACAACTGTATGGACCCGGAGAAATTCAAGTAGGATTCAGAAGAGGACATGGAACAAGTCAGATCATCATTTACATCAAATATACCTTGACTGATAGAAGAAAATCCCAGAAAGATGTTTGCTAGTATTTTGTCAACTATGAAAAGACTTTGAACTTAACATATTACAACAAATTATGGGTAATATTCTGCAGAACTGGAACTCCAGAACAGTTACTACGCTCATGGAGTATTTTTACACAGACCAAGAGGCAGCTTTTCCAACAGAATAATGGGATACTACTTGGTTTAAACTCAGGAGTGATGTGCTTCAAGTTATGTACTTTCACCACGCATTCTCAAATATGCCCTGAGGAAATCATCTCAAAAGCTGGACTATAAAGAATGAAAAAGTGCAGCACCAGGAGTGGAGAGAGGATTGTTAGCAATCTGTAACACACAAATGAAGAGGACATTGCTTATTGAAATGGAGGAGGATCTGAAGCACTTAGTGATGGAGATCCAAGTTGTCAGTAGGTATTCCACCGCAATTTATATAAAAACAAGAAAAGTCTTGACAACTGGACCAATAAGTAACATTTATTTGCATAATCAATGGAGAAATTGAAGTTGTCAAGATTCACTTGCTGAAATTTAAAAACTGACATGATATCTAATTATATATGATCCTAAAACTTAATAATTGGAATATTAGTTTATATTCAGATGACTATATAATAGTTATAACTGTGGGGTACCAGCCCCCACAACAAGGTAGGTTGTGCAATTGAGGGGCAAATTAAGGACAAGTTAAAGCATGCAAGGGCTCGAATTTGCAGTCATGATTTCAGGAGCCAGGTCCACACACAGAGAGAGAATTTGTTTCCAAAGGAGGCTTATGTACTCTAGGGGTGTGTAAACCCACTAAATATAGGTAACTACATACTTACTACAGTGCACTGTACCCTAACCTTCATGGTTCCTGAGTACTTTGGAGGTGCAACCTGACACCAGTGCTAGTGCAGGTAACGGGGAGTGGCTTATTTAGAGCCTAGTGATCAATAGCACATGTCTGCTCCTGTAGCGAAGCTGCCAGCTCCACAGCACTCAGCCATGTGCTTGGAAGAGGTAACTTTAAGGCAGCACTCTTGTTGATGGATATAGTGGGGAACAATATTAATTATGAGAATGTGATTGGGACTCATTTCCAACTCACATAGATGAAAGCCTCCCTACACCTCCTAAACCTAGCCTGCCAGGTTAAATATATGAGAATAAAGGATTCACCCATATACACTCTCTTCCCATTCTCTGTGTCCTACACACAACATTCCCACAAATAATTGAAAATATTAGTTTTGCAGGTATATAGTGTATTAGGTATATTATATTAATTTTTAAAGTTATCATGCAATAACCTATATTTCAATTTCCAGCACAGCACCTTCTTTATTCTATTTGATATGTAGAATACAACACTTAAAATTTTTAAATAAAGTTTAAATATAACCACAAAACTTATTAAACATTTGAAATATAGAATTCAGTGCAATGTGAAAATATTTCATTTATATTAGATACCTCAATTGTGTTGATAAATGGTAATTCCATATCAAATTTATTTGATCATCCCATGCCCTCATGGGGTTGAAATATATATTAAAAGAAACAAGTATCATCAATGGTAAATGAGCTCACCGAAGCTGTCACAAAGCGGAATATGATAACTTGGGAAATGAGTAACAGAGATAGGTCATAATTTAAGATATTTACAAGTTCAAAGTCCTGACCTTTCTGTTTGTGGCCCAGCATTGAACTGACAAAACCACCAGGGTACCATTACATTATCTGTTTATAATGTTAGTCAGGGATCCAAGAAGCAAATCATTCATGTTTGTTTGTTTGTTTCCCTTTTTCTATTTATATATTTAATTTAGAGAAATTTTGAGGCCCCTAAGAGTCTTTTTTATTTATCTGCCCAACTTCTACCGTCTGTCACCTCGGAGACTAGAGAGACTGTTATATAGAAGATTTTGTTTCAAGAAATATTAAGACACTATTTAGTCCCTCCAATTCTAGAATGAGTGATATACAATAGTCAATCACAGCTTCTTGGCATTATGCCATAATTAAGGTACTCACAGAGAGTTGAGAAATTAATGCCACAAATAAAGAAATTAAAATTTTCATTTATCTGGAAGTCTTCTTGAAAGAGTCAACTGTAGATTGTACTAGGGTGACATTGAAAGGACATTTTGGCTTCTTATCTGCAAAGATAAAGTACAAAGTGAAGGCTTTGACTTTTGCTTTGTGAAATTCCTTTAGTGAATTTTTATGTAGAAGAAGAGGAATGTACAAAAACGCTTTGATTCCAATGGATAATTCTGAGAGTCTCTAATGGTTTGGAATTATTTACTTGGCTATAAATCTTCTATGAATAGTTACAGTATAGAGACCGAATCTCCATGATCCGAGCTTCTTGACACCATGCAGCTACGGCCCGTCATCCCTGCACTGCAGGACAGAGTGAGATCGTTCCACCGTGTTCCCAAGGCTCCACCTGACGGCATGAGTTCTTGGAGTGAGACATCTTGTCCCACAAAGTGACTGCCGGCTGAGCGCTCAAGTACTTTAGCCACTGTACTACCAGAGCTCCCCATGTGAACTACAGGCAATATGAAATTAAATATATTTAGGCGATTTGTAGTAGAAATAAATGATTATTTAATGTGTACCAGATTAAGCTTGAATAACTCACTCAACATCACTTCTCTTTTTAAATGACAATTATTTTGGACCAACAGTAATGGAGGCAGACCATTCTGGCCTCCTCTGGTGTCCCTATTGACATGAGGTAGGAGTCAGACAGGCCTCCACATTCCACCCTTCTTTGCCTGTTATTACACCCCCACTCCTTCCACAGTGTTCTTTTTCTATGTTGAATTCAATCATTTTTTGCCATGGCCCCACAGAACTCAAGACAATCCTCACAGTAAAGGGTGGTTATTAGGGAGCTTACTAGATTACCACAAGTCAGGATCAGCCTACAGTAAAGACATATTCATTGGCTCATAGCAAAACCAGCCTCATCCAGCAGCCATGTCTCTCTCTCTGGTGCTCAGTCACTCAGCCATGTGGCCTCAGAGCCTTTGCCTCCGCCTCCCTGGGCCTCTGTCCCACAGTTCTGTTGTCTCAGGCCAGATGAGGAGACCTTATCCCATGGGCTTGGTGCTGCCCCTCCAGTCTCTGTGCCAGACTCTGGTGCGTTTGGTCTATGTTGCTTCTGCCACTTCAGACAGAGATCTCGAATGTGCCCTTCCAAAGACCCTCAGCCTTTTCACTCTGCTATTACTTCAAAAGAGGGCCCATCCTCATCTTATTGCCTGGTAGGTGGTAAGGAGAAGCGATGATTTATCCCTTCTACTTGTGTTACACACTCCTATTTGCATAATCCCTCCCAAGCATTTGGTGGGAGCTAGCGAGACTTGGGAAAGAAGATCCTAGTAAGGAATTTCACTCCATCCCGCACATGTTATACTAGCATTAAGTTCCTGGGTAATACAATGGCTTGTTTATACTCCTCGGCTAAATGAGAGATTGGCAGGGCAAGCCTGTCCAGAGGCACAGCATTCACAGGACTGGCTCTCTGCTTGCTTACACATCAGAACCCCAAATTCCTGGGAAGCAATTCTGCTCTGTTAGCCCTTAGTAGGAATTGACTTGATGCCAATGTTGACTTTTTTTTTAATTGCTGGTTTAGTTTAATTTGGTTGCCCTTATTAGAGCACTGTGGAAGTAAGACCTGGCTTACAAACCCCTAGGAAGTAATTCTAGTCAGCAACACATTGGCACAAATAGGAACGTATTTGTTGGACGTGGTTTTGTCTTGGTTTGGTTTATTATAGCATTGCCTCAACTATTTGTTATTGCCATCGTTTGTTTCTGTTGAATTGACACAGGCTCATGACAAGCTTAAACTTGGCCTGGTCTTGTATGATACTTAAAATCACCAGTACGCGTAGGCCCACTTTGGTGGCTGCTATGTCAATGATCTCGCTGACAGTCTTCCTTACGTCTGACAGCTTTCTTTCATAAACGTGATATCCTCCTCTAGCTGGTCATGCCTACTGAGGACATGATCAAAGCAAGGGAGTTGGGCATGTTCTGATCCGTATTTTCACTCCCTAATTCTCAAAAGTAAATTTGGTGTGCTTTTTTCCTAGTCTGTCTTAATCTAAAAGCCCACTACGGCTCCACTAATGTTGCTGGTGTGGGGATAATGGAATACTCCCAGGTTCACACTACGACCAGTAGAATAATAGGCAGTGATATTTCAATTTACCATTTAATTTCAGGTACATGTTTAAAGTATGGGCTTAATTGAGTGAGTTAAACCAATTCTGGCCACTTGGGAAGCACTAGAATATTGACCATTCTAGTTTAAAAATGGGCTACCGATTTTGAGTTCTAGGATCTAAGATCATTTTAGAAAGTTGCGGTGGTATATTTTGCTCAATCTCAGCTATGCCCTATGAACTGGGAATTAAAATTAATCAATGCTTTTGGGGGTAGCTCTGAAACATAGATGAGAAAATTCAATGAGAATAGGTTTAAAAAGTGAATATCGTCCTTTCAAACTTGCCTAAGTATGGCTCCTATTGTTGGTATAGCCCTGAAAAATCAAATAATTATAATTAAAGCTGAGTGAGTTTAGAACAAATTGCTGGGCACTAGAAATTTAAAGATTCAGTTGTTTGATATAATCTAGTTGATTTGGAGAGTTTTTCAAAAAAGATGGAGAAAAGGTATGTATTATATTTATCTGAAATCTGATATTCCTGCATTGCTCCATAAATAATTTTGAGTGGCTGAAAAAGATTGAGGAGCCCCCATGGCATAGTGGGTAATTGATTAGGCTGTGAAATGCAAGCCCTGAAGTTTGAAACCACCTGTTACTCCATGGGAGAAATGAGGCATTCCCCCCACATAAAGAGTGACAGTCTTAGGGACCTGAAGAACAGTTTTCCCCTGCAATGTCAGGTCACTGTGAGTTGGAATCAACTCAGTTGCAGTGAGTCTTTGAGTTGAAAAAAAGATGAGTTAGCAAACATAATTCATTTATATAGCTTTCATATGCCACCACGGCTGTTTTTGTTTCATATTTGGAAGCTTGCATGAGTCCTCAGTAACAGGAAGAGTTTGTCCCTGGGCTTTTTGCAAGGAGTAGACCTACCTCATATTGGAAAATATGCAAGGATGAACTACGCAAAGAGTAGCTCTAGGTCTACAAACAGTAGCCACTTTTCTATTAAAAGGGAAAGCTGGGTGAGTGTATATTTATTTCAGGATTAAAGCCAAGTTTGTTGGGCTGGGATTCTATTTAGAACAAGCAGGATCTAACCCGAGCTATTTCAATGATAACCTGTTTTTGGTACATTCTCATTAGACATCACACTTCATCTATTTGTACTTTTCCCGAATATTAAGAAGTGATTATGATCTTTTAAATGTTCTTTTTGCATTTGTCTCCATTATTTTGCCCACATTGATTTAACCTAATTAAATCACTTCCCCGCACTTCCTTTGCTACCAAGATCCATCTTAAATCCTGACTGAGTGAAACAGGCCAGCCAGTCGGCAATGCACAGTCCTGAAGAGTAAACTTATTAAGATGGGAAAACTCATTCATTGAGACATATGTCTACCTCCTTAGGCAATTCATGGAGACTCTGTGACCTACATTTAGTCAACATAATTGAAGATTATAATAAAATTAGAGGAAGTTGTGAGCATTAACTGTAACCACCCTAGAAATATAATCATTGTTGTGGTTGTTGTGATTGTTATCCTTTCAACCCACCCTGACTGGTATTTGTTGGTTTTGAAATGTTTTGTTCATTGTCATTTTTTAGGGGTGAAATGTTATGTCATTGTAATTTTAGTATGATTCTGTCCAATGGCTAATGGGATCAGACATAACAACTAGAGTGAGGATGACTCTGAATTGGGAGTGTTTTGTTCTGTGGTCCAGAGGTTCTCTGTGAATCAGGACCGCCTGGATGGCGCCTAGCAACAATCATGGCAATTATTCTGAGCCTCTTTCACGTATCGGTCCTCATTTCACTTCAATGTCCTCTTTGGCGAATTCTGCTCCTCTCCTTTCCCCATTATGGAATTGAATCAGATGTCTTTTCATTGTTGTTGGGTTCTTCAAGTGAGGATATTTCTTTGGTATCCTAAATTGCTTTACTTATTGAATAGTGGGAGTTTAATAAAAACTTAATCAATAAATAAATTATGAATACAAGGACAGGGAAATGAAAGAATAATCTTGTGTTCCATTAGTTCCTAGAGATAATGATTTTTACACTACTTTTTCCCTAGACAATGCCTTTCATAATGACTTTATCTTATAAATCTGTTTATTATTATTAAATGTGTAACATATAATTTTTATTTTGGTCATCCATAAATGTAAGTTAAGTGAAAATTGCATTTGTCTTATATATTGCCAATTAGGGAATTTCAACAGCATTATTAAATAGCTAAATCCTCAAAATGTAAAATTTTAAAAATAATTTTATTAGGGCTTCATACAACTCATCAAAATCTATACATACATCCATTGTGTCAAACACATTTGTACACTTGTTACCATCATCATTCTCAAAACATTTTCATTACACTTGAGCTCTTGGTATCAGCTCCTCATTTTCCCCCTCCCCACCCCAACTCTACCTCTCTTCCTCCTGAACCCTTGATAATTTATAAATTATTATTTTTCATGTCTTACACTGTCTGATTCTCCTTCACCCACTTTTCTGTTGTCTGTGAGTCAATATAGAAATGAAAAGAATACATTTGGAATAAGAAAAAGTAGACATTTTGTATTTTGTGAGTCCAACAGAAATATTGTATATTTATTTATAATCACTATATATATTCCCTTAACCAACATATATGAGCTCCAAAAACCCAACTCACTACCATTGCACTGAATTGGACTCATTGCAGCCCTACGAAGCAGGCTGGAGCTGGCCCCTGTGGCTTTCCAGGAGCCTAACTCTTTACGGGAGGAGAAAGCCTCGTGTTTCTCCCATGGAGTGGCTGTTCCAGCCCATTGTCACAGCCACTGTGTCAATGCATCTTATGGAGAATAGGATTTTTAGCACATCACAATATAGAGGACAATTATTACAGAGCACCACATGCAGCTAAGCACATCACGGCAGAACTTACCAATTAAATTATTGCATAACTACCAAGCCCTTGAAAATCATGGGCCAGTTAAATTGACATGATACTCTTACCATCAAGGGTCCAGAAGCTTATCTGAATTAGCAGAAAGCCGTCAAATCCCCGTGGTGAACCACACGTGCCATGTTTCCATAAACCTACCCCATCATTTTCTATGAGTCATAAAGGCTAGAACTAGGAGCAGTATATTAAATAATTCACCGTTTTGCAAAAGGCTTCTATGTTAGTCCGGGTTGACTAGAGAAACAAATTCAGACACTCATATGTTTATAAGAAAGAGCTTTATATAGAAGAGCAATTGTATATTGAGGAAACATCCCAATTCAGTCCAGAGTAAGTCCTTAAATCCAATATGAGCCCATATGTCCAGTATCAGTCTATAAATTCCTCTTCAGACTCATGCAACACATTCAATGACACAGAATGCAGGAAGATCAGAGGCCAGTGGGTAGAAAGTCTCATGGATCTAGTGGTGGTAGAAGCATGTCAGCTCTGGTGTGGGTCTCCTCTTTGCTTCTTAAGCTCCAGGGCTCTGGCTCCATCAGTGTGCCTCCATGTGGCTGTCAGCAGGAAGAGGAAGCAGAGAGAGCGCGTGTCTGGTTTACAGTGAGCTATTTATCTCAGATGCGCCTCCAAATAGGGCCATCAAGTTGCAACCTCATTGACAGGCTACACTGTACCCCTTCCCTATTAATAGTATCAAGTTGACACCAGATTATGTAACCATCACAGACTCCTAACACTCCTCTGCAGATTACAGTCAGCCAGGTACAAACTATAGAACTCCTAACCTATTTAACTCATGGAGAGGTCCCGAGTCAGGGATCAACTTGACAACAGGTAACACATAAAGAAAGATACAGAGAGAGAGAGAGAGAGAGAGAGAGAGAGAGAGAGAGAGAGAGAGAGAGAGAGAGAGATTTAATATATTTTGTCATATACTTTAATGAACATAGGTTAATGGGAAATCCAGTATTCTAATTTTATGTCACCATAGAATAAAACACAATACTGATGCCATCTTGATTGGAGAGATGGTCGTGATTTTCTCTGTAGATCCATTGTGAAGAGGAATCAAAGTAAATAGGTATGCTATCTTGTTTCCAAATCACTGCCACTTAAAACAGAAGAGACTGAGGAGCATGTGGTCTCTTTAAAAACATGGAGAGCTAGCATGTAAGCTTTCCGTGTAATAATTTTAGCACTTAAGGAAACTTGCCTATCATGACCATGACCTTCTCACTTATTTCTGAACTCTTTATCTCACAGTAGAGTTGAAGCTCACTTCTTTCATTCTGTTAGCAAAACTGAAAAATATTTGATCACCATGTTCTGTTTAAAGGTCCTTTCAGTTTAATTTATATATAGAGAGAATTGACTCTGTTTGTAAACCTTGCCTTCATTTGAATGAATCCAATTCCACTAGATGTTTCTATTTCCCCACTTCAGTTATTTTTAATTGCAATTCTTTATCTTACTCATATCTCATATATGGTTTTACATATGGAGCGAAATCCAAAAGCTCGAGTCCCATTGCCGTGCTTTCCCTCCCATGTGTTCTTACATTCAGCAGCTTTCAGAGCTTGGGTTTCCAGTTCAGCCTGCTATCCAAACCAACATCTTTTCAAAAGGTTTTACTACGAATGTTTCTCTGTATTGTGGATTTCTTTCTCTTCCAAGTAACTTATACTTGTGTCCTTTACCTGTTTATTTTGATTACCAATTCTTCCAAAATTAATACCTTTTTTTAATGTACTAGCTAATGTTTTCTCATCTATACTCTTTCAACTGGAAAAGAGATTTTCTAAAGTGCTGTACTGTGACTGGACACGTCATAAAATTTATATCAAAATCTCAAACATGGAAGGCCACAATAAATATTTACTGAGTTTAGTCATCTACAACATTGTCAATGATTTTCTGGATCACTCTATTTAAAGATATGAGGATGTGTCAGACTTATCAGGTTACTATGAATACATTGAATAGTAGTGTCCACAGCTTGGTCTTTTCTTTCTACATACACCATACTTTAATTCTGTGAGGCAGTCCTATGCTTTCATTTACCCACAATCAGTCTACCAGCTTCCACACATCCTACACTTCTCTTAGCATACCTAAACATACATATCATCATTACAGATTTAATTTCTACATACCTTACTCATTTTAATATCTACTCAAAAGTTTATCTATAATAAAAAGTTCTCTGGCTGCCTTACATACACTACTAGTTCAGTACTTTTCTGGTTTAATTAAAAAATCCCTAAATTCTAGTATTTTGTATTTAATTTCTTTAAAAGGAAATGTATTAAAAATGCATTGGGATCTTCTTGAAGTCAGGCATCATATCACCTTCATAATAATATCTTTAATTCCTAAAGCAGAATTGGTGCTTAATAAATGCTTATGAAAGGATGAAAGAAAAATTAATAAGCATAAAATGTTCTTATTGATATAATAATCAATATATTATAAGATAATAAATTATGTGAAAATTGGCATAACACATTTACCTATTCAGTGCCATGATTTTATATAAAGGTCTCCAAGTTAACTGTTTAAAAATGAAATTTACTATTTTAGAAAGTCCATATTATTTATAAAATATATTGTAGAACCCATGTCTGTAATTTGCTTCCTTTATTTTCTGTTTGATATATATAATAATACTGAATATATTTTACATTAATAAATACTAGAGTCTTAGATAATTTCAAAATTCTATATTTCTAGGAGAATGGCAAGGATTTTTTTATGTTTACTCATCTACATATTTGGGAAAGCAACATATAAAATAAAAGTTGATATAATTTTGAGAAGAAATTTAATTATTCAAACACCTTTTTGAGACAAAAACTTTGACTCATTCTTTGTCTTTGGTCTATGAATGGTAGCCATTAAAATGTCCCCAGAAATGGAGTACCTTTGTCTTTTATAATAAGCAGGCAACACTTGAAATTGTATTGCAAATGAGTGGGGACCACAAACACCAAATATGGTCCACTGTTCACCTGGGGAAGGGAGAAGGAGATTCCAATCATATGTATTCAAAACTCCCATCAATTATCCCCATGCAGTGAAGTGCCAGTCCTGATGGTGAAATGAAGTCAGTATGTGGCCGGACATGACCATGGAAGAAGGTGGAATCTGCTCTAGGATGGTCGTGCCTCCCTGGGGGCAATGCAAGCCTTATGCCTTCCATCCCATCTGCGCTTCTCTTAGTTTTCAACCTGCTGGTTGTAGCAGGTCAACTCCATGAATTCTTTGAGACCTTCAAAGAAATTAATAAACAAAAAAGTGCAGTGAGAACCCACCGAAGACACCGTCCTCTGATGTGTCAGTCTACAAAACAGAATCCTAACTTGGGAACACTGACCCAGTTATAGATTTAAAAAATTAAAGAAATGTACCCTTAATCTATAAAGGAACTCTATGAAAGTTCTATTCTAAACAATTAACCAAATACATGAGGAACTGTCTGCATATGAACAACATATGAAGTTAGAAGCCATGAGACCTCTCTCATATTTATTGCTGACAAGGAGGTAACCGTCAGCCTAAATCCCACCTCCCCTAAGGGAATGATCCGCTCCTCATCATGCCTCCTGTCCATTTTTACTGCCCGTCACTCGGGCATCACCTCTTCAGGCTCTCGTTACTCAGAACTGAGTGGCAAGTTACGCAGACACCTTCAGTCATTCGACTGCTCATCCGACCCAACAGTGCTCAGACCCATCGCTACATAGTCCTGCCAGAAGGGAGTGAGTGAGTACGAGGGAAAGTCTGTGTTTCAGGGTTTGGAATGGTGTCTAGAAGAGTATAGAAACACTTGGTAAATAATGATTGTGTAAATAAAGAACATTGGTGGCACAAATAGTTAAGGCCTTGGCTGTTAGCCACAAATGGACGTCTTAAGCCCCCATCAGCTCCACTGGAGAAAGGTCTGCTGATCTTCCACATATGAGGACAGATCTAACTGGACACAATGTGTTGCTATGAGTGTCAACTGACTTGCTGGATTTAATATAATACATTAATTCATAACCAACCGTACTTAGGGGAGCTCTCTTTATGCATTACATGTGTACTCAGCTCCATTGAGTAAATATTATGGAGCTATACTTCTTTCTTGACTTAAATTTTCAACTACTTGAGTAAACATTTAAATTTGAATGAAACTTTAGACTTTATACTAATGATAAGCCTGCATTTTCTCTTCAAATACTTTTTCTATGCCTCAGCATTATATAAAGGGAAGGAAAAAATATTTTGATGCTAGTACCAGAAATCCCCATTTTAGTGCAATTGGACAAATTTAAACTGTGACATTTCCCTTGGTTTTGCTTATATTTTAATTTTAAGATATAATTATCAAAATTAATTCCTGTAACCCAAAATTGTGTAGCATACTAAAAAGAAAGAAATTCACTTACAGGAATGAAATGTTTCATTTATATACAAAGAAAAGTCCTCTTATCATCAATGAAATTTTCTTCAAGTTGTTTCAAATGATCATGTTGAAAGATAATTCAGTGGCAGAGCGTTTCACAGACTTTCTTCTTTAGTACTTCAAACTTGACCCAGGAAATTTTTGTGTGGCTGCTTCAGGAGGAATTCCAAAGAAAAAACAATAACAAAAGCATTACACAGGATATGTTCGAACTGTAGTATAAGCTAAAGCACGAAAGAAACTGTGCAGAGATCTGGCTTGGAAAGTGCAAAGGCAAGTGCAGGCTGCCCAATGCTCAACCTGGAAAAAACGGAAAATACACTGTAAAACACACATGGAAATTCTGAAAGTGTCTACAGGCCAATAAAATGGAATGATGGAAAAGAGCAACAATAACAACAGAAATATGGAAGAAATGCACAGTGTCATTACAACACAAAGAATCAGCCAGACGCAAACTTTTCAGGAGGTGCTTCTGGTCAAGAACCACAGGTACTACAGGAGTAAGTATAAGCCTCCTGTGGACATTACAGAATCATGAATTTATAAATTATCAATGAAGACACTCCAAAAACTGGTGAAAACTGGAAATACTTATAGATGAAGAGATCTAGAATATATCTCTTCTAATCCCTTTAAACTATAAACATGCTATATTCATACCCACTCTAAAACAAGGCAACCAAACACAATAGGGAAATTATCCAACACTACCATTAATATTACAAGCTAACAGAATTTACTAAAGTACCCTATATACTCAAGTATAACGTGATCCGAATAGTAGCCAAGGCACCTAATTGTATCACAAGAATTGCATTAAAATGTGCTGAAAACTCGGCTTATACACAAGTATATACGGTAAGTAAAAACCAGCCATCTCTCTACCAGGACAAGTGTTATGGAGCCATACTTGTAACCACAAGTTCCATACAGATTTAGAAGATTGTCTCATTCTCTGTCCTGCACTGTGTGGAAACCAACACCATTAGAGGTTCACATGGGCCGTAGGGAGGAGAAGGGAATTGTTGTTTGAAGGCATAGTATTTATGTTAACGGTGGTGAACACATTTGGAGCATTGTTAGACAATTTAGAGAGTGTAAATAGTCTTATTGAATGAGTTGTGTAGAAATTGTTGGGAAAGAATGGAGACCTTCATGTGGGTTCATGTGTACTGAACAAACAGCTATATTTTTACATCTGAAATACAAATATTAGCTGTGTCTCCATATGATGAGCTCCGAATTTTTTATCTGGATCGGTCAATTCTGAGGAGCTTTAGCAAATGCATTCTTCAGATACTTAGGAACCATTGGAATTCAGGTGAAATGTAACTCTTTCAAGTAAGAACCATATATATTTATTCCTCCAAATAAATTTAAAATTACATTTGTGATATAAAATGATTAAGGGTAATAGAGTTCTATTACTAAAAACATAATATTAAATGTTGACATTAAGTCAGCACTGTAGATCAGGCACTGTGATCAGACTGTTCTGTGGATTATCTCATTTAGAGTACAACTGGCCTATTGGATTTTTAAGTCTGAAACCTTTAAGAAAGTAGACTTGTACATCTTTCTCCAGTGGACCCACTAGTGAATTCAAACCACCAAGTTATTTGATTAGCACCAAATGATTAGCTATTCCCCCAAGTCTCCTCTGATCAGTCTCATAGATCACATTAAACTATCATAGAGCAAAACATCCCAAACTAAACTCATTGCCACTGAATCTCTCCTTGCTCTGATGACCCCATATGCAGACAACTGCTCCCTAAGATTTTCATGACTGTAATCTTCATGGAGACAGATTGCTAGGTTTTCTTTGAAAGGTATCTTTGGGTGAATTTGAATAGCTAACAGCTGGGTTAGATGACAGCTAAATGTGTACTTTATTATACAGTAGAATAGTGAAAACCTGGGAGAGAGCACGCGCTGGATCTCCTTTGGCTACTGAAGGGAGGAGAATCTCTTTCCATACCGGACTATGGCTGATGTCCACAAGACAGAGGTCAGACAGGCCTCCATACTCCATCTCATTTTATTCTGACACCAACCATCCCCACTCTTTTATAAAAAGAACTTCTTGTCAGCCATATTCGCAAGCATTTCTCTCTGGTCTTCAGTCTCTTTGCTTCGTGTCCCCGTGGCCTCTACCCCCTTGGGCCAGGAATGCTGCCATCTACTGTGCCTCACAATCTTAGCACAGATCCTGTGCTCTGTCTCCTGGTCTCTGCTGCTTCTGCTGCTTCTCATTTCAGGCAGACATCTTGAATGTCCTCTGCTGGTGGTTCTTCTTTCTTGATGGTCGAGGGATTCTTCTCTCAGCTTCATAGAGTGTTCATTTTGATACCCAGCCAAAAAGGCCCAAACTCATTGCCATTGCATTGATGCTGACTCATAGAGGCCACCACTCGGGCATGAGGGTTTCCTTTAAGACTGTAAGACTTTAAGACCGTAACTGTTTAGAGGAGTAGAAAGCTCTATCTTTCACCCACAGAGTGACAAAACAGACCAATTCCATGATACTTTATTTACATGCGCCCACCCAGCCATGAGGTGGAAGTTACAAAGACATGAATAGAAGACCCTTATTAAATAATTTCACTTCACCACAAGTCATATTTTAAATTTTAAAAAGATGAGTAATTTATAGAATTTTAATATTCAACCTCCTGATTCCTTTATTTAGTGTACCTCCTTTTTTAGTATAAATATGTTGAGGTCTTTTGGAAGATGAATAAATAAAAATAGGTTTATTTGGACGAACACGGCATTTGAGCAGAGAGGATAAATATATTAAAGGTATTTCTCTCTAGTCACCAGAGAGCCGCAGGTGCTATCCATGCTCCACAGCCAATAACAGTCATTTATTATTGTTTCTGCAATCACAAGCCCTAATCCAGTCTCTCTGAACCATGTTTTTCAATGTCCATACCCATTTCAATGGACTGTTCAAATTCAAACTATTAATATGAACACTAAGCCATTACCAAACTACTAAAGTATATCTTCTATTATAAACTGAATCAGTTAAACATAACAATCTGTGACTGGTGTTTTGCCCAATAGTAAGCACATTAAAATTGATTGATAATTGATAATTAGTTTTATTGATTAAAGTCACCTACATTGCTTAAGGGTCCCTGGTGGAGCTGCTGTTAAGCATTGGTCTGTTAGCCACAAAGTCAGTGGTTCAAAACCACCAGCTGGTCCAAGTGAGAAAAACAAGGCTGCCCACTTCTCACGAGAGCACAGCCCTAGAAATACTCCGGAGGGTCACTTTGAGTTGCAGGGGACTCAGTGGTGGGTTTGCAAAGTTTGTTTTGGTGTATCATGCTTACACAAGAGGTTATATGGTTCAGTTGTGGAAAACTAACATTTATGGTATTTTTTAAACAAGTAGCCTAAATATGACATTAGATATGGAAATAAATAACTACAGAAGAGAGATTTGGGATAAGAACAAAAAAACTAGGACAGCCATTTATTTGTGACAAATATTTCCATTTACAATGTAACTTCTGTAGTATGAAGCTACCTCATTTGATGTCCTTTTATATTTAAAAAATTCCACAGTATCTTTTTTATATAGATCAAGCTAGAATCTCATTTTCTATTTAAAGTGTTTTTATCTGAAAAAGAAGGATGTGAACATGACCTGCAACCTCCTTTAGTTTCACCAGGTGGGAGGGGGTGGGGGGCTGAGAAAATTGTCGTGTGCATCAACTGGAGGAGGCTGAGGTCAGCCATTCTTCCACCCTCCCACCTGTGTCTTAGTCCACCTTCTAGACCAGCGAGCCCTTTGGAGATTGAACGACCCTTTCCCAGGGGTCACCGATTCATAACAGTAGCAAAATTACAGTTATGAAGTAGCAATGAAAATAATCTTATGGTTGGGTGGGGTCACCACAACGTGAGGAACTGTATTAAAGGGTTAGAACATTAGGAATGTTGAGATCCGCTGTCCTAGACATTCAGACGATTAAAAAATCCATTTGGTGGGAGTCACAAAGTCGAGGGTGAGAAGAGTCACACTGAATAATCTACTGCACAACGGCACACTTCATGAGAAATGCCAATGAACTTTCCAACTAATGAGGTCTCACAGCATTGTTAGATGGCAAATAATACATTACACATAAAAGACATTTAAAGAGAAGAAACCTAAACAATCTTACCTTATGGCTTTAAAGTGAAATTCCTGAACTTGAAATTGACCCAATGTTGGTCCAAAATAGAAATTTCAATGGTGTCAGAATGGCTTATTTGGGGAAGATGAGATTGCAACTCAATATCAATTTAGTTAATCACTTGTTTACAGGGAAAACTGTCAATAAATAATTACGTTTGCTTCAAGACATTGCAAAGTGCATGCGCAGGCAGGATTCACACATGGAAGTGGGAAGCTAGCATTCTTATTGAGTTAACCGCTTGACAACAAATAAAAACCAGGGTCAGGGAATCAATGAATGCAAGCACTTATTTTGATAGACTCTGGGACAGTTCATTGACAGAAGTTGTAATTATTTTCTCTTAAATTTGAGTATTATCCAAAGTACCTATGAACCCTCATGAAAGACTTCCACAGTTAACGGTTCTAGCGTCGTTTTGGAAGTAAGTGGGCTGTGATGACATGGGAGGGCACAGCGGAACTCTGGTCCACGCGTTCAGAGGTAGTTAGGGCGGTGCTAGACTAACTTCTTCATTCAAAGCGAAAGAAGCAAGTGAGCTTATACATCAATAATTACTTCATAACATATCTTACATCAAAAACAATGCCGCAGATTTCATGACTTTAGAAGAGTTATGGAACAAACTATCTTTGCTAGTTTTGAGACTGCATCTAAATATTGCAACACCTTTTATTTATTTTTAAAGGGAAAAAAGCACAAACATTAGATATAAATAATTCAGAATATGGGTGTAAATACATTATATTAGAAGTATGGAAGGTTATGTTAAAAAGGATGTAAAATATGTAAAAGCAAGTTCATGGTGACTTCAGGCTATAAGGATTATATAAAATGAATACAATGCTCGCTTCTAAAATACTCAAAAGACAGTCCCCACAGTTGTTTTTCATGGGTTGTTTTACCTTAAATACTTTATTATGGAAAGTTTTGTCAGCTGAACGTTATATGCACAGTTTACTGACTTTGATGATTTTGCAGCCCAATACCACCACTAGTTCATAGTGAATTATCATAAGTATGATCGGCCTTTTTAAACAGTAACCTATATTCTTACATGATGGATAAGTTGCTACTGTAGTAAAAGAAGATAAGGTCATTTCATGAGGAATGCATGGTGTGAAAACACATGAAGAAAGGAAAGTGAGTTTATATTCTAAAATTTGCAAATAACAAAAATGGTTAGATTTTAAAATATTAAATAAAGTTGCCGCTAGTCATTGACAATTTTGATCACTAGTTTAATTCCAAAAGACATCTAAAACATCATTGGAAAAAGCAAGAATTTATATATTTTTATGAAATCTTTACTTTCTATAACAATGTAAAAATCCATAGCATAAAAATTAACAGTATGAAATATATACTAAGGTATTATGCATACTATTTAAAATACTTTTCTGAATGTCATTGTATATTAATATTTTATTCATTAGATTTTAGTGAGAACAATTTTAATTTATTATTTTTTAATGTCTGATTCTTTATCACCTCATTCTCATTCTATTTTTTCTTTTTTCATTTTTCCCTTCCCTCCTTGCCTCCCTTCCTCATAAACCCTTGATAATTTATAAGTTATTATCATTTTGTCCTGTTTTACATTGTATAACATTTCCCTTCACAAAATTTTATGTTGTCCTTCACCCAGGGGGGAGCGTTATATGTAGATTCTGTGATCTGTTCCCCCTTTCTAACCCACCTTCCTCATTATTTGTCTTGAGGGGTTTATTTGTCCTGGATTCCCTGTGTTTCCGTTTATTATCTTTAAGAGTGTACCTCCTCTGGTCTAGCCAGATTTGTAAGGTAGAATTGGGATCATGATAGTAGGTGGGCTGGCCGGGGAGCATTAAAGAACTAGAGGAAAGTTGTATATTTCATCATTTCTATATTGCACCCTGACTGGCTTGTCTGCTCCCCAAGGCCCTTCTGTATGGGGGAGTCCAGTTGCCTACAAATGGGCTTTGTGTTTCCACTCTGCACTCCCCCTCATTCACAATTATATGAGGTTTTGTCCTTTGATATCTGATACCTGATCACCTCAACTCCTCATGATCACACTGGCTGGTGTGCTTCTTCCATGTGGGCTTTGTTGCTTCTCAGTTAGATGGCTGCTTGCTTATCTTCAAGCATTTAAGGCCCCAGATGCTATATCTTTTGATATCCAGGCACCATCAGCTTTCTTCACCACACTTGCTTATGCATCTGCTTTGTCTTCAGTGATCATGTCAGGAAGGTGAGCATCATGGAATGCCAGTTTAATAGAAAAAAGTTTTCTTGCATTGAGGGAGTACTTGAGTAGAGGTCTAATATCCATCTGCTACCTTAATACTAAACCTATAAATATATGCACATGGATCTATTTCCCTATCATCATATATAAATATATTTACATATGTACAATCCCAACTATGTGAACCGCCCCCCTCCACCCAGAAGAATTTACTCCAGTGGACCACACTGAAGTTACAGCTCAGGGAGAGGGACATGACTGATCAGAGCACATAGGAGCAAATGAAGGGGGAGGAAGAGGGTAGAGCACAATCTGGCCCACCAAGCCTTGAGGATGATATCCCTGCTCAGAGCAGCCAATTCACAGGGAGAACCATATGGTTGACCCCACTATGAGACATGACATCCCTCACTGACCCACAGCCCTACGGGGGACAACACTGGAGACACAGTGGGGGAATTGGGCCCAAAATGACACCACCACACTGAGGGGAAACACTAAGGGTGTGCAACAGACCAGCAATGGAGTTGCAGAGCAAGGAAGTCCCAAGGAATACCAAAAATAGATTTTTGGCCCATGGCATGGAACCCCATCAGACTTGACTAGAAAACACTCCTAAAGGTCAAGAAACAGACCTTGGATTATTTTGTTGTTTTGTTTTCTTTTTTGCTTTCTTTTGCTCTCTCTTTTTTTGTGCAATTCACTATCTTTGCAGGTCTCTCTAGATAAGATGGGATGGATAAACAATCTGGAGGAGAAAGCAATGGGACCCACTGAAGTCACTCTAAGTGACTTCCTGGGGGACAAGGGAGAGGCGAAGGGAGGGGAAAGGAAGTAGGTGTTAACAAGTGAACAACAAGTGATCCAAAATAAATGGTGAGGAGGGTTTAGGAGGCCTAGTAAGGCTGGATCAAGGGCAATGTAACCGAGAGGAATTACTGAAACCCAAATGAAGGCTGAGCATGATAGTGGGACAAGAGGAAAGTGAAAGGAAGTAGAGGAAAGAACTAGGAGGCAAAGGGCACTTATAGAGATCTAAATACTCTAATTCTTGTTTTAAAAAATGTCTTCTCAAAGTATATCACTCCCAAAAGAAATATACTATTACCTTCAATTTTATTTTCAGAAATTATTTGAACCATTTTAAAAAACATTAAGTATAAGATTTCCACAACATACATAAATTTTTTCTTTTTATAATTAGCAAAAACTATGAAATGAGTTTAGAATTTGTAAACATTTTGTTTATACATAGTTGGAAAGGTGTTTTGTTTTATTTTAAAGTGTCTTGTTTAGTTTTGTCATTTTCTGTTGTAAGGAGCTGATATCTTACTCCATAATACATGCAATCACTTAGAGCTAATATTTCATGACAAACATCTCAGCCTCAAACGAACCCTTTGGCAGTCCAGTCAATTCCACCTGATAGCCACCCGATAGGATCAAGTCAAAACTGCCCCTAAGGCATCCTAGGATGTAAATCGTTATCAGAAACGGGTGACCAGCAGAGCAGCTCATGGATTTTGGCTCCAATCCCCGAACCACCAGGGGATATAAGCATTATTTCAACTGATGGCAAAGTGTGGTATCCCTTGGACTGCGAACGGCCAAGGCAAAAGTTCTAAACCACAAACCCCTCTGTAAGAGGGGCTGCTGGGGCTTTCCACTCCCATAGAGAGTCCAGGGTCGGAAACACAGGGAAGTTTCACTATATCCAGTAGGGTCACCCTTAATTGGTATCAACTAAAAGGCAGTGAGAGAGGGAGCAATATCTAATTTTTGTCTGACTTCTTCCCAGCTCTGATTATCAGTATTTTTATCTCATAGTGAGTAGTTAAACCTAGGAGCCCCAAAAGAAGAAGTTGTACATGCCTCCCCTTATGTTCCATGTACTGTGACATATGCCACTTACAGGTGTCTAGTTAAGCAAGTGTCATGTCATGTCATGTCATGTCATCCTATGTTAAGTGCACAAACAGAATTGAACGGTGCCTCTCGTGGACCACCCTGTCCCATGTTTTGACCACCTTGTGCAACAATGATTACATATGAAATCACATGAGCAGATGGGATGACAAAGTTAATTTACTTCCTCTTCCTTTTGTTTTATCCCACCTTCCTTCCTATTTCTTTAGAATAATGTAAAATTAATTTGAAAGTCTAACATTTTGTTGCTAAATCACAGTGGCTCACCTGAGCACCCACTGGAGTTTTCCACAGAGAATAAAAATTATATAATTGGCTTTTCACTGTCAGTTTCTTTGAAGCTCCTTTTTGTTGCGTAGAAAACAAGGTTTGAGACTCTTCAAGGTTTCTCCACCTACCATGGAGGAAGCACTTTTCCTTACGGAATATTTTCAACTTCAGTGGCACTAGACTTGATACATAAATGGAGCCTACAATGCCAACAAGACCCCCTGAATCTCTGGATAGAATCACATAATTTAGTTCTTTGCAAGGTATTGTTAGAGATAGTTAACATAAACATTTTGAAGAACATCATCCATGTACACTTTTTCTCTTTTTCAAGCCTAGCTAGCTGGCTTTGACATGAAGCTTGAAACATTCTACGTAATTAGCGTCCGATGTGGGACGTGTGCAGCATATCCTTGATGAAATCACAGACCTAAATGTGTAAAATGTGTCAATCAAATTACTATTTAAAGAAAAAGAAATAAAGAATATCAGAACAGGAAATATGGGGAGGAGGTAGGATAAGTAATTGAAAGAGTTTAATGCATGGGTTAAAAATGTGTAAAATCCTTTAGTGAAAATTCAATGCTCTGATCTGTGAACCTTCACCTAAAAAACAATTAAGAGTAACCCACCCACCCCCCAAAAAATAATGTGTCTGTTTTTGTAGCTATTCATAGGTTATATTGTCTCCCACCTACTTCTCATGGAATTTCCATGTGAGGCAAAGGATGTGGTCACAATAACTACTGGATGTTTAAGTAATTGTGACTTAAAAAATAGGTTAAATTTAGACCAAAGCATTCCAATCATTATTTATGCAGTTTATGCAGAGTATTTCTTTGAGTTGCCCTATAGTATCACATAATAATTTTAAACATCTTAACAGGAATATATATATATATACACACACACGTATACATACACCATCTTCTGTGGGAAATACTATGCATATAATTTAACTGTATACTTCACAGATATATTTTAAGGACATTTATTTATGAATGATGCTATAATTCACTGTATCATTTTAACTGACCTCATTAGTGTAATTTCACAGTGTATCCAGGACTCTGCTAGCTTAGAACTCATAAATAAAAAATTTAGTATGAATTATACTGATTTGAAAATGAAGATCATATTGGCAGTGGAGAACTATATATTTAAACCTATCTAATCAAAATGGTTTTCACTTTGCCACTAAAATTCAGAATCTAGGGCTCCACTGTTACTCTTATTTTTTCTTTAAGTTACTGAAAAGTCAAAGCACCATTCCTTTCCTTTAACGTTCTCTCTCATGTTTTTAAAATTGACTTGTGAGTATGTTGCACTTTGGTTTTTGTTATTAGGAGCTATTAACTCAGACTGACCGAAGTGCAACAGAATGAACACTAAATACTACCTAATTATTCCAAGCCATGCACTAGGCTGTATCTGCTGTACCTAAAAGTTACCTAATGTTTCCTTATATGTACCTTTTATATTACCATTCAGTCATTGTTGCCGTTAGTATATATCATTGCTTTCAGAGTATTCTACTAGGAAATCGTATTGGTCCCCTACACAGTTTAGGCATTTATCTTTTTTGCATGCTCCATGCCTTGGAAAGAGAACAGCATTGTCCTGTACACGATTGCAGAATGTAAATTCTCAGCACCTGGAAGCAGAAAAAAACAACAAAAAACAGCAGACCTACTTAAATAAGCTAGAAAAGACCTACTGAATTTTAAGGGTTCCATGAGTCTTACATTAAATTAACTATTTACTTGGAAGTATAAATATAATAACTGAAACTTCGACTCCAGGAAATCATACCTTAACAAATTTCAGAGACATTCTCAAAAAACCAACAAAGCTCATACTCCTCCATCTGCTCTTTCCACTGTACCCTGTATTACAGAAATACATTACACCCTGCAATTCTAAGGGTTTAACTGTGTGTACATATGTGTGTATGTATCTAAACAAATACACATATATAAATTTAGAGCACATGAACAATTGTTGATTTCTTAATAATAACAATAAAATAGGGGACTGTGCCTATAGAAAAAGTTAATATCAATAGTAAGCTTCCTGATAGCAGACACTATTACGTGCACTTTATATAGATGATTTACTTTCATAGGATATTTATAGATTAAGACTGTTATTAGTCCCTATTAATAAGTGCATAATCAGACATCTCAGTATATGGCAACACTTGTTATGCGCACAGAAGAAAATGCATTATGACATTGAGACCCTCCAGGAGAGGATAGAACCGCTCCCTGGTTTCTGAGATGGTGGGAATGACAGGCATAGGGAGCCTCCTCATTCTCCCCCAGAGCACCAGGGGGTTTGGAATGGCTGACCTTCCTGAGAAAATGGGATAGCCAGCATTTTTATTCAGGACTTTCTAATGGCAAATTCATGCTGTTTCTGTTATTTTAAATTGCCTTTTGTCTTACGTTTGGTGCTTTGGAGGAACAAAACTCGGGAGACATAACAAAACAGAGAAAAAAAGACACACACACAGAGACTTACTTCAAGGAAATGGCTCATGCAATTGCCTGACAATCCTAACTCCTTATGTTCCAGGCTGGAGGCTTTCATTGGCTTATGGGAATGTGGGGGGCTGGCAAACAGCAAACAATTACATGCCAGACAAAAAGGGAAAGGTGTCTGAGGCTTACATCCCCAGATCTGAAGGGAAGGAGATGAGAAGAATGCAGTATTGAGAGAGAGAAAGTGAGACAAGGCTGTCAGACCATCCCTTGATCTCCTGGAGGCAGACAACACACTCTTGCCACAGGGAAGAGAAAGTGATGACATACATCTGGCACAGCAACGAACACTGAGAATCACAGCCTTGCCAAGTCATGCACAAAATTCGCCACCACGCCTGTCTGTAAAAGAGAAGGCTGTAGGTCTTTGGGATTAAGACAACAAACAAATATTGCACACTTTCCTATGCCCTGCTCTACCCCTCACCAGTTACCAACGAATTTTTTCCAATTCATGCTGACTGTGTGTATCAGAGTAGAGCGGAGCTCTGTGAGGTGTCCCATGGCTGGTTTTCCTGATGTGGATCATCAGACCTTTCCTCTTAGGTGTCTCTGGGTGGATTGAAATCTCCAACTTTTCGGCTACTTGCCAAGCATGGTAGCTATTTCCACCAACCTGGGACACCTAATATTAACTCTCTATCCATCAATATTTCTTGCAGAACAGCAGGTATCATTAAAGAAAAAATATACTTTTAAATGTAATAGTTATCTTTCATTAGCAAACATTGTTTCTATGTAGATAACCCATATTAACTAATTACTTGTGTAATCTATGCAATTCATTATACGGAAGTACATCATCTCTTAAAATAAATAGAATGATTTTAATACACACATAAGAATATATTAGGTGAGGTGATACTTTAAGAGAAAAGTTACATATGAGGACCTGAACCCTTAGACTACAATATAATAGAAATTCTATAGAATGAGGGTTTTTAAAACACCAAAAATTTGGAAATTAACTCACATAAGGGATAGCTTCATGAAAGCTCTCCACGTTGGTAACTCTCTACCCTGCATGCCTTGGTATTTCAGATCTAACTTAGAGGCTTCGAGGGGAGACCATTTTACTATGAAATAAAAAATGTAATATAGAGCATATCTTTAATTACATCATTTATCTTTATTGTATAATATATACAGTAGGAGGACTGAAAACTTGCTCTGAGTTTAATCCAACCCACATATCATTACTGTATTTCCAAGAGATTCTATATATTCAAAAATAGAACATGTTAAATATTCTGCTAAGGAATGGATGCTGAAGGGGAAGTAATTTTGCTTCCACATAAAGATTATTTCAAACTTATTTCCTGTTCCCCATATGCCTACTTTAACGGAAAAAGAACTGACAATGATATGCCTGCTGTTTACTCCACTACTGCCGTGCACACGATTTCAAGGACGCTTTGCAATGTAATCAGTTTATATGCTGCATCCTTTATGTCCTTTCTTTTCTCCTCGGCTGCTTTGCAGAAGTAAAAAAACGGGAAATTACTTGATCTGAGAAAATGGATTGAAACTATTTTACCATAAACTTACTCATATTTCAAAGATGGTCTTATGACAAGACATTTTTGCATAATTTCACTGGGAGCATGAACTGATTAGTAATCAAGGAAGGTGAAAGAGTAGAAGAATTACAGATATTTTCTTCTCTTTCTCACTTCATGTGTGTGGTTAAAGAGCAATTGTAGATTCTTGGGTGTGAAGATGACATAAGGAAAATGGGGAAAGTAAACATTAGAAATGATTCCTTAAACATATTTTAACAGTTATGCTCCTGAATATATTTCTCAAATAAAAATTTAAATCTTTCTCTCGCCTGATATCTACATATCCCACTTCAAATATTCACCTCAGCAAATGCTGTCTATATTAGCATTTCAACGGTGGCATATTTTCATTGTACTACTTAAATCACTTTAATCTTCCTCTTTATTTCAGGAAGGGAAGAATCAAATTATATAAGATTGATACTTCATACCAATTTTCATAGAGCTAAAGAAAATACCAAATAGAATCACCCTAGACAATTTACCTTTCGGACTTAAAAACTAACACTACTAGTTAGACAGTGTAAATCGGTTCAAAGTCCTTGTCAGCACATCGTGGAAGTCCTGCTGCCCTGTCTGAGGCAGCATATGCCACAAATGCACAGACTGAGGGGGTTCCCCACACTTCACACCTTGGAGCACAATACCTCTGCCCTATGGAAAGCACGTGCTGCCTTCATTCTGTTTCCTCACAATTTTCCCATTTTCAAAGATGCTATGCAATACTTTGATGAATGTTTCCAGGTATGGATCTCTTAAGCTGTCCTGATACATGCTGCCAGCCCAACATTGCCCGGGAAGCATTGGCTGCTAAGTGAAAGGCTGGTTCTTTGAACCCATCCAGTGGCTTACTCTCTCAGCTTCTGTGAAGACGGAAGTTACAACAGCACTGCGGGCAAGTGCGCAAGGCCTGGTTACGTAATGGTAATGCGGTGGGCCGCTAACCGGGTCAGCAGTTTGAAATCACCAGTCAGCGCTGAAGGAGGACCTTAAAGAGTTACATACAGGCTCATAAATTCCTGGGGGCAGTTCTACCCCATCTTCTGGGGTCTGAGTTGGGAACAACTCGGTGGCAGTGAGTTGGAGTTTGGAAGGGGAAGTCTTACTCTGTTATGTGAGATTGTTGTGGAGAGAAAAAGACAATAATATATTCCAATAAAACCTCTTATCACTAATATTATAACTTAATTTTTTTCCTTATTCTTTTCCACATAAAGAGTTGCCTCACCTGTGACTAGTGGACTGCTAAAAGATGATGGAATTTTATTATCCATCTCTGTATTTTGAACCGTAGAATTGAATAAAATAGAGTTATGGATGTCCTTACATATTACTGAATTTAAATTTTAGATGTGTCCTTAAAGAACTGAGATTTGAGAGCATATGATGTTTTTAATAACTTGACCCATAAATAAAATAAAGCAGTGTCTTTATTTTATGCCCACAAATATTAAATATCTGGAACCTTTGCAGTGTTCCACCTGCACTACCAGTAGGATTAACATAAATAACGTTGTCAATTCCTTCATTCTTGATGTCATTCACCAAAGTTAGTGGATGGAAACATCAGGTATTATGTTATCAATTTGTGTGCAAATTTCTTTATAGATACCTTGATGTCCTGAACACCTATGGATCGATTAAACTGCTGTGTTATGATAATGACATTTAGATGTGTATGCCCTCTTTGGCACAGTGAACATGCTTATACATGAGTGTTTATGAAGCATTTTCCAGTTAGCAAACATTGTGCTGGGCACTGAACACGTAGCTCAGCAATACAAATGGAACCCTTCCTCCCAGGCCTTCTGTAATTGAGTGGGAGCTTCAGAAGAATAGATAGGAAATTTCCTCTTCAGCAGATGAGTTCAAAGTTCATGGCAGGTTGTCAATGAGGGCAGTCAGATGACACATTTGACCTCAGTTTGTAGGTGAGGGGAGATGAGGCGTTGAGATTGAGACCTGAAACATCTGTAGAAATGAACCAAGCAAAGAACTATAATCTGTTGCTAGAAGAGAAGGCACAGAGTTTGGCAAATTCAAGAGTGAAACATCATTGGAAGGTCAAAGACAAAAAGCGTAAACATGACAACAGGTGCCTAAATGAAGTTAAAGAGCATAAAATCCATTGTAAGGTTAAAGTTTAATTTGAGCCCAGTGAGGGGGGCTTAGAAGCTTTGATGAAAATGATTTTACAAAATGCAGTTGATGCACTGGGCATAATGAAATGGATGTAAGAGGCCAAGGATGAAAATAGCTAGGAGAGCCAGTTGCTGTTTGTGAATACTTGGCCATGGTCCGAACCAGTGCCGCTCAACCTTCCTAATGCCTCCACCCTTTCATACAGTTCCTCGTGTTGGGATGACTCCCAACCACAAAATTCTTTTCTTCTTCTTCTTCTTTTTTTTTTTTGTAGTTAGTTCAAGGATCATTGGTTGGCCTTTAGGAGTGTTTTCCAGTCCAGTCTGTTGGGGCACCATGCCCTGGCCCCAAAGTCCACTTTCAGCATTCCCTGGGGACCTTGCCACTCCATTCCCTTGCTGTTCCGCTGCACTCCCCCAGTGCTTTGCCTCGGTGTGGTGGGATCAGGTCAGGTGCAATTCCCACACTGTGTCTCCGGTGCTGTCCCCTGTATCGCCCTTGGTCACTGAGGGGCATCATGTCCCATAGTGTGGCCAGCCATGTTGTTCTCTCTGTGGACTGGCTGCTCTACTGAGGAACATCATCCTCACGACCTGGTGGGCCAGGATGTGCTCCACTCTCTCTTCCTTCCCCTTCATCAGCTCCCGTGTGCTCTGATCAGGTATGACCCTCTCCCGGAGCTACAGAATCAATGTTGTCCTTTGAAATGAATTCTTCTCAGGGGAGGGGCAGGAATCCACTTAATTTTTGGTGCTGGGGCCAGCCTCCCAGACCTCTCCACTGGTTCCCTACTCCACGCCGAAATCTCCAAAGGGAAAGAGGGATCAGACTTGAACCCCGTACTGCAAGGTGTGAATGCAACATTCCATAATATTATTTTCTTGGCTACTTCATAATTGTAATTTTGCTACTGCTATGAATCGGGCGACCCCTGTGGAAGGGTCATTCGACTCCCAAAGGGGTAACGACCCACAGGTTGAGAACCAATCACCGTGGCAGTCCAGCTTCCGGAGGAGCTGCTACTTTCTTGCTTTCCCTCTGCCAAGCGCCATGACCTTTTCCAATATTAATTGCAATCGTCACACATAACTCTCAGAGAATAAGGGGTTAATTCATGTCGTGACTAGGTTTAAATACAAGCGAGAAATGCTCGGGATACAGATATCCAATCAAGTCATGTAACAAAGTTCCTTGGGGCTGCTAATAAACACCCAAAGACTATCTCACTGCACGATAAGCCAAGGCAAGCAGCTCTAGCTCTGTGGGTCAGCGACTCTGACTTCGCTTTGTGGGTTAGCAAGGTCAACGCCCTAACGGAGTGGCGAAAGGCACTGCACTCCACAAGTCAGGCTACTGCGCAGACGCATATGGCTTTCACTGCTCTGTGGGCAGATGAGTTCCCCACTCTGTCTCATGCCCTGAGGTCTCTTCGGGGTTCTGTTGTTGCCACTCCTGGACCACTCGTCCAATAGCAGAGCTGTCTTTTGCATCTAGGAAGATTCTTGCCCAGAAGCCTTGGGGTCCCTCCGAGGACATGCTGCCCTCCAGGCTTCTGTTGGTCCGGCAAGGTCTGCTTCTGCCTTCCAAATGGCTCATTTGATGTGCAGTAGCCTGGCAAGCACACGGAACCCTGTTAGCAAGCATTCACACATCAGTCTTCTCCCAGCTTCGTGCCCCCAGACCATCCGCAAGATGTTTGATGGTAGTCACAGAGACTCTGGCTGGAAAATCCATGTGAAATAAATGGCAGTGAAGAATGGAAAGTAGATGATGGCTTTCAGCACTGTGACTTTAGGACTTGAGCAGATGATGTCATGCAGGTGATAGAGCAAGAAATGCATGAATGGGAGAAGTATAGGGAGAAGATATTACTTCCGTTTGCATCTCTTTTGCAATCCAGGCAAACGACAATGTATGAGTCTGAAGCTTCTGCAGAAAGCCTTATGTCTCATAATAGAGATGTGGAAGAGATTTGCATGTGAAAATGAAGGAATCCTTGGGAAATGAAGTGTGGTAAGAATGAAAAGCAACACAAGTGGCCCCAGAAGAAACAGACCTGGCAGAGAGCTAGGAGCAATAACTGGATTGTGATTTCTTAAAAGAAAGGAAGAAGGTCACATGGAAAAGGAGCGTGAGATCATCCGTACACAATATTTCTGAGGCGTACGATGCCATTGTGAGTTGTTTCGATGGACTCGTGAAGGCAAATGCATAATTTCACTGTTGAAAGAGTAGAATGCAAAAACTTCCGTTATGTTTTTGACTCACTGAGCCATAAAAGCTCGGCCGTGGCTCTATGCCAAGTCAGACATCTCCTAAGGGACAGGGTAGAACTGGCACTGAGTCTACATGTCACCCTGCACTTATTGACAGGAGTAGAAAGCTCCGCCTTTCTCCCACTGGTGCTCATGAACTGCTGCCCTTGCAGGTCACAGCCACACACATAACCCCTGCTTCAGAAATGCTTACATCCACACTATTTAAACATGAGGAACTGTTTGTTTCTGAGTGAGTTAGAGTGAAGAAAACTTTTTGAGTGCCACAAATTCTAGACTTCTCTCCTGTCACTGACTTTATGAGCTGAAGGTCTAGAAATTGTGACGGTCTGCATTTTTTAATGTTCCCATGAATGGAAAGATGTGCCAAGTGCATCCTATGGTGCTCACCTACCATTGTAGATAGCAGCAGAGTGACTGGAAACTGGGAATGTTTTTAATTGAAAGTTTCAAAGAAGAAATATTAGACAGGATGAATTTTCAGGTTAGGCAATCTTATTAATAAAGTTATAAGCCAAGGTAGGTGAAGTAGTCTAGGATCTGAGTGAGCATAAAAAGTTTAAAATGAAGTTTCCCCAAAAAGCTCCTTAAATTGCTTAAGAAATCCATGTCAATCTCAACATATAGTTGTGATAAGAAAAGTCATACTTCTGTGATTTGGGATAGAACTTTTCAGATCACTTTATATGGAGCACCTGCAAAAAAAGAAAAGACATGGGGACTGGCAAATGCATTTCCCATTGATAGATTCTAACTCACAGTGACGCCACGTGCAAAAGAAGTAAATTGCAGTCAGCCCTCACAGTTTGGGTTCAGTGGAGTCCGTTCCTCATCAATCCACCTTAGGACGCGCGCTCTCCTTTAATGAGGAGCGCGCTTGTGAGGCAGAGTTGCGTCCTCCCTTCTAACTGCTGGGCTGTCCAGCTATCGTGATGGAGTTGTTTGCTCTTCTGGCAGTACATGGTACTTCTCTCTCTCTTTTTACTATACTAATAATATATATTTATCCAAACTTTGTAGCTTACACATAGCTTTGAACCAGGGCACTGGTTTGAAGCCCCAAACTGTATTTTTCTAAAAATCATTTTATTGGGGGCTCATACAACTCTTATCACAATCCATATATACATCCATTGTATGTCAAGTACATTTGTACATAGTATTTTTCTTAGTGTATTATTTATTCAGGGTAACAGTTTACTGTTTCTATTTTTAACAGTTTTATTGACATTTGATTCATATGTCACATAGTTCATTGGTTTTAACATAATAAAAAGGGTTGTGCTATCCTCACTGCAATTAATTTTAGAATTGTTTATTCATTCCTGACTAGGAATTATGAGCTCCCCGCCCGCTCTCACCCTTCCCCTGCCATACCAACAGGAAATGATGGACACGGTTACTCTCCATAACGATTGATCCCTTCTGGATTCCATCCTACTACTTTTAATATTGTTAGACAACAACACAATTCAAATCACCACTTCTTCTATGACCTTCTTTGTGCATTGTCAAGCTTTCGCACACTTGGAGATGCCATGGCTTTGGTTAGGAACATCTTAATTCTCAAAGTGACTTCTTTAATGTGGAAAATTTCGAAGGGGACTTGTGTAGCAAATGTAATGTGCTCAATATACTAGGTCATTTGATTTCATATCCATGGTTTCTATGAGTGTTGATTGTGGATTCAGATAAAACGAAATGCTTGACAATGTCAAAATTCTTTCCATTTATCATGATGCCCACAGATTCAGTTGTGAGGATTTTTGCTTGCTGATGATAATTAAAGACTGGAGTCTTCAGTTTGTATTGCAACTCAATGTTAAAAAAAAACACAAACATATGGTGTATAATAGTCATCACACCTGTACCCTAAATTTAAGTATCTACTCAGACAATCGGCTTGCCTTTGTAGGTGAATAGTCTGTTCTGGTTCTACAATGGGTAAGTGCTTGCTTATTAATCTGATGGTTTCCCGATAAACCCACCAGCTGCTGTTAAAAGAAATCTCTGGAAATCTGACTAAATTTACACCTTGGAAACCCTAGTGGGGAGTTTTAATCTGTTCTATAGGATCACTATGAGTTGGAATTGACTGGTGGCAAAGTGGTTTGATTTTTATTTATTTCAAAATCAACTTTATGTACCATAGGTTTGGAATGTATCAGTGGAAAGCAGGATCTAATTATGCATATGCTGTGGTGTTCAAATAGTTAAGGTTTATTGTGCCAAACTGGACAATGAACACATATGGGGTTAATTGAAGGGCAGAGGGATAAATGACTCCATGGGCCTCACCTTTCCAGTTCTCCTGTCTCTTGTTCTCCGATGGTCAGACCAGGGTGTGGCTGCCTTAATTAGCTCTTGGCCTCAGCTGGCAAGGCTCACTTCCTGTGAGACATCCCTGAGGAGAAGCCACATGGACCTACCCCGATGCAGCCCTGGGTGCTGGAGTAGCCGTGTGGAGATACCTGCCAGCACTGAGATGCTTACACGCTCACTGACTCGGCTTTCCTCCTGCAGTTGGCATCATTGTGTGTGTTTTGTGAGCTACAGGAGGACTTTGTAGATTGGTGTCGGACTTATGGGCTAATGTTGGATTTGTGGGCCTGGGCAGCCCTAGTTTGGGATGTTTTCTTAATGTACACTTACCCTTTATATAAAACTCTCTCTTATACATATGAGTTTCCCTAGCTTAACCCAGCCCACACAGGTGTCACTGGGTTAGTTCTGACTCATCGTGGCAATGTCCAGACCCGCACCAGCACCATGAGTGCTCTTATGTTTGAGCTCTCTTTGGAGCCACCGTGTCAAAGAATCTTGTCAAGGGCCATCCTCTTTCTCGCTGTCCCTCGACTTTAGCAAGCACGCTGTCCTTCTCCAGAGACTGGTCTCTCCCAAGGTGAATATGTTCAAAATACATGAAAGAGGTCTCATTTTCCTTACCTCTAAGGAATTTTGGGGCTGTACTTCTTCTAGATAGGTTTGTTGATTCTTCGACAGTCATGCTACTTCCAATGTTCTTCATCAGCACCATGATGCAAAAGCACCAAGTCTTCTTTGGCGTTCCTTATTTACAGTTTAACTATCACATGGGACTATGGAAAATATTGAGATGTCAACTCAGCCCACAATGAAGAATCCAACCAATTTTTGTCACCAATGGATTGTAAATCATATAGACCGAAGTCAAAGGAGGGAGAAGTAGCAGTAGTCGAAGTAGCAGAGCCTAAATTGTGAGAATCTGGTTTGCAGAAGGCTATGGATGGTAATTGGAGCCCAAGATAGCCCTATGGAACTCCATAGGAAATTAGCCTTTGGTGATTTCCCTTTATCCATAATTGACAGGTGGGAGAAAAGTGGTTATGAATGAGACTGCACTGAGAGATGAATATGGAAGATCAGAAGTATAAACCTGACTTGAGCAGTTCAAACATTGTCAGGGGATTCCCCCTGCCCCCTTCTGATGCATGTTAGGTCTGAGCTGGTTTTTGACATTTTCTGTGTTTTCCTGTGTTTGTTTGTTTATATTGTTGTTTATTTCAGATTGTTTTATGTCATTGAAGGTCACTCCCCTTGACCTTTCTGTTATAGGATTTTTTGTCTTTTTTGTTGTATGAAACCCAGGATTAGTGAACTGTGGGGACAGAAAGTAGAATAAGTGGTGGTGCTGGTGGAGGGCTTAAAGGGAGTTGATGTCAAGAAGTTCAGAAGGGGAAATAATGTTTTGAAATTGATTGCAGTAATTGTGAAATACTGCTCAATGTGCTTGAACTATGTAATGACATGATATCTGTATGAACTCTCAATAAATGGTTTTTTTGGGGGGGGAACACTGAGACTTGAGTCAGGTGCATCTAAGTCCTCAAAGGAATAACCTGGTTTTGCAACAAGAGTTCTTGTGAAACAGGTTTATGTAAAGAAATGAATTATGTGATCTCTTGACTGATGCTTCTATTAACATTGATTGTGGAAGCAAGCAAGGCGAAATCCGTGACCACTCAAGCTCTTCCTCCTTTATCATGATGTTGCCTATCGGTCTAATTGTGAGGACTTTGGTCTTCTTTACATTGGGTTGTAACAGATACAAAGGCTGCATTCCTTGACTTTCATCACCAAGTGCTCAAGTCCTTCTCACTTCGATCAAGCAAGGAAATGTCAGCGGCATATCACAGAGTATTTTGCTTTGTCTTCTCCAGAAGCCATTTGATTTATTTTATTGTGATTAATCTTATTCAGCTCTTTGGCCTCACGGTGTCTTCTATCTGACTTTGCTACATTGTGACGCACAACAAGGTTCAGGGTCTCTCCTGGCATCCACTTTTCCTTTACTTTCTTTCCTGTCTTTTTAGTGACCTTTTGCTTTCTTCATGAACGATGATCTTGACGTCCTCACACATCTCATTCGGTATTATGTCACTCGTGTTCTTGAGATGTTCTCTACATTCAGGTGGGGTAGGATCAAGGTCATAATTTGGCTCTTGGGAACTTGTTTTCATTTCCTTCGCCTTCTACCTCAACTTACATGTATGCAGCTGATGGTATGTTCCACAGTCGGCCCCTGGCCTACGTTTAGCTGTGATACTGTGCTTACCCATCATCCCGTCCCACAGATTTTGTCAGTTTGATTTCCATGTAATCCATTTGGAAAAGTTCATATATATAGTAGCCGTTTGTATTGTTTTTAAAAAGTGTTTTCTATGACAAGTCGTTGGTCTTGCAAAATGCTATCCTGTGATCTCCAGCTTCACTTCTACCACCAATATCCTATTTTCCCACCTACTTTTTTGTTTCTGATTTTTGCATTCCACTCTCCAATAGTTACCAATGTGCCTTGGTTGCGTGCTTGATCAAGTTCTGATTGAATACATTGGTGGAATTCTTCAGTGTCTTTATCACTGGCTTAAGTCATCTGCTTATAAATTTGATTACTAGTTGTGCTGACCCAATTTACATTAACGTGGATAGATATAAGCCTATCACAGACAGCATCATACTTTAAGATATCCTAGAAATTCTTTTGACAATGAATGCCATGCCATTCTTCTTGAGTGTGTTATTCTCAGCATATGAACCATCTGATCTTTGATTTCCAAATAGCAAATACAAGTCCAGTTCAGCTCACTAATGTGAAGGATATCAGTCTTCATGTGTTCCATCTCGGATTTTAGGCATAATTTTTATATATTCATGTTTCATCTATTTCAAGATCATATTGTTAGTAGATTTGTGTAGCTGTTTCTTCTCCTCAGTCACACTCCACTGATAAATGAAGATCCTCAAGGGTTTACTCACATAGACTTTACTCTATTCACGTTCCTCTGGTCAACTCTGCTTGGGGAAGGCTGCTGTTTCTCAGTCGTAGTTAGAGTGCCTTTCCACTGGTGGAGCTCAACCGTGGCACTATCTCTGTCAAGGCTCTGCTTCTATTCCATAGGTCTTCTGTGTCTGACGATATTTTAGCACTGTCCATAAGGTTTTAAGTGGTCAGTTCCTCTGAAATGCACAGCTGATTCCTTCTTCCTAGTCTTTCTTAATCTAGAAGCTCCGCTGAAACATGTTCACTTGGGGGGGACCCTGCTGGCATTTGAAATGCCCAGGACATACCTTCCAGCATCACAACAACACACAAGCCAACAAAGTATGACAAACTGACAGACAGGTGGTAGAATCAGGTATGTACTTATCTTCAAATTGCAACTTAAAAGACACAGAGATAGAAATAGGGTATATATTATTTGAAAATCAAATGAACAGGAAACAGAGAGAATGCCAATCTCCCTCTTTCCACACATAATAGGATGGTTAACTACCTCGAACTATAAATCATACTAAAACTGCTTCACAGGGAAATCTTAAACATTCAATAACTTTTCCCAAAAACGCAAGGAGAAACATGCCTCAGAAGTCACGGTTCGTTCTGGTATATTTTATCACCAGAAGTAGTATTAATTCCAATGAATAGTAAGAGATCAATGAGAGTATCTAATAGAATTAAACATCAAAACAGATACAATGCTTCATTATGTTTAATGGTCTTCTAAGGGAGCTGCAGAAATATCTTCTGTGTATTTTTATCTATCACTTCTTTCAATGAAGCTTGAGGATATTTGAATATTGGATTTCATTCAAAATGCTGAGAGCCTCATAGTACTTGAACCAGCAGATCCTATACTTCTCCCTTAGGAAACACATGACTTTAAATCATCGTGCCATACAAATAAAGACTTCAAATTAATTAAGCAATTATTATTACTCAATATCTTATCATGAGCACACATATTTCCTTTTTAGTAAATGTTATTTATTTTTCCAAGGAAAAAATATATGTGGGGAATTATGCATGGTTCTTCTTACTAAGAAAAAAATAGATGAAAAAGTTAGCATTTTGTGTTAAAAATCTAGTTGTTCACAGTCAAATCTACACATCAAGCAGATTTGTAAGAAGCACCTTTTAATGGATTGGAATTCCTGAAAAACAAACAAACAAGACAAAACACTGAATGCACTGTCATGGAATCCATTCTACTGCCTGGTGACCATGTTAGGCAAGATAGAACTGGCTCTGTGTATTTCTGAGACTGGAACTCTTTCCTGGAGGAGGAGAAAGTCCCATCTTTCTATTTTGGATCCACAGGTGATTTTGAACAGTTGCTGTATTAGTCTGGGTACGTTAGAGAAACAAATCCACAGAGCCGTGTATAAGAGACAGTTTTATATAAAGGTTAAGTGCACATCAAGAAAACAACCCAACCCAGTGCAGCTCAAGGCCACAAGTCCAAAATTAACTCCTATGTCCGCCACCAACCCAAAACATCCTCTTCCCTCTGACAAAACACATGCGATGATGCCAACTGCAGGAGGAAAGCCAAGTCAGTGAATATGTAAGCATCTCACCGCTGGCAGGGGTTTCTATGTAGCTGCTCCAGCACCCAGGGCTGCATCAGGGTAGGTCCATGTGTCTTCTCTTGGGGATATCTTTCAGGAAGTGAGCCTTTCAAGCTGAAGCAGGGAACTGGCTAAGGCAGCTGCACCCTGGTCTGACCATCACAAAGCAAGAGACCCGAGAACTGGAAAGGCGAGGCTCCTGGAGCCATTTATCCCTCCACCTTTCATTTAACCCCACATATGTTTGTCAGCCAGGTTGGCACAACAACTATCTCAGTTGCCCTTGGTGTTAGCAGCTCAACAGGTAGCCAAGGACAATGCCACCAGGAATTACTACTATCAAGCAAATTTACTGTGTGTGCAGCTTCCACTGGGGTTACCTTTCTTCTTCCCTGTGGGGCCTAGGAATAAGAAAAAAAAACTCATGTCAATCGGTGCGTGCTCCCTGCAGTGCTATAAACAATATGTGCCTTTCTCTTGATCCCCAAATCTAATGCGCTCCTCCAGTTAAAAGTCAAAATCCACGGAGTCAGTTTGACTTAGAGTGACCGTATAGCACATGTCCAATAGAAAACTTCTAGTTTACGGTTTCTGAAACTGTAAATCTTTCAGTGAGCAGCAGCCTCTTCATCAGTCTCCAGAAGAGCAACTACTGGGGTTAAGCCTTTTGATTGGCAGAGTGAATCTTGGTCCATTGCACCAAACAGGCTCCTTTGTCGTCAGTCCACAGCCGGGCCATTAGGATGAGTCAGCAGGTTGGCTTTGTAAGCTGAGCAAACTCTGATTGCTTCAAAGCTCTTGGCAAATGTTCTTATATTCAATGTAATTTAAAAGGTGATCCCAAACTGTTTTTTGAAGTGTATTAAGTACTCATAAAATGTTTAGATAGTAATTATATCATTATGTTGGAAGTTTTATTGAAAAAGATGAATCCAAATAAATCAAAATTGCTAGAATGTGTCAGATGCAGATCCCAGTTCCACTCCATATGCTTTCATGTGTCCGATTGATTGAGGGTGAACATTTTAAAATTTTGACCAGCATTCAAGATGATCTTGAGACCTAGTCAAGGTTTACAAACACTGATGTTACTAAATAGGTAGCTAGACTTCTTAGTGCATTATCTCACTTCCATCAGTCAACTGAATCATCCGTGTAATTTTTGCTTTATGAGAAACACTGATAGTTACAATATGGTTACTATGTACTCATTTCCCAAAACTTTTGGAAATATTTCCTTGTTCTTTTTGTATTCTCTCAACAAATGTCTTTTTTCATCTATTGTGTTAACAGCACTAATTGTTTTATAGTAGATGATAAATATACAGGTTAATAGGAACTTGGACATAAAATGAAGTATGTCTATTTTGCTGTATGTTTGATACACAAATGAACTGCATACATTTTCATTGATAGTTGCATTATATGTATATCTGTGTTATCCACTTACATGCTTACTAATTCATCACCCAATTATGTCTGCTCTATCTTTATGATTTCAACAGTGTACATCAGACAAATCACTGAATGGGCCAGAGGAAAAGCAGATTGTAAGATTTCCTAACATGGGTCCTGCACCTGGTGCTCCACTGTCATATTCCATTTCTTCCTTGAAAATCCCTTTCCCTTCTGTTTCATTGTTATTGTTGTTTTGAGCATTTTGAGGCTATTTGGCTCACTATCAGTGGATTGCAATACTTACAAAAAGGAAATATGATACTGTCTTCCATATAAGTTATTAAATAATGACCGTGCCATGCAAGCATAAGTAACAGACAGATTTAGCCACAACAATGGAAACAATATTAATGGAAGGAATTAGAAAGACTTCCTCAGTAGACCAGAGTTTCGAGTTACCAGAGTAGAACTAGGTTAGTAAATTATATTGTGGTCTAAGGACTATTAAATGCAGTTAAATGACTTGCACTCTCTTAAACCCCATGTAATCTTGATAAATTATAGAAAAAAATGAATCAACCTTTGTTCCAATGCTTAGGAAGAAACCAGGCTTCATTCATCATGATAAGTGAGTATCGTTGTCATGAAAGCTGCATTTCAAAGGTTGTTTTTACATTTCCTGTGTAAATTACAATACACTAGAACTTGAATTTTGACCCATAATAAGAAAAAAAACTTTGTTTCCATTTTAATAGACAAATGACACGTCACTTCAGCCTCCGAAGCACTGTGATGAGTGCCAGGCTGCACGCTGACACGGCGTTGAGGGATCAAAGCAGGAACGTTGACTGTGTTGACTGAAGATGCTTGCACTTTCAGGATTACAGGAAAAGCTTCTTGTTTCAGAGACAGCTAACAGCTTGAGGATAACAGTGATTGAGTGCAAGTTACCGCAGAGCAGAGGGAAGAAAAACACACTGACATCAATTACAATGCTTTATATTAAATATTTCAAAATGTGTTGCATTTCATTAGTGATAAGAATTAACATATTCCTAAAACTATTTTAGTGAAAGATTAGACATCCTTATATGGTATTTACATAATCTGTTGTCAATTTGAGACTGTTAAGAGTGAAGGGGTGGAGTTTAGTCTGTCAGTCAGGTCGAAGCTTGATGACCTCATTTGGGGTGCTAAGGAGATAACTAGCTTGCTGGAGGAGGAGCACAGGCTCACTCCCTATAAGACATTCCTGCTGACAAGACACATGGAGCTACACTCGTGCCCTGGAGCTGGAGGAGCCAAATAGCGGCCCCTATCAGCACCGAGATGCTCATACCACCACTGGATCCACAAGGCTTTCCACCCACTGGCCTGTGGTCTTCCTGCGTTCAGCATCATTGCATGAGTTTTGTGAGTCTGAAGGGGAATTTATAGATTGATATCAGACATGTGGGCTACTATCAGATGTATGGGTTTCATCTGGACTGGGCTGAGATATTTTCTCAATCTAGAATTGCTCTTGTATCTAAATCTATTTCTTAGGTAGTAATTATATCATAATCTAAATGCACCTTGGAGTGTATGAGTTTGTTTTTCTGGCCATCCTGGACTAAGGCACCTTATTTCTGTGGTCAACAACACGTTCCTGTTCATGATGTTGACACCCTCATCAGCAATAATCTTTGTTCTTTCACTATGTGCCAGGCACTGGGCTAAGCACATTTTGGTTTTTGCATCTGCTCCAAGTATGAGGTACTGTGTTATGCCCTTTATATATGAAAATACTCTAATAATTCCCTTGAAAAAGTCCATTTTCTTTTCATTCTCCCCCCACGCCCCAGGGAACTCTCTGAAGTTCTCTGGCACATGGGGATCGCCAAAACTAAGATGGCTATCTGAGTGCAATAAGATAGGTCGTGAATATAAAACAGGCCTATGATTTATCTACTGTTATTCTAAGGATCCAGGAATACCCAGAGATGTTTCGCATCCATGGCTTGGACTTGGTGAACAGATGACATACTCTTTGCATGTGCAGTGGAGTAAAAGACTAGATGAAAGCCCATGTAAGGTGGCAAGGCAAAGCTCCTTGAGCCTCCTGAGAGAGAGAGAGCCCTGGGGACAGAATAGTCCTTGCCTGTTGTAGACTATATTGTTGTCTTTCACGTTGACCAATTGTCTCCATGACAATTGAGTTTCTTTTCCTTTGCTATTTTAGATACTTTTTTTTCATTAATCGCATCTTTTGGAAATCATATCATCATCCTTTTTGACAACCCTGCACCCATTTTACCGTTAGGAAGAAGAGTTTGTGGATGTCATTTACCCAAGATAAAAAAGCCTTTCAATGACTAAGAGATGATGCTAACACCTTTCTCAGGGTTCATGGTCTTCACTGTATGTTCTAAACTAACACAGGATTATGACATAATCAAATAATCAAGAAATGCATTTTCCTTTGGTAAGTTGACTCCAAACTTTGATGACACCATGTGTTATTGGGCAGAATAGCTATAAATTACTTCCTTTTAATCTTTATGAAAGCACATGACCAGGGCTTCCTATCACAGTCCCACCGCTGGTTCAGAACCTACAACCTTTATATTAGTTGTCCGGTTTACAGTGTTTGCAGAGCACAGGGCCTTTCACTGTGGCTCACCATCTAAGCTCTAATTCTTACAACTAAATAGAGACGTGTTCACGGGTAAGGACTTTTTAACCAAAATCCCCTCTGCAGCTGAGTAAAGATGCATAGAGGGTTGTAATCTAAACATATCCAGTCATATACTTTTATTAAGTTTTATAAATAGCTGGGAAATAAAAGGAAAAAATGAAAAATATTTTCTGACTTGCTACTTTTCAATCTGTTTCCATAGCAGTGATCTATGAGGCAGCCCCGGCCTCAGGATCTTGGCTTCAGTAACTCATTATTTCATATACACACGGGCCGCGCTCTGTGTCTTTGGTGCAGTAGATGTTGCCAGGAGGGCTGCATGAGTTGATCAATAGGAGTAGATTCAAGTTGTTGGGGAAAATGTAGTGATGCTTCAGGTGCAACCCAAAATCAATATGGACAAGTGTTCTAAACAGTGAAATGAAGAGCAATTACTCACCGCAGCTAAATGACACCCTGTGCAGAATCATTGTCTATGCTGGAGGCTGATCGGCACCAAACAGAGGGGCTACAGGATAAGCAGTTGACATGGTTACAAATGACGTAAACCAAAGGGAGGATTCAACTTGAATGGAAAATGTAGATCTGTGCTTACATAAAGTATCCTTGCTAGGGAAATGTTTCATTCTTGAATTCTTGAGGAATATCAAGGAAATAGGTAGGGAATCATTTTTAATTCAGGGCAGTGTTTCTCAACATTTACATAATTGACACTTTGGATTGCCTGCTTTGTTTCTGATGTTGAAAGTGAGAGACTTACAACCCATCTGAGATAGCATCCCTGTATTCTACCACTAGATACTAATTATTCCCTTAAGCCATCACCGCCATTATAAACATGAGAAATATCTCTAGGGGTGTGGCAGTTACATAATCTCCTGTAAACATGAGTGAAGGGGTGAAGTCTAGCCTGTCAATCAGGCCATACCAATGAGGCCTCTGTGTGGGCATGGCCTTCTCCTGCAGATTCTGGGAACTCCTGTTTTCCTCCCTGGAGGCAAGACACACAATCTGTTTCACGTTTCTGTTGACAAGCCACATGGAGACAGTGAAGGAGCCAGAGTCCTGGAGCTGGAAGAGCCACGTGGAAACCCACACCAGCACTGAGATGCTTCCGCCACCACTGGATCTTCAAAACTTTCCACGCACTGGCCTATGATCTTCCTGCATTCAGCAGGGATGCCATTGCATGGCTTTGTGAGTCTAAAGAGGAATTTATGGACTAGTATTGGACATAGGCCTAATATCGAACTTATGGAACTTGATCAGGACTGAGCTGAGATGTTTCTTAATATACAATTTCTCTTTGATATAAAGTTCTCTCTTATACATATAGGAATGCCAATGAACTTTCTTCTCTAGTCTCCTCAGACTAACGCATAGGAGAAAATTCAATATAAAATATAGAATCTCTGGCTCGCCAAATAAAATTTCTCCATTTGCTTGAACCATATTCATACATTTTATAATTTCTTATACTTTCATTTGATTTGTAGATAGATAGAAATAAAAGCTTTTTGTTTATGCCCTTGAAGTAATAGCATGAGTAATATTCCAAGTCCCAAAATACTTCCCATTCTTATCTACTTAGATTATTATATGTGTACTTTGAATAGATGTATTTGTCTTCTGTGATTCATTGTTATGCCTCCCTTTTAAAATTTATTATATAGAAATACTATAATTGTGGTATCTAGCGAACTTGTTCTCTTTGAAAAATCTTTAGCACATACAGTAAAGAACATATTTTGTGAAGGGAACATCCTCTGTACAGAAAAACCAACACTGGAAGTCACTGTCATTGAGTCAATGCCATTCACAGTGACATTTGATAACAGGACAGTAGAACTGTCCCTTTGGGGTTCTGAGACTTTCACTCGTTATGAGTCAAAAACCCAGCATTTCCCCAATAATGGTGGTGGTTTTGAACTGCCAACCTTGTGGATCATAGCACAACATGTAACAACCAATTATGTAACCAGAGCTCCTTGGTAGAAGAGAAGACAAAGATACTTGTGTGTTTGGTTTACTACTCTGGGCATTCAAATCTTACCTGAATTATCTGTTGAGATTTTGTGTGTCAAGTTTCTATATGTATGAAACAATTCCTAAAGGGTAGGAGATATCTATCGATCACATTGTGTCTTATAGTTGTTCTGTAAATTCTTCCTGTGTCACACTTCTGTGAGATGAGTGTTGGTCTAGTTTATCCTGGACAGAGAAGTTTTGCACAGAGTACCAAGACTTTGTGCCTGTCGGGGGGGAGGGGTGGTGGAGGTGGTGGAAGAAGCGGCAATCTAAATCTTGCTTGCTAGGATAATTCCAATAATTTATGCTTAACTAAATTGAACTCATCTTTTTGAACTAGAATAATAGGGCTTTGTTTTTTCATTAGGTAGTGCAAAATATGTGCATGGTTTTATTTAAGAGCCATGCATACTTTTTGAATCAATAATTGTGACAGATCACAGTTAACGCTTAGGAGACAGAGGACATGCAGACGACACCCCACTTGAAGTGGTGCAATTTTCGGGAGATTTTCAACCTGCTAGGCCATGGCCCAAATCTGGTGCATTAAGGACTAAGGAAGAATCTACTTTATTCTTAGAAACATTCTAACTACTGGAATGCTCTTGAATCTTATTAGCTTACTTCAAAAATATTCACAGCATTATTTGTTAGTAATGTTCCTTTCTTTTTAGTTTCACCAAGCTATGCTGCCGGATATAAACTATGTTGTAAAAATCAAATCCCCATAAATTAGTAGGTACTGAGAAAGATGGGGTATTTTCAATCCCCTTATATGCATGTGAAAATTGGACATTGAATAAGGAAGACCCAAGAAGAACTGAATGCATTTGAATTACTGTGCTATTGAAAAATCTTGAAAATCCCACAAACTGCCAAAAGAACAAGTCAAATATATCTTGAAAGAGGTACAGCAGACTGTTCCTTGGAAGCAAATGTGAAGTATGACGAGACTTCATCCCACATACTGTGTACATGTGATCATGAACGACTAGTCCCTGGGAAATGACCCTGAGCTTGGTAAAGCAGAGGGGCAGTGACAAAGAGGAAGACCCCCATGAAGATGGTCTCAAACATAACAGACGACACGGTGAGGTTTGCTCCACACTGAGCTGTCTTACTCTCTGTTGTACAAAGAGTCGCTATGAGGCAGATTTGACTCAACAGCACATAACCCCCCAAAACAGATGACCTCTATTTTTCATAATTCAACAAATATACTTTTATCAAAGAAACATTAAGTCACATTGGCTGCCTTCTGTGTATTGAACTTCGTGTGCCCTGTCCCTCCTGTCCTTCTTTCCTTTCAGAGTTAGGCCTCCAATCATGAAGGTAGGAGCACATATTATTCTTCCCATGTATCCCTATGTCCTGCTCATTGATAATAAGCTTCCAATGAAAAACAATTACTTGAAAAATATTATTTAGGCTCTAGCTATGAAGAAGCATGATTTGCAAGGCCCACTTAGATGAATATAGAAAAATCACTCTCGGCTAAGTAATTTGACCATGTTGTGGAAGTTATTACATTTTGACAAGGCTGGATCCATAAGATCCAATAAAAAACACCCTGATGCTTTGCACTATACAATATTTCTGTCAATAAAGATTATAGACAAAGATACCTTAGGTAATATTATAGCCATAATATTTATCTCAATATTTTCTCAATTTTTCATATTTTAAAGATGAATAAAGTTATCATTTTATAAAACTCTTGAAACATGTAAAATGCTACCTATTTTCCTAAAATATGTAAGCTACAATTTGAGTGCTGAAAACAGGTAAGGGTCTGGCTGACTGTAGTTTGATGGTTTGAATCTACTCAGTGGCAGCCTGTTATTTGCTTGGGAACAAAGGCCTGTGTCCTACTTTGGAAAAATCACAGCCATTGAACCACATAGAGCATAATTTTCTGATATCATGGGCAGCCGTGCATTGGAATCAGCACAGTGACCATGGTTCTGTTATTAAAACATGCATATATTTTAGCATGATTATAGCAGGACACAGATTTCAAAGGACATTTAATACATAGGCAGTCATATCCACCTACCCAAGATCCTAATTTCTCCAAACCCAACATAAAATAGTTCCAAGTGTTACTCAACAAATGTACCTATTAATCAATTCTTTACCTTTCACAAGTAACAATAGATATAAATTTAAATTTTCATATCTTTAGCTCAAAGGGTAGTAGAAACAGCATAACACACTGCAATGTATAATTAAACCATCATACACAATCATTTGACTGTGCTTCTCTGCCATTAAATTAATATTGTCTATATATAATTTAAATGCAATTAATGCATTTAATGAATTTAAATGTGTCTATATACCAAAAGGAAACTTCATAACTTCTTGAATAAATCACGTAATAAGAACAGCTGGGGAAAAATATGGAATTGGCTATTCCCTCTGCCACTAACAGTCTTTACAACCTTAAGGATATAAGTTCTATTGAATATAGCAAAATTATCCTTATAAAACATAAAAGAATGTTAACTTTAGGGGCTCTGGCATATTTTAATGCTCCACTATTAAGCACAAATAAGATATTCATGTTTTCATTAAGCAAGAAATGCTATTTGAAATAAATTAAATGACATTAATAAAATGAAAATAATTGGCATTAATTTTATTAATTTTAGATATTAGCACTTGTAATTTTCATCTGACTCTCATTATATTTTAGGCTTTGTTGATTCTTTTCTATTTAAAAATCAATTCTAGATCTTTTTATGGATGACTTGCTTTAAAGCTGGTGGCCCATCTGTTTTCTTTGTGTTAGCAGATTTTGTGAGGCTACTCTGAGTGAAAATTAAAAATTATTTGCTTTGATAAAACAGCTTTTCAAATGAAAATAAAAAGAGCCTTAGATTGTCTTTTTGCACTCTATAGGAAGTGTTCCAATCATCCATAAACTCATCTTAAGTAGAAAAAATAAGGTTATTTAAAAATTGCTATTATTAAATAAATATCTTATCTTTATGTCTCTAGTCCCTATGTGGTAAAAAATGTATTGTTGAAACTTCATGCCACTTTAAAAAGTGGTTCTATTTTCTAAGTTATTATATCTTGACCATAACATTACATATCATAATTCATTCCCTCCTGTGTACTATTCATTACTAGCACTATACACAAGGATCTCAGAAAATGAGATGGGGGTAAAGTGAATTTCATTACAACCCCCAAACCTTTCTGCATAACTTATATTTACATATGCATGTTTATCATATTTCTTTGATGTTATAAATTCTTAGAGGAACACACAATAAAAGTATGCCATGAATAATCAGGCATAAATGATTCCTTTTATTTCTCAAATTTTCCCTGCATATGCCACCTGAAGTTTCAGACCTGATGTGTGATATGCTAAATTGCCTGTGTAACAAAACAGGCATATAAGAAACAACGAATACAAAATGGTTGTCATACTAAAAATCACATTCAAAGGACATGTTATGCAAGCATGCATATGTATATATTTAAATCTGGTTTTCTACCTTGACATAAAGAGGGGGGAGAAACACTTAGTAGGACCAATAAACAGCATAAACAGAGAAATTACTGAAATTGTCAAGAGTTTCACTTTCCTTGGATTTCTATTGGCAAATCTGCTGCAATATATGTCTCTACAGTGTTAGAAAGCAGTGGTGTTATTTTAAAGACTGACTTTACATGCCAAAGCTAGAAAATTAATAATAATGGTCTTAATTTAAAAAGAAAAATTAATAGCTTTAGAGTATGGTGTTGGCCAACAATATTGAAAATCCCATGGACTGCCAGAACAGACATGCGTCAGAGGAAAGAAGGCACAATGATACTTAGGACTTCGGCTCATTTACCTGAGCATCAGGAGGACCAGTTGCTGAGAAAGACATCACGCTTTATACACGAGGAGGTCAGTGAAAAAAAACTTTTAGGAAAAGGACTGTAACCTTCATTGTAGCATAGCAATGGTTATGAGGACATGTGGTCTGGAGACACCCGTCCCTGGAGAGGACATCATGCTCTGTAAAGTGGCAGGGCAGTGACAAAGATGAAGGTCCCTCACAGAGAGTGACACGTGGCTCTCCAATGGGCTCAGGCATGAGGACAATCGCAAGGATGGGGCAGGTCTGCGTGGTGTTGTGTTATTAGGTTGCTCCCAGGGTCGCTATGGGCCAGAACCCACTTGATGACACCTATCAACAGCCTATCGGGCACTTCTAAGCTGGGACTAACCCAATGGTCCCTAGCAACAACAGCAAAGTGTGGCTGAGTCCTTGTTGTCATGTCCCTTTGGAGTCAAGTCTAACTTACAGCAACCTCACGTATAAAAATTTACCTGATCTTGCCTCCTCTTCGTAATTCTTAAGCTTAGCCCACTGTTACTGCCATTGTGACAGCACTTGTCCTTGGGGGCCTTGCATTTTTATTTTTTGTCCTGCCCACATACTTTACTTGGAGGAGCCCTGGTGGTGTAGAGGTGACACATCGGTGCTAACTGTAAGGTGTGCAATTTGAAACCACCAGACACTCATTGTGTGAAAGATGAGGCTTTCACCTCCGGTAGAGTTATAGACTGCGACCCCCACAGGGGCAGAGAGACGAGTCCCTATACAGAGAGAGATATATATGTTAAAACAAGCTGGACTACTCACAGCAACGGGACTTGAAGAAATTGCTGATACAATCAAAGACTGCCGCCTTCAGTATGGATTGCAACTCAGTGTAAAGGAAGCAGAAATCCTTTCAACTATCCCAACAGGCAACATAATAACACATGGAGAAAGTTTGAAGTTTTGTTTTGCATTTCTGTGTGCTTGATGACACCACAAATACTCATGTAAACAGCAGTCAAGGAATCAAATCAAACGCTAACACTACACTGACCACATGTGCCGCATAAGAACTTTTCAAAGCATTGAAGAGTAAAGGGTCACTTTCAAGACTAAAGTGCATCGAACTGTATCCATAATTTCTATAGACTTGTATGCATGTGAAACTTCTACAATGACAAAGAAAAGAAATCCACTACCAAGCTCATGACTGGTGAGTTGTCTGACACCTAGCAACCTTATAGGACAGAGTAAAATGCTCCCCTGGATTTCTGAGATTAACTTTTTATGGGAAGAGAAAGCCTCATCTTTCTTCCAAGGGGCAACAGAGTGTTTTGAATTGCCGAACTTGTGGTCTGTAACACAATACAGAACCCACTCTAACCAAAGCCAAAAGGAAGGCCCCCAAGAGAGAGACTGTGGCTGCAACAGCACAGTGGCTGCAGCAATGAACTCAGGTACAAGCATCTTGGGAGGATGGTGCAAGACGACTCAGTGTTTTGTTCTGTTTCATCCTGGGTCACTCTGAGCTGATACCAACTCAACGGTACCTAAGAAAATTAAATCTGCAAAATGCTGAAGAGTTAGTTCCAAGTTTCTTGAAATCTTATAGACATATTTCTAAAGTCAAAGTGCTCTCCGTTCGCTTGGAGCAGGAGAGGAAGAGGTAACATCAGAAATAGAAAGAAATGGGTGTGTGTCTAATTGTTTCCATGAACAAAACTGCTCCCTTCCCCTTGAGACAAGAAGAGCAAAAAATGTTTCTGGCTTTCCTTAGCAAACATACTGTTGAAAGATATTACAGATTGATCCTAATCAAAGGGGTGAAAGGGAGAAGAGGATTTCAAATTTCCATGGACTTCAGGAGCCTTGGAAGCTGAATCAAGCCTCAAACTATATTCTTGGGATAACTGATGTCTTAAACCAAAACTTCCCCCTGGAATCTTAAAGCCAAACAATAATATGGATGAAAAAAGTGGAATGAACAATAAGCTTGGTTCTTAATCAACTTTGTTAAATATTTTTATTCACTTGCTGTATATCAGAAATATTTTACTTCATAAAATTCATATCGTAGATATAAAGATTATTCATGAAAGCAATATTATATTTATTAGTGAACATTTCATGCCATTTTTGAATAGTAATATTAAAAAAATACATGAAAATATTATTTTCACTCAGAAATACTCAAGTTTTAGACATCTAGGTATCTAGAGAAAAGACTTATTTATGTATACGTATAGATATATGTATTTGACAAACCACTACAATTATTCATTGTCATATATTTTGTGCAAATTCATAAAATTAGTGCAAGTGATTTTCCTTAGCTTTAACCCATGCATGGCCATTTTATTTGAAAAAGTAAAGTTTTCTGCAGCATCAGTTGTGTTCATGGCTTGCTCATAATTCTCTTACAGCTAATTGCTTGAAACTCTCAGCGACTGTGGAAACCTGCTCGCCCAGAGAGAAGTTCACATACCTGTATCCACATGGAAAGCTGTACTAGCTTTAAAGACAATTCCTCGTTCCCTGGGTTCAGTTCCCTCCCATGTTCAGTTACTCTGGTTATGAACAGCAGAGTCAATCACAGGCCTAGTGCTTTATGGGGAAATTGTTGCATTCCTTTCTTTTCACCGTTGTTACAAGAGGGAGAGCTGGGTGGGGAATGCTGTAGCTGGTCTCTCATGGGAACACGGTGGGACTCTAACTTATCTGGCTGTCTGATTACCACTCACTTTGCCTGTCTGGTATATGTCCTCCACTCTGGTGGAGTTCTAAATTCCCAGGAGAATTTAGTATCCCCTAAAGAATTTTGGAGTGAGGTTTGGCCTGCCGATGTAATATAAATCTAGACAATTTTCTCTGTTCTACAGCTCTTGGTAATTTTCTACAATCTAAGAGAAATGGGTCCTGTATCTCAGAATCTTTTAATGGTTCTTTTTGGTTATTACTTGAGCTTATTACAAAGTTTCCTGCTTGCAAAGCAGGGACCACTTCTGTTCACATCTGTCAGGTAGAGTGTTTCTTAGACCTTTAAATGAACCATTCTTTATCACTGAAAACATGTTCACATCTGTGGGTGAAAGCAGATGCAGCAATGTGCCAGACCCTGCTGCCGAGGCAGGTACTGGTGTTTACACCTGTGTGTGCCAGACCCTGCTGCTGAGGCAGGTACTGGTGTTTACAACTGTGTGTGCTGGAACCTCCTGCCAAGGCAGGTACTGGTGTTTACACCTGTTTTGGAAATCCTGTTTCTCTATGATGACAAGAAAAGGACAGTTTGTTATGTTTAATAAATACGGTTTGAGTCTACGTTGATATGTCAACGGTTGTCATTGAGAGAGGGACATTTGTGGTTTATGCATTTCTTAGGGCCATATTATGTAGTGAACAATTAAAAGAGGAATTCACTTTTTAAATATCTCATCATATTACATGGTTCCCTGGTTTTCAAGAAGTTACTTTTTAAGATCTTTGTTTGATCCCTGAAAGAATTGCTCTGAAAGTAAAATCTTCAAAACTAATGCTTTCTAAATTTGTCTAAAAGAAGCAATCTTGAAATTTAAGCACCATCTTCTTTATATTTATAATTGCTATTGCTGATCAGCGCCTATGTAGTATGTTGTGTGATTTATAATATCAGATGATCTTTTTAAAAATTAACGATTATAAAAGCGCACAAGAATGCCTGGAACACAGCAAGCGTGATATGTATTTGTTATATAAATGAAATATAATAGTTGCACTCTCATAATGGCTATGAAGGAGTTAAGACAAATCCATATTTTATGTATCGAGGTGTGTTGCTTTTAGGATTGTTCAATGGTCCTCAATTGGGAAAGGTTTTGCCTCATCTATATATTTGGGGTTATCTACACAAATTTTGTTTTGTTGCAACTAGGGTAGGAGGTGCTGCTGATGTCTATGAGATCCTAATAAGTACCTTAAAATGCACAGGCCTGCTTCTTAAACAAAAAAGATTCAATCCAAAATGTTAATAGTACCAAGGTTAAGAACCCAAGCTAGAGTTTAAATCCTGGAATTTAAAAGCTTGAGTTCCAATCCACAGACTGCTAGCATTGCATTCCTGGATAAGTATTTAATTATAAGAGTTTTGTTTTCTTATCATTAAAAAGAATATAATAGAACATAATGTTTAGTAGGTATTTAGGATAATAATATATGAAAATAACTATAGCACATAGTAACTATATCTTAATTAATATATAGTAGCTATTAATTAAATCTTATTTATAATTAACAAATACAATCTGAGATGAATTGACTTCCAGTCTTCCACTACTTTTTTAACTCCACCTACAAACTACACTCTTGAGCTTAGAATGCTTAAGAATTCCTTCCCATGTAAGAACATGTCACCTTTCTGTGTACTGGAAACCGCTAGTTCTTAAGAGCACTCATCACTAACCTGCTACTGTTTGTCATTGTTGCATATACAATTTTTGTTTGATTTTGTCCAAGATTCAAGTCCTGTTTGATATTTTTTTAACATTTTATTAGGGACTCATACAACTCTTATCACAATTCATACATACATCAGTTGTATAAAGCACATCTGTACATTCTTTGCCCTAATCATTTTCAAAGCTTTTGCTCTCCACTTAAGCCCTTTGCATCAAGTCCTCTTTTATCCCCTCCCTCCCTGCTCCCCCCTCCAACATGAGCCCTTGATAATTTATAAATTATTATTTTGTCATATCTTGCCCTATCTGGCATCTCCCTTCACCCCATTTCCCATGGTCTGTCCCCCAAGGAGGAGGTCACATATAGATCCTTGTACTCAGTTCCCTCTTTCCAACCCACTCACCCTCTACCCTCCCAGTATCGCCCCTCACACCCCTGGTCCTGAAGGTATCCTCCACCCTGGATTCCCTGTGCCTCCAGCTCCTATCTGCACCAGTGTACAAGCTCTGCTCTATCCAGACTTGCAAGGTTGAATTCAGATCATGGTAGTGGGGGTGGCGGGGTAAGGGGGTGGTGGGGAGGAAGCATTTAGGAACTGGAGGAGAGCTGTATTCTTCATCGGTGCTACGTCGTACCCTGCCTGATTCATCTCCTCCTCTAGACCCCTCTGTGAGGGGATCTCCCATGACCAACAAATGAGATTTGGGTCTCCACTCTGCACTTCCCCCTTCTTTCACTATGGTAAGATTTTTTTTTTTATGATGCCTTATACCAGACCACTTCCACATCTCGTGATCGCACAGGCTGGTGTGCTTCTTCAATGCTCCGTCCCCACCTGGGTTACAGCTTTATCTCTTCATTACATTACCTTACACTTGATCATTCCCTTCCAGGCCTGACACTCCCACCTCACCTGTTTGGATCCCATGTTCTTCCCTTTTGAATCCCATGTTCTTTCCTTGAATCCCATGTTCTTCCCTTGTCCCTGGTTTGTTAAAACCTCTTCCTTACCCCCCACCTCCCCCTACCCCAAGTCCCCCCAGAACTGTCAGTCCTGTTGTTTTTCCTCCAGATAATTCATCCAGCGGAACAGCAAGGGAATGGAGTGGCAAGGTCCCCAGGGAATGCTGTTGGATATTTTATAAAGGGAAATGACATTTTCCTATATTACAGCCCTACTGGGAATAAGATGGGCTTTTTATCCCCTAAATAATTTTAGTCGGAGAAACTCTCAGGTGCAGTTCTCCCCCGTCCTACAGGTTCGCTAGGAGCGGACAGCTACTCTATGGCCGTGAGTCTGATTCACCGTCCTTGTAGGTCCCGTTGCTCCCTCTTGCAAGTATGAGGTGGCATCCCCGACACGTGCATGTTGGAGTCGAGAAAAGCTCTCCTTCAATTTCTGACACTAGAATGATTAAGTTTTACAAACAAAAAATGACGTTCTGCTGATAGTATACTATTTGCTTGGCACAATTCAGAACCGTTTCTCTAAAAGTAAAAGAGAGGTTCTTTGAAAGTGTATGCTTTTATGGGGAAAAGATATTATATTGCTTATTGTATCCTTCTTTAACCTACTTGAATTTGTAAAGTATGTTACAGAAAATCGACTAGTGAAGTGATCCTTATAGAAGGCTTTCCATCTCAACAATGTCTTTCTTTCTTTCTTTGCTTTTTCATGAATAGAGAGAATGTGATGGTAAAAAACAACTTCAATGCAGACTATTATGTAAAACTGGTTAAAAGGTTACTCTTACTTTGTATATTAATTCATTTTTGAAGAAAAAGAAGATTGGAAATATAAAACATTTGAATTTTGGTGCTGGAGAAGAATATTGAAAGTACCTTGACCAGCTGAAAGGATAAACTGATCCTTTTTGTAAAAAGTACAGACTAGGTGCTCCTTAGACGCTAGGATGGCAAGACTTCATTTTTGATACCTTGGAAATATTGTCAGGAGAGGCCTGTCAATGGAGAAGGCCTTCCTGCTCGGTAGAGCACAGAGGCAGCAAAAAAGGGGAATGTCCTCAACAAGGTGGACTGGCACAGTGGATGGAAACCATGGGCGTAGCCATAGCAACACACATGAGAAGGGCTGGGGTCCAGGCAGTGTTTTGTTCTGCTGTGCATAGTGTCGCTATAGACTGGAACTGACCTGCTAGACCCAACAACAACAAGCTTTTACTGAGTTTATTGATACTGGGAATAAAATTTTGGTAATTACTAATATATACAATGTAAATAAAGGTAATAATAAAGTTTATTTACATTTATGGTTCATTGATACATTTAAATATCTCATTTAGTGAGCAATAATGCTAGCACAGATCCTTATTCATTCAAAGACTTTTCATATGACTAATTTTATTTAGCAAAGTCTGATCTTTCAGTTTTTTGTGTTGGCCTGGCTTTCCACGTTGCTGTGATGCTGGAAGCTAAGCCCCCAGAATTTCAAATTCCAGGCAGGTTACCTCTGTTGACCAGGTTTCCATAGACCTTCTGACTAAAAAGAGACTAGTAAAACAAACAAACCGGGGGTTCAATTCTGGATATTAATTAATTAATTAGATAGAGTCAAAATCTTATGAGTCGCAGTGGGCCATTGTCTGATATGCTGTTGATGTTAGGTTCTATCTAGATAATTACATTGTATGGTGACTCCCATACAAGGGAAAAGACTGTGTAGCCCTGAGTCTTCTTCCTGCTCACTGTTATCTTTGAATCCCTTGTTAGAGCCACTGTGTCAGTCTATCTGCTTAAGTGTCTTCCCCTCTTTTGCTGTTACGCTTTACCTACAATAATGTTATTTTTCAGGGATTGATCTCTTTTCGTAGTCTGTCCAAAGTTCAAGAGACTCCAGGAAAAGGTCTCCCCAGATCAGAAGGCACTCAAAATGCTACTGGGGAAAAGCTTTCTTTTCAAAGTAGAGTTGTCCTTAACAATGTGGATGGAGCAAAGCTTTGGGGACTTCATTTGCTGATAGGAATGTACAATATAAGAAGAAATAACTGGAAGGAAGAAAAAAAAGGAGACTGTAGAATGTAAGTATGTGTCTAGGCAAATTAGAACTCATAAGAAATGCAATGCAATGCATGAAGGTCAATAGCCTCAGTATTGGGAGCAAAATACATGGATCTTGGTCATGCTGTGTCCAACAATCATATGATTTATTCTGATGGTGAGATAGGTGAAGTTTATTATCTCAACCTGGCTGATAAACACATGTGGAGTTCAATGAAGGGCAGAGAGATAAATGGCTCCGTGAGCCTTGCCTTTCTGGTTCTCGGGTCTCTTGCTTTCTGGTGATCGGAGCAGGGTGCAGCTGCCTTAGCTGTTCCCTGCTTCAGCTGGCAAGGCTGACTTCCTGCCAGATATCCCTGAGCAGAAGCCACATGGACCTACCCTGATGCAGGTCTGGGTACTGGAGCAGCCGTGTGGAGACCCCTGCTAGCGCTGAGATGCTTACATGTTCACTGACTCGGCTTTCCTCCTGCAGTCGGCATCATTGTGTCTGTTTTGTGAGAGGGAGGAGGACTTTGTGGATTGGTGGTGGATCTATGGATTAAAGTTGGACTTGTGGGCTTGCGCAGCACTGGGTTGGGATGTTTTCTTGATGTGCACTTACCCTGTATATCTGTATATAAAAATGTCTCTTATACATATGAGTTTCCGTGGATCTGCTTTCTAAAATACCCAGACTTACACAGATGGGAATTAAAATTCAAGAGAAATGCCGTCACATTCATTATCAACAGGAACACTTTACAACAATGCATATTAATACAACTATTCTTCAAATTTACACAGCAGGCATGAAAACGAGTGGTAAAAAATAACATTTAAATGTTAAATTGATCAAATATGTAGTAAAGATGTGTTGATAATTATGGGTGATTTAATGGCAAATTTTGGAAAAATATACAGGAAGGCTCAGTAATTGGGAAATTTTGGCTTTGGTGACAAAAATTAAGCTGTAGATTGAATGATACATTTTCCAAGACTAATGATTTTTTTCTCTGCAAATACTGTTTGTTTTAAACAAAGTAAAGAGTAAATGCTGAATGCTTTAAAAAGGAATCATATTAAAATCATCTGTGGTAAACAACATGGAAACCTAGATATCATTAGTCAGAACAAGGGCGAAAGTCCATCTTTGGAAGACATCATCAATTGTTCACAATAATGTTTTGGTTTAATCAGTAGAAAACTAAAACAGATCCATAATAAAATCCTCAGTATATTCCATATGCATTTTAGAGTGCATTTCCAGAACAGATCAAAGGCATTGCAAACGAATGCATGAAGACCTGATGCATTATAGGACAATATAAAAATATCGTTCATGAGGAAAGTGGATATCAGAAGAGTCTGCGACATGTGCTCTTGAACATTAATTAACCAAAGTGAATAGAAGAAATTATGAAGTAAACAGCCGAATAGAAAATATTATAGGACAGCTTGGAAAGAAAAATTAAAGTATTGTAATTAAATAAGCAAAGTCCTGGAATTAGAAAGACACTCCATATAAATCACTCCATATAAATCAAACTGCAAGAAATTAACAAAAGCAAATTCAAGTCTTGAGTTTCAGTATCAAAGGATTCTATGTACAAGCCACTGCATTGACTTGAGCCAAACTTTTGAGGCTTTACCGGGTCATCGTTCTTCTGAGGAGTGACTGGTAGGTACAAACCACTGACCTTGTGGCTAGCTGCCCAAAGCTTCTCTGAGTGCTCTATGCCAGAGGTTCTCTAGGCAAAAATGTGAATAAAGCAAGAATCACCTAAAAATATAGAACCATATACAGAGACACTGTACCCAAAATAATTGGCTGATATTCAACCATTTCAAGATCAATACTGACAGATAAAGATAAAGCTATATTGAAACATTTTTGACAAAGAAGGTTTTAGTAATTGATGAAATAAAATTGAAATGTGTCTAGGAACTTATGCACAACAGGAAGCACTCACTGGTCAAGAAATATGGATGACAACTACCTGGACCATAAACAAGAACTGACCCACATATGGACCCATTCCAGAGAAAAGTGATGCGAAGGGGTGTGGCATGTATCAATAATATATTTAAAGTAATATGCCAGTAAATTTTGTTGGGTATAATTTAAAAACTGTTGTTGTAATATATCAATAAGAAGCTGTGATAAATCCAAGCCAAATTCAGAGGAGGATGTGAAGCCAAGGATATCGTTGCTGGCAACAGAGAGATCTTGTGTGGAAGCAGAGACTAACAGAATGATATTTGGGCTTTATGATTTTGAAAGTACTTTAGGGTCAGGCTACATACAAACTAGAGAAGAACCTTGTGAAGAATTCTATTTCCACAGCACTTCATTTTGTTCATCCAGAACATGCGCAGCCAATAGTGGGATGCCACGTGGCTTAAAGTCGGTGAATGTGTGTATCACAGTTATGTAGCTGCACGATTGTATCCCATCTATATGCTGAGCAAATAATCCAAGGAGCTGGACTATATAAAAAAGAGCGCTGCGTTAGGGTTTTAGAAAGTTCACTAACATGTCACTAATCTGTGATAAACAGATAACATAACCTTGATTGCTGAAAGTGAAAATAATTTGGAGTATTTGCTGATGAAGATCAAACACCACAGCTCAATGTAAAAAATTAAAAATCTCACAACTGGACAAATAGACAAATACATAATAGAAGAAAAAAGATGTAAGTTGTCAAACATTTCATTTTACTTGGATTCCCAATAAACATTCCTGGAAGAAGCCCCCGCCCCCAAAAAAGGTACATTATGTTGGTTAAATGTGTGACACAAAACCTCCTTAAATTTTTAAAGAGTAAAGCTGTCATTCTGAAGACTACAATGGGCATGACCCATGCCATGCTCATTTCAGTCACCTCATATACATGTGGAAGTTGGACATTGAATGAAGAAGACTAGAGGAGGATAGCGTTGAACTACACGTTGCTGCAGAACATTGAAAGTATCATGGATTGTTAGAACAAACAAATTTGACCGGGAGGGAGTTATCATCTTCCAATCACCAATAATTATCAATGCATCTTGATCATCTGTTTGATCAATTTTAGACTACAGGTGTTGGTAAAGTGCTTTATTTTCTTCATCACTAGTTTTAATTTTGGTGGATGATTTGAATAATAGTTGTATTAACTCATCTTCCTGTTAATTATATACATATTATCCTATCACAGATATCATTGTACTTCAAGATATATCTTGAATTTTTGACATTAAATGCAATGCTATTCCTGTTGAATTTGTCTTCATACCATATACTGTAAGCCATATTATTGTGCAACTCAAAATGTCCAGAACCTATCCCTGTCAACTCATTAATGCCTAGGTCTCAGCCTGTATATGCTCCATTTCATTTTTGACAACTCCTAATTTGGCCATATTCATACTTTGTATATGCCACACTCTAATTGTTTATGGATGTTTGCATTTAGTCTGCTTGAAATCAGAGGCAGGTTTTTTTATGAGCAGTACTTTTTCCCATGATGTAATGCAGTTGTAATAACAAATTCATAAATAAATCTCTAGTTCTTGACCCAAAATTCATGCCATCCACTGTCGCTTTGTGCAGACTCTAATCTACAGTGTAAGCCTTGGTCTTGGTAGTGAACATTACAGAGAACTTTAACCACAAAAAACACTGGGGAGGAGGAGGAGGAGGAGGAGGAGGAGGAGGAGGAGGGGGAGGAGGGGGAGGAGGGGGAGGAAAAAAGGGAGGGGGAGGAAAAGGAGGAGGGAAAGGAGAAAAAGGTAAAGGAAGAGAAGGAGAAGAAACTTTCCAAACCAAATTCATCCAAACAGGAATGGGTTATTTAAGCATGTATATTTATTTTATAATTGTGCTAACATTCTTCATTTTCTTAATTTATGAGGTAGCTAAGCATATACTTTATAGGCAAGAGATAATGTACTAGAAAAGACACACTGAGATTGCCTATGAGTTGGCTTCTTTGATCCTTTTAACATGCCTTTAGTAAAACTATATATGGAATTTAATATTATATCCCAGGAGGGTTGAAATTATCATACAAAGAAAATGAATTTCCCCCTCAAATGTAATAAGTAAAGTTATGGAAATTAAATCTCCTCCCATTTTCTCTACTTTCTTATATAATGACTGTAAAAATAGAAATAAAGGTAGAATTCGGATCATGGTAGTTGGGGGGAGGAAGCATCCAGGATCTGGGGGAAAGCTGTGTTCTTCATCGATACTACCTCACACCCTAATTAACCCATCTCCTCTCCTAAGCCCCTCTATGAGGGGATCTCCATTGGCTGACACTTGGGCCTTGGGTCTCCACTCTGCACTTCCCCCTTCATTTAATATAATATATATATACACATACATATATACATATACACATAAATACACATACATACACACACCTATATCTTTTTTTTTTTTTTGCATGATGCCTTATACCTGGTCCCTTGGGCACCTCGTGATCGCACTGGCCGGTGTGCTTCTTCCATGTGGGCTTATTTGTTTCTGAGCGAGATGGCCGCTTGTTCACCTTCAAGCCTTTAAGACCCCAGACACTATCTCTTTTGATAGCCGGGCACCATCAGCTTTCTTCACCACATTTGCTTATGCACCCATTTGTCTTCAGCGATCCTATCATGGAATTCTACCTTGCAGGGCTGGATAGGACAGAGGCTGTACACTGGTACATAGGAGGGTTGGAGATACAGGGAATCCAGGGTGGATGATACCTCCAGGACCAAGGGAGTGAGGGACGATGCTGGGAGAGTGGAGGGTGAGTGGGTTGGAAAGGGGGAACTGATTACAAGGAGCCACATGTGACCTCCTCCCTGGGAGAGGGACAGCAGAGAAGGGGGGAAGGGAGACCCCGAATAGGGCAAGATATGACAAAATAACGAGGTATAAATTACCAAGGGCATATGAGGGAGGGGGGAAAAGGGAGGGAGGGGGGGAAAAAAAGGAGGACCTGATGCAAGGGGCTTAGGTGAAGAGCAAATGCCTTGAGAGTGATTGGGACAGGGAGTGTATGGGTGTGCTTTGTACAATTGATGTATGTATATGTATGGATTGTGGTAAGAGTTGTTGGAGTCCCTAATAAAATGTAAAAGAAGAAAAAAAAAAAAGAAAATGATTAGGGCAAAATATGTACAGATGTGCTTTATACAATTGATGTATGTCTATGTATGGATTGTGATAAGTGTTGTATGAGCCCCTAATAAAATGTTTAAAAAAAAATAGAAATAAAAAAAGACATTGCCCCTGGCCATTATCACTGGGGATTTATTAAAGTGTCTTTCATCCCAAACAAAATTTTCTCACACACTCACACAAGCAATCACCATCGTTTTTCCACTGCTTGAATCAGTGTATAGAGCATACTATTGACCGAAGGGTCTGTTGGCAACTAATGTATCAATTGCACATGTATTTAAAATGTCGAAAGAGACGGGAAGTAAATAAAAGCTCTTATTCCTAAAGATTTACATCATCTAGAAGGCGAGAAAATGATCACGGCAGAAAAATAAACATAACAAGTTCCTTAAACAAAATTGAGTAAAAATAGTTACATATATTTTAAAGCTAAGAATGTTCCTAAAGCAGACACCATGAGTCTAGCCGTGCTTTATTGCTACACCAGGTCATCAGCATGGCTGGGACCACCACAAATCGCTTTACTCACTACTACTGAGTGCATTTTGACTCCTGTCAAACCGATAGGACACAGTGGAGCCTCCTATGGATTTCAGAAACTGTGTTTACTGTGAGACTGAGTGTAGAAACCTCCCATTCTCTTGCCTATCCACTGGTAGCTGGGAGCAGCTACCCTGTGGTTAGCACCCATTGCGTAGCCTGCTAGGCCTTCCAGGGTCCTAGAACAAATTTAGGCAAGAGTAAGGGGAGAAAGAGGTCAACCACTTCAAGCAAATGCTGAACTCTAGGTTGGCAGGGCACTGCGAATATCACAACAATAAAGGCAGGAAAGGCAGGGATAGCAAAATAACACAATTTGAAAACACTTTGTCCAAAGGAAGAGAGCCTGAAAAATATCCAATTCTCAAGCATCATTTTTTAAGGAAACAGTTTGTTCCCCGTTCCAAAGATTTGGGCCCTTTGTCAAAGAGCAGCAGTCTGTAGCTGTCTAGAGTTGCTTCTGTGTTCTGTATTACGTTCCATCGATGGGTAGATCCAAACGGGTACTACTTCCATTGCTGCTCTCAGTACCCTGACTGTGCAACAGGTTTTGAACTTGAAAGTGAGTGGTCCCCTATAGTCTTCTTCTTTGATCGCTGGAATTTGTTTATGTAGGGTTTCTCTTTCCCATAAAATGTTGGTGACTGGCTTTCAATGACTTTTAAAAAGGTACTGAAATCTGGAGACTAAGTCTGCCTCTCCTTTAGTATAATATATTCCATTTGTTAATCTTGTTTGATTTCCTTATTGGTTTCCTGTGATAATGTTTTGTAGTTTTCTGGGCAGGTCTTTTGTTTCTCTGGTTAGTGTTTCATCTTTCAGATGACAATTTTATATAGTATTGTTCTACTAATTTTCTTCTCAGAGCTCTTTTTGTTAGTATCAATGAATCCAATTGATTTTGTTGTTGTTGTTGATCTTGGACCAGTAACTTTGCTCAATTTTTCAATAAGTCCAACAATTTTCATGCTGAGTCTGAGTTTTCTATGTATGAGATAATATAATCTTCAACTAAAAAGTTGAACCAACTTAAAAAATTAAAACTTAATTTATATTTAAAAGTTATTAAAATATTTAAATTATATTAAATGAAATTTTAAAAATTATTTTTAATGGCAAAAATAAACTCTCTCCAATGCAGTTGATGCTAATGCAGACCTACCCTATAAGACCAAGCAGAACTGCCCCTGTGGGTTTCTGATACTGGCACTCTTTACAAGAGCAGAATACCTCTTCTTTGTCCCAAAGAGAAGCTGGGGGTTTCAAACCAATGGCCTTGCAGTTAACATCCAATGCATAACAACGACACCACTAAAGCTCCATTTACCCTCTTTGGGTGTCTTTAATTACCCTTTCTTAGCTTTTCGCTCTGGCTAAGACTTCCATCTGCACTCCTGGGGCTGGAGTGGGTTCTGTGTTCACTGCTAACCTCCTGGTCAGCAGTGAGAATCCATGAGCCACTCCATGGAAGAAAAATGAGCCTTTTTACTTCTTACACATGACAGCCTTTGAAAGCCACAATGCAGTTCTGTTCTGTTTTATAGAGTCCCTATCAGTCAAACATGACTCAACAATAGGGAGTTTGATCTCCAACACTACAGTGACTAACAGTGGTGTAAAGGTCATTTTTGTCTTGTTCCCATTAGCAAGAGGACTCTTTGCAGTTTCTCTCAATTGAGAGTCATGTTACATGTTCACCTATGGTTTGTATATATGCCCTGATTAGGTTGACAGATCTTCCTTTGATTCCCATTTTGTTCAGCGTTTTTCGCAGAAATGGGTGCAGAGATATGTCAACTTGCTTTTCTGTGTCAGCGTACATGATAATGTTCATTTACCTTTTAAAATTCCTTTGATAGATTATGGTGTTTGGTTTTCTAATGTTGATCCATCCTTACCAATTCTAAATAGTCACAATGTATTATTTTTTGATATATTGATATCATTGGCTAAGATTTGGTTGGACATTTTTGAATCTATGTTCATGAAGACAATAGGTAGATGATATTCTTTGGTAGTGATTTCTCTCCATAGTTGTAGTTATGCTTACTTCATAAAATGAATTCAGGCATACTCCACATTTTCATACTCTGAATAGTATGAATAAAATTGGTGGCAGCTGTTCCCTGAATATTTTGTGGAATTCACCATAAAAGTTACCTAAGGCTGGATTTTTAAAAATAATTGATCTATCAATCTTTTGTTTTGGGTCTGTTCAGATTTTCTTTTCAGCTGTTTATATATGTAGTGCATATATAAAAATTTGTCAAGCTCTTGATAAGATTGTTATTATCCCCTTGATTTCTGTTGGTTCCATTGTGATATGGCCAATTGCATATCTTCTTCATGCTATTTGAATCTTTTCCTATCGTTTCCTGTGGTTAGTTGCCATTGAGTTAGCTTCTACCCATGGCGATTCCATGCGCAACAGATGCACGAGTCCTGTGCCCCTCTCACATTGTCGCAATGCCCGAGACCATCGGTGCAGCCCCTCTGTCCAGCCAGCTCACATAGGACACTACTCTCTTTCATCTCCCTTCTGCTTTACCTAACAAAGTGCTCCTCTCCAGGGACTGGTCTCCTAGCAACATGTCAAAGTATGCAAGACGAAGTCTTACCATGCTCTCTTCTGGCCTTGCTTCTTCCAAGAGAGATAGTTTTGTTCTTTGAGCAGTCCCTGGTTGAGATAGGTAGTTTATTGTGCCAGCCTGGCCGACAAACACATGTGGGATTAACTGAAGGATGGAGAGATAAATGGCTTCGTGAGCCTTGCCTTTCATGTCTCTTGCTCTTTGATCATCGGACCAGTGTGCAGCTGGCTAGCTAGTTCTGTGCCTCAATTTGCAAGCTACACTACCTGTGGGACACCTAAATGTGAACTGTGTCGTTGTAATTTGAGGTCCCTTTAAGACTTACCTTGACAGAGAATTGGAATGTATATATCTAGAGCTGGGGACTGACTGTTGGTGAGCTGGCTGAGGGTTGGTGACCTGCCTTGCTATTTGCTGCCTGTGTTGGGTTAGCCTAGCTCTCTCTACAGAGGACTACCTGACGGCCCTCAAGACTTGAAGGACTGCCAGCATCTCACAACTCTCTTATGGGAGTGAGTTGTACTGAGCCATGTGTACTGCTTTATAATTTAACTGTTCATTTCTTGTATTATATATCTATCTATCTGTATATAATTTAACAGTAACTTTCTTGTGAGATATATATATATATATATATATATATATATATATATATATATATATATATATATATATATATATATATATATATATATCAGCAATCTGGTTTTATCTCTCTAGAGAACCCTGTCTAACAAAATGGTACTTTCAAATTCATCTCTAGCACCAAAATTCAAATTCATCAGTTTTCCACAGTTCTCTTTATTCAGTGTCCAACTTCTACATGCATATGATGCAATGGAGAATATGATGGTTTAGGTCAGTTGCATCTTAGTCCTCAGAGTATCTTGCTTTTAAATTCTCTAAAGAGTGCAGCAGATTTACCCAAGGCAGCTTATATTTTGGTCCCTTGACTGCTGCTCCCATGAGCAGTGATTATGGATCTAAGAAAGAAGAAACTTTAATCTGTACTGCATTTGTCCTGCTGTTTCCTAATGGTCCAGTTGTAAGGATTTTGCTTTAAGTTGTAATCCTTATTGAAGTTTACAGTCTTTGATCTTGATCAGCGAATGCATCCATTCTTCCTTTTCTTCAGCTAGCAAGGTTGTGTCATCTGCACAGCACAGGTCGCTGATAAGCCTTCCTTCAGTCCTGATGGCACGTTCTTCATATAGTCCATCTTTCCAGATGGTTTTCTCATCGTAAACATTGAACACTATGGTGAGAGGATGCAACCCTGACACTCAACTTGCCTGCCTATGGTTGCTCATTTAGCACAGCTGCCTCTTTGTCCATATACCAGTTCCTCAGGAGCATGATGAAGTGTCTGCAGTTTCCATTCTTCTCAAAGCCACCAACCATTTATGACAGCCCAGACAGGCGAAGGCCTTTGTGTAGTCGATGAAACACAGCAAACACCCTTCTGTGATTCTGTGCTTTGAGCCATGACCAATCTGACATCAGCAGTGTGACCCCTTGCTCTATGGCCTCTTCTGAGTCCTTTCCTTAGTTACATTTATACGTGGTTTATTGGTTTTGTTCATCCTTTCAAAGAATTATGTTCTTGTTGATTCTCTCCATTATTTTTCCATTTCATGTATTTCCTCTTTCTTACTTCTTTTCTGTTGTTGTCTGTAGGCTTATTTTGTTACTCTTTTTCCTGTTAGAGAGTTTGATTTAAAATACTGATTGAATTTTTCTTTTCACAAGTGTGAATTCAATGAATTGACCAGAACACTGCTTTTCCTATGTTCAAAAGACTTCAGTACTTTTGGGGTCTTTTTTGGTATTCTCATTTGATCCAAGGAATTCTTCAGTTCATTTACTTTTTATTTGTCCAGCACTTTTAAAGCAGGATCTTGATCAGTTTTGATGTATTTAATTTTTCCCTTGGTCTATCTATTGGCTCTTTATACTTTTCAGGACTTCTATTTGAGATAATGCTTCACAATATTGTGATGTTTTAAATTTTACTGAGGCTTGCTATGTTGTTTAATATATAATTAATCTTAGAAAATATTCCATTTGGGAAAGTGTTATTGATGCATGGAATGCTCTCGATATGTTGGTGGGGTCAAATTATTTGATTTTGTTGGCTATTTTTTTCTGTGTCTTTGTTGGGTTTCTTTCTAGTTGTTCTGTCCTCCATCCAATGTGGTGTATTACAACCTCCTTTTGCTACCATCAACGTTCTCCAGCTGTGCAGCAGGTTACACATGGAAGCTGCTGTCCACAATTCAGGCATTTGAACCTACCAGTCGCTCCTGTAAAGATTTAGTCCTAGAAACCCAAAGGGGTCTCACTCATTGCCTTCTTACCTGCGTTGTTTTTGCTGAGAGATCGCATTTTAGTCTTATTGATTCACTGTAGGTAACTTTATGTATTCCTTGATGTGCTCTTAGATTGCTGTCCCTGTCTTTGATTTTGAAAAAGTTTGATTATGATATGTCCTGGTGATTTTACTTTATCAGCTTGTTCTGCAATATTTTCCTGGATTCTACTAGTTTTTTTTCCTACTCTATTTTCCATGATTTCATCTGAAGCTTTCTTTTTTTGAAATCTTTTAAAATTTAATTTATTATTTTTAACCCTAACTCTAACAGAAGTTTTCTTTATTTTTCTCTTAATCTGTTGAAAATATCTACACATGATTGTTTTAAATTCCTTATCAAATATGCCCATGCCTTTATTCCTGAAAATGGTCTTCTGCCTATGTATACTAGTCACTTGTTTGAGCCAGTCTGTCTTGTTTATTCTTCTGAATTGAAATTCCCAGCAGTCTCTGACCATGGTGGTGTGGTTATATGTGTATTTAATTGAAGATCATATTTTGATGAGACGATAGCTATGCACCACCTATTTCCCAATGAATCTAATGGAAAATGTCAGTGTGTGAAGTGGTTTATGTTTTATATATCACAATAAAGGACATCTTTGGGTAGCATTTTGATTATCACTAGTGAATCAGTTGTACTGGGGTGGGTCGTTATTCTTCCTCCATAAATATTATGCACCGGTGTGGCTGGGCTGTGTGGGCATGGTTGTTATCTGCTGTCAACTAGGACAAATAAATATGAAAATAATTTTCAAAATATCAAAAGGTAACAAGAAAAGCACATAAAATCAGAAAAGAAAACCAATTTAAATCTAACAAGGAGAAGAAAATAAAAGGGAGAAAAAGAAGGAACTATTTAATAAGCAAAACTAGGAAGAAGAAAACAGAGAGACCCAAAAAGAAAGGGAAAAGAAGAAAGTAGAAAGCAGATAAAAGGATGTAAAAGAAAAAGAAGGAAATGAAACAAGGAATGGAGAAACCTTGCACCGCGGCACAACTGAGAGGTGAGCAAATGTGGTTCGCTCGGTAGGTACATGGATGTTTTGGCACCCGTGCCAGCCCAGGAGCTCTCCAGGAGGGACGGATAGGGTGATAATTTCATCTTACATGGTTTCTTTGGGACTAGCTGTCATTTGGGAGTTGGGCATGTTTTCTGGAAATAGTACAAGAAGGTTGAGACTGTGCCTGAGCCTGTCTGCTGCTGTGCTGAGACAGAGTTCATGAATCCCCAGACACGGGACAGTGCACCAAGAGCAGAGTCACAAGGAGGCACCTGTGACCCAGGTGGGATGTAACTGGCTGGTGTGCGGGTGAGCTGTGGGGATGTTCCTTTCTGTTGTTACTAGGGGGGATCCTACCTTTTGAATCAGAACCAGTATGGATGCTTTTGCTAGTTCTGAGCAAGCCAACCTGATCTTGCTGAGCGGGGCCAGTCAGAAACGTACCTATCTGTTAAGTGCCTGGTGACATTTGTTCAGGGTCTTCTCTGAGTCAGTGTTCAGCCCACTTCTCTTGATTTTCCTCTAAAGCAGTGGTTCTCAACCTTCCTAGTGCCACAAGCCTGTAATACTGTTCCTCATGTTGTGGTGACTCCCCAACCATAAAATTATTTTCATTGCTACTTCATAACTATAATTTTGCTACTGTTATGAATTGAGCAACCCCTGTCAAAGGGTCATTCAATGCCCAAAGGGGTCACGACCCACACATTGAGAACCACTGCTCGAAAACTTAGTGGTCCATGAGGATCACCCGCTGTTTCACTAGGTCTCTCTCATGTCTTTGTGGTCGAGGATCTGTGTAGCTTGTCTCCCTTCTCTGCCATCTTGCTGGAAGTCCCGTGGTTTAAGCAATACCATGTTACTGGATGAAAAAATTAGATCTCAAAGTGGTGATCAAGTTTGGTGAGATGGAATTTGAGGAAAGAATGGGAAAGGAAATAAATTTTTCACAGTATATATCATTGGATGTCAAGTGCTCAGAAACATTCACTGACTCCTACACCATATCATTCTGCAAATTTCATGACTTTTGTTTCTCATTTTTTCTCTTTCTCCTTCTCTGTAAGTACAATAATTATCTGCTCCTCCCCCCCTTTTTTTGTCAGCAGAGCAATTAGCTAGACAATCTCAATTACACCTCAATGGCTTTTCTAAAACATGGCACTGTTCTCTCCGAGAGGATCTGGCCCAGGCTTGCCGCATCTTACACCATTGCTTCCTTCGCAGCATTATTCATTGCGCTCTGTCTTCATTTTCTCACTTGAGAATGAACTTATTGGGAGTAAAAAGATATAAGCTATTCATGAAACTAATTTGATTAATAAAGTGCATCCAAAAGCTTGCATGAACTAAGTGCTGAAATTTTTTTCTAAGTCTCTGTTGGTCTCTTTAAGTAAATAATATGACTTTGGTGTTTTAAATTCCTGAAAGTTGGAAGATTTCACATTAGTAATACATATAATTATATTAATAATTCTAAATCTCCCTGGACATATACTTAGAGAAATACAGCCTATTAAAAGTATCAAAACAAGCTGTAATAGCTTCATATTCATATACTAAAATAAATTGTATTTAGGATAAAACTTGATCCACAGAATTCAAACTTAGGAAACAAAATAATTTTTAAAATCCCATTTATAATAAGTTACCTATATAACCAATGTTGCATAGTCATATTTGAGTGGAAATAACATCACAGACAATTCTGTTGGTCTTTTTCTGAAATTTTTGTGAGGATGGAAGGAGCTTGCATACAAATGTAAACCTTGTGCTAATATCACTTAATCATCTATGCGTGCAATGAATCCATCGTTAAACACATGTTTTCTTTTCTGCTCCCTTATCACAGGCTATCTATCGAAATCGAATTGCGAGCCAGTGTCTCAGCACAAGGGACAGAAAGCCAACGCATACTCACACCGAGGACCGTTTTAGATGCTCTGCAGCTGATGCGACAAGCGCCCATGAGAACAAGACCTATCAACTCTCAAGTCTGTGCCTCAGCAATTTTTTGAAGGACAAGGAATTAGTGGAAGTTATCAAGCATTCAAGGGAAACCTATGATACCCTAACTTCAGATGTCACCCAGAACATAAGGGCCACAGGTGCACAGAATTCTCTTAAGCCAATGACGAAGACAGAAGGGTTCTCCACATTCTCAGAAAAACCAAAGGACCAATCTACTGTGGCCCGACAGCATTCCACCTTTATTGGCAGGTTTGGCCAGCCACCAAGAGGGCCCATCTCTTTACACATGTACAGCAGGAAGAATGTTTTCCTCCACCACAATTTACACTCCACGGAGCTGCAGACTCTAGGCCAGCAGGATGGGTAATCATCGCATGCCTGTCTCTGCCTAGAATAAAGATGCTTAGGACTAAGCGTTTCTCATGCATAATGCATAACTCATTTTTATATCATAATGTACTTATTTTTAATTTTTATTTACCAGTAATAGCTTGTACGTTTTAATTTTCATTTTAGAATGAGGGTTGAGCATGCTAATTGAATTAGGTTGACTTGCCTTGGCGATGTCACTATATATATGTATGTATAAGTGGAAACATCTTGCTGGTTTATAGAGTCCATAGCTTATTTATCTCTTTTTTCTATCACTCACCGATGGCATTGAAGTTCCAGAAAATAAAATTAAATGGCATTCTCTTCATTTAATAGTGTTACTGTGAAAATAGATGTGATGAATGGATAAAGGAATTGTAAAGATTTTTGAATTGAATAGCTAATAGAATGAGAAAAGAAGGATTTTAAAGTCTTACATTTGTCCTGATATTTATTTTAAGGATGAAGTTTGCTTGCATGTAACCTAGAGATGTGTCTGTCTCTCTATTACATACATCCAGGCTTATCTTATGATACTATTAAGGGGGGAATGCTATTCCTTTTATCCCCTGAATGTTTAGTTCACACTAGTTCACAAAGGATTTCAGACTGAGTAATTGCTAGCCAAATAGCAAATGACAGCTCCAATCCTCTAATTTTTTTTTTTGCTTTTAGCGTTTGCTCCTGATGTTGAAGTACTATGACATAGCTCAGTAAGATGGTAAAGTTGGAAGTATTTCCACAAAGGATGAATAAAGCATGATGTGCTATGCCCATTGATTCACTATCATGGACATATTTGCATATTTAAAATTTTTGAAGGATGAAAGATTCTACAAAACATGTTGTTCAATTCTCTTTTCTTTTCTTTAAGAAATCACATGTGCTTTTGCCTTTATGCTTTGTTTTAGTACATGCACAGATTCTCATTATACTCATCAACCCAAATCGGTGACTCAACATAAATAATGAGGAACAGAAAGTCAGTTTTGGGTAGCCCAGTATACAGTACCCTGACTTTGCACCCATTTAAGCTGAATACAAAAATAAAATAGCTGCAAACTATTGCATTTGATTTTAGTCATTGCTAACAGGTATGTTCAAATTCATTTGATGCCAGTATATATTGCTTTGAATATTATGTCAGAATACATTGTATACATTGAAGTATATCAATAAGTCTAAGTAAATAGCTCATTTAGGCTTAACTAATAAGAAATGGTAAACATCAAGCTACACAAAAGTTAAATGAAAATTTAAAAGGCAAGTAGGAATCAGGGCTGTAGGTTGTTTTTACAAAGATAAAATGACTGTATCCACTTTATCCATTGACCATGCTGTTTGAAACTGCCGTACCTACTGCATGAGCTGTTTGCCCGTATTCTCTAACAGACAAAACCCATCAGTGAGAACAAATGAAAAGAATGAAGGGGGATTGAGATAGCAGTTTTTGCATGGCATCTGACTAACCTGCTTACATTAGAGCTATGTTTGAAATGCAGCTCCTAATATGAAAATGAATTTAAGCTCTATGTCATGGGGAAATGCATTCGATTGCCTTGCTTCAACTATCGAGCTTTAATAAATGTTCTAACCTTGATTGGATTTAATAGATTAGAAAGTCTAGTGACTATATTGTATTTGCGATTTTTATTTTCCAAGGGAAGACGTATGTGCTTTGAGACAAATGTTTGTCAAATTGTTTCTTTGTTTATGTTTGTAATTCTGCCAATATAGAATAATGTGCACTGCAATTTGCTTGATTTAAGGCAGACTGCTGTCTACAGTTCCCATTAAATTTAGAAGCTACAATATCCGCAAGGAGATGCATTTTAGGAAGGGCGCTATTTAGGAAATGTTAGATAAATAGTAAAATCATGATGAGTAATTGTGGAAGTCAGCTTGATTGTCTCTGAAAGTTGATGTGTGTTGCGACCGTATCTTAAATATGTAAATAAATGAGCATGATAAAATAATCAAGGATTTTTTCCCAGGATATGGAAATACTGTGTATCACAAATAATGTTTTGATTTAAACTTTTGGAGTTTATAGCTTTGTTTTCCTGCAAAAATAGACTTTTGGATTATGCTTTGTAAAAATAATCTATTTAGGAAAAGCGGTCATTTAATAGACATTTTAAGAGATGTTTTAAACAGTAGTATTTTCTTGGAAAATCTTTTTTAAAGCTGAAACCTTCAAAAAGAAAACTGGAATTAAACAGGTCAATTTTGAAAGGCGGGATATTTTTTGGAAATACCATCTTAAAACTGTTTTGTATCAGTATTTTGAGCATTGTTATAATATTATTTGTAATACCAAGTGTAACTCAGGCCTGGAGAAAGTGTAAACCCCCATGCTAACGAACGCTTCAGCAGGGCCGGTAAAGCAGAGGTCCTCTGTCAGCTCTACCGGGACTCATCTTAATGGCATGTGGGCATTCTTTCCGTGAACTGATTTCTTTGTACCAAAAGATCTAGTTTTCTAAGACAGTTCCATGTACAAAAAAAAATGATTTCTACATTTCTCCAGGACGGTACATATCCAAAGACATGACACCAGGGGGAAAAAGTGCTTGTTTTCGAACGGAAGCAATGTCTTTTCTTTCTTTTCCGCTTTCCTGTGCATGTATATGTGTAGCTAAGCCTGAATACTTCTGTCAAATTCCTGCTGCAACTCGCCTCTTCTGGGTTTAGAATGTGTTTAAAATGAGGCGTAGGACGAGATATACCTTGGGGATCGGCTAAATCCACCTGGAAAACTCTTCTCTTTTTCGTAATTACAGGAAGTCTTGGACATGAAGCTGTATTTCTATGAACTCAGTGATTTCTTTTTCAAACAATTTTATATACTAGAAAAGCTACTGCAAAAAGAGGAATTCTCTCTCAAATTATTTTTGCTTCTTTGGAGCACTGTAGTTTTTGTGCAGCTGACACCCTGAAACTGTCGCTTCCATGCAAAGGTATGAATCTACCAGTCTCCATATGCTCAGGGTTGGAGCCTAGAGCCACACACTATCACAATTGTTTTCACTCTGTATCAATCATGATATAATAAATACAATAATAAGCTTGATAGCCAATATTAGATTTCTGTGTGCATGCCTATAGTTGACTACAATGTTAATGAAGATTTTCATGATGAATCTGAGTTCATGATCTGGGCTTTACACCATTCAATATAATTTTCTGCGTGTTAAGCTTTCATTGAACCCAAAGGAAATTTTTGTTGGTGGTCAGTTTTCTCTGGTTGGTATGTTTGACTTCACATCGACTGCCACCTCTCCAAAGAGGTGCTTTTTGTTCTGTCTGTTATGTGTCTCAAAGACCATATAGTCAAATGATCACATCCCATCAGTCCTCCTAGAAATGTTTGTGTTGATTTCATGGGTGGTGTAGTAAGAGCCATTTATTGTAGTAAGAGCCATATTGTTGATCATTTCTACCCTCTCTGTTATAAAAAAAATAGCAATCCATAACAGTGGGTACCTTAGAATTCTGGTGCAACCTTATTGTAGTATCATATCACAAATATAATTTGTAGACATTACAAACTCCACTTGAGATCACTTTCCCAAGTCCATATTCTTAACAGCTATAGAGTGGCAGGAGGTTTAGTAGAGCCCCTACAACTCCATGAAGCCAAACATAGCTAGAAGAGCAAAGGGAAATGGAATGTGTATAAAGATTCAGTCTGGGGTTGCCCTGTGACCAGAAACTTTTATAATGAGCTACAGAAATGCATCACTGAATCATTTATATTAGGACTTTTATCCCACTCTGGACTTAATTCTATTTAGACATTATTATTATGTCTGCTACATATTTTCATAGAAGCAGTAGTTAATAACACTTAGTACATGTTTCAAATGTCCTCCTGCCGGAGTTTGAACCTCAGAAATGATTTTCATTCCTTTGTCATGTGCCAAATATGTCACACCACCACCAGTCCATGTCAAAGCACATAGCTGGGATGATAGAAAATATAAATTCATTGTAGTTAATTTAATAAAAGTGAATTAAAGAGAAAACTGTAAACTAGGCATAAAAACAAGCAACAGAGCCCAGAATCTTCAAGGGCAAATCTTTATTTTCAAAACTTGTCCTAGCATATTCACAACTCTTTATCTATCACCAACTTGGTAAGAGCCCAGGGCAGCCCAATAGTCAAATTGAAAATGTGTCACTCCCCAGCTTTATATAGGTCACTAGAGAAAAATGAAATAAATACAGAAATAAACTCTATGACAATCTTGGAGAATTTCTCATAAAACCCATGGGTCATTGAAATGTCTTAACACTGACGAATTTGTTCATCCTCTGGAGTCAGTGATCTAGAATGTGGCTCTTTCTAGAGCATTTTCAGTGATTTCTCCTTAACATCACCACTTTCACCCACCACACATGTATTTCCTCTTGAACCAATAAAAGGAACCGCTCATATCTTTGCAGCCTATTCAAACCTTACCTCACCTTCAGCTCCCAGTAACCTGATGAGCTATCACTTCATTCGTTGCGTTATTGAGATCAGAAAGCTTAGGTAACTTGCCAAGGACATTTTAAATTGGATTCTATAATGTTCAATTGTTTCACTTACACAATTCTTGTGTTCAGTTTAAACTCTTTCCCAGGAAGTAGAATGATTCAAACAACTACCACGAACGCCTTTCAGTCTCAAAGAAATAGTGATATGCCTAGTAAAGAAAATTTGAACAATAATCTATAACAGACCTGAACAGCAATTTTAGAACAATTATGATGTTACGATCAATAAATTTAGAATTCTTCAATGAAAATATTACTATTTAAAGGCTACCTACTTCTTGATGAAATGTTGGCATATTAACTTTCTTTTTAAGGCAATTGGGGAAAATACTAAGAAATTATTCCATGTTATATTAGTTCACCAAAAGAAATCATGGAATAGATGAAAGAAATCGAGTTATCCAATTACCTTATTATTGTTTTTTCCTTAATTTCCATTGGTGTCATATAGACACCATTGAATTTGATAATATTTTTCTATTGCCTTATATACATTAAAGATGCCAGAGCTGTACAGAATATTTTAAATATCTCTATCTACAGACAATAAATTAATTAAGCTAATAATATTTGATGAATTAAAATTAAATGTGAAATATAAACACATATACTAAATTTAAGAAATACATTTTAATTTTGTAGTTAATTGTATACAGGGAGCCTTCAAAATGAAATGACTATTTTCCATTGAAATTTGAAAGCTCCTCAAATATTTAAATCATGTGGGGATGAAATATAATCCTCACATGAATTATCCATTTCAAAGGTTTCTTGGTTTCTTTTTTTTAGTGAATGCAAGACAGTTTGGATATTAAGTTATCTATTTTTAATTTAGAGAAAGCTAAACAAAAGGAATCCAAATTAGTCATTCTAGTATATGTGAGTCAGAAATAATGAACCATTTTTATATTATATCTTATTCTTCATCACTGACATTTTATTATTATTTTATATGCTTACTTGCTGATATTCTATGTATTTAGTAAGATACAGATAAGCACATTTACCTTCAAAATTATAATTTTTTAGTGATATCTAATTCTAGAATACAATTGTGTGCGTGTGTGAGTGGCTCTTGATATTCCAAGAACAGTAATTTTATTTGATGGAAATTCATTATTTGAATAATATTCTGAGAAAAATTGATACATTGCAGCATGGTGATTCAAAGACATGCATATACCTTGTGCATAATAAATTCTAAAACAACAAATATCTTGTGTGCTGCCTGGTACTTTTGCGGCTACATTATTATTGTTCTTAACCTGTCGTGGTGACAGATTGACTTACACATGTATTCACACTGAGCACAAAGCAACGTGATTTGTTCCGAGGTTCTTTGGAGTAGTGACAACTGCTAAGAAATAATCAGCCTCTCATCTCATCAGCTACTTGACATGATTTCTATTGTACTTCATTTTTTCACCAGGCTTTTATTAATGTCTGGTGTACAGTACTGAAGTGCAATATCCAGGGAGCTTTACGGTAGTTTATTTTTATCTGATCACTTCAATATATATGTGGAATGTCTACATTTTGAGCCACATGCATCTTATCTCATGATTACAACTATTCACAACCCAAAATATATGTTATACTCTTGAGACCTCATAAGTTAAGAAACATTATTTCTCTAATCTTATATCTTTTAACAACACAAAGTTACCAAATTCTAAATTCTCTGTCACACACACACACACACACACACATGCACACACATGCACACACACACACACAAACACACTTTAAATTTCCTAACGAGGGTGGAGGGTGGGGGATTCAGAAACAGAAACCCCTGCGACGATGCATAGATGTGAGTCTACTTTACAGCCATACTGGCCAGGAGGAAAGCGCACAGTGCCAATATTACATATGGAAACTCCCCAAGTATTCTCTTTAGACTCAAACCTTCCAAGTCAACTGTGCTCCCTTACTGCATGAGTAAAAGATTATATAATGTAATTTCAAAAACTGAAGAAAACCAATGTAATGTATTTTATAATTTATGGGAAATATGACCTGATGGTTTGAAAATCAATACATCCTCCTGACCACAAGAAGAGTTCCCCTTGAATTCTGAACTATAATTTTGTAAAGAAGGAGAGAAAGCGCTCTATTGATTTCTTTCAATTAATTTACCAAAGGCATTTAAATTTTAGAGGTTATTTTGAAGATTTTTATGATAACTCATAAACTCTGTATATTTTTCAAATAGTTTGGTTATAAAAATAATCAATTAGCACACTTTGGAAGTAATTACATAGTTATTTTGCTTAGAATTTTCAATGAAAAGATATAATATTTTGAAAAGATTTAGCATGTATATTGATAATACTATATTGACATTTTAGGGGCTTCAAATATTCATGGACAAATGGAACTGAAAGGTACTGTTTCCATGAGTTCTTGAGCTCCCCTCTTATTCGTTCACATGTTATCTTATTTGAGTTTTATATGTCTTTTTCATCTTATATTGAGTCTTATCTGTCTCACGATATCTTATGTGTTCTCTTTCTTTAATAAAGCATTATTCTGACAATTTAGATATGTTATTAATAGAGGAGGTATCACTACCTAATATGGACAGAAGTGGAACAAAGGAATATTACAATTCAAGGGAGATCTTAAAGATCTAAGCACATTTCAGAAGATTTATGTGAAATTAGAATATATATTTAAAATGTAATTGAGTCAATGATTCAGCCAAGTAAATACTTCCTGTAAATTCATTTGCAATACTGCATTCAGAATATCACAATAGGAAAGACATATTGCTTTATTTTATATATGACTTTTAAAACACTGAGATATGGTTAGAAAAAGAACTGTTAAACTTGGATATGTCATGTTAGAGGTTAGGCATATTCTGTCAGTTTCTTGCATCATTTTTTCTATGCACCATAAAGGAAATATTTAAGCAAAGGCTAAATTTTAACTAAAATCATATAACCTCTATGCACATCTCTTGCACTTCCGTTTGGACCCAACATTACATATTTCTTATTAACGGAGAGCCAAATCTAAAGAAGGGCATAGGTGGATTTCTAGAAAGGCAAAGCCAGTGAAGTTTATATATAAATACACACAGATAAATTTATCTCAAGTACATTTCTCATGCAGCTGAAGCTAGAAAGATCCAAGTGCGTAAGTCAGAGGCCCCGCTGAAGGCTTCTCCTGATGTTCATAGCAGCAAGGGTTGATGAATCCAAGATTAGCAAGTCAGATGACAGCAGAGGCTGTCAGCAGAGGCTAATGAATTCAAGGTGGACAGGAAAAATGATAGAAGGTTCCAAAGATCAAGGAGGCAATAAGAAGAACTTGTGGCTCAAGTGCAAAGAACCAAAGGTTAGATGGGAACCCTGATGCAGAACTCAGATACAGTACAAAGCAGAAGGGCTTTAAAAGAGCGTCCCCGTGTATTGGGAAGAAGTCCACTTCCCCAACATAATGTCATTATCATTCATTGGCTACTGATGTTGTTGTTGTTGTTGGGTACCTTCCAGTGGATCCCAACTCATCGCCACCCTTGGTATGATAGAATAAAACAGAAACCATCCAAACCCCATACAAACATTTGTTCTTAGTTCTAGTATTTTATCAGCTTGTTGAAACATTTCTAATGGAATTCCATCAAATTGTGGAGACTTAATTTTTGGTGAAGATTTCCATGCAGCTTGAACTTCCATCAGTACCTCCTAAAATGGTGGAATAGGGACTAGTTCTCTTTGTTCAGCAACTCTTTCTGTGCATTCTTCCCATATTCTTTTGTTACTCCCTGTTACTCATACCTGACGTCATCCTGGAGCTGATAACATTCTATCAGATTGCATGACATCAGATCCCATCAGAATACCTCATAACTGCCAAACCACTAAGAAGTATGGCTGAGTAAAATCGACTTGCAACCTTGACATCACAACATGTAAATTCGGCTTTGAGTGATTCCAATGAGTGACAAAATATGACGATGCCATATAATTGTACTTTTGCAATGTTTCAACTAACAGACTGAATTGAAGAATATATGCTGGATACAAAAAAAAGAGCTTGATAAGCATTAGTTGTATGCTCATACAAATAGAAAAGAAGATTCTTAATCATCCAGCTGTTTTGGCCCCAACAACTATTACCTAAAGCAAATTATGTCAATAAAGCAGTAGCACAATCTCATGAGCCTTAATCATTATAGATGGATTAAGATCAGAAGGCTAATGAATTCAGGTTCTACATTGCTCCAAATTGTGAATTCAGGGGTTGTAAGTAGTATATTAAAGTGTCATTTGATGTGTGGAAAGTTAAATAATGATATAGCATATAGAACTATTTGAGAGTTTACATAATTAACTAAAATTATTGGACATTGCAGAAATTGAAGCATTACTACTGCCTGAAGCATAATGTAAAATCAGGTAACTATTTTAAAAGATTAGTATAATACCTGGCCTTAAAGAGTGTATTTGTTAAACAACCTAGATGAGCCAACATCTGGTTGTTAAATAAAGTGACATCAATCCCTTATTCCACATAAACCCACTGCAAAAACAAAATAAATTTATTGACATCAAGTTGATAAGGATTCATATTGATCTGACAAGACAGGGAAGAATTGTCCCTATGATTTTTTGAGATGGTGACTCTTTTTATTTCCATCCCAAATATACCGAGAAATATTGGACAATTGCTACAACAATCATTTTCACAGCACATTGTTCTTTCTTCATCTCCTAGATATCATCTTGCTCTTGCCCCAAACTTCCCCACCATACCCTCAAGGAACTCTTATTCAAGTTATTGTCCATATGGATTTACCCATCCTGAGTTTCATATACTGCAAAACATATAAAAACACTTAAGAGTCACAAAGCCCACCAAACATGAAAAAATACAACACAGACCCACCTCAATATGAACAAAAAACTCAGACAGTATCAAAAGCAAGTGTATTAAAAGGGAGATCATGTGATATGGTTTTAACCATTCAAGAAAGATTTATCATTTCAATCTGCTATAGTAATCTCTCCAATATCCGCTGTCTGATAACTAGGCTATTCCCATTTCTCAATTATGATTAGAGTGAAATCACTGGAGGCTGATTCCCTATGTCACTCCTGAAAATACACTCTGGGCTTCCACTGTCACCTCTAGTCTCCTGCACACCAGATTCTCAAACTTTAAATACTAATCTTACTCCTCCTTTGAATTTGTATTGTAATTTTACAGTCTTCGATCATGATACTAGTGTGCTTCCTCCATGTGGGCTTAGATGACGTCTCACTCAGATGACTGCTTGTTTGGAAACAAGGCTTCAAGATCCCGGATGCTGTTCTCTCTGGTAGCCGGGCACCATCTGGTTTCTTCACCACACTTTGCTCTAGCGCCCACATCTTCTGTGTTTCCTTCCTGAGGGCAAATATCAAGCATGGCCATGTTGTAGTAGTTGATTGTTCTTAAAGTGCAGCTAGGATTAAGGGTGAGCCCCAAATCCATTCCTGAATCAATGTTTTTATCTTCACCTTAGAGACGTTCCTGTTAATTTATAATAGAGAATCTTATTGATCATCTCCCTGGAGAATAAGGACATTCTGCTTATAGTGTGTCAATGATTAGACCATAGTAAGGGAGATTAAATATATAGACTAATTGCATATCACAATCATTTTTACTGTAGTAAAAAGTCCCACCTTTCACACTGATGACCTTGAAGTCAGCTGTTGAACACTTAACCATTTGCCATCAGGGCTATATTTCTTTCAGATAAGAGGGCTAAATTCAGAGACTTACAGAGAATCTTTCATAAAGAATTCCACAAACTAATGTTATCATTCCTTATTCAATGTCCAACTTTCACATTTTTAAAAATTATTTTATTGGGTCTCATTCAACTCTTATCACAATCTATCTATCTATCTATCTATCTATCTATCTATCTATCTATCTATCTATCTATCTATCTATCCATTGTGTCAAGCACATTTGTACATTTGTTGCCATCATAATTCTCAAAACATTTTCTTTCTACTTGAGCCCTTGGTATCAGCTCCTCATTTTTCCCCTCCCTCCCTGCTCCCTCCTCCCTCATGAACCCTTGATAATTTATAAATTATTATTATTTTGTCATATCTTACAGTGTCCGAAGTCTTCCTCCACTCACTTCTGTGTTGTCTGTCCCCCAGGGAGGGGGTTATATGTAGATCCTTGTAATCTGTTCCCCCTTTTTACCTTACTTATGATGCAATGGAGAATTCTATGGCTTGGGTTAGGCTCACCTAATCCTCAAAGGAACATCAGGTGCAGCTTAGACCTCAAAGTAACAAGAATGCATACATAGAAGAATTGATGCATTTGAATTGTGGTGTTGGAGATGAATATTGAATGTACATTAAAATGTATATTGAAAGGATGGAATCTGTGTTGGGAGAAGTAAGGTCAGAGTGCTCCTTAGAGGTAAGGTTGGCAAAGCTTTGTTTAACATACTGTGGACATATTGTCAGGAGAGAGCAGTCTCTGGAGAAGGACACCATGTTTGGTAAAGTGGAGTTGTGGCATAAGCGCGGAAGGCCCTCAACTAGATGGAAGGACAGAGTGGCTCCAGCAATACGCTCCGGCCTAGGAACAATTGGGAGGCTAGCACAGGACAGGGCAGGTTTCATTTTGTTTTGCATGGGGTCGCTATAGCTGACTCAATGGCTACTAACAACAACAACAGCAGCAATATTATTATTATTTACAGCCCCTGAAATTCACTGCCATGGAGTCCATTCCAACTCACATTATAAGTAAGTTCACTACATACATCAAAGCAATTATGTACTTTTTTTAGTATTGTAATATATATTTTTCAATTTCAACGTAAGTACAATTTACAAATATAATACATTAAAATTATGTATAGTATTTTATTCTTTGGTATCTTTCTCAATTGAGTGAATTTTTTAGTAGATTGTTGTGTATTTTATTTAACATTTTATTAGGGACTCATACAACTCATCACAATCCATACATATACATACATCAGTAGTATAAAGCACATCTATACATTCTTTGCTCTAATTATTTTCAAAGCATTTGCTCTCCACTTAAGCCCTTTGCATCAAGTACTCTTTTTTCCCCTCCCTCCCTGCTCCCCTCTCCCTCGTGAGCCCTTAATGATTTATAAATTATTATTTTGTCATATCTGGCCCTATCTGGTGTCTCCCTTCACCCCCTTTTCTGTTGTCCGTCCCCCAGGGAGGAGGTCACATGTAGATCCTTGTAATTGGTTCCCCATTTCCAACCCACTCACCCTCTACCCTCCAAGTATCACCCCTCACACCCCTGGTCCTGAGGGTATCTTCCACCCTGGATTCCCTGCGCCTCCAGCTCCTATCTGTACCAGTGTACAACCTTTGCTACATTCAGACTTGCAAGGTAGAATTCGGATCATGGTAGTGGGGAGGAGGGGCAGATGAGAAAGCATTTATAACTGGAGGAAAGCTGTATTCTTCATCGGTGCTACATTGCACCCTGACTGACTCTCCTCCTCTAGACCCCTTTGGAAGGGGATCTCCATTGGCTGACAAATGGGCTTTGGATCTCCACTCTGCACTGCCCTCTTCATTCACTATGGTAAGATTTTTTTTTTTTTATGATGCCTTATACCCGATCCCTTCGAGATCTCGTGATCGCACAGGTTGGTGTACTTCTTCCATATGGGCTTTTTTGCTCCTGAACTAGATGGTCGCTTGTTCACCTTCAAGCCTTTAAGACCCCAGACACTATTAAAAATATCAGCACCTTTGTATATATTTTATTTGGTTCCTTTCCATAAATGCAAATGCTCTTTTTTCCAATGGCACTTATATAATCACTACTTAGAAAAAAGTATTTGTGTGATTAAGAATATAGATTCAAATATTTGAATCATTAGAACAGTCATTCAATTCAAGGGTAGCTAATAAAATTGAAAACATTTGGAGAAGTTGTCAGAAAAGTGGAAAAACCACACATATTAACAAGAAACCAATAAATCAAATTCAATAATTGCTATAGTCAAATAATACACTCTTAAATATCACACAATATTTTTGTTCACTCTAAAATATATTGGAAAAGTAAGACTGAAAATATTTATTTAATAGAGCAGTTAAAACAGATAATGTGTGAGTTCTAATATCAGGCTGGACAATTTCTTACTACCTGTCATTACACTTCAGTTGTTCCAATTGTATAATGGTCCAAGAAGAGGAGGTGTTCTTATGTGTCTAAATCATAGTGCATAAATTAATTGGCATAACAATTAGAAATAGTACCTGGAACAGAACAATACCATCTCACATGTTTCTTCAATCAAACTCAAAGAAACCAAGAACAGTTTAACCCTTCTCTTTGTTGAGGACGTCTTGTCCTGTTGATATTTTCCCAATATTATTAATCCTTGAAAAATTATGATGTGATTACCAATTAAAAAAAAATCAAAGCAACACCAAAAGCTCTTTGAAACACTCACAATTATCAGATATTCTATAGCTTAAAATTTTCACATTATTTATTGAATTTTTAAAGAGTTCATGATATAAGCATGATGCATATGAATTTGTGTACAGGCTTCTGAAATTCTTAGATTCTGCACAAAGAGATAGATATAGAGGTTAAGAAGTGATAGAGAGAGAGGTAAAGAAGTAGGTAGAAAATATTATCTTGAATGTCATTTAGGGGGATGTTAATATTTCACTCATTTTTATCTTGAAAAATTTTTTCCCAAACATGCAAAGTTTGCCATATATTTGAAACAAATGTTTTAACTTTTTACAGAGTTAGCTTTTATTATATTATCTCTTTCCTTCCCTCTCTCTGTCTCTGTCTCTCTCTCTCTCCACTGCCACCACCACCATGAGCTTGCTAGCTGACATGTCAAAAAGTGATTCACTTTCAAGGCTGAAATATCATACTGTGATGCAAGGAATTCCTACTCTATCAGTATTGTCGGGCTGATGCTCTGTACAAACCCATAGCCACTCTGCACAACAGAATAAAACAGTGCACCAACCGGGCCCTCCTTGTACTCTTCCTGTGACCAATGACTGAAAAGGGGTGAGGATACCTGTATTATTAGAGTTACTGAGAGTATTAGTGTTGTGCTGAACTGACATAGGCGGTAGAGAAACAAGAAAGGGTTACTAGTGTGAAATATATAAATATATAAATATTAGAAAAAAAGCAAATGTCCAATATTTTGGTATTTTATTTTACATTGCATTTTTTAAAAGAGTGTTCCAAGTCTTTCTTTCCACTATTTACTTAATAAAACAGCAGTCTTGTAAATGACCTCCCATTAAGCTCTCTCAATACCTGCATGAAAGCCTTAAAGCTAAGATTTGTAATAATGAATTCTGAATTTTCCACAGAAATTTCTGATGCTTAAAGATATCTTAATCCACACTTCAGGGCAAGTAAAATAAAAGTTCTACTTAGGATTTGAAATGACCAGGTTTTTACTCATTCAGAAGAATTAGCAACAGTTTAAAGAACTTTTATTTTAAAAAATTAAGGACAACTTTAGTATTCCTGAATAAACCAATTCCGTTAAGATTATTATGGTAAATTGACAATAAGCTATCTTCATGCAATCCATATGTAGATGTGTTCATACTCTGTCAAATTGTGTGCTCTTTAGCTTTGATGTAAAGGCAAAATGATAGCTTATCTATACACTAGGTTCTTAGACATGATTCATTCATTCACATGACAGCAGTGATGGAGAGTTCTGTTTAAGTGTTTCAAATACTTTCTTAAGTTTATTAATACCTGAAAATTACCACCACCATCATCTGTATCGTTGTTTTGCTATCGCGTTTCAATTTGGGGATGATGCTGGAAGCTGTGCCAAAATTATTTCAAGTACCACCAGAGTCATTCCTGGGTGACAGGTTTCCCAGGGCTTCTAGACTAAGAGACCAGGAAGAAAAAATAGTCTCCTTCTCAGGGACAAGCCACCAAAAAGACAAATAGGAGAATAATGATAAAGGGCGAGGAAACCAGCCCCTGAGAATGGAGGGTACTCGAAATATCATAGAGCAAAGTATTAGAGACCGTCATTTCAGGATGTGACATGATTTAAAATGAGAAGAAACAGCTGTGAACACCCATTAATAGTCAGACGGTGGAATGCAAGAAATGTGAAACCAGAAAAACTGGCAGTCTACAAAAATGAAATGAAATGTAAAAAGATAGATATTTAAGGTTTAGTGAACTGAAACAGACTGGTTGTAGACATTTTTAATTGGATAATAATATTATAATGACAAATTACATAGAAATGGTATAGTATCCTTTCAAATAGAACATTTCAAGAGATATCATGAACAATGCTGTCTGTTACAGGATAACATTTATAAGCCTACAAGGAAGACCAGTTTCTATATGAATGTTATTTAAATTTATTCATGAACCAATAAAACCAATGATGAAAGTTAAAGAAATTTACACTACCAACTTCTTTATCAGAAATTGATTTTATATGCAATCATGATGAATTGATAATTATAAGTGATTGGAATGCAAAAGTGACCAAAACAATGCAAAAATATTAATATCACATGAAATTAAGTTTTACAGAAAATGATTTTTAAAGCCATTGCAGCTGTCTATGCACCAGAAACTGACAGAAATAATAGATTCAGAAGCGACTGTGAAACCAGGAATATTGCTGATGTCAGATGGATCTTGGCTGAAAAGAGAGAACACCAGAACGATGCTTGCTTGTATTGCATTGACTGCAAATTATTTGACAGTGTGGATCAGAACGAAGTATGGACACCATTGAGAAAAATGGGAATTCCAGAACACGTAATACCAGTGCTCCCTCAGAGCATGTCCTTGGTGACCACATGAGGAAATACTGCGTGTTCCCTTTCACTGCACTTTCCCCCGTGTATGCTGTGCAAATAGTCTGAGAAGCTGCATAAATGAAGCAGTAGGTGGTCTCAGGAAAGCATAGTAATAACCTGTGACATGTAGACGAGACGAGGAGAACTAGGAGCAGCGGTTGATGAAGGTCCTGACTGCAGCTTTCTGATCACAACACTGTCAATAAAACAGAAATCCTCACAAATGGATCAACAGACAACATCCTAACAAACAGAAAAAAAAGATTGAAGTGTTCAAGAAGGTCATCTTACTCAGATCCACAATCAATGGCCATGGAAGCAGTAATCAAGAGATCAAGTGATGTATCTGTATTACACCCGCTTACCCAGGGACGGAAAGTGACCAACCAATTAGGAAATGGCGTTTCTTGGTCATGAGCAAAAAGTAGTGCGAGATGTAACTTAAGGGAATCTCTTGTGAGATATAAAAAAATATTGAAAAAAATGTTCAGGCACAGAAACGGAAGAATCTAGATGTCAAAGAAGTTGAAGGTCATCCAGGAGCAGAAAAGAAAAAAGACAAAGACTTACCTCCAGAGCTTTGTCACACCTGTGGATTCTAGCTCCGCCACAGTCAATGGCACACCTGTGGATTCTAGCTCCGCCACAGTCAATGGCACACCTGTGGATTCTAGCTCCGCCACAGTCAATGGCACACCTGTGGATTCTAGACACCCTGAGAACATGCGTGTTGGTTTCCTAAAGCCACGCCCATGACACTTCCATTACAGCAGCATTGGATAACTAAACTGTGTGTGAGATCACATCTATAATTTCCATTTTAAGGACAAAAAGCATTAAGAAGTTGGCTGCAGTGTGCTGTCCTTTATAAACACAGAAAAGGATAAATTTATTTCTTCCATGGTTGATAAGTGACGTTTGCAAATAATTTGTGAGGTCATTTTTTATTTAAAGCAGAATTCTGAAGTAGAAAAAAATATACTCCATTTACGCTTGCCTACAACTTGTTACCTACATGGTATAGGGGTTAAATTGAATTTGAACAAAGATTTTGAGGAAGATAAATAATAATGAATCTCAACTTTATAATATACAGATTGTATATTTTGATAAAACTGTTTGAAACTATAATCTCAATTAAAATGTACAATGTAGCTAACATTTTTAACACAAAGTATAAAGTCCAAATTAGATAACATGTTTGAAGAAATTATCAAATTACTCATGTTTTTGACATGAGATCTTTCAAATTCTCAAATCCCTTCTACCTCCTGTAGTTTTTCCAAAGAATTAACAGAGATTCTCAGGCCCATCTAGGTCAAATCCCACAAAGCAATTGTATTGAATCCCTCTAATAGAATTCTTTGCAAGTTACTCATAGTTATTAAATCAACTCTTAGAAGCAATTATGATGTTTCTCAAGGTTTTGCTGAAGGTATGATTGAAGGAATATTTAAATATGAAACATTTAAATATGAAAAATTATTGCACACCCATTCTAGAAAACTGAAAATCTCATAGCCACAAATCACAGGGTATAAAGTGATCTAAAAGTCATTTCCAAATGTTTCATATATTCTACTTTTGAATATAGATGGAAAACTTCCATGGAGAATTTAGACAACAATAAACAAGATGGAATTCATACAAAGTTTATTGTAGAAAGTAAATATGAATCATTTTCTAAAAACAACAACAATGGACTACATCATTGAAATAATATAAATGAAAAACAGTTATAATTATAGCAACTGATGCCTTAACAGTGGTCCCATAATGTTTAACCCATTTGGTAATAAAAGAAGCATAGCAAATTCAGAATAGATAAACACTTCCTTAAACTTTATCTAAGAAAATTCTTTTAAATATCATTGGCTGACGACTCTTCCAGCACTAAGCTTCAAGAATTATGGACATGCCTGTTTATAAAACAGAAATTGACTGAAAAAAGTGAAAATCACCAAATTTTCTTGAACACAGGATAAAATGATCAAAGTCAAAAGGCAAAAAGCTGCTCTGGAATCTGAAGGAAAGAAAATGAAAAAAATCAAATCCAGAGTCATTTCTGGAATTTTTGTGCCCGGAACACAACACGCTGGATTTATGAACTGCTGGAACACACAAAAAGTTATTGTGACTATTTCCCAGGGGTGGAGTGTGGGTTAGACTACAATAAAGAAGTGATAGGGAGATGATTGGGGAGCCACACAATACCGAAAACTAATGGCATTGGCCAATATAGTTCAAGGTGCTATTACAACATTGGTGTAACATAAGCCTTCCGGAGTTTTCAACAAATTGATTTTTCTCTGAATTTTGGATATCAGTTAGCTGACAAAAAGAATGTAAGAGAGCTGTATTTCTGCTTTTTCCAAAGTTAGGTGATACAATAGAATGTGGAAATTAAAAAATATTATCACACATTTCATATGCAAGTAAATTTTGCTGAAGGTAAATCAAAATTAGTTTTAGTAGACTATCAGCTGATAATTGTCAGAAATTCAGGATGGATTCAGAAGAGTACAATATGTGGTGCTGACCTCCGATTGATCGTGGCTAAAAGCAGGGAATAAGAGAAAGATGGTTACTTGTGTCTTAATTAACTATGGAAGGCATTCACTCTCTGTGTGTCATAACAAATTATGGATTATAGAGTAAGTGAACACCTCCATGTGTCCTATCATGTCCCAGCTAGATACCCTTCCCATTTGAAGTGACCACGAAGAATACGTTACAAAACAGTCATTTCAAAGTGACAATATTGTAACATTTTCGGGGGAGATGATGCAGGACAAGCAACCAGAACAGATGCTCTGAGCCAGATTTATAGATGCTCCCTTCTCCATCTTCAAAAATCAGACTCACTGCAAAAAACAAAATCGCTGCAACTCACTCCATCTTCAAAAACCAAATGCACCATAAGTTTCTTCTTACTCTTAGTGACCCTGTAGAACAGGGAGCAACTGCCTCTTGGGTTTCCAAGACTTGAAATCGTTATGGGAATACACAGGCTGCCTTTAGCTCTGGTCCTGTGCCGTCCTCTCAATTGTTCTTCTGCTTGAGCCCATCAGTGCAGCTACTGTGTCAAGACATCTTCTCCAACCTCTCTTGTGAAACGCATCATCTCTTTTGATGCCCTGCTATCTTGCCAAGCATGCTGGCTTTCTACACGGATGGGTCTCATCACACAACATGTGAAAAGTACGTGAAATGAAGTCTTACCATTCTTGCCTCTAAAGAGCATTCTGGTTTTATTACTTCACGATAGATTTATTTGTTCTTTATTCTGGTCCTTTTAATATTCTTTTCCAACACCATATATCCCATTCATAGATTCTTCTTCAGTCTTCCCTTTTCAAGGTTCAAAGTTAACATGTGTGTGAGAGGATTGAAAATGTCAGGGATTGAGTCAGGCACACCTAGTACTCAAAGTAGCATCTTTGCTTTTGAATATTTAAGAGGTCTCTGCTGTAAATCTAACCAATGCAAGGCATTGATCACTGCTGCTCTCATGAAGACTGACTTTGAACCCAGGCAAGACAAACCATTATTTCAACCTTTTCCATGTTTAGTATGATGTTACCTATTGCTCAAGTTGTCAGTATGCTGGTTTTCTTCACATTGAGTTGCAATCCGTATTCAAAGCTGCAAGTCTTGAACTTCATCAGCACGTGTTTCAAGGGCCTCCCTTTCAGCAAGCAAGCTTGTGTCAGTTACATAATGCATTTCTCCTGGTGTCACATTCTTCTTGATTTATTCCAGCTTCTCGAATGATTTGCTCAGCACACACCTTGTGTAAATGCGGTTAGAGGATACAAGCATGATGCACATCTTCCTGATTTTGAGCCATTCAGTAGTCCCTTGTTCTGTTAGCAAAACTGTCTTTTGATCCAGATACAGGTCCTGCTTGAGCACAATGCGGTGCCTCCTTCTTCCCAAGCTTATGCTCACAGTTTGGAATGGTCCACGCAATCAAAGATCTTAGCATAAAACATAAGTAAGGATCTTTCTGGTATTCTCTGCTTTGAGCTGAGTTCCATTTGTTGTCATCAATAATATCCCTTGTTCCAAATGCCCTTCCGAATTCCAGTGGGAACTAGAAGGTCCCTCACAATGTTGTCAGGTGATTTTCAGCAAAATCTTATTTGCATGTGATGTCAATGATATTATTCTATGATTCAAACTTTCTATTCGCCCACTTGTCTTTGGAATAGATACAAGGACAGTCACTGCTGGTCAGTCAGCCAAATAGCTTCTTCCAAATGTCTTCGTGAAAACAAGGCAGGGCTCTAAGTGCTTCCTCAGATTTTTGAAAGGTTCACTTCATCGTCCACGACTATCTGAAGACTTGTTCCGGCTAATATTTTCAGGAAAGCATGACCTTCCAACAGTGCCACTGGGAAGTGGAAGTAATGGCCCCTATTTAGTATTTTCACCAACAGATGGACAGCTGAACCGAGGCAAGAACATTCCAGGACATCCTGTGGACATGGCTGTAGAAGGAGGGGGTTCCATGAGAAATCCGGGGACATGAGGGACACATGGACCTCAAGCATCCCCATGGGACGGAGACTGGTACATGAGTACAAGGACATCCTCAAACCCAGTAAGAATTGGTAGGAATTCTGAAAGTAACAGGAGGAAGCAAAGCCCCCAAAGGTTCTAAGCACTGGTAAGTTCTGTCACTTGGCTCCTCCCCCTTTTGTACAACTTCCGTTTAACAGAAATCTAAGCACAGGGAAAGCTGGCACAGGGAGGGCAAATTGCAGTTAGAACAGGAAGCACAGGTAATGCAAAACTCTGCCACTGAGGCTTCGAGAATCTGCCTGCAGGTTTCAACCCAGGTGATGGAGAGGGGCTTACTGCCATGCCAAAGAAAAAGGAGAAACTTGCTTAAACAATGGGTCCAGGAGGTGATACCAAGCCCACACAAAGAGAACATGTTATTTTGAGGACTACACTAGAGAAAAAAACAATTAAACCAGCCTCCCACCAGAGGCAGTGGGACTAGAATCTATAACTACAGGGTTGGAGGCACTGGACTCTGTAATATTTCGTTCTGTTCTACAAAAGGTCACTATGTGTTTAAGCCTTTTCAATGGCAGCTAACAAGTATAGTAACAGTGTAAACACATTTATTTCCTGGCTCAACAAACTGAGATGCAGAGAGCACAGCTCTAGATCCAGAATTTGATTCAAGATTCCAATTTCCAGTCAAATGTACCAGTTCCTACTAGAGTGGTGGTGTATTCCAGGCTGCTTGCAAATGATATATTCAAGATGATCCTAGAGCTGGTTTAGTCTAGAAAGTCTTCCAACTTCACAGGGTGAACATGCTATTCTGCCAGACAATGAAGACAAAACATCGCTTTACAATTCAAACTAAATGTTACAGAACCATAATTTCCTGAAAGACAATCACAGAATCAAATTCAGAATTTCTTTTAAAAAGCAAGTAATTGGCAGGGATAAGTGGCTAACACTTACATGGATTTCATTGTTGGTTAAGGATCCAAGGTTTTCAGTTTATTACAAGATGGTTACAGGACAGGCGCAGGGCAAGTTGTTCAGGTAACCTGCTATTAAAATTGATTTCTGAACCATGTCTCTTTATGGGCATTCTTTGGAAAGATTTATTGATAATGCTGTGCATCAAGACCTTTGGGCATAAGTTATATCATCTTTCATCTATTTGACCACAGTGGGAAAAATTCTTTGAGAATAAATACATTTTGATATCTTATACTTGTCAGGTCTCAGAGGAAACAAGGCCTCCTTGAGGGGATATGGTTAAGTCTGGGTCACAGTTGGCATCACAGTCAGAGAAACTGATAGAAAAGGCAGATTTTAAAACTTCAACAAGGAATCTAGTTTATGTCAAGGCTTTAAAATAGGATTAAAGTTCATTTTGTAAACTATTCTATTAACATACAATACTTAATGTCTCTGATTATTAAGCTCTCATGCAACACACAGAAACAGACAGGAAACAATAGAAAATATTCCAAATGGTCAAAGCTGGGGTCATTTGGGCAAAAATTAAATAAAGTTATAAGCACTTCATAACCAAAGATAAAACGTGAAAATTCAAGATTTTATGCTACAAATAAGTGGTCCAGTAAACAAAAAATAAATCCAAGAAAATATGCCCATCTTCCATGCATAAAATGCAAAGCATTTACAAAGATACTCTTTCGTCAAAGAGGTGGAACATATTCCCACATTTCTTAGAGCTTAGTATGTAAAGAGGGAGAAAGGTTCTATACATAATATGTAAGTTACTATATCTAAAACTAGTTATATACATAATATATATCACTGTATCTCAAACAAACAACCAAATTGATTCTGACTCATTGTGGATACATGTGCTATCCAATAGGACTGGGCCTCATGGGATTTTCATTAGTTAAATCACCAGGTCTTTCAGCAAAGGCAATTCTGTGTAGACTTGAATCTCAAACCTGAATTCTTTGTTAGGAGATAAATGTATTAATTGATTTCATCTAGCGTGCATCCAATGACAGTTGTCAATATTGCTAAGAGGAAAGAATAATATTTTTCTTTGAAATTGTTATTTCTTTGGTCAATGTAAGTTCCTACTACTTTTATGAGATTTTACCTCCCATAATAATGTAAAACAGTTCTGCGTAGTTGTGGTTGTTAAGTGCCATCAGTTGGCTCCAACCTATCAAGTGACCCCATGTACAACGGAACAAAACACTGCACCGCCCCTTACCATCCTCACAATTGTTCCCATGCCTGAGCCCACTGTTGCAGCAACTGTGTCAACCATCTGGTGGAATACGGTGATAGGTAGGTTTACTGGGCCAAGCTGGCCAAAAGGAACATGCGGGGTTAATAAGGTCACAGTTTAATTGAAGGGCAAAGAGATCAATGGCTTGGTAAACCCCACCCCTTTCTCTCTTGCTCTCTGGTGATCAGACCAATATGGGACTGCTTTAGCTAGTTCTCGGCCTCAACTTGTGAGCTACCCTATATGTGGGACAGCCAACCCAAGGATAGTGTCACTAGAGCTTGAAGTTCTTTCAAGACCTGCTTCTCCACTCTGCTGGTGTGTATATTGCTTGTGCTCGAGGCTGTCGGATCCTGTTGGCTTGCATTGCATGAGGGCTAGATCCCATCCGGGACTGCTTGACTAAGCTTCTGAGCTATTAACTGTTTGTGACCTGCCCTGCTGTTTGTTGCCTGTGGGCAGATTCTACAAGCATTACGTGAGGGAAGACTCAGTTATCTGCTTCCTTGACCTTGGACCCAGCAGAGCTCGTGAGTTGAAGGACTTCCAGTATATTAACCATTCCAAGGAAAGGTGAGTTGAACTGAGCCCTCTGTACTATAGTGTGGGCTAGTTAGCTGTTATATTCCTTTTTGCTATATCTATCTATCTATCTATTTATTTACCGATCTATAATCATAAATGCCCGGGTTTTGTTTCTCTAGAGAAACTTGTCTAACACAATTGGTAGGGGAGTGGTTCTAGAGAAACAAAATCATAAATATAGGATTTTCAAATTGACTCTCCAGCCTGATTATGCTTAACAGCACTGATAAAGCTAGCTCTACCCCTAGAGCAGTGGTTCTCAACCTGTGGGTCGTGACCCCTTTGAGGATTGAACAACCCTTTCATAACAGTAGCAAAATGAGAGTTTTGAAGTAGCAACGAAAGAAATTTTATGGTTGAGGGGTCACCACAGATGAGGAACTGTATTAAGGGGCCACAGCATTAGGAAAGTTGAGAACCACCACCGAGAGGCTTGGTAAAGTCTGCCACTCTCCCTAAAGTGGTTCGTGTTAATCCATAGTGAGATGCAGCAACGCTTATAGCCACAGTATCACCACCGATAGATGACGTGCTGACTAGAGGAGAGGCTCTGGATGATCCTGTGTTTGATATTTTCCAGCAGTTCTTCAGGATGAGAAATATAGGGAAGCTGGTTGGCTGGTCCTCCTTTCAATAGAAAATGTGATCAAGGCAAGGGATAAACTCAGAACCTCAGAAGCGTGTCTCAAGTGCCAAATAACAGACCTAAAAGCTTCTGCATGCTACAAAGGAGAGTCTTCTCTCTTCTGAAGACCAAATCGAGTCTTATCCTATGAGTAGCTGAATTACAGCATCAGCTGAATTGCTGGTCTAGAACAGGGTATGATACTAAAGTTGGGGCATTAATCAGAAAGACTTGGAACCCTGAAACATGGGATGACAACATATGGACTGATGGTCCAAAAGAGGAGGATATTGATCCCCTAGACTAGAGTCCATTGAGCCACCCCAGTCAAGAGATCCAGCCCTCCCAGCTGAGGGGATTAACCATCTATCAGTAAAAGAACCCACACCTGAGCATATTAACCAAACTGCTCAAACTGAAAAGCTAGCAGGGGTTGCGTCTGCAGCATTGCCTGGGGAGAAGCCTTGCAAAATGTTGCTGAGAGTCCCCAGGAAACGTCCCCACCACCCATTATTTCCTCTAGGCCTGTAACTAGAATTATGTCTCAGAAAGTTCCTAAAGGCGAGGTTCAGATGATGACTCGGGAAAGAGTGTGCTATATTCATAAGGATCTGCTGGAGTTTTCCAATACATACAAGCAGAAACCTGAGGAATATCCCTGGGAATGTTTACTGAGGGTGTGGGATACTGGTGCAAGGAATGTCACATTAGACCAGTCTGAGTCTCTGGATATGGGACCCCTATGCACAGATTCTTCCTTCAGTGTCTCAGCAAGAGAGCTTAAGAGAGGATCAAATTGCTTAATTGGTTGGTTTGCTGAAGCCTGGGCTGACAGATGGCCTAGAAGCAGGCACCCTCAAGCTTTTTAAACAGGGGGCCAGTTCACTGTCCCTCAGACCCATTGGAGGGCTGGACTATAGTTTTTAAAAACTATGGACAAATTCCTAATCACACTGCGCACATCTAGTCTTGAAGTAAAAAAACAAATGGGGCAGAAACACCATGTGGGCCAGATAAATGTCCTTGGCTGGCCGCATGTGACCCATGGGCCATAGTTTGAGGACGCCTGGCCTAGATTGACCAACTTGAGGTGCCTAGCCTACCTTGGTAAACTGTAAAAATGAAGGCATCCAGAAGCCTAGGGAAATTGGTATCCTGGAATGGATCTATCAGAATAACCCCATAGACCCAAAAGGGGCGTGCCCTGAGGACACACCTTTCACCACAACCATATGGAGCAAGTTTGTGAAGTGGCCCCAGCATCTCTGAAGATTCCTGATTGCTATTTTACGTGCACCAGGATTCACTGTGGGAACTGCCCTAAGTGAACGCTGACATTTGCCTACAATGGGGCTGATTGGACCTCGTGGTAGTAGAGGGCAGGTTTCAGGCTGAATCAACAGAGCCAAGTGGACGTGGTTATCTTAATAGACAGCAAGTTTTGCGTAGTAATTAAAGCAACCTGTCTCATGTGCACTTATAGCATTGGCTACTTAGCCAAGGTGTCCCTAGGAGTGAAATAGATGGGAAACCTACTAAATACATACGTGATCTACTGGTGAGCAGATGTCCCGCTTTGGGCCGGACAGTCCCGATTTATGACAATTTTTCCCGCGGTCCCGGTCCCCGCGGCATTTTATGAAAGACCCGATTTTTTTTTTTTTTGAAAGAATGCACGACAAGCTAGGGTATATGGTTTTCAGCTGCCATGTGGCTATTTCGCCAAGATCTGAGTTTTATCAATGGTGTCCCGCTGGTGTCCCGCTTTACCAATGTTAAAATCTGGTTATGGCCAGGTCCCTTTGAAGGAGAACCCTGCTACATCACCGAAGATCTATACTATTAGTATTTCTTCTAGCCTTCCCCAAAGGGATCTGCAGCCTTTCACAAGAGTGACTGTTTGTTGGGGGAAAGGAAATAATCAAACTTTGCAGGGGTGGGGGGATTACTGGACACAGGCTCTGTACTGACACTAATTCCAGGAGATCCATACATGTTTCGAACGCCCACCAGTCAGAGGCTGGGCATATGGAGGTCAAGTTATTGATGGAGTTTTAGCTCAGGTATGCCTTACTGTGGGTTCAAACCCATCCTGTAGTTATCACCCAAGTTCCAGAATACATCATTTGAGTAAACATACTTCCTAACTGGCAGAGTCACCATATTGGATCCCTGAAATGTGGAATAAGTACTACTAGGGTAGGAATGGCCAAGTGGACACCATTAGAACTGCCATTGCCTAGGAAAATAGTAAACCAAAAGCAATACCACATTCCTGGAGGGATTGCAGAGATTAGTGTCACCATCAAAGATTGGAGGGATGCAGGGGGGCTACAACCCCTATTAAACTTACCTATATGACCTGTAAAAGCAAACAAACAAACAAAAACCAGATGGATCCTAGAGAATGACCGTGGACTACAGTAAACTTAACCAGGTGGTGACTCCAGTTGCAGCTACCATTCCAGCTGTGATTTCATTGCTTGAGCAAATTAATATTCCTGGTACTGGGCATGCAGCTATGGATCTGACCAATGCCACCTCCTCAGTGCCAGTCTCTAAGGACTACCAGCAGCCGCTTACCTCCAGTCGACAGGGGCAACAATGCCCTTGATCAGCAGATTTACCTAATGCGACATGTATTTTTCTCTCTTGACCGCTGCTTCCACGAACATTGGTTATGGATCCACATTAGACAAAATCCTTGAAAACCTCCAACTTTTCTCCATTTGTCTTAGTGTTACCAATGGGTCCACTAGTGAAGACTTTTGTCCTCCTTATACTGAGTAGTCAGTCATCCATACTGAAGGATACAATCCTTGACTCTTATCAGCAAACACTTCAATTTCCCTGCACTTTCAGCAAGCGAGGTTGTGTCATCTGCCTATCATAGGTTAATGAACCTTTCTCCAACCCTGACGCCACACTCTTCCTCATTTATCTTCTGAGGGTTTCCACAGCGTGCATATCAAACAAGGATGGGGAAAGGATGCAAGCTGACAGAAGACTTTCCTGATTTTATTCCCTTTCCACAACTGCTTCTTGTTCCGTATCCAAGTTCCATATGAGCACAATGCAGTGTTCCCGAATTCCCGTTCTTATCAAGGCTAGACACGGTTGATTATGGCCAGGGGCCTTTGCATAATCAATGGAACACAAGTAAATATATTTCTGGTATTCTCTGCTTTGAGCAAAGATCCAAATGACATCAGCAATGATACACCTGTTCCACATACTCTTCTGAATCAGGCCTGAACGTCCAGTTATGCGCTGTCAATGAACTGCTGAAACTGGTGTTGAAAGATCTTAAGTGAAATTTTACTTGCCAAAACAGCGAGTACATTTTTACATCCCTTTTTTTGTAAAATATTCTACTTGGATTTAATACATTAACCAATTAATTCTAAAAGTATTTAAAAACAAATATACTTGACAAAATTAAATAATGTATTGCTTAATTGTAGAGAAATATTTTTGTGTTTATGCATGATTGGGGATTTTTCAAGGAAACTTTAGTAAAACTTTGAACCTGAGAATTTAAATTCCACCTGTATAGAGAGGAAGACCATCTGGAGAGAATTACATTTCAAGCAATATACATTTACATTGCAAAACATTTAAATGTCCTGGAACTGAAGATATATTCTGTTATATCAAACTGGATGCTTAGTGTTTTTTTAATTGTGTTTAAAATATACGTAACAAATATACTCCAATTCAACAATTTCTACATGTACAACTTATAACATTGCTTATATTCTTAATGCTGTCAAATGTTATTATAATCCTCTTTATCGACATGCCACCACATAGACACAACACCCTCCCCCCAATAAAACTTCTCATTACCCCCTCTCACCCCTAGTAACCACTAAGAACCTTTGATTTCTATGTTTTCTTATTTTATATAAATGAGGACATACTGTATTTCCCTTTGGAAACTGACTTATTTTGATTATTATATTTTTAAGGTACATCAGTCATACATCAGGACTTTATGTTTCTCGGTGATTTCCTCTAGAACGTAAGGATCAGTGCCCATTCCAAGATGTCCATCAACCTACATTCAAAGCAATATTAACAACCTAAATTCAGGCGGGGCACAGACACCTGTTTTTAATTTAGGTCAAAATTGTGTTTGCAAGAGATTAGGTGTCCATTTAACATGTATGCTACCCTTAATTTATCAGCCATGACTGACTATTTTAAACAGGTTGAAGCCCTAAGGAAAAGTACCACAATTTAGCGATAATTTAATATAATAGAAGAAGACAATTTTATTGAAAGAAATTCATGTTCTCATAGTTCTGGATGCTAGGAGTCTAAATTTAGAACCATCCTCTTTTAATTGTATTAGAGATTTTTTGCCCTTTCTCTTCTTATTTCTGATCGTCTCCAGTATTTCTTGGTGTTCCTTCACTTGTAAATACATTTTCACTTGGCTGGCTTCCTTTTGGATGTCTGTCACTGTGTACTTCTCCTGTGTATAAGAAAACTCTTCAGATGAGAGGGAGGCCTGCTAGTGTAGTGGTTTTGCATTGGGCTTCTAATCGCAAGGTCAGCAGTTTGAAACCGCAAGCCACTCCACAGAAGATAATCAAGACTTTCTACTTTTATAAAGAGTTGCAGTCTTGTGAAACTCACAGGGGCTGTTCTGTCCTGCCCTAGAGGAATACTATGAGTTGGCATTGACTCAAGAACAGTGAAATTCAGAAGGGAATAGGGCACGCTATTGTAATATGACCTGATTGTAACTATTCTTGGCACATATTGGGGTTCTATTTTCAAATAAGTTTATGCTCATAGGTATAAGCATTAAGAAGGGTAATGTGCAATTAAGACATCGTCTAAATCAAGAGAAGATGCAGATTTCCCCAACATTACAAGTGTGGACTTATACCCAAAAGGAGGGGACATTGATGAGTCCCCATTGGACAGATTCCTCAAATGTTATTTTATAGCAAGAGAAGATAGGATAGGGAGAGTGTTAATTTTAATTGTTCAGATATTGAAAGAATAGTGATATGATAATACATTTTTAACGCAGGAAAGATAAGTCAACTACAGCTCTTCCCCTCCATTTAACACCTTTTTAATTAACTTTTTAACTTATACTGTTTGTCTAAGAATCCACTGTGGGTTCCTGAAGCAGGGGTATTCCCCAAGCAAGAAACTATAACTGTACATTTTTAATGGTTTTTTTAAAAAGTTTATTTTATTGGAAGCTCATTACAATCCATACATATATCCATTGTGTCAAGCACATCTGTACGTATGTTGCCATCATCCTTTTCAAAACATTTTCTTACTATTTGAGCCCATGGTATCAACTCCTTATTTTTCCCTTCCTCCCTCATGAACCCTTGATAATTTATCATTTATTTTCACATCTTACACCCACCGCTGTCTCTCTTCACCCACTTTTTTGTTGTCTGTTCCTGTGGGAGGGGGGTCATATGCCAATCATTGAGGTCCGTTCCTCCTTACTCCTCCACCTTCCCCCACCTAATCTTACCCTCCTAGTTTCACTACTGCCCTTATTGGTCCTGAGGGTATATCTGTTCTGTATTCCCTGTGTTGTGTGCTCTTATCTGTAGCAGTGAACATATTCTGGTCTAGCTAGAATTGTAAAGTATAATTGGGGTCATGATAGTGGGGTGGGGGAGGAAGCATTAGAGAACAAACGAATGTTGTGATTTTCATTGGTGCTATACTGCACCCTGACTGGTTCATCTCTTCCTTGTGGCCCTCCTGACAGGGGCTGTCTAATTGACTACTGATGGGCTTTGGGTCTCCACTCTGCCCTCCCCCTCATTCACATGGGTATGATTTCATTTTGCGTGTTTTGGATCTTGGATGCCTGATACCTGATCCCATGGACACCTCATGATCACCACACAGGTTGATGTTCTTCTTCCATGTGGACTTTGTTGCTTCTCAGCTAGATGGCCGCTTGTTTATCATCAAGCCTTTAAGACCCTAGATGCTATATCTTTTGATAGTTAGACACCATCAGCTTTCTTCACCAAATTTGCTTTTTCACCTGCTTTGTCTTCAGCAATCCTGTCAGGGAAGGAGCATCACAGATAGCCGGGTTAGTAGAACAAAGTGTTCTTGCATGGAGGGAGTATTTCAGCAGAGGCTCAATGTCCATCTGCTGCCATAATATTGTGTAAATAAAGATATGTACATAGATCTGGTTCCCAATTATTTGATATAAATATATTTACATGTATAGATGCCTTTATTTAGAACTCTATAGGTGCCCTTTGCCTCCCAGTGCTTTCCTCTATTTCCTTTTACTTTCCCTCTTGTCTCAATATCATGTTCAGCCTTCATTCGGGTTTTGGTAATTTCTCTAGGCTACATTGCCCTGATCAAGCCCCCCACACACCTCACCACCCCCATCCCCCACCCAAGCATCCTATACCCTCATCGCCATCACTTTTAGATCGCTTGTTTTCTCTTATCCCTGGGTTTGTTAGCACCCCACTTCCTTTCCCCCCCTCCCCTCTCCTGTGTCCCCCTCCCATGTCCCATTAAATTCAGAAGTTCTGAACTAAATATTGCCTTCAGTCAGTCCATCTGGCAAAATTGAAGTTGAACATGAATAAAGCTACCTTACCTACTAGTTGAGATAGCCCACTAGTTCTATATTATGCAGCTGTACTTTATACAAATGTAGTTGAAGTAATATTGATAGGGTTGAAGATAATCTAGACAGACTCAGCAGTCAAACTTCACATCCCTCTAAAATGTGGAAAAGTTTGAGAAAAATTAGGAAAAATCATGTATTATAGCTAAGATAATGAAATGAATGAAGTGGCAATGGAAAAGGGGAATTCAATATCACCGTGTTTTTATACAAATAATCTCTGCTGCTTTATTTCATCTTTTGCAAGCCATGCAACTCCGTGCATTTGTTTTTTTTCATACTGTTTATGCATACAGTAGAAACAATGCATGAGCACATCCTTTCCATGAACATATTATATACTAAAAATACAGTAATTCAAGAATGTATAAGTTACTAATAACTATCAAGGGTTTCATTTTGTTAGACCCACAATCAATACTTATCTAAGAAAATCAATAAATTAGGCCATACATTGCATTGGGCAAACGTGCTGCATTGGACTTCTTTAAAGTGTTGAAGGTCTAAGGTGCATCTGAAACAAGCCATGGTATGTTCAATAAATTCATATGCAAGTGGAAATCAGACATTGAATAAGGAAGACCAAAGAAGAGTCAATGCACGTGAATTGTGGTGCTGGCAAAGACTACTGACTGTACCATGCATTGCCAGAAGGATAAAAAAAAATCTGTCTTGGAGGAAATGCAACTAGACTGCTTCTTAGAGGAAAATAGAGCAAGACTTTGTTTCAAATACTTTGAGCAGGTCATCAGGAGCGAGGATCCCTGGAGGAAGACATCATGCTTGGTAAAGTGTCCCACAACAAACAGAGAGAACCTCACTGCCCTTACTTCCGGCCAATTCATAGCAGCTCTATAGGACAGGACAGAACTGTCCTCATGAGTTTCTGAGACTGAATCTGGGACTGTGTCTTTACAGGTATAAAACACTCATATTTATCACAGTGGTAAAGTGGAAGGACAGTGAAAATGAGAAAACCCCTGTATGGAATAGAGAGGAAAAATGCCTGCAGCCATATGCTCAACGATTGCACTTGTGGGGATGGTACCGGCCTGGGAACTGTTGGGTCACACAGAGCGGAGCTCTGGATCAGAACCAGCTTGGTGGCACCAGTGACAAAAAAGTCTGGGAGCAGCGACAGTGTTTGTCTCTGTGTTTACTTAGCCAAAAGTAGGAATTGACAATGCCCAATGGAAATGAATAAACTCTGTGTGTGAGCCTCTTGGTGTCATTTTGGTCACATGATATTACGATAAAGAGGATTAATTGTTAATAACTGATGGAAGTCTAGCAATATTCTAGGACTTTTGACTCTTATATTCAGGTTACAGATATCATCTAACATTTTGTTATATGAATGTTATTGTTGCTGATAATATGATTTGGCAAATTGAGTTATTCTTATTCTGCACTGGTTCCTCGAAATGCTATGTCAATTAACTTCTTAATAAAGTCTTGCCAAAGGGCAGGGATATGTCCTCTATGTAAGAAAATTTGTCTCCAAAATAAATCCAGCCTTTGCCTCCAACCTAAATAACACTCACTGTCATTAAGCCAGTGGTGACTCAGCAACCCTATAGAACAGGGTAAAACTGCTCCTGTGAGTTTCTGAGATTATAAGTCTTTATGAGAATCGAAAGCCTTATCTCTTCCAAGGAGAAGCTGATGGTTTTGAACTGCTAATGTTGCAGTTGGTAGCCGAATATTTAACCACTATGCCACCAGGGTTCCTTAGCTAACTCCTTAAAATAACCTCTATTCATTTTGGAATTTCACTAGTGAATGGAATTCCTTTGGTATTTATGGTCTGTTAGTTTATACTAAGGTTCTGGGTCAGGGATGGCATTTGAATGAAGACCAACCATGAGATTTATGTGTGGGAGCATGAAACATCTGTGATATTAAGCTGAATTTGGAAAATAGGATAGGATTAGAGATAGAGTATAACCAAGTAGGTAATAATTCAGTCTACTCTGGTTATGGCCTAAGAAAACGTCTGGACACTGGAATTCAGTGATACTGTAGGTTACATGTTGGACTGGTAACCACAAGATCAGCACTTTGAAACCACCAGCCATCCCACGAGAGAAAGATGTGACTCTCTACTCCTGTAAAGAGTTACAGTCTCAGAAACCCACCAAGACAGTAACTCAGGCTGTTTCGTGTATCAGCACATCTCTGTACACAAGGATGCATGTATGTAACCAGTAAATGTATGATAATAAGCTGGTTTGCTTGCAGAGTTTTCTGAATCATTCTAGCAAAGGAGCAGATCAGAGCCTGGTCCTTGGGACCCCTCACTGAAAGCCAGCTGATCTGCAGTGACCATCCCCCAGGGAACTCCTGAGAATGTAGCTGACTTCCACAGTAAGGGAGTCTTGTGAGTAATGTTGCTTTACACTTTGCACTTAGAATCAAGCCCATTGCAGTGGCACACTGCCCTATAAACTCCCACCTCTATATTTTACCTATAGTTATAACTAGATGCCATACAAATAGGACACGGTCCTCAAATGCTAATGCTCCTAAAGCCTACTGAAGAACTTCTAAAGCAGGTCCTCCTGGGACTTCCCAGTCACAGTCACAATGGCCAGGGTTAGGGCAAGACATGACATACAGTTAAAAACAAACAAACCAAAAGGGTGTTTATAATTTACAGTAAATGGTGGCTTGCAGAAACATGTTTGACTGCTCACAGAATTTTAGGAATCTACAACAACCCAGTTGCTCAGTTAGTACTCACTCCAAAAACAACCCCATACTAAAGTCTCCCTGCCATCGAGTCAATGCCAAGTCTGAGGGATGCGGATGCGGACAAGTTCTGAGGGTAGCACTGCTTATGGGAGTAGGGAGTCTCTCTCATCCTTCTCCTGTGGAGCAGTCTTTGGTTTCCAGCTGCCACCCGGGCGCCTTTAATGGGCCCTAGAGACAAAGAAATGGCAAGCGGGATTTAGGTTATTTGCCTGAATCTGCTTATTGTAAGTAAAGCATGCTCTTTTCAGTTCTGTGTTCCAAATTGATTCGCTAAGCTCAGGCACACCTTCTTCAGTCATCATAAACGCCCTTGGAAATGCCTCTGTCTTCCAGGCTTATACAGACATCTCGAGCACGTTTGCAGAAAGGGTTGTGATAATAACAAAGATGTTGGACTTGGGTCACCCTTAGGAGTCCTTGATGATTAGTTACATTAACAGAATTGTGAATGCTTAAGAATGTTCACTGGCAATGGTGCAACTTGTTAGGCAATTACAATACCAGCTGTGTAATCAACTGCCTTATTAGGATGTGTTTATGTTAGATCAGGACATTGTGATTATCAGGCTAAGAGACATTTGTGTAATAAACTCATTCACTTCACACTTATTCATTAAGTGATTTATAGAGTGGTTTCTTTGTGGCAGACACTATTTCAACCACTGGTATGAAACAAATGAATGGATCCTCAGTCAAAATTATCTTTCTGCAAGAGCTTTCATTTTAGAAACACAGGGAAATCCATGTTATTGGGGTTTTATTTCATTTTGATTGTGAAATACTCATTATTTTGGTGGTCCCATAGTAGGATTTGTATGTATTCCAATTTATGTCAAATCACCAGCACTTACCCTCTTTTTCTCCAGCTCACTGGATTTTATAACCATTTTCTTTCCTTTTTTTTTTTTGGTTGCAGAAAGGAATACAACCCACCATCCCCCCTCCCCCCTTTCTTATGCTCTAATTTGAATATTTACGCTTCTTTTGGGATTGAGATAGTATTCCTTACAATATGGTTTAACTGTAAGATAACACAATCCACATTGTTTTGTGCAATAGAACCTACTTCCACTCTTAGGGATTCTGTATGACAGAGCCCCATAGGGGTTCTGAGCTGTAATCTTTATAGCAGCCAATCTTCAGATGGTTTCTGTCTCACATCAGCTGGTGGCTTTAATTGCTGCTGTTTGTTAGCAACCCAGCTCTCAATCAATGCGTGCAACTGCTCCTTAAGACAATGCTCAGTGCTGTAATATATAAACTTCAAAAGCTTAGTGCTTAGTTTCCCTTCTCCCTTCAGTAACAAAACAGGTGCATATTGTAATGAGCACTTCTCTTGGGAGAGTTGAAGGAAACTTAGGTTCCTTTCATTTTATGGCCGGTTTCCAGTGTCTCTGTGTTCTCTGCATCCATCTGGCAGAACAAAGGATATGGAGCATCTTATATGGGATTTCTTATGGATCAAAAGAGATAAGCAAAATGTCTGCCTGTCCCCCCGTATTCTAGAAATTCACCTATGTCCATGGCTACTTCCAATGAGGTATAGGTATGTGTGTGTATATATATATATATTAGATGTCTGTTCAGAAAAAAAGACAAAGGTAAACTAAAGAGGTAGCCAGTGCCTACAAGCAATAATACATTTCTAGTAGCACATTTCTAAACCTAATTATGAATATTTGATGATTAGTGTTTTTGCATTTCTATAGCCATAAATCTATTACTCTAATTTTTCCATAAGGTTAATGACTTTTCCAGCATAGATGTCAATGTATGAATGACTAATGACTAAGAGAATGAACGAATGAATGAAAACAAAATGGTTATCTTTTTTACAAATTGATATTATGCTTTTCTGGTCATTAAAGTTCAGTACATTAAGACTTTAAAACTATTATTTAGTTCCCTGTTCTTTTTATCCCAATGAGAAAACTATAATTAGCATAATAATGAAGTTTTTAAAAATTATATATCTGCACACACAATGAATATTATGATCCAGTGTCTCCTTCATCTCAGCTACATAAATATTAAAAGGAGAGAAAGAAAATGCAGTATAATCAGCACCCAACAATTTAACTTGTATTATGGACCAAGAAGATATTCTGGTGGCACATCGATTGAACAATCATCTACTAACAGGAAGCAGCCAAACTCAACAGCAACTTGTAGGATCAATGTGTGGCATTCTAATTCGATGAAGATTTACAACTTTGGAAACTCACTGTGCTGCAGTGTTGCTCTGAGTCAAAACAGAATCAGCAACCATGGGAATGTGTCTTGAGATGTAAAATCTCCAACCCTTAGGAAGAACGACTGTGGTCATTTGCTGCCAGGATGCATGCCAAGGTTGGCTAGTACAGTTGCTATGGTTCTAAAGGACTACAACTTAAGGTCTTTCCTTCCATTGTTCCTGGCTTTGAGACCACACTGGAGATCAGAATCTGTAATCAACATATTACAGTATCATATATATCAACTCGTTGTCAATTGGATCAAGATTCTAACTGATTATGGATATGGTCCTATACTACTCAACATACTAACCGAAAGACAGACACATCAAGGATTATGGCATAATGTGGGGTTTCAATATGAAGTATGTACACTAGTACACACACAATAATGATTGTGCGGGAAACACAATGGCAGGTGGTGGAGGTTTCCTTGAGACAGTAAGATTTGACTTGGAATGTAGCACACACCGGAGCAAGTGTGCATGCAAAGACTGAATATGACAAGGATAAGGACGCCGGGTAATGGAGAGTTCGTCAGATATTAAAATAGAAAGAAGATTGGAGAGGATACTGAAAAATCTTTTATATAATTCTAGACTTATAAATATACACTGGTCATTGCCAGGAATGGAACAGTAGATTTGTTCAAGGACATGTTGATGCAGCTATTCTGACACAGAGAATATACAATTTAAACTCTTGTGCAAACATATATGTATAACACACATCACTGCTCTTGTGCTTATGGTGTTTCTGACTTTATTCAAACGGCATGTGAAAAATTCATGGAGGTGACGTGAGAGAAGCAAGCGTGAGAGTGAGGAGGAGGAGATGGGGAATGCAGTAAGATTCTCTGTTTGCTGAAATACATACAGTCTTAAACACAAACGCAAAAGAACAAAACCACTTGAAATCTAATGGTGTGAATTTTTTTTCAATCATTTTATTAGAGGCTTGTACAACTCATCACAATCCATACATCCATCCATTGGGTCAAGCACATTTGTATATTTGTTGCCATCATCATTCTCAAACATTTGCTTTCTGCTTGAGCCCTGGGTATCAGCTCCGCATTTACCCCTCCCTCCACGGCGCCTATGGACAATTGATAATTTATAAATTATTATTATTTTGTCATGTCTTACACTGTCTGATGTCTTGTATATATCCAGTGTTCCTGAAGCTAATGGTTGAGTGTCTTTGTCAAAAAGCTTGTGTTACTAAGGGGGCGCAACCGAACAGCAAGGGAATGGAGCGGCGAGGTCCCCAGGGATTGCTGAAGGTGAACTTTGGGGCCAGGGTGTGGTGCCCCAACAGACTGGACTGCAAAACACTCCTAAAGGCCAACAAATGATTCTTGAACTAACTACAAGCTTTTCTTTCTTGTTGTGTTCTGTTTTGTTCTTTGTCAGTGGTTTGTTGTTGTTGTTTTGGTGTGTATTGTTGCTTGGTTTTACTCTGTCTTGTTTTTGTGCACGTTATTATCTCCGCAGGTCTGTCTAAATAAGATAGGCTGGATGATCAATCTGGAGGAAAAACAACGGGACCAACAGTTCGGGTGGAAATGGGATGGGGGGAGGTGGGGGTGTGGGGAGGCGGTGTTGACAAACCCAGGGACAAGGGAACAACAAGTGATCCAAATTGGTGGTGAGGTGGGTGTGGGAGGCCTGATAGGGCATGATAAAGGGTAATGTGGCAAGGAAGTATTGCTGAAACCCTGGTGGGGATGGAGCATGATAGTGGGACAGGAGGAAGGTCGAGGGAAATGGAAGAAAGAGCTGGGAGGCAAAGAGCATTTATAGAGGTCTAGACAAAGACATGTACATATGCAAATGTATATAAGAGGATGGGGAAATAGATCTATGTGTTTATATTTATGGGTTTAGTATTAAGGTGGCGGAAGGACATTGGGCCTCTGCTCAAGTACTTCCTCACCTCAATGCAAGAATGCTTTCTTCTATTGAATTGGCATTCTATGATGCTCACCCTCCCAACACAACCGCTAAAGCCAAAGCAGGTGAACAAGCAAATGTGGCCACGAAAGCTGATGGTGCCCACTATCAAAAGGTATAGCATCTGGGGTCTTAAAGGCTTGAAGGTAAACAAGCGGCCATCTAGCTTAGAAGCAACAAAGCCCACATGAGAGAAGCAGACCAGCCTGTGCAATCATGAGGTGTCGAAGGGATCAGTTATAAGGCATCATCAGAACAGCAACAAAAAAATCTTACTATAGTGAATGAACGGGGAAATGCAGAGTGGAGACCCAAAGCCCATTTGTTGCCCATGGAGATCCCCTTGCAGAGGGGTCTAGGGGAGGAGATGAGTCAGTCAGGATGCAATGTGGCACCGATGAAGAATACAGCTTTCTTCTAGTTCCTAAACTAAATGCTTTCTCGCCACCACCCCACCCCACCCTCCCACCCCCGCCCCCACTATCATGATCCGAATTCTACCTTGCAAGTCTGGCTAGACCAGAAGATGTACACTGGTGCAGATAGGAGCTAGAGGCACAGGGAATCCAGGGAGGATGATATCTTCAGGACCAAGGGTGTGAGGGCAATACTGGGAGGGTAGAGGGAGAGTAGGTTGAAAAGAGGGAATAGATTACAAGAATCTACATGTGACCTCCTCCCTGGAGACAGACAACAAAATGGGCTGAAGGGAGACATCTGACAAGGCAAGATATGACAAAATATTTATAAATTATCAAGGACTCATGAGTGAGAGGGTAGGAGGGAGGGAGGGGAAAAAAGAAGACCTGATGCAAAGGGCTTAAGTGGAGAGCAAATGCTTTGAAAATGATGAGGGCAATGAATGTACGGATGTGCTTTACACAATTGATGTATGTATGGATTGTGATAAGAGTTGTATGAGCCCCTAATGAAATGTTTTTTTTTTTTAAAGGCTTGTGTTAAATTGGATATCAAATGACTCTGGGCCTGCCTGGAAATACAAAAATGGTAGTTTCATCAGGAGTAGATTTTATTCACCAAATTGTAGAAATAAAATGAATTTCATATATTAGAAAATGATTTTTGAATAAACTATGAACAGTAGGTTAAAATCAATCCAGAATCTGGAAAATGCAATATGTATTTAATGAGTGAGTAAATGAAATTTCAAAATAATCTAAAAAGACTGCTTTGGGAATTAGCAGGTCCTTAAATTGGCATTGTACTAATATAAACTAAGAGAGGAATGTAGGAAATATTTTGTATCACATGGTTCATTTATCATTTATTACTTTTTCCAAATTTGGTATAAAACAACTGTACCAGGTAGTGCTTCCAAAACCAACTTGCATTGGAATCCCTGAGTATCCCTATATAGGAAAACATGATCTTTCTTAGAACATAAATTTTACAGAAAATTCCAAGATACGTCTAAAAGAAACTTGCAAACCAATAATTAATTCAATATTTACCTGAATATTTATTGGGTAATTACTTTGTGTCAGGTACTCTTATTACTATTGATATTTCGTGGACTATGATAGACAAGATGTCCACATAGAATTTGCACCTATGAAGAGACTTTAACAATGAGAAAATAAATAAATATGCAATGTCAGGCAGTAATGAGGTCTTTAAAGAAAAAAATAATCATATAAAAAGTACAGAATGACAAAAAATAATGATAGCTTTTGGTATACTGTAAAAATTCATTCACAAAAAAACTGCTTGAGTAGTGATGTGATTGAAGCATGAGAAGATATGGATTCCCTGTGTTTCCAGTTCCTATCTGTACCAGTGTACATCCTCTGGTCTAGCTGAGTTGATAAGGTAGACTTAGGATCATGATAGCAGAAAGAAAGAAGCATTAAAAAAACTAGAGGAAAGTTGTATGTTTCATTATTGCTATACTGCAACCTGATTGGCTCATCTCCTCCCCACAAACCTTCTGTAAGAGGATGTCCAGTTGCCAACAGATGGGCTTTGGGTCTCCACTCCATACTTGTCCTCATTCACATGGATATGATTTTTTGTTCTTTGATGCCTGATACCTGATCCCAACCACAACTCATGATCACACAGGCTGGTGTGCTTCTTCCATGTGAGCTTTGTTGCTTCTCAGCTAGATGGACGCTTGTTTAGCTTCAAGCCTTTAAGACCCCAGATGCTACACCTTTTGATAGAGGAGCGCTATCAGCTTTCTTCATCACATTTGCTTATGTACCCACTTTGTCTTCAGCGATCATGTCAGGAAGATGAGTATTGTGGAATGCCAGTTTGATAGAACAAAGTGTTCTTGCATTGAGGGAGTACTGGAGTCGAGGCCCAATGTCCATATTCTACCTTAATACTAAACCTATAAATATTTGCACATAGGTCTATTTCCCCATAGTCATATGTAAATATATTTACATATGCACATGCCTGTATTTAGACCTCTATAAATACTCTTTGTCTCCTAATTCTTTCCTCTATTTCCTTTTACTTTCTTCTTCTCCCACTATTATGCTCAGCCTTCATTTGGGTTTCAGTAATTCTGCTGTTACATTGTCCTTCATCAAGCCCTCCTTGTCATCGATTTTGGATCACTTGTTATTCCCTTGTCCCTGGGTTTGTTAACACCCACTTCCTTTACCCACCTCTCCAATGCCCCCCACCCCGACCCCACCCCGGAACTGTTAGTCCTGTTGTTTTCTCCTCCAGCTTGTTTATCCCACCTGTTTTATCTAGATAGACCTGAAGAGTTAGCAATATGTACAAAACAACAACACAGAACAAAGCAAAGCAAGAAAAGAAAACAAAAACAAGGACAAAAAAAACAGAGAGAAGCCTGTAAATAGTTCAAGGTCTTTTTGTTGACCTTTAGGAGTATTTTCTGGTCCAGTCTGATTGGGTGCCACACCCTGGCCCCAAAGACTATTTTTGGTATACCCTGGGGAATTCATTGCTCTGTCCCTCTTGCTATTCTGTTGCATACCCTTAGTGTTTTGCCTTAGTGTGGTGGGGTCAGATCGGGCACATTTCCTGCACTGTGCCTCCACTGTTGACTTCCATAGTACTATGGGTCAGTGAGGGATGTCCTGTCTCTCGTAGTGGGGCTGGCCCTATGTGCCTGTCTGTGCTTTGGCTGCTCTGAGCGGGAATATCATCCTCAGGGCTTGGTGGGATAGAATTTGCTCTACTCTCTCTTCCTCTCCCTTCATTTGCTCCCGTGTGCTCTGATCAGACATGTCCCTCTCCCTGAGCTATAGCCTCAGTGATGTCCTCTAAAGTGAATTTTTCTGTGGGGAAGGGGGGGCTGTCCATGTAGTTGGGATTTGGGCACCCCTCTCCAACCTCTCTATTGGTTCTCTGCTTCATTAAAGTATATTGCATTCATGTCTTGAAACACCAGATTAAAGTTTGGCCCCTCTCTCCCTGTGGAGATAAAAATAGTACCGTCCCCATGGGTGGGTTAGTGCCCTGTTCCCTCTCCTTTTTAGTTGGTTACCATATGTATCCCTGGATTTGTCTGGCCCTTGCCATTCTACCTGGACTTCACCCTAGGAATGTCTGTATACTTTTTCCCTATGCCCCTTTTGCACTTTTAAGCTTACCCTAGCGGTCTCATGTTTTACTTGACCTTATGTGCTTGGTTTACATCACTTAGCATAATTTCCTCCGTTTGTTCCCATGCAGTGAAGTTCTTCATGTGTTCATCACTGCTTTTTAGGGATGCGTAGTACCTCAGTGTGTCTATGTACCAGTTTTTTAATCCATTCGTCAGTTGATGGAAGTTTGGGTTGTTTCCAGGTCCTTGCAATTGTGAACTGTGCCACGATAACATTGGAGCACAGATGTCTGGCCATAGTTTGTTTCTTGCCTCTTTGGGCCATTTTCACAGAATCACGAAATTGATGTCCTTATTGTATGTACACACCTATGGATGACAGTTCCTATCTCAACACATCCCCTCCAACAATTGTTACTTTCTGATTTTTTTAATTGGGCTATCTTTGAGGTTGTAGCTCATTGTTTTAATTTGCATTTCTCTAATGACTAATGTTTGAGAATTATTTTTTCATATGTTTATTGGCCATTTGGATTTCTGCCCTTTTGAAACTTCTGTCCAGGTCCTTTGCCCACCTCCTCAGTTGGCAATTCGGTTTTAGGGGTTTTTTTGGAAACTAGCAGAGTATTGTAGATTTAAGTAATTAGGCCTTTGTCTTATATGCCATTTCTTTTTAAAATTAATTTATTAGGGGCTCATACAACTCTTATCACAGTCCATACATACATCAGTTGTGTAAAGCACATTTTTACATTCATTACCCTCATCATTCTCAAAACATTTGCTCTCCACTTAAGCCCCTGGCATCAGCTCCTCGTTTTTTCGTTCCCTCCTCCCTCATGAACCCTTGATAATTTATAAATTATTTTTTTTCATATCTCACCCTGGTTTGACGTCTCCCTTTACACACTTTTGTTTGTCCCCAGGGAGGAGGTCACATGTAGAACCTTGTAATCAGTTTCCCCTTTCCAACCCAACTTCCCTCTACATTCCCAGTATTACCACTCACACCACTGGTCCTGAAGGGATCATCCATCCTGGATTCCCTGTGTTTCCAGTTTTTATCTATACCAGTGTACATCCTCTGGTCTAGCCAGAATAAAGCTGTTTTCCTAGTCCATGGACTCTCTTGCTACTCACTTGGTGACTTATTTCAATGCACACAAGTGTTTTATCTTCAGTATATCCCACTTGTGAGTTTGTGACTGATCTGTATTTGTGTCCTTCCCCATTTCTGATTGCCTATGTATTCCCTGCACCAAAGTTCTCAGGTTTGTCTTAATTACCTCATTGATGGGCCTAATAGATTGGGGTTTTACCTCAAGATCTATGATCCACCTTAAGTTTATTCTTGTGCTTGGAGTGAGATAAGGGTCTTGCTTCATTTTTTCTGCACGTAGATATCCATTTTTTCCACAACCATTTGTTGAAGAGGGCATGTGCTGATGATTTTATTTCTGGATTTTCAGTTCTTTTCCATTGGTCTGAGTATCTGTCATTATACAAATTCCATGCACTTTTGACCACTGTGTCTATATAATATGTGCTAAAGTTAGATAAAGCAAACCCTCCAAATGTGTCCTTCTTCTTGAGGAGTTCTTTGCTAAGTCTGGGCCTATTCCCTCTCCATATGAAGTTGATAATCAGTGTTTCCATTTTATTAAAGAAACATGAGGATAATTGTATCGGGACTGCATTCAATTTATATAGGGCCTTGGGAAGAACTGACATCTTTACTATACTGAGTCTTCCAATCCCACCGGCATGGGATAGTCTTCTATTTGTTGAGGTCCCTCTTGGTTACTTGTAATGGTGTTCTGTAGTTTTCCTTATGCAAATATTTTGTTTTTTTAGTCAGGTGTATCATTAAATATTTCAATTTGTACTTGGCTATTGTGAAGGGTACCACCTTTTCAATCCCCTCTTCTGTGGTCTTGCCAAATGTGTATAGCAGTCCAATAAAATTCTATTTGTTGATCTTGTATGTTGCCACTCTGTCATATTCCTCTATTGCTTCCAGTACTCCCCTTGTGGAGCTTTTGCGATTTTCCATATATAAAATCATATCATCTGCGAATAATGATAGTTTCACCTCTTCCTTCCCCTGGCAAATACTTTTTATTTCTTTGCCTTGTACTGTTAGCCAAAACCTCCAGTATAGTGTTAAATAAGAGTGGGGACAAGGAGCATCCTTGTCTTGTCCCCTTTTTCAGTGGGATTGTGTTCATCTTTTCTCTATTGACTATCACATTAGCTGTTGTTTTTTTATATATAGCTTGTATTATCTTCAGGAATTTTTTCCATTCCTATTTTCTTGAGTGTCTGTCTTAAGCAGGAAATCATGTTGGATGTTGTTGAATGCTTTTTCTGCATCTATCAATATTGTCATTAGTTCTTATAGTTTTGCATGTCAATGTGGCGAATGATACTAATGATCTTTCATATATGGAACCATCCCTACATTCCTGGTATGAATCCCAATTGGTCATGCTGAATTGGTTGTTTTATATACTTTGTATTCTATTGGCCAGTATTTTGTTAAATATTTTTTGCATTGATGTTCATTATGGATATTGCTCTGTAGTTCTCAGTTCTTGTGGGACCCTTGCCTGGTTTCGGTATGAGAGTTATATTTGCTTCATAGAAGGAGTTTGGTGTCTTTTTCAATGTTCTGGAAGAGTTTGTGTACAATTAGTGTCAGTTCTTCCCTGAATGTTTGGTAGAATTCTCCTGTGAAGCCATCTGGCCCAGGGGATTTTTTGGTTGTTAATCCCTTGATAACCTTGTCTATTTCTTCTATTGTTATAGGTCTGTTGAGATTCTTACATGCATTTGGGATAGTATAAGGAGGAATTGTTTTTCCAAGAAGTTGTCTATGTCTTCCAAGTTATTGAATTCATTGGAGTGCACTTCTTTGTAGTACTATGTAATTATCCTTTTGATTTCATTAGGGTCTGTTGTATTGTCTGTTCTTCATCCCTCATCCTTGCTATTGAAATTTGTCCCTTCCTTTTTTGGGTTAGGTTTGCCAGCTGTCTGTTGATGCTGTTTGTCCTATCAGAGAAACAACTTTTAGCAGCATTATTTTTTTCCCATAATTTTCGTATTTTCCCTCTGAATCTCAAGCCTGATTTTTATTATTTCTTTTCTCTTGCTATTAGTAGAATTGTCATGTTGACTCTGCTCTAGTTGCTGTAAGTTTTGTGCCAGCATGTCAATCATGAGTCTCTCTTCCTTTTTCATGTACATGTATTGCTATGAAAATTCCTCTGATAACTGCCTTTGCTGTGTCCCATAAATTTTAGTAAGTCATCTTCTCATTCTCATTGGTTTCTAGAAATTTCCTGATTTCATGTCTGTTCAGGGACAGTACATGCGGGGGATTAGACCAGCTATCCCACATCAAGCTGGGTTCAAAATGAGGCGTGCGGATGAAAGGAAAAGAAAGAGATGTACAAAGCATGGGATTGGGAGGACTGCAATCTGATGGACTGGTCTTGAGCATATTTGAAGCTTGGTTTTTATACTCTTCTTACACAAGAGAATTGGTTACAAAACAAACATCAAAGAGCTTAAACATTCCTAAACTCTTATCTATGCAAATGTTACTTAACTAGTCACAGTTTCTTAACCTTAGAATAATAAAAGCACTAAGTTCAAAGACAATCACAGGGATATGCAAGATTTAAGAGAGATCATAAATAACTGAGTTATCTCTCATGTTTTTAGCAGCAAAGTCACAAATAACAGTCATTTTGCAATGCTTTTGTCTGCAAAGACACAGAGGCACAGAGGATTAATTGATCACCCATTAGTAAACACCTTGATCAGCAGGATGCCTCCTACAAGTACATACTCCTTTGTAATAGAGTTCTTTATCCTCCAAATGTTTGGCCCTATTTTCTTCATCATCCTTTGTTGATTTCCAGCCTTAATGCACAGTGGTCAGAAAGAGAGGTCTATATGTATCAATGTGCTTACATTTATGTAGATTTGACTTGTGCCCCAGTATATGTGGTCTATCTTTGAATATGTGCCACAAGGGCTTGAAATCAATGTGATTTTTTTTTCTTTTGGATTTTGGTGAAGAGTTTTGTAAATGTCTATGCGGTCAAATTGTCTATTTTTTAGATCTCTAGCCTCCTTGTTGAGTTTCATTCCCTATGATCTACCTTTCTCAGAGAACAGTATATTGAAGTTACCTACTATAATGGATGAGCATGTGATTTCATTTTTCATCTTTTGGAGCATTTTGTTGACATATTCAGCAGGCCTCTCATTCAGGGAATATATGTTTAAAATGCAGTGTTATTTTTTCTACTGCTCCCTTGAGCATTATACAGTGTCCCTCCTTGTCTCATTTTATGGTTTTCACTTTGAAGTCAATTTTATCCGACATTAGGATTGCAACCCCTGATTCTTTTAAATTGCTATATGGGTGTTCTGTTTTCTCCAACTATTGATTCTCAGCCTATTTTTTGTCTGTAATCTTGAGATGTGTCTCCTGTAAGGATCAGATTGATGGGTTGTATTTTCTAAGCTAGTCTGCTAGCCTCAGTCTTTTAATACCGGAGTTCAGTCCATTGGTTTTCAGGGTCATTACATCCATCTGTGGACTCTGTAATGTCATCTTATACCTTTTGTGTTGGGTGTTTTCCTACCTACCTTTCTTATCAGTGTGTTGTGCATGCGTGTGTGTGTGTGTGTGTGTGTGTGTGTGTTTCATTCTTAACTTCTTTCCACCTTTAAGCCAATGTTATCTTGGTGGCTGTTTTCTCTTTGTTGCCCTCTATGTCGGATTGTTCTATGTGATGGGCTCTTATCTGTGCTCAGTGAGTGTTGTTCTTCTGTCTATACTGTTTCGGCAATGATCTTTTGTAGGGCTGGATTTCTTCTAACTTATTCTTTGAGTTTTCCTTGTCTGGGAAGATTCTTTCTTCTCCATTGCTCTTGATAGATATTTGACTGGATAGAGAATTTTGGGGTTTGTGTTATTTTCCTTCAATTTTTTGAATATGTTACTCCATTCTCTCCTCTTCTCCATGGTGTCTGCTGATACGTCTTGGTATAATCTTATTTGGGAATCTTTATATAGGATTGCTTGTTTTTCCCTGGCTGCTCTCATGATTTTTTTCCTTTCCCTCAAAGTTGGATTGTTTAAATGTTATGTGAATCTGTGACTTCTTCTTGGGATTTGGTCTATCTGGTGTTCTTTCAACCTCCTGAACCATTAAGACCCTGGCCTCAGACACGTAGCAGAAACTTGGCCGCTTTCTAACAGCAAGGCTTTGTTTCCTGCCAACTTCGCCCCCACATTCCAAGCTACATGCTCAGTAGCATGGGCAGTTGCAATAACTGACCTTGTTGACATTAGTCAAAGTACTGAGCACCCATTGAACTGCAGATATACCATATTAGGAACATAGTGATAAGTTCACCCAGTAAGCCTTAATTTGCATGCGGACGTCACCACAGACGTCTTTGAGTACTGTTGCGCACCCTTTGTACTTTATTAGGAACATGTGGCTGATTGGTTGCAGTTGTTACACAGTGTGCTTCATTGGAATATGTGCCTCCCACTTCCTTCTCTGTTGTAAATATATACTCCGAGTTTTGGCAAAATAAACGGGCTTGATCAGCACCTGTCTTGCCCCACGTCCCTGTGTCTTTTTTCCATCCAGGTTCGTTGTCCCTTCAGGTCACCATGTGAGGGTCTCGCTGGATGAGACCCCAACAGTTGCCTGGTTTTCATTCATTAAGCTGGGTTAGTTTTCCTCCAAGAATTCTCTCACTATTTTTGCAGGTGAATCCTTTGTTGTGTCTTCCGCTAGCAATCCAATTATTCTTGTGTTGTTCCTTTTCATACCATCAAATAGCTCTTAAATTTTCTTCAGCTTCTCTGATTATCTTATTAGATTTTTGTTCTCATTTGTTAAAGTCTGCTTGGTTGTCCTCTAGATCACTGGTGCAATTTTCTGCCCCCTCCAGTCAGTTGGTGAAGACCCTGAGTCTGGTTAACTCATCCATAACCTCTTGTATTTTCTTTCGGTATTTGGTCATTATAAACTGTATAATTTTATCCATTTACTATATTATATCCTTCATATCCTGTAGGACTCCAATTAGTATTCTGAAAATTTCTTTATGTGGGAGATCAATGTCTACTTCTTCTATGCACATTGTTAGGCTCAGGACATATTCTTACATTGCCTTTGTTTCTCCTGTTTTTAAAAAAAAATTTTATTGAGGTTGTTGCAGATGATTGCTGTATGTGTTGTGTTGTTTTAGAGGAACCTAGTGCCATTTTCCAGAGAGTCAAAGAGCAGTGGGTTCTCTCAGGGTGACTCGTAGGAATGCTTCTTCAAACAGCTACAGCTAGTTGCACTATGATATTTGACTACCGCTTTATTATACTGAGGCTTTAATCTTTCCCTGGTCAACAAGTATTCTTTTATTTGGAGAGCAAGTTGGATGATCCTCTCAGGGGATGCTGGTTGGGTGGTTTTGGACCTGCGAGGATGGTGCTGCACTGGCTGATCACACAAGAAGCTGCGATAGTGTTGCCCTCAGCAGCTTGGGACACAGCAGAGGATGCACAGGGGTACCTGCTGCAACAGGAGTGCCACAGATGGCTGGTGGGTGTGGCCTGCTTTGGTGTAGAGTACCACAAATGGTGGGCAGAATTGCCATGTTCAGGTGGATCGCTGTGGAAGTTGCACAGAGGTTGCTTCAGCAACATGGAGTATTGGCAAGTATTGACTGAGTTGCCTTAGGTCAAGTGAAGCACTATGGCCAGCTGGAGCTGGAGGACGTTCCCTCAGTCATGTGGTACTGTAAAGGATGGGGAGGAGCTCCCCTGGCCATGCCAGCAGAATTTCCCCTGGAAGAAGATGGGTAGAATTTTCCCAGCCACATGTTCAGCATGGCAGAGAGTGTGAAGGCAGAAATTCCCCCAGACGAAGGTGGGCATGATCCCCCGCACAACCTCAAAGAAAGTGGGCAGTATTTCCCCTGGCGGAAGGTGGGTAAGCTTTCCCCAGCCTTGTATTATCCTGTGGAGGATGGAGCTCTCTCAGCTGGGTGGAGGGAAGGTGTAAATGCCCTAGGTAAGTGGAATCGGCAGTGGCATGTGAGAGAATAGGGAAGAGAAAAGAAAAAAAGAAGAAAGAAAGAAAAAGAAAACTAACCTGAGCCCACTGAAACTGTGGGGGTGGGGGAGGGGGACAGAGAGAAGAGAGGGAAACAAAAGTAACAATATAGCTGAGTCCCAATCCCTACCCATAGTGACGGAGGGTTTAAAACTGTGCCCTGAGGTGGCAGCAAGCTGTGGCTGTGTTGAGAGAGAGTTGTTAGGCAGGCTCCAAATGATCCCAGCTCTGGCTGAGACAGTGGCAGGACTAAGGTCAAACCCTAGCTGGCCCCCATCCTCTGTTGTAAGCCAAAAGCCCCCACTTCCTCAAAACCTAGTGGATCTGTGCCTATTTATCTTTATGATGCTCATCCTGTGACCTGGAATTGGTGACTTTCCCTCTTAGTAACTCTCCAGAGCTGTTTTCAGCAGAGTCCCTCGGGTATGTGTTACTCAGTCACCATCTTGCCGGAATTCCCAAAGAATATTTTAATATTGCATCTCAAAGTTTGATTTTTTTCTGTAGTTCATACATATTAACATACATAGTCTTAGAATGTTCTTTACTTTTTGTTTTCTAACTCTAAATCTTTGTACATTTTATTATAATGTTTTACTGTGTCTTCTTCAGCTGATCTTTGAAATTTTCGGTTCACTTCATTGACTTAATCATTCTTCCATTTGTCTTAGCTATTCGATGATTAAGAATAAGTTTCACAGTCACTTCTTACATCCACTTTGATCTTTTCTGTCTTTTTTTTGACAATCTATGGTTTTCTTCATTAAATGATTTCCTTGTTTTATCCCATAGTTCATCACATCTCCCATTATTAGTGTTTAATGCATCAAAGCTGTCTGGAAATATTCTTGAAATTCAGGAGGTATACTCAAGGTCATATTTTGTCTTGCATTGACATTCAACCTTAACATACAGAGGAGTGAGTGAATACTAGACTTTGCCTTAGCTGCTGATATTGAATTTCTCCATTGTTTCTTTCCACGAATTCAGACAATTTGATTTTTGTGTATTCTGTCTGGTGAAGTTCATGTGTATAGTTGCCTTTTAATAAGGACTTCCAAATGTCAGTTTGGGTTTTGGTAATGTTGAATTTCTATGGAATATGAAATTTGGATCAATTCATTTGGCATTAAGATAAAGGTGAAATAGGGAAAGGAATATTGCAGACCAAGTTGAGCCTACTTTATTATTCTATATTTGAGTAACTATAGACTTGATTTGAATATGGGAAATAGGTATGGTGTATAGAGAAAAATATACAGTAAGAAGTTGGAAATGGACTGAAATTTACTATGGAGATTGAAAATTGCAATATACATGCATGCTGGAAACTCAGGCAGAAAGAAAATAGTTTTGAAAGTGAAGAGAGTAAACAGCAAGTGAAGAGAAAAGGTGGAATAAAAAAACACAATGAATATCAAGATTGTTAAAGTCTATATTGAGAGGCTAGAAGAGGAAGACATGTTGTTTAAAAACTGAGGAATTAAGGCAGAAATCATGACAGAGAGAAAATGTCACTGTTCAAGATAATAAACATATTTACATTTGACTATGTGTGGGACCAGGGCCGATTTGTTGTCTACAACAAAATAACTATCATTTATTGTCTAAACTAAGGCAATTTTTGGTGAATCAAAAAAAGCCAATTCCAATACTACCAACTGATTTTAATTCACAGTGAACAATATAATACAGGGTGGACCTGCCCCATAAAGTTTTCCAAGGATGAAATCTCTACAGAGACAAACTGCTATGTCCTCCTGTGGAGTTCTGTTGGGTGGGAACTTTAGATAGTTCAGTAATAGTCTGGGACCTTTGTCTATGGGGCTACCAGGGGTCTCTCACAGTCAAATGAGACACTTAATAATAAATATGTTGATTGAGCTATAACAACTGTGACTAGTGACGTCCACCACACACTGTGAATACAGTTGCTCTGGGAAAGAGTTTGAAGCCTGGGGCTGAGGAGAGACTTGATGACTATCACAGGACAGTATGACTTAATAAACACAGAAGAGGATGCAGGACAGAATCCAATCAAGAACACAGGCAGTCAAAGTGGTTACTTTTGACAAGAAATGGTGAATGTTCTTCTTAAACATCAATAGCAGAGGTAGTCATCCAATGGCTCCATGGCATTTCTAAATGGAGGAGAGAACAATTGAATGGATTTATTTTAGAGATCCTCAATTGTAGCAAACTGGAAGTTCATCTGGTGAATGTCAAAGGTGGAGTTGAGGATTTCAATGTGGTACAAAGATTTGCAGAGAGGCCTCTTAGAGATGGTATAACAAGTCGTTTTACACTGAATTAAAAGGTCACTAAGCAAGATCAAGGTCCCACCTGGGGTTATAATTTTCCAAAGAGATCAATTAAATCTCATAGGAATAACTACCATCTAGGAATTTGTTGCTGTGCTTCAGATGCCTCTCTGAGCTATTCCATCATAAACTCACAACAGTTCAATGAGGTTGACATTGCTAATATAAATGAGGCTACTGAGGCACAGAGATGTCACGCACTCCCTCTCAAAGCCGCACAGCCTTGATCAAAAGTCATGATTTAAACTTGGACTTTCTGACTACAGAGTCGGTGGTTTTGAACACTGTGTACTCACCTTGTCAAAGTTAATATTACTTGAGGTTTGGAAATCGGAATCCTAATTTCAGAGAGGTTTCATTTTCAGAAGGAAGCGAAAGATTATACACATATCTCAGGAAATCCAAACAGAAAGCAAAATTCTAGGTGAATGTCTCTCACTGGTCGCAATTGTTTAGACTGCAATGGTCTGAAATAATGTTGTCACAGGGAAGTTGATACTGTGTTGGCCTATAGCTCTACAGATGAAAAGATGATTTTAGTCTGTAGGGTATCATTTACTAGCACGGTATTTTCAGCATTTCAAAGAATATCAATCAGGAATGCCTGAAAGCTGACATGTGCTTTCCTGAAGTGAGCAAGCCGGTACAATAATTCTTAAATCCTTTCTTGTTGTGGAAGAAATTTCAATAGGTTTCACCATAAAAATATATTTTCTATGTCAACTACAAAAAAAACCCTATCAATCTAAGATCTATCATTACATTTTTTGTAGTTTGGTTGATATGTAATAAACACATACTAAAAAAAGGCAGTTTTAGGTGGGAAATATCTCCATAAAAAGTATTCCCCCAAGGTTTGGGATGAAAATCTCCACTAATATGTTTACATTAAAAAAAGCCATGCGATGATGTCCTTAAAAAGATAAAAAACTAAAGGCTAAACATTTTATTAGCCTTCTAGAAAAGGAAAAGGTTAGACTCTTTACATTTCTTTATGCCCTTACCTTGCTCTTTGAGAGGTGAATATGTATTCAATAAATAATTGTAGAATACAGTAATGTGCATTTGAATAAATGATATTTACCTATTTCTGGTTTATTAAGTTCTTAACTCTATAAAGAGATTCTTGGATGAACATAATGTTTATTGTTCTGGGGTTATTTTTTCCAAAAATCTTTTTTTTTTTTGTTTTCTCCTAGAACTGAGAGATACATGCACAGCTTATTACATCACCTATACTAATTGATATTTGATATTTTAAGTGGTGAATATCTGTATGCAAGTGTTGCTTTTATGCATTCATCAAATAGAGTGGCTTTCATATATACTAATGAATTTTTAGCAACATAGAACAGGAACTCTGGTGGAATAATGGGTTACAAGCTAGACTTCTAACCCCAGGTTTGACAGTTTGAGCCCAGTTGCTCCAAAGGAGAAATATGAGCCTTTTCGCTCTGCTGGTGATTCACAGCTTTGGAAATCATACGGGCCAGCCTCCCCTGTCACTTAAGGTCACTGTGAGTTGGTCTTGACTTGGTGGCAGTGAGGGCTTCGTTCCCTGAATGTTTGCCTGTTAATATACCCATGTGGAGGTAGTGGCAGTATACATTCCATAGCCTGATGGTACCTCCTGGATGTGTGGCCTCTTTATAAGAGACACTGAGAGCTTTTCTCTTTGCCTTCCTGATTGTTTGGATTCTCTATCTGGCTTTGGGAGGGGGGAGGGTGCGAACGGGGGGAGCTTAGGTGACCTGCCAGGCCTGGGAGCTGTTGGCACCCTGCCATGTGCTTGTAGACCTTGGATCCCATGACTCTGCACCTACTACCCTGTGATCTCCCAGTTTTCTGCTTTCTCTCCCTGTTTCGTCCTTGGGCAGCTGCTTGTATCTGAAAGTCTCCAGGTAACATCTGACCCAAGCACTTCAGTTGAACTGTGCTGGGCCATTTTCCTGATAAAAAATTCTTTCCTGTTATAGAGTTCTTTTTATACATATATGAATGTCACTGTTTTTGTTTTCTGGAAACTTAGAGCCTAACCCTGTTCATATTGTTTGGATCATGTCTATTTTCATAAAATGTTCCATAATTTTCTTATTTTCTTTTTATAATATTTTTTTCTAAAACTTTAAGTCCTCTAAAAGAGTTGGTATAGAGGTTGAAGCAGAGTTGAAGAATAAAGAAGCCATCACTTTTCTTAAAAATAATGATGCCTGATAACTGATCCTTTCCGCACTTCATGAAGGCTGGTGTGCTTCTTGCATGTGGACTTTGTTGCTTCTGAGCAAGATGGCCATTTGTTTACCATCAAGCCATTAAGACCCCAGATGCTATATCTTCTGATATCTGGGCACCATCAGCTTTCTTCACCACATTTGCTTATGCACCTGCTTTGTCTTCAGCGGTTGTGTCGGGAAGGTAAGCATCATAGAATGCCAACTTAATAGAAGAAAGCATTCTTACATTGAGGGAGTACATGAGTAGTGGCCCAATATCCTTCTGCTATCTTAATACTAAACCTATAAATATATGCCCATAGATCTATTTCCCCATCCTCATATATAAATACATTTGCATATGTACATGTCTTTATCTGGACCTCTATAAAAGCCCTTTTCCTCACAGCTCTTTCCTCTATTTCCTTTGATTTTCCACCAGTCCCACTATCATGCTCAGTATCTACCAGGGTTTCAGTAATTTCTCTTGATTACATTACCCTTGATCATGCCCCACCAGGCCTCCTACACCCTCCTCACCATTGATTTGGATCAATTGTTATTCCCTTTTTCCTGGGTTTGTTAACACCACTACCTTTCCCCCCACCTTCCCCTCTCCCATGTCCCTTGGAACTGTCGGTCCCATTGTTTTCTCCTAAAGATTGTTCATCCAGCCTATCTTATTTAGACAGATCTGCAGAGATAATAGTATGCACAAAAACAAGACTGAGCAAAACCAAGAAATAATATTCAACAAAACCACAACAACAAACCAATGAAAAAACAAAGCAAAAACAAAATACAACAAGAAAGAAAAGCTTGTAGTTAGTTCAAGGCATCAACAAACAAAAAATCATATCATTGTGCGCTCACCTCCATGATACGATCACCAAAGACAAATGGGTGCATAAACAAATGTGTCAAAGAAAGCTGATGGTGCCCGGCTATCAAAAGCTGTAGCGTCTGGGGTCTTAAAGGCTTGAAGGTAAGCAAGAGGCCATCTACTCAGAAACAACAAAGTCCACATGGAAGAATCATACCAGCCTGTGTGATCAGCAGTGTCAAAGGGATCATGTATCAGGCATCATAAGAACGAAAAAACTTACTATAATGAATAAGGGGGTGAGTGCAGAGTGGAGAGCCAAAACCCATTTGTAGGTCACTGGACATCCCCTTACAGAAGGGTCTCTGGGAGGAGATGAGCCCATCAGGGTGTGATGTAGCAACGATGAAAAATACAACTTTCCTCTAGTTCCTAAATGCTTCTCCCCCGCCCCTGCCTCCCCCCTCCCTGGCTAGACCAGGGGATGTAAGCTGGTGCTGGTACAGATAGGAACTGGAAACACAGGGAATCCAGGGAGGATGATCCCTTCAGTGGTGTGAGTAGCAATACTGGGAGGGCAGAGGGAGGGTGGGTTGGAAAGGGGGAATGAACCTATTACAAGGATCTACATGTGACCTCCTCTATGGGAGAGGGACAACAGGAAAGTAAGTGAAGGGAGACATTGGACAGGGTAAGATATGACAAAATAATAATTTTAAATTATTTTAAATTATGCTTCTTCCATGTGGGTTTTGTTGCTTCTGAGCTAGATGGCCACTTGTTTATCTTGGAGCCTTTAAGACCCCAGATGCTATATCTTTTGATAGACAGGCACCATCAGCTTTCTTCACCACATTTGCTTATGCACATGTTTGCCTTCATTGATCGTATCAGGGAAGTAGACATCCATTGATATGAACTTTAGTTCTTTGATATCTGATAACTGGTCCCTTCTGCACCTTGTGGTCAGGCAGAGTGGTTTGCTTCTTCCCTGTGGGCTTTGATGCTTCTCAGCTAGATGGCCGCTTGTTTTTGTTCAAGTCTTTAAGACCCCAGACGCTATATCTTTTGATAGCCGGGCACCATTAGCTTTCTTCACCACATTTGCTTTTGCACACGTTTGTCTTCAGTGGTCATGTCAGGAAGGTGGGCACCCACTGATATGATTTTTAGTTCTTTGATATCTGATAACTGGTCCCTTGTACACCTTTTGGTCAGCCAAGCTGGTGTGCTTCTTCCATGTGGGCTTTGATGCTTCTCAGCTGGATGGACTCTTGTTTATCTTCAAGCCTTTGAGACCCCAGATGCTATATCTTTTGATAGACAGGCACCATCAGCTTTCTTCACCACATTTGCTTATGCACCCATTTTTTCTTCAGCAATTGTGTCAGTTTCTATTAAATATCAAGTAATATAGCCAGTATACATTTAAAAAAATATCAAACTGGCATGATAATCTTATTGTGTTACGATGTATTTTCTTATTTTCAGGTGACCAGATTTACAATCATTGTAGCTACTAGAGTTTTAGTGTTAAATACATTTAACTAAAGTTGTGGTCACTTAACACATTGTTATTTTGGGAAAGGTCTAATATAAATATCCTCAAGTGAATAGAATGAATACTACTGAAAGACATAGCACAAAGTGATGATGTTAAAAATGTAATTTGGAAAATTGTCCAAGAAACCTTTAATATTTTGACTAAAATTGTAGGGTTTTTTTTACCTGTTCTACGTAAGTTTCCCAGATGGGGGAAAATAACTTACAGAGAATTTTACTTCTATTTTAATGTCTCTTTCTTACAAAGTTAGATTACTCAACATTATCAGCAGATTAACATTTTAATCAGAATTTTAAAAAGGAAAAAGACATGCTGAAATTTGTTTTCAGTAAAATTTGAGAGTATGCAAAGCCTAGTTGATTTTATAGATATCGTTACATATTCAAATGATATACATATTCATATAGAACACATATATAGAATAGACACAGTAAATAGATATATGACATATTGTGTACAAACGCACAAAAAAGAGTGGGTGTATTCTATTTTAAGACTTGATTTTTACATTTTAATATCTCTAAAATTAGAATGTTTTTTACAACTGATATAACTCGTTAGATAAATTATGGCGATCATACTGTTGAAAAGATTATTACGTGTGTTATCTTTTAGATCTGAGCTAAGTTTAATTGGAAAATGTTTGATATTGAGAGTTTAAGGTTTATTTAAAGAGACGTAAGATGAATGACAAGGTAAGTGAAAATGCGGTTTTTCAATTACAAATGTTTGTGGTTACACTGTGTGATAGAAGAGCAGGGCAGTGTGCAGGGGGTCAGAGAGAGTTTTCTCTGCTTTCAGTATATCTGGGCACTAGCTTTCCCTTCTAAGCCCAAGCCTTGCACTATGACTGCATCTAAAGTAACGGATGTAGGTAGTGTTTATTACTCAATGAATCCATGTGTAGCCTATTGTTCTAAAGGAGTTACCATCCACTGACAAAGGAAAAATGTGACATGTTATCTAACATTTAACTAATTAAACAAACACTTGAATATTTTAGTTTATCTACACATGTGGTAAGGATGGCATTTAATTTAATTCTAGCTTAGTGATATTGATTTGAGGATATATGCGGGTTATTCAAATAGTATTTGGGGGGAAATCATAGGTTTGGAGACCTTTATTTTAAAGTGTAGCACTATTGTTTCTTGATGTACCCACTACGTTTGAAGGTGGTATTTCTAGCTCTCTAAAATTTCTGGAATTATTCTGCATTCTTCTATTTTCATCACATTAAACTAGCAGTTATTGTCACCCTCAAGAAATGTAAATCACTTTCCTTCTAAATTCTTCTAGGTTTCAGAGGGAAAAAAACAACTATTATAGAACAAGTTAAGGGATGTAGGATATATGGAATAAGGTTTATTATTGAAATTTTCATAGGAAAGTCAGTGCTATTCTTGAAAAACGAACATTGTTTCTCTGTTGTTAGGGATTGTTTTAAATGAGAAAACATAGATTTGTGCAACTCTCTTGCCACTTTTTGACATTCTGTTACCAATGCAGTTTCCTCTTTTCTTAACAAAATAAAAAGTTTTTTTCTAATAAGCATCGTGATGATCTTCATCTTTCAAAAATAATCAGTCAAGATGGGTGTTAAGTCGCATTGAGTCCACTCAGATGTATAATTATTCTACAGACAATCCAACAAAACACAAACAAGTCCTCTTCCATCTACAGTTTTTATGTGTGAGTACACTGTTGCACCCACTGGGTTAATCCATCTCATCAATGGTCTTTCTCTTGGCCATGGATCTTCCACACTGCCTGGTTTGATGTCCTGTTCCAGGGATTGGCCTCTTTTAATAACATATGCAAAGGAGGTGAGCCAAAATGTTCCATTCTTATCGCTACAGCATTCTGATTTCACTGCTTCAAGATAAATTTGTTTGTTCTTTGCATATTCTTCATAAGCACCATAAGTTAAATGCATAAACTTTTCCTAATATATTGTATTCATTATCTAGCTTTGGGGGCACATGAGGTGGCTGTGAATACTATGTCTGTGATCATACACACCTTAGTCCTAAAAGTGACAAAAATTTGCCCTAAAAAATATCTTGTTTTTGTCTGCTGTTTCCAAGAACATTGGTTGTACATCCATTTAAAATGTAAATGGTGGACAAAGTCAATGATTTCTTCATTTATCATAATGTTGTCTATTAGTCCACTTGTGAGAAATTTTGCTTTCTTTACATTAAACTGTTAAAGGGTTACAGCTTAGAAACTCATAGGGCAAATTCTCTTCTGCCCTACAGGGTCAATCTGAGTGAGTTTTACAGTAAGGAACCTAGAAGGTGTGACAGGTTAAAGAAATAGTTTACATGCTTGATTAAAAATAGCTCAGATTCTATTTGTGAAAATATTATTTTTAAAAATCTATAAACTATTAAGGGTGCAAGGGGAAAGGGGAAGCGGGGAGGGAGGGGGAAGGAAAAAAAGGAAAATGAGCTGATTCCAGGAACCCAAGTGGAAGGCGAACTTTGAGAATGACGAAGGCAATGAATGTATGAGGGTACTTTACTCAATTGATGTATGTATGCATTGTGATAAGAGTTGTATGAGCCCCAATAAAAGATTTATTAAATTAAAAAAAAATCTTACTCAACAGTAAAAGTAAATAACATTGTGATACATGGAAAGAAGATGGACATTTTCAAAGATTCATTATACTTAGAGCTATACTCAGGCTTATGGACGTGCTCTATGGACAAATTTGGCATGAGGAGGGGTGGGAACTATTATCAGTGCAGAGGGAGGTGGCGACACAGCTCCCTTTTCAACATTGTCCTAGCACAAAGCAAGGGGGAGGTCAGCGCAGACACATTGCCTTATCAGCTTACAAGAAGAAGAGAAAGTGAGAGTGTGGGCAGAGATGGTAGCCACACCGTCTGACAGTATATGATTTAACTCTTGGTTTCCAGCCGAGTACAGCGGCATAACAAGAACACCGGAGTGCAGGCATAGCACCTATAGAGGGAGTTACGTCATGACAGCCAGTCAACAGCAGCAAGTCAGCTGTCGGCAGTAGAAAAAGCTGGATTTCCCCTCCAGTAGGAAGCTCCAGGAGGGTGGGAGCCTTTGGGTCGTCCATGCTGAAGTGGCTCTTTAATGACCTCAACTGTTCTGTTCACATCTTTCCTTGGTCTCTTAGATGCACAGTCACACATGAGACGAGAACTAAACGCGGAGGGACTGGAAAGCACAGGCCTCTCCTGGGAACAGACGCGATCGTCAGGCAATCCAAAGAAGCATTGCATTGAGCCGATGTGCTGCAGGTGAGCATTTTAAACTACTCAAGAACAAATATGTCATTTTGAGGACTGAGAGGTGTCTGACTTAGGCACTTTAAGAACTAAGTTGTGTCAAACCCAAGTTGTGCTGTTTTCTATGATCTTATATGTCCGAGAAAAGCAGGGAATAGATCAGGGAGACTGGAGAATGATGAATGCAATTGAATTGTGGTGTTGGAGAAAAATCTTCTATATTCCATGGGCTACTAGAAGAATGAGCATATCGTTTTTTGTGGAAGGAATCTAGTCAGAATGCTCCCCAAAAGCAGAGATGGCGAGAGTTGGCCATGTGCTGTGGGTATGTTATCAGGTGGTCCCAGCCTGTGGAGAAGGTTATAGTGCTGAGTAAGGGAGAGGGTCAACGAGAAAGAGGAAGGCCTCACATCTGGGGACTGACTGGGCGTCGTCAATAGATAGACTCAAACACAAATCACTGGGAGTATGGTGTGGAACTGAGCAATGGCGTTTCCCTAGGACACCTAAGGGTAGCTATGAATAGGAACCGCCGCCTAGCAGCAACAACCACAGTAAAATATTTTGTTCACCAATTTCTTTAACAAAACGAGAAGCATTAATATATTAGTCATAGGCTCAGTGCATGAGCCTCAATAGCTTTTCTTATTGGAGAGCCAGTTAATTTCCCAGCTCTTCCTTAGCACGGAAACTGGTTTAAAAGCGTCCCTCAACTTACTCTAATGTCCTAAGATTCTGTCTTATGGGTTCTCAAATAACTTGACAATTTTTTCTTTAGTTTTCATGATTGTTGCCTTTTATTATCAATAAATTTATATGTCCCATCTTCATTTGTGTTTAGGTGTTGGGACCATTACATATAAATGAAGGAACTTTTAATGCTGTATAAAATAATTAAAAGTAAAGATAATAATCCAGAGAGAGAGAAAGAGAGAGAGAGAGAGAGAGAGAGAGAGAGAGAGAGAGAGAGAGAGAGAGAGAGAGAGAGAGGATAGTTGTCACTGTGTAGTTGTTAGCTATCATCAAGTCAGCTATGACCCATAGCAATCCTATGCACAAGGGAATGAAATATTGCACAGCCTTACACAATCTTCACACGTGCTCACCAGCCTGAGCTCCATGTGAATCCACCAGAAGAGATCCTTATTGCCCATCACTGCTCCTCACCTTTACCAAGCATGATGTTCTCCTCCAAGGACTGGCTTCTCCTGGTCACATGTGCAAAGTGTGGATGAAGAACTCTGGCCCTGCTGTGTGCACGCCAGCAGGTGCCTCGAACAGTCCACAGTGCTTTCCTCAGCCTTCCCCAGCACCGCACTTCCCGGTTCCCATTCTCCTGTGTCTTCCTTACTCCATGTCCAACCTCCACATGTATAGCACTCTAAACAGGGCTTCTGCAGCGTGTTTACTGAATGCACCTCTTCTTTTGAACTCCATGATTAATGCTGTGGATCCAAGCAAGATGAAATCCTGGACTATTTCAACCTTTTGTCAATTTATCGTGATGATCCCCTTCGTCAAGTTTTGAGGATTTTGGCCTTCTTTAAGTTCTGATCCATACTGAGGGCTGCAATCTTTTGTTTTCAGTAGCAAATGTTTCAAGTATTACCCCTTTTCAGCAAGCAAGGTTGTGTCATCCATACTTCTCAGGTTATCATAAAGTATCTTCTAATCCTAATGCAACATTCTTCTTCATATAAGCCAGCTTCTCCCATGATTTGCTCGGCATACAGATTGAACAAGTATGCTGAGAGGATACAACCCTAATGCACACCTTTCCTGATTTTGAACCATGCATTATGCTCTTGTTCTGTTTGTTCAGCTGCCTTGTTTTTTTTTAAAAATCATTTTATTAGGGCCTCATACAACGCTTTTTATAATCCGTTCATACATCATCTGTGTCCAGCACATTTGTACATATGCTGCCATCATCATTCTCAAAACAACCACTCTCCACCTGAGCCCCTGGCATCAGCTCCTCAATTTCTCCTTCATCCCCACTCCCCCTCCCCACAAACCCTTGATATTTCATAAATAATTATTATCTTCTCATATCTTCCACCATCCGATGTCTTCCTCTCCCAGTTCTCCGCTGTCCGTCCTCCATGGAGGAGGTTACATGTAGATTTTGTCATCTGTTTCCCATTTCTCCCTCACCCTTCCTCCCAGCATCACCACTCTCACACTGTTCCTGAGGGACTCATCTGTCCTGGAATTCCCGTATTTCCAGTTCCTATCCATGCCAGTGTACATCTCCCGGTCCAGCTGGTTATGTAAGGTAGAATTGGGATCACGATAGTGGGGGGGGGGGGGAAGAAGCATTCAAGAACCAGAGGAAGATTGTATGTTGCCTCTTGATCCATGTTCCAGTTCCTTTTGAGATTAATGAAATGTTCTGAAATTCCCATTTTCTCAAGATCATCCATAGTTTGTTATGATCAACATAGTTGAAAACCTTGATTTAGTCAATAAAACACAAGCACATATCTTCCTGGTATTCATTGTTTTGAGCCAAGGTTTATCAACATCAACAGGGATATCTCTTGCTCCATATCTTCTTCTGAATGGAGCCTGAGCTTCTGGGAGCTCCATGTCAATGAACTGCTGCAATGATTTTTGGATGGTCTTCAGCAAAATGTCATGTGTGTGTGGTATCAGTGATATAGTTCTATAGTTCAGTATTCCGTTGGGTCATCTTTCTGTGGAATGGGAACAGATATGGATCTCTTCCAGATTCTGTTATTGCAACTCAAATTTTCTTCAATTTCAAAATATCTATAGTTTCAATTATCCAAAGGTTATTACCTTTATTATCAATTTTAATTATTGGAACACCTTGATACTTATGAAAGAACTTTAAATAATAAAAAAGAGTGTAATGATGAATATCTTCAATTCAAAGTACATACGTGCTAAACCTAGGAAACACACTGAAAATATCTCATTGTGGGAAATAATTCACAAATGACAAAAATTATAGGATATTGTCTGAAATTCCTTAAGTAGGCAAATGTTAGGAAATAAAAGTTTAATAGTGGCTTCCAAGTACTAGACGGATGAACTAGGAGGAAACATTTTTTTTCAGAACTTTTTGAATTTCTGTTGATGATCATGGAAAGTTTGGCAATGGATATTAGTGCCCCTTTTGCAGCATGATTGACATACTTTGTGTCACAGGGTTACATATGTGACAGCTCTTGTGCTATCTAAAATTTACAATTAGAAAAAAATCTCATGTAGAATGATTTTTCAAATATTTTATGTGGTATGGTTTGGTTCAAAAGCAAAATATTGTTTTAAGTGCAATGCATTTGGAAAATATCTTATTTGTCATGGCTCTGGCCCTAAAATGCTGTATCTAAATCCTGACTCCACTACTTGTTAACTGTGTGTCCAAAACCAAAACATCTGTCTGGCAACTTGCTGTCTGTAAATGGTAATGGCAATGGCTTTAAATGAGATAATATCAATCAAGTGCTGGAATCATGTCTTGAATGAATATTTTTACAACAAATCCAGAAAGTAAACACTAACACACAAAGGCACATAAAATGGAATAAAATATTATTCATATGCTGGTATATGTATCTGATACTGACACTTTATACTGATACTATACTAACTGTATTTAAACACTTTATAGTCACCTCTAATCTGTAAAAAATGATGTGTACAAACTGGTAGAAGAAAATGAGAAAAGTTGAAGAAGTAATGATTCCACAAGAAAAGACTGATTTGTTGTCAGCTTGAAAATTCACAGTGGATTTTTCATATCATTTGTGAGGTTCAGGTGAAGCTCACATCAAGATTCCATCAAGTGTGATATAGCTGGGGTAAAATGCTGGGAGAGGGCTAGTCTAACACAATGATACTGGTTTTGATTAGGAATATATGTAGGTGAGATGACATTTCAGCTTAGAATCTCATATGGTAGAATAAATTATTTGCCGGGGAAACCAGGACATGGTGTTTATCTGCAAAAGCTAAGACAATTTTGCACTAGCTACATGAAGTAATAAGTAAGCAAAGTAAAAACCATAGCGTCTGCAAACTTTCAAAAACTTCTGAGAAGAATTGTCTTGGAAACTCTTAATACACTTTTAACAAATGCAGCAACTTGACTTATGTACATCTGTTTATATGGTTTGGGAAAATTTTGAATATATCCTTTTTCAAATAGTATAATTTGATAGTTATTGTCCGATTAATGGAGAAAGCCAGGTGTTGCTCAGTCTTTAAAATAATTAGTTTTTGTTTATGTTAAGCTAGGAGGAGATTAAATCATTTTAGTAAAATTAGTATAGATGGTGTTAATACAATCAGTGTGTCTATGAACAATCAGGAGTCCGGAGAGTGTACTTTCAGTCACAGGGTACGGTTCTCCTAGAAGCAAGGTGGAAATGTACATCTGTACAGAACAAAATCCCTCCCTTGGCTGATTCTGTTTTGCTCAAAGCTTGCACATGTGGGCGACACAGCCCTGGGCGGGAATGCAGACCTCGGTGGATTATCTTGGCACCATGTGCGTGATGGGAAGCAGTCATCTATTTTATAGGGGCATTAAACAGTACATGGGCTTCATGATGCAGAAAAGCAGTCGTTTATTCCTCATTTTCCATGGTGTAAATTTTTACTGAATAGCTTGCACAGAAAGTCATCCTTCTTATAAAATATAAATGAAAAAATACAATCATCAGCTCCGTTCTCTCCCAAGCTTTATCTTGTCAGTAGCAAACAGTTAAGCAGAGAAGAGAGAGGAGCATGCTTTCTGATTAAACTGCCGAGTGGTACTTCTGCCAATTTTAAACACAACAAGAGCTACATCTATAACAAGAATAGAGAAAGTAGGTGCACTGTGCAAGGAGACCCTTTATATTCATTAAAAAAATTGAAGAGCAAAAAATATTCCTCTGACCTACAAACTAAGAATTATATCTAAACAACTGTATGCTCAGAGCATATTCAGCCCATAAAAATGTGTGTTATTTCAAATCTAAGCAAGATTCATACACACACACACACACGACTTGAAATGTTTTTCTCTCCACCAATAAGCAGAAATAATATGCATTAGATCAACTCATAAAACTGAAGTCTGTTGTCAAATACAATAATTGAAATGATTTATTCTATTTTATCATGAATTCTAACTCGCATTTGAAATACATTTTAATTTTCACTAAGGTCATTAACTGTGTGTGAACAAATTGGTCATTCAGAAGTATTTGAGTTTCAGCTTGATTTCTCGGCAAGATAAAGTTCTCAGAAGACCTGTGGCCAAGGGCTCCTTGTCATGAGTAAAATATAAATTGAGCTGCCTTGAAATACTTATTCACAACCACAAAGGTAGCTGCATTAAATAATACAAACAGGAAAAAGTATTGTTGGTGAGGCGGATACATGGGAAGCCTTGTGCAGTTCTCAATCTATGTGACTTTGAAATGTATGTGGAAAGCCCATGTAACATTTTTGCATACCAACCTAATATGTGATCAGTGTGAAATCAATCATCAGAAACGTATGAGACACAGGAGAGAACATGATCCCCAAGGGCTGATGGTTCCAAAGAAGATCTCCCAGAGGATTCTGCAATAAACTGTAAGGGACAGATAGGAATTGGATCCAGTAAGAAAGGGGCACTCCAAGGTGGTACACCTTACACTCGGCCAGGGATTGTCGGTCTTCTCACTGTGGACATTACGGCATGGATCATGCTCGCTTGAGTAGGATGCTTAGCCACAGCTCTGTCCTCTCGATGCCTCTTGCAGACACTCATCTTTTGATGGCAGCCCAGTTGTTTGAAGATGTTGTGCAAAGGGCCCTGGAGGAGCAGACGTGGTTTAGGATCCCTCCCAGGGCAGAACGACTGAACAGCAGGGACAAAGAGTGACAGAATGGGAGGAGCGAACCAGCATTCCTCCACCAGAGTGAAGAGCACTATAAGGAGAGTCTGGAACAGGAAGCTTAATTTCCTAATGTAATAGATAATGGGCTGGAAGAAGGTGGCTATTGAATGAAACACTATAATGAATGTAAAGCGCTAAGAACACAACATTTGTACTGGTATGAACAATGACATTTTTCAGATAATAAAACTACAGTGAGACGAACGCAGGTGAACACTTACCCTAATATAAGATAACAAGAACACAGACGAAGATGACAGCGAGTTTTGGAGATGTGGGGAAGGGAAGGCTTTTAAATAAACATTGCAATTAACCAAGATTGTAGAACAGGACCTACTCAGGTTACAGATGTGAGCCATCCTCATCACTGAAAGTCAGTGTGGTATATTATGAAAATTCTTAAAATCATAACCATCACACTATATACAAAAATGAACTCAAAATGAATAAAGACTTACAACTATAAAATGATTGAAAAAACATAAAGATAAATCTTTATGACCTTAGATTATACCATTACTTCTTACATATGTCACTATCACAATTTTAAAATGTTATGCTTCAATGAAACATAAGGGAGTGAAAATAAAGCTCCTTCCTGGGAGAAAATATTTATAAATCAAATATCAGATAAGATACTACTTTTCAGAATACATAAATAATTCTTGAAATCAACACCACAAAGAAAAAGAAAGCACTTCAAAATTAGGCAAAATATATTTTTAAACATTTTATTAGAGGGTCATACAACTCTTATCACAGTCCATACATATACATACATCAATTGTATAAAGCACATCTGTACATTCTTTTCCCTAATCATTTTTTTTACATTTTATTAAAGGCAAAATATTTAAATAAACAGTGATTCACAGAAGATTTAACGGTGACTTTTGAAAGATGTCAAGATTGTTAGTCATTCCATAAAACCAAATTCACTGCCACGGAGTTGATGTTGATTCATCACGGCTAGGAAATAACAGGTCTGTTCCTGCAGCTAATTGAACTGGTGGTTTTGAACTGAAGATTTTTTGGCTAGCAGCCCAATGCAGAACTCATTGCCCCACTAAAACTCCTTGTTATTAGTCATTCAGGAAATATAAATTAAATACCACTTCACAACCCCAAAGGTGGATGTGCTAAATAAGAAAAACAGTCACAAATGTTGTTGAAGCTGTGGATAAATTGCAAGACATATATATAGTCTCTTTGGCACCTTGTCCAGAAGTGTCACATGAAGTTGCAATGTGAATCACGAAGACTACTCTAAATGTAGGAAGAAACTTTGAAAAAGGTGATGGAAAAAGGAATTAAATGAAAGAGATTTTTTTCATGAACATTTTGAAGTCTCCTTATATCAAAATACATACACGGTGTATATGCATTAATATTTATAGCAGTATTATTTATAAAAACCTAAAAGTAAAAACAATTCAAATACTAACAAAATTGGTGACTCTCATTGCCTGTCAATCAATTCTGACTCCTAATGACTTCACAAGACAGAGTAGATGACTCCTGTGGGTTTAGAAAGCCCCATCCTTCTCCCAGGAGTGGCTAGTGGTTTTGAACGGTGAGCCTTACAGATCACAGTCTACTGTATAACCACTGCAATAAATTGGGATAGAACCATGCAGTGGACCCTTAGGAACTAAGAGAAGTACTCACCAATACACGTTGTAGCACAGACAAACCTCAGATACATTATGCTGCTAAAGTAACCAGATGCAAAAGTCCGCAGCTTGCAGGGTTTATTTTATAGGATGTATCCAAGAATAAATTAATCGCCAAACCAATAAATGCTACCGGAAGAGCCTAAACTACCAGAAATTGAGCAACATAGGCACATAAGAGTACCCTATAATGGTTATAGGACTTCTTTTGGGGACCACAAGCATGTTCTGTAAGTAGATAAATGAGAACAGTTGCAATATGTACATATAATAAAATCATTTAATATCACATTTTAACAGGGGGATTTAATAGCTTGTGAATTATATCTCTATTTTACAAGTATGATCATAAAGAAACTTTAAGAAATATAAAACAACATAAAACATGGCATAAAAAATCTTGCTAGAAAACAAATTGAATGAGAAATAGTTTAATCCATCTGCTTTTTGTTTCCTTCTATATCAATTTTCAAGAAATTATAGTTCCTTCTATATATGCTTCACTCCTCCATACACAATAAAAATTAAATTCAATATATGCAAAATGCTTTTGAGTATTGTTGGATAACCTTTTGAGATTAAAAAATACAAAAAGATTTATTATCCACCATGAACAATAAACCCTAAAATACATAATATTTGTAAAGTATTTAAATTCAAGAGTAAAATTATTTTAATTCTGAAATTTGTCATTAAAAATGAACTTACATCTTTCTTAGTGTGAAGAAGGAATCTAAGATCCATGTTTTTAAAATAAAATAAAACCCTTGTATTTAATTCTGAGAATCTGCTAAAAATTCTCTCCATATTTTCCAGAAATTCCTGACAATTTATTTAAGAAGTAAAACATGAGCTAATTTTAATGTTTGCCTTCTTGTTTTTCTTAGAAGGTGATAAAGATAAAGAAGATTTTCTCTGCATTGCTCACTTTTCTTCAGTCACATGAGCCTTTCCTCTTGGCTAGAAGAGATGCGGAACCCTTCTTGAGTTAGCTTCTAGCGTCAGAGTTCTTCCTTCAGGAAGTGCAAGTATGGCAGAGTCTCATATAAGGATAAATATAGCATGCCATGGACCTTAGAGAAATATCTATTCAGACCTCCCAAATGCCCATATTTTTATACATCAGCATAATGTATAACTTTGTAATTAAAACAGAGATTGTAATGCCTATTTTAATAGGAGCATCAGTGATGTAGTGGTGGGTGTATTGGCTTGCTAACCCCAGGACAGCAACAGTTCAAGTCCACCAGCTGTTCTATGGGAAAAGTTTGAGGCTGTCTTCTCCCATACAGTTTAAAAAACTTTTTTTATTGGGAATTAAGTGTTTATATGATTTTAGTATTCAACAATTTAAATAACTTATCAAACCTACCAACAGCTTGCCCTGCCCTACTTTTTACTCTTCTTCCTCTTGTGGAAAAGTATCTCCTCCTTCGTCCTAGCTAGCACCTCTCTGTGCTCTAGCCTATTGCTTCCCCGACACTCTTGCCAGTGGTGTTCCTCAAAATCAGTTTCTCTTGGTGTGAATATCTTTTATCATGATTTTTAATCTTATAAAAATTGCCTCATATGCTATTTGTCCACTTGTGACTGACTGACTTCACTCAGCATAACGTCTTCCAAATCCATCCACATCATAAGGTGTTTCATAGTGTTATTGTTACTCTGTGCCAGTTTCCTTGTGTGTTGTAGTAACGTTTATTCATTCTTCCACTAGGGGCATGCAGGTTGTTCCCTTCCTGCTGGTGTGAATCACGCTGCCATGGGTTTGGATATATCTGTTTGTGCTATAGGGCTCTTTCTGTTTTAACGTGAATATCAAGTAAAGTGAATAGTAAGTCATGTGGTATTTCTACTCCCAGTAGTTTGGGCAAGCATCACACTGCTTTCCTCAGTGGTGAATGACTTTAAATTCCCATCAGCAGTGTATGATGGTTCCACTCTCTCTACACCCTCCCTCACACTTATGATTTTCTCCACTCTTTAAAACCTTTGCCATCAATGCCAGTGTGAAATGATTCTCCTCCTCTTTTGCACTTGCCTCTCTCAAGTGGCTAGTGATCCCAAGGTGTTCTTCATATGTTTGCTAGCTAGGGTGTCTTTGTGGGTGACTGTCATTTCAAATCCTCTGCCTGTTTGTAATTGGATTATTCATCTGTTTTTCTTATGAGAGGTTGAAGTTTTCTATGAATTTTAGAGATGAGTCTTTTGTCAGATATATCACTGTCAATTTTTCCCACCCTGTGGGCTCCCATAAATTTAAATTCCCAGAAACCCAAAAGGGTAGTTATGAGTCAGAAGTAAGTTGATGACTGTGAGCTTGATCTTGCAGAACAGATTATACAGTAAAAAGGTCAATGGCTTCCTGTAGCAAATGAGGGCCAATGAGTGTTGAAATGCAGGTGGTGAATACTTAACTCTGTGAACTCCGGCTGCTTGGGCAAGTTCACGAATGTCGTAGCGCTGTGTCATTTTCACGTGTACCTAATTGTATGGTGCAAAAACTCAGTATCACTCACCACTACTGGAAATCACACATTCTAAAAAGAAAGCACAAAGGTTCTTCTAAAAATATATTGAAACATATAGCTTTGAAAGAGGTGTGAATGAACTCATTCCTCGATATCAAAATACTTACAGCACTATTGAGTGTGGGTCATAACTCATGTGTAGAAGAGGTCTTCCCCGGGTGACATTAGCCTCACAGTTCCCTGGGTGTCCTGAAGGCATCAACAACTGTATCATCTGGAAACAATTTTCTCATGATCCCTTTTCCTTATTTTTCCTCTGGTTTACCTGTAAAATGAGGGTTAAAATGGTAAGGAATAAATATGTAGACAAATATATTAAATTTTTGCATAAAATATGGTAGATGAAATTGGTGTATATATACTATTCTTATAGGGATTTACAATATACCCGAGACCATAATTAAGTTTAAGTAAAGGAAATAGAACATAAAAATCAACAGAAAAAGGTTTTATCATATATAAATCCAATGATTACATCATATTTCCTTCTACTCATGAAATATTAAAACAAAAATGTGCCAGATGAGCCTATGTGTATGCAAGATAAAGGTTGCTCTTTATCTAAATATCAGCTAAAATGTTCAATATAGAGATAATTAAGATGACAAAAGTCTAGGAGATGGCATTTGCTTTTCCTCTTCCATACCCCAAGCCTGGGCAGGTACTCATTCATGCGCTGTGGATTAGACAAATAGCGTTTGAGCTCACCAGGGTGGCTCGCTCGAGCCCATCTTGTATAATCGTGCGCTTTGTCAAAGAATTGAGAAGTGTTGTCTAGCAGTTTTCTATGTGCAGTATAAGTGTGCATTAAATGATCATTTTGGGATTCCAGCAAAACATTGGAGAGGCAGTTTTAGGAGCCTTGGCTGCAAACAATACTTCAGTCATACCCTTACATCCCACCCTCCCCCCTTGAGAGTCCCTACATGAAATAAGGAGAGCAGTTTAGATTTTTTCTCTGAATTCACATACTCTTCATAAAACTCATATCTAATAAATCATATGAATCTAATCACATTTGCATACTAAAACATTATCATAACTAAGAAATTCCTCTAATTTACCTTGCATTCTTTTTATTTTTCATTATTTCTATCATCTGTCTCTGTCTACCTATCAATCGAGCCATTCACCTACCCATTCATCAAATATCGAATGACTTTGTCTCTGTATTATGTGGTGGGCAATGTTCCAGTTGCTTAAGACATATCTCTGAAGACAAACAAACAAACAAACAAACAAACAAAACTTTTCCTTCAGTTTCTGAGTCGGTAAATCTTGATGGGAGAAAGTAGCCTCCTTAACAACTACTGGGTTTGAAGTGGTGAACATCCGGCTAACAGCCCATGGCAGGCTTCGTGTACCACTGAGGTTAATTGATGCCAAAGGTCACATTTCTTGGTTGTTTTGACAAAATGATCCCTATTGTAGAACATAATCAGTTTGTTATTCTCATTAGACTTATGATTATTAATATTCAATGGAAAATAAGCTTATTTCATTAATTATTTTATAGCTTTATTAATGTAATCTAAAATATCATAACATGATTTAGTCCTTATTCATAACGGACATTCAAGAAGCATCCAGGGTATTTGTCTATGGGTAAAATCACAATAATGAACATTCATGTTCATTAACTATAGGGGGGATATGCTCCAAAATTGATGGGGAGCTGATTGTACAATTCTGCATGATATGATCAAATGATTGAACAATTTAATAATATGATAAGTGAGTTACTTTCCAAGAAAACTGTTGGAAAAATAAATTTTTCATTTAATAAAAAATAAACATTCTTGTTCAAGCAACTTGACATATTAGTGCTTTGATATCTATAGAGTGATTCTGAAATGTGGAATTGAGAGACAAACTCTACTTCTATTTGAAAAAGTAGAGAACATATGTTGTAACTTCCTCACTAGTAATTGATAGTAGTGGCCACTTCACCTTATGTTTACAATCACTGGATGGTATTTCAGACGTCATTGTTTCCGTGGGTGCCTAAACAGAAAGGTACATTGCTTGCTGCTGAGACTTGCATTTCTCTCAATAGGAATCAAGGACTAACACCACATAAGAAGTTAGTTATGTGATTCTGGGAATTATCTGGTTTTTTTCTACATTCATTTAATTGTTTTTGCCTTATCCAGGAAATGATTTCTTTCTTTTATAATCGATTTTACCTGTTCCTCATATATAGTTGCACTTCTTTGATCAATTCTAGCACTCCATAATTTCCCTGCGTCTTTTGCTCTTAATCAGGATTTCACAGGATTGAGCTACCATGTTAGTTGTTTCTGAGAAAGAGCTTTTCACTTAAATTTAGTATTTGTGTGTTTGTCACAACAGGATGGTATTATGCTTGGCAGTAAACAGGTTGAGTTAAGGAAGTAATGTTGCTTTAATGGTGAAAGAAATGGAAGTTTAGGAAGATGATTACTTAAATTGGAGACAACGCAGCATGTGCACACAGAGAGGTACAAGCTTACCAATTTTCTCAAATTTCCCCCAAAGAGGCAAACAACTGCTCAGGAGGAAGGAAATATCCTGAAAGAGAAACTTCATGGCAATGCAAAAGGACGTTTTTATATCCATGTCTCCCTGGCCCTCAACTCAGCATGTTGGAGTTTGAAATTGAGAGCCTCCTCCCAGCCAGGTGCAAGCCCAATGTCAGCCCCTTCCCCAGGTCTCCCCGAACTCAGTCGTTTTTGCCCCTTTGCAACCCCATGCGCCTTGGAAACCATGAGCTGCAATTGTGCACACCACTATTTAAGCAATGATTTTAGAGAGTTGAACAAAGTCCTATCTACTTGTTTCATGTGTCCTGTCATTTGTTTTCTATTAACTAGAAAAAATATTGCTCTGGAAGATTTCACATATGCTTGCATCGTGGTCCATTGATTAAGTATTTGGGGACCAAAATGTTGCCCGTTGGAATACACTGGCCACTCCAGGGGATAAAGATAGTGCAGTTTTCTGTAAAGATGTGCAGCTTTGGAAAACCTCTGGTAGCACTTGTCCAATGGGGTGCTGGCAATCAGTCATGGAAGCAGCAGTACAGAAATCAGAAGAAGACATGTTGCATTGGGGAACCTGCTGCATAAGACGTCTTTAAAGTGTTGAAGAACAAGGATGTCACTTTGAGGATTTAAATATATCTGACCTGAGCCATAGGCATGTAAAAGTCAATGACCTCATTAGGAAGACTACAGCAGGATTAATACCATTGAATTATGTTGGTGAGGAATAGTGAACGTACCATGGATTGCTAAAAGCACAAGCAAATCTGCTGTGGAATACTCAATGTGTCCAGTACATTCCGCCACAGCCTAACTCGATATGACAGAGTAGAGCTATCTGGTGAAATTTGACACTAATGATTTACAGGAGTAGTAAGCCTCATCTTTCTCTCATGGAGCAGCTGGTGCTTTTGAACTGATGACCTTGCCATTATCAGCTCAATGCATAACCCACTGTACCACCAGGGCTCTTTGTCTTGGAACAAGGAAAGCCAAGTAGTCCTTAGGAGTAAGAATAGAGAGACATGTGGTTAAGAGAGATCAGACTTTGGAAAAGGACATCAAGCTTGGTAAAGCCGGGGGTCCATGACAAAGAGGGAAGCAGGCAACAAGATGTACTGGTAGAGTGGCTGCAACATTGGACTGAAACAACAGGTAGTGTTTCCTTGTGTTGGACACAAAGTAATTGTGAGTCAGAAGCAACTCAGTGGCAGTGAGCAGCAACCACAGATTCAAGTCAGGCATTGATAGCATTTTCCAGGATTATTTCTTCTGGGTGGATGGGTAGGTAGGTGTGTGTGTGTGAGCGTATGTGTGTGAGTGTGTGTGTATATGTGTGTGTGGTGTGTATGTGTGTGGGGGGATAGGGGTGTGTGTGTGTATGTGTGTGTGTGTGTGTGTGTGTGTGTGTGTGTCCTCCCTTTCTATTTTTCGGAACTCCCACAATGGACATATTTGATAGGTGGTTATGTTTGATCGTGCTTCGTAGGTCAAGTAAATTAACATCTGTGCTTCCCAAGAACAGTTTCTTTTGACTGCTGTTTTCCTGGGAAAAGATTATATTTTCCTGTTTTTCACTTGACTAGTCGTTTTCATTACTGTAAAGTAAGCATTGTCAATAATATACTGTGACAACATTGGGAATCAGATCTCGTGTCAACACCTTGGTTGGTTTTTGTCGATGCTTTTTTTTTTTTCTTTTCATTACTTGCTGCTTTTGCTCTTTGAATTACCTCTTTGTACAAATGTTTAAAAATCTATATTATACAGGATATATTTATATATCAAAAACGAAGTCTCTCTACCATCAAGTAGATGCTGACTCATAATAATCCTCTAAGGCAGGGCAGAACTGCCCCTGAGAGTTCCCAGGATTGTAAATGTTTATGAATAGAAAGCTTTGTCTTTTCCCATGACTGTGTGGATAGATAAGAGGTCGAGGATGCCTCCACTTGGCTCTCCTGCTCTGGGCAGTGGTGGGCATACCCAGTGCTACCCATCATGCTCTGTGGAGGATTTTGGAGGAGTAGAAACTCTTGCAGTTCTTCCAGGACCCCACCGGGAACTGTTCTTAAGCCAGCGTGTTTCCCATTCTTTGCCAGAGGCTTTGTTTTGCGTGCAGGTTGAAGGCTCCCTAAAAGATCCCGAGGGTCACAAATGAAGACCTTCCAGGTCAGCTGCCAAGAGAAGATGGGTTCTTCCCACATTTTTCCTAGATATATGCACATCTTTGCACATGGCATGCTCTTCTAAATCCCAGAAAATATGCTTGGTTTTTTCCATGTTATCTGCAGCAGGTACTGTATGTGCAAGGGTTTTTTTGTTGTTTTTTTTTTTGCTTTTAAGATTGTTGGCAGTCTCTGGCTTAACTCTAATAATGACCTTCTTCCCTCAAGCAGCTACAATGCGAAACAACTGCTACTGAATCCTTTTGAGAATCAAACAGGGTGTAAAGACTTTTCCCACAGAGTAAGCTCACAGTCAGGTCCCAAAAAGACAAGCTCTGAGAATGAAGCCTTGCCAAAGAGCTGTCGTGAAGATCAAATAGCAATAAGTCTCTCAAAGTGGGGCTTCAGGGGGAGGGACAGACTCATCTCGTGGCTTCCCAGGGCCTGCTGGGACTGCTGATTCTCACAGCTACCGTCGTTCTGAAGCCAACGGCATTTGAGTGTAGAAGAGTTGGGCAAAAGGTCAATTAAAAGGCTATCTCCAACCTGGGAGATTTTACTCAGAGTGAGTCATTGTTCCCTGAACACTTGCTCCTCAGAGTTCCGACTGCCTGGTTAATGTGCCGTACTCTGAAAAAGAGTTAGCCCCGTTTGTTGTCGCACGAGTTGGTTTGTCGGGGAAGTCGGTTGTACTGCTCTGCACCACGTCGTGTCAGAAGTGCGTTCCATGCCGCGCCTTTGGAACAAGTCTTTCCTTCCTGGCACACACCTAACTGAAAGGCCCTTCCTCTCCTCTACTGTCCACGGAAGTGTTCTTGAACTTATATCTCTGAACATGTTACTCTGGTGGTTTCTTTGATACCTTTGGCCTGCCCCTACACTGAGATCAATCTAATCTCATAAACTCAATAGAAAATTATGTTATTTTCTATATTATAAAAGTTATAATATTATATTATCTTCACACACATGTGAAATATTCTACAGTGTGGCCACATGGGTCTGTTTTTAATTTGTGTAAAGTTGTTTAAAAAAACACATATATGACATGTCTTTAATAGATACTGTCATTGTTCCCTTGTGGCAGCTGAGGAATCTCGGGAGCGACTTCAGAAGGATGAGGATGCCGGTTACATGGCTCTCATTTACACATGTATCAACCTCCAGGTTTCCCGCATAGCTGTGTAAATAGTAGTATCCTATTTTGAAGTCATAAATTCACAAGCAAAAAGAAAATGCTAGACAAGGGAAACACTATTTTACAAGCTTGAGCGCGTTCTCCAATCCGAACACCACCTAAACTCGCTTCTCTCTCCCTTCTCCCTGACCGAAGACTGAACGTGTATTGGTTTGCAAGGATCAACAAGGCCTCCCAGTCTCAGCACAGAACACTTCGGTCAGGTTGAAAGCTGGATCTTCAAAATAAGTCAACCGACTGAATTTAACCTATCAGCTTCTGCTTTTATCGAACCCCAGGTATGCCACTATCAGATTTCTACCCTTCAGGCAAGAAATTAAAATAATTATCTCAGGAGACTCCAGCCAGCCAGCCAGCAAAGAATGAAAGTCATTGGCAGGAGGGTCCCCTCCAGAGGCACCCACTAGACTCGATTCTCTGTGGAATAGCAATATAGTAAGAGCTCAGAATTCTCTGAATAATCAATCAAATATATAGTAGCGGGGGAGCATTTCTAATATGGAAAGCGCAAACAAATCAACCAAAAGTCAGACAGAAGCTTCCAGGAAAATAAAATACAGAAAGAAGAGGCAATCACAACAAAGTAAAACTCGTTGGGACCTTCAGAGACAAGAGGAAGCGTGAGACCCAGATAACAGATGCTAGAAGAGGAGAGAGAAAAGGGGAGGAAAACTATACAAATTGAAACATGGGAAGCAAATTCTTATAACAATTCTTATAATGCCTCTTTTCCTAGACCCACTGGAGAGCATTCCTAAACAGAAACGCAATTCCAACCACAGAGGCACAATTACTTAAGACGTTTTCCTTTTTTTTGCCTCCACTTCTATTTATGGCTGAATTGCAGTGTCATATATTTGAAAATGCGTATTATTTTATTTAGCTATGTATTTGTATGTGTACCTGTATTAAGTACTTTGTTCTTAGTCTATCCCTGTTTTTGAAGGTAAATAAAAATACAGCATCAAAGTAATAGATATCACCACTGAATAAGAAAAACAAAATGTGAACCTATTGTTTCTCGACCTGTCCACCATTTAGGCCTACACACTTTTGAGTAGAATGTCCCCATCCCTCTAACCGACCCCTGAACATTTTTTCACTCTTGTGTTTACAACAAATCAAAATGACAGTTTAGACATCCTCACGGGACTCAAATCATATTCTTCCAAAATGTTCTTTGGGTTTGGGGAACAAAAAAAGATTGAGTGGAGGATGGGGATAGGTTTCCCAACAAAATTCTCATAAGCAAATACTTGCTGCCCTGGAAGGATGAGCAGGTACTTTATTGTTTGGGGAGTGGGGTGGGGGAAGAGGGTATCAACACCAATCTCTGGTCTTTTCCTGAGAAATATGGATTTCAATTTTCTTTAAAAAATTCTCCCTAATAATCCTCCCAAACCTCCTATGTCCTGGAAAATCCATTGAGACGACACCATTCAGACCCCATTGGGCACAACCTGAGGGGAACTCTGTCTTGAATTCAAATGGCCCTGCAGCTTCCCCCCAGAGGCTACTATGTTTCTTTGGACCTGTTTGTGAGGGATCCTAGGGAAAGTAATCTAAGTGTATTACTGAGAGAACATGTCTGAAACCTTCCACTGAAACCTTCATGTCTGGTCCCAGAGACATAATTAAATGTGTTCAAAATATGCACAAGTCCATGCATGTGTGAACTGGAAATACTGTGACAATACTTTTTTATTCATCTTTGTATATAGTTTGTGAAAACACTATATCACCCATCACCTGATTTAACAAATTTGCTTGATTAACTCTTTTCCCAGTATGCCATCATGGCTCATTACAAATGCATGCTGACTGAGTTAATTGCATACTTATCAGAAGTCAGTTGTGGCTGTCTAATAATCTATGTTAGCCCATGACACCAGTTGTTAATCACTGTAAGTAGATATTCTGTCAACAAATAAAATTGAATGTGGATTAAAAATGTTTCCTAAGTAAGTTTTGGAAAAATTTCATAAAAACTTATTAAAAATTCAGTCAAATTGGGTGTAATAAAACAATGTACTAGAATAGAGGGGACATCGTAAAATTTCAAGAAAACACCACAAACATTACTTTGGATGTTCCTGAATGCTTTTTCTCTTCAGAAAAATAATATAAAAAGCCTAGTTGTGTCATAACTATAGATTAAAAAACTGAAACAAAGCAAAACTCCCCTCATTGGATCAACTATATGTGTCTTTAAATTAAAGTCGATGTGTCTTTAAATCAGAGCAAACTGCTTTAGCACTGATGAAACATACAGCTTCCTCTAGTTCTTGAATGCTTCCTCCCCCCACCCGACTATTAGGATCCCAATTCTACCTTACAAATCCAGCTACACCAGAAGATGCACACTGGTACAGACAGGAACTGGAAACACAGGGAATCCAGGACAGATGAACCCCTCAGAACCAGTGGTGAGAGTGGCAATACCAGGAGGGTGGAGGAAAGGTGGGGTAGAAAGGGGAAACTGATTACAAGGATCTACATATGACCTCCTCCCTGGGGGATGGACAAGAGAAAAGTGGGTAAAGGGAGACTTCAGACAGTGTAATATATGGCAAAATAATTTATAAATTATCAAGGGCTCAGTTTAAAAAGGATTAAATGAGTAGAAAAGAAAGTAATAGCTGCATCTCAATCCTATGTCTTAGTTTTGAAATTATAAATGATGAGTCATCATGGAAATATCCCTTTTCGTGTATACTCTCAGTGACTAAAAAATCTATATGGAGTTATTTATTTGCCTTTGTAAAATTAATTTATTCATGAATAAAAGGCACACTCGGAGTAACAATAAATTGAAATAATTTAAAGATATAAATATATAGAAAAATATAGTGGAGATATTCTTTAAGAGCTGTATTTTTTTAAGTAGGAATAGGCTTCATATGATAGATAATACACAACTCACCAAAATACATGATGATAAAAATTTTTTAAAACAAACTTTATTTTATAAAACATTTCAATCAAATAAAAGGGAAACGTTGTAGAGAAATATTTTATACTCTATACCTGGATTATTTTAGTATGTAATACTTATCACACTTTGTGAAGAAATATTGATACATTGTTATCAAACAAAATCCACACTGCTGACTCCAGGGAATTGGAAATTTATGACTTTGATTTTTCTCCTTTTTATGCCTTGCTCTGTTCCCTTCCATTCCCTTTACTAATGAATGGTGAGTCATTCGGATTGGTGGTGACCCTGTATGTTCAGAATAAACATGTTTTCCTTTCCATTTCAAAGGCTTATTTTTGAAGTATATGAAAAGATATTTTCTTCTGAGACAGCCCAGGCTAGACTTGAACTGTCTTTCCTTTAGCGATGTACCAATTCCCACCACCAGGGAACTTCCCTAAGTCCTACATATAATGTGAGTCAATGCATTACTTTGTTACATTAGCACAGATCCAGCAACAAACATTCTTTTTGTGGGGAGAGGTGGCTAGCCTGTCTTTCATGCCAAATTGGAGGGTGGGAGGGGGAACAAAAGCCTAAACTTAAATTAAAATATTTTTTAATCAAAAGATAGTTTATTGAGCTTCCATTAGCATACCATAAAATTCAGTAATTCAATAATATTAAGGGTTATGCATTTATCACCGCAATAAACTCTGACCCATTATCTGTCTTTCTGGTATCCATTCTTGTTGCTTCCCTATGAATCGACTCCCTCAAGTCCTTGCTAAGCCCTTGTGAAAGAAGTGCACCAGCTGTGTGATCCAAGGATCACAAAGAATAAAATCCAAAACTAATGGGGGGAGTGGTACCAGAACCTACATGTTAAATGCCCAATTTATGGAACATTACAGATGATTGTGGAAGACCAAAAACCATGTGCAGGATTGCTACACAGACAGTCTCCAGTGAATCCCCACAGACAGCCTTAATAGCTAGTGGCGAACATTTGAAAGTGGAATTCAGCTGCTATTTTTAGGCTGAAATGTAACAGCTTTCCTTGAGAGCTCCCTTTTGACTTTTTAAAAATTTGTTGTATTTTTAAACATATTTTCTGCTTTCCTTCCATTTGAGGGTTTCTCTCTACTTTTGGTCATTGTTGCTAGTCATATTTTGCCCTGTTTTGATGGGATCTGTACTAGAAGTAGGCATTTTCACAAGTTCTAAACTCAACATCAGAGTGCCATCGACCGATTCAAACTGATAGTGTCCCTATAGCATACAGTAGAATCATGCCTGTGTGTTTTGGGGACTATGAATCATGACAGGAGTAGAGTTTCATCTTTCTCCAGTGGGGAAGCTGGTCATTTTGAACTGCTGAACTTGTCGTTACCCAATGAGTATGCCACTAAGCCACCAGGGTCGCCCCAAAAACACGGAATGCCACACTGTATTTATGCCCTGCCTAACCTCCATTTAAGATATGAACACACTGCGCATTCCTATACACAATTTGTTTGAAGAAAAGGATATCCTCGTCCTTTCCCTCAAATAAGTATGACAGGAATTATTTATTGCTTGAAGGCAAGTAGAAGGTAATTTTAATGTACCTAGAAAACTGATATGTATAAAGAGGAAACATGAAATAGCATGTGTTTTGTCTGGAGCTCCTCAATTCTGTGGAGGCTCTTCAGAAAGCACCGGACACTTGAGACTGCATGAATAATGTGCATTTTCCTTCTGTGAACATTAAATATAAGCCCCCAGTGGTAATTTATTGAAGACTGTGGGGGCTTCGGCAGCCTTTCTGTCGTCTCTAAAGTGGAGTGATGCAGGACTGTGTTAAGTCCAATTTGTAACCTGTGACCCCTAGAGGCAGCTTCACCGTACCCTCTGCGGTTTCTATGCTTTGGGATTGATTCAATTGGTTATATTGTTTATATCTCTTTTTCACGATCTTGTCCATCCCTGAGCCCATTCCTGTCTTATTCAGTCCCAGCCACATGATTTTCAGACCTATGTGAATATGTCCCTGTACTTGTGCTACAATTTTCTTGTTCAACTTACTTTTCTATTCACTGTGATTCATTCTGAGCACAAATAATGTGACCATACCCGCAAGCCTATTTCAGTACTTTTGCATCATGCCGACACTTCTATCATATGTATGGAATGCTAATCTAATGTTTCCTGTGTGTTTCTGCCCTGCTGAATGCGGTGGTTCTCTAGGGTTTGCGTCTCCCCATCCTACTGCCTCTCCTGGGAGGGCCCTTCTTAGCATGGTTAGTTTCTCACTCTAGAGACATAACTTTTCAAACCGATAAATCACAGCTACACCGAGACACCCTGGGGATGAATTCATGGGAAAGAGACGCAGCATATCACTCCATAATAAGCCATTCTCACCGAAGATACTTTACTCAGGAGGAATTCCTGAATTCATTTTAAATTTCCAGAACTGGACACCGAGCATATCCTTTTTCCTAGAAGTATTCAATGTTAGCCTTTCACTAATACTGCCCCAAATAACCCTTATGCCATGGAAAGAGCTCCTTTTTGCCTTGCAAGACAATCCCTTGAGACTCGGTAGCCTTTGCTTTGGGATCCATTAGCCTTCCTGATATTCCAAGTTGTAGCTTTTAGAAGTTAGTCTCTGCAGATAATTAGGAATGTTGATGATTCGTGCTAATGCTAATGAAAGGCAGCCAGCCTGAGAAAATGATCAATAATAGTATTGTCAGTGTTGTGGTTTGCTGGTCGCTATCCTAGATGGATGCGTTCTGGGTGTCTGGCTGGGAATACAGGGACGCTGTAATTGTATCGCCTCAGCAGCTGACAGATTTGGGAGCATGTTCTGCCATCAGCTCCACTCTGAATTCTCTGCACTTGATGATTATGTGATAATAATGAAATTACAAACTCAGCTCAATGAAAAAAGAGTTTTACCAGTGAAGATGCATTTTAGATATCAATCACAATAGTACATGTTCGGGACTGGTAATGTTACAATCCTCAAGGAAATACTGTCCCCTTTGTGGGCGAGGAGGATGAGAAATCTTACTTGCTTAATTTCTTACTAAAACATCAGGACAGAAGATAAGGTGTATACAGAATCAACAAGTAATTTAGCTCCTTTATAAGTTTCCAGGGAAACAGAACTATATAAAACTAAGAAGGAAAGGCATTGAAACTTCTGGCTTTTCCTTGGCCTTGATCACTGACACTTTCAACATTGCTTTTCTCCATACATTGTGTAAAGCAACCAAGTCCACACACTAGTCAGGAGTTGGACATCATACATAAAAAAACTGAATAAACATTGGTGAGAAATAGGCAGTATGTAGTGAATAGTTCAAATGTGTACATATAGATTTCCTTTTAAAATTCAACTTAAATATTACGTATGAGACACTTAATCTATGAGATTTACTATGAGATCTATGAGATAAACTATCCCATTAATTCCCAGTTTAAAGAGGATTTTCAAAAACTGTGTTTGTCCTGTGTGCCTCTCAGATAAAATGTTGTCATGGCATCACTCTGGAATTTCTGGGCTGACCCCAAGTCACTCAGAATGAACGGCTTATCCAGGTTGTCCCAACAGAGTCTGAAGCACCCTTCAAAGCTCTCCGAATGGGTCCTCTCGGACCATGAGCTTTGAAAAAGAAGATGCACTTTGCAATGTGGATCTGGAGGAAGAGAGGTAATAGGGTAACACTTGGCACTGTAGTATTAGCCTGCAGGTTACTCATATACACAGAGAGCACATGCCTGATTCGTCATTAGAACAACGCCTATTGTGCTACAGGACAGTCCTGTCCAGAGTTAGTTTCTTTGTAGACTGGTTTCTTGCTGTGCTCATTTTAGTAAATGTTGCTATTGAATGTTCTTTCATGGAAGTCCAGGGAAATGGTAATATGTGAACAATTCAAAAGGGTATCTTCTTTAATCATCAAAGAAATGTTAAGTAATTTTCTCATTTGCTTTCTTTACACACTGCTAGATTTAATCAAATGCACTTTTTTATAGAAATAATATGTTTCCTCATATGTTTCTAGTAGTCATCATCAGTTTTATTCAAACAGGCATTTTCTTTACCAAACAATGATTTTTAAAAGTTTAATTCAGTTTTTATACGTTTTATACCCCATTACTAGCTTTATCTTTGTTTTTTCTAGTTGAACATATTTTAAGTATTCTTTTTTATCCATCAAAATAAAACTTCGTTGAGTACATACATCTTATAATGATGTGTGGGAGGCATTGTTTATTAGGTAGTGTACCCTCTATGTGCAAGAGTCAAAGGCCACACACAATTTAAACCTTGGATGTCAGGAAAAACTGGAAATTGTCATTTCAGAAACTTTTTTTCCCCTTTTCCAGGAAAAAAAGAAGAAAGTATTTTGACAGAAGGCTCCAAGGTGAGAGAGAAAAAAGCTGTGGCAAAGACTGTCAAGTGCTAGAAACTGGAAAAATTACCAATTTAATAGGTCCCAAGCATGAGTGTAGTAGAAAAAAACAATAAACACCGTGGGCAATGATTATAAAATATTATAACAATTGTTTTATGATCATCTTTTCATGCCCTACAGTTTTCCTCTACTGGGATGGAAGAACAGAGATTAGGAAGATAGAGCAAAGACAGAAACTTGGAGGCCAGGTGGCTCAATTTTAATAACAGCTGTGAGTATTGATAAGGACATTAATAAACTTAGTGGAAGTAGGAAGGAGAAGGGAGCAAGACAGTTCTAAGGAATAGTCAGAAGATTCTTTCCTGAAAAACTTGTATAAAATTTTTGTTGCAAATATAATACAATATTTTTAAATAATTTGCATGCATTTTATTCCAATTGTCACCATTATACATAATATCTAAGACAATTTATTATTGAAATTATTTAAATTTAACAGATTACCATTGATACAATTTTCTTAACTTAATTAGAGACTTAATTCTAATCTTCTCCATTTTTGACTAATAACAAATTGTAACAATGGTGTTGGATAGTGTCTGACTTCCTCTGACTTTCCCATGAGGAAGGACAATCAAACTCAACATCAGTCCAAGGCCAGCTTCCAAAAGGCTGAAGTCAACGTGGCTTCACTCCTCAATCTTCTGACAAATTCTGACAACAACCATCCCAATCATGACTCTGCACTTCTGCTGTATACAAGCATAATCCATTGCAATGCCCACACAAAAGGGTATAGTGCAGAATGAGAAACACTTAGGAAACAGTTCTTCCACTCAGAAGCACACCTTCAGCCACGTTGCCCCCTGGCCTCTGCTTTGCTTCACAAAGTAGCAGAACTTCTCCAGCACTGTCCATAAGTGTCCAAAGAGTCCTCTGCTTGACCATAAGCCCAAACCTAAATACATAGCTCTAGCACCATGAATTGGCTAACAGAGCTCCACCGATTTGGTGCATGAAGCAACCCTACTCCAGGCACAGGTGAAACTCCTACCTGAATCACTAGGCTTTACTTCAGTCGTAGGCCAGGGTCTCTGCTGCTCTTTCTCACGCTCTTCCTCCTCTGTGAATCCTCTGCTTCTCCTAAAGTGTAACACCTCTCTGTCTCCTGGATTGAGGGCATTCAGCAGAGGGTTCTTGGGTCCAAGACATTTGATAAACTCCGGGCTCATCTTTCTTTAGCATATTAAACACCAACCATCCCTCTCAAGAAATTCTACTTCTCTGCTGGGTTTGATAATTTATGGCAATGGCCACACAAAACTTCCAGATAACACTCAAGATTATGTATTTATTAGGAAAACTAATATGTTACAAAACCCAGAAAAGTGTGAGTCAGAATTGTGTCCCTTCACTGCATTTATTCAATCCAGAGGCTGAGTAAAAATTGAGAAAAGCTGGATTATATGAAGAAGAATGTGGCATCAAGATTGAAGGAAAGCTTAATTAACAAACTGTGTCCTGCAGATGTCACAATCTTGCTTGCTGAAAGTGAGGAGATTTTGAAGCACTTGATAATGTAGGGAAAGGATTGCAGCCTTCAGTAGGGATTACAAATCGATGTAAAGAAAACCAAAATCCTTGCAACTGGACCAACCAATCGGTAACATCATGATACCCTGAGAAAAGATTTGAATTGTCAAAGATTTTGTCCTGCTTGGATCCCCAATCAATGGTCATGGAAGCAGCAGTCAAGAGATCAAAGGACACCTGCATTGGTTCAACATGCTGCAGGAGACCTCTTGCCAGCAAGACTCTTAGTTTGAGAATGAAGATGTGATATTCTTAAACTGCTCATTTGCATGTGAAAGCTGGTCATTAAATAAGAATACCTAAGAAGAATCCAAATATTTGAAGTATGATATTGGAGAGTATTGAAAGTACCATGGACAACCAAAAGAACCAACAGATCTGTCTGGGAAGAGGTGAAGGCAGAATGCTCCTTAGAGGCAAGCATGGAGAGATTTCATCATAAGCACATTTGACATGTTATCAGGAAAGATCATTCCCCAGGAAAGGATATCAAGCTTGGTCACACGGAGTCACAGTGAAAAAGCAGAACACTTTCAACAAAATGGTGTGCCACAGTGGTTGTAATTATGAGCTCCAATTGTGAGGACTGCAAAGGGCCAACAGTGAGCTGTCTGTGGTGCAAAGGGTCTCTGTGAACCAGAGCTACCATGTGGTTTCTGACAACGCTGTATTATAAAATAGCAAGGACACAGTTCGTTTGTCCACACTACCCATCCCTGATGTGGAAGTAGAAGCGGACCTCTCTTCTGAAGCATCTCTGGGTAAATTGGAACAGACAACCTCTTGATTCGGCTGCTGATTGGCTAACCCAGGAACTCCAAAATAAGCCACAGGGGCTTCCTGTCAATTTAAGGAAGGATCACTTCTTGCTTTAACAGTTTCCAGAAGTGATGCACATCGCTTCCCTATGGTTCTTTCTTTATTGTTTTTTAGCTACCTCTTCTCTGCTCTTGAGTATCCCTGCTTCCTTCTAATAACTCATGTGCTCGCAACAAGTTAATACAGACCAATCTACCTGTTTAGTACACAAATCTATTCCACCTGTAGTCTTTTTGGCCATGGGAAATAAAATATCTGCAATAAACCATTGGGCAGTTTTAAATCCTAAAACCAAACTCAATGACAGCAAATTCGTTCCAACTAAGAGCAATCTTTTATAGGCTATAAATATTTATGGGGTCGGATAGTCTCCTTTTTCTTCTGCTGACTGATTTCCTGGTAACTTTGACCCACCAACCTTGAGGTCGACAGTCTAACACTTACCCAACAGCACCATGCAGATTCTGAAACATCATTACTGTGTCACCACAAGGTATTGGTATTTGTAATATACTTTAGACACAGAAATGTTGTTTCTTATAGAAGTACAACCCAAAGTCTCAATGAGCTACTTCAACATGAATTTATTTCTTACCCAAATGAAATGCCAAACAAGGGTTTATAATTGCTAGGTGATACTTCAACAAGCAGTGATTCACTGTGTAAATTTCACCCACATCATGGCTCCATTCATCTGAAGTATTACCAAGTTTACTACCAAAGGAGAAGTTGGGGTAAAACATCATCACCATGAAAAATTGAAATGTCAGGCATTGATATGGTGCCCATAACTTGTTCTCAGATTTCAAAGGCCAGAATCCTATCAAATGCACTCATATAACTGAAATTAGGAAATACCATATATACAGCAAGAAAAAAATAAATTAGTTGACTAGCTATTTGGTGTTTGTCAGTTACCAGATATATTAAGAAAAGCAAGAAGCATTCAGAATTAAAAATATATATGTATACCAATCCGCTCCAACCTTTGGATTCAATATCTCCAAAGTATTTGAAACTTTGAGGATGCTGCAGGACGTGGTAGCATTTTGTCCTATTGTGCACAGGGTTGCTATGAGTAATAATTGACTTGACATTGCTTAACAGCAGGATATTTCCAGAAAATACTAATTAAAAATTTATAAAATGAGGTGAAAGTTTACAGAACAAACCATCAGTTTGCATTAAAAGATTGGAAGATATTTTGTTTCAATTCATCTATTGCAATCCCCTCAATGCACCACCTCTTGTCCTACTTTCGGTTTTATTTCCCTTTCCCTCCCCCTTCCTGTTTAACCTAAAGGAGTAAATGCGACCCTTTGTATCACAAATGCTTCATTATTCTAACAAGAAGTTGAGGTCAGCTCTGCACTGGAAGGATGGCAGGCTGTGGGAGTTCTATCTGTATCTGTCAACCTGTTTCCTTCCTGATTTTGATTTCTCTTCCACATTTTCATTCCATCACATGGAGAATTTCATGCAATTTAAACCTTTTCGGGGCTGTTGGTAATGTTAATTGCACTGTCCAGTTCTGGTGGACTAGTTTTAATTTGTAAATATAAAAAGCATTAGAAAGAGAATAAACTGGACATCTGTAAAAATCACAAAATTGTATGGTATTTTTCTATTTACTATTAAGTTCTGACAGACTTGGAATATTTATAGACTAAACATTAAAGGAGGACTATGATATAGTAAATATTCTATTACCATTTGTGGTAGTTAGATGGCTTAAAAATAGTTTGGATTATTATGAGAGTGTAGAGGTGGAGTCCAAACTGTCAACTGAGTCAGAACATGATATTGATATCCCAGGCTCTCAGAGTGGAAATGAACTGGCATTGGCTATTTTGAATCAGAAAATCATATACTTCACTATAATGGGAATCACACAATCAAGAGGAATGACTTTGCATTCATTGTCAGGATATTGCTAAATCCATCATAAAATACAACACTGTCTGTGATGGGATTTTATTTACTTTGCTTCATGGAAATTCAATCAACACAATTATTATTAAGATTTATGACGAATGTGTGTATAAATAAGTGTGGTGAAGAAGGCTGATGGTGCCCGGCTATTGAGTGAGATAGTGTCTGGGGACTTAAAGGCTTGAAAGTAAACAAGTTGCCATCTAATCCAGAAGCAACAAAACCCACATGGAAGCAGCACACCAATATGTGTGATAATGAAAGGCCGAGGGGACCAGGTTTCAAGCAACAAAGGCGGGTTCTGGGGGATCATATCATCATGAATGAGGGGAGTGCATGATGGCGACCCAGTGCCCATCTGTAGACAACTAGACATCCCTTGCAGAGGGGTAGTGGGGAGGAGATGAGTCACTCAGGGTTCAGTGTAGCAATAATAAAACTCACAACCTTCCTCTAGTTCTTAAACGCTTCCTCCCCTCCAACTATCTTGATCCCAATTCTAACTTGCAAACCTGGTTAGTCCAGAGGATGCACAGCGGTACAGTTGGGATGTGGAAACACAGGGAATCTAGGACAGATGAACCCCCCAGGACCAATGGTGAGAGTGGCGATACCAGGAGGGAAGGGGGAAGAGAAAGGGGGAACCAATCTCTGGGATCTACAAATAACCTCCTTTCTGGGGCATGGCAACAGGAAAGTGGGTGAAGGGAGATGCCTATAAATTATTAATGCTTCATGAGGGAGGGGGGAGCAGGGAGGGAGCAGGAGGGAAAAAAGGAAAATGAGCAGATTCCAGGAACCCAAGTGAAAGGCAAATTTTGAGAATGATGAGGGCAACGAATGTATAAAGGTGCTTTACTCAATTGATGCATATATGGATTGTGATAAGAGTTGTATGAGACCCAATAAAATGATTTTAAAAGAAAGAAAAAAAGAAAATAAAAGAATGAAAAAATTGATTTATGCACCAACCACAAAATCTAGTGAAGAAGAAATTGAAGAATTCTATCAATGACCTCAGTCAGAAATTAATTAAACATCCAATAAAAGTACATTATTGGTGATTAGAAGGCAAAAGTTGGAAACCAAGGAGACAGAACAGTGTTTGGAAAATATGCACTTGGTGATCGAAATGAAGCTGGAGATTGTAGGATAGGATTTTTAATATTGCAAAGCCAATAACTTGTTCAAAACAAATACTTTTTTATAGCAATACATGCATTTTCCCAGATTAAATACACAGATATCAAATGGACTACATCAGTGGGAAGACATGATGAGGAAGCTCAACATAGGCAACTAAAACCAACTATGGACCATGCCATCACTTGCTCATATCTAACATCAGGAAAATACCAAACAAAATTGAAACAAGTCCACAGAGACATGATATGGTCTGAATTTTGAGAACATTACAAGAAGAAATTTGATACATTGAACACTAAAGATGAAAGATCTGATAAGTTGTGAGAGGAAGTCAAATCATCATTCATGAAGAAAGAAAAAGGCCATTAAAATGACAGGAAAGGAAGAAAAGATCTAGGTGGACGTCAGTAGAGACTCGGGAGCTTGCTTTTAATCATAGCATAGCTAAAGCAAATGGGATAATGATGAAGTCGAGGAAGGAGTTGCATTGAAATTTTTAAAGGGGAGCTTAAGGGGTTAAAATATTATAACACAAGATGAAAGGAACTGTAGCTAGAAAACCAACAGGGAAGAACAGGAACAGCATGTCTAACCCTGGAAGAAGTCTAGAAAAATTCACACCTCAAGTTGTAAAATATTGAATGGTGCACGAAGAGTCGAGAGATGATTGGAAGGGGCCATAGAGTCACTGTACAAAACACCTAATGGACATTCCATCATTTAGGGAGGTAGCCCATAAGAAAGAACCCACAGTGCTGAACGCAAAAAGGTTAACTGCACTGAATACCTATTAGGCAAAAACAAGACTTTGGGGAAAGATGCAATACCAATTGAAATGTTTCAGCATGCCAATGAAGCACTGGAAGCACTCACTCATCCCTGCCAGGAGATTTGAAAGACAGCTATCTGGTCAATTGACAGGAAGAGATCCATATTTGTGTCCATTCCAAAGAAAGTGATCCAACAGAAAGTTCATATATTAACAGGAAACTGCCAGAGTTCAGGCCGGATTCAGAAGAGGACATGGGGAATGGATTGCTGACGTCAGATGGATCTTGGGTCAAAGCACAGAATATCAGAATGATCTTTACTTCAGTTTCATTGACTAGACAATGCATCTTCATAAGCTGTGGGTAACCTTGAGACGATTAGACATTTCAGAGCACTTGGTTGTGCTCATGAGGAACTTGTACGTGGACATGGATCTAGAGGCAGTCGTACAAGGAGAACAAGGGCAAACTGCATGGTTTAAAATTAGGAAGGTGTAAATCAGGGTTGTATCCTTTCACTATACTTGTTCAGTCTGTATGCTGAGTCCCATCACCATCGACTGCTAAAAAGATAAACTGATCTAAGAGGTGGGACCAAAGTGCTCATTGGAGGTAAGGAAGCAAGACTTTGGACATAGTGTTAAGAGAGAACAGTCCCTGGAGAATAAAATCATGTTTGGTAAAGTGGATGGGGGACAAGGGGGGAGATCCTTTACCAGATTGATTGACACAGTAGCTGCATTAATCGCCTCAGGCATAGGAAGAATTGTGAAGATGGCACAGGGCCCTGCAGTGCTTCTTTCTGTTGTGCTTAGGGACACTGTGGGTTGGAGATAACTTGATGGCACCTAATAATAATAACAACCTATTTATAACACATACACATTTGATGAGAATATTGCTTATAGGAATTATACTTCAGTTTTCTCAAATGGATCTTTGTTTTCATTTGCATTCACCAAATTATTTAACACTCATTTTCATTTGCAATCTAACCTGGGAAAATTTTCTGTCATTCAGGTAAACTAAATGACAAGATCACCTAAATCCTAACATGCTATTCTAGTACTGTGTTTCTATTGACCGTATTTCTGCACCAACATGAATCAGTCAGAGATCACATGATCCCTAAACTTTAGTCTTCCCATCACAGCTTTACTGGAGCAATTATAAATCATTTCCAAGAGAGCAGGTGCATAGTTTTCTTTGATACTGTTGTTTCTCTTTCAGGACTATTAATAACCATCATATCGCATTGGTTTTGCTGCCAGTTGAATACTTGTTCTTGGACCCATAAAGGATCACATAGCTGTAAATATTAGAGAAGAGTATTTTATAATCAGGTAGAATTAAGCATATTGTAGGCACATATAAAAAATGCATGTAATAACTCTCTGTGAGTTCATTTTTCTCCTTGCTAATACTGCAATCGCTGACAGTATATTAAAATGAAAATGAGAAAACCATCCCCAGTAGTGTGCAATGGATTAATTTTACATTTAAATGCCTTATGGAATGATACTAATCCAATTATATGAAACAAAGTTTAAAGCGGAAAAAGGACTGCTAGGATTGCACAATGTCTGGAAGATAAGAGAAAATAATATGAGTCTTTAAAGAATATTTCTCCCTGAAGTGAACAGAAAGTCAAAGCATAAAACAAATTAAACAAGAAATGATGCTATCATAGTATGAGGTTTCTACATTTCTTCAGTTATGCTGCTGTTGCTGTTGTTGTTTTGTTCTGTTTTTAAGAAACATGGAAAACATGTTCGGAAATTCAAACAGAATTTTTACTTGTTTCCAAGTTGCTCCCTGCTTTTTGTTCCTTTATAATTATTTATATGCATAATGTTCCCAATACAACATTTTTGTTTTACTTCTATGTAGTGCCGTGAAAGTAAATATTTTATCTCCCGGTTTGTCACCACATGTTATTTAAAAATCATTATAATCACAAAACCAAAATTTATTCAGGGTTTATTTATTTTGTAATGTTGCATGATTTATAAAGTTTAAATAATAGTAGAAAGAAAATTGGGGCAAAGGGACAATTCTAAAATCGCATTGAGAAATTAGAGTCTTTTATCAGTTCTAATAACACTGATGTCACTATGATAATCCTTGTGATTTTTGCTTTTTGTGTTTTTTAAGTAAGGTAATAGAAACGCTTTCACATTTTCATGTAGTTAAAATATTTGAAGCAGTCTATTTCAAATGACATGACAGAGACAAACTGTTTTGATTTTGCATAACCATGAGCAATAATATTTGAGATAATATAATAGATTTTTTTACGAACAAATGTGCAAACTGAAGGAATCTACTGAGATACACACTCAAGACATGTTGTCCCCTAACTAAAGCATATGGAGACAGGGGACAATAATGGGGTCACAAGGTGGGGAGACAGTGTGGGGGTGGAGCATAACAGAGCCACATAGGAGCCCCTCTAGAATAGACTTCTGGCAAGGGGGGACAGCCCCCGGGTTTCCCCCAGGACCAGGGTGGAGTGACAAATAGGGGCCAGCAAACAGATGTGGACCTGTGTAGGGTTTTCTTTCTTTCTTTTTTTTTTCTCTCATCTTTTTCTTTTGCTTTCCTTTCTTCAACCACCTGTTTTCTATTGTTCAGACTAGAACATATTAGGCTAGTTTGCCTAATTATATGGATTGGATTTGGGAGGGAAGCTCGGGGAGAAGATATTGGGACCAATGCCCCCAGAAGGTAGAGGGGGAAGAAGGAGGTGGGGAGAAGGATGTGGTGAGTGGACAACATCATGGACAGGGGAACAACTAGGGAAGCAGAACCAGCATCTAGGAGAGGGCAGAGATCCTGTGAGTATTAGAGTAACACCAAGCTAGTGGAGAGGAAGCACTAAGAAGTGGAAGAAGGGGGGAAGTGATGGAGGGTCCGGAGGAGGCAAAAGGAAACAGAGGCAAGCTCTAGGAAGCAAAGGCATACAGAGATTAACAGAGGTGTGCAATTGTGTAAATAAATTAATCCATAGCAATAGTGGTATTGGCCTATGTAAATATATTTATTTTGCAATACATTGAAGCTGCAGATGGACCTTGGGCCTCGGTCCATACTTTTCCTCAATGCAAGAATACTTTGTTTTAAAACAATTGGCATTTTGTGATGCTTACTCTCCCACCCCCACATGATTGCTGAGGACAAATTGGGTACATAAGCAGATGTGGTAAAGACATGATGGTGCCTGGCTACTAAAATATATAGTGTCTGGGGTCTTAAAGGATTGAAGCTAAACAAGTGGCCATCTAACAGTGAAACAACAAGCCCACATGGGAAGCACACTAGCCGGTGCAATTGTGAGGTGTCATTAATACCGGGCAATGGACATCAAAGATTCACAACAAACAGTAAACAAACAAGCAACAATGCATTGATGAGATTGGAGTGGGGGTGGAGTGGAGACCAGAAAGTCCATCTATAGACAATGGAACATCCCCCCACAGAGGGGTTGAGGGAGGAGGTGAGCCAATCAGGACGCAGTAGAGGACTAATGGGTCACATAATATATGTCTGTTTCCTGGAGGCCTCCTCACCCCCCCACTATCATGACCTCAGTACTGCCTCCAATCTAGACTAGATGGGAGCCTGTACACAGGTATAGGCAAGAGATAAAATTTACAACACATGGAACCTAGGAACAGGAATGGGACTAGAGATACCAAAAGGGTAGGGGTAAGAGGGGCGGGGGAGAAGTGTGGAGGAAGGGCGGTACCGATCACAATTAATAGCACATAACCACACACCCCTAGTCAGGGGGAAGAACAACAGAAATCAGAGGGGAAGGGAGACAGTGGTCGGTATGAGATTTGAAAATAATTAACAATCTACAACCAATCAAGGGGATATGCCAGTTGAGGGGTGGAGGAAGGAGGGAAAAAAAGAGGAGCTGATCCCAAGGGCTCAATGGAAAGTAATTGTCTAGAAAAGAATGATGGAATTTGTGTATGAATATGTCAGATACAATTGATGTATGGATTGTAACAAGAGTAAGAGCCCCCGATAAAATGAGTATTAAAAAATACTTTTGATGTTCTCTACTATTTTTAAAATATACTTTGTTAGCTATATCCCTTGAGCAGAAAATTCTGAGATAAATGACAAGGATTTGCTACTAATTAGAAAGAGCTGATTTCCGGTTATAAAGACTTTAAATGAAAAGAATAAATACTGAGATAGAGCATGGAGCAAATCCTATTAACAATAAGAAAGGCTATTAAGTTCTATGCATAGTTTCCTGATAGGGTTTCTCTGGTTTTAGACTACAAATGGCACTTAGCAAAGGCCCCTTCATACTATTGGGAGTGAATCCACCAAGGCCTCCCATGTAAAACGGGACTTTAGACGTCCTACCTCACTGCTCTCATCTCTAGTGAACCAACGAATGTTGTTATACGGTGGTTAGCACATAGCAATCATTTGGGAGGCACAGGTTAACGTGGCCCATGCATATTCTGAAGGTGCCATGGTGACATAGTGGTTATTTGTTGGACTTCTAACCTCTCTGCAGAAGCAAGAGGAGGCTTTGTACACCCATAGTTACCTGTCCTGCGGGGTTGCTGAATGTCAGAATCGACTCAATGGCTGTGAGTTTGGTTTTAGTTTGTAGGTATGCATGTGTCAGAAGTATATGCTCATACTAGTGCATTTATCATCGATTAGTCAAGAGAGTACGTTTTATGAGTAAAGCTTTGTTCTCAACCATTTTCCTTGGTTCTACTTGTAACAGCATCATGCAACCCTGTGATGTGATGTATCTGTTATCGTCACTAAGATGGAGATTCTTCTTGCTTCCTAGACAATTGACAAAAATATGTCCTAGTGAGCAGGCAGCTACCATGAATTATAATGTAATTGTACTCTTTTGGTAACCTTTGGAATAAAGTATCTCACTTTAGGACACAGGACATCTGCAAAACTTAAAACTGTGGCTACACAAAGTCTCTGTGTCAGTCACTAGGCCTGAGGGAAAGCTGGTCCCTCTTACCTCTATCTTTTGATTTCTAGATGCAAGGATTTTCCTAGTGAGAACATAACACTATATCGGAAGTCTCTGATTTCAAGAAAATAATCTGAGATGGTCAATGGCATGGTATCCAGTATTTACTTCTGAGTAGGTCCGTAAGCTGTTCCTCAGCAAACCATACTCAGAGCCTCTGAGACAATAATTGAAGGTCTATTCTTACAGAGCCTTCGTTGTCAACCTATCAGGCATTTTGTTAAATGTGACTCAATGGCAGTTGATTAAAGACTCTATAAATCCCTGCAGAAAAACCTTTGGCTGAGGTGTTAAAAGCAGAAAAGATGCACTTATATCCAGAATATGTATCTTTCCCGACAGAAGGAATCACATCATTCCAGGTGAAAGGAGTCAGTGTCGTCAGGTGGTTTCCTCAAGAAAGAGTGCTCCCTGGGAGACTGAACAATGACTTCCATTGCTGAAAGGTTCATGGTCAGTGCTGACAGTAAAAGGAATAGTAACTGCTTATGCATAACCTTCACCCTGTTACCAAGACCATGTAGTCCATGCTTCCAACATTAGGTGCCTTCTAGTCTGTTCGGACTCATATCGACCCTGTGCACCACAGATGGAAAGACTGCCCAGTCTTGTGCCATCTGCATAATTGTTTTTAGGTTTAAGCCCATCTATCCAGCTCCTGTGTCAATCCCTCTCATCAAAGATCTTCCTCGATTAGTCTGCTCTTCGGTGACTGTTCTCTCCTGATAACAGGTCCAAAGGACATGAGAAAAAGTCTCCCTATCCTTGGCTCTAAGGAGCATTCTAGCTATATTTCTTCCCAGACAGATATATTTGTTCTTTGTGCAGTCCATGATACTTTCAATATTCTTCACTAAAACCATAATTCGTGTTCATTGATTCTTCTTCAGTCTTCTTATTCTAATGCTCAGTCTTCACAGGCATAAGAATATAAAGTGATTGAGAATACAATGGCTTGGGTCACGTGCACTTTAATCCTGAAAGTTACCTCCTTGTCTTTCAATACTAGATGAGATTAACTGAGTGACTTTATTTTTTGTATAATGCCTTTTGTGTAACGTCCGTGGATGACTCTCTCTGCTGTTCCTTATCAAGGGATAAGAAGAACATCAAGCCAATGTTTACTCGCTGATACATGTAGATTTACCTCCAATTTTAATGTTCTAGTATTTCTGTTCCCAGGGGCTCAAAATCCAGCCAAACTATCTGTTGCTGCTTATGAGTCCACATATATTACCACAATGAGTAAATCCTCTGAATATACAAAAGGAATAACTCGATCTACTACGTGAAAGCCTGCCCAGGAGTCCTCATTGTCACGGAGCACATCTCCCTAGGCTAACCTCTGGAACCTGAAATGGAGCTTTAGTAGCGAAAGGGTCTTTGCCAGTTAAGTTAAGGATGTCAAGATGAGATCACCTGGGTTACAAAGGTAAACTCTAAACCACATGACAAGGCTTTAGTATAAAGCAGTAGTGGAGAAAAGCAAAGGACCCTGGTGATGCAGTGGTTAAATACTCCATTGCTAACCTGAAGGTTAAGGAACCATATGGTCAGCAGTTCGAAATCACCAGCACTTTTGTGGGAGAACACTGGGCTTTCCACTCCCATAAATAGAGTCTAGAAAACCCACGGGGGCTTGCTATGAATCAGCATGGGCTCGATGATTGCGAGAATTTAAAGGTTGATGGTTCTAATCCATTGGCAATCCTGCAGGAGAAAAAAATTTGGTATTTGCTCCCCTTAACTATTTCACTTAAGGAATTCCTATGGGGCTGTTCTAGTCGTACATTGAGTAGATCTGAGTAGGAATTGACTCTAGGGCGCAAAACAGAAGAGAGACGGACAAGAAACCACCATGTGTCTGCAGACAAAGATTACTGTTCACCAAAGGTCAAGGATGCCTGGAGCTAGCGACCTCATGAATGAGGAAGAATTCTGCGTTAGTACCCTCAAGTGGAGGCTGGCCTCCTGGCCACCACAACTGGAAGGAAATGCATTGCTGCTGGGTTAAACTACATAACTTTACAAAACAAATAAATAAATAACAACAAAGTCTCAGTATCACAGAGTTGATTCCAGCACATAGTGGCTCTACATAGGATCTCAAGGCTATAAATGGTGACCTAAGGAGATTAATTCATCTTGCTCTCAAAGAAGCTGGATGTTGGGTTTGAATAGCTAATGTTGTTTTTAGCAGCCCAATGCTGGCCAACAGGGATTCAATGGTGCTAAATATGATAGCAGATCCAATATGGAGTGATGCTAATCTAGAGTGAATTTGCTCAACTGGAAAAAAATTAAGAACAAGAATGCTTCCATGGGAGCAGCCATCCAAGTAAGATGTTGTCTAGGTGCACGTGGAAGAAGCACTCCAACATCAGTAACCGAAGGATTGAAAAGCATATCATCTAAAGGTCAAAGAAGGAATAGTATCAGAGCCTAAATTGTGAGATTCTGGTTTTCAGAAGGCCGTGGGTGACAGTGGAAGGCCAGGATGCTGTGTGAGATCTACACAGTGATTTTCCTCTATTCAGAATAGAGGGATGGGAAGAAGAAACTGGCCGTCCAACAGAGTGCATCGGAGAGATGACTACAGATCAAAATGATTAACCTGACTTGATCTATTGCAACCATGGCAGTTGATGCATGTTGGGCCTGATCTGGTTTTCAATATTTCCTGCGTTTTTGTTTTCCTATTGTAGTTTACCTCAAATGGATTTTGTCAATGGGTTTAACCATCTTGAATTTTGGTTATATGTTTTTCTGATTTTTTGTCATCTGCAACCCAGGAGTGATGAAACTATAGAGGCAGCAAATACAATTAGAGCTGCAGTTGGGTAGAGTGGGGGAGACCGCTAAAGGAGCGCTGATATGAAGGAGCTCCAGAAGGCAGAGGACGTCTTGAAAGTGATTCTGGCAGCAATTGGACAACACTGTCTGGTGTGACTGAGCTATGGGAGGATGCGATCTCTGCATTGCCTCTCAAAGATGGCTTTGAACAAGGAAAAAAATATTAGAAATACCACTAAGTGTCATTATTGGGAAAGAGAGGAATGTGTTATAGCATCGACTTTCTAAAATCCCCAAATATTTCTAAATCTCCTACAGTACACAGGGAAACTCCTTGTAGCAAAAATTTTTTCTGGTCAAAATGCAAAGCATTTCATTGTTGGAAAATTCTGCCCTAAACATATTTCTGTCGTGTAAGTGTTGCTGGTTTACCACACCTTCCAACAATATAATATCATCAAGGAATATTCCTCATTTACCCTATGATTGGGTAAATAGAATTGACATTGAAAATAAAATCTCAGTCTCTTCTATAAGCAAAATGACACAATATTTTATAATACTGGGTGAAAACAAAAGCAATAAAATTTTGAATAAAATAAATGCACAAATAATGAAAATACATCCTTTTTCTTTGACAGTGGAAAACGTGAACTCTACATTTATAGAGAAGCCACTCTGGCTGTGCAATGGTTAAGCATTCCACTACTGACCCAAAGTCCAGAACTTTGCGCCTGCTTGGCACTCTTTGGGAGAAAGTTAAAACAATCTGTTTTGTGGTTTTTTTTTAAAACCTGGTTTCCATTTTCTTTCATGATTTCAGTCATCAGAATAACGATAATAGCATTCTTAAGAGAAAAGTAACAAAGCATTAATGGACTAAAAACTGTGTGTAACAGAATCCAGAATCTATACTTAATGCTTTTTAGATGCCTTTTAATCTGAACATAGTTTCAAATAATAATAAAAAGTATTCTAGAAATTGTCATGGTATGGTTTCTGGAAGTCAGCAACAAAGTCCACAAGGAATAATGGCATTACATAAAACTCTCATATAACTTTCAGAGAAATCTGCTTTTCAGCATTATTTGTTACTTATATTGGACTATGGGGAGAATCGCTGTTAAATTACTTGGGATATTTTGTATAGATATATGAAATTTATTCCTGCCTGGTAAACTTTAAAATTTGATCTCGTGTTAAGTTAAAAGGGAATAAATAATTTATTAAGCAGGAGTATCATTTTACTCAATGTTTTTACAGGCGTTAGTCAAAGCTATGGCTACCAAATCTCAGAAAACTTTATAATACAAAAATATAAGAATGTGAAACTATTGTGTCTAAACATTTCTCCATCAAGATCTCTCCCTTCTAGAGATAGTGTTGTATCTCTTTAGCTCTTCCTGAAAAATATTAGATTCTTCCTTTTGCTGTCAAAAAGGAAGTTTGGCATTTTCAAGGGACTTAACGTGTCTTCAAAATTTTCTTTGAGATTATGAACAAAAAGTCGGAAGGAGCAGGATCTCAGCTCTTGGGATGGATGGAGGAAGGCTTCCCAAAGAGACCTTCATGGAGTAGTCCTTGCCACCTGTGGAGAATGAGCAGGAGCAATGTTGGGATGAAAAAAATATCCCTTGGCAAAATGTCCCTTATGTTTTCCTCATCAATGCTGCTTTTAATCTTCATAAAACCTCATCCTGTTTTCCTGCAGAAAAAAATATATCCTCCCCAAGCAGTCATAATAACCTTCAGAACTGAACACTTTCCTTAGAATTTAACTGGGCCAGTAGATCCCCCAGGAAGCCTATTTTGGTGGCATTTATTGAAGGTTCCCTAGGGAGCCCCAGAGCACCAGCTAATGGTGCTGCGGAGGGGTGTGTAGGCAGCCATCTAGAGATTGCAGAGCAGAGACTCTACTAGTGATTTTGTGCTTCCTTTTTTATAACTATCAGCTTATATATAAACATATGTCCTAGTATGTAGCTGTATGCAAATAGCACGTGCATTGCATTTTTTAAACGAGCAAACCCTTGGCAGGTTAGTTTCCTAGAAGGGTGTAGACAAGACTTGAAGGCTACAGGTTCCATTGAAGAGTAAAATAGAGGATTAGCTAAGACTCAAATGTTCCTTGTTCATTATTTTTTTATAATTTTCAAATGTTTATTTTTTGAGAGAAACGTGAGCACAGAGTCCTATATTAGACATTGGGGCACATTAGAGTCACTGGTAAGTTTCAGGACTCAAGATAGCCTTCTGGGAAAGTGTGTCTCAGCTATAAGAAATTATAGATATTAATTAGTTTCACAGTAAGAATAAATAAAAATGGCATTCAGAGTATCTGAAAAATAGGGAACTGACTACAATGTTTGAGATATATCTGGTCCCACCCCAGCGGGATGAACAACAGAAACGTGGGCAAAGGGAGACAGCAGATGGTGTAAGATATAAAGCTAATAATAATTTATCATTTATCTGGAGTCCGTGAGCATGAGAGGGTGGTGGAGGGAGGGAAAGAGGTGCCAATACCAAAGGCTCAAGCAAAAAGAAAATGTTTTTAAAATGATGATGGCAATATATGTATATATGTATAGATGTATAGATGTATAGATGTGTTTGATACGATTGATGCTTGGGTTGTTATTAGAACTGTAGCAGTACCCAATAAAATGATTTGTTAATTATAAATAAATAAACCATCCTCCAAAAGAAAAAAAAATATACAGGGAAAAATGGTAACAGAACTCAGAGGAAATATAGACAGTATATGAATAAAAAGAAAATCAGTCTTAAAGATACATAAAGGTATTACAGCTAATTAAATACAACAAAGGCATTAGTTACATTTTAGTAACTATTTACCTATCAATCTATCACATAGGAAATAGACATGAAAAAGTCTATAAGAATGATTAAATAAATATATAGGAAAATAGGAAAACAAAATAGGTGGGAACAGTTTAGCATTTTCAATATCTACAATATTGACCATTAGGCTATACAAACATATTTTAAACGAAGTATGAATAAAGAATATGCTAAAGTAGTAACACATGAAAAATTTCAACACTAAAATACCTGAATATCCAAATTATTACTAGGCCCTGGAAAACCTGGTAGAATTAGTGAAAAAAATCAAACTTCTCCATTAGATAGGAGAGTAATTTTATATCTGAGGTCAGATGGATCGTGGCTGAAAGCAGAAAATCCCAGAAAGATGTTTACTTGTGTTTCATTCACTCTGCCAAGAAATGAATTCAACTGTGTTTATCATAAAATAACTATGGATGTATTTGAGAAGAATAAGACTTCTAGAACACTTAATTGTGCATATGTGGAACAAGGACATTAATCAAGAGGCAGTTGTGTGAACAGAAGAAGTGAATATTGCCTGGTTTAAAACCAGGAGAGCCGTTCAGGAAGGTTGTATCCTCTCACCACACTTATTCAATCTGGACGCTGAGCAAACCCGAGAAGCTGGATCATATGGAGCAGAAGGTGATGTCAAGCTTAGAAGAAGGCATGTGGGCAACCTGCGATATGCAGACAGCACAACCTTGCGTGCTGAATTTGAGGAGGGCTTGAAATACTTACAGATGAAAATCAAAGATTGCAACCTTCAGCAGAAATGACAATGTAATATAAAGAAAATATAAATCCTCACAACTGGACCAATTGGTAATATCATGACAAATGGAGAAAAGATTGAAGTTGTCAAGGACTTCATTTTGTTTGTATCAGCTATTTTCATGGAAGCAGGAGTCAAGAAATCAAACAATATATTTTATTAAATAAATCTGTTGTCAAAGACCTCTCTTAAGTGTTGACAAGCAAAAATGTCACTTTTAGACCCAAGTGTGCCTGATCCAAGCCACGGTAATTTTTTTTTTATTTTGGATTTTGAAAAAAGTAATCACTGCACTATGTGCTGCCTAGGAAACCAAACACTTTTCAAATGTAAGGCTTTTGGCATCCACTTCTGCTCTCCATGTAATTGCCACAGTATTTAAAAACGCCTTACATACATGTGAAAGATGGTCAATAAATAAGATTTAATATATTTGACTTATAGTAAAAGTTAGTAACTAATATTAAATATTCGATTGACTCTCAAAAGAAGAGAAACATCTGTTTGCATGAGGCACACTTCCATGTTTTCTGAAGTGAGGATGGCAAGACTTCCTGTCCAGGACGTGTTACCAGATGGGAACAGACCTTGGACTTCACAGTTGGCAAGGTAAAGGATCAGCGGGAAGAGGAAGGCCCTTAACTATGTGGATTGCACAGGGCCTTCAACAGTGGACTCACACCCAGCAATGATTGTGATGATGATGTAGGATGTGGTACTGTCTGGTTCCAGTGTCCATAGGGTTACTTTGAGTTAGGTTTACTCAGTAGCACCTCATAATAACACATTTAACAAAACAAACCAATAAACAGAAATCTAGATTTAGTTTGTACTTAAAACCATATCTTGGAGAAAATGGATGTTCTAGTTTGAACATCTCGCATCCCATAAGAAGCTTTAGATGATATATGTTTCAAAATATATTTATTTCAGTTTTCAGCATTTATTCCCTCCTTCCATAAACCCCCTTCTTTTAGAGAAGTGTCATGCTCTACCTAAACACACAGTCTGTAAATGTATTATTATATTTATTTCCATGGAGAATAAGTGATCACTAATTATTAGTCAAACCTATTATTCAAGGGTTTCTAAATATGTGTAAAATTAAATATTGCCTATTTTTTACAATATCAGATTTCAAGCTGTTTTATGGGAGAAGCAGAAAACAATTGTACTTTGTTACTTATGAAATTAATGCCCTGTTGGTTTTTCTTTTTTTCTTATTATTAGTTCGGTTTGCTAAGACATAGTAGGAGAGCTGGAAAAGGATGATTTACATGGTCTTACTTTGGCAAATAATGAATAATCAATGAAGAAGTTATGGGTTCATTTCATCTGTTAATTAGGTATTCATGGAAATGTAGTGAGATTCTTTTATTATGGGAACCACTATAACTTTTTATTTGTTTGTTTCTTAAGGAGAAAAAGAGAAGAAAAATAGGAAACAAGGAAAAATAGGGAACCAAGGCAAAGACATTGTTCTCCTCAATAAAATAGAACTATTTAAAACCATCAAATAGTCCTATGAAGAATAGTCATAAAAATATGGGATTGAAATCTTTATTTGAAAAATAGCAGAGGCATTTGTAGTTTTCAGGAAGTTCCCTTCAAATATATATATATATTTATTATATAATACATTATTATTATATACATACATACATATATACTCATACATTCTTCCCTACTTTAATTTTTTTTTTTATAGACTGGCAGAATCAAAGTCTCACTGGAAGGTAGGCACTTTATCTCCTTGTTGAATATCCCTTAGCTGCTGGCTTGAGTTCTTCAACAGTTCTGCCCAGTCATCGCTAAGTGGATAAGATGCATGTAAGGTGCAGAAGTGTGTATGGTATGACATTGCCACATAGCCTTCAGATAACAAAAATATAAACAACATTTTGATAAGAAAGTTATCAGTTTAAATGAAATTCTCTTGTTCTCTGGAAAAATGAACCTTATAAAAAACTGACCCTCCCCCAAATAAAAAAATCTAACTAGGCTAGTGTCTATTAAAGTCATTAAATTATTTTTAAAATTGAACAAAATAAAAACTTATCCTAGATGACTTAATTGGTAAATTCATCAACTATTTAAGGATGAAATTATGCTGACAAATATGAGAGAATATTTCATTAACTTGTTTTGCAAGGACAAAATGACATTTGTACCATAACTGGACAATAGAATTACAAGGCTAGAAAATTTTATGTCAGTATCACTCTGGTAGATGGACAAACTTTTCCATAAAAATATGAGCAAGAGTTGGAAACACAGGGAATCTAGGACAGATAACCCCTCAGGACCAATATTGAGAGTGGCCATACCATGAGGGTAAGGGGAAGGTGGGGAGAGATAGGGGAAACAGATCACAATTATCTACATAAAACCCCATCCCAGGGAGATGGACAACAGGAAAGTGGATTAAGGGAGATATCAGTCAGTGTAAGACATGAAAAAAAATCTATAAATTATCAAGGGTTCATGAAAGAGGAAGGGTGGAGGAGGGGGAAAATGGGGAGCTAATAACAAATGCTCAAATAGAAAGAAAATGTTTTGAGAATGATGATGGCAAAAAATGTACAAATATGCTCGACACAATGGTGTGTGTATGGATTGTGATAACAGCTGTATGAGCCCCCAATAAAATGATTTTTAAAAAATATAAACATATTCAAAAACATATATAGCCATATAATAAAAAATCTATTTTCACTAAGAAGATTTCAAAGGCTATTTATAAGACTTAAAAATAAGTATAATTAGCCACTTAATGGTTAAAGGAGAAAATATTCTGGAATATATCAATACATCCAGAAAATTATATTGCTTTCATGTCAATACTAGTTTGATTTTGTTCATTTGAATTTCAAGAATTAGTACAAATAATTAACACAATCAGAAATGAGAAGACTGATTACTTTGGAAAATTGAAAGATGACAAGAAGCAGCATAATTCCCTATATAATAATATGATGGAAATATTAAACATCTTGAATGACAGGGTGGTTAATTGAGAGTATTCATTTATTAAAATTAATCAAATTCTTAAAATGTGCCTTTAAATTTCAATAAACTGTACCCTCATATGTACATGAAAATTACTATTAAAATATTAAAATGAATTTAATTTCTTGTTCTTTAAGACAATGATCCCATTATTAAAAAATTATAATATTCATAAAATTATTTTGACATGTAACATAACTTATAGATATCATATAGTTTTATATATTGCTATTATTTTTCAAGGTAATCAAATTCTGTGAAGGATTTCAGTCTGTTCAATAAATATGTAAATATATATTATGTGAAGTTGGCACCTATTTAAATTTTTCATGCTTAACAAGGGTACAACATTTGGATTTCAACTTTAAGTATATATCTTGATATTATGGTATGCAGTTATAAAAGTTCTACACATTTTTATTTCTTTGATAATTATTTATAAAATAATTATAATACTTTTGGTCTATACTAAGCTAAATAAAGTATTCTCAATGTGAAATTATTAAGCATTGTCAAAAAACAAAGTTTAAGACCAATCAAATTTGAATTTTCAATAAATATAACCAGAATTTATTATGATGATTGAATTTATGGCACTTTGAGGATATATTCATAATGTAATTTAAGAAAACCAATATAAAATTGAATGCTTAAACTCTTATGAAGAAAATAAGTCTAATCATTTATCCTTTCAGTAAATTCCTGGAGGTATGAATGGTTTAGCATCTGATCTGCCACTTCCCAAAATGAGGTGGTTTGAGCCCATCAGGGCCTGGAGTTTGAAATGTCCTTTCATAAAGGACTTGAAATGTCTTTTCATAAAGATTAGAACTTAGCACTCTATCAGTTGATCTTCCTGTTGGACCATTTAAATGTATTCTTGCATTTAATATTTTCTTTTCAATTGAGATTTTTACCTCTTCTACTTCGTTATTATTGGTAGTTTCTGTTTTTAGTGTGTTTTTGAATGTTTTTCTGTGTATGAACTACTGGATATGTAAATCTATAGAGTCAGGAACTGGATGAATGGCTTCTTGGGATGCGGCAGGGGAGGTGTTGGGGGATGGAGAGCTAATACTGGTGAGTGCACAATAGAAGAAAGGTCCTCAAAATGCTGGTCCTGCTGATGGTACAACTCTTCCTGATGTGATTGAACTGGTGAATTGGATCTGAATTATATTCCAATAAATCTGTTGAAAAAAAATTAAAATTTGGTACATATTCTGGGGCCATTTAACTCTGTCACATAAGATCTTATAGTCAAAATTAATGTAGTGGAACTCAACACAAAAATATGTTTTGAGTTGGAGCAGGTCCAAATTAAGGCACGAGAGAGTGCAAAACATTGGTAAACTTTGGTGCCCTCTCTTCGGCTTAGTCACGCATTTGAGTGGGATGTGTTAGACAGATCAATGGATAAGTAGACGTGTTGCATGCACTTTAGTTCGCCTTGATGTGATTTAAATGTGACTATAATATCCGTGTTTGAAAGAGACCTATTTCATTTTAACAGAGTAAAATGGGCTGGATTAGAAAATGTTTGTTGTGTGCTGGCTATTAAGTTTTACATTATATATCAAATTCTCAAGAAAAATATTGTTCTACATATACTATGAAGAATTGAAATGAGTCAAGAAACTTAATTATCTCAGTAATCAATGTATCTTGACATCCCACAATGAAAAATTGACTTTCACCTGTTTGCTTTAAATTACTCCTGCTTCAATTTTAATACTTGTTTTGTGATAAAAGCTATAATTATAAATGAACAAATGAAAATATATTAAAAATTACAGCTAAGTGATTAGAAAATGAATACGACAAAAAAGGAATATGGCATCTCTAACATTTATACTTTAAAGTAGTTCGATTCCTTGCTCTGACACATTTTTCAAAAGTTTTATCGCAGTTTAGTTGCTAAACAATATCTACTTCCATATGTAAGAAAAGAATAGTCAAGCCTCCCTTGTATCAGTACGTGCTGCATGTTTTTGGTCCACTCGTCCGTTTTACATGAGTAGAATTTTCTTCCCTGAATCTATAAATTTAGTTCTCATGTAAGAACGAAATTGCCATTGTTACAACAACAGAAAAGTGGGTGGAGGAGGACGTCAGACAGTGTAAGATAGGACAAAAATAATAATTTATAAATTATCAAGGGGTTCATGAGGGAGTGGAGAATGGGCAGGTAGGGGGAAAATGAGGAGCTGATACCAAGGGCTCAAATAGAAGGAAAATGTTTTGAGAATGATGATGGCAACAAATGTACAAATGTGCTTGACACCATGGATATGTGTATGGATTGTGATAAGAGTTGTAGGAGCCACAAGAAAAATAATATTTTTTGTCATGGGAGAGCATGAACTCAGTCCCCCACTATCACACATTATGCAGTCGAGTTTCCCACACTTGGGGAAATCACAGGGGTCAGCACATCCAGAGTGCAATGGATGAGCCTCGCCCTGGGAAAACCACCTTCGTGATCATGGGATCTCCCTTGCCAGGTAAGTATTTTTTAAAAAATAATGAAATTGTCACATTTTTCTGAAATGATACTTATTTAAGCAATTTGGATAATCCTAAACTAATTTCTTCATTCATCCTACACAAGATATAACAAGAAGAAGAAAAATGATTTTGAAAAAATATACATCCTCCAAGCTTTGCCTTTGTTCATGGCAGATTCAAGTATGCCTATGATTGTACAGCAGGTGGCCGTGCACAATTTCTCTGGAGCTCCATATTTCTGGAGTACTTGTGCTATTTGTTTTTCTAATGCTGCTGTGACATTTAATTGCTTCATAATCAGCATTTGGCACTATTCTCCACGCTGTGCTTTCAAAATCTTCTCTTAAATTATGTAAACAGCCTGTTAGTGACTAGTAGCGACCCATGCATGTCTTCAAATTAGTATCTGAATCTGCAGAACTTGACTCAGCAGATGAAAGTGTGTTTCTGCATAACCACTGTAAATACATAGTCTCGTGTTTGGATGTGTTGGTGATGTGCTCAGTTGCTCTTAACATGTATTGGTCTTCAGAAATATTTTCTAAAACATCTAGAATCTGAGTACATGATTCCATGATGACACTTTATGCTACAGCATGCTCGGCTCTGGGTAGAGGCATTTTGCCAAAATATGTGTTTTTAATTGCCCATTGGTGAATAGAGGCAGTAAAAAATATGTAAACTTACTAAAAAGTAGGACAAAATATCAGCTGATTTAACTGAGCTCCATTCCAAATGGTTACGTGAATGCACACAGCACAGGGCATGAAAATGCATAGTCCATTCTACAATTGTCCGTTGCGTGGTCTTTTGCGGAAATTATGTGGGTGCCACATTTGACGTCTTCTGGCTCCAAGAAAAGAAAAGGGGAATCCAACTTCACACCAGACCAAGATCAAATGTCCCCAGGGAGAAGTCAGGCATACCTGTCCTCATCGTCTCCATCCTGCTTGACTCTTATTTTGACACCAACTCTCTCATCCAGGACCCTACTCTTTGCTGTGTGTGATCATTTGTTATAATGATCATAAAGAACTCCCAGAGAACCTTCACAATTGTGGTTTCTACTAGGGAAGCTCGTAGAAACAGGTTATAAGATATTAAGGGTTCTGTTTTTCTTTGTCTTCAATGCCTCTTCACAGCTGTGCTGGCAGGTCTATCTCTTTCTGGTCCTCAGTCTAGTAGCCACTGGGTCACAGGACCTTGGCCGTGTTCTGTGGGCTGGAAGACTGGGGTTCTACCTCACAATTTTGATGGCACTCTTCTGCTCTGGCTTCTGGTTTCAGCGTTGGACCTCAGCCATGTCCCGTGACCTCTCTGTTGTGGTCACTGGTGTCTCTGCTCTCTCTGCCTTTTCAGACAGGTATCTTACATAAGCTCTGCGGTGGCTCTTTTTTTCTTAATAGTCGTGAGATTCTCAATGCCTGCTTCTGAGAAGATTCACTCTTATACCCAGCAGAGTGGCAAAATGAACCAATCCCCAAGTTGGAGTCCTCTATGTCTTATTTACAGGCTCCAGTCTATTGGAGTTAGAAAAATATACATAGAAGGGTGATATTAAGCAATTTCACTTCACCAGACCTCTATGATGCCCTGAAGTATCAGGTGCAGTGTCTTAGGACTGCACTGCTTAGCTGAAAAATTAAGTTTTGAAATTTTTGCATTAATTGTGAAGTGCTTGATTTTCACTTTCTTCATTGATATAGTTTATACACAGGGAAATGTGACAAATCACTGAAATTATTTTCTTTTCTGAAGATAAGTATTTTGAAAGTACTTATCTGATCTGTATGAGAATGACCAGGAGTGAAATCTGCAAACAGAATAAAGTATCGAAGAATACTTATTTAATCCAAATTGCTGGATCAAGCTTTATCATTTAAGGCCATTACATTGTCAAACATTGTTTTACACCTCTATGATCGATGCCTCTTTTCTGTATTATCATACTGCTGTAAGATGAGACCTCCCAAAAAACAATGGAACTGAAGCAACAGGTTCACCTAAGCCCCAATATAGCTATGTTGTGGGGATACAAACACTTCATTTGTTCCCCATAAACAGTGTCCATGTTAAGTGATTGCTCTAGTACCCACAACCATGCATTGCAAAATAGCTGTCCAATGCTGAGTTTCTTTATTAATTTGTTTCCAGTTCATAAATTCAGCTACATCTTTGCTAGATATGACAGCATAAAATCTCTCTGATTCGATTGATTTCATGTTTATCAATGATACTCAAGTTTTTCCCATTGCTAAATCAATCTGTAGTAAACTGAGAATTAAATTATTTAGAATTGAAATCTTGAAAATAAAACAATATAGAGAGTCAATGATGAAGTATAGAATAGCCACTTCTATTTTTCACCCTAGGATTGCACTCTAGAAATAAATTCAGGACACAGAATCATTTCTGGTTACCATCCAGAAATTATCTTTAGATTTTCAAATAAGAACAAAATCTCCACCAATCAGGATCTGCATTTCTGCATGCAATATTTTCAAATTCTGTACCGTTTCACTTTCTAACTGTGAACATTTGGTTTTATGTCAACTTGGCTGGAGTAGGGTCGTCAGTAGTTTCGCAGTTGAGGCTTCTTGCATGATGTGGTCTGACACAGAATAACCAGCCTCGTGATGGGACCTTCTGTGAGAAGCCAAAGAGTAATGGGAAGATTAGAGTGAAGTTCAATCCTTCCTCGTGTCACAACTCTGAGGATGCTTCCACGGGGATGGAGACGCCTACTTCAGACACAAGTGTTCACTATAGAGACATGCTTCACTTCTTGTTTGTTTGGATCCTGAATCAGACTCATTGAACTCTGGTTCTTTACCCTTGAGCCCAAATCCTGTCATATCACTTCCAGTCCCTGGGATCCATCAGAGCCTATCAACTGAGCTTGGATGCATCCTCTTCTGCCTCGACCAGCTGGGTTAGACCTACTTCCTATTACTGCTTTCAGCTTCATTGGTCCAGGCAGCAACCCAAGTCAGAAAAAGCCTGCAACTTACTATTTGACCCACAGATTTGAACCAGACTAGGATTTAAGCATTTATACAACCATGTGAACCACTTTATTAATATAAAATTATGTATCATCACTGGATTGCTTCTCTAGAGAGCCTAGCCAGAAATATTGATGCAGATTTTGAATCATATTGTTGTAGTTGCATATTTGTGTCATTGATCATTTCAGTGCTAGCAATAGTAGGACCATTAAACTAGAGTGTTCAAATGGAAGGAGTCTCTTATAATCCATTATGGTTTTCTAAAAGGAAGTTAATTTTAGAATTTCTTTAGGGATTCAAAAAGACTTTTTTATCTTTCTGCTAGCTTGATTTTGTACTTTTTTGAAAAGCTGTCATTTCATTTTACCTAGAAATAAAAATTGTGTCACTTTTAAAATTTGGTTTTATTGAAGCAAATAATTTAAAATAAATAGATAAATCAAGTGAAATTTATCAAATACAACTTGCATTCAAAATTTCACATTGACACAAAAATTCACGTTTGAAAATGAGAACAGAAAAATGATTTGAAACATGTAATTTTGTTCTTCAGCATGGTATAGTCAAACGATAAAGCACTTACAGGCAGTTGGGAATCATCTTGATTGTTTGCCCCACGATGTTTGTTAGCAGGCCCTTCACAAGTCTCTGAGTATGTTCCATCTTGAAATAATACTTACGTTTTTACATACTCACTTCCCATCCTTCCAGAGTTCAGGGGATAGTTACTGAAATACAGGAGGGGCCAAACACAACACAAAGAGCAGGATGCAAATACAATGGTGTCCTCACTCCAAAAGCAACATTCAAGTTTGCTTTTCTCCAGACATCACCTTTCTGTCACAAGTTATGTGCTTATTGATTTTTGGCAAAAAGAGTCAAATGTTAGGTTGCCACAGATAAGTCAAACAAGGAAAATATGATGGTTATTGCAGGAAACAAATATAGACTGCACATTCTATTTTTATAGAATTCTTAAACACCCAGTCCTTTCCCAGGGACTAGTCTCTCTTGATAACATATTCAAAGTGCTTGAGTTGACGTCGCAAGGTAGATGTGTTTGCTCTTTTCGCGACCAATGGTATTCTCAATAATCTTCACCTGCACCATGTTTCCAATGCATCGCTTCACCTCTAGTCTTCCTTATTCCGTGTCTGACCTGCACATATACCCTCGTGTGTAAAAATATGTTCATATTTTAAACTGTAGACCAGCTTGGAGAAAATTGGAATTCTGGAGAGCTATTGTGCTCATGAGGAGCTTTTATATAGATCAAGGGGCAGTTGTGGAAATAGAGCAGGGGAACCCTGCGTGGTTTAAAAGCAAGGAAGGCATGCATCCAGCTTGTGGTCTCACTTGTGTTCACGCTATGCTGGATTATATGAAGAAGCGTGGGGCATCAGGTGTGGGGAAGCCTTACCAACCACCTGTGGTATGCAGATGATGCAACCTTGCTTGCTGAAAGTGAGAAGTGGCGGCACTTGCTGGAGCGCTTCAGTTGAAGAGCAAGGATTGTAGCCTTCAGTGTGGCTACAACTCATGTAAGGCAGACCCAAGCCCTCACAATGGGACCAATCGATCTCATGGTACGTGGAGAAAGGTCATCGTGGACAAGGATTTCATCTTTTTTGGGTCCACAATCAGTGCTCCTGGAAGCAGCAGTTAAGAAATAAAAAGAAGTATTGCATTGGGTAAATCTGCTGCCTAAGACCTCTTTTGTGTATTGAAGAGCAAGGATGTTATTTTGAGGATTAAGGTGCACCTGGCCCAAGCCTTGATATTCCCCATTGCATCATATGCATGTGGAAGTAAGACATTGAGCAGGGAAGACTGTGGAAAAATAGATGTACTTGAAGTGTGGTCCTGGAGAAGACTATTCAAAGTCCCCTGGACTGCTAAAAGAACAAGCAGAACTATACTGGAAGAAGAACGACTGAGTGCTCCTTAAAGGCAAGGACGGCAAGACTTCATCTTACATGCTTTGGACACTTTGTCAGGAAAGACCAGGCCCTAGGGAAGGACATCATGTTTGGGAGATGGGAGGGGTGGCAGAAAAGAGGAAGACCCTCAACAAGACGGATTGTCACGGTGGCTGCATCAATGGGCTCAGGCAGAGGAACAATTGTGAGGATGGCGCAGGACCGTGCGGTGTTTTGTTCCATTGGGCAGAGGATCACTATGGCTAGGAGTTGACCCAATGACTCCTAACAATAACAGCAACAACTTTAACGTGTCTGTGAGAACAATAAATATACCATGACTTCAGCCAGGAGCACCTTAGTCCTCAAGTAACATCCTTGTTTTTTCCCAACATTTTAAAGAAGTCTTGAGCACCAGATTAACCCAATGTAATAGGCTGTTTGATATAATTTTTTGAGGCAATATTTTATATTAATAAACCATATTGGCCAAGGTGAATGGGTAATGAGAGTTAAAACATTCTTATATTGAAATTCATAACAAGAAAACTTGCAAAAAGAAATCTGTTAATAAATCACAAAGAGAATGCCAAGAATATATTAGAATATATTCTAACTGTCCTCATTATATAATGATAAATGAAATGTAAGCTCTATATAGAAAATGTGAATAACATCATTATTGCATATTATATGGATGTATTCAATGCAAAGGGTCCTGATGTTGTGTAAACAGTTTATAGCCTTTCCTATTCATGGGCTTCTCTGCTTTTAATATCAAATCCATCTTGCTGCTACCATGAGCATTGTGTATAAATCTAAGCAAGAAAAAAAAAGTCCTTGACAACCTCTATCTTTTCTGTGTTGGTCATGATGTTACCTATTGGTCTAATTGTGAGAGTCTTGGTTTTCTCCACATTGAGGTGTGATCCATACAGAGGACTGCCATCTTTGGTGTTCATCAACAAGGACTAAGTCCTCCTCACTTTCAGCAAGAAAGATCATATCATCTGCATCTCACAGGTTGTTAATAAGGCTTCCTCTAATCCCGATGCTGTATTCTTACTCATATACTCCAGTTGATCTGATTCTTTGCTCAGAAAACATATTGAATAACGATGGTAAGATGACACAAACCTAATGGACACCTTTCCTAATTTTAACCCAGGAAGTAATCTCTTATTGTATTCCAACTACTGGCTCTTGGTCCATTTATAGGTCCCGTCTGAGCAGACTGAGGTGTTCTGTGATTAATATTCTTCTCAAGGCTATCCATAGTTTGCTTTGATCCCCATAGTCGACAGAGTCACTTGATCCGCAAATCCCAAGGTTTGTTAGGTAAATATTGATATGTATAATACTTTAATGTTTATGAGGCTAGTCTCATTAAAGTATTGCCTAAGTTACCATTGTATCAAGGATGTGTTATATTGTGTCCATGAATATGCCAAGTATATTTTTAAATTGAAGTCATAAATATTATTTACAAAGCTTAGGAAATTGGTTTGTATATAAATGTTATACAGGTAAATAAGGAATGATTGAATTCATTGCTATGGTTATTTATTCAAGTTCCCTCACTTTGCATGTTACCAGTGAGATGCATTTCTTTGCTTATTTTTTATAACTATCTGTGCAAGATCATATGTTAGTGTGTGTAACGTTGAAAATATTACCACAGGGTCTTCTGGAAAGAATTGCTGAGTCAGTGGAAATAGATGTACAAAATGCTTTTCTAAGAATGGATCAGAGACACCTTATCCACTAGCCACTCAGTTTGGATCCACTTTCATTTTGTGTGTTTTCACTAAAACTCAGACTTGACCATCCACCTCCATCTCTTGAGTATTATAAAGAAATACTCCCAAGCGTCACATGAAAATAAGGAATTTCAATTACACGGAAGAGTAGACAGGAGACAGCTGTCAATGAAGTATTAGAGTGGTAACTTAAATAACCTTACATGTAGGAGTCCTTATAACCCTGGTGAAAATTATGTCCAATCTGCACCTTCTCCTTCACCGGAGCTGTTATGGATTTCATCTAGTCAGCTCCCATGCACCGAGGCCCTTGTCCTTGGGTTCTGTCTTCTAGACTCCGATGGGTCTTTGTTGGAAAACTGTGTGTTCAATGGATACCTTAAGCATGTGCTTAACTCACTTACTGGTCAATTCATTCCTGAGTCACAGTACCTGTGTGACCCAAATGGTCAAGTTCTCAACTACTAGCCCGGGAGTTGGTGGTTCCAATGTACCGGTGACAACTCAAATGATGGGCATGGCGATATTCTTCTGAAAGGTCAGAGCTTTGACAATCCTATTTTAAAAATTGGTTGGCATCAGTCAAAACTAATGAAACTACAAAATATTCCTTGAATAACGCTGATGGTGAGCATCTATCTATCTCTCCTGTTTATCTGAAACAAGTTACTTTAGGAAAGTTATTCAACTGAAGTTACTTAAGAACGGAGTAAAATATAAAAATGCGAAGTTTATATTACTTGATTTTCATAAATCAAGTAATTTATAGAAATATACAAGGTAGTTCAGTAAAATGTAAAATTTTAAATAATCTCAATTGCAAACATGATTTTTCTGTGAGGATATTTAAAGTTATAAAAATTCATTTATTAGATTATAAAATTTTGAGTTGGCAACAGCATAAAATATTTATCTTAAGAGCTAAATTATTTTCCTTCAATATCTTCTGTTGACAGTAAGTAAATTATTAATGAAATATAAACTCCCTAACATCGGTTTGAGTGTATTATTATTTAGTTGGACAATTGTGTGTCTTTTTAAAAGGCCCATAAAATTCCCAAACACTTCTTATAAACACAAGTTATGTTGGATCTGAATTTCACACAGTACAGCCAGCATGCATTTCAAAGTTTATAACCTCCTATAACATTAGAACATGTGCCGGATAATTTTACAATCTGTCGCAGGTCTTAGGTTCCATTGAGTTGGCTCTGAGTGATTATATGCAGCACAGGACAAACCACACACAATCCTCATGATCCTTCTTGTGTGTCAGCCATTGTCACAGCCACTGTGCCACTCTGTCTTGTAGAGGACGCCACTTTTTCACAATTCCTATATTTAACCAAGCACGGTCTCCCCTAAACCGACAAAGTACGTTCTAAGGAGTATTCTGCTTGTGCTTTCTCCAGGAGAGGTGTTCTTTTGACGCTCTGGTACTTTCAAGATGCTTCACCAGTACCATAGTTCACATGCTTCTCCTGTGGCCTCCTTATCCACCGCCTAACTAAAGTGCACATGAGATCACTGAAAACACCAGGGCTCGGATTAGGTGCCCCTTAGTCCTCCAAGTAACCCCCCTGCTTTTCACCACTTGGTGGTTGAAGCTACAACCTTGTCTTATACCTTTTTGATATGAAAATATGCAGTATCACCTTGTTCTGTTTGCAAAACTGCCTCTTGATACACATACAAGTTCTGCACGGAGCACAATTCAGTGCCCCAGAATCCACATTCTCCTCAAGGCTATCCATACCTTATAATGGTCCTCATAATAGAATGCCTTATCATGGTCAATAAAACCGCAGGGAAAACATGGTTCTGGTGGTCTCTGCGTTCAGTCAACACTCATATGAGACCAGCAATGATAGATCCCTTGTTCTATATCATCTCGACTCTGCCCTGGACCTCTGGCAGCCCTATGTCAATGTACTGCTACAACCATTGGTGAATGATCTTCATCAGAATTTTATTTGTATGTGATATTAATGACATTATTCTACGCTTTGTGCATTCTGTGGGATCACCATTCTTTTGAATAGGTACAAATACAGAGTTCTTCCAGCCATTTGGCCAAGTACTTGTTTTCCAAATTTCTTGGCCTATTCAAATGTGTGCTTCCAATCACTCATCAGCTTGTTGAAATATTTCAGTTGGTGTCCATCAATTCCTGGCTAATGCCTTTAATTTGAATGTCTTCCTGCAGTATCATTGGTCGCTGAGCACACCGTACCTTTTCCAACACTGGAATGAAGAGTAACTCTTGGTCCGGGCAGTGTGTGCTCTTTATAGCTTCCTTTGGTCCTTCGGCGTGTTCAAAGGTTTCCCACAGAGTCTTTCAAAATTCCACTGGAAGCTGGCATTTTCTCTGGAGTTCTTTCCGTTTCAGCTACATTGAGTGTGTTCGTCCTTTTTTTGTTTTCTAACAAGAGGCCTCTGCACATTCCATTGTATTTTGTTTTGTCATCTCAAGCTATCCTTTGAAATTTTCTGTTCAGTTCTTTGGCTTCAGGTACAATTAGTTCAAATTCAGTCTCTTTTGACATCACTTTTACCTTTTCTTTTTCTCTTGCCTTTTTAAGTGATCTTTTCTTTCTTTATATATGATGTTCTTCATGCCTCCCCAAAATTCCAAATTCAGCTGTGATCTACTCAAGGTTGTATGTGGACTCTCATGGACTTATGCTAATTTTCTTTACCCTCAACCTGAACTTACATGTCAGCAATTGATGGGCTGTTCCACAATTGTTCTTTGGATTCATTCTAGCTGCTCATACGTAGCTTCTCCATTATCTCTTACCACCAACACTGCCTGCTTTATTTCCATGTATTGCATAAATCGATAGTAGCCAATTGTGTTGTTGAAAAGGGTACCTGTGATGAAGATGCGGGTGGTCTTGCAGAACCCTGTACTGAGTGCTAATTTCAGTTCTATTTATTTCACCAAGGTCAACTTTTCTAACTCTTTTTTTCTCCCTTTTGGTTTTCAACTGGTTAGACATTCTTCTATCACAGACAGCACTGCACCTCAAGGCAGAACTTTATTTTTTTTAATATGCTTTTATATAGCCAATAAAACAGAAATAAACATCTTCCTGGTATTGTCTCTTTATAGCCCTGATCCATCTGACAGGAGCAATGATATCTTCCCTTCTAAGGCCTCTTTTGGATCACACTGGATTTACTGGGAGAGTTCTGTGAATGTACTGCTGCCACTCATTTTTAATAATATTCAGGCAAAACTTTTTTGCTAGTGATATTAAGGATAATATTTGATAAATCTGTATTCCATTGGCTCACCTTTCTTTAGAATAGGCACAAAATATACTTTTTCCAGCTGATTGGTTCAGGAAACTGTCCACTTCTCTGGCCAAGGCTAGTGAATGCTTTCAACACTACATCAATTTGTTGAAACATTTCTGATGTTTCTTCCTCAATCCCAAAGCTTTATTTTTCACCAGTGCTTTACACACAGCATGATATTAATTGATACTACTTTAATAGTACTAATCTCAATTATGTCCTACTGCTTGAAATGATTGAATGGCAACCAGTCATTTCGGTACAGTGTCCTGCTTATTCCTGCCATCCTCTTCTGATCTTTCCTGCATCATCCAACAATTTGTCCACAGTCCTACGGACTCCTCTTCAGCTCTCTCTTCAGTGTCTTTCAATGTTTCATTATGATGCTTATTTTGTCGTCTTCAGCGCCACTTTGAAATTTACTTTTTATGCATTTTGCATAATTATTTCTTCTATATTCTTCACATACTTCATATTCTTTTTAAAAACATTTTATTAGGGGCTCAAACAACTCTTATCACAATCCGTGCATACATCAATTGTGTAAAGCACATTTGTAAATTCATTGCCCTCATCATTCTCAAGACATTTGCTCTCCACTTAAGCTCTTGGCATCAGGTCCTCAGTACTTCATATTCTAAAGGAGGTAGCAGAGTCTCTGCCTACATCAATGTTGATATATATTTTTTTATTTTTTAGTTACATGACCTTTGTTTTTCATGCCATCCCACATCATTGGCTTTTGTGTTTGGACCACAACATTTGCATGATAGTTGCACTAACTGGTTTTCTTGTAGGTTATAGATATTATCCTGATCTGTTCTAAATCTGAAGCTCTGCTACAGCCTGCCCAGCATGGTGGATCCTAGTGCCTCTTGAAGCCTGGGAGCACAGCTGCCAACACCACAGCAACATTCAAACCTCCACAGTAGACCAAAGTAAGAAAACCAGAGGGTGAGTGGGTTGGAAAGAGGAAATCGATTACAAGGGTCTACATGTGACCTCCTCCCTGGGGGACGGACAACAGAAAAGGGGGTGAAGGGAGATGCCGGATAGGGCAAGATATGACAAAATAATAATTTATAAATTATCAAGGGCTCATGAGGGAGTGGGGAGCAGGGAGGGAGGGGAAAAAGAGGACTTGATGGAACAGGCTTAAGTGGAGAACAAATACTTTGAAAATGATTAGGGCAAAGAATGTACAGGCCAAAGAATGATTAGGGAAAAGAATGTGCTTTATACAAGTGATGTATGTATATGTATGAATTGTGTTAAGAATTGTGTGAATCCCTAATAAAATGCTAAAAAAAATAATCGACTTCAAGAATACTTTAGGCTATAGTACTACCATAAGTGCCTATATACTGTCATCTGCAGAGCATGCCAAACCACATGGAGCACAAGTAAGTCATCTGAACAGAGGCCATCCTAAACCTCCAGACCCTGACAGAGCCACTAGTAGCTGACAGCAGACACATAAGCAAGCCCAACCCCAACCCACCATGTCTGCCCAGAGTAGCAGAATTCCCTCGCTTTCAGTACATTATGAGCAATAAGGAATGACTGCTTTTTAAGTCATTAAGTTTACAGTCCTTTGGTAGGTAACACTAGATAACTCATAAATCACATTTTCATTAAATTTGCTAAGATAGTAATTGCTCTATTCCACTCAAAAAATTGGGCAATATGAATTTGGCTGATAGCTCGGAGCTTATGATTAGTTCAACAAATATGCTTTTTTAACAAAAAGCATATATAACAGTTATCATTCTAAATAATTTTCTAAATAATTTAACATTAAGTATTTATTAAGGAATATTATGTATAGACATTTTTTGTCAGGAGTGCCAAAAGTCTACTTTTAGTCCTTCTAATGTTTTAGTTAGATTAAGCAATTAAGAAACCATTGAGTAACTCTTTTAGGCTAGGTTCTCTAGAGGAATAAAACCAATGATATATACATACAAATATATAAGAATGATTTAGTTCTGGCATATAGTTCACAGAATTGTGGGCTGGCAATTTCCAAATATGTAAGTCAGGCAGCAGCCTAATGGCCTCTTATGACTCAGTTATGTTCCCTGAAGAACCCCAAATCAGCAGGTCAGGTTGCGGGCAGCTTGTTCCAAAAGTTGAAAAAGCTGGAGAATACATTGAAAAATAAGAATATAACAAGTGGGCTTTAGAGATGTGAAAATTCAATAATCGAACATTTATCATCTTTAGTGGAGGACAACATATTTGGTGCCTTAGAAAAATTGAAAAAAAGAAAATGGCAGAACAGTGGTCTAGAACATATGGTTGTACATGGACAGTACTCTTGCTTGTCATTGCTGTGCTTACTCATATGTCTATCACCCAGTTATTGTAAACTCAGATTTCATAGGGGTACACATTATTATTGACATCAGCTGCAATAAAAGCAACCATCCAATAATCAGCCCTGAAACACACTTAAAGTCCATCAAGAGGAGAATAAATAAATACAACACAGCACACACAGGCAACGCTCAAAGAGTAGGAGAAATGAATTTCTGATACATGAGATCATATGAAAGGATCTGACAACAAAATGGTGAGTGAAATAAGTCTTTACTAAAAGGACAAATGCGGTATTATCTCATTTAAATAAGAAGACATGGAAAGGCAAATATTTTGAGACTCATTATTAGTGGTTGTCAGAGGTGTACCTTGAGCAAGAGGCAGCTGTGCTAAGAAAACAAGGGCAAACTGCAGGGTTTAAACCAGGAAAAGGTCCAACAGGGCTGTATCCTCTCACCACATGTATTCCATCTGCACGCTGAGCAAACGTGCGGATAAGCAGGACTGTATGAGGAAGAATGGGCATGGGAACATTGGACATTGAATGAGGAAGACATGAAAAAACTGTGCATTTGAATTATGTGTATGGAAAAGAATCTTTAAGACACCCTGAGCTGCTAAAAGAACAAATAGACCTTGGTCGACTAGAGAAACAAATCCAGGGACACTCATGTGGGTGTAAGAGAGTTTTATACCAAGAGTCGTCCCAGTCCAGATCAAGTTCGTAAGTTCGATCTTAGCCCCTATGTCCTTCTACAGTCTCACGCAGCACATGCAATGACACTGAAAGCAGGAAGATCACAGGCCAGTGGGTGGAAAGTCTTGTGGAAGTATCTCAGAACTGGCACGGCTCTCCATGTGGCTCCTCCAACTTCAGGCCTTTCACTGTCATCAGTATAGCTTCCTAAGGCGTGTCAACAGAAATGTGAAGCACAGAAAGTGTCCCACCTCCAGGGAGGAAGAGAGAGAACTCCCAGAATCCTCGTGAAAAGGCCAGGCCCACACAGAAGAATCCAGCTGTGACCCAATTGACAGGCTAGACTTTACCCCTTTGCTCAAGTTGACAGGAGATTATGGAACTGCCACAGGCCTGTCTTACAAAAAGTTCAGTCAGCACGTTCCTGTGTTAGTTTGGATTAACTAGAAAAGCAAAAGCTGTGACAATTATAAATAAATATATATAGAAAGATATTTAAATAAAAATGGCTTAGACAGTTGTAAGAGTAGGTAAATCCAGTCGGGTTCATGTCCGGCACCTCTTGACATGGGTAGCTGTAGAAGACAACCAGTAAACAGGATGATGAGGCAGAAGGGCCACGAACCAGTGGATGGCGTGGTGAGGTAAGGGAATCTGAGGTCAGCTGAATGAATCCGAGGCGCGCAGTCCACGGACAGCTCCTGGGGTCCGCAGCAGACACAAGGGGAGGAGGGTGAATCCATCACAGGCTGCAGCTCCAGCCAGAGACCAAGGGCAAAAGAAAGCTCGGCTTTGCGCAGCATCTCTCCTTAAACCAAAGGGCCTAAGGCAGTATCCTCAGTCTGTGACCTTGCTGATAGCTTGGGCTCCACCCCTACCTTCCCTGACCCCACTTTCACAGAGGGTCTAGTTGCCTTAAACGCTACCCTCACGACATACGACGATGGTGCTTCCTTTTAGGTACTTTGGACATGTTATTGTGAGAGATCAGTCCCTGGGAAATACATCATGCTTGATAAAGTAAAGAGGCACCAAAAAAGAGGATTTTCAACAGGATGAATTAACACCATCGCTGCAACAGTAGGCTCAGATGTAAGAACAACTGTGGGATAGCGCAGGGCTATTTCATTCGAATGTACATGCGGTTGCCATGAGTGGGAACATCCTTCACAGATGGGTCAAATGTTAGGCTGGCGGCTCTATGCTCACTCCTAGCTATGGAGATTGATGGATCGTGGATCAGCAGCGGGCCAACAGACTGGTGGGTTTAAAGTCAAGTGAATCCAAGGTGAGCAGGTAAGATGGAGGCTGCTGACTACTTCAGGATAGGGTCATATCGTAGACCACTGGCTAAAGGCAAAGATCAAGAATATCTATAGCTCACACACACACATACACATATATAAAAATAAAACAGACAGTACCAGGCTAATTCTGTAGATAAATATATATTGTATGTGTAGTAAAGTATAGTATATATATTTTATAGTATATTATGTAGAGCACTCATACTTAAATATACATTACAAAAATTAGTCAGGTGTCTGTTTTATATATATATAACAGACAGTAGTGGGATAATTCTTTTTATAATATATGGTAAAGACACCAGGTTAATTTTAGATAATATATATTTAGACATTATATTATGTATTATTAAAAATATATAATATACTACATGTTATATCTATAATTACACTGGCATCTGTTAGAAATATTATTTATAATATACTATACACATAAATATATTTATATTTTTTATTATTTTAACATATTTTAATACTTATTTTAATACATTACTGAATGTATTATATTATTAAAATATACTATTTATATATAGCCTGATGTATGTTATATATGTATATTAAATATAATATACTAAATTCATACAAATATATATATTTTTATTATATGTCATGTGCTACATCTGATACATAAATATATATGCTATAGGATTAGCCTGATTTCAGTAAGATATCTATATATACAGAGTGAGTGAGAGAATCAGCCTGCTCTCATGTATATGTCAACGTGCACATACTCACACAGATATCTGCTGTTGGTTGGCACGCCATGTACAACGGAAGGACACACTGCCTGGTCCTGAGCTGTCCTCACAATTTTGCTTAAGGTTTTGCCTACCGTTGCATGCACCATGTCAATAATCATCTTGTCAAGTGTCTTCTTCGTTTGCTGATGCTCTACTTTATCAAGCATAAGGTTATATATATAAATGGCAAACTAGCTGCCGCTGAATCAGTGCTGACTCGATGACCCCAGTGGGTTTTCTGAGACTGTAACTGTTTACAGGAGTAGTGAGTTGAGTGTTTCGCCCATGAACCTGCTGGTAGTTTCGAACAATTGATCATGCAGGTGATAATCCTACTAGCATCCACTCCACTATGAGGCTTCGCACTCATCATCACTGCACAACTAGCAATGCAGACACATAGAAATGCGCACACACACATATAAGTTTATTTCAAGAAAATGTATCTCGCAGTTGTAAAAATGGACAAGTTCTCTGTGTTAGACAGGGTTCTATAGAGAGACAAACCAGATTGCTAGTAATTATATATAAATATATTTATAAAGATATATATAATACAAGAAATGAACCATTAAATTATATACAGGTAGATAATATAAGAAATTAACAGTTAAATTATAAAGCAGTAAGACACTAGCAGCCCTTTAAGGCTTGAGAGACGCCAGTTGCCAGTCCCTTTCTGTTGAGAGAGCTGGGCTATGTATATCCAGGCAGCAAACAGCAAGGCAGTTCCCCAACTGTCATCAACTGTCGGTCCCCAGATCCAGAGACAAACATTCCAATCGTGTGGGCTTAAAGGGACCTCAACTTACAACAACACAGTCCACAGGCTAGGCATCCCACAGGTAGTGTACCCCTTTAAACTGAGGCATAGAACAAGCAAGGTGAGGCTCACCGAGCCATTTATCCCTCTGTCCTTCAGTTAATCCTACTTGTGTTTATCGGCCAGGCTGGCACAATAAACTATCACATTCTCCATCTGGTAAATTCCAAGTCTGTGGGTCAAGTGTTCATGAAAGTCTTCTGCTGCCTCTCATGAATGTGGAGATGGATGACTCCAAGTTTGGTGGGGAGAAAAGAGTCTTGTGGTTTCAACTGCAAATAAAGCCAAGGTTAGCAGGTAGATAGGCTGCTGACTACTTCCAGAATCGGGCAGAGATATGCTTGGCCACTGGCTCAAGTCACAGATCCAGGGACCAGAGGACGAGAGCTCAATGCTGGAACCAGACCCAGTAAGAAACAAACAAGGTTTTCCACAGTGCCACTTATGTATACTGGACGCAGCCTGGTCCCTCCATCCCTGAAGAAATGTTCTTTCAATTGGTTGGATCAGAGTTGTGCTGGGTATAAGGGTGATGCAGCCCACCATAATCTTCTTACAACTCATTGTATACTCACAACAGGACCAATGTGGTATTTTATTATGTTAAGTTAGAACACATCCTGGGGGATTACTAGTTCTTATTTGACAAACCACTAAAAATCTTGGTCTATCCATGCTGGCACAACCTTAACGAAAATTCTTGCAAGTGGTTATCCAAAGCACAAAAACTGGTTCCATCTCTCTGGAGCAATAGTTGAATAAAGGGATTTGAGAATATGAAATGTAGGGCCAATTACCTCTTTGAAAAGCTGCCTGGTTGGTCATGAAAGCAAAAGCATTGGATTGTGATCTGTTACCAATACTGAACAATTTGATCAAAAACGTCTATAGAATAATTCTCATCAAAAAGTGGGGAAATGCAGCATGTGAGACCCCGATGTGCACCAGGCTTACTGGAGCCAGGGGTGTGAGGGCACCAATTGCAATGATTTCCATAAGATAACCTTGAAACCTGAAAAACAAATATATCTCCGGAGGTATTCCAAAACCAAACAATATTCACCATAACTAGGAGAGAATGTCAGTCTTTAGCATTGTGCTTTTAAAATGGTACCGATTAATGAAGAATATTGAAAGTACCATGGACAGTCAAAGGAACCAACAGATCTACCTTGGAAGAAGTACAGCCAAACTACTCCTGAGATTCAAGGGTGGAGAGACTTTCTCTTACAGACTTTGAGCATTTCGACAGGAGAGTCCTGCGTGGACAGAACGATGGGGCATGGAGAAAGAGGAAGAGCTTCACCAAGATGCATGATTGCAGTGGCTACATTGAAAGGCTTAAATTTAAGAATGTTTGAGGGAATGGCACAAGTCCAGGCAGTGTTCCGCTCTGTTGTGCATTGAATCTATGGATCAGAACCAAGTGGAAGGGTCCTAACAATAACAAAAACAGGTTCACAAAAGCAACTTGAAAGCTTAGATAGGAAGTTTGGGGAACTGTGAATTTATCTTAATGAGAGAAGAATAAATCAAAATAGAAGAATGAGAATTAACATGAACCTTGGCAAATGTAATCCATATCACTGAGTTGCATATGGAGACATTATTGATTGCTGTCTGCTCTGCTGTGTATTATTTTGGACAACCACAAACTAAGTTATTTTAATATGTGCTATGGGTCTGTTAAGGTGGAATCCTTGAGATCTAATCAAATTAATTGAAAATTTCTTTAAAACTCTAATGAATAGAATCTAATTATAAGCCAGAGGGTATATTGTACACTTTTAACCTAGAAAAAGATTTACTATTGAAAGTTAAGCTGCTTTCATAATTGTCAGAATAGCAAAAAGGCAAGTGTTCAGTTTAATTTTCAGTTCCCAATCTGTTGAACACCTCCTGAGTCCAGAAAAGGTGTCCTATCACGGCAGAAGTTAGACATCGGGAAGCAGCCGGCTTCAGCCTTTACAGTAATTTGTGCTGGCAAAATGGGTTTCCTTGCCACTCTCTTTGTTTTGAACCTATAAAGAACCTATAAAGTACAGCCTTTGCAAACTTTGTAACTCTCATTACAACTCTATAATCCCACCCACCTAGTCGATTCTTATTCATAGCAAATCTTTCTCCAGGCCCTGGACTCTCCTGACAATATATCCCCCAGGGAATCTTAGTCCTTGAAGGAACGCCCTTGCTTTTCAACACTTGAGCAGGTCCTCATGTGGCAGATGTATTCATTATAATGTGTTTTTTTTAATCTCTTTACTGCTGAGTCCATGAGCATGGATGGTGGATCCAAGCAAGGCAAATCCTTAACAACATGAATCTGTTCTCCATTTCTCATGATTTTACCCACTGGTCCAGTTGTGAGGATTTTGGTTTTCATTACATTGAGGTGCAAGCTATACTGAGGGCTGCAATCCTTGATCTTTCCTCAAGTGCTTCAAGCCCTCCTCCTTTTCAACAAGCAGTGTAGAGTCATCTGCTTATTGCAGGTTGCTAATAAGACTTCCTCTAATCTTGACGCTGCATTCTTCTTCATATAATCCAGTAACTCTGATATCTCCTCTATATAGAGATTGAATAAATTCGGTGCAAAGATGCAACTCTGATGCACACCTTCCCCTGAACATATTCTGCGTGAGCCCAGGGAGTGTTCTGGGATTCCCACAGTCGAATGCCTGTCAATAAAACACGAATCTTTCTGGTCTGCTTTCAGCCAAGATCTCCCTGGAGTCAGCAATGATGTCCTTTGGTTCATATCTTCTCAATCCAGCCTGAACCTCTGGCAGCTTCCTGTCAATGTACGGCTGCAACCATTATTGGATGATATTCAGCAAAAATTTACTTGTGCGTGATATCAATTATATTGTTTGATAATTTGAGCATATTGTTGAGTCACCTTTGTTTGGAATGGGCAAATATATGGATCTCTTCCAGTCAGTTGGCCAGGCAGCCACCTTCTGAATATCCCTGGGGATAGCTGAATGAATGTTTCAGTGCTTCACCTTTAAGTGAATAGAAAACCTTATTTTTAGCTCAAGTGCTGATTGGTGGTTTCGAACTGCTGACTTAGGTGTTAGGAGACCAATGCCTGGTGCTAAGAAATCTAGTTGTATATTTTTTCTTCTCTGTGGTCTGCTACTGAGAGGTTAACTAAATGAATATTAAATGCTTTAATCGCCAGTATTTGTCATGGATAACTCATTTAACTACTATTGAAAAAAACCACAAATGCATACCCTTTCTGCCCTGTGCTTCAGCTTTGAGCCAGTCAGGATGGCGCACGCAGCCTCCAACCACGTAAACTGCTACAAGGGCTTCCTCATACGTTCTTACACTCCCCAAAATAGAGTTCTCAAGCTCTCAAGTGTTGCATATACATTTTGGGTGATGTTTATTTTCTTTTTCACTTCTGATATATCCTTCTTATATTTCTTCAGGATTAAATACTAGTGTTTACATTTAAAGTCTATAAAATGTAGGCCATAGTCTATGAACTACAGTTTAGATTTAAACACCCGTATGTCATCCTGACATAGGAAAGCTTTGAGGGTTTCCAGAAGCAAGCCTGAACCCATTGTGGGCGGCACATGGTTTCCACAGACAGTCACTAGGTAAGTGTCAGCAGGTGAAACCTTGATAGAGATATGCCTCAAAGCAAAGACCCTGTGACCTGCTTCCCAAATATCAAAGGCACGAGGACCCTCTGGAGGGCTGTTCTAATCTGTTGTGTATGAGACACCATGCGTTGAAGGAAACTTGACAGAAATGAGTTTGTTTTGCTTTGCTGTTTGTCCTATATAAATAATGCAGTCATGGAGGGTGGGGAGGGGAAGAATTGGTTACAATATAAAAATAAGCAACTAATGCAATAAGAAAAATAGATATTGTGATCTTTGTTTCCACAAGAAGCTATAGACAAATGTTTGCATGCATGATTTTCCCTCTATGTGCAATTCACATATTCTGTTTTCTCACTTTGATTCTTAACTAAGCTGGTTTATTTATCTAATAAATAATTATCTAATAAATAATCCACATATCCTTATTGATCTGAATTTGGGGGAATATCTCTATATTCTTTTGAAGTTGCCCTTTTAGTTTTTAATGTTGCGATTAGAAATAGGAGTACATTTTCCATCTCCCAGTTGTGTAACAAAAACACCCCTTTCTTGTGATGTGCTGTATAAATTATCCATATTAATATAATAACTTCTCTGTCAATTCCTTCAATAATCATGTCAGGGAGTGGGTTGTGCGTCTTATGTTATTATGATGTATCAAAACAAACCCCTGATGAGCTGCTTGTCGCACATAGAAAGATTGGTTTTGTCAGGAGTGAAATTGATTCTGACGAAGCGAGGCTCTGAAAAAGCCCATGTATAATTGTCTGGTCTTGCGTTTGCTTACTGGGTGGGGAGGATGCTGAGGAGAGAACGGGAATGATTAGCATAAAAGGAGTTTCTGTCATTCACACCTTAAGCACTTTCTTCTCATATGCTCACGAACACACGCAACATTCTGAAGAATTGAATGTCTTTTATTGTGAATATTGACACGAAAGAACAAATACATACATTTTGGGCCCATCTGAGGTGTCCAAATCTGACTTTGATAACAATCACTTAGTTTATGCCCTTTACGAATTTCTGTCTAGAAGATAAAAGATTAGAAAAACGAATCCATCTAGTTGCGTTTTATAAAAGATAAAAATGAATGTTCTTACTTCAAGTTCTGACCCCTTGCCAGACTTTCTTGCTCTCCTTTTTTGGTTAGGGGACATGTTGCAAAACCATAAGAGCAACCAAAAAATCCAATCCACCTGACGATGGACTCCAATCCACCTGACAATGACCCTACGGAGGGTGTCCAGGACTGTACATCTTTCCAGGAGCAGAAAGCCTCATTTTCCTCCCCTGGAGAAAATAATAGATTTAAACTGTCAATCTTGTAGTTAGCAACCCAATCCTTACCTGCCAATACCACCAGGGACCATTTTAAAGCTATCAGACGCAAACAACTCACTGCCATCAAATTGACTCCCATTCACAATGGCCCTATAAGGCAGGGTAGAATTGTCCTTGTGGGTTTCATACATTATAACTTGTTATGGGAGTGAAAAGATTGCCTTGATCCCATGGAGAAGCTGGTGGCTTTGCGTTGCTGACCTTGCAGTTCGCAGCACAAGGCGTAAACGCCACACAATCAGGGCTTCGTGGCGATTATAGACTCTCACGTATGTTCTTATTCATGGGTGAGATGGGATTTAAAACTAAAAGCTTCATTGTTTTCGAGTTTATATTCTTTGCCATGCTACTCTTATAGCTTCTCCAGCGAAGACATTATGGCATATAACCCTCACCCCTTTCTTGGAATATGGCCATTCAATTTCCTTAATCTTCAAAAATGCACCAAAGTGAAAGCATGTCCTACTTTGATAATATCCCTTTTGTGTTTCCATTTAGACTTTCTCTGTTCTGTCATCACCAAGGGAAGGACATGACTTGACTGGTCTTTTGGTGTCAGGACTAAGAGAAGCACGTAGAGGAGCTATTGTTTCCACCCCCTAAAAGTGCAGCCTGCGCCGACATATCCCACTTGACTAGCAATGAGAAGCAGATAAATCAAATGGAGTACAGACAAATTCAGCTGACTCTTAACTGACCCTGAGATTTGTGTGGGAAACAATAATTCTCTAGTAGGGACAGATAGAAAGCTAAAAATTGCCTGTTTATTGGGGGAATTGAAACCCAAGTGGCCTATATAAAATTTGTGGCTAGGCAACAGGTTAGTAATTTCCTCTCTCCGGTTTTCAGTGAGATGGCTATGAGAAACAACAAAGGGCACAAAATGAAAGATCCAGACACATATACTGATTCCTGTTCTCTGTCAGGTATGTCCAATCAAGTTTGATGATGGCTAACCAGCACAAATCCCCGGTATTTTGCACCTGTGCTCAGTAGGACCGCCCTAGAGAGGGACTTGCGCTCAGTAAGCCAGAAGGCAGTCAGAGAGGACCCGCATGCCACCGACACATGCTGTAATACTGTGGGTGCAGGACCAGGTATGGATTCATTCTGTTAGGACTCCAGAACTGACTCAATTTCACCTAATAATAATAAGTCAAAAGTAGAGTATGTGATAGGGAAATGGAATTTAGTATTTCATTTCATTTTAGGTTATCTAACAAAACTAGTGGATAAACTACTGAATAAACACTTCCATGGAATTATGTTAGCTGGACATACCTGATTCTCTAAATTGTATTATGGTAAACAAATCTGGGATCTATAGATTTATGGAAACATGCCTCCTATAAAATATCCTTTATAAACTATTCTAAAATGATTATTCTTATAACCAAAGTTAGTCTTTTCTAAGTACATAGTATCACCACAATTAGTATTTATTTATTTAGGAGTGCGATTCCATGGAAGTTACAGAAGGACAGAGTAATATACAAACATGTGAAGTGTGTATTTCAAACACAGAGAAGAGGAAGAAAGAGGAGGAGAAAGAGGAGGGAGGAGGGAGAATAAGAGAGAGTACCGTGTCAATCACCTCTCATTAGGGTTCTAAACACCTGAAATACATGCTCCCAACCCATCATTTGTTGGAGGATTACAAAGGCTATGGAAAAGAGAGCGATATCATGTAAATTCAATTTATCAGAACTAAATATACAAAAGAACTTGACACTGAAAAGTATAAAACCTTTAAAACACTGTTGAAAAATATTAAAGATCCATGATTCATGAATCAGATAATTTAAATTTATTAATGTATAAATTATATACAAAATATAGAGAGTATACAACTCATGTTGAAATTTTAGCAATAATTTTGGTTGATGCTTAATATTCCATAAATAGTAAAAATAATTCAGAAGAAAACAAGGAAAAGTGTAGGAGAAATTGCATTTTCCAATTTGAAAACATATTACTTTAATCAAAATTTGACTATGTTTAGTGTAAACTTATATAACAATGGAATAGAATTAAGGTTTTACAAAAAAACCCATTTCTTTATGGACTATTTATTTTTTATAAAGATGCCAACACCATTAAATGTGGAAAGATTGGGATTTTATAGAATTAATTAAGTGAGAGTTACACTTCAGACATATATAAAATTATTTCACAGTTGATCAATATCTAAAGAGCAGGAGCAGAAATTATTCAATGAAAGAGGAAAACATTAGAATTAAGCTTAACACTTAATGAAGTCTTATAAGCATCTAATGAAAAATACACTAGACATCATCAAAATTAAAAACATTTTAGATAAAAATATATTATCAAGAAAATTAAGAAATGTTATACCCTGGAACACATTTTTAGACACTATGTTAGTCAATTTATGTTCAGAAGCTATAAAACACAATATAAATATACAAAAATATAGAGATAATATCAAACTCACCAACAACAAAAATACTAACAACCCAACAGAAAAAAATGACAATGGGTTTGAATAGACAGTTCTCCACAGAATATATAGAAATTCCCAATAAGTGCAAGAAAAGATGCTCAAAACTACTACTCAGGAGCAAAGTGAAAATCAAAACTATAAGATACATGTCATATCCAGTATGGTGTCTATTTTCAAAACAAAAGAAATACCAAGTGTTGACAGAGAGATTGAAGCAGTAGGATACAGCCATACATTGCCAGTAGGAAAATAAAATGTTGCACCACTGTGGAAAACAGTTTGGCTGATTCTAATAAAGCTTAAGATAGAATTATCATGTAAACGTGAAACTGCATGTCAAGGTTTATAACATAAAATGTTTGAAAGCATTTACTTGAGCACACACAAAGCCACACAACGTTTACAGCTGTGTTGTTCAGAATATCTGGATGATGGAGACAGTGCAGGTGGCCATCACCAGATGAATGGCTAAACAAATGGAAATATACATAAAATATTGTTTGGCCGCCAAATGAGAAAGGTTCTGAGACATGCCATAATAGGAAATTACCTTGAAAACCTATGCTCCCAGATTCATCAGGCACAAAATTTCAAATACTATATGACCTCATGTACATAAAATATCTGGACTAGGAAATCATCCGGAATAAGATTAGTGGCTAACAGGAGCTAAAATGTTAAATAAAAATAAATAAAGAATTAAAAGAAAATATGACACTATCTCACAGAATAGTGAATATTGATAAAGGGATAGCATTTTATAAAATAAATAGAAATTATGGATATGAAAATTACAATTGCTGAAATGAAAATTTTACTAGTGTGGATTACCTGAACAGATATTAGCTGAGAGAAATAAAGAATAAAAATGTTCTTTGATATTTTCAATCTATAGCACAATAAAGGGGAAGAAATATGGGGCAGCAGGGATTTGGGGAAAACCATCATATACGCTAGAAGCATCAGGTGGAGAGAGAAGTAAATACTTGACATTCATAACAGCAAAAACAAAGACTCTTTATAGTACTGAAAGACAAGGATGGTCTTTTTCAGGACTAACATGGGCCTGACCAGAGCCATGATGTTTTCCATGACCTCAATGCATGTGAAAGTTGGACATTGAATAAGGAAGACAAAAGAAGAATCTCTTGCAATTGAGCAGTGGAGAAGAATATTGAAAACACCACAGGCTGCAAAAAGGTCAGACCAATGAGTCTTGGAAGAAGTGTGACCAGGATGTTACTTAGTAAGAAGAATGGCATGACTTCGGACATACTGTCAGTAGAGCCGAGTCCCCGGAGAAGGACTGGTCGATGTTTGGTAGAGGGGCAGGCAGGAAGAGGAAGGTCCTCAACAACAGAGATTTCCGCAGTGGTTCGAGCATAAGAAGGACTGTGAGCTACTGCGGAATCGGGCAGTGTTTCCCAGTGTGGCTCACGGGGTCGCGGTGCGTCAGCTCCCATTCCATGGCAACTAGCAGCAAGTTTGGGAATCTGCTAATACCAAGAACAAACCAACCAGCCCAAACCCTAAGAAGTGAAAGACTATCCCAACATCAGGTTTTGTTTTGTTCCCTAAAGAAAATTTAAATTTTCATGAACATGTTTGCATTAAACAGTCTCACATAATTTTAGTAAATACCTTATGATACATTTTTCCATTTCTATTACCCTCAATTAGCATTTTTCTATAAGATATTTCACCAGAAGTAAGGAGATAATATTCAGCTTTTGAATTCCATCTCTATAAGGCAGTTTTCACAGTATACCCCAAAATAAAATACTTCCATCAACTCTATTAAAAATATTAACATTAGTTTTTAAAAAACTTAGTGATTATTTTTCTATGGTGATTTTTCTATACACAGGATTTGATCTGATGATAGCTACCTACAATTGTCATTTCAATCTTTTAAAGTTTGTAAAATGATTAGAAGACGATACCAATCACAGTTAGTATATTCGTAATGCTGCCCTTGTTGTATTTGGGTAGTCACGTGGTCCAGCAACCCCTTGACTTCCATATTATACCGTAGGTTAACAGTTTAGTAATTGTTACAGTAGCCCATGGATGATAGAATGCCATGGAATAGGTGTGTCCAATAGTAATGGCAACTGAATCTTCTTCACTAGTTTCAAAATTAATTGGATTATACAAGCAATAACAGAACCTTATTTTTTGGAAGTCAAGTCACTAGAAGCAGCATTCGGTGCAGTTCCAGTCAGGAAAGCAAGCCGTGTCACTGGCAAGAGGAAAGGAGCAAGCTTTAGACACAGCAGACTGACGCTAAGATCGGGCTACATCCTCTGTGCCATTTCAACAAATGGGAAACCTGCCATTTCCACTGTAAGGAATACTTTTGCAAAATCTCTCACTTTTAGAGTTATGGTATTTAAAAAATAGTACCTTTGTGGTGGTAAACTATGGAGTCATGTCTCATGGTGTCAGAATTATCAATAACTAATAAAATTGTTTGTCTACATCTTTCTTCTCTCCTTAAATAGCCTTGTTCTGAATTGGTAGATTATTTTTCAGAATCTAAATTTAAGGAGATGGGAAACCCATTTAAAAAGTCAACTGCATTATTACGATCCAGTGAGCTTTGCATCTATTTTCCATTTATTTACCACGTATCAGGCTGACTGATTTATAAAAAATAATTTCTGCTGGGTCAAAAATCAAGACCCACTCTTCATTAGTTTGAATTTGAAACCAAAAGTGAGCATAAATTCAGGGTGGCATACACATACAAGGCCAACTTTAATAGATAAGAGATAGGGCAACACTTTTAATAACATTCCTTCACAAAAGCAGAACCATGCCTCCCAGATCAATATCTACAATAAAGCACAAAGGGCATTGAAATAGTACATCTATGGTAGTCTTCCACTGCCATTCACTGGGCACCCTGATGGCAAGAGATCAGAACCAAAGTCCCACTACTGTCAGACGTATAACCTTGGGACAGCAGTCATCTGGTTCTTCTCTTCCTAGGGATTCTCAGCCTTGAATCCCAGTGCTAAGGATGAGTTTGACATAAACCCCAGGGAACTTAGTAGGGTTTCCACACTAAGGCCTTTTGGCGTGACCTCTGAAGGATGTTGTACACCCAAAAGGAACAATTTAAAGTCACGGTCATCAGTGGAAGCCACTTAGTATCCGCACATGAATTCATCCACTTAAAGTGTCCAGACGTGGGTTCAACCTCCTATATGTAAATGCCTTCAACCATAGTTGGTGGATGTGACTCGTCATATTATCAATCAGAGACTATTGTAAAGTCAGGTAAGTAAAGTCAAATATGGCAAGAATAGTTAGGTTAAAAGGTAATTTCTTATCCTTTGATCTCCCATTTGCCCTCTTTTGAAGGTTTTTTCAGTTTTTTAAATAGTAAAGGGGAAACACATATTGATTGAGCCTCTAGTGAAAGCCCTCTGGTCACAGACCAGGAGTGTGAATCATCTTGCTATTATACAGAATGCATCTGAAAGTGGATCATTGCAGATGCAATTAAGTTATAATTTGGCGCTTTATCATTTGATCTCCCTTTTGATTCATTTTAAATTTGTGCCAGTTTTTAATATTTTGCGCTTTCTTTTTTATTGTTTTTTTCTATGTACTTTGTTGCTGTTTCTAGTTTTTGAAAAACTAAACCTGGAAGCAGGATCAGTCCATCTATAGACACAGTACCCGGATTAATGGTTCCTTGAGAGTATGACAGGGTGGGTAGTGGGAAACTGAGGAGTTAAAAACAATGACTACAAGAAAGAAGGAAATGTTCTAAAATTGATTGTGATAATTGGGTTGTCTGACATGTGGATTATATTAGAAAAAAACAATTTTGTTTAGTTTTAAAGAATTACAGTCTTGGACAGCCATAGCAGCAGTTCTACGCTACCCTCATTTGTTGCTGTAAGTCAGAATTTAATTAATTCAAAGGCAGTAAGTCTGAACTCTGTCATTTTTTAAGTTTTTATAATTGATTCTATAAAATTTTTGTTTTCATAACTTTGGTTTTCTGAAAATCAACTTGAAAATTGTATCTTATCTTTTCAACCTGTGGAATATGACTGTTCTAAAGGTGGTTGTGGCGATTATTGGACAACTCTTCCTAAGATGATTGAACTATTGAACTCTATGATTTGTGAATTAGATGCAAATAAATCCGTTAAATTTAAAAGATGAGTAAATGAGGTCTCAATAGTCTATAGCATACAGCCTGGGTGGTGAAGACAAGGCTGCATAAAGCTAAGTCAGCATGTCAAATCAGGAACATTATTCTGAGCATATTATCGTCTTGGGTTTTATATCATTAGTGTTAAGCATTTTTGTTCCTTATGTTAGCTTGCTTCTCCCTGTCTATCCACCAACATAAATGTCATCTGGTGAGTCCCCTCTGAGCACAGATCAGGTATGTGAATAGCTTGCTATTATGCAGAGTGCCATGGAAAACAGATCATTAGCGATGCGATTAAATTAAAAATCAATATTTTATCATATGATCTCTCCCCGTTTACCCATTTTAAATTTGCCCTAGTGTATAATATTTCTCTGCTATCTTTTTTTATTGAGACTCTTTCTCTGTTTTCTTTTTCTTTTCTTTCTTCTTTTTGAGCGGTGGGACAATATACTTTCTGCACATGAACTCAACGACAGGTGAAACCAGAGACAGGGACTGCGTGGATGGTTTGTTGTGGGTGTGGCAGGGAGTGCTGTGGAGAACTGGGAAGCAGATAACAATGAGTACAGGGAGAAGAAAACATTCTAAAATGGGTTGCAGTGATGATGGTTCAACTCTTTTTAATATGATTGAAATTTTGAATTATATGATATGTGAATTCTCATGCCAAAAAATCTGTTTAAAAAATAGTTAAGGGATAGAAACTTTCTTTAGAGGGTAGCAGATAGGTTGTATCTTATTTTATTCATAAGATAATGGTTTTCTTGTAGTTACTCTATCTACTTAAATATATTGAATACTATTACAGGAATCCAATCAATATAAATACGTTAGCATTATTCTATAATTAGATTTTTCTGACTTGAATATCTTTGGAGCCCTTTCTATGCTTCAGATGAAGTCTCTGTAAATTCCAACTGCTGTTCGGAGTAAAGATTGATGAAAGTCTAAATCCAGAAGCATTATCATTAAGTCTTATTAATCTCTCTTCCCACACAGAACTCCAAAAAAAAATCTGATCCGCAGAGTTCTTTAGTTCCATAATTTTATCACCACGACTTCTTCTGTCATGTAGACTAAATGAATCATAGTCATTTAGATTATTATTAGATTAAGATGAAACTGGGTGATTTGAACTGCTATAATATTTTCATATGTAGATAATAAGAAACACTGAAATTCAGCGGTGTCAGGAAAAAATGCCTTAAGCTTCATTAATAGATACAGTTCTGCCATCAGTTCTGTTGATGTATTTTAAATGTGTTTTGAAAGAAAAATGTACTTCAAGAATTTTGTCGTGTCTGGGCAACAATGAAAAACAGTTCACACTTGAAGGGCGCCTATCTGAGTTTGAAGCAAGTACAGTATCAGAATACTTAAGGCCTGTGATCTGTTATTTTCTTTCGTGTAAGGGTTTGGAAAGCTTGATGAATTATTGTCTGACTAAATTTGTGCCATCCCAAATAGAAGGTTTTGTCCTAGTACTTTAGTCATTGCCCCTTATATTGTGCTGTAAATGCATTTTCAAGAAACAGTTACAATTTTATCATTTTAAGCCATCAACCAAAGATAAAAAGAAAACTATACAAATATTAAACCTTTATATGGTTTTGAAATTGAAATTTCTATCAAAATATCAATTCAGCTTTGATTTTACTGAAATGTGATTCCGAGAAACATGTTCACAATATTGTAATGCATCCTGCTTGTTTCCTTTTACTTTCTGTGTTAGAATCAAGTGTAAACGCAACATGAGCTAGAGAGGGTGAAGATTAAGCATGGTATAGAAAGAATATGGAATATGAAGTCAAAGAATTTTCAGCTCACATTACATTAAAATGAAAATACTAATAATATTTCATGGAAATTGCAAGTAAAAATACTATAATGTTGAACAGTCTGACTTCTTTTTGCAAATCTTTAAGGAAAAACTCAAAGGTGATTAAGTCAGAAAAGTACAGTCTTTCCATTACATTGAATGTTTTCTATGTTTTATATTGTTTCATTGACTTGTAAATTTCAAAAATATTTATTGTAAAATTTATGGTCATATTTTAAAAGTATAAGTAATTGTGTTCTGTTGTGATGGAACAATATACCATATTTCACATTGAATTTTTGAAGTATTATTAGCACCTGTAATGGTTAGGCTTTCTGTCAACTTGGCCGCATCAGGATTCTCAGTAGTTTGGCAGTTGAGTAATTGCTATCTGGCAATCTCTTAGGAAGTTATATGACAATGTAATCAACTTGATGATAGGATCTGCTGTGAGTGGCCAATCTATTGTAAAAAGATTAGGGTAGGGTGCAACTGCTTAATGCAAATAAAGCAAATTCACCTTGAAAATATATAATTAGATGCTATAGGGAAGCTACCTGGCTTCTTACTTGACCTGGTGCCTCCATTTGGCTCACCTCACTCCTTTGAGTTTTGATAGTTTTAGGTATTTTGTCTTATTTTGATTTAATTAGATGATTGTCATTTGCCTTCTCATCATCTCTTACTCTTAGTAACCTTATGAACAACAGAGAAAAATGAAGCACAGTTGTGACTCATCACCATGACTACTGACATCCTTGAGTTTATATTGGACAACTACCATGTCCATCAACCTCTTTCCTGGCTTCCCTTGACATTTCTAGCCCTTGACTTCACCGAGCATGTTGTATCCATCCACAATTTAGATTCTGATGTCCAAAGAAACTGTATTCCGCTGTGATTTTTATAATTTTTGTGTGTAAATTTTTTTGAGTAAATCACCGTGTCTCTCTTCTTGACTGTCTTATTAGGAAAGCTGTGCTGAAATCTATCCATAGTGGGTGATTTGGCTTGAATTTGCTATAGTATATGAATAATTGTCTACATAGCATCAATGTAGTAACATGCAAGGCATCATAGTATGTCAAAATGACATAGAAGTGGTGATGCTTTTCTATGCAGCTAATATTTTATTCAATGAGCATGTGTTCATTTATATATATAGCTTATTTATTCATGGTCTATTAATAGACATCTGGTCTCTTCTTAAATCATGTGAGCAAAGATACACTAGGCATTCTTATGCAAATCCTTCTGTAAGCATTATGTGTCATTTTTCATGTATGTAATCGATGTTTATAAAAAGAAGCTATATAATTCATGGTCTTATTAGAGCTTGGTTGTTGCTGTTGCTTTTAGGGTCCATTGGGTCCATTTTGACTCATAGCAACTCTGAACGAGAATGGAACACCCTCTGACCCGATGGTATTCTGAAAATCCTTTCCGTGTTTGAACACAAGGTTGCAGCCACGGTGTCAATTCATCTCCTCCTTTTTGCCAAGGCCCCTCCACTTTAACAAGCATGATGTTCTTTAAAGAAGTATGAGAAAATGCTGAATTATTTCCAATGTTTCTTTATTTGACATGTTCATCAGGTATGTGTGCTCTGTAACTTCAATATTTGATATTGCAAGGGGGTTTTGAATTCTCATATGTCTGTTTATGCGGGGTTTTCTAGCCAGCCTCTTAGTTCAAGGAAGAGAGTCACAGACATTACATGAGTCCGCCAAGGTGACCTGATTAAATATCAAAGCCAGAGTTCGAGGTTAGGTTTTCTAAACACTTTAAACCATGCCTTTCCCCTCTGATCATATTAACCTTGTACACATGTGACTGTCAAATTTAAAATATGTGTACATGACAATTTGTTACCACTCTGTCGAGCACTGGTAGCACAGTGAGTATACCACCATACTCACTAGTTGGGATGCTACCTTCCAGGACAGCATTTGAAAAGCATCCAGCTCTTGAAAACGCCTCTAGAGTAAAAAGATGAGGCTCTGGACTCCCATCCAAGCTGACAGTCTCAGGAACCCCAGGGCAGCTCTACTCTGTCCCCTATAGTTGCTATGATTAGAGTGAACTTGAGGACAGTGAGTTTCACTAATAAACTCCCTTGTTATCTGAAATTCTGCATTTCTAACAATAAGATGCTAGCCCACTCTTTTGTGCATTAACATGCACCTGGAAATAATGAATGCCTTCTGTGAGGCGTGAGTAACATTGACTGTCATCATGGCACTTATGTGTCAACATGGGTGTGTTGCGAGTTTAAGCTATGTCGTGATGAAATTCTCCTTTATGTAGTGATGATTTCCTTGAAGTCAACTTGCCATGTACTTATATATGCATTTTACTGCTCTTGATGCTCTAGAGCAGGCCTTGGCAAACTGCAGCTCCATCACCCTAGGGGACTCTTTTGGTCCATTCATGTGCCTCTGAAGTAAATTTGAAAAAAATAAAGGATATTATTCAGTTAATGGTGATTTCTTTTGCCTGTAAAAATATGTTTCTTGCTCTTAAATAAATTTTAAATTGTGAAAGACAGGATTGGCTCTGCCATCTCAAATCCCTGCTCTAGAGAATTCAGACTGAGATGATAATAAAATAATTAATTTTAACGCAACAATCTTTTATGGATTTTAAAATATTTATGTTTTGGTACACATGACTAAAGTCCTACTGCTCTATTGGATGTTTTTACTGACCTCTGGTATACATATCAGGTTAAAACTATCCCAATTTTAGCTTTTTTGTCATATTGTCCTTGCTTTGTCTTGTCTCATTCTTTAGGTTAATTTAAAACTAATATTGACTTTATGATATCCTGCTTTAAAGTTTCTGTTCTTACATTTATGAATCTCTTATTTTTTTAATTTTCCACTGTAGTCCTGAAGATCCAGACTTCCTGATTGATTTTACAATATGTTTTGTTACAGCTGCAAATTTTCCATACCTTTCTCCTGTGTGCATATCAGTTCTCTGTGACATTTCATAAACATTTACATTTGTGACACTGATAGGTACCCCACAAGGTAACAGCACCCTTGGCATTTCTTTACTGGGCTTATCATTTTCATTTTTCCTTCTTTTCTGCCTCATGAGTTTGATCCCTGGCCAGGGGTTGCCATTCGACCATATTGGTTGTTTGTCCTACAGGCTGTGAACCACCAATGCAATTATTCAGTATGACTTTTCTGTCTGTAGTCTTTATGACTCCCAGTAAATGACATAATGGGACCAGCTAGATTGGGTGTATTTTCTCTTTGTCTGATTGGTATGGGAAAGACAAAGTGGAGGAAGATGATAATAGATTATATAATTCCGTGGTAACTTGTACAATTGCTAACATGGTTAATTGTGATTGTAATACTTGGAACTCTAATAGGAAGATTGATCAGTTTTAACATCTTGCTCGGTGTAAAATGAGCTACCAATCTTTACGAGTTTCATTTCCTTTTTGACAACTTCCGTTTTTCCTAGTGTGGCAGGTGGATTCTGTGTCTACTTGATGGTAACGCTGTGGAGTTAGGGATGGACTCCAACCTGTCAATCAGGTAGTGGCCTCATGATTCCCCTTTGGAGTGGTGACCTTTTTATAAGAAAGGAACTGGGATCTTCTCCCTCTTTTCTGCCCCTTAGCTTTCCTGCTTGCTGAGACTGTACGCCAGCCTTTGGGGGCAGCTTACATGGGCACATATGGGGCCACCCAACCCTGAGAGCCACCAGTGCACTGCCATGCTTCCACCGACCTTGGATCTAGGAGACTCTTCAGTCACCAGCCTGTGAACATATGGCGCCTCACTTCACCATTCTGCATTAATGGCTTCCAGATAGGTAAGTGGGAACAAGACTCTGGCTAGCATGTACCTAAGTTGGATGGACTAGGATGCCTTCTTGATGTAAGATTACTTGTTGATATAAAGTTCTTTCATTTGAGCGTCATTGTGCTTCTCTTGGCAACCCACCCCAGCACACCTGATTCACACTTCACACAGTCCCCTCATCAATTATTTGTGCATTTTCAGTTGTTTCTCTTCATTTTAAGTCCCTAAACTTTTATTCCTGTCAATCACTGTCATCATGGGCAACTCCACACATTGTCATTGTGCTAGTCTCTACTTGAGGAGACCGGCCTAATTATGTGAGAACCTTCCTGCCTCAGTTGCTGCTTTTGGTTTTTTTTACCACTGTTATCTAAGAATGTTCCACTGTTATTAATATGGTTTTCAGATGTTAACCTCTCAATAGCAGACATAATATTCTTTCTTCATCGTCTCTGTAAGCTCTGCTGAAGCCTGTACATCATGGGTGACCCTGCTGGTATTTGAAATACTGGAGACAGAGCTTCCAGCCCCACAGTAACGTGTAAGGCGCCAGAGTGTAACCAAATGACACAGTGGTAGTCTCACACCTAGGATGCTTCTGTGTATAAAAATTTTCTTGACTTTTTAGAGATTTGGTTTTATACAATATGTATCCTTTTGCAAACAACTTTTCGACCAATTATCATATCATTCAAGTTTACTCTTGTTATGAGATTCACATTATTCTTTACATTGGGTTGCATGTCATTGTGTGCCTGTGCCATAGATTGTTTATCCATTTATATGTGCATGGACACTTATGCTGTTTCCATCACTTTCCTATTGTGAATAATGTTGCTATGAACATGGGTTTGCATATGTGTGTTTCTGTTCATGTCATGGATTTTATTTTCAATAATATATATCTAATATTGGAACTGCTATATCATATTGGTAAATCTATTTTCAATTTTTGAAGTCATTGCCATATACTTTTCTCAAGGATTATACTAGTTTCCATTCCTATTAGCAGTGTGAGATTTTTCCAGTCACTCCACACCCTCTTCAGCATTTTTCTGCCCATTCTTTCATCTTTGTTAGTAATGTTAGTGTGAGATTTGGATCTCTCTGATACTACTACTTGCAAGTCATTCTTCATGTGTTCATTGGTTGTGTGAATGTCCTCTCTGGTGTGATTTATGTTTATGCCCTCTGTTTCTATGAAAAGTTACTCAATTTCCCTCTGCATTTAAAATGTCCTGATTATTATTTATTTGTATGTATTTTTGCCATCATACCATAGAGATCTGATTTATTTTTAGTTTGCTTTGTATTTGTAATTTTCTTATCTATATGGACGCCACAGAAGTTTCCCTTCAAATAGTCTCCTTGAGAGCCACAGCGGTGCAGTAGCCACCTGCTCAGCTGCTGGTCAATGTGTGGGGGTTCTTCCTCAGCACACACTCCAGAGACAAGGAGGAGCAGTCTCCTCCGTAAAGACGGTTGGTGTTAGAGGCCATCAAGTCCATCTGACCTATCCTCTGCGCACCCAGAACGAACACCACCAGGCCCTGCACAAGCCTCACAATTGTTCCTGTGCTTGAGCCAAGCACTACATCTATCCATCTCCTCAAGGGCCTTTCTTTTATTGGGTGCCCCTTTCCTTCACCCACCATGATGTCCATCTCCAGGGACTGGTCTCTCCTGACAAATACCCAAATTATGTAAGATGAAGTCTTGCCATCTTTGCCACTAAGGAGCACTTTGTACTTCTTCCAAGATAGATTTGTTTGAGCTTTTAGATACCATGGTGCTATCAATATTCTTCTCCAGTACCACAATTCACATGCATCCATTCTTCGCTATCCCTTATTGAATGTCCAACTTTCATATGTGAATGAGGCAACGAAGACTTCTTATCAGGTAGTTCTACATGGTTTCCATATTTTGGAATCCACATTAGGTTTTGTTTTTAGAAGGGGTTTGTTAATTAGCTCCTCAACTAATCTGCCTATGGAGGGAGAACTGACCTATGTGTTCCTGGTTCAGTATATATGTACATGCTCAGTGTATATTTAGATAGCAGGTACATGGATCAGTCAACACAGTTTTCCATCACATTTCAAACATAAACACACACAATATCAAAATTATTTTCCTATTTAGGGATCTTTTCATTTTACCTCCCAGAGGTTTTCTATAATATTAGAAATTTCATTTACGTAATTCTTAACATTGTGATGAGAATCTAAAGAAAAATATCATGACAGAATGTTAAATCATATTGGTAAAAACTACACCCTAAATTTCTTAACATAAAATGAAAGATCTTTTATAATGTAGCTAATCTCTTAGTTCTAAACTCAGATTTTGCCTAATACCTCACTTCAGTCATATGGTCTAATTATCTATATATATTTTTTCAAATCTTTTAATCTCTGCTCTTTACTATATGCATAGTGCACCATTCTGTTTTCCAGGAAATGTCAAATCAATAAATTTAGATACTCATCACTTCACTTAGAATACTTATGCTTAATGCTTGAAGATAATATTTATAGTCTCATTGCCCTCTTAATATAACACGTTAAGTTAACATGTTTGTGTTATTGTAATCATTTTATCTATCGTCAAAATGGAGTACAAATGCAGAAAATACTTTCCACTAGTATGATTAGTAATTTATGAAAATATTCAGTAAATACTTGCCAAAATGAATAGATACATAGATGAAGCAATATATTAAAGAATTACATTTGATATCTTCCCTCCAAATAACTAATTCAGAAAAAGTTGTAGTATGGTGATTATGGCAATATTGTATGAAAATATCTAGGAAATATTAATCATCCACCCATCTCTGTTTTGGGGGTTAACACTTATTCTTAATTTTAACAGCCCTCAGTATTATTTCTGGGTACAAGTATCTCTTACTTTTTCCATTATGGAAATTTCTTCCCTGGCTTTTTTAATGTTGATGTGGATCGTTTCCTTCTCCTCCATTATTTGTATGTGACTCTTTGTTCTATTATGGTTTTATCTAGACCACCTTAGTGTGGTTTTTTTATTCTTTCCTGATGGATCTCCCAGCTCTGGAGCACAGGAGGCATGGATACATAAGGAGAATAACTGATACAAGGGGATAAAGTGAATGCAGGGTTAGGGTGGGTCACAGGGAGGGAAGGGAGATTTGGGTTGCAGCTAATGAAGGCGGGAGGAGGAAGGGAGCACTAGAGGGGATTGTGGTTGCAGAACTCATTTTAGAGTCGACTTAGCAAGGGGTGGGTTTCTCTAAAATTAACGTGGTAACGATGGTATAATCCTACTTGATGTGACTGACTGGTTAGGCTAATAAATTGTACGGTGCATAAGCTATGTGCCAAGAAACTGTTTGGAAGAAAAAATAAATATAAGTATCAATTTATGTAGTGAAGAATATAAATCATCTTCCTGCATCATAAAGTAATTCTATTGATACAGTCAGTAATTTAGCCAATAATAAAGAATTTAAAACTCTATCGAAGGAAGGAAACTATACATGTATAGACCTGCTTTTCCGACTGCAGTACAAGAATTGTTGACTTGTACAGATTAAACTCCTCAAGTGACTGGAAACTTTCACACAAATAACGAGGCGAGTGGCAAGGCAAAACTTTCTACAGCACTCATTCATAGAGGCAGCACCATGGCTACAAGATCGACAGATGTCATCCGAAGGCAAGGAGAGCATCCAAATAATCAATATCTGGTAGTTCCAGGCCACCACTGAGTGGATACCCTCAAAGCAAGAGATTTGAACCCAAAGCCCAACGACCAGCTCTTCCGTAACCTTGGGATGAGATTCAGCTACTTCTTTTCACACAAGGGCATTTCAATCTTAAGTCCAAGGGAGTATGTCAGTTCCTTAAATCCGCTGCAGGTGAATTTGAGGGACCGCCCAGGAAGGGTGCCACGTTTTCACTCTACCTATACATCTTACTCTGGTTAAGGAGGCCTTTCAGGAGAGGAAATAACATGTGTGCACTAATTATAGAATTCACATAATCATGTGATTAACTGATTCAAACTCTTTCGAGCAATACTTGTCTAATGTGATACAAACCCCCATCTGACCTCCCCCAGCTCCTAAGACTGATGCCAAAAGGCACATTTAGCTACCCCTCCATGCCCTGTCCTTTTCTCCCTGTGCTGACGCCAGCCATTGCTCCCAGGGCTCTCTCTTTCCACTTTTCCAACTGGTTATAAACTTACTTGCTTGGCCACCATGCTTCATGATTGTTTATTAGAGATATTGACAGGTTGTAATTCAAATGAGAAATGCTCTTGATACAGTTTTTCAACAAGAACGCCTCTGCTGTATCTGGAAGCATGTTTCTCTCTGGCCCTCAGCCTCTCAGTCTTGCTTCGGTCATACCCTTGCCATGTTACAATGCTGTTTAGGACTCCCAATAAATACTCAAAGGGCTTGTCACTCTGCTAAAAGCCTAACCTGAAGGCTCTGTGACTCAACACACCCAGCTGCCTCTATTAAGTTTCCAGAGTAACCCTGTTCCACAAGGCAGTCTCCTGCCCAAAAGCTTGGCTTGCTTTGTGGGTGGGAAGTTCCCCCCTCTGTCTTATATTCTGGCCCCAGTTCTGCTGCTGCTCCTGTGCCACCCCTGCCCCCTGACCTTTCCTGACCCATCACAGTGGTTCTGTGTGCAATGATCCGGGGATCCAAAGAATGTGCTCCTCATACATCTCCTCTCTCTTTGGCAATGAGACCCACTCTCTGCTTCTGAGATTCACATCAGGATGGCAATCCAAAGTAACTATGTAAACAAATACTCACACCGAATCCAATCCATCTCTTTCCTCCCCTTTTCTTACCGAGGCCCATCTTAAAAGATCATTTGGTGAGCGTCACAGGAACTATGGCTACAAGAGCCACATGACATAATTCATTGTACTACAGGCTTCTATGTCCTAGTTGATTGCCCAATAGAATTTACTCTCAGTTCCTAGAAACACTCTCTGACCCTTGCATGTAGTCCATTCCATCTTCAATCCAGCAACAACTTGTCAATTCCAAGTGTCCAGTCTTTCTGATTACCCAGGATCCTACTAACACAGGAACAGTGTCTCTGCTGTAATGTCAATTGTTCTCTAACCATATTGTACTTACATTTGCAAAGTCACTTTTGAAATGAAAATTATTCAAATGCCTGAATATATGTCATCATATTTATAGGACTACCGATTGAGACTAAAAATCTTGAGTGGCCTTTTGTAGAATTCTGTTTATCATATTTTTGAAGATTTATGCTAAGACTTGTATGCCATTTCCATTAAACTAGTTCCATGTTGATTCACATATCAGTTTTAAAGGATTGGCTTAAGGTTCTTTTTCCTGTTCTTTTTATTTGAAGAATCTAAAGATATAGTAGAAAAACAATAGTGATCAAATCTTTGTAACAGGAAATCTCTCCAAAATACACACTAGAGCTATTTTCTTAGGGTTCTACAAAATCAAGGGATGCATGTAACATAACCAGATCCTGCAAAAAAGTGTTGGAAAATATTTTTGTTAACTAGTTTAATTGGTGGAAGAATATTTGACTTTGATAGATGGGTTTGGATAGTGCCTCTCTCTTTTTTACTTTTTTTTTTCAAACTTCTCAAATCTTCCTGGCAATTTCAAATATTGAAATTGTCTTATTTCTAATGATTAAATGTTTAGTTAGCCTTGAGTAAAATGATCTACCAAAATCACGCAGCTAAACTGGTTAATATAGAGATGGGGCAAGTTCAATATCACTGAAAAATCACTTCTATAGGTGCAAACGGCTAAGCAAGAAAGGTTGTCTATAAAACTTACTCAGAAAACGCCATTGTCGCTGATTGGTGTCATCAAGCCAGTTTCCACTGACGGCCAACCTCTGAAGAGAACAAAACACTGCCTGGTGCTTTGCCAGTCTCTGATGCTATGGCTGAGCCATTGTTGCAGCCTCTGTGTCACTCTGTCTTCTAAAGGGACTTCCTTTTCGTCCCTGACCCTGTCCTATTACCAAGTACCCCGTCCCTTTCTAGGGACGTCTTTCCTGATAACATTTCAAGAGAATATGAGATGACGTCTCGCCCTTCTCACCGAGAAGGAGCACTCTGACATTCCTTCTTTCCAGATGGGATTGTCTGTTCTGGCAGTCCTATTACTTTCCATGGGCTTCACCGACATCACATTTCCGATGCGTCAATCCTTCCCTGGTCAGCCTTATTCTTTGTCTAAATGTTACATGCAGGAGAGGGAATGGGAAATGTAGTGATGGTGTCAATATTTCTAAAGGCAAAACAGTCATGTCCTGTGGTTGTCATTGTTAGGTGCCCTTGAGCTGGTACCAACACATAGTAGCCCCATGCCCAAAAGAACAAACCACTACACGGCGTGTGCCATCCTCACACTTGTTCCTGTGCTTGAGACCTTCGTCACAGTCACTGTGTCAGCCCATCTGGAGGATGGCTAAGTCTTTTGTGCTGAGCCTCCACTGTAACAAGCACAATGGACTCTATAGCCTGATCTGCCGACATGTCCGAAGTGTAGAAGATAAAGTCTTGCCAGCCTCGCCTCTAAAGAATACCCTGTGTGCACTTCTGTCAAGACAAATTGGTTTGTACTTTCTACAGTCGTGGTCCTTTCAGCAGTCTTCTCCGGCACCACAGTTCAGAGGAATCCATTTTCCTGAAGTCTCCTTTATTCAATGTTCAACTTTGCCAGGTATAGGAGGCAATGGAAAATACCATGGTTTGGGTCAGGCACACCTTAGTCCACAAAGTAACATCCTTGCTTTCCAATACTCCACGGAGGGCTTCTGCAGCAGATTTACCTAAGGAAACTTAACTTTTGATTTCTTAACTGCTGCTTCCATGAGCATTGATTGTAGATCCAAGCAGGATACAATCCTTAAAAATGGGAATGCTTTTTCCATTTTCCAGGATTTAGCAACATCTTTTTTTTTTTTTAACAATTTATTGGGGCTGATACAATTCTTTTCACAGTTCATACATATACATACATCAATTGTATAAGGCACATCTGTACAGTCTTTGCCCTAATCATTTTTTTCTCTTTTCTTCTTTTACATTTTATTAGGGACTCCAACAACTCTTACCACAATCCATACATATACATACATCAATTGTATAAAGCACATCCATACATTCCCTGCCCCAATCATTCTCAAGGCATTTGCTCTCCACTTAAGGCCCTTGCATCAGGTCCTCTTTTTTTCCCGCTCCCTCATATGCCCTTGGTAATTTATACCTCGTTATTTTGTCATATCTTGCCCTATCCGGAGTCTCCCTTCCCCCCTTCTCTGCTGTCCCTCTCCCAGGGAAGAGGTCACATGTGGATCCTTGTAATTAGTTCCCCCTTTCCAACCCACTCACCCTCCACTCTCCCAGCATCGTCCCTCACACCCTTGGTCCTGAAGGTATCATCCACCCTGGATTCCCTGTACCTCCAACCCTCATATGTACCAGTATACAGCCTCTGTCCTATCCAGCCTTGCAAGGTAGAATTCGGATCATGGTAGTTGGGGGGAGGAAGCATCCAGGATCTGGGGGAAAGCTGTGTTCTTCATCGATACTACCTCACACCCTAATTAACCCATCTCCTCTCCTAAACCCCTCTATGAGGGGATCTCCATTGGCCGACACTTGGGCCTTGGGTCTCCACTCTGCACTTCCCCCTTCATTTAATATGATATATATATATACATATATACACATACATATATACATATACACATATATACACATACATACACACACTTATATCTCTTTTTTTTGCATGATGCCTTATACCTGGTCCCTTGGGCACCTCGTGATCGCACTGGCCGGTGTGCTTCTTCCATGTGGGCTTATTTCCTTCTGAGCTAGATGGCCGCTTGTTCACCTTCAAGCCTTTAAGACCCCAGACACTTAGCAACATCTTATTGGTCCACTTGTGAGGATTTTGGTCTACTTTGCATTGATTTGTAATCCGTACTGAAGGCTACAATCTTTGATTTTCATCAATAAGTGCTTCAAGGTCTCCTGAATCTCAACCAACAAGGTTGTGGTATCTGCATATTGCAGGTTGTTAGTAAGCCTTCCTCTGAGGCTGATGCTGATACCACAAACTTCTTCATCTAATCCAGCTTCTGTGATAATTGGTTCAACACATACATTGAGTGAGTATGGTGACAGTATACAATCCTGAAGCACACCTTTCCTGATTTAACACATTTGACATTCCTAGTTTGTTTTTTCCCCCAACAGTCCCTAGTTTTATTTGCACAATTGTCTCTTGAGGCATGTACAAGTTCTTCAGGAACACAATCATGTGTACTGGAATTTCACTCAAGTTTATCCATGGTGTGTTATATATGCACAGTAGAATGTCTTGGCATCGACAAAAAAATACAGGCACACATCTTTCTGGTAGTCTCTGATTTCAGCCACGATCCGTCTGGCATAAGCAATGAGAGCCCTTGTTCTATGTCTTCTTCTTCATCTCCCTGAACTTTTGGCAGCTCCCTGTCAATGCACTGCTACAACCATTGTTGAGTGATCTTCAGCAAAATTTTGCTACCGTGTGATATCAGTTACATAGTTCTCTAGTATAATCGTTATGTTGATCTCATTTCTTTGGAATCTGTACAAATATGCATCTCTTCCAGTCAGCCACGTAGCTGTCTTCTAAATTTCCTGTAGGAGACAAATGTGTACTTCATCAGCTTGTTGAAACATTTCAGTTGGTATTTTGTCAATCCCTGGAGCCATTGTTTTTTTGTTATTGATGGTGGTAGTTTTTTTTTAATCATTTAATTGGGGGCTCATACAACTTATCACAATGCACACACACATCCATTCTATCATGCACATTAATACACGTGTTGCCTTCATCATTCTCAAAACATTTGCTTTGAAGCCTTGTTTTTGGCTAACTGCTTTCAGTACAGCTTGAATTTCTTTCTTCAATATCATTGATTTTGTTCATATGCTACCTTTCTCTGGCAATTGTGGAAAAGTTCTTTTGGGTTCAGTGTTGGTATATTCGTTCCCTTTCTGTGTTTCCTGAGTCATCCCATATTTTCTCATAGACTCTTTCATTAGTGTAACTTGAAGCTTACATTTGTGCTAGTCTTTTCAGTTTACAGTACACCTAGCAGTTTCTTATTTTTTACTTTTCTAACTCTGGGTCTTTTCACATTTCATAATATTGTTTGACTTTGTCTTTTTAAGCTGCTGTTTGAAATTTTCTATTCAGCTCTTTAAATTTATAATTTCTTCATTTATTTCAGGTACTCTGCAACTAAGAGCAAACTGCATAATCTCATCTGACATCCACTTTCATCTTGCCCTAATTCTGTGTTAGATAAAATTTTGAGCTGCTTATTCCTACAGAGCCAACATTAGTGTCTTATTGTTTCAATCTGCCAGTAAAACTTCATTTGCTATCACAATTTAATGATCATTATATATATTATCTTGTTGAATTCAATTTGTCATAAAAAACAATAGTAGAATTTTTAGTCTTGTATATCTGAAAGTCTGTTGTGGTAAGACAATACTACTACAACCACAAACCACAACTTAACAAGTGCTTTCTCTTTTTTATCTTGTTTATACATATCGTAGGCGTTAAGAATTAAGAACAGTGAGGCTTGTATCAAGGGAAGGACTCTCATATTTGCAGAGGAAGGCATGGTCTAAGTCTGTGGGTGACAGGTGAGGCTTTAGGCTTCCCCTTAACCATTGAGATGGAGATACTGATGAACCCAAGTTTGCCATGTAATCTAGAAGGCTTCTGGTGGCAGAAGTGAATGACTTGAAGTCATCAGGTAAAATGGCAGGCTGTTCTGAACTCCCAGGATCAACAGACAATATGGCAGAACACAGATTAATATCCAAAGAACCATAGATTAGTTGGTAAGCCTGATGCAGGAAACATACTCAACAAAAAGGAGGTGAGCTTTTCCCACAACCTTCACGTATTTTGGATGCAGACAACACCCTCTATGAAACTTTCTTTCAGTTGATTGAATGCTCAGAGCACTTTTCTTAATGGAGTTAGTCCTTTTATAGTAGATTTCATCATGGGGATACAATGTTTTAAGTCTTAAATCACAGGGTATCCCGAGCCAGCCGAAGTGACACAAAATCTTCGCTTGTACAATTTGAAAGAGACCCATTAGACACAATTGAGAGATGAGCCTGTGATTTTTTTTAAATTTCTGGAGATTCCTAAAGCTGTTTCTAAAGATAGCATTACTCCCCAGAGAGCTAGGGATGCTTTAGAGGAAGATGTGCCAAGGAGGAGCGGGCATGAAACCCTCCAGATTGATCTCTGCGTAGCTCTTTTAGCTGTGGGGAACGTTAGGTCCACGCTGACTTCCCTGAAAGCTTAGCGAAGCACAAGGTAGATAATAGGCGTGCCATTCATATCAGCTATTAACTAAGAATCGAGTCATTTCAAAGGAAAATGAGAGATTATTACCACCCTCTATGTTCAATAAAATAGACAATAGGAATGAACGTGTTTCTCAGATGTAAATTATGCATTTTAAAATTTGAATTTGTTATAAGTCGGTTCAAATCACAGGGACCGCATGCAACAGAATGGAACACCACCTGATTCTGTGCCATCCTCACAGTCATGTCCGAGCCCTGTGGCAGTCACCATGTCAATGCATCTTGTCAGACGCCTTCCTCTCTTTCACTGCCCAGCTATAGCAGCGTAATGGCCTTCTCCAGGAATGTGTGTCCTCACCTGTCAAAAGCATGTGAGATGAATGTATTTAGTGGTCCTTTAGCAACAAATTTCAAAATGAAATGCTCGGCTTGAGGGTAGAGAAGCACGTAGATACACATGAATGGTGGGGCTGAAAGGACAAGTTCTTTGCATTGAATTAATTTATTGTTCTGATAATCACAAACCTTAAAATTTATAGACATTGTTTTCTGACTCAGGAATTTGGTTTCTAATTTGTTGGCCTGTGTTGCTTCCTTTATGTTAACTCTGATAGAGACATTTTGGCTAAAAATGGTAACACTTGTCTAGGTCAAATGAAAAGTGTCATCCAATGGAATATCTCAAAATACTGAGTGAGGTCAGACTATGCCGTCCGGCTGGCGGTGTTGTGTCGGAGATGCTGGAAGTACCTAGGGAATATAAATGGTGATTTCAGTAACACCTTTTATTAGTTTCCATTTATTAGATTCTTCCTCACCACAAATGCTTTTTAGCTGCTTAAATGTCACATTAACTCCAGTTGCTAAAGACCTTTTAGATTGACAGGTAAACCACAGGGGATGGTCCAATCTCTAATTTTTCCTTATAAAGACAGAATGCATTTTGCTTTGGGCTAGCTATTTCAGGTAGTATTTAGGTTATATGAGTTTGATACACTAATGTTACCATGCAATTTGAATTCATAGAGGTAATTCTCAAGAAAAAATATTTCTTTGTTGAACTAATTTCATGCTTTGGATCATGACAAGTAGTGTAATAAGGATGACTTGATCTATAAACGTATCATTCATTCTCCAGTCCATTATGAGCAGCTTCTTTGTTCACACGACAAAAAGTCTGCTGTGAAATAAGTGTATGGCAACTGAGTAAAGCGTATTCTTACCTGTCTCATACCTATCTCTCACTCATTCACTGTTCCCAATTTTGAATAAAACCGCCATCTTCGTGTGCTGTCATTGGTATAAAATTATAAAACACAAGCCTCGACAATATAAAAAACCTCTAGACTTGTGTATCCTGACAAATAGGTTTTATTGATCAAGTATTAAAATAGACATCTCTGAACACCTTAGGAATAGGTTACAAAATTAATTTAATTTTTTTATATTTACATGTTTATGGTAGCCAATCTCTGAAAAGGCCCTGATTTTCCTCCCTCCTGGTATATCTGGCCTTGTGTAGTCCTCCCCCAAACTCTGCCAAACTTTTCCTCTATAACTAATGGGATATCCACAGAGCAGATGCCACATCTGAGGAAAGGTCATAAAGGACATTGTGGCTTCTGTATATTTCTTGAGCCATTTAATCTATGGCAAGTTGGATAGCATGAGATAAGAAATTACTACATGCTGAGGAAATAAATTATCTTGAGAACATTCAGGGCAGAATTAGAATATCCAAGTGCATTATCTAGAAATAAGATTCTCCAAGCCTACTCAGACCTACAGTTAACTTCTGTTCAGTGTGACATCTAATGAAAAAGCTCAAGTCCCAATAATCAACTAAAGCATCACCAAATGATATTTAAAAACACTATCAGGTGTTATATAATTTATTGCTTAAAGCCATTTAAAATACTGGGATAATATCTGATACAGCTATAGAATACAGATATAGTCTTCTTTTGAAAGAGAAGAAAAAAATAAAATTTCCAAATATATGAACAATTTCATATCCTGAACTAAATTTCTCAGAGAAAATCATTGATTTTTTTAAATATTTAAGATAATTAAAATTATGTTAACTATGTACTAATATGAGGCTTCATATTAATTACTAATTATTCTATGGTGGCATTGACTGGAAGCTAAAGGAAAATGATAATTTTATAGATGAAAATTCATAAGGAAGGACTGATGGAGATGATTGATGAAAAATATAGTTGCACCTGCAATTATGAAATGGTAAAAGAAAAGGGACATATTTATATGAATTAAAGATCATAGTCCGAAATATTTTATTAAGAAAATTAGAAAACATAGTACAGAGGGAAGAAAAGAGCAAAATAATTTAGGTAGCATTGCCAGAGTATACAGCAAAGCACCTGGCCAGTGGGATGCTCTTTAAAAATATGAAAAGAAAGAAAACAGATAAATTGGTAAGAAATATGTGAAACATATGGCATAATCTTTTTAAAAATCACAATAAACATTTAAGCAGTCAAGAACAATCCTGTTTAACTTACATTAGCCTACTTTTCTCAAAATTATTTGACTATCATGGCATTCACTGATTATAAACCATCACTGGTTTATAAGAATTTATTATATTAGTTCCTAAAGTAATTTCTTGAGAGGGAAATACATATAATAATAATAATATTAAAATACTTTTTCATAAAAAGCCTCTTACAATTTTGTATATACTCAAATAATTTGCTTAACATAAAAATGTACCCTTGTCCATGAAAGTCACCCTACTTATCCTTGTATCACTGTGGACAGCATATAGATAGTATAAATAATTATGTGCATTTCAAAAAGGCTGAATTGAATACAAAACTTGTAATAACGTTGTTGAAAGACAAAATGAGCAAGAATTACTGGAAGAATATTAAAGAAGAGGTAATATAGTCTTGTCTTCAAACTGGTTTGAACTAATTCAGTCATGGACTGAAAAAATGGGGTTTACGTGGATGTATAAAATGTGAATGACTAAAATGATAATAAATAGGAAAAATTACCTGTTGAAGCTTTGGAATGGGAGGCAAAGAAGAGGCGTGGTGATCCCTTTAAGGGGACTGTCACAAGAAACGGGATTGCTTCCAGGATTGTGGAGAGCAACACATTCAATGTGATCCAGTCAGATGTCACTTTTGACCAGAGCACTTACCTGACTCTGTCAGGTAAGATATTTGGCTGCTATGTAATATGGATACTGTTTTTTTGTTTTCTAAGGAGATGAGATTCCTAGCCAGGTATCAAACCCCTAATTCTCAGCATTTTAAAATATTGTTTCAGGCAGCCACATTTTTTCAAATTCTAGCCCATCAAAGTTGTGCTTCATCAGCCATAACTGAACTGGTAAAAACCAGTTCAAAGCTCTGGAAGTGACTCAATGTCTACCTGGTTATATTTGAAGGATAAAGAAACTAAATCCAATACAACTTTTACAAATGGAAATATACATGTTATAAATGATTCATGTATTTTTTATAATAAAAAATTCAGACCCTTAAGAAAATGGAATCAGCTTTGAAAGATTTTTGTAAAACTGTTCTTCTTTATTTATATATAAACATTTACCCACATATGTCAATCAAAAGCAAATGTGATGTTCAAGGTGTGATTACACTGTTAGCAATTTGATGGAATTAGCAGAAAAACTATGCAAAAAAATTGTGATTCCTCATTTCTATGATTTTATATATTATATAAATCATCATAATGCTCATAACTGATTTCCATTATTTACACCTAATTTTTGCAAATCAAAATGTTAAGATTATTTACTATGCATTTAAAAATTCTTTTGTAGGTTTAATTTCAAAAATGACCAACTTTTTGAACGTTTTTAAACATGATAAAACGCAACTGTTTCATCTACCATGCTTGGGCAGCTGTGATGTAAGAATTAGAATGAAAATTTGCCAAAATGACTCCTTTTATATAAGCTACAGGAAATGTATATTTTCAGGATGCTGACTGTGCTGTATTTTATCTGATAAAATAGGTTTGAGAAGCAAAATATAAACTTAGGTAATTTTATGTTGTATTTCTATGCAATGATTTTTGACGTACAAGGTAACGGCTTTGGTTTAATGCCACTGATTGGTACCTATGAGTACTGCGTTAGATTATTGTGCCAACCTGGCCAATAAACACATGAAGGGTGAAGGGATAAATGGCCCAGTGAGCCTCACCTTTCTAGTTCTCGGGTCTCTTGCTTTGTGATGGTCAGACCAGGATGCAGCTGCCTTGGCAGTTCCCTGCTTCAGCTGGCAACGTTCACTTCCTGCAAGACATCCCCAAGGAGAAGCCACATGGACCTACCCTGATGCAGCCCTGGGTGCTGGAGCAACCATGTGGACACGCTTTCCAGTGTTGAGATGTTTACACGTTCACTGATTCAGCTTTCCTCCTGCAGTTGACATCATTGTGTCTGTTTTGTGAGATGGAGGACTTTGTGGATTGGTGCCGGATATATGGGTTAATTTTGGACTTGTGGGCTTGGGAAGCACTGTGTTGGGATGTTTTCTTTATGTACACTTAACCTTTATATAAAACTCTCTCTTATACATGAGTTTCTGTGGATTTATTTACCTGAAGTACATAGATTAATACAAGTTCCTATAGTTCTGTGTTCTCATAATTTCCAGTGAGGGTGGCCTATAATTTAGTAGCAATAAAAATATTTGTTGAAAGTAAAATTTACCTCTGTTTTTCAGATGCTTTTTAATTTTTCCCTGTGTTGTTATGGAGGGAGATTGCTGACATCAGATGGATGTTAGCTGAAAGCAGACAATAATGTAAGAGTGCTTACCCGTGCTCGATTGACCATGTAAAGCATTCAACTAGAAAGAATGGGATTCTGAGAGCACTTCAAGGTTCTCATCCAGGACCTGTACATCTTCCAACAAGCAGTTATTTGAACAGAAAGTAAATAGTGCATATTTTGATATCAGGAAAAGTGTGCACTAGGATTGTATCTTTTCTCCATACTCCACTCTCTATGCTGAACTAATCATCAAAGAAGCTGGACTGTAAGAAGAATGTGGCATCTGGATTGAAGGACAGCTGATTAAAAACCTGTCAGACACAGATGACACAACCTTGCTTGCTGCAAGAAAGAAAAATAATTGAAACACTTACTGATGAAATTCTGAGACTGTTGGTTTCAAAATGGATCACAAATTAATGTACTTTTTAAAATCCTCATAATTGGACGAGTAAGACAACATCATAATAAATGGAGAAAGGATTGAAATTGTTAAGGATATTATTTTCCTTGCATCTACAATAAATGATCATGGAAGCAGCTGTCAAAAGATGAAAGGGTGCGTTACATTGGGTAAATCTATCGCGCAAGAATTCTTGAAAGTATGATAAAGCAGACGTGACTTTGAGGATCAAGGTGTGCCTACTCCAAGCAGTTGTATTTTTAATCAATGTATTTATTAATATATGTAATCATATGTATTTTAATACATATGAAGTTTGGAAAGTGAGTGAGGTATATTAATTAGGTATTGGAAAAATATTGAAAGTACTGTGGACTTCCAGATAAGCAAACAATTTTTGTCTTGGAATAAATACAATTAGAATTTTTCATTGAAGGAGGAAAGGCTGTTAAGACTTCATCTCACACATTTTGGACATGATATCAGGAGAGACCAGTCCCTGTAAAAGGGAAGCATGCTTAGTAAAGCGGGGTCGATGACAAAGAAGTCCTTCCACCTGTCACAATATTGACACACTGTCAGCGATGGACTCAAACCAGTGACAATTATCAGAGCAGCACCGGGTGGGTTAATGTTTCAGCTCAGTGAACACAGGGTTTCTATCAGGCGAACTGACTCTATGTCACTCTACAATAACACGTTGTTAAGAGAGGTAGGCATAAACTAAATAATGTTTCAAACCGTTAACTTTAAACTTGACTTCTCTGAATATATTGGCAGATGCTGCCGTTGATTTAGGTACTTTGTATTTTGCTTAGTTTATTTTCCCAAATAATAATAATCATTGTTACATGAAAAATGTACTTATATGATTATGTAGCTGGTAACCACATATGAAAATATCTCTCAAAAAATTTAATACTATTTTATTTAAAATCATGAAAATATTCCATCAGTTCAAATTTATGGTCATATTATAAATTATAACGTTCATAAACTTAGTAAAATTGTACTGCACACTAATAATTCTGAGATTATTAGTGCCAATGGATGTAGAACTACATTTCTGAGCTATGACCTTTCCAATACTCAAATATAGGAAAGGTCTCTTTCGGGTTTCATTCCTGAAACTATGACTAAGCCAGGTTTGATTGTGCCAAGTGGCTCATTAATCATAGGCAGAATGTTTAGGATGCATGTGGTGATCCATCTGGACCAGTGGCCTCGGGAAGGGAGAAACGTGCTCTTCTCTGCAGTGCCTGCTTTGGAAGTAGGGTATCATATCTCTGCCTTTACAAACGTATTGCCTCCTGGGAAGAATAAATGAACAAGCCTTTGGGGGCACTAATTAGAAAATCCCGACTATTCTGAAATTTTGCTAATGCAGATAAATAATTGAACTGTACCAAAAGGTAAGATATATTTCATGTATAGAATGACAAACTCTATATTTATATACATACAAACTATATATATATATACTGTTTACATATATATATACATATGCAGTTTGTGATCTTATACATTAAGTATATGTTAAATTTAATCTCAGAATTAAAAATAGAACTGTATGTAATTGGGTCTACTTTTGTTAGAAATATCCCAGGTTTATGAATGCCTTACTAATACCCTAAATATTCCTGACACTGTGATTATATCTGACCTTTTGAGAGAACATGATAACATGAACACTCTTGAGCCATGAAAATCTACCTAAAACATATATATAAGAGGTAAAAATAATCACTTGAAATTTAAAAATATATAAAAGCAAGAACAGTTTCTATAAACAGACATCATAAGAAAATCAAAGCGCCTAAGTGAGCGCCACACTCAGTCGGAAGCCGGCATCTGATCCGGGCAGTCCAGACTCGTGTTTCGGTGTGTGACAAGGACCTGTGCTCACTAGAAGCAGTCAAGGTGACGACGTGACATGGGGCTCCAGGTGTAAGTGGAGAGGTGTGTATATTCTCATTCATAAAAAAAATTAAATGAGAAAATGACTCTTCCTATTCACCAAGAATTCAGGGTAAAAATTGTTTTTATTTAAACCAGAGCAAGAACCAAAAGTACACCAAAAAATGGGGGAAATGTCAGCCTCTGACTTGAAGGTGTTCAGGTAGAATTTATTTTTGATGCCTGAGAACTGATCCCTTTGGGACCACATAATCACACAGGTTGGTGTGTTCTTCCATGTGGGCTTTGTTGTTTCTGAGCTAGATGGCGGCTTGTTTATCTTCAAGACTTTAAGACCCCCGTCACTATCTCTTTTGATAGCCGGGCACCATCAGCTTTCTTCACCACATCTACTTGTTCACCCACTTTGGCTTCAGCAGTTTTGTCAGGAGAGTGAGTATCATAGAGTGCAAGTTTAATAAAAGAAAATATTCATGCATTGAGGGAGTGCTTGAGTAGAGGCCCAGGGTCCATCCGCCACCTTAATACTAAACCTATAAATATAGACACATAGATCTATTTCCTCATCCTCATATATATATTTGAATGTACATGTCTTTCTCTAGACCTCCATAAATGTCCCTTGACTCCCAGCTCCTGCCTCCATCTCCCTTGAATTTCCTCCTGCCCCACTACCATGCTCCATCTCCACCTGGGCTACAGTTATACCTCTTCTCTACGCAACTTTACCCTTGATCATTCCCCACCAGGCCTGCCACTCCCCCCTTACTACCATTTTGGGTCCCATGTTGTTCCCTTGTCCCTGTGTTTGTTAACACCACTTCCTTACCTCCCACCCCCCCTCCCCCACCCCAAGTCCCCCAGAGCTGTCGGTCCTGTTGTTTTTCCTCCAGGTAGTTCATCCAGCCTGTCCTATTCAGACAGACCTGTGGAGACACTAACATGCATGAAAACAAAAAATCATATCATTCGCTGCACACCTCCATGACACGATCGCCTAAGACAAACGGGTGCATAAGCAAATGTGGCGAAGAAAGCTGATGGTCCCCGGCTATCGAAAGAGATAGTGTCTGGGGTCTTAAAGGCTTGAAGGTGAACAAGCAGCCATCTAGCACAGAAGCAATAAAACCCACATGGAAGAAGCACACCAGCCAGTGCGATCACGAGGTGCCAATGGGACCAAGTATAAGGCATCATGCAAAATATATATATATGTGTGTGTGTGTGTGTGTGTGTGTGTGTGTGTGTGTGTGATATACACATACCATAGTGAATGAAGGGGGAAGTGCAGAGTGGAGACCCAGGGCCCAAGTGTCGGTCACTGGAGATCCCCTCATAGAGGGGTTTAGGAGAGGAGATGGGTCAGTCAGGGTGCGATGTAGTACCAATGAAGAACACAGCTTTTCCCCAGATCCTGGATGGTTCCTCCCCCCAAATACCATGATCCGAATTCTACCTTGCAGGACTGGATAGGGCAGAGATTGTACACTGGTGCATATGGGAGCTGGAGGCACAGGGAATCCAGGGTGGACAATACCTTCAGGACCAGGGGTGTGAGGGGCGATGCTAGGAGAGTGAAGGGTGAGTGGGTTGGAAAGGGGGAACTGATTAAAAGGATCCACATGTGACCTACTCCCTGGGAGATGGACGGCAGAGAAGCGGCGGAAGGTAGACTCCGGATAGGGCAAGATATGACAAAATAACAATCTGTGGATTATCAAGGGCTCATGAGGGAGTGGGGAGCGGGGAGGGAGGTGGGAAAAAAAAGAGGACCTGATGCGGAGGGCTTAAGTGGAGAGCAAATGCTTTGAGAGTGATTAGGGCAAAGAATGTATGGATGTGCTTTATATAATTGATGTATGTATACGTGTGGATTGTGATAAGAGTTGTATGAGCCCCTAATAAAATGTAAAAAAAGAAAAGAAAAAAAAGAGAAAATAATTAGGGCAAAGAATGTACAGATGTGCTTTATACAATTGATGTATGTATATAAATGGATTGTGATAAGAGTTGTATGAGCCCCTAATAAAATGTTTAAAAAAAAAAAGAATTTATTTTTTAAGCATCAGTCTGGAGACCTTGGGATGAAGCAATGGAAAATAAACCTAAAAACTGTTAAACTGAAGACATAAAATGTTAATACAAGTTTAGATCTAAAACAAAACTACAAAATAATTTAAGAAAACATGTCATGAAGATGAGTCTTCCGAGTCAAAATAAAAAAGCCTTGCTCTCACCATTTCTCACGAGCATTCCATCTGTATGATTCCAATACAGAGCTGTTTTCAGGCAGTCCATGAGAGTCTCTTTTTTAAATAACAGTGTTATTGGCATATAAAACACAATTCAATCATTTAATCATATTTCGAAGAATCGTGTAGTCATCAGAATTTCATGACATTTTCTTCTCATACTCACTGTTGTTAGCTCCCAATTTCCCCCTAAACCTCCCCTGACAGTTCTCTTATTAAGCCCTATTAGTTATTTATTAATCCACTTATTATTCATTCTAAGGTAATTATCAATTATAAGGTATTTGTTAATCATGTTATTATTAATGCACTTGCTAATCTATAGATTTATCTCTCCTGAATTTTATGTACAGAAAATTATACAAAACACAAACCAGAAACAAACAAAACCAACAATGACTAGACAAAACTGAGAAAAACGTCAATTAAGAAGAAAATAATAAAAACTGAGACTTTCAAGTAGATGCAAAAGGGAGATAAAGTGATAAGATACTACAATTATTTAACCTAAATACATCTGCTCCCATTGACTTTGCCGTGTTCTCTGCTGGATAGCTCAGCTTCCCCAACACCACAATTCTAATCCATCAATGAATCTTCATTCTTCCTTATTCAATGTCCAACTTTCATATGCATATGGAACAACTGAACATACCAGTGTGGGTCACGGTCACCTTAGCCATCAAAGTAACCTTACTTCTTTTCAAAACTGTAAAGAGGTTTTGTGGAATAGATTTACCCAATGCAACATATTGTTAGATTTCTTGACTGCTGGGTCCTTGATCATTGACTGTGGATTTAAATAAGATTAAGATCTTTGATAAGTTTAAAATGTATCTCTTTGTCGTGATGTTACTTAATGATGCTTTTGTGAGATTTTAAACTTTATTTTCTTTACATTTAGCTGCAATCCGTATTGAAGACTGTAATCCTTGATCTTCATCAGAATGTTCTTCAAATATTCCTTGCTTTCATTTAGCAAGTTTGTATCATCTGGTTGGTGCAGAATATTAATCAACCTTCCTCCAAACTGATGCTGCATTCTTCTTCATAATGTGGTCCACTTCTTCAGATTATTTGCTCAACATACAGAGTGAGTAAATATCCTGGAATGATACAATCCTGACACACATCCTTCCTGATTTTAAACCTTTCAGGGTCCCCAGTGTTTAAGTGACTGCCACTTGGTCCATGTGTAGGTTCCATGGGAGCACGATAAAATATTCGGGAATTTCCAACCTTTTCCGTGTTCTCCACACCTTGTTTGTCTCTGCGTGGTCAATGAGAGCGTGATGCACAGAACACAGAGAGTGACAGAATAACATCCATAAAATTGCAGGGACATCTAAGGTGTCGAACTCCTTTCATTCCAAATTCATGTTTCAACACTGAAAGGTTGAGACCTGAACATTGTCTTCCCTTAAGAAATAAAAGAAAACCAAATAATTGGTTCGGAGGCACAAAATTGCCCTTATAAATTCATTTTTTCAGTATTTTAACACAAAGTTGATTGCTCAAGGTTGTGAAAATACCCTCCTAATACGGCTAAACAATAAATGCAGTACATTAAATATCAATACACAATGCAGTAAGTAAATATAACCTGTTTACAAACCCATGGGATTTAGGAGTGGTACACTAACATGGGCTTGACTTTAAAAGCCCCACTAGAATTCCCACACAACAACAGAGCAAACCTGTCTTAGACTTGTGGCCGGCAATGCTCTTTCCTCTTCAGTAATGAAGGTCCTATTGGACATTTCTCCCCCAAAAATGTCTGGTTTCATGTCAGCTGAACACTTGCTGAGGAACAAAACCCTCAGCCTCCACATAATCAGCAAATTCAGCCATGAATATATCGGCTCCTCCTTTGTTTGTACCCGCCCCTGCTCCACGCTTCACTACAAGGCCGGTTCTCTCTGATTTTTCAAAACACACTAAGCCTGGTTTTAAGCCTTTGGCCGCCTCAGCAGTATTTTCATTAAGTCCTTGTGGAAGCTTTCAGTCTTTTCCATTTCCCCATGGTATGTGATCACCTCCACCATCTAGTTGTTTCTGATGGATCCGCATGAACAATGACTTTTCGACCTCTTTGATGGTTGGGGTTCTTTGCTTAGTTGTTAACAATTTCACACCTTTTGCTAAATTCGCCACTTTGATAACTTTTTTCCCAAAAATGTTGATGTCAACTTAGCATTTTTGTGTTCAGCCCCCAATTCAGACACGGGGTGGCCTGATTCAAAGTCTGCAACGGTTTCTGTCTTGACCAAGGTTCTCACCACCTTCCTCTGAGCTTGCCTCCTGCCATCAGTAACTTCCTGTGGAGTCAAGTACAAACTAGCACAACGATGAACGTTTTAATACATGAACACAAGTACTGTATGTTTTCTGACTGAGAGAGACTCTTACTTGGACGGAAGTGTCACCCTTTCACCCAAGAGATAACAAGACTCCCTCTCAGCCCATTCAGGGTTTTCCTTGTTGAGGTTTTAGTTCCACTATGAGCAAAATTATAAACATTTTCCCCCTCAAATTTGTCATTTCAGTAGTGGAAAATTTGAGCTTGGGACTGTTTGACCACCAAGTTATCACTGTACAATGCAGACCAGTGAATGCAGCTAGTGTTCACATTTATGGACCACATATTGTTGACAATATTTTCCATGGTTTGTTAAGATCCATATAGTCAATACATTTGCAGAGTCAACAAAACACCAACTTTTTCTGGTAATCTCAGTTTTAAGCCAAGTTTCACTAGACTTGGGCATTATACCCTTTGTACCATTATTTCTTGTGAATCTGACTTGAGTTGCTGGACGTTCCCTATATAAGGTCCATGATTGAGAGGAAGACCTTCAGTGACATCAGTTGACTCCATTGGTGCTACAAAGGCGTGGACATAAACAACTATCGTGATGATGGCACAGGATGGGCCAGCGTTTCCTCCGCTTCTCATCCAGTCCCTATAGTCTGAATCAACTCCACTAGATGTAACATTTCCTGAAGTACTAATGCAACCATTTATGGATTGCTTTTAGTACAGTTTTACTTGTGTGAGACATTAATGATATGGTGATATAATTTCTGCACTCAGTTTGGTCGCCTATCTTTGGAAAGGGCACTGATATGCATCACTTCCAATCAGTTGGCCTATAGCTGTTTTCCAAATGTATTGCTATGAACCGCTAAGTGCTTCCAGTGTCGCTTTGTTGTTTTCAAACATCTCAATCAATATTCCATCAAATCCTGATTTTCTTTTTCTTTTTTTTATCATTTTATTGGGAGTTCTAACAGGTATCATAACATTCCATAGTTCAGTTACATCAAGCAGTAGTGTGCACTTGTTAACACAATTTCAAAACATTCTCCTTCCTCTTGACCTCCTTGATATCCACTCCCCTTTATCCTCTTTATCCCTTCCCTCCCCGAACCATCTAGATAGATAGATAGATAGATAGATAGATAGATAGATAGATAGATAGATAGATAGATAGATAGATAGATAGGTATCTTTCACCTGCATTTCTGTTGTTCGCTCTGCTCAGGTACAGTTCGGCAGTCGTCATTACTATTAGCTCCCCTTTCCCTCCCTCTCTTCCTGTACTATCAGGAAATGGCTACTTTTTCTGGGGGGTTACTTATGTTAGCTTTCATTCATCAAACGATCTTAATTTTACCAATGACGATACGCAAGTCTAACAAGTTTATTGAGGTTGAACTGGCACCATAATGGTAGTAGGGGGAAATATTAAAGAATATTTCCTACCTCTACTGTTATAGTTTCAGTTCTACCCCAAAGTGTTTTAAGACTAGAGAGCAGGAAGCAAAAATTAAATGTAATGCCTATAATCCTATACCCTTTGATCTAATATCTTCAAAGTTTTTTATTAAATAATTTCATTGGGGGCTTGTACAACCCTTATCACAATCCACACATACATCTATTGTGTCAAGCACTTTTGCACATTTGTTGTCATCATCATTCTCAAAATGTTTTCTTTCTACTTGAGCCCCCGGTATTTGCTCCTCATTTCCCCCCTTCCTACTTTATCCCCCATCCCCCATGAACCCTTGGTAATTTATAGATTATTATTATTTTGTCCTATCTGTTTTTCCTATAGCTATCAGCACAGAGTAGATTTCTTTCTTCAATTCCATCAGTGATTGACTACCTGGTACTTCTCAAAAATGACTGGCTGTTGACCAGTTCTCTTTGTTACAGGCCCTCTGTGTAACCCATCGTCTTCATTTGTGCCTTGTTCACATCTCAATACTTGTCCCATTGATCCTCTAAAAGTTTCCACTTGGAGCTTGGATGTTTTTCTTTGTTTCTCTCATCCTGAGAAATGTCGATCTTCACTTTTTGTTTTCTAACACTATGTTGCTGAAAAATATTATAATACTTTACATTATCTTCTTGAGTTGTCCTTGGAAACTTCCTGAAAGATCTTTACCAATATTTTTGTGTTGACTATGCAAAGAGATTCCAACATGAGGATCATAACAGATTTTGAATAACTTCATGCAGAGTGATAACTCCAGTACACTTAACTGTGCTCATGTGAAACTGTACCTGGAGCACAAGGCAGTTGTTTGAACATAACATAAATCTGTATGCTGAGTTTTCAATCAGAGAAACTGCACTCACTAAAGAAAAATGAAGCATTAACAAACTTCTGTACAGAAAAAAAATCTCGTTTTGCTGAATTTTAAAAGGTCTTGAAATTCTTGCTGAGGAAAATCAAACGCTGTATCCTTAGTGGGGGATATTATTTTTAAAAATTGTATAAAAGTACTAATAAGCTACATGATGATTAACAGAGACAAGATTGACATGTTCAATACTTTCATTTTGTTTGGATGTGCACAATGTCCATGGTATCAGCAGTGAGAAAAAAATCAATAGAGGTATAGCACTGTGCAAATTTGCTACAAATAAGATCTTTAAAGTACTAAAAGCAACCATGAGATCTTAGTGCCATATCCTTGCTGTTTCATAAGCACACAACAAGTGGGCAATCTATGAGAAAGACCAATGAAGAATTGTTGCATTTGAATGATCGTGCTGGTTAAGAATATTAGACATATCATCAACAGCCAGAAGAACAAACAACTCGATCTTAGAAGAAGCATGGTCATAAGCACTTTTGAAGCAATGTGGAGAGCTTGTCCCATGTCCTTAGAACATGTTATCAAATGAGAAACATTCATGGAGAAGCACAAGATGATTAGTAAAGAGCCATAAAGGAAGAGGAAGACTAGCAATACAGTTAATCAAGTGGCCGCAACTATGAGCTCATGAAATTCATTAATTATAATGATGGCCACCCTCAGTCAGACCAAGTCAGCACCACCAAACACCAACAACATTGAAACTACTTGCACGACAGCACAGAGCAGGGATTGTTGCCCTTTGCCATCCACACAAACCTGGAACATACACCTCCGGGAAGCACCAGCTTCAGAATTAAGTTTTAATGAGAGCTTGCCTCTCAGTACTGACCCTTCTCCTCGGGATGATTGAGCAGCTCAACGAGGACTTTGACTAGGTGGTTAAATGCATGAAAAATCAATTACTCAATTTTTCTAATGATTTTATCTTCACCACAACTTCCTTGCTCTGGTATGATAGATAGATGCTGGAAAGACATGCATGTTTCCTTAGGTGCAATGGAGCCTCTTATGACTCATAGTGACGCTATACACAGCAGAATAAAGTATCCCCCTGTCCTGAAGCATCCTCACAATTGTTCTTCGGGGTAAGCCCATTGCAGCAGCCACTGGTTGCAATCCATCTTGTCTAAGGTCTTCCTCTTTTACTTAATGTCCCTCCAGTCTACCAACCAATATATCCTCCCTAGTCCGACATCTATTCACTAACCGTCCAGAGTCTGTGAAACAGTCTATCCATGCTGGTTTGTAAGGAGAATTCTGGAAGTTCATCCAATACAGATTTGATAGTTCTTTGTGTAGTCCCCAGTGCTTACCATATGATTTTGCCGGCACCATAATTCAAATGCATTGCTTCTTGTTCAGTCTCCTGATTCAGTGTCCAACTTTCATGTGCACATTTGGCTATTGAAAATATCATGCCTTGGCAAAAACACACCTTAGTTCTCAAAGTAATAGCTTTCTTTTGCAACTCCTTACAGAGATCCTATGCCATGGGTTTACCCAGTGCAAGGTGCTTATTTTCATCCCTTGACTGTTGCTTCCGTGAGCATCATTTGTGTATCCAAGCACGACAGCAACTTGGCCAACTGACAGGAAGAGATCCTCATTAGTACCCATGACAAGAAAAATGATCCAACAAAATGTGGATAACACAATATCATAAATATGGTATGTAAGTAAAGGGCCCTGATGACTTCAATCTTTTCTCAACTTATTATGATGTGACCTACTGGTCCATTTGAAAGGATTTGGGTCTTTTTTACATTGCGGCATAATCCACACTGAGGGCTGCAATCTTTGATCTTTATCAGCAAGTGCTTCAAATCCTCCTCACGTTCAGCAAGCAATGCAGTGTCATCTGCATATGACAGGTTGTGAATAAGCTTTCCTCCAATCCTGATGCTACATTCCAGGTTTTCTGATTATTTTCCCAAGCACACAGAGTTAGTATTATGAGGGAACTTGATTCATTTGAATGATCATATTGGTAAAGATTATTAGACATATTTTACACACACCTTTACCAATTTTAAACTGACCCAGTTTCTCTTGTTCCTTTCTCAAAACTGCCTTTCAGCCCATGTACAGGTCCTGCATGAGCACACTTAAGTCTTCTGGAATTCCTTTTCTTCTCAAAGCCATCAACAGTTTCTGTATGGTACAGAGTCAAATTTCTTCACTTATCTTTCTGATATTCTCCGCAGCCAGCCAAGATCCATCTGACACCAGCAACCGCTCTCTTGATTCACGGGTGAACCTCCCTGTCAATGGAATGTTGGTGCAATTTTTGGACAATCTTCAGGAGAGTTTTACTTTCATATGATAGAAATGCATTTGACTATAATTTGCGCATCCGGTTGGGTCATTTTATTTGAAAGGGGTCGAGTGTAGATGTCTTCCCACCAAGCAGCCACATTGTTGTCTTCACGTCTCTTGGCAAAAATGATGATTGTTACCAGTCATCATCAGCTTGTTGAAATCTTTACCATGGTTTCTATCAAAATCCTGGCACTTTGTTTTCAGCTGATGGCTTCATTGTAGATTGGACTTCTTCCTCAATATCATTGTTTCCTGGGAATATGCTACCTCTTGAAATGGTTGACTTCCAACGAGTTCATTTTGGTTCAATGGCTTTGTGTCTCTGTGTATGCTTTCCATTTTCTTTTGATGCTTCCACATCATTCGGTATTTGCCATAACCTTTTTCAATATTGCAACTCAAGGCCTAATTTTTTTTCTTTTTTCAGTATAAGGTATAGTCTTCTGATTCCAGGTCTGTGCACATTTCATTATAATATTTTACTTTGTCCTTTAGTTGCTTTTTGAAATTTTATGTTCAGTTCTTTTATTTCTTCATTTCTTCCATTTGCTTTCACTACTCTAAGATTAAGAACAAGTTTCAAATTCTCTCACTTCCACTTGGGTCTTTTCTTGCTTGCTTGCTTTCTTACCTTTTTAATAACCATTTGACTATGTCCGATTTGACATTCTTGATATCACTCTACATCTCCTCCAGTCTTCTGTCATTAGTGTTCAATGGTTCAAATCTGTTCTTGAGATGTTATTTTTTATTCACCTTGGATCTTTCATTCCCACCATAGTACTCCATATGATTTTCTGATTCATTGCGGCCGATAGTCATCCATTTCAGCTCACGAATGATTAGGATATCTATCTTTTTGTGTTTCATTTCATTTTTGAATAGTTCAAATTTTTCTAGAGTCATACTTTGTACATTCCAGGATTCAATTTTGAATTGTGCTCCATCCAGCACCTAAAGGTCCTGAAGACTTTCCTCCTCCAAGTCATCATGGTCAGCTCTACTTTGAGAACATTCTGCCTCTGTCATCTTTTCAGTAACTTTTAATCCACGCCCATCCCCTGGCACTATCTCTGACAATGTTCTGTCGCTAGTGCTGAGACTTATTGTTCCTGAATTCTTTGATGCTCTCCATGGTCGTTTCAGTAGCTGTTTCCTGTCGAGTGGCCAGCCTATCCCTTCATTGTAGGATTGAAAGCTCAGCTGAAACCTCTTCTATTTGTTTGACCCTGCTATTATATTGAAACCTAAGTGACTTAGCTTCCACCAAGACATCCATGGCAAGCCATCGCAGTACAGCAAATGGACATACAGGTGTTGGGAAACAGGATGTATAAGTGTGTGTACGTGTTTTATATATTTAAACATTTTATATAATGTTATATAATTTTAATAAATTTATTAGAAACCCTGCTGATGTAACCGTTTAAGATTTTGTCATCTCAATGAAAAGTTGGTATCCAAACTCAATCCGTGAATCTTTGGAGAAAGATAGACCCAGCAATGTCCTTCCATGAATTTGCAGTCCAGAAAATCCAGTTGAAGCTCTTCTAGTTTGTACAGATTGACTGCACAGTGTCTAACATTTTGCTTTAGCATGTTTTTGGTGGCAGCATTAAATATGAAGTATGAAATCTACAATTTATGAAAAAATCTCTGATAACCCAAACAATGAAATATCTGAAAGATAAAAACCTACATTGGATAACATGTTCTAAAGTTGCATCAAAAAACAATGTAGTTTCATAGTTGCTAAACATATAATGTTCCTCTTATTTCACATCCAGATTTTTCTTAGTATATAAATGTTAAATAAATTGTTCCAGAACTTGTTTCTTTACATTTATCTTATGGAGAAGAGAGATAAGACTTGGGGATGGTGTTAACATTGAGCTGAATCTGATGGTTTGCTTGATTTGAATTTTTGCTTGATATGAAGTGGCTGTGACCTTTATCCTTCAGTTTCACACAGGAAGTTTACAGGTGTTTTACATTAAACTAGAAAGAGTCTAATTCATGAGACGAAGGAAGGTGCTCTCCCTTCAGCATATCTTGGGAACTGAGCACATTTCAGAAATTCTTTGAATTAATTTACAATACCCTAGCTACTTTAAGAAGTCTAATTGGCTTATGCTTTTCTATGTTAAATAATATGAGTCTTCTCAAGAACTCTAGCTACAAGAACAAATATTGGCTTTGGTTACATCTTTATGAGACATGGATCATGTAGAATTTCTACATTCTTTCTTTTTCCTACAAATTTTGAATTCAAAGGCTGAATCTATTACATTAAGAATAAGTTACCATTAAAAAGAGAACATGAATACTCAAATTCCCATTTACTTAACTTTTCTGAACTGTTAAATGTACATTTTTCCTCCTAAAATTAATTTTAATAGGCCAAAATTTAGTTCTAATAGATGCTGTTCAATAGCATAAAATAAGCATACTTAGTTTACCTCTCAATTTATTTTATATAAATTTACTTTTTATCAATTAATAATAGAAAATTGCTTGTACATTGACAATTACTAGCTACTCACAGTCATATTTTCAAGTCAGTTAAACACTTTATAAATTGTTTGAGTTTACAAATAGGATCATTATCCATATGTTATAGGAAGGGTTTCACACATAGTACTTGTGAACAATAAAATAAGCTTGATGACGAACTCCCTTCTCTGAACCAGACTGGAAAATGTCCCATAAATTTCATCTGTGTGCCTCTGTGACAACCATCTGCTTAGACTTCACATGATTTTTTTTTGTTTCAGCCAAGATAAAATTAAAATGGACAGAATATCTGCCATAAAAAAGTAGGACAGTTAATTGGGGAGCGGAGTATTGTGTGCAACCTTGCTGTTGCATCCAGCACCCTCCTTAGAGCGCTTTCCTGCATCCAAACATCCGGTGACTGGCTGTGAAGGATTAATTGATAAAGCAGGTGTTTAAATAGATTGAAATGCAGTAGAAGTGTGTATCATGTGAAATATTATCCATTTAAAATTTTATACTGACTGGGAATGGACTGCTGTAAAACCTGGACTGAGAAAAACAAAGTTCAGCAACTTATATTTTTTCTGTTATAATTAACACCTGTAACTACTATTGCTACTTAATTACACACCTAAAATTTGTATTTCAAAGATCATAACAAGCTCTATAAATTCTGAGCTCATCAGTTTTTAGTAAAACAGAAGAAACTAAAGAAATAACAACCTGTAAATCTGAAAAGCATGTAATATCAAATTATTTGAAGAGGGAAAATAACTGTATGCAATCTACTGCAACTTTTTTAGCTGAAATTGAAATTTGCTAAATCAATAATGAAAGCAAAATATATATGTTTTATTTCTAGTCATCTCTATTTAAGAATAGGTGGGTGTGTTAGTCCAGGCAGGCTAGAAAAACAAATCCATGGAAACTCATATATGTATAAAAAATAGGTTTATAGATAAGAGTAATTCAATATTGAGAAACATCCAAGCCCAGTCCAGATCAAGTTCTTAAGTCCAATATTAGCCTATATGTCTGATACCAATCTAGAAAGTCCTCTTCAGACTCACGAAATACATATAATGATGCTAAATGCAGGAGGCTCGCAGGCCAATGCGTTGAGTCTTGTGGATCCAATGGTGTTGTAAGCAGTTCAGCACTAGCAGGGTCTCTACATGGCTTCTAGAGCCCTGGTTGCATCAGGGTAGGTCCATGTGGCTACTCCAGCTCAGCGCACTAGGGTAGTTTTATGTGTCCTGTCAGGGTCAATGTCTCCCAGTGAGAGAGAAGTGTCTCCCACCCCCAAGGAGGAAATACAGGAGTTCCCAGAATGATCAGGAGAAGGCCAGGCCCACACAGAGGCCTCGTTGGTTATATCTTAATTGACAGGCCAGACTCCACCCCTTCACTCATAATCCTTTCAACTTGACACCATATGATGTAACTACCACAGTAAGGAAAGAAACTAAGAAGCTCTGGGGATGTACGGGTTATGAGGTAAAGCTGCAATTGAAAAGGCTGAGATTGTAACCTTTTCTGACAGCCCTTGCCATCTAGTTACAGATGACAGCCTACGGGAGCCTCTGAATAAATTTTATTAGTCCTACTAATAAAAGCAATACAATGCTGATTCATAATGGCCCTACAGGACCGAGCAGAACTGCCCCTGTGACTTTCTGAAACTATGAATCTTTCTAGAAGAAGAAGGTCCCGTCATTCTCCTAGGGAGTGCCTAGGGCTTTTGAACTGCCGACCTTATGGTTATCATTCCAATGCAGAGCCACTATGACAACCTGAGCTTTTCTTTGTCCTTAGAGTCACTGTCAGTCTGAATATGCTCCAACAGGTAGGGAAAGACACCCTCCAAAAGGAGGCTTCTTGCTCCGCCACCATTCTTTAAGGCAGGTTGATTTTTAATGTAGGTGTTAACTTAAGATTGGTCATTAAATCCACCTACCCTCTGTTTTTATTTATTTATTTTAAATATTATTGTGAATTCGGCATGGGTGTTATATTTTAGACCATCAATGTTTTATTCCATGGCTTAAACTATGTGGCAACTAAATAGCAAACAGGAAACTTGGCTGTATTGCTGTGACTCTAGAGAAGCACCAACGCTCATAATAACCGAGGAGCCTGTACTGAGTCAATGAATTTAAAGTTTATGTTGTGGTTCTGGTGGTGATAGTAAGCTAGTCAGTCAGTCAGTCAGTCAGTCAGTCAGTCAGTTAGTTTTGGCAAATCAGTTTCAACTGATAGCAGCCCTACTCCTACGCATAAGAGAACAAAATCATGGCAGGTCCTGCCTACAGCATCCCTATGGTTAAGTGTAAACCTGCGGTTGCAGATGTTGCGCCAATCCATTTTGATTTAGTCTCTTTTGCTGACCTTCTAATGTACCAAACATCATGAACTTTCCCCGGGACTGGTCGTTTCCCAGTTTTGAAACAGGAGTTCATCATCTTTGCGTCTAAGGGGCATTCTGATTGTACCATCTCCAAGACAGATTCGTTCGTTCTTCTGGTCATCTGCGGTACTTAAAATATTCTTAAGCAACAACAAGATTCAAATGAATCAATTCTTTTGAGACTTTCTTACTCATTTTACAACTTAAATATACATATGAGGACATTGAAAATGCCATGGCTTAGTCCTTAAAGTGATATACTTGCTTTTATCAACCTTTGTAATGAGGTTTAGTACAGCAAATTCACACAATGCCAAAGTTCTTTGGGTATTGTTTTGACTCCTGTTTCTGGATAATTTATTGTGGATGTAAGCAAAATAAAACACTTGAAAACTTAAATCTTTTTCAATTTATCATGAGGTTGTCTATTGGTCCAGTTATAGTTCTATTTTTCTTTCATGAATTTCAGCCTGCACTAAACACCACTGTTCTTGATCGTCATCAATAAGTGCTTCGAAGACTCACTTTCAACAAGCAAGGGTGTAACAGTGCATGTTGCGAGCTTGAGATATGTTGTGTGTTCCTATTTTCAATTTTCTAAATCCAAGTCTCTGAACATTTTATTATAATACTTTTCTTTGTCTTTGTAAAGCTGCCTTTTTAGATTTTCTGTTCAGCTCTTGAAATTAAAATTTCTTCCATTTGCTATAGCTACTCTATGACCAGAAACAAGTTTCAGAGTCTCTTCTAAGAGCTACTGTTAGCTCTCATTTTCTTTTGAATTTTAGTAACCTGTATTTTCTCTGTACCACTTGTCTGTCAGTCTGTTGTACTGTGGTGTCTTGTATGCTATTGCGATAACGGGAGCTATGTCACTGGTATTTAAAATGCCAACAGGGTCACCCAAGATGACCAGATCTCAGGGAGCTTCCATCTAATAAAAGATTGCAAATAATTCATCTGCTGTTCAGTTCAGAAGAAGTGGCTATGAAAAACCTCAGAAAGAGATTCGAAGGCATAATGTAGGTAAGCAGAACATTTTGAGAAATAGTGCCAGGAGATTGGTACCTGATGTTGGAAGGCACTTAAAATATGACTGAGGAGGGGCTACCATTTCAATGACAGTTGACCAGGGTGACATGAATGAAATGAAACCCATCGGAGTGAAGCCTTCAGGACCTTTCAATGCTGAGGCACAACTCAGATTAAGAAGAAATACTTTAATACTAGCAATCATAAACTAATAGTCCAAACTTGGAACCTAGGAAAATGGAAAGTCATTAAAAAGGAAATATATTGATATCGTGTCATATGTGTTGTGACCTAAAATGGAGTGGTATTGGGCATTTTGAATCAGAACAAGACAACGTTCACTTAAGACATAACGAAGAGAAGTGGCATTGCATTCATCTTCAAAAACGGTATTCCAAGGACGATTTTTAAGTACATTGCTGTCTGTGATAAGATTATAGCTATACACATTCAATAAATCCAATCAATACAACTTGATTCAAAAGAGAAATTCAGCAATAGATACAAGCATATACAAATTGCTTTATATATTTGTTTGCATATTTGTATATTGCTTTTATTCAAAGTGATCCTATATAAAATACAACAAAAATTACCCAGTCTTGATAACCTTCATAATTTTTGTTGTGTCTGAGTTCATTGTTGCAGCCATTATTTCAATCTCTCGTGTAGACAGTCTTCCATATATGTACACACACACACACACATATGATAGAAAGTTTTGCATTTGATTGTATCCTTATATACTGAAATCAATACTTTATTTTGTTACTGTGGTCATAACAAAAATTTGAGTCAGAGAAAGTTGAGATTTTGCTTTTTACAAGTATATGAATTATTTAGGGCCCAGGCATTTTATCTTGTAAAAATATGATTTGGCCATTATTTGATCATTGTCTGAAAAAACTACATAATAGACATTTCTACTCTTCTGGAAATTAATCGGAAATTTTTGTTTTGTGCCTTGCGTCAATTCTGATTCATAATCACCATAGGGTAGGACTGCCTATAAGTTTTCATAGGATGAAATCTTCACGGGAGCAGATTGCCAAATCTTTGCTCTCCTAGAGGTCTTAAGGCTTTCAAAGTGATGATCCTTTGTTTAGTGGCCAAAAACTTTACTATTGTGCCTGCAGGGTTCCTGAATGTTCCATTGCTGCCCTGTTTAATATATATTGAAAATATAATTATTTGTGTGCATTTGAATAACTAAATGTTTTTTAGTTTTTGCTAATTCCTGTTGAGTTATTCTAAGTATTTATTTAGGCACAACAATCATTAAGGTACACACAGACATGTTGTTCATTCTTAAAGATTTGTGGACCAGCAGCCCTGACCACCACCCACTAAAAATAATTAAAACTTTAAATCAAATATGGATGACATATTTTTTGTTAAGTTTAAGCATCAAGTTAATTAGTAAAATGGGAATATAAGGAAGTAGATAAAGTAATGAAACTTGATTTTTGGTTTAAATATACTTAATAAAATAGGTAAGCCTAAGTTAATTTGTTGATAAAAATCAGGAATTTCAGCCTTCAAAATGGATCACAGCTCATTGTTAGAAAGACTAAACTCCCTTCTCTCGGACAGGTAGGTGAAGGGAGACGTGAGATATGACAAAATAATAATAATTTGCAAATTACCAAGGTTTTATGAGGGAGGGGGTTTGGGAAGGAGGGAATAAATGAAGAGCTGATACCAAGGGCTCAAGCAGAAAACAAATATTTTGAGAATAATGATGGCAACAAATGGGCTTGACACAGTCAATGGATTTATGGATTGTTATAAGAGTTGTTTGAGCCCCAAATAAAATGATTTAAAAGACTAAACTGCTCACAACTGGACCAATAAGTAACATCATGATAACTAGAGTAAAGGGTGAAGTCGTCAAAGAATTTGTCTGACGTGGATCTACAATCAATCCTCATGGAAGCAGCAATCAAGAGGTCAAAAGTCAAGTTGCATTAGGTAAATCTGCTGCTTTTTAGAGTATTGAAAAGCAAGGCAGTTACTTTGAGGACTAAAGTGGGACTGACTAAGTCATGGTATTCTCCATTGCCTTATATGCCATGAAAGGTGGATGTTGAATTAGGAAGACCGAAGAGTAATTTATGCATCTGAATTGTGGTGCTGGATAAGAATGTGGAAAGTACGCTGGGCTATTAAATGGACAAACAAATCAGTGGTGGAAGAGGTAAGGCCAGAGTGCTCCTTAGAGGAAAGGAAGGCAAGACAGTGTCTTACATACTTTGGATATTTTGTCAGGAGAGACCAGTCCCTGGAGAAGGACATCATGTTTGATAAACTGGAGGGACACTGAAAAAGAGGAAGGCTCTCAATAGGATCAATTCACACGTTGGCTGCGACCGGGGGCACAGGTGCAGGAAAGCTTGTGAGGACTGCACTGGAAGGTAGGTTTTTTGTGTTGTGCATCGGGTCGCTTTGAGTTGGAACACACGCAGTAGCACCTCTCAACAACAACAACAACAACAATGAGATAATTTGTACAAATATAAGAAAATTAATAATTTACTTCACTGGAAAGGTAATTTAACAACCAACTGTTCAAAACAGATAATGAAATGTCAGAATGGTTATTTGCTTTATAGTAGTAGAAAATTACTGTCAACATGCTATAGCATTATTCACAACATTTTTTTAGCATGAGGTGTAAAAGACACTTTGAAGCAAATGAAGGAGAAAATAGAAATATTAATGTTAAACAAATGTCACAGAGTGAAATCCATAAACATGTACTGCAGATGCAAGGACATAACATAAAAAAGAAAAGATCAAGCTCAGATTAAAAGAAAGAACAAGTAAACATAAATATCTGAAGAAATTTAAAGTAATTCATTTCATAAAATAAAAATAATAGTGTCTTCTAGGTTTAAGTATATGTTAAAATCCAGGGTTACTTACCACAAGGAGTGTTTAACATCACAATATGATTACATTCTTACATTTGGCGTGTTATTTTTCATTCATTGTTAAAGGATAGCAAGTGTTAGTGCTCTGTGCTGTTCTATTACTTCGAGTGTACAGTTAAGTCATTATTTTTCACAACACCAATGGAAAATACACCCTGTCAGGAAAATAGAAAGCAAGTCTGAAAGAAATTGGTCAGTGTTTTGTCTTTATATCAATTATGGGTAAATAAACACTAGGTTTATTTTTAAAAGAAAACCTTGGTATGCGATGCAGAATTATACAAAATAAGAAACCAATGTCTATTTCTGAAAACATTCATCCTGGTTAAGGTATTCATTCTAGTATTTTGACTCAAAATGATGCTATGCACAACAGAATGAACTACTTTCCTGCCCTGCACCATCGTTAAAATATACCCATTGTTTCAGCCACTGAGTTGATCCCTTTTGTTGAGGGTCTCCTTCGTTTCCTCTGACTTTCTAGTTTACCAAGCATGAGTCCATTCTCAAGGAACTCAGCTCACCTAAGGGCATGTCCAAAGCGTGTGAGACCAAGTCTTGCCATTCTGATTTCTGAAGAACATTCTGATGGTGCTTCCTCCAACACTGACTGATTTGCTCTTTTGGCAGTTCGTGGTACTTTCTATCTTATTCAACACTTAATATCTTGATTCAAATGAACCCATTTTCTCCTGCTTTTCTTATTCATTATGCAAATCAAAATCAAGGTCTTTATACGTTTCATTAAAATATTTTACGTTGCCTTCTTATATGTGCCTAGACAAAGTCACAAATCTCTATTCTCTTTTAATTACGATTTTATTTTGGTAATTCAGAACATATCAAAATTAAGTGTTCTTTCTGTTTACTTCAGGTATTAGCCAGAACATTGAGATTTCCTACCAAAAAAACCCTATAATTATACTAGAAATCTTCTCTAAGTAGCACAATTTTAATAAAAAATAAATCAAATCTATTTCCTCTTCTTGCTGACAAGAATTGTTAGAATTTGCGGTGAATGGGAGTTATTGTTAGAGTATCTGGAATTGATAATGTAGATTCTAGGAAATATAAAAGTTTCTGGGCATCATTTATGAATGTAAGAAGAATTTATAATTGTTGATGCTGTTAAAACCTTGCTGTACTTTCTGAGAGAATGTATAAATTGTAAGGTAAAAATGATTCAAGGAAGCAATATTAGACACTTTCTTTTAAAACTTCTCATGTATTTGAAATTTGTTCTTTACCATTAACAAGCCAGACCTCAAATGCACTGTTTGTATAAGTTCATAAACATAAATGAACATTCATATGATATATGACTATTTTAATACCAATAATTTAAAAATAGAATGTGTACCTTTCTGATTACTTGTTCACAACTAGACTAAACAAAATACTTGTTTGTTGGAAATTTATTTAGTTAGCTAATATAAATTCTAATTTCAGATAAACAAACATCTGTGCATTAAAATAATTTATACATTTATAAAATTCATATACTTCTAAAAGATTGGTGATCATAGTTCACTCTAAACTGGTAGTAAAATATTTCTCTAGAGTTGACACTGATATAATGTTTTCTGAGCAAAATTTATTTGGAATAATCTTTATAAGTGTAATCAAGGCTTATCTCTCTGAATATATATTGTTGCTGTTGTTATTAGGTTTTGTAGACTTAATTTACTAATTACTTTGCTAAGTTAGGTGAACATACATTTTTAGTGTCTCGAAGGTTAAACTTTTTTCGTAATATATTTTAGTTGCTGATTCCAAAAATGGCAACAGTTTTCCCGTCCAATCTAGTACTTGAGATATTACCATGTGCCGCACACCACTCTTCACACTGTGCCCCATGAGAAATCAGCATATTTTCATGTTGCATCAGCTAGCCTAGCTAGAGGAAGTACACAGTGGCTGTAGTGAATGTTGTTTTTGTTGTACCAAATATGTAGGTCAAGTTATACTTCACATGGTATCCTTTGATCAAAGACATATTTGAACAGTGCAAATTGCATGACTTGAAATTTTCCCCAAGTATCACTTAACCTTTATTAGGACTTGAATAGGAGGCAGTTCCAATATGTTATCTAAAAGGGGACTAGAAATAAGAGTTACTATACAATAAATAAGGAGCCCTGTTGTATTGGCTTATTTGTTCTTTCTCCTGTGGAGTACCTGGTAGGTTGAACTGCTGACCTTGCAGTTAGGAGCCCAACATGTGACCCACTATGATTATGCCACCAGTGCTTCTTAGTGAAACTAAGATTTAGTTGGTAATAAAAACTAAATGAAACTAGTTCAAAGGAAAATGTTAACTGATGCAAATTTAGATCTAGAAAAGTAATAAACACTGATTAAAATGGTAAATATGTACATCAATTAAAAGACCTATGTTATTAAATTTCTTTGCAAGATAATTGACAGTTTTGATTTAAAATAGCAACCGATAGAATGTATGAAATAGGTAGAAATAAGATGTCTGACAATAATATTACAAAGAGTAAATGGAAATATACCTGTTCTGCTGTTAACAGTCTCATACTCCACATCAAAATTACAATATTACTTGAAGTCATTAATCAAAAGGTAAGTCAAATAGTTATATTTAAAACTAAACAATATCCTTCTACATGTGGGAGTTGAAAATAAATTGTAGAAAAAATAGAGACAAGGTTTAAAACAAAACAAATAAGAATGGAATGTATCCAAATTAGTTAAGTTAACATTTATTGTGCCAACATGGCCAATAAACACATGTAGGTTAATTGAAGGGCAGAGAGATAAATGGCTCGGTGAGCCTCACCTATGGAGCTCTTGGATCTTTTGCTTTGTGATGGTCACACCAAAGTACAACTACCTTACCAGTTCCCTCCTTCAGCTTGCAAGGCTCACTACCTGCAAGACATCCCCAAGGATAAGCCACAAGGGCCTACTCCAATGCAGCCCTGGGTGCTGCAGCAACCTTGTGGAGACCGCTGCCAGTGCTGAGATGCTTACACATTCACTGACTCGGCTTTCCTCCTGCAGTCGGCATCATAGTGTGTGTTTTGTGAGATGGAGGAGGACTTTGTGGATTGGTATTGGACATATGGACTAATGTTAGACTTGTAGACTTGGGCAGCACTGAGTTAGGATGTTTTCTAGATGTGCACTTAACTTTTATATAAAATTCCCTCTTATACATGAGTTTCTGTGGATTTGTTTCTCTAATGCACCCAGACTAACACACCAAATGTGTGAGATCATGTCTTAATTGCAATCAGAGATTTATAGTATTAAGCATTTTAGCAGAAAATTATAAATTCTAATACCAATAGTTCAACATTCTAACATAAACTAAAAGGTAAAATGAAGTATGAATTTAAACAAAAGGTAACAATTAAGGTTAATAATGAAGATAAGAAAATGAATTAGTAAAAGAAACAGAAAAAAATGAAGAAAATCAATGTAAGGCAACTGGATTAAGATTTTTTTCATTAATGATCCGATGATACCCATCTCAGACCAAAAACGTGGGATAGAAAACAAAAGTGACCAAAAGAGGTTGGAGCAAAGGAACACCAATTAGCATCCTTTTGTGATGGTGTTAGGTATCATGGGGTTTGTTTTCTCTCTTAGCAAGCCCTATGTGTTCCTAGAAGGAAACACTGCCTGGTCCTGTGACATGGTCCCAATTGTGTTTAAGCCCAGTGTTACTGCCTTAGTGGGAGATCTGCAGCAGCTCATCTCTCTGTGAATCATCCTCCAACAGCAAAAGAAGACGCTACAGCTTCTCTTAAGCACATCCATGTCAGGAAAGCTGGTTCTCCCTTAATGAAGCATAGAAAATAATTTAAAAGGTTATCACATGCAAATAAAAGTATGAATTATGAAGGGTTCATGAGGGAGCGGGGAGTGGGGAAGGACGGAGGGAAATGAGGAGCCGATATTAAGGGCTCAAGTAGAAGGTAACTGTTTTGAGAATGATGAGGGCAACAAATGTACAAATGTGCCTGAAACAATGGATGAATGTATGGATTGGGATAAGAATTGTATGAGCCCCCAATAAAATGATTTTTTAAGTATGCATATGTTCCAGCAATGGTTGCAATAGTGCATTTATAGGGAGATATGAGAAATTCAGGCCAATTTAAAAGAAGATTGGAACAAGAGATATCATTGTTGTCAGGTCTATCTTGCCTTAAAGCAGAAAATCCCAGAGAATTGTTTGTGTTTCAACTGTGTGGATCATTGTAAATGATGGATAACCTTGAGAAGAATGCGAACTACAGAACATTTGAATCTGCTCGTCAGGAATTTGTACATGAATCAAAAGGCAATTGTGAAAACAGAGCAAGGGAATACCAAATGGTTTAGCATCAGGAAAAATCTGTGCCAGCGTTGTATCTTCACACCACACTTATTCAATCTGTATGGTGAGAAATCATCAGAGAACCCGGCTTATACGAAGGACACAGCATCAGAATTGGAGCGTGGTTTATTAAGTAATTTGCATTGTGCTCACAGCGCATGTTGCTGCTGAAAGTGAGAAGAACTTGAAGCGCTTGATGATGAAACACATGGCTTTCAGTCTGCAGTGTGAACAACAACTCACCCTAAACAAAACCCAAATCCTCATAATTGTACCAGTAAATAGCATCATAATATATGTAGACAGGAGTAGAATTGTCAAGGATTTTGTTTTGCTTGGATCCAATTTAATCCTCACTGAAACCATAGTCAAGAGATCAAATGACATATGGCACTATCTGCTGAATGTGCGCTCTTTGTAAAGCACTTAGTAGTTTTACTCTGGCCCTACTCCATAATTATCCTCATCAAGGGGACATTGAAGATGTGAGTGCTGTAGGAAAATGTAGTGAAGAAATCAGAGGGTGCCGGACTATCAGAAAGAATAGCATCTTGCGTGTTAACTGCCTGTCTGAAAGCTAAGCAGTCATCTAAGTGAGGCACAGTTAAATTCAGTGTGATCAAAGAACTATAAGTATAAGCTCTAAAATCAGAGAAGGGAGTAGTATAAAAGTTCAGAAATTGATTTGAGATAGTTAGTTTATTGTACCAACCTGACTGATAGACACATTTGGGGTTAATTGAAGGGAGGAGGGACAAATGGCTTGGCGAGCCTCACCTTTCTAGACTCAGGTCTCTTGTTTGTGATGGTCAGATCAGGGTGCAGCTGTCTTAGCCAGTTCCCTGCTTCAGCTGCAAGGCTCACTTCCTTCAAGACATCCCTGATGAGAAGCCACATGTACCTACCCCGATGCAGCCCTGGGTGCTGGAGCAGCCATGTAGAGACCCCTGCCAACACTAAGATACTTACATGTTCGCTGATTTGGCTTTCCTCCTGCAGTCAGCATCATAGTGTGTGTTTTGTTAGTTGGAGGAGGACTTTGTAGATTGGTGTTGGACATATGGGTTAATATTGAACTGTGGGCTTTGGCAGCACTGGGTTGGGATGTTTTCTTGATGTGCACTTACCCTTATATCAAACTCTCTCTTATACATGAGTTTCTGTGGTTTTGTTTCTGTAAAACGCCCAGACTAACACAGATTTTCATAGGAGGATGGTATCATTGAAAACTCAACATCCATTTTCATGATTTCTGCATGAATTGTCTTCTGGGAATGCCCTCTGACCTTACACTTAGGGTGTGAATCACCTTGCTATCAAATACAGTGGATTGCAAAGAAGATGGTTGCAGATGTAATTAGGCTAAAATGTAACTCCTTGTTATTTGATCTGTCTTTTGATACATGTTAAATTAATCAGTTATTAATATGTTCTGCTTCCTTCTCAATTGAGGTGTTTTTCTGTTTTATTTTGTCTCTGTTGTTCTGTTTTTAGCAGTATTATTTTGCATGTTTTTCTCTATATAAATTCAAGGATAAGTAAATCTATGGAGACAGTAGGGGTAGGGAGGAGTGGTTGAGGGAAAATTTGGAACTAACCACAATGAGTATAAGCAAGAACAAAATATTCCAAAAATATTCATGGTAATGAAAGAACAACTCTTTTAAATATTAATTGACAATTGAATTGTATAATGTTTGAATTGGATGTTAATAAAATTGTTAAAACGTCACTGGGGTTCAGTGTAGCAACCTCTAGTTCTTGAACACTTCCTCCCCCCAATGATCATGCTCCCAATTCTGCCTTGCGGACCTGGTTAGCCCAGAGGATGCACAGGGGTGCAGTAGGAATCTGGAAACACAGGGAAATCTAGGACGGATGGACTCCTCAGGACCAGCGGTGAAAGTAACGACACCGGGAGGGAAGGGGGTGTAGAAAGGGGGAACCGATCTCGGGGATCTATGTGTAGCCTCCTCTCTGGGGGATGGGCAATGGGAAGGTGGGTGAGGGGAGACGCCGGGCAGTGTAAAATAAGATAAAATAATAATTTATAAACTATTAAGGGTTCATGGGGGAGGGGGAAGGAGGAAGAGAGGGGGAGGGAAAAAAGGAAAACGAGTTGATTCTAGGAACCCAAATGGAAGGTGAATTTTCAGAATGACAAGTGCAACGAATGTATAAGGGTGCTTTACTTAATTATATATGTATGGATTGTGCTAAGAGTTGTATGAGCCCCAATAAAACAATTTATTAAAATTTTTAAAAAGCAGTCAAAACAATACCCAATGAAATGCAAGGGTATGACTTTGAGGAATGAGGTGCACCTGACTCGAGCTATGGTGTCTCCACTAGTTTCATATGCATGTGCAAGGGTGACATTGAGAGAGAAAGACTGAGGAAGAAGCAGAGCGTGGGAAGTGTGGTACTGGAGAAGACGGAAAGAACCATGGGCTGCCAAAAGAACAAGCACACCTCTCTTGGATGGAGTGCAGCCAGAATATTCCTTAGAGGCAAGGATGGTGAGATTTCATCTCACATACATTATTTAATGTCATTTTATTGGGGGTTCTTACAGCTTTTATAATAACCCATACATTAAATGTATGAAACATAATTTTACATATGTTGCCATCGTTATTTTCTGAACATTCACTTTCTATTTGAGTCCTTGGAAATCCATCCTCTATTTTCCCTCCCTCTACCCTTCCCACCCTCATGGCCTCTTGATAAATTAGAAATTATTATTATATTCATATTCACAGACTACTGTCTGCCTTCACGCCCGCTTTCTGCCGTCCCTCCCCCAAGGTGAGGAGGAGGGGTTTTGTTTGGATCATTGTCATCTGTCAGTCCCTTTCTCCCCTCCTCTCCCCACCTTCCTTCTGCTCTCCTGCTACCACTACTCCCATTTCTGTTCCTGAGGGGTTTATCTCTCCTGGGTTCCATGTGTAGTGAGTTCTTATCTGTGCCAGTGTACATGCTCTGGTTAAGCCAGAACTGAAAGGTAGGAGCGGGGTCATGATAGTGGCGGGTGAGGAAGCCTCAGAGAACCAGAGGAATGTTGTGCGTTTAATCAGTGCTATACTGGTCTTGCTTGACGAATTCCTTCCTTTTGACCCTGTGAGGGGATGTTCCATTGTCTGCAGATGTGTGTTGGGTTTTTTCTCCTGCTCCCCTCATTCTCAACAATGTTTGTTGTTGTTGTTTTGGGTATTCTGATGCCTGTTATCTGATCCCATCAACATTTCATGAAGGTACAGGCTGGTGTGCTTCTTCCATATGGTCCTATTGCTTCTCTGCTAGATTGCTCCTTGTTTAACTTCAATCCTTTAAGACCACAGATGACATATCTTTTGATAGTCTGGCACCATTAGCTTTTTCGCCACATTTTCTTATACACCTATTTTGTCTTTAGCTAATGTGCCTAGAGGGTGAGCATCACAGAATGCCAGGTTCTTAGAACAAAGTGTTCTTGTGCTGAGAAAGGATTTAAGCAGCATCCTAAATCCAGCCACTACCTCAATGTATTCCCATATATATATATATATATATGTACCTTTTCAAATACCTCTATTTTTATGAATTAATATATTTACCTAAGTGCACACCTATGGTGATAATTCTACCCATAGCTTTACTTCCTAGATCTTTTCTCTGTTTCCATTTACCTTCTTCCTCCTGTACAACCATGCTCACCCTTCTTCTGCCCCTTAGTAATTCCTCTCTGCTACATTGCTAATTTTCCAACACCCCAGGATCCTCCGTGTTGTTGATTTAAATTCCCTAGTTGTTTCCCTGTCTACGGGATTGTTTGCTCACTGATCCCTTTGGACAGGTTGACAGGAGAGACTAGTCTCAGGAGGAGTGCATTTTGCTTGATAAAGTAGCAGGAGGAGCACATTTTGTTTGGTAAAGAAGCAGGGCACAGGAATAGAGTATGACCCGTAACAAGATTGATCAGGTGGTAGCATCGACTCATTCGTAAAGCAGTGGTGCAGATGGTGTAGGACTGGCCAGTGTTTTGTTTTATTGTACATTGTGTAGCCATGAGTTAAAATCAAGTAGAAAGCACCTAACAACAACTACTTCAATGCTTCCTTAATCATTTTTTGGGTACCTTCAAAGCTGAGGGACTATCTTAGAAAATGCTCCACTGCTGGTTATAAGATATCACCGGCCAGTTCCTAAGACATAGATCAGTTGGGCCTTCCTCTTAGTCTACCGTGGTTAGCAGCTCAACTGAAACATATCAATAATTGATGGTAACCCTGTTGGGATTTGAAATACGAGTGAAATAAACTCAGTGACAGTGAATTTTAGTTCTGTGACATAGTTCCTACATCACAGCAACAAGTAAGCCACTACAATACGACTTACTGGCAGACACATGTTGGAATTTGTCCTACACTACATAAATATTAAAGGTTTTATTAGATAATGTCATGAATAGGCTTTGGCAATAAATTAAACAACATAGATGAATTGGATGTTTATATTGAAAGAAACATCACCAATGTTCACTAAAAAACCAGATAAACCGAGTCACTGTATATGTACTAAAGAAATCACATGTGCAATTCTTCTATTGCCTATTTAAAAACACAGACAAATCCCTCATAGCACTCTGAAATTATTTACAAACGTAAGGACTGATTAAAAATAATCCTACAGTTATGATCATTCTATGACAGAAAATTGATAAAAGGTATTCTCAGAGCAAGGAACCTCAATTCCTCTCATGGAGGTAGATATAAGACTATGTGCTTACAATTTATTTAGAATTATTTATGTTGTTGCTCTGCTGGTGATGATATATTTCATCTTTTTCCTGAGTGACAAAATCTCTATTACTTCTTGCTGTAGAAATATATTCTTAGTAGGTATACAATTGTAAGTAGAGAAAAAGTTTTGGTAAATTAAATCTAAAAGTGTACAAAAGACATTAAAACCAATGGAGTAGTATCTCAGGAATACAAGGTTCATAGGAAATTTCATAATTAATATAATTCACTGTAGTAATGAACACATTAAAGATCACCATCCTACATGCAGAAAAATCTTTTGACAAATCTTCAACACTTATTTGTGATGCAAGGAACCTGGGTAGTATAGGATTAAAATGATTAGCCGGTGACTGAAAGGTTGAAATTTGAATCCCCAAACTGCTCTGTAGGAGAAAGATCCTGAGGATCTATTTCACTAAACATTTCAGATTTTGAAACCCAATGGGGACATTCTACCCTGTGAAATAGTGTCACTGTGAGTTGGAATTTACTTGACAGCAACAAATTTACTTATTTTTCCTTTGATATTAAAACTAAACTTTTAAGCAAATGAGACATAAAAGGAACTTTCATAAGCTTGATGATGCATCTATTTAAAGAAATGAGGAGCTGGTGCCAAGGGCTTAAGTGGAGAGCAAATGTTTTGAGAATGATGAGGGCAACGAATGTACAAATGTGCTTTACACAATGGATGGATGGATGAACTGTGATAAGCGTTATGTGTGTCCCCAGTAAAATGATTAATACAATTGCAGGTAGAAATGCACTGAGTGATGAACGATTTTCAGAGATGCCTGTTCTTATCTTCTGTCTTATTAAAAAACATCTTACTGGGAGTTAATACAGATATCATACCATTCTACAGTTCAATCAAATCAAAGAGTATCATACAATTGCTACCAGGAAAGTATTATAGAAGAACATGAGAAAATCCATAGGAAATTATGAAAATATGTGTTTATCATTGTTGCTGTGAGTATACATTTTATATATGTGAACACATATATGTGTGTGTTTACAATAATGATATCTTGATTGTACAACTACATCTATAAATGCACATATGTGTCTTTTAAAGTGCTATCCAGAATAGGGCTATCCAGAATAGTTTCATGGTACCATAATTATTTTGCATTTGTTTATTATTTCTATCGAATAATTTAAAGACCCTAAACCTCAGTACTCAGTGGGGGGATGGGAGCCTAGATTGACTGGTGATGTTTCCACCCACCTGGTTTCCTTGTCTCTGTTCTCTTGGCTACCCTGTCAGTCACCAGTGTGGCTGCTGCCCATTCCCCCAGTTACCAACAGCAACCCCACCACGGAGACAGCAGCAACAAGGATAACAGGAAGCAGATTCCTGTTCATAAGCTTTTCAAGTGTTTTTTTAATTAAATAATTTTATTTGGGGCTCATACAACTCTTATCACAATCCATACATACATCCATTGTGCCAAGCACATTTGTACATATGTTGCCATCATCATTCTCAAAACATTTGCTTTCTACTTGATTTCCTGGTATCCGCTCCAAATGTTCTCCCTCCCTTCCTGCTCTCCCCACCCCCATGAACCCTTGATAATTTATAACTTATTATTATTTCATCATGTCTTACACCATCTGACATCCCCCTTCACCCACTTTTCTGTTGTCCATCCCCCAGGGAGGAAGTTGTATGTAGATCCTTGTAATCGGTTCCCCCTTTCTCCCTCACCTTCTCTCCACCCCTCACTGGTCCTAAGGGGTTCACCTGTCCTGGATTCACTGTGTTTCCAGTTCTTATCTGTACGAGTGTACAACATCCAAATCACATGAATCCCTATTTCATAGAAAGTAGCATGAACATTAAATGACTCCTCTCTGTATATTTATATATGTGGGGGTTTCAACAAGTTTGTAGAAAAAAATTAAATACATTTCCATTTCATTATTCCCTGAATATTTTAAAGCAATATTTATATATAAATACACATGCATAAATACATATGCATAAGCACAGACACAGGAACAAGAACACAGACTCATACATAAAGCAGTTACCATGGAATCAACATTTTTCATGGCAACATCGTATGTGTTAAAGTAGAAATACACTCTGCATGGTTTTCAGTGCAAAATTTTTAGAAGCAAATCACTATGACTTTCTTCATAGATATATAGATAGAATTAAGGAAAGAAAGATTGTAGGCAAGTAGATACATAGATATTAGATATAAGAATATATCTAATTCTGCGCTTTAAGTATTTTGAGGGTTTACCCATCTATTATACCTAAATCAAAGTATAAATCTTATAAAATTATGTAATACAAGTATAATAAAGAAACTCAAATATTAAAAAGCAATCTAATGGTTTAAGTCACTATTTCTCTGAGACTGTTATTAAATCATGGAGCATAATTAAGCAAATTAAAATGAGAAATTAATATAAGGTATCATATTTACTTATTTTTGCCATAAATTTTATTTCAGTTCCCTGTTGCCCAGAGTTACCCTGCTGGAATTTGAAATCCAAGTGCCAGACTCCAGCCTCACAGCAACACAAAAGCCACCCCAGTAAGCAAAGCTACAGACACGCAGCGCTGACAGACAAGTTGTCTACGTAGGTAGAGTTCAAAGGAAAAGAGTAATCCATTCTGTCCACGCTCACAGATAGACTTCCAGTAAGCCATGTCACCAGCAGCAGATACATGTATATACACAAACATATTGAAGGCAGTTAGAAATATTAAGCAATTTTTTTAAAACAGGAAACAAAAATAAAACTATTTTAGTATTGCAGTGACACTTCCATTTGCTTTTTAAGTTGTTTTATAAAAAAAGAGATATCTTATGGGATTCCATAGGGATATTCTTATTTAATATTCATTAGAAAAATATTTTAGTAAAAGTAGAAGGAGAGAACCAGAAAACAACAGGTGATATTATGTAATGGACAGTCGGTGCAATGCACTGACTCAGAGGGGGAAGTTTGTTTGTAATGTCCCAGGAACGAGGAGGCAAACAGAGCCAGATTGAGACAAGTAGCATTAATGTTGTTGGGTGCCATCAAGTCAGCTCTGACCCATAGCAACCAAGTGCACAGCAGAATGAAGCACTGCAGCCACCTGCCCTGGTCCACAAAAGTCTCCTAAGCCTGAGGCTGTTGGTGCAGCCACTGTGTCAGTTCATCTCATTAAGAGACTGCCTCTGTTTTGTTCCCCTTCCATTTTACCAAGCAGGATGTTATTTTCCAGAGACAGGTCTCTCCTGACAATATACCCACGGTGTGTGCGATATGCTCTCACCGTCCTGGCCTCTGGGGAGCATGCTGGTGTAACGTCATCCAGTACAGATGGGCTGTCTTTGGGGCAGCCCGTGCGCTTGCCATTTTCTTCTCCAGCACCACAGTTCACATGTCTCCGTGTTTCTCTGGTCTTCCTTATGCAGTGTCCAACTTTCACATCAATATGATGCAATGGAAAAGTGCCATGGCTTGGGTCAGGCACACGAAGTAACATCCTTGCTCTTCCATCCTCTAAATAGGCCTTGCACAGCAGATTTACCGAATGCAATACATCTTTTGACTGCTGCTTTCGTGGGTGGTGTTTGTGGATTCTAGAAAGTAAAAATCCTCGACATCACCCTTTTCTCCATTTCCCATGATGCTACCTATTGGTCCATTTGTGAGGCTTTGGGTTCTCTTTATATACTCAAGGCAAAAACCCTGAACCATCAACAGCAAGTGCTTCAATTCCCCTAAACGTTCAGCAAGCAAGGTTGTGTCATCTGCACACTGCAGGTTGTTACGATGCCTTCCACCAATCCTGCTGCGGCGCGCTTCTTCATATAAGTCACCTTCTCCGGTGATTTGCTCAGCATATAGATGGAACAAGTATGGTGATGGGTTACATCCCTTATGTACCTCTTTCCTGATTTTGAACCATGCAGAATGCCCTTATTCTCTTTGCTCAACTGCCTCTTGATTCATGGTTTGGTTAATGAATGTGCTCAATGAAGTGTTATGGAATTCTCATTCTTCTCAAGGTTATCCACAGTCATTTAGGGTCCACACAGTCAAACGCCTTTGCATAGTCAGTGAAATACCAGTAATCATTTTTTTCTGGTCTTCTCTGCTTTGAGGGAGGATCCATCTGACATCAGATATAATATTCCTTGTTTCACGGCCCCTTCTGAATCCATCCTGAATTTCTGGAAATTCCCTGACAATGCACCACGGAAACCATTCTTGCATGTCCTTAAGCAAACATTTACTTGTGTGCAGTACCAAGGATATGGTTCTATACTTTGAGCATTCTGTTGGGTGACCCTTCTTTGAATGGGCACAATTCTGGATCTCTTCCAGTCAGTTGGCCAAGTCGCTGTCTTACAAATGCCCTGGCATAGACAAGAGAGTACTTTCAGTGCTTCTTTCATTTACATGGATAAACAATACATGCCCTTGGAAATAAATTAAGAAATCAAAGAATACCTTGCATGGGACAAATGGGTAGTAGGTGCACAGAGATGAATGGATTATGAAGCCTTCGAGAGAGAATCTAGGAGCTCAAAATTCAGGGCCATTAGGCTGATTCCCACTTATAGCAATCCTGCAGGACATGGTAGAATTGCTCTGTAGGGTTCCAAGGCTAAATCTTCATGAGTGTCGAGAGCCTCGTGTTTCTCCAGTGGGAGTAGTGGTTTTGAACTTCCGACTCTGTGGTCAATAGTCCAATGAGTAACACATGATGCCACCAAGGTCCCTCAGATTTACGGGCTAGCATATATATATATATATATATATATATATATATATATATATATATATATATATGCAAACTGTTGGATTTTCCTAGAAAAGAAATGCAATTTTCATTCAAGGAATTGTGATTCTTAAATATTATGAAAATACAAAAAAAATTTCACATTAGAAGACAACAGATGTTTAAACTGAATAATATGTTAGCTATTGAAATAGATAGTATGCTGTTCATTTCTTAGCCACTTTTGCAGTTCCAGGATGTTATGTTTCCTATTAATCAATGGTAGAAATTATCACAACAAAAAAGGCCCAGCTTCCAATTTTTTATTTTAGTAATATGAATGATATTCTGTAACAGGAGGTGATGCTTGACTTTCTAAGGAGTATATATTAATGACGAAGATTAGTGATTTAAGTTCTTGATCACAAATGACAACACATGCATTATGGAGAGATGTACACTCCTCTGTAAGAGGCTTTGGGCATTAAGCCAAACTCACTTAATGTCTTCATTAATAATGATTACTGAGCTCTTGAAGCAAAGAGTATCAGATTGTACATTTGCTAAAAAGGATGCCAGTAGAACCAACTTGCGAGTGATTCCAAATCAGGGAATATGAATATAGAAATGGAAACAAACGTATCTCAAAAAGTTACTGCCCTAAGATATATTTGTTACTATATCTATGAAGTCAGTTGATGGGCTGTGAATTGTCTTTTTAGTAGCATCTCTTCCAGACTAACTGCACGTATAATTATGGTTATCCAGTTGGGGTTAGAGTAGAATTATTTAACAAAGCTTTCAGTAAAAAAGAATTTTCAATGACTGATTTTTTTTTCTCAGAAGAAAATAACCGGAATCTTCTTACATAGCATTTCTTGGTAGACTGGAATTTCCTGTCTTTCAGTTAACATTCAAATTAATATAAGTTCCACTCTAGAAATCCTGGTGGTATTCATACATGTTTATAAGGCTTCTGATGTGTTACTAAGGGATATTATTAATCCTGGTTTGGCCAGGATTGTCTCAGGTTTGAAACTGAAAATCCAACATTCCAGAAACCATTCAATCCTGGACTTACCACAATGGCCACTCCTCTATCATTATATATCTATGAGGTAGTCATAGACGGTTGTGAGCAAGCTTTCTAAATTTGTATTAACAAAGATCTCACATAAAATAACATAATTTCCCAGTAGGTTATAATAATAAGAATTATTTTAGTCACTAACCAATTAAGAAATATTTAAATCACTTCTCCCAACCAAAACAGTAAATGACAATTCAATACACATAGAAAATGTTAAATGTTCAAAGATTTTATTTTATGTGGGTAAGCAACAAATGCTCTTGTGAACAAATTAAGACATCTAGAGATGCATTGCATTGTACACATCTGTGTGAAAATATTTTATTAATGTGGTGAAGAGTTCAAAAGTAGAAATTTTCAGTTTGATGGCCACTGTGCACCTGACCCAACCCAGAGTATTTGCAAGAAATGTATATGCATGTGTAAACTGAGGCTCAACATAAGTGTAAACATGCATTAAGTTGCTAATCTTCATTGCTAATGATAATAATAATCATTGCTTACTGTTACCTTCCAAAATAGTCTATGCTCTTCAAATATGCAAATTCACTTTTCGCACAACTTAAAGTGGCAGGAAATATCATGACCTATGTTATATATATAAACAGACTGAGGCATACACAGGAGAGATAAATATAAACCAAACTTACTGCCACTGAGTCAATGCTGATCCATAGCAACCCTTTAGTACCGGGTAGAACTGCACCTGTGAATTTCTGAGACTGCAGCAGTGTTCAGCCCCATCTTTCTCCCATGTGGCAGTTGATGGCTTTGAAGTGTGGACCTTGCAGCCCACAGGCCAATGTATAAACACTATGCTACCAAGGTTCCTCATATAATTAAACTCAGATGCATAATGTCAATCCAGAGACTTCATTCCCAGTCACTAGGTAATGGGTCATAATCTCTAGTTTCTGAGGCCAGCACTGACTTTGTGGTTAATAGCCAACACTCAGACCATTCGGTAATCCATAGGGGTCTGATATCTAATAGTATATTTACAGATCATTTCTAATAAATATAACTTCAACAGCTAAACATCAAATACCAATGAACGAAGAACCAACATTTCCCACGGCCCACATTCAAATGATAGTCAGTTCTTTCATCCGGCATGGTAGCTAGTGTGTTCTTGTGAGGCTTGAAGCTATGCTGAGGTATTTAAAATATCAGTATGTTACTCACGGTGAAAAGGCTTCAATGGAGCTTATAAATGAAAAATTGGAAGAAGGAGCACACTTTCTGTTCCTGAGAGATTAATCACTAAAAATGCTGTCTTATATACTACTGGATTATGATATCTCTGAGTTGGAGGGTACTCAAAATACAACTGGGCCAGAGCTACCTCCTCAATGTAATGTAAAGTAAGCCTTAATAACATAATTTTGATGGGACATGAATCAAAATAAGAACAGCTGTAAACATCCATTAATAATTTGAACTTGGAATGTATTAACTATAAATCTGGGGAAATTGAAAAGCTTAAAATGAAATACATGAGGATTGAGATCATAACAATTAGTGAATGATGCAGGAAAAATCAAAAGAGGATCAATTAGAGGTGGGAATAGCCTTGTTAGCGTACAGAGAACACTAAGTGGAATATGGCAGATGCAGTGAGGTTTAAATCCAACACCTTATCCTTAGATCTGCCCTTTGATGTATTTAAAGCTATTCTAGTTCTTATTATGTCTGCTTTCTTTTCAACTGATGTTTTTCTCAATTTTATTTTATTATTGTTAGATTTTCCGATTCTTTGTTTTTGGTTTTGTATGTTTTTGGGTATACAAAATGTACGATGGGTAAAACCATAGTGATAGTAACTTGAGACTATGGCTGGGGAGTTAATGAGAAATGGGAAGCTAGATACAAGGAACACAAGAAAGAAGGAAATGTTCTAAAATTGACTGTGGTAATGAGTGTACAAATTTTCTTGATATAATTGAACTGTTGGAATGTATGCTATATGGATTTTGTTCCAATTAAGCTATTTTCTAAAGAAGATGAAGGGAACAGACAGAGCCAATGTACTAAAATGAAGCCGAAGGCTTACTAAGGATGAGGAAGAGTGGCAATACTGACCAGAACCAGAAGAGCAGGTGCTTCAGTACAATTAAAAGACATCATACCTACTTTAACAAAAAGAAGAACCCAGCGAAATCTTGAACTGCTTCAAATTCAATCATGCTCATTTCATTCACTAATTAATAATCATAATTACCATTGAAATTAAAAGTATGTACAACTACAGGACACTATGAAATGAATACTCACCACCTCATCATCTGCAAACATCTCACCTATAGTATTAATTTGAATTTACTATTGCTATCTGCTGGAAGAGTTTTGATAAAATAAAATTGTAAGACTTTATACAGAACTTTCATCATATTCCTTAAGTCATTCTCATCTAATGTGTGAAAAAGGTAAAGCAGAGAGTTATATAAATTTTACACATTAAAAACTGAAACTTGTAATTCTTCAGACTCCCCATCAATATTGTTCATCTTTGTTCTTCTAATTAAATGCTAATCTATGTATTGTAGAATAGAAAAATCCTCTAGAGAGCTAGAAAATAAGAACCCCAGGGAGATTGCTTATACATTCTTTTTTATGCTGTGATACTACCAAAGTGGTGGGCATATCTTTGTCAACTCTCATTTTGATGAGATGGTAAAAGTAAGAATTTAAATATAAATGTTATATTTCATATAAATATAATTTGCTACTATTTATTTTAGGAGAAATGGATATAAAGTATTAGAAATGTTGGTTCATACAAAATGAGGCTTCTAATTTTTATAAAATTATATGTTTATAGATTATGCATTTATAAAATTTGGATAAAGTGGTAAGGGAGCCTACATCTCCAAGTTAGCTGAAAGTGCATGCTCATGCAATTGTTTCACAATGCCACAACGGTCTTGGTATAAACACTCAGACTTTAAAGAGCAATTAATACATTATGATATATTACTCAATTAAAAATAAACGTCATAATTTTAAATCTTGTATTTTATTCATTTTATTAAAATGTCTATGTATGCAATAATTATAAATCTAATAAATTGTTTTATTGAGAAATTATTTCCACCAAGTACATTAATATTTATTAATATGCTTTAATATTTACATGGTATAAACAATAGTGGAGACTAAATAGAATAAATGAGAGTTTGAGTTACATAACTAATACATTATTTTTAGATTAGTACAAGAGTAAGATATGATGTGCTCAAGATGTGATTTAACTACAGTAAGACTGAAAAATTAAACAAGAAAACACTAAGAACACTTTATTTTAATTATTTTTATATAAGTTTAAATTTTCTTGAGTTCCTAAAAAATGTGGAAAGAGGTTATTTGTAAATTTTAATTTACCAAATATGAGCTATTAAATACAAAAACCTCTCCCTCTTAGGAAAATATTTTGCTATCCTGCATAAATTACTTGAGTTTGATATTGTTCTCCCATTAACACAGTAAAATAGTCCTAAATATTCTCCATTGTGCAAAAGAAAATGTTTTTTACTCTGAAAAGCAATAGTCAATCAAAAACAAATTATAAGTTTCAAAACTGAACTATGGTGCAATTCTCTTCGTCCATCTTTCTTTGATGAAGATGGTCATGATGATAATGACCATGAGAGTAGGAATCATAGTAAAGAAGCAAGACAACCCACCATTGATTGAGCACCTAAATAGCAGGCACATTCCAGATGTCTTATTTATCTAATCATACTAATTACAATAATCATACCTGCAATACACTCAGAATCTTGCATCAGTTACTTATAAATAAATCTCATAATGTAAGGAATAGTTATCTAGTTTTAAATTGACTCTAATACCTAGTGTTTCCTTAGGAAATCAACACATCTCAAAATTTATTGAGAAATTCTTTTCTACCTAGTGCACTTAATATGCTTTAGTATTTCCATGTTTTAAACAAAAATGCAAGCTAAGTAAAAAAAAATGAATATGTTAGAAACATGACTCTGGCTCGGCACTTGCCCAATTCAAACTCAAATTAGTCTGTCTTGGATCTCATTGTGTTATTCAGTGCTATAAAATTAAAATGGTTATAACATATTGTTTTAAAAATTCATAACTTCACAGGGAAAGTATGCTACTTGATGGGGTTAGGGGGCAATGCGTCTAGACCTATTAAGCAAATGTGTCTTATTTCATCTTATGAAATATGTCTTATATCATCTGTTAACACTATGGGCTAATATTTATTTTCAATAGAGATTCACTTACATGTTCACACAACAAACATTTACTAAAAGCTTGCCATAAGGTAGAAATACTCTAAGCACTGAGTGCTGTGTGGTCACTTGTGTCAGCAAGGAGGAATAAAATAAAAGGACATGATGATGAATACCCTGGAAAATATCAACGTTCAAGTAAGATAAAAACTATGAACTCATCTTAAAATACAGAATTCACACTCAAATAAATGAATTAAATGTGTCACTATAAGTAAACAAGCTTGATTCTTGTGTATATGAAGATTTCATTTTAATTGAGAATTATTTAAACAAATAAAACTTCCATACAGTTGGAATAACAAATAGTTAATAATCCAGTATCTAGCATCATTAACCAAGGACAATGCATTAAGGAAGGCATCCTTAAAATAGTATCACTTACTCTGGGACCTGAACAATGAGGATCAGGCAGATAGGCAGAAAGTACATCAGAGAAATTATAAACCAATGAAAAATCTGACACAGAAAATGGTTTTATGCCTTTGGTGAAATAAGTAGTGCAGATGAGATAAGAGGAAAGTGAGTTTTCAAGGGAGGGTTATAGGATGATATTCAAATGTAATTACCCATCAGTTCATCAGTTTTTTCACAGTCTTATAATAATTAAATTTTATTTCATTCTAAATAAAGGAGAAGGCATTTTTGAAGGACGTAACCAACTTAAAATTTTAAATATTAAGAGGGCTTAAAAGGTGATAAAGAAGTGGTCCTGTTTGGTACTCTCCTGCAAACATTGAACAGCTAACTGCATCTCCTCAGGAAATAGAAAGGTGTGTCTGCTCCCATAAAGATTGACAGCCTCAGAAACACTATACTAGGTTGTCATGAATCAGATTGGTCACTAGAAGTAAGGGAGAAACGCAATAACACAGGCATAACACAATGGTGGCATGTAAACAAATAGTAAATATAAAAAAATATAAATAGAATAAAGTCTTATTTAAAATTTAAAACATATTAGTTAGAGAGATATAAGGGAAGAGGAAAAAAGATTCATAATCTTGAAAAATGAATTTCAAATTCCTGTGGAAGATCCAAGTGAAAATGCCAACTATGTAATTGTGTATGAAACTCCAGTTAGCCTTGGTAAAAGGTAAAACATCAGGGCCTTCCAAGAATACAAATGTTTTTAAAGCCCTATACATAACTGGATCATCAGTAGGAATGTGTAGAATTAAATTTGTAGGGACAAGGACATGGCCCCTAGGCAATTTGATAATGTTATGGAAAATACAGTAAAAGGAGATGCAGAAAATCCTGTCTGAAAGATGAGGTAAGTCTGATCAATTGATTCTGTCATATGAAATGCAAGATGCTGTTAATGAGGGACAATTAATTAAATGTTAAATAGGAGAGCCTAAAGCAGAGCAGTAAAAGTATATAACTAAAACTATGCTGAAGAAACAAAGACAATCTAAAATTATTAGCAGATTGAAGAAAATCTATCTCAATATCAGAGTAAGAAGTGATCCATTGTTCTGGTGACTTGGGCCTTGCCTCACTGTTCAGAGATATTATACATGGAAAGGACAGGTTCTTTATAGGGTACACACTGCTACGGGGATGGTAGGAGTCTAGAGGGAAATAACCAAAACCCATTGCCACTGAGTGGATTCTGACTCAGAGACTGCAAGTTCCCCACAGAATTTCCATGGCTACAATATTTACATCTTTCTCGAGTGAAACAGCTGGTGAGTGACATCCGCCTGACCTTCAGTTAACTTACAACCAGCAGGGTTTACCTTTCCAAGCAGGAACCAAAACACCAAGCTCACTGCCATCGTGTCCATTTCAACTCACAGTGACTCTATGTAGGTTTCTCAAAGCTGTAGATCTTCATATTTATAGATAGACTTATCTTTCTCCCATGGAGCAGCTGGTGGACGTGAACCCCAACCTTGCAGTTCGGAATCTAATACACACCTGAGAGCCCTGCCGGGGTGCCTTTACAAAGACATAGTACAACATTGCTACCCAGATATAGAAGCCTTGGTGGTGCTGTGAGTTATGAGTTGGGCAGCTAACCTTAAGGCCAGGAGTTCAAACTCACCAGCTCTCCTCAGGAGAAAGATGAGACTTTGTGCTCCAAGTCCTTATGAATTGGAATCTACATGATGGTGGTGAAACTCTAGCTGCAAGTGAGAACAAAAGACCAAGAGACGTAGGCATATTTAGTCTGATTTTTTTTCCTTTAATTAAAATGTGTTAAGTAGAATGCTATGTAAACATATTTCCAATATTCTCTGCTTTCATCCATCCAATATTCATCCTACATAGGCAATGATATCCATTCTATGAAGCCCTTTTCTAAATCTGGCTTGAATGTCTGGCATCTCCTTGTCCTTGTATTGCTGAAAATGTTTTTGAATTATTTTGATTATAATTTTACTTGCATGTAATATTAAGGAGATTGTTCAAATTTTCTTCATGCTGTTGGGTCACTTTTCTCTGAAATGGGCAGAAGTGTTGTGTCTACTAATCAATTGACTCAAAATGACCCACTATATATTCCAAAGACAATTCACTTTTTTTAACTCAACATTTGATTGACTTTACTTTGATAAACTGAGATCCCACCATGATCGGTGAATGCACAAAAGGGACTCTGGGCCTGTCCTCGAGTGTTCAGTATTTCCAATGTCTTGTTTGCATTATTAAACAATTTCAAAATCCAATTAAAAGAGAAAACAAGCAATTAAAATGAAAACCTGTTCTTGCCACATGCCATTCTCATTATTTCTTCAACATATTTCTCTCTAATTAAAATGGTATCTGGAGTATTCTGTAAATAGCTACTTATTGTTTTCCACCTGAACTCATAATTCTTGTTTTCATCTAAGAAAACCTACTTCCTAAAAGTCCTTCTGAGTTCATATCTCATTTTCCTGCACCATCGGAGTCAATTTTTAAACATGTCCTGCAAGTTCTAGTCTTGTTTGCAATAGAAAATGATACTTACAGATACAAGTAATATAACTTATAGATAAAAATTCATTTTGAGGCAGGTAATATAAAAATCATATATCAATAAAATAATGACAGGTGAAAGCTGAGCAAAACATATGACATTTAAGTGGAGAGTGATAACTATGTGGTTGACAACTAGTATGTATATTGGTTAAAAACAAACAAACAAACCAAAGCCTACCTAATACCCTGATTGTTAAAAATACTAAATCAGTAAGTCATGGGTTAATGACATTTTCTTCCCCATTATTGTCTGGTAAATCAATCAAATCCACTCCCACTGAGTCAATCTTGTCTCATGGCAACCCTGTAGGACACAGTATAAATGCCCCGTCAGAATTCTAAGGCCCTGGTTTTACTGTCAGGTAAGTGTTGGACAGCTAGCCCCACAAGGTCACATCAACTCCACAGAAAAATGATGAGACGACCTGCTCCCACAAAGATATACACTCAAAACCATTTATAGAATTGCTTTAAATTAATATGATTCTATATGGTTAGAATCATCTTGACTGCAGTGGTTTTAATTATTGATATAACTCATTCGTGTATTTGCATGTTTGTTTTTGGATGTAATCCTTACAGCAACGAATTGCCACACCTTTTCCTGACAGAGTGACTGGTGGATTTGATGGTGTAGCCACTGGACCCTTCAGAGAAAAGATGAATACTTGGACAATGAAGTGCTGACAGAGTGCTGTCATTTTTAACATAGTGATAAGCAATTCTACCCTCTGGGATTATTCTTATACATGTCATAATCATTTGTCATATTTTCTGAAAGGGCAGCATTACAGGATATATTTTCAAAGATGGTCTTTCTGTTCTTCACTACTTGTTTCTCTACTTTACTAATTCTACATTATTTTTCTATAATTATCTATATAAATCATTTAGTTCATAATGCAGTGTCATATCACATATCCAGATTTTTAATTGTTTTATTTAGAAAAGTAGCTTGCTCTACAAATTATTGAATTTAATATTGGTTTTCTTATTGTGCTGTCGATTCCATCATTCTGTGAATTGAGGGAAGGGGCAAAAAGGAAAGGAAAGAGAAGAGAAGCAGAGAGATTAATAGGGAGGGAAGGATAAGAGAGAGATGATAAAAAGGATGATAGAAAGGACCAGTTATCAGACATCAAAGAACTAAAAATCATATCAGTGGGTGCTCACCTTCCTGAGACGATCACTGAAGACAAATGTGTGCATAAACAAATGTGGTGAAGAAAGCTAATGGTGCTCGGCTATCAAAAGATATAGTATCTGGGGTATTAAAGGCTCAAAGATAAACAAGTGGTCAGAAGCAACAAAGCCCAGAAGCAACAAAGCCCACATGGAAGCAACAAAGCCCACATGGAAGAAACACACCAGCCTGGGTGAACACGAGCTATCGAAGGGATCAGGTATCAAGCATCAAGGAACAGAAAAATCACATCATTGAAAATGTGGGTGAGTGCAGAGTGGAGACTCAAAACCCATTGGTAGCCAACCGGACACCCCTTACTGAAGGGTTGTGGGGAGGAGATGAACTAGGCAGGGTGCAGGGTAGCAATGATGAAACATGTAACTTTCCTCTAGTTCTTAAATGCTTCCTCACCCTGCCCACTATCATCCCAATTCTACCTTACAAATCTGGCTAGACAAGACGATATAATTAGGTACAGATAGCAACTGGAAACACAGGGAATCCAGGACAGATGACTCCTTCAGGACCAGTGGTAAGAGTGGTGATGTCTGGACTGTGGAGAGAATGTGGGGTAGGAAGGGGGAACTGATTACAAGAATCTATGTATAGCGTCCTCCCTGGGGGAGGGACAGCAGAGAAGAAGGCAGTGGAAGCCATTGGACAGTGTAACATATGACAAAATCATTATAATTTATGAATGATGAAAGGTTCATGAGGTGGGGGAGTGGGGAGGGAGGGGAAATGAACAGCAGATATTAAGGGCTCAAATAGAAGGCAAATGTTTTGAGAATGATAGATAGAGACTAATTGATTGCAAGAAGTTCTTTACCCCCTGTAATATTGGATATATTTTAGTACAGTTTTTTCAAATACTACCTAATACAATATTTGTTAATCCATACATTTTTTTCCTCTTTACTCCATTTCCCCCCACTTTATCAGGACTCTGCATTATAAAATTTGGTTTCCTTCTCCAATATTATTTCGCACCTATCCTTGGAGATAAGAAACTATATCATGTAATTTTGGGGATGTTTTTAACGCCAGAGATAACATATTCCACCCCCAGAGGAGCTGTTGAGTAAATCAGACTGCTAATCACAGGCCAGTCATTCCAACTCACCAACTTCTCCGCTCCGCAAGGATTCATATATTGAAAATTCTGTGTTTTGTTGGTAAGAATCAGATTGGATGAGTTAGCAGTGGTTAGAAAGAATATATAACAACAGGATAGAAATAAACTAAACAATAATTAGACATTCATGTCTCCTGTATGCTTACTGAGTCCTTCAGTCTTTTGCCCATAGAATCTTCCAAAATTGCAACTCAAGACTTGAATTTTTTCTTGAGATTTTCAGAGACAAATATATTGTGTGTATATTCAAATATTCATGTGTGTTCTTCACTTTTGGTTTTCTAATTCTAAATTTTTGCACATTTCATTATAATATTTGGCTTTGTCTTCTCATGCTAACCTTTGAAATTTTCTGTTCGGCGCTTTGATCTTGTCCTGTCTTTCAGTTGTGTTAGCTGCTCCAAGATGAAGAGCAAGTTCCAGAGCATCTTCTGACACCCACCTCGATCTTTCCTTTTGTTCTTCTCTTTGTAATGGCCTTTTGATTTCTTCGTGATCATCGTGTGGATCATCGTGATGTCCTCCCACAGCTCATCAGCCTTCTGTCATTAGTCTCAATGTGTCAAATCTCTTCATGAGATGTTCTTCAAGTTCAGGTGGGATAGACTCTAGATTGTATTCTTGCTCTCATGCATTTATTTTAATTTTATTCAGCTTTATCCTGAACATCCTTAGGAGCAAATGATAGTCTTTTCAATCATCTCTTCCCACAGATGCAGCCAATTCTGTTTCTTTGTGTTCCATATGAGGAAGTCTATGGATGTTGCTTTTTGTGTTTGTTTGTTTTTTAAAGGGAAAGATCTTTGCTTTGAAGAAATCATTGGGTGTTAAAAATCCTATCATGTGATCACCATTTCTATCAAGATTTTGTAGTTTCATTAAATTTATTGTACCTCTATTAAGTTTCAGACTTTCATTCTTACTACAATGCTGCCAATTTATTAAAATAATTTCTCTGCTTGAAATCTTTCCTTCCTAATCAACAAATCAATTCCTCAATATTTGTTACATATTTTACCTTTGTCATAAAACATTTAAATCCTTCAAGTGGACTATAAAATATATTTTACCAAAAATAAAATTATTTAATCAACATATAGGCATATTTAATGTGAATAAACTATGTATCTGGCACTGAACCAAATTGGGTGGAGCCCAGATTTAATCACTTATGAATGTGTTACTACAAACTAAGGTCTCAGAATGAAAAAGGAAATAATAAAATATAATACATTAGCAAAGGAATTTGACTTTGCTTCGAAACATTCAGAAGGCTGGCAGTTGCCCTGAAATGGATGGATTGGAGTTATTTAGCCAAATGGATTAGAGGTGTAAGGGCTAGTGCTAAATGGCCTTAATCATCATTATATCCAACATTCGTCAAATCTGTGCTAGGTTCAATTGATTGTCTCATTTTTTATTATTTGTATGCTTCTTATTTTTGTTGTACATTAGGCTTTCTAAATTTGGGGTTTTCCTATTCTAAAATATTTCTTGAATATACATATATCTGTATGTGTATGTGTTTCCCTTAGTCATATTGTGGTGGCTTATGAATTGCTGTGATCCTGGAAGATATGGCAATGGTATTTCAAATACCAATAGATTCTCTCTAAGGCGCTCAAGTTTCAGAACTTCAAGCCTACGAATAGACTATGAAGAAGAAATGGTCTGTCTACTTCTTGGGAAAACCTTACGAATAACTGTGGGACATTGACAGATACAGAAAGTTTGTATCCAGTAGCAGAGCTCTGGGAGAGATAATGACAGAAGATGTGACTCTCAGATCTGAAGGTGCTCCCTGACATCCAGGAGGGGGGAGTCTATGGATACAATGACTAGGATATGGGTCCCTGAGTTTACAGCAGGGGAGGTAGGGGCAGGGGCATGTGGAGCTGACCTTAAAGGGTACAAGAAGGAAGAAACTGTCTTGAAACGGTAGTGATTGTACAATACTGCTTGTTACGACTGAACTGTTGACTGGAAGGTATGATGTCTGGGTTATGCCCTAATAAAATGATTTTCAGGGAAAAAAAGTAAGACTGAGAAATAGCCACCTTCTCAGAACAGAGCTGATCATAACAACACGAATGCAGTAAAGCCTTTGAGACCTTCATTTGCTGATGGAGCATGGTTCACCGGGAAAAGAAGCAGCTGGCAACATCTATCACCCAATGGTTTTCGTAACACAAGAACCATTGTGAGGATGAGTTAGGAGTGCTCATTCTGTGAACATAGAGTTGCTGTGAGCTGAAACAAATTGCTGGAATCTGTGTGTGTGTGTATATAGTTAAGCATGGAGTATCCCTCGCCATAAAGAAAATGAAATTCCTCACAATTAAACCTATAACCAACAACACGATCGACAAAAAATATGGATCAATGATTTCTTTTACTTGCATCTGCAATGAGCCCCCAAGAAAGCAGCAGAGGGGAAATCCAATGACATGTCTCATTGCTGCGGCCAAGGACCTCTTTAAAGAGTTAAATAAATAAAACAAAGTATATATGTCACTGTGAGGAACCAAGTGCATCTAATCCAAGCCATGGCTTTGTCAATTATCACCTATGCTAACACTGAGCAATAATTAAGGAAAACTAATATAGAAACTATTCATTTGAATTATAGTGTTAGTGGAGAAGACTGAACGCCTAGAACATGGACTGTAAGAAGAATAAGTAAATCTGCTTGGGAACGAGTAAAACATCCCGCTCCCTACTTGTGAGACTGTAGAGACATTGACTCAAGTACTTGCACATGTAATCAGGAGGGCCCTGGCCCTGGAGAAGGACGCCATGCTTGGGGAAATAGATGGGCAGTGAAAGAGAGAAAGACTTCTATAAAATAGATTGAGAAAGTGGCTGCAAAAGTGCACTCGGCCCTAGCAGTTCCTGTGAGAATGCCCCAAGACCAGGCAGGACTCCCTGCACTTGTACAGAGCACCGTTGTGAGTTGAAACCAACTTGCTCGATGATGGCATCTAGCAACAGAAAACGAGTTATACATTGGTTTTTATTTTTATTTTATTTGGTTTTTATTCATCTGTTCACTGGTTTGAAATGGTTCTTACTTTAAATTTGTAGTTTAAATGAAATTCTATCAACATTTATGAAAACAGAGGGTGAAATAATGGATGTGATTTGAAGTAATGGCTCACATATTTTGTTCAAATCGTTGTTCCATTTCTATATCATTTGTATCTACAGAACCAAGTCAAAATTATATTTCCAGATTAGTTTTTGTCCTGAGGAAATATTACAATAAAATAAAAAAGTATATGAAACATGAATTTCACTGCAGTGTTATTCATAATGTAAGACAGAAACAAAGTAAATTTGAATAATAAATGACCCAGTAAAAATTGGTGAAATATTATATAGTCATTCAAATTAATAATTATTTTAAAAAACCAGTTCCACATCATCTCACAAATTCATCTTAATAAACGCTCAGAGCTTAACTTCCATCTCTTTCTGCAATCATTACTAACATGTTAAATATATAAAAGCATTCACAGAAATACAGTGATCTAACACTTCAATGAAAACCAAAAGGTTGGCACTTTGAACTATTCAAATAGTATCAACAAATGAAAGCAATCTGCTTACATCGAGATATTGATTTTGGAAAATATATTGACCAATATTACTCTGTCTTAAATGGTCATTACGTAGTTAGGTGCCTCCCATTCAGTTCTGAATCATAGAAAGCCTATGTACAACGAAATTAAACAGCGTCCTGCATCATCCTCTCAACTGTTCCTATGCTGCAGCCACAGTGTCTATCCATCTTGTTGAAGGACCTCCTCTTTTGCTCTGCCCCTTCACCTTACCAGCCATAATGCCCTCTCCAGGGACCAGTCTCTCCTGATAACATGTCCAAAGTATGTGAGACAAGCCTCGCTGTCCTTGTCTCTACGGAGCATTCTAGCTCTACTTCTTTCAAGACAGATGTGGTCTTTTGAAAATCTATGGTACTTTCAATCTTCTTTGTCATAATTCAAATACACCCATGCCCTTTAGTTCTATATCAATATCCAACTTTCATATGCTCAAAATATCTTACATTGAAAGAATACTATCATAAACTGAAAGAACTGAAGAAAACTTCAAGCCTCAACTTGTAATACTGAAAAAGTCTATAGGCAAACTATTGAATGATGCAGGAAGTATGAAAAGGCCACGGGAGAATATAGAGTCATTGTACCAAAAAGAACTAGTCCACAGTCAACCAATGCAAGATGTAGCATGTGATCAAGATCCAGTGGTACTGAGAAAGAAGTCTACACCGCATAGAAGGCATTAGCCAAAAGTAAGGTTTCAAGAATTTACATAATGCCAATTGAAATGCTTCAACAAGCTGATGAAACACTGGAAGACCTCATTCATCTGTGCCAGGAAATCTGTAAGATAGCTAATTATCCAACTGATTAGATGATGTCCATATTTACACCCATTCCAATGGAAGGTGTCCCAATAGAATGCATAAGTCATTCAACAGTATCATTGATATCACATGCAAATAAAATTTTACTTATGATCATCCAACAATGAATAAAGCACTGCAGAGACAAGGAACAGTCAGATGTTCAGGCTTGATTCAGAAGACAACATGAAACAAGGATCATCATGGCCACTATGAGTCTACATTACATTGCTATATATGATTGGTATATACATATACTATCTAGTAAACTCAATCAATAAATATTATTAAACTTTATACATCAACCACAAAAGCTACTGATGAAGAAAATGGGGAATTCTACCAATTCCTTCAGTCAGCATGTGATCAAACATGCAATCAAGATGCATTGAAAGCTATTGGTGATTGGAATGCAAAAGTAAGAAACAAAGAGGAAGGAATAGCAGTTGGAGAATAATGAATTTGGTAATAGAAATGAAATTGAAACTAAAACAAGCAACGACTTGTTGTTTTTCAACATATCAAAAGCCAACCATCCACATGAACATTACCAGAAATAAAATTAACTACATCTGTGGGAAGACATAAGGGAGAAGCTCAACATCAGCAGTTAAAACCAGACCTCCGACTGTGGAAGAGCATCAATTTCCCATACGTAATTTTAGGATAAAACTTTAAAAATAAAAAAAAAAACTTTAAGTCTATCCCATCTGAATTATGAGCACATCTCAAGAACATATGTGTAGCACTGAACATTAATGACAGAAGACCTGATGATCTGTGGGAGGACATCAAGAGCATCATAAAGAAAGCTGAGGGTCATTAAAAAGACAGTACGGAAAGAAAATACTGAAATGGAGGTCAGAAGAGACTCTGAAACTCTTAATCTTGTAGCGGCAAAAGCAAATGGAAGAAAGGATGAAGTCAGAGAGCTGAACAGAACATGTCAAAGGTCAGAGCAAGAAGACAGGGCCAACTATTATAATGAAATGTGCAATGACCTGAAGATAGAAAACCAAACGTGAAGAACACACTCAGCATATCTGAGACCAAATGAATTCAAGAAAAAGCCAAGCCTCAATATGCAATCTTGAACGATCCTATAGACAAAATATTGAATGATGCAGGAAACATGGAAATAATACATAGTACTGTACCAAAAAGAACTAGCTGACATTCCACCATTTTATTAGGTGTATGGGCAAGAAGCAGTGGTGATGAAGGAAGAAATTAAAATTGTGCTGAAAGCATTAGCCAAAAACAAGGCTTCAGGAATTAACAGAATAGCCATTGAAATGTTTCAGCAAGCTGTAGAAACACTGAAAGCAATCACTCATTTATGCCAGGAAATTTGGAAGACAGCTTCTTGGCCAACTGACTGGCAGTAATCCATATTTGTAGCCACTCCAAAGAAAGATGATCCAATAGAATGCACAAACTATGGAACTATATCATTGATGTTGTACACAAATAAATTTGTTTAAGATTATCCAACAAAGGTTACATCAGTGCATTGACAGGGAACTGCCAGACGTTCTGGCTGGATTCAGAAGAGGATGTTGAAAAGGGAAATTATTTCTGATGCCAAATATATTTTAACTCAAAAAGAGAATACTAGAAAATGTTTACTTGTGCTTCACTGACAAAGCAAAGGCATTCACTATGTGGGCCATAATAAACTGTGGATAACCTTGAGAAGAAGGGGAATTCCAGAACACCTCATTGTGCTTATTCAAAACTTGTATATGAACCAAGAGTCAGTTGTGCGAACTGAACCAGGGTATACTGCATGGTTTAAAGAGTATACTATAAGAAAGTGTGAATCAGGGTTTCATCCTCTTACCATGATTGTCCAAACTGTATACTGAGTAAATCTTCAGAGAAGCTGGATTATATGCTGAAGAGTATGATATCGGGATTACAGGAAGGCTTATTTAAAATCTGTGATTTGCAGATGAAATGACCTGACTTGTTGAAAATGAGGAGGACTTGAAGCACTTGCAGATGAAAATCAAAGATTGTAGGCTTCAGTGTGGATTACAGTTCAATGTAGAGAAACCAGAATTCTCACAATGGTACTAATAGTTAACACCATCAGAAGTGGAGAAAAGGGTGACGTTGTAAAGGGTTTTGTCTTGCTTGGTTTCACAATCAACGTTCATGGGAGTAGCAGTCAAGAGATCAAAGTGTATTGTTTTAGGTACATCTGCTACATAACTTCTTTAGTGTATTAAATAGCAAGGATGTTACTTTGAGGACTAAGCTGCACTTGACCCAAGCCATGGTATTCTTTGCATCATGTGCATGTGACAGTTGAACATTAAATCAAGAAGGCCAAAGACGAATCGATACATTTAAATTGTGGTGCTGGAGAAGAACACTGAAAATCCCTTGGACTGCAAAAAAATAAACTGATCTGTACTAAGAGAAGTAAGCTCAGAGGCTGTGATAGTTCCGTTAATTGTGCTAACCTGGCCAATAGGAACATGTGGAATTAATCAGGTTGCAGTAGATTGAAGGGCAAAGAGATAAAAGGCTCTGCAAGCCCCACCCCCGTCTCTCTTGCTCTCTGGTGATCAACCAGCGTGCTGCTCTTCTGGCTAGTTCTGTGCCTAAACCTGCGTGCTATGCTACCTGTGGTCCCAGCCAGCCCGTGGGCTGGGTCCCTAGAGCTTGAGGCTCCTTTTTGGCCTGCTTCACCAAACTGCTGTTGCATACATTCCTTGTGGCTGGTGGATGCTGTTGTCTTACATTGAATGAGTTCGATATCCCACCTGGGCCTGCTGTGCTAAGCTTCGGAACTATTGACTCTTTCTAACCCACCCTGCTGTTTGCTGCCTGAAGGCTGACTCTGTTTGCCTTGCCCAAGGAGGACTCTGCTGCCTTCTCTCTTGACTTTAGACTTGGCAATCCATGTGAGTTGAAGGACTTCCAGGATATTAACTCTTCCATGGAGGTGAGTTGAACTGAGCCCTCAATTATGCTGTGTGGACTAATTAGCTGTTATATTCCTTCTTGCTGTATAAACCTATCTATCTATCTATCTATCTATCTATCTATCTATCTATCTATATTTCACTAGCAAACAACAGCAATAACAAAATTATACATACTTGTGTTCGTGAATTTAAGAATTCAAGTGCCACAAATAGATGGGAGATAAAACATGATTTGTTACACTGATCAATTTATTATTGATACATTTTATAATGCTTATTTTTACACCACCTTCGACCAAGGGCGAATGTATGCTACACTGAAATTGCTCCCTCTCCCGGCATCTCTGTAAGTACTGGTGGGTGTAACAGCTACAAATGAACACAAGTAAATATGTGCATGAAGTGAAAATGATTTGCCAATGTGTTGCTTGTTTTATCTTTGTGGAGTCAAAGAGCAAAGGCTGTTTCATCACATCAGTGTTTCGAGAAGCTGTTGTTGGTCCCCTGCTTTCAATGTCTATAAGGAGTCATACCTGTTATCCATGGAGGGGGCCGGTCTGTCCCTTTTCTAGTTGACTGTTTAGTATACCTTGCCCACGGTCTTGGCCAAGTATTCATTGGAGCTTGCTAGTCTATTAACCTTAGAGGGTGCAGGACTTCAGGATCTTCTCCTTTGATGCAAAGTAGAGCAGGCAAGAATGCTATCATAGACTGAATTGTGTCTTCCAATAATGTGTCAACTCATTAAGGCTATGATTTAAGTGGGCTGACACTGACATGTGTCATGAGATATGTGTCATGGATGTGACATGTGTCATGGATGTGACATGAGATAGAGAGATATAATCATCCCCAAATATGACCTGATATAATTAATCAATCCATTTTCAAAGGCGTAAAGAGGGATGCAGTGTTCTGACGCATGTTGTCACTGGGATGCAGTGACAGGAGAAATGTGTGGCCTGCATTATCTTGCTGCCATGAGAACATCTGGGAAGCAGAACGATGCTAATGTTAAGACCTACGTAAACCTCAAAGGAGCCTTCGGTTCACAATTGTTGACAGTTGGCAGGGACCTTTCTGCAGAGCAAGAGAGAAATGACAGCACCGGCCACAATTAGTGTCCTACATTTTGACTTCTAGTCTCCTAAGTTGTGAAAACATATATTGCTGTGTTGTTTAAAACCATCTACTGTGGCATTTCTGATAGAACAGCATCAGAGAGCTATGTAAATGATATGAAATTATGTCTTCACATTCGGGAATAGTGCTCCAAATTGAAGGACCTCGGCTGATAATAGTATTTACTGTTCTCATCTCTGCTCTGTTTATTCTGTTAAAAATAAATATATGTTGATCATGACATTAAAACAGCACCTAGTCATTTTCCTGTTCAAAATTGTCTTTCAATTTGAACTTGCAAATATGGCAATGGAGCTGGGTTACAATATTTAAGAACAGTAGAGAGTTGTCAATTTAAATAGTTATAGAATATTTGTGGATTATAAGATGAATTAGAATGGTTGAATATATAGAATAGGATAAAACCAACAAAGAATTACCTCTGAACATAAATACTGACAATTTTATCTCTTATTAATTTGGTATAAATACAATCTCCATCTTCTTACTTTGTCTTGCTTCTGTTTTAAAGAATTATTTTATCTCTTGAATTTCAACTGTGCATGAAATCCAGGTTTGCTTTGGGTTCTTTTTCATGTCATACACAGGTTTATACAATATTTACAAATTATTGGTAAGTGAATTCTTTTTGACACATCTGCAAGGTGTGAAAAAAATTGCAAATCTATTTTCCCTTTAACTGATTAAAATTACTGTTATCTTGACAATTTGTATACTTTTGGAATCAACAGTGCTCCATTTTGTTGGCAGACTACTTACAGCGACTCGCACAGAAATCTCCATACCAGCTGCAATGTGTTGTTGAGCTTTTCAAACAGTATTTTCTATTATGTTTCTGTTTGTGTCTTTGTCTTTATTCCCCCCTGTGGTTTTACATCAAGCTACACTATTTTCTGGAGGGAAATGATCATATCTGGTGCAATTCTAAAGTTTCTTTAAAGTAAAGGGAATTTTAAAATCTCATATTATCTATAACTCTGTGTTTGGAACCAAATGGCAGACAAGTTATTGAATTACTTTGAAAACTGGTTAGATAAAAGATATTTTATTGTCCAGAATTTTTTAATCTCAAACTGAATCTCTACTAAAGCAAAGCCTTATTCTTTGGAACATTAATTGAATAGCATTTATGCTCTTCCCCAGTGTTGGTATTTCTTCTTCAACTATTAAAGTTTATGAAATGTAGTCCTTTAATCATATCTATCTTTCTTTAAATTCTGGATGTTACTTTATGCACTGTTTATTTTTTAGGTAAGTCTAAATGTTTAAGTGATAGTGGTCCAAAGCATCAACATGAGAAAATTTTATACACTGCTTAACATTTTGTCAGAGATTTTGTCTGTTTTAACATTGCAATCTGCCTAAGCCGTTGGAGAACTAATACCATACCAAGGCAATTTTAGCATTTCAATTTCATCGAATGGAGACTATCTATTGATTTGTACCGCTGCCAGCCAAACTGATAAGGGACTGTAGAACTCATCAAGCAGAAAGAATTGCATAGAGAATCACCTCTTCAGTGGGTCCATACCCATTAATTTGCCTTGATTCAACTTTATATATTTTTTAAATGTTTTATTAGGGACCCATACAACTCTTATCACAATCCATACATACATCAATTTTGTAAAGCACATCTGTACATTCTTTGCCCTCATCATTTTCAAAGCATTTGCTCTCTATTTAAGCCCTTGGCATCAGATCCTCTTTTTTCCCTTCCCTTCCTGCTCTCCCCTCCCTCATGAGCCCTTGATAATTTAGCAATTATTATTTTGTCATATCTTACCCTGTCCGACGTCTCCCTTAACCCCCTTTTCTGTTGTCTGTCCCCCAGGGAAGAGGTCACATGTAGCTACTTATAATCGGTTCCCCCTTTCCAAACCACTCTCTCGCTACCCTCCCAGTATCGCCACTCACACCCCCGGTCCTGAAGGGATCATCCTCCCTGGATTCCCTGTGCCTCCAGCTCCTATCTGTACCAGTGTACATCCTCTGCTCTATGCAGACTTGCAAGGTAGAATTCAGATCATGATAGTTGGGGTGGGGGTGGGGGGTGGGAGAAGCATTTAGGAACTGGAGGAAAGCTGTTTCTTCATCGGTGCTACATCGCACCCTGACTGACTCATCTCCTCCCCTAGACCCCTCAGCAAGGGGAGCTCCAGTGGCCGAAAAATAGGCTTTGGATCTCCACTCTGCACTTCCCTCTTCATTCACTATGGTAAGACTTTTTTGTTCTGATGATGCCTTATACTGATCCCTTCGACACCTAATGATCACACAGACTGGTGTGCTTCTTCCATGTAGGTTTTGTTGCTTCTGAGTTAGATGGCCGCTTGTTTACCTTCAAACTTTTAAGACCCCAGACACTATATCTTTTGATAGTGGGACACCATCAGCTTTCTTCACCACACTTGCTTATTCATCCACTTTGCCTTCAGTGGTAGTGTCCGGAGGATGAGCATCATAGAATGCCAATTGAATATCATATTCCTAATCTCCATCCTTGTGTATATTCTCTGAGATTTTAGTCTGTTTAAAATAGTATATGTAACTGAGAGGAATTACTGAAACCAGAATGAAGGCTAAACATGGTAGTGGGGTGGGAGGAAAGTGAAAGGAAATAGAGGAAAGGAGTAGGAGGCAAAGTGCATACAGAGAAGCCTAAATACAGACATGCACATATGTAAATATATTTCTGATTATGGGAGCAATAGACTTATGTGCATATATTTAAAGGTTCAGTAGTATGGTAGCAGATGGACATTGGACCTCTTCATGCATAATCCCTCAATACAATAGCACCTCGCCCTGCTAAATGGTCATTGCATGATACCCACCTTCCCGACATGATCACTGAAGACAGACGTGTGTGTAAGCAAACGTGGTGAAGAAAGCTGATGGTGCCCAGCTATCAAAAAGATATAGCATCTGGGGTATTAAAGGCTTGAAGGCAAACAAGCGGCCATCTAGCTCAAAAGCAACAAAGCCCACAGAGAAGAAGCACATGGCCTAAGCAAATACAAGGTGTTGAATGGATAATGTAGCAGACATCAAGAAACAAAAACAATCATTGTGTGATCACCTTCCTCACATAATCGCTGAAGACGAAAGTGTACATAAGCAAGTGTGGTGAAGAAGGCTGATGGCACCCGGCTACTGAGAGATGTAGCATCTGGGGACTTAAAGGCTTGAAAGCAAACAAGGGGCCATCTAGCCCAGAAGCAACAAAGCCCACACGGAAGCAGCACACCAACATAGGTGATCATGAAGGGCAGAGGAGACCAGGTCTCAAACAACAAAGGCGGGGTGGTGGTGAGAATCACATCACTGTGAATGAGAGGGAGTGCATGATGGGGACCCAATGCCCATCTGTAGACAGCTGGACATCCCTTCCAGAGGGGTAGTGGGGAGGAGATGAGTCACTCAGGGTTCAGTGTAGCAACAATGAAACTCAAAACCTTCCTCTAGTTCCTGAACACTTCCTCCCCTCCCAATTATCATGACCCCAATTCTACCTTGTGGACCTGGTTGTACCAGAGGATGTACAGCGGTGCAGTAGGGATCTGGAAATACAGGGAATCTAGGACAGACGAACCCCTCAACACCCGCGGTAGGAGTGGCGACACCAGGATGGAAGGGGGTGCAGAAAGGGAGAACCGATCTTGGAGATCTATGTGTAACCTCCTCTCTGGGAGATGGGCAACGGGGAGGTGGGCGAGGGGAAACGCCGGGGAGTGTAAGATAAGATATAATAATCATTTATAAACTATCAAGGGACCAGGGGGCAGGGGGGAGTGGGGAGGAAGGGTGGGGGGGGTAGAGAAACCGAGTTGATTCCAGCAACCCAAGTGGAAGACGAATTATGAGAATGACGAGTGCAATGAATGTATAAGGGTGCTTTGCTCAATTGATGTATGTACGGATTGTGATAAAAGCTGTATGAGTCCCAATAAAAAGATTTATTAATTAAAAAAATAAAATAAATAGTATTTTTCATTTTGAAGTGTAGTTCACTTCCTCCTAGGTCACACTTTATATGATTTTATATGATTCTATCCCTTGGAGTCTGTTAATGTTTTAATCTAATTTAGGTCTGCAAAAAAATTACAAGGGTTAACCAACTGTGATCCAGTGTCAAGCAGCAGTGTTTGCCCAGGACACGTCCTCAGGGAAGGCCAGCACAGGTTCCTAAAACAAAGATGGGGTAATCGCCACAACCGAATCTAGGAGGCTGCTTCTATTGCCAAAAAATAGGGAAGAAAATAAGGCTTTTGTATGTGTAGGTTTACCATTATCCAGAAATATGTCCCATTTCAATTTTCAGGTTCCAGTCTCTCACTCAGTGTCCTGGGAGTGACATTGCTTTGTTTGACTCAGAGTTAGTATGAGTCTGTGAGTTGGTTCAGATTTTAGCACTCGGATTGGTGGCTACAGGACAAAACAAAAAACAAAACCAAATTTTTGGAACCATAGAACACATATCTTGTCATTTATCTGGTTTCTGAGTGGGGAATTTGAAGCTCTGAATTATTCTTTTTCTGTTCTCCCCAACCACCCTTAATTTGTTCAAATAAATTAGCAGCAGTCAGTTAATATCATTAGAATTATCACTTTTAAAATGTTCTAAAGAATCATCAAATGCACAATCACTCAAAACTTTCTCATAAGTATTTGATGAAGAGTGTGTAAGGATGATATTTTTACAGCTCTATTGTCACATCATGTCAGAGATTTCTGTGCCCTCAGTCCTTCCTAACATTAAGCCATTGAGATTGTTGTAAGATGCCCTGCAGGTGATCTTGGCCAATAGTGACCTCATGTACAACAAGACAGCATCTTGCCTAGTCTGATGCCACCCTCACAACTGTTGTTACATATAAACCCATTGAGACAGTACTATCAAGCCATCATATCAGCATCTTCCTTTGTCCTTCCCTAAGCACTGGTCTCTTCTGATAACATGCACAAATGATCTGAAGCTAAGTCTCAAGATTTACACCTCCTAGGAGTATTAAGGTAGCTTTGTTTGTTCTTCTGATAGTCCATAATGCTTTTAATATTATTTTCCGGCATCGTAATTCATGAGCAGTCATTATTCTTTGGGTTTCTTTATTCAATTTATTACTTGTATATGAGGTTATTAAAAATACCATGATTTGGGCCAGACACACTTTAGTCTTTAAAGTGATATCCTCACTCTTCAACACTTCAATAATTGAATTGTAAGGATTTTTATTTTCTTTATATTATAATTGAAATCATACTGAAGACTTCATTTCTTGATCTTCATCAATGCTTCAAGTCCTTTTCCTCTGAAGAAGCAAGCGGAAGGCAACTGCATGTCACAGAATACGAATAAGCCTTCCTCTAATGCTTATGTTATATTCTTTTCATATGACCCAACTTCTAGTCATTTGCTCAGCATACAGATTGTATAACTATGGTGAGCGGTTACAACCATGACACACATCCTTCCTGATTTAAATCACTTAGTATACCCTTTTTGTTGTTTGAATAATTGACTCTTGTTCAATGTCGATGTTCTACATAAGCATATTGAAGTTTCTGGAATTCCCATTCTTCTTAATGCAATACAGAATTTACCATGACCCACACAGTTAAATGCCTCTGCATCATCAATAAAACACAAGTAAATGTCTTTCTTGTATTTTCTGCCAAAATATATCTGACATCATCAATGATATATCTTGTTCTATGTCCTCTTTTTTTTAAAGGAAGAAAAAAAACTACGGAAGCTCTTATGGGGAACATGAGAGGGGCCTATTATACCTTGACGTCTAGGCATGCACTAGCAAAGGGTCACGCCATTTACTAAAACCCCATGTCCCAGGAGAACTCCCCTTGAGCCAAGCCCCCAAAGTCCAGGTCTGGCTAGGGGCCTGGGGGGTTATGTCTTTTGATTCTATCCTGAAATGCTAGCATCTTCCTGTCAATGTACTGCTACAACTGTTGTTGGATGATCTTCAATGAAATTTTACTTGCATGTGATGTTAATGACACTTATCTATAAGCTGAACATCTTACTAAAATATATTTAAATGTCCCTTTGATGATAAATGAAATACCATTCAATGCTCTTGAATTTGGCATCCTTATAGAGTAAAGCATGACTCTCTATTTCAAAATGGTCAATACAAGTCCAAGTCCGTTCACTAATGCTTACAATATATATCTTTATGTATACCATATAATTTTAGTGGCTTCCAGTTCCTAGAGTCATACTCCATACATTCCAAATTCTACTTATTAATAGATAGTATAGCTAGTTTTTTTCTCATTTTGAGTCATGCCCCATCAACAAATGAAAGCCCCCAAACCTTGACCCCGTCCACATTGTGATGATCAAATCAACAGGGAGAAGAAGCCCTCCCACAGGTCACATTTTGCGTGCTGTCCCCATCAGGGCTCTTGGGGTGGCACCGTATCTGACAGTGCTCTGCTGCTGCTCACAGTGTTCTCAGTGACGAACTGCACAGAAGAAACAGTCTAGTCCTTCATTAGATTTGTTCTTCATCTAAAACGCGGATGATTAATTTTCTAGGGGAGCCTTCCTTTTGTCCATAGTATGAATTCCACTTGATCATATTGAATTACTTTTTGACACATGATTGGATGGTGCTGAACAGAATTTTACTGAGAATTTTTGCATCATGTCCATAAAATATTGGTCCATGGTTTTATGTCTGTGGGGTGCTTGCCTGGTTTTGGTATCATGGCTATACTTATTCCATAGAATGAATTTGGAGTTTTCAGACCTTTTTCTATATTCTGAAATAGCATGTATAGAATTGGTGACAGCTCTCCCTGAATACTTGGTAGAATTCCCTGTGAATCCACCTCAACCTAGGCTTTTCTTGGTTTAAAGTATCTTGATGACATTCTCTATTTCTTCTTTTCTTAGGAGTCTTTTCAGATTTTCAATATCTTTCTGCTTTAATTTTAGTGTATTTCTAGATATCTGTCCAATCATTTAAATAATGAAAGTTGTTGGAATACAGTTTTTCAAAATAATATTTAATTCATTTTACTTTATTTTGATATATTGTAATTTCATCCTTCTCAATGCTAATTCTAGATATTTGCAACTTGCTTTTATTTTCCTTTACTAAGTAAGCCAGCAACCAATTTTGTTAACTCTTTCAAAGAACCAACTTCTTATCTTCTTGACTTTCCTCATGTTTTTTCCTATTTTTTACACATTTTTCATGTTGGAGAAATTTTATTCCATGATTTCTCATATTATTTTCTCTAAATGTCTTTTCTTCTTGCACTAAGATCTCAATGAGATGTAGCCAGTTTCTTTTTATACTGGCCCGTGTCTTCATTAGGCTTTCTTCAGATTCCTTTGCTTGGTGAGTTGATTCCCACCCCGCCCCCCTCTATCATTTGCTGTAATCAGACTAGTTAGCACTCACTGATTCCGTTTCTTCCATTCTATTACTAAGAGCTTTTACCATGTCATTTACTGCTGTTATCTTATTGTTCATCTTCTGATATTTCTTTTGGTATAGGGTTTCTAGTTTTCCTATTCATACCATTGCTCTGGGGAGCATTCCCCACATCTTTTGAAGTAAGGCATTCAAACACCATGTCTCTGAATTCCATTTCTGGTAACTCCAGAGCCTTTTTTACCCCAGAGCCTTTTTTTGTCCCCAGAATAGTCCATTGAGTTTGGGCAGTTTTGCTTGCTTGTGTTTTGTGTATTGGATTTTTGGCAGCACTGGTTAGCTATCATTTTTGCATCATTGTAGTGCAGCTACCAATGGTATATAGGCTTCTGTGTCAGTTCAGGGCAGATGATTCTCTCAAGTGACACTAGAGATTTCTAATAGGAGCCAGAAAACATAGAGTGGGGGAATACAGAAAAGAAGAGATAATTAGGTAAAGGTAAGATGTGTGAGAGAGAATAAAATGTATGTAGCAATAAGAATAATAAGGGTTCATCTGATCAGACCAAGACGTTTGTAAAGTGAGTGAAAATTGTATTCTTAAAGAGGTAATAAGATTTAATAGATGCCATATAAATAATTGTTTTGAGGAGAAAGGGAATAGGAAGTAATATTGTGAGGGGTTGATAAAAATGTAAGCAAATAATCAGAGCAGAGGAGAGCGGGGGGAGGGAGAAAAAGAGAGAAGGAGAGGGAGAGGGAGGGAGGGAGGGAGGGAGAGAGAAATATAATTAGAGAAGAAAAGATAAAAATAAAGGGAAAAGAAGAGTGAAGGACAGAAGTGGGATGAATAGACAAGGAAAAAAGAAGAAGGAAAATGCAGAGGCAGAGAATAGAAAGGGGGTTTGGGAAGACAAGACGGCAGTGGCTTGGGTGTGTTGGGTGCATTCTGTTGCTCAGATCTGTGGTGAGGGTAGGCACAGCCGGGTCCTCCTTTGAGGCACATGTGTCTGTAGGGTATCAAGTCCTCATGGGAAGAGGACATAAAAGAGAGCTGAAAAAGAAAATAATTAATTAAATTTAGTTGAATTAAGTGTAATTAAATTTTAAAACAAACAGAAAGCCCCATCAACTTCCAAGTTTGAGGGGGAATTCTTGATCCTTTGTCCGTGTGCATGTGTGAGAGCCTCCTTCACAGGGTGTGTGTGGGGGGGGGGGGGGTTTGAGTGGAGGGTCCAAGGACCAAGGGAAAGAATGGAGGGCAGAGAATTGGCTGCAGGGGTCATCCGTGAAGATGTCTACACCAAGCTGTTACCATGGTCTCTCATCTCCTCCAGACCCCAGGGCTCAGGAAGTAGGAAGCTTGGCCTGGTGGATTGCAAAGGGGACCAGAAGGATCAGAGAGAACTCCCTGCATGCAGATGCTGAGAAAGCGAACAACTGACCCTTGAGCTCATCTGAGAAATGCTATTTTATTCCATTGGGCGGGTTTGTGGAGCAGAAGGAATGAATAGCACTGTTTCTTTCATCTAGTTGCGGGACTCTATTGGAACGTCTCTGTGAGGGAAGTCATTCTGAGACTACTGTATGTGGATTGTGAGGTACTGCTGAAGCCACCCAAAACTAAGATGATGGGGAGGGAGCAGGCAGAATTCACAATGCCTCTCATTCTGCTTGGGACTTCTGCTGTCTGTGGGAGAAGGGCATGATTCAGGTAGGCAGAAAACACACAATAGAGTCTGTTCAGCTTCAGTGGCCATTTTTGGAGAGTTAACTTTTGTCTCTACAGGTGTTTGCAAGTAGTAATTTGGCTTGGCTTATACTTAGGACTATCCTTCTAATTTTGACTTGGAGGTAGCAATTTTGATTTTAGATATTCTGCACTTAGAACTGCAATGGGATACCTCCAAATGCAGATTTTAGTGAAAGTTCAGTTGTCACTATCAGATTTCATTGCATTCTTTTTTATTTAAGTTTTATTTAATTTAAGTTTAAAAATTATTATTAACTGGGAGTTAATTCAATCATATCAAGCAGCATTGCACAATTGATACCACAATTTGTTTCCAAACATTCTTTCCCTTCCTGGATTCCTTGACATCATCTCACTTTTCCCCAGCCTCCACCATCACCCCTGTGCCCCCTGCCCCCAAAACTCTTATTCTACTTGCTGCCTCCATGGGTTCATCAGTCCTGGGCCTCATATACAAAAAACAGGAAAACATACAACACAGCTTCAGAAGGGTGAAACCCAATGACATAGCACCTCTGAGAAAAACCCTAAAATGAACAAAAAACCCCGACAAAAATACAGAAAATGTTGAAACCAGATCAGATCCAGCGTGCATCAGAGGCAGGGGCGGGGCGTGTGTGTCCATTCTTGTGTGTACTAGATGGTATGTTTTTAAAACCCAAGTGTCTAGGAATTCACCTGGCCTGCTGGTCCCCTCTGACTATAACCCCTTCATGTAGACTAAACTTCAGTGCCTTATGCTTTTCTTGGATGGTAGTTGTTTCTCTCAGTTTCTTAGTTCTTCATAAATTTTGTGAAAGACACTTCATGCTGATTCTGAACCAGTCTTCCCATTCTCTTCACGCCTTTGAGTTTTAATATCATTTCTTTGTAATGCAATTTTTATAATACTTTAAATAGAGATTTTGGATGGAGAATAAACTCAAGTTTCTATTTAGCCAACATCTTAAGAACTGCTGTTGAAAAGGAAGCTTTATTAAAGCAGTAATGGAAATGTGGTCTCTGGTAGCCTAGAAAGCTGCTGCTTCTTTACATGGATAATTAATTGTTATAACCACGCAGGCAACAGATCTTATGGCTTCAAAAACCTATCAGTTATCCAAATTGTTACAAATAGTTTCTTACTTTCTAAATGTTGGCTTAAATGTTTTTGTAGTTAGCACAATGTGAACTGAATAAAGCATGTCTGGTTTGCATTTCATTTGTTTGTTTGTTGTAAGAAATATTCCGTTTGTATGATATGGTTAATGGTTGTTTTTTTGGGGGGGTGGGAAGTCTTTTTATTTTTTAACATTTTATTAGGGACTCATACAACTCTTATCACAATCCATACATATACATATATCAGTTGTATAAAGCACATCCGTACATTCTTTGCCCTAATCATTTTTTTTAACTTTTTTTAAAAATATTTTTATTGGGGCTCATAAGGCTCTTATCACAGTCTGTACATACATCAATTGAGCAATGCACCCTTATACATTCATTGCACTCGTCATTCTCATAATTCACCTTCCACTTGGTTTCCTGGAATCAGCTCGGTTTCCCTTTTTTCCCCGTCCCCCTCCCTCCCCGATCCCACCCCTGGTCCCTTGATAGTTTATAAATAATTATTATATCTTATCTTACACTCCCCGGCGTCTCCCCTCACCCACCTTCCCATTGTCCATCTCCCAGAGAGGAGGTTACACATAGATCTCCGAGATCGGTTCTCCCTTTCTACACCCCCTTCCCTCCTGGTGTCGCCACTCCCACCGCTGGTGTTGAGGGGTTTGTCTGTCCTAGATTCCCTGTGCCTCAAGATCGCCAATGCACCACTGTACATCCTCTGGTATAAACAGGTCCGCAAGGCAAGTTAGAATTGGGGTCATGATGATTGGGAGGGGAGGAAGGTTCAGGAACTAGAGGAAGGTTTTGAGTTTCATTGTTGCTACACTGAACCCTGAGTGGCCCATCTCCTCCACATTACCCCTCTGGAAGGGGTGTCCAGCTGTCTACAGATGAGCATTGGGTCCCCATCACACACTCCCCCTCTTTTGCGGTGATGTGATTCTCACCACCACCCCACCTTTGTTGTTGGAGACCTGGTCTCCTCTGCCCTTCACGGTCACCCATGTTGGTGTGCTGCTTCCGTTAATGGTTGTTTTTTGATACATTATTTTACTTAATTCCAAAAAAAATACCGAGATGAGGTAATTTCCCCACATTTTAAAGATGAATAAACTAAGGTGGTTTATTAAGGGTAAGTAGCTTGCCAGACCACTCCTTTCTGTCACTCTGTCACCTTGCTGTGCCTGGGGTATTGTATGATTATGGATGTCAGTCCCCCACTATTTCAAATACCAGCAGGCTCATCTATGGTGGAAAGATTTTGGAGGAACTTCCAGACCAAGGTAGACTCAAAATAAAGAATTTTACTTTGCTTCTGAAAAGTAGCCAAAGAAAACTATATGCATCATAACCAATTACAGTCTGACATAGTACTGGAAGATGGGCCATTTAAGTTGGAAGACACTACACAGTAACAGCAACAATAATTTCATACTTAACAGTGATGGTGCAGGATTGGACAATTTTTCATTTTGTCATTACCATGAATAGAGGCTCATTCACAGGCAGCTAAAAATAACAGAGAGAGTTTACTATTCCTTAATTTGTGTCTATAATTTGTGTCTACAATAGTTCTTTTCTTGAAAAAGATAATGTATTTTCCTTTAGTAAGTTTTAAGGCGGCATTCTGGTAGCAATGTGGATTAAGTGTTGGGCAGCTAAATTCTAGGTTGGTAGTTCAAACCCAAGAGCCACTCCACAGGCAAAAATTAGCCTGTCAGATCTCATATAGATTTATAGTCTGGGGAACCCTAGCCCTATATAAAGTTGCTATGAGTCAGATTCTACTTGATGGCAGTTGTTTATTTAAGTAACTGATAAAATAAAAGTAGTCGTATAGTTATTACATTAAATAAAAATAGAATCCTGGTTTTCTTTTAAGCTGCTATCTTGCTTTTTGTGTTTTTAAACATTTTATTGGGTGCTCATACAACACTTATCACAATCCATACATCCAACCACTTTGTCAAGTACATTTGAACATTTGATACCATCATCTCTCTCAAAACATCTGCTTTCCACTTGAGCCCCTGGCATCAGTTTCTCATTTTCCCGCTCCCTCCCCATTCCTCCCTCCCTCCCTCATGAACCCTTGATAATTTACAAGTCACTAGTATTTTATCATATCTTACACTGTCCAACATCTCTCTTTACCCATTTTCTTTTGATCGACCTCCAGAGAGGAGTTTATATGTAGATCCTTGAAATTGGTTCCCCCTTTCTACCCTACCTTCCCTCCACCCGCCTCATACCACTCCTCTTACCACTGTACCTGAAGTATTCATCTGTCCTGGAGTCCCTGTGTTTCCAGTTCCTATCTGTACCCGTGTACATCCTCCGGTCCAGCTGGATTTGTGAGGTAGAATTGGGATCATGGTAGTTGAGGGGAGGAGGCATTCAAGAACTAGAGGAAATTTGTATGTTTCATCATAGCTATACTTCCCCCTGAGCGACTTATCACCTCCTTGAGAACCTAGTGTAAGGGGATGTCCAGTTCTCACAAATGGCATTTGGGTCCCCACTTAGCACTCCCCCTCATTCACAATTATGTGGTTTTTGTTCCTTGATGCTTTATACCTGATCCCTTTGACACTTGCTGTTTCTTTCATGGGGGCTTTGATGCTTCTGTGCTAGATGGCCGCTTGTTTACCCTCAAGCCTTTAAGACCCCATATGCTATATCTTTTGATAGCCAGGCACAATCAGCTTTCTTCACTGCTCTTGCTTATGCCGCCATTTGTCCTTAGTGATTGTATTGGGAAGGCGAGCACACAATGATATGATTTTTCCTTTTTTGATGCCTGAAACCTGATCCCTTCAACACTTTGTGGTCACACAGGCTGGTGTGCTTCTTCCATTTGGGCTTGGTTACTTCTCAGCTAGATGGCGACTTCTTTACCGTCAAGCCTTTAAGACCCCAGACACTATATCTTTTAATATCCGGGCACCATCAACTTTCTTCACCACATTTGCTTATGTACCCATTTGTCTTCATTATCATGTCGGGAAGGTAAGAGTCATGGAATGCCAGTTTAATAGAACAAAGTGTTTTTGCATTGAGGGAGTATTTGAGAGGAGGCCCAATGTCCATCTGGTACCTTAGAACTAAACCTATAAATATATGCATGTAGATTTGTTTCCTCATCCTTATAAATAAATATATTTACATATGTACATGCCTGTATTTAGACCTCTATAAATGAATCCCCTTTACCCCCTAGCTCTCTCCTCTATTTCCTTTGACTTTCCTCTTGTCCCACTATTATGCTCAGCCTTCATTTGGGTTTCAGTATTTCCTCTTGATTAGATTGCCCTTGATCAATCCCTACCAGGACTCCTACACCCTCCTTGCCACTGATTTTGGACCACTTGTTGTTCCCTAGTCCCTGAGTTTGTTAACATCACTTCCTTCCCCCCACTCCACACCTTGTCCCGCCCCGAACAGTCAGCCTTGGTGTTTTCTCCTCCAGATTCTTTATCTAAGTATGCTCCCTTCTTGATTTTCAGGGGTTCAGACCATCCTGCTTCCCCACCACATGACCCCAGAAATGTTCTCTGCCACAGTCTGCTCCAATAAGGGGACAGTGTGATACATGCTGTTGTCATTTTCCCAGTCCCTTCTGTGTCCTATGAGCTCCCAGCAGGGACATTATCCTCTGAGAATCATGTGCCAGCCTGGGACCCAGTCTGACTCTCTTTCTCTTCCTCCCCGCAGCCTGCCTCCATGTGGGTGTGGCATGCTGGGCCCTCTCCCCAACCTGCTCTCTGCCAAATCCACTTCCAGGGAGGGGGTCGGTTTGGCTCTGGTTGGGGACAGCCCTGTAGCTCTCTCTTTTCATGCATCCTTCCATGTGGCCACACTGTCCTCATGGTTTGGTGCTTCATGGAGGTTCTGTGGAGATAAGACCAGTACTCTCACCCGGGTGGATTTGTGACCTGCTCCCTCCATTATCATTTCACTTTCAACACCTGCTTCTTCTCCCTGCCTCCTCCTTCCTTTTCCCATTATTGTGTTAGACCAACATGAACCTCCTTGGGTTTGGTCCAACCTCCTCCTACTTCCTTGTATCTCAACCCAATTGTGATGATATAGGTGGGTTCTGTTCTATACCTACTATGCTGATTACACTTACCTCAGGGGACTCATGCTGTACTCTCCTTTTGTGATTGGTTGACTTCACTTAGCAAAATTTCCTCCAATTCTTCCCATGAAAATATGTGCTTTGTGTGCTCATCAGTGCTTTTTAGGGATCCATAGTACTGCATTGTGTTTGTGTACCAGAGTTTACTGATACCCTCATCTACTGATGAAAATTTAGATTGTTTCTACCTCTTTGCATTGTGAATTGTACTGCAATAAACATTGGGGTGCATACAACTGCTCCTGGTTTATTTCTTACCTTTTCTGGGTACATACCCAGTAGAGGGATAGCTGGGTCATACGGTAGCTCAATTTCCATCTTCTTTAAGTATCACCACACCGTTTTCCATGGCAGCTGTACATATCTACAGGACCACCAGCAATGTAGGGGACTTCCCATGTCTCCACATCAACTCCCACATTTGTTGCTCTCTGAGTTTCTGATTTGGGCTAGCCTCAAAGGTTTTATATGGTATCACATGGTTGTTTTGATTTGGATTTCTCTGATGGCTAATGATCGGGAGAATTTTCTCATATGTTTATTGGTCATAATGGTCTCCTCCCTAGTGAAACTTCTTTTCAATTCTTTTCCCCACTTCTTCGAAGTGTTAACTATTTTCCTCTTTTTGTTGGCAAGGAGGGTATTGTAGATTTTCATAATAAGCCCTTTGTTGTGTCATTGCTAAAAACCCTCTCCTAGTCTGTGGGTTGCCTTGTTACCCTCTTGGTAAAGTCTTTTTATGCACACAGGTGCTTTATCCTTGGTAAATCCCACTTGTCAATTTTGTATTCCCCTGTGTGTGTACTCTGCCCTATTGCAGTTTGCCATTGTATTCCCTGGGTCAAGGTTCTTAGGTTTGTCTCGATTCCTTCACTAATGGTCCTGATAGTTTGGGGTTTTACTTCTAGGTCTGTGATTCACCTTGCATTTGTTCTTATGCATGGGGTGAAGTATATCTCCTGTTTCATTTTTCTACATGTGGATTTCCATCGTGTCCAGTACCACTTGTTAAATAGTGCATCACGCTCCCACTTGAAGTTTTTGGGGCCCTTGTCAATGATCAAAGATCAATTGTCTGTATGCTGATGGTTTTATTTCTGGGTTTTCTGATCTTTTCCTTTGGTCTGTGCATCTGTCATTATGCCAGTACCATGTTGTTTTGACCACTGTGGCTTTGTAGTAAATGTGAAAGTCAGGTAAAGCTAGCCCTCTGACTATGCTCTTCTTCTCGAGGAGATCTCTGCTAATTCTGGGCTTCTTCCTTCTCCATATGAAATTGGTGGTCAGTTTTTCCAATCATCTGAAAAAGCTTGTTGGTATTTGAATCAGGATAGAATTAAACTTATAAAGTGTCATGAGTAAGGTAGACATCTTTACTATATTGAGTCTTCTGATCCATGAGCATGGGATATTCCTCCATTTGTGGAAGTCGCTTTTGGGTCCTGTTATAGGGTCTTTTATTTTTCCTTTTATAGATATTTTGTGTGGTTTTTTTTGGTTAGATATATCCCTAGATATTTCACTTTGCTTTTGGCTACTGTGAATGGTATTGCCTTCCTGATCTCTTCTTTCATGGTCTTGTCTGATGTATACAGCAAGCCAATTCAACTTCTGTTTGTTAATCTTGTATCCTGCCACTCTTCTATATTCCTCTATCGCTGTCAGTACTCTAGTTGTGGAGCTTTGGGGATTTTCAATGTACAGAATCATGTCATCTGCAAATAATGATAATTTCACTTCCTCCTTTCCCAGTTGGATACCTTTGATGTCCTTCCATTGTCTAATGTTATTAGTTAGAGCCTCCAGTACGACATTGAATAGACAGGGAATCCAGGGTGGATGATACCTTCAGGACCAAGGGCGTGAGGGACGATGCTGTGAGAGTGGAGGGTGAGTGGGTTGGAAAGGGGGGACTGATTACAAGGAGCCACATGTGACCTCTTCCCTGGGAGAGGGACAGCAGAGAAGGGGGGAAGGGAGACCCCGAATAGGGCAAGATATGACAAAATAACGAGGTGTAAATTACCAAGGGCATATGAGGGAGGGGGGAAAGGGGAGGGAGGGGGGAAAAAAAAGAGGACCTGATGCAAGGGGCTTAAGTGGAGAGCAAATGCCTTGAGAATGATTGGGGCAGGGAATGTATGGATGTGCTTTATACAATTTATGTATGTATATGTATGGATTGTGGTAAGAGTTGTTGGAGTCCCTAATAAAATGTAAAAGAAGAAAAGAGAAAAAAAATGATTAGGGCAAAGACTGTACAGATGTGCTTTATACAATTGATGTATGTATATGTATGAACTGTGAAAAGAATTGTATCAGCCCCAATAAATTGTTAAAAAAATATACATAAAATTCAATTAGAAAAAAAAATAAATTAAAAAAAAAAGAAGTGTGTACAAGGAACATCCATGTCTAGTCCCCTTTTTCATTGGAATTGATTTATTCTTTACTTCTTTGACTATGTTAGCTGTTGGCTTTTAATAGATACTTTGTATTAACTTGAGGCCCTGCCCTTCCATTCCTATCCTTTTGAGTGTCTTAATTAGGAGTGGGTACTGGATGTTATCAGATGCTTTTTCTGTATCTCTAGATACTATTATGTGGTTCTTATAAATTTTCTTATCAAGATGGTGTACAGTATTGATGGATTTTCAGATGTTAAACCATCCCTGCATCCTGGGATGAATCCTACCTGATAGATGATGTGCTTTATATACTTTTGTATTCTATTGGCTAATATCTTGTTGAATATTTTTGCATTTGTGTTCATTAGAGATACTGGTCTACAGTTCTCTATTCCTGTGGGATCCTTGCCCTGTTTGGGTATTAAAGTTATACTGGTTCTTAAAATGAGTTTGAAAGTTTGCCAACTTTTTCTACACTCTGAAATACTTGTGGAGGATCGCTGTCAGCTCTACCATGAGTGCTTTGTAGAATTCTCGAATGAAGCCATATGGTCCAAGAGGTTTTTATGTTGGTAGGTTCTTGATAACCATATCTATTTATTCTTTTGCTATGGGTTTATTTAGATTCTTGACCTCTATTTGTGATAGCCAAGGGAGGGATTGGTTTTCTAAATATTTGTGCACGCATCCACGTTGTTGAACCCATTAGAGTACAGACTTTAATAGTACTTTGTGATTATCCTTTTAATCTCATGAGGTTTTGTTGTGATTACCCCTGTTTCATTCTTCATCCTGTCTATTATTGCTTACTCTTTTTATTTCCTTTGGTGAGATTTACCAGCAAACTATCGATTCTTTTCATCCTTTAAAAGAACCAGATTTTTGTTGCATTAATCTTCTGCATTGTTCTTTTGTCTTTCCAGTGGTTCAATTTTGCCCTGATTTCTTTTGCTGTTGGAAGGATGGTTCTGTTGACTCTGTTCTAATTGCTGGAAGTTTTGTGAGAGCTTATCCATCATAAGTCTCTCTGCCTTTTTCATATATGCTCCTATTGCTATCAAGCTAAATTTGATGACTGCTTTCGTCATATCACATAGGTTTTGATATGAAGTATTCTCATTATCATTAGTTTCTAGAAACTTTTTGATCTCACCTCTAATCAGGGTCAGTACCCACTCATGTCACAGAAGATCATTATTCATCCTTCAATTGTTTGTCCTTATTTCTATGGCCGTCCTTTTGTTGATTTCAAGCTTTATGGCATGGTGACCAGAGAAGGACGTCTATATAATCTCTACGTGTTTCCCCAAAAGTAAGACATCCCTTGAAAATAAGACCTACTTACAGTTTTGCCTCTTGCTGAAATATAAGGCATCCCTACAAAAGTAAGACCTTCCCGAAAATAAGCTCCCCAAAGCTACTGTAACCCTGGACTCTGGACCGTAGTGGCGGGCACCGCTGTGCAGCTCACTGTTGGCCGCAGCACAGCCCGAGAAGATAGGAAGTGCGAGGCCTCTTTTAATAAAAAAATAAAAAATAAATGTGCACCATATTCTTCATGGAAAAATAAGATAATCCCTGAAAATAAGATATAGCGCATCCTTGGGAGCAAAACTTAATATGACGCTGTCTTATTTTCGGGAAACAGGGTATGTGTTTGAATTTACTCAGAACCTTACTTGTGTCCCAGCATGAGGTCTATTTTTTTAAATGTGCCGTGCATACTTGAGAAGAATGTATATTTGTGGTATTTGGATGGAAAGCTAAATATATCTATCATATTTAGTTGCCTAATTGTAGTGTTTAGCTCTATAGTCTCTTTGCTGAGCTTCCTTCCCAATGAACTATCTCTCTCTGAAAGCGATCTATTAAAGTGGCCTACTACAATCACAGTCTGTGATATCTTTTTTTCATTTTCTAAATAGTGTGACAAATTTCACAGGTCTCTTATTTGGTGCATATATATTATTTATGCTCACAGGTTCCTGGTTAAGTAATACTTTGAGTATTATAAAGTACCCCTCCTTACCTCTTTTTATGGTTTGAACCTTGAGATAAATTTTATCTGAGATTAGGATTGTAACTCCTGCTATCTTTGAGTTGCCATCTGCCTGGTATATTTTCCTCCAGCCTTTTAATCTTAGTTTATTCTAGTCTATATATGTCTTGAAGAGAACAAATTGATGGGCTGTATTTTCCAAGCCAGTCTGCAATCCTTTTTATTTTAACATTGAAGTTAAGGCCATTGACATTTAGAATTATTAATGTGTTCTGTGGGTTCATTGCTGACATCTCATACCTTTTGATTTGGGTGTTTTCCTATCACCCTTCTAATCACTGTGCTGTGTCTTTGTGTGGGGCTTCTTTATTGCCATCTTTCTCTGTGGCCGTGTTATCATGGTGATTGGTATCAGCTCTTTGGCTTCGGGTTGGATTTGGGCTATATGGTATTCTCCTGTTTGTGCTTGGTGGACGTTGGTCTTCTGGCCATAATGAATCAGCAAGACTGTTCTTCAGGGTTGGGTGTCTTGCAGCGTACTCTAAGTTTTTCATTGTCTTGGGAAACCCTTATTTCTCCTTCTATCTTAATAGATAATTTGGCAGGGTAAAAGATTCTAGGGGAGGTATTGTTTCCTTTCAGATTTTGGAAGGTGTTAGTCTTCTCTCTCCTCCTCTCCATAGTTTCTGTTGATAGGTCTGAGCATATTCTTTCCTGACAGCCCTTGTATGTGACCGTCTTCCTTTCTCTTGCTGCTCTTACGATTTTCTCTTTTTCCTCAAAGTTGGATAGTCTTACTATTATATGCCTTGGTGTGTTCTTCCTGGGGTTTAGTCTACTTGGTGTTCTCTCTGCTTCCTGTATGAGTGACTGATTCTCATTCATTAGGGTGGGGAAATTTTCACCCAAAAATTCCCTTGTTAATTTACCTGTTGACTACTACACTGTGTCTTATTCTGGTAGGCCAATAATTCATATGGTGTTCCTTTTCATAGCACCAGACATTGAGCTCAGGTTTTCTTACACCTCCTTTATTATCTTGTTTAATTGTCTTTCTCATTTGCTGAGGTCTGCCTGATTGTCTTCAAGGTCACTGATACATTCCTCAGCCTCTTCTAGTCTGTTCATGAGACCAGTGATCTTGTGTGCAGCTTCTGCTACTTCATCCATTAGCTCCTGTATTTCCCTTTGCTGTATAGACTTCATCTCCTCTATCATGGCCTTCTTCCCTCTTTCATTGAATCATTGGTCTTTGTAGCTTCCCTCATCTCCTGTATTACTCCAAACAGTCTTCTGAAAAAAATTTTTGTGGCAGATCCACATCAGATTTTTCTATGAGCATCATTAGCTCTGCTGATATGGCTTGTCTTCCTTGTTTACTTGTTGAGAGTGATCTTGTATGCTGTTGTTTATGTGATGATTTCAAAGAGGTCAGTGCCATACTTCTGGGAGCAAAGCAGCCCTGTGTACTTTCGCTGTGTGACTGGTAACGGTTTTTTCAAGGGCTGCCTGTGACCTATGATGGAGGTGGGTCAGGCTGCTGTGAATGCAGGTGCTGCGGTGACTCAGTGGTCAGCAGTGGTGAGAGGTGGTGAGCCCTACTGGGGACAGCTATGGGGAACTCAATTTGACTGGTGGATAGCTCCGGTACAGTGGTAGGGATATAGAGGCTCAAAGAGCAAGTGGCGTTATTGTTAGAGTCTAAGGTGGTGTGACCCAGGTGGGCTGGTGTAGCTCATAGTGCTGGGTCGCTGGTCCCCTATATTCCAGATGAAGTTAGGTTTGAGACAATGTTGCCCTCTGGGACTGGGATGTATTCTCCACCGATCCACTCGCTGTGTGGGCTGGGAACAGATGGGGAAGCAAAGATCCATGAGCTGCAATAGAACTAGGTAGCACCTGTTTGAGGCCCCAGGGACCGGGTGCTTGCTGGGAAGGCCTGCACGGACCTGGTCTGCGACTCTCCTTGGGTCCAGGTGAGGCAGCACACAGTGGGCCTTCCAAGACCCAGTCTGCAACTCTGGGCAAGGCCACTTGAGGTGGGCCTTCCAGGCCCCAGTCCAAAAATTGGACTCCACCGCGAGGCAGAGATGCTGCTCGGTGTGCCTGCAAGGACCGGGTGTGGTGTCTGCAGGCTGTGACCTTGAAAAGCCCTAGTCCTAGATTGCTTTCCCACGGCTCCGGTGAGTTCATGTGGCGGGGCCTGTAAGACTCCGGTCCACATGACCCGGGCTTCCATTGCTAAGACAGAGGTGGCACACAGCATGTCTGCAAGGACTGGGCGAGTTGACTGCAGGTGGTGAGTTCTACAAGCCCTGCTCACAGTCTCCACTTTCCTGCAGCTCTGCTCAAGTTAGCGCCGAGCACCTGAAAGGACCTGGTCTGCTACTGAGACTCCCACCTCTAAGACAGAAGTGGCACACAGCGTGCCTACACGTACCAGGCATAGCGGCTGCAGGCGGCAGGCTCTAAAAGCCTTGGTCGCAGTGTCCACTTTCCTGCGACTTCGGGCAAATTCGTGAGGTGGACGAACTTCCCGCTCCATGGCTCGATTGGAGGCAGGGTGCAGCACAATTAGCTGGGCTGGGAGAAATAGGAGCTGGGAGATGCAGGGGCATCCAGAAGCCGCCATTGAAGGGAATGCTCCTTGTGGCTGGCGAGATGATGGGACTACAATAAGCTGAGGCACCCTTGAAATGGTAGGGGCTGGGCATCTCTGATCGGCCTTTCATGACTGCATAGGGGTTGGAGGTGACCCAGACACTGGTGTTGGTTGCACCCAGCTTCAGGCAATCAAATCTGCTACGGGTTAGGCCCTGAGGCCCTGGGTGGCTGCCGGGAGGGACTAGAGCTCCTAGGCAGAATTGCTGCTAGCTCCATGGAGGGAGGGGCAATGTGGGAGATGGGCACAGCTCCCCCAGGTGGGAGCCGCGAATGTACAGTTGCTATGTGGTGGTCAGGCCCGGCCTTCGGGAGCTCTACATAGCAGCTGTCCTCTTCCTGGGGCAGCTAACAGGCAAGGGGGTGGATACCGGGAGGCATTGGCTGGTGGCGATTTAAATCTCTAATCATGCACAAGGGTCGCACAGCCGGAACCAAATCTCTGGACTTGAAACAAATCAGATGCAGGGCAGGACCACCTTTGGACAGGGAGGACCCTTTTGGGGACCTTTCCACTCACCAGAATACTTCCACTTGACCTCCCAGACACCAAACTCACGGAGCTCCCCAAATGGGCTGCTTACCTTGGCTCCATCTTGACTGGAACCTCTATGCATGCTTTCAAAGTAATACTGAGTTTGAGGATTAATTTTTCTCTATTTCTTCAAATAACTTGAAAGAGGAGCTATTATTAATTTCCATCCATTTTAACATCACTCTAATTTCTCAGTGACTTTAAATTTGACTTTGACTCTAACTACCCAATTTGAAGATGGATACTACAGATATTTTAAGAATCATTTTTATTTGGAATGTCTGGGAATTATTTCCATTAGACATTTAATAAATGTGGTTAATAATGAATTTTCTATATGGCAGGTGGATGTGCTAAGTGTTTGTTTCACCTATCCCTATACTTTATATTTTTATGAGTTATACTCAGCAAACCAATAAATATTAATTTATAATAGACAAATTGCTCAAATATTCATCATTATACAAATAGGCAAGCAAAATGTTATATATTATATATTGGAATACTACTCAATGATATATTTCAATGAAAACTTGATAAATTCAACAATGTGGACAATCTTCCAGTTTAAAATTCTAGGCTGCTAATAGTGTGTTACTCCCTGGAGAGACCAATGATAAGCAATATTTTTCTACTTAATTCCATGATATTAAACATGTTGTTTTATGGTTGTATAAATGAAAAAGCCACTTTTCTAGTTTTGTAACAATTTTGAAATCTGGACAAATGCATTGGAATCCTTTAAATTTATATTGAAATTACTTCAAATAATTGTGTGACTACTTAGAAACTATTTATTAATTCAATATCAAATATGTCTATGCATGAGATCTTTGATTTCCATGCTAACATGATAAAAATTACTTCCATAAGGTATACTAATTCAATGAACTTTATCTCTTAATCATTATTTAGACCGGTAATATATTTCTAGCTTTTAGCATCTCTCTGGGAAAATTGTTCAGATTTCTGATTAATCACTCTACCTCTCTACTGTATCTTTCTGCTATAAGCATTTTATATATCACAGAGTTTACAAAAACCTGTCACATCATGCTATTCTTCTGCTTATAATCTTCCAGTTATTTTCTACAACATTTCACATAAAAATCCAGTGTCCGTATTATGACCCATGGAAGAAAGATGTAAATACAAGGCTTTCTACTCCTCTAAAATATCCTAGTCTCAGAAACCCATAAAGACAGTTTTACTCTCTGCCTTCTAGGGTCACTGCAACTTGGAATCGACTCAATGATACTGAGTTTATTGGATTTTTATAGTTTCCCACCTGACTTTACATGATCTTGCTCTTACCTCCAAATGTTGAGCTACTTGTTAATGTACTTGGGAATTTGGAATCATGACACCAATTACATGATGTGAGCTATTAGTCCAGTTGCGAAGATCATGCGTTTCAAAGCACTCTGAATCTGCAGGGTTTTATCTTCATCAGCAAGTGCATCAAGACTTCCTTGCTTTTAGAAAAGCAAGGTTGGGTCATTTGCATATTTCAGGTTGTTAATAACCTTTATCCAGTCCTGATAGTCTACCCTCCTTAATACCGCCCAGCTGTTTCCGTTACTTGTTATGTATACAGGTTGTATAATTATGGTGAAATTGTACAACCCTGAAGTACATGTTTCCTGATTTTAAGCCACTAGGCATATACTTGCTCGGTTCAGATGATGACCTCTGGTTCTGCATGTTGCATGGACACAACGATGTGTTCTGAAATTTCCATTTTTCTCAAGGGTATCTACAGTTTGCTATGATCCACAGAGTCAGCACAATTATTTGATACACACACTGCATGCATATGTGGCAACTGAAAATGCCATGATTTGGGGTGAATGTACTGTAGTCCTCAAAGTAACATCCTTGCTTTTCTATGCTCTAAAGATATCTTGTGCAACAGGTTTACCTCATGCAATACATCTTTTATTAAAATTTAAGACATTTTATTGGGAGCTCTTACAACTCTTTTAACATTCCAGACATCAATTGTATCAAGCATATTTGTACATATGTTGTCATCATCATTGCCAAAACATTTTCTACTTGAACTCTTGGTATAAGATCCTCTTTTTTCCCCATCCCATCCTCATAATCCTTGATCAATTGTAAATTGTTATTATTATTTCATACCTCACAATCTCCATTGCCTTCCTTCACCCACATTACTTTTATCCATCCCCTTCTGGGTGGGGGCTATATATTCAACTTGTGATGGGTTCCTCCTTTCTTATCCTTCCCTCTCCCCAACCATTCCAAACCCTCATGGTATCATTACACACACTACTGTTTCTGAGGGTTTTTTATGTCCTGAATTCCATGTGTAGAGAGCTCTTATCTGTACCAATATGTGTTCTCTGATTTAGCCAGATTTGTAAGGTGAAGTGGGTCACAGTAATGGGGAAGTATTCAGGAACTAGAGGAATGATGTGTGTTTCTTTTGTGCTATACTTCACCTTGGTTATATCATCCTTCCCTTAAAACCCTCCTGTGGGGATCCAATTGTCTACAGATGGGCATTGGATCTCCACTCCACACACCTGCATTCACATCAGTACAGTTGTTTGTTTGGGTTCTTTCGATACTTGATACCTGATCCTATTGACACTTCATGATCGACTGGTGTGTTTCTTTGATGTGGGCTTATTTCCTTCCCAGATGTATGGCTGTTTGTTTAAGTTCAATCCTTTAAGACCCCAGGCACTGTATCTTTTGATACCCAGGAACCATCTGTTCTCTTCCCCACATTTGCTTACGCACCCTTTTTGTCTTCAGTGATCATGTTGAAGGTGCATACCTAAGAATGTCAGGTTATTAAAATGAAGTGTCCTTGTGAAAAGGAGACCTTGAGTGGAGGTCCAATGTCCGCCTGATGTCTTATACTTAATGTGTAAATATATGTACATTAATCTCTATCCCTTTCATTATAAATTAATATATTTACATTTATATACACCTATAGCTATTCCTCTATAGTTTTTGCTTCCTATTTCTTTCCTTATTTCCTTTTGAGGGTGAACTTTATAATCCATATCTTGATCTCTTCTTCCCTTCTGCTTCCATCTATGAGCACTGACTGGGCATACAAGGAAAACAAAATCCTTGACAACTTTAATATTTTCTCCATTTATCATGATGCTACTTATTGATCCAGTTGTGAGGAATTGGTCTTCTTCACATTGAGTTATAATCCATAGTGAAGGCTGCAATCCTTGATCTTCATCAGCAAGTGCTTCAAGTCCTCCTCACTTTCAGCAAGCAATGCAGTGTCATTGGTGTATTGAGGGTTGTTAATAAGCCTACCTTAAATCCTGTTGCCACATTCTTCCTCATATAATCCAGCTTTTCTGATTATTTCTTCAGCATAAAAATTGAATAAATATAATGAGAGGATACATCCCTGATGCACACCTTTCTTGATTTTATACCATGCAGTGTCACCTTGTTCTGATTGCAAATCTGCCTCATGATCCATATACAAGTTCCACATAAGCACACTATCATGGTTTGGCATTCCTGTTTCTTTCAAGGATACCCATACACAGAGTTGAATGCCTTTGTACAGGTAGTAAAACAAAAGTCAATGTCAGGTTTGTATTCTCTGTTTTGAACCAAGATCCATCTGATGTCAGCAATGATATCTCTCACTTTGTAAACCCTTTCTAAATCTGACTTGAATTTCTGGCAGCTTCCTTTCAGTACACTGCTACATCTATTATTGAAATATTGACTTACCTTCAACAAACCTTTACTTGCATGCGATATTAATAATATTTTATATTATAATTATATTTTAAACTACACTAATTATTCTACATTGTAATGTAATATTTTACATTGTTTATCGCTATCCCATAGGTTTCCCAAAGCTGCTGTCATTAAACAAGCAAACTGATCATTCTTTCTTCTATTGAACAGCTGGTGTTTTCAAAGCACTGGCATTTGGTTGGTGCCTCTTTCATTGTCAAGTGCCCTCCGTTCAGATCCAATTTATAGAAGGAATAGATGGAAGCATTGTCTGATCCCACGCCATCTTCACGTTGTCTGATCCCACGCCACCTAGCTCAATGTTGCAGTCGCTGATTCAAGCCATTTCTGCTAAGATTAGAGATATAAATAAATGGAAATATGTTCCATGTTTATAGATTGGAAGGCAAATATGTTTATGATAATCAAAGTAATCTATACGTTTACTCAATCCCCATAAAAATTTTAACAGTGCTCTTTACAGAAATGGGGAAAATGAGGAAACTGAATATACCATTAGAGGTACAGATAGAATGCTCCATAGAATGGAGAATAGGGGGACTGCAGCTCATGTACATCGGACATTTTAAGACATTAACAACATTCACCACAAAACTAGAAAATAAGCTTATACTTTATAATCTTTCTTCATATTGCATCTATTCTACTCCATTGTAGGATTGCTTTGATAGAATGATTGGGCTTTTCTGTATTGGTTAATATGCAGATGGTACCATACTTATCTTTTTATAAGTCTAAGCAGTTCCTTCATTGTCATTCTCATCACTTAAATGCTGGCTTATTATCTGAAGATGTAAATACACTTTAAAGCCCTTGATTTCCTGCATTTATAAACTCAGAAGATATACTTTTCTTTTTGGCTTCAGATGAATTCTTCTGTTTGTAATAAACAATTTTGCACATTCAATTCAAGCTGTGATGATTTAAAAAATAAGAAACTTCTTTTATGTAATAATATTTCCCATTTATGATGTGCCTTTTTCATTCCTTCCTATATTCTAAAGTTTATTATTTCTTAATCTTTCTCGGCTGATTTCTTGTTGGTGATTGTGTGAATTTTCATACTCCCATTTCTTCTGGAATATTTTATAGCTATCTGTTTCCTAATCTTTCTCCATTTGTTTTGTTATGGTAATTGTGTGTATTTCAAACTCACGAATACTCTTAAAAATATTTATAACTACTATTAAAATTGTTTTGTTTTAATAAAGAAATCTGGGCTGTTTAAACTTAGAAACAATAACTATAAACCAAAGTTTTAAGCATAGTTAACTATATACTAAAAAGAAAACCAGGCATACATGTTTGAGAATATTGTCATGATAGCACTGAAATAAAATAATTATGTTCTTAAGGTCTTTTATTTAACGAAAGAAAATGTTATCAATACCTTGTTTAAAATTCCATCCTAATGTGATATTAACAGGAGAAATTTGATTATTTTATAATTATTTGGAACCTAGACGAAAATTCTAAAATAAAGAAATGATGGACTTTAAAAATTATATATTAATAACATAATAAAATCATAAGTATTTTATAAAAATATGTCATGTATTTAGGAAGCAATTTTTGAATTGTTGATTTATGATCAATATGGTCTCTGATATACATGCTTAAATGTTTAGAAAATAAAATTTATATGTTTATATTTTTTCTCTAAATATTTTATTATGTATTGGATGGGGAAACAAAACTTTTTCCAGATATTTTCTTTCAATGTAGCAGAGAGAGAGATGCAGATTATTATACAGTTTTCATATAAATTTTTAATAGGTGGCAGGGCAGACTAGAGTGCCCATTTGGGCACCATAGACTTAAAATTTTTTTGTTAGCAGAAAGCCTCATCTTTTCCCTGTGGAGCGACTAGTGGTTTGGGACCACAGACTTTGTGGTTACTACCCAGTGTCTATGCCACTTACCATCCCCGGTGTTCCCAAGCATACTTTATAGTGGCCCTATTACTCATTGACCTGCTAACTCTGAGCTCGGCAGTTCAGAACCACTGCTCATCGGGAGAAAGATGGGCTTTCTACTCCCATAAAGAATTGTAGTCTGGATAATCCTTAAGGGGCAGCTCCACCTTACCCTGTAGGGTAGCTCTTAGCTGTCTGGGAGGGAGGGAAGGCGTAGACTGGAGTGGAGTCGAGGAGTGAATCTATCCCAGAAGAAGATTGGCTGGGGTTCAAACATAAGCATTTGTTTGGCTCATTTGAAAAAACAAAAGTGGGTTTGGAATTCCTAGAAAGAAAACCTGTTGTGTCCTCAGATGGACCAAGCTTCTAGCCTGCCCCTCGGTAAGACCCTAGGGACTGAGGTCACTCTCCTTCACGTGGTGCCTTTGGTTTCCTGCAGGCCCGGTCCAAGCCTTTTCACTACACCCTGCTTCTCTTTCTGGCTCTCTGCAGCGGCACTCTGACTTAGCTAATGGATCACACATATGCGCACACACACAAGTCACCTTTTTGACTAGTCTGGGAAGTCTCTCTGGGAGGCTTCTGAATGGCCGGTCTCCTACCGACTGGACTTTGCTGGGCCCTGTCCCTGGTGTGCCCCAGTGGAGTCCTTAGCTAAGATGCAGAAGCTAAACACTCACTGGCTTTCGCTGTTTCTCTGTCAGACTGCCTTCCACTGTGGTACAATAAGCCAAAGAACCAACATCCTTAATCTGCGCAGGTTGCCTGCCAGGTAACCTGCATTTCTCCTGAGCCTCCTCCCCACCCCCTGCCCTGCTCAGTTGAAGTCAGTATGATTCTGCCCTAGTGGGCAGATGGTAAAGCTGAGGTCCAGAGAGGCCAAGCCCAACAGCAGTAATTCCTAAGACCACTCCCATAAACCCCCCAATTCTAGAGCCCTTCCTTTCCTGTTCACTCACCCCTCTCTGACCTACTGCACCTGGTACTATTGCCAGGGGAGTCCCTGGGAATCAGCCACTGCCCGTAGCATCTATCAGCATGTTTTATTATTATTCACCCAGCTCTTTAAAAAAAAAAACATTTAATAGGTACCTAGCATGGTTTTGAAAAATGTCTATGTCATTTGTAGTTTCATGCAAATAAAGGGAAGGTACTTAGATGGATAGATACACAAATAGAGAACTCAATAGTCTTCGACTGATGGCGAATTTATTATATGTATTAGAATGATCCTGTTTCATGCTCGTGACCATCATCATGCTCACTTAATAGCAACTACAGTTCTAAGTCTTCTCCGCACGAGGCTCCCCTTCGTGCTGCTCTTCTACTTCACATAGAGAGTGATGTCCTTCTGCAGAGACAGTCCTCCTGAAGACATGGCCAATACATGTGAGCTAGATAGCTTTCTACTGTAATAAGTAGGGTGTTCTTGACCGCTTTCCAGAACTTTGAGGACTAAAGAAGAGCTGACTCAAGTCACTGCATATTCAATCGCCTCATCTGCATAGGAAGTTTGACGATGAATAAGGAAGACCAAGGCATAGATGAATGTAAATTACGGCATTGGCAAAAGTTGATGAATATACCAGAGATTTCTAGAACAAACACATGTGTTTTGGAAGAATTACCCCATATCCTCAGCACCACTGACTAGTGAATGGGTGGTGACATAAATAACCAGACAAGTTTCCAACTCTCTGAACCCAATCTGGGTAGGCTTGAAGTGAGCATCCAATTGTGAATTGAGCATCCAGTTGTGAAGTGAGCCTCCAATTGTGAAGTCCTTTGTAACACAAAGGAAATTTAAAGACATAAATAGGGACTTGTGTAAGGAAAAGAGTTTGCCCGGCCTGCTAGTCTACAGGTTGGCAGTTTCTTCCAACAGCACCTAGGAAGCCCTGTTTGTCTGCTTCTGTAAAGATAACTGGGAGGTGGGGGATTGGGGAACAAAAAAATTCCAAATTTCCTGGATCACCATTGTCAAAATTAATCAATGAGCAATGGATTTGGATTAAGTTATTTTTATATGATTTTATATCATTTCTAATAATTTACCCCATGGATATTGAGAATAGTGTCTACTCTTATAAGCCATCCTATAGGAGAACAAATCATGAATATCTTTTTTAAAGTAGTGTTTGCAATTTGTTAATTTGCATCTAATCTAATTTCATCTCTTGATAACCAAATGAGTAAGTACAGAATTGATGCATCCAGATTACAGTGTCACAGTGCTTTTTGTAGCTGACCTCCAGGACGGTGTTCTGGGAGCCCGTGAATGATTATGACCCACCATGTTTTCAGCTAGGAGTTGAGCTGTCTACACTATAGTGAGATCAGTACATAACAAGCTTAGTAAATATTCTACAAAGGAAGAATAACTGAGTAAAAAATGTCAGGTTTAAGGTAGGCTCTTTATACGTGAAGATTTACTGTTGTTTTTAGGTCCCTGAAAGCAGGTTCCTGCTCATATGGATGCTATGTGTAACAGAACTAAGCACTGAACAGGGCTGTGCTATCCTCACAGCTGTTGACTTTGAACCCATTGTTGCAGCTACCTTGTCAATCTATCACGTGAAGAGTTTTCCCATTTTTTCTCTTACCCTCTACTTTACCAAGAATATTGTCATTTTTCCAGGGATAGAACTCTCTTGAAAACATGTCCAAATACATGAGGTGAAGGCTTGCCACCCATGCTTCAGAAGATCATTCTGGATGCTGCCCACAAGACTAGCTTGCTTGTTCAGCTTATAGCTGATGGGCCTTTCAATCTTCTTCCCCAGTACCATAAGTCAAATGCATCAAGCCTTCTGTGCCTTCTAATTCATTGTCCCCACCTGCACGTGCACATGAGGCCACAATGGATGGATAGATTGTGATAAGAGTTGTATGAGCCCCAAATAGAATGATTTTTAAAAAAATAAAAAATATCATGGCTTGGGTAAAGGTCATCTTAGTCCTCAAAGTGACATCTTTTATTCTTAATACTTTAAAGAGATCGTATGCAGATTTCCACAACACAGCATACATTTTGATTTCTTGAGTACTGCTTCCTGAAAATTGATTGTGCATTCAATTAACATGAAATCCTTGATACCGTCAATAATTCTACAGTCATGATGTTGCCTACTAGTTCGGTTCAGAAGGATTTTTCCCCATAGATTGAGGTTTGATCCATATTGGAGACTGCAGTATGGAAATAAAAATGTAGAAGATCTTTTTTATCACTTTATTTGTTAATTACATTTTTTCTCTCAATATATAATTATAAACATCTAATTTCTAATGTATAGGTTTTATGCTGATGCATATTTTTTAAGATGTCAAAAAGAAATAAAAACAAAAGATAAAATGTCAGCGGAGGCATGTTAAAGCATTAGTGAAATTACACAGTTCACCAATTAAGATGAATTTTCTGGCTTTGAAGAATTATTACCTTGTGATCAAATCAAGTTCTTTTGAAATTCCCACTTATCAATTTGTTAAAATGCCAAACTGGTGTGGGGGAGTGGGGAGGTATGGAGAAAAATGAGGAGCTGATACCAGGGGCTTAAGTGGAGAGTAAATATTTTGAGAATGATGAGGACAATGAATGTACAAATGTGCTTTACACAATTGATGTATGGATGGATTGTGATAAGAGTTGTTTGAGCCCCTAATAAAATGATTTAATAAAAAACAAAAACAAAACAAAACGAAATGCCAAACTGGTTTTTAATGAACCCAGTAATCAATTAAAGTAGAATTACATTTTAGAAAATTTCTCTTTTAAAAGAGCTAAATTCCTTTATCTTTTCATCAGAAAACAGATAAATATTCAGCTAACCATCCCAGAAGAACATAAATAAATATAAATATATATACATATCTATATAAACTGAGTTGAAAGTAAACTGAGTCAATATATTATTGTTCTCAGGTGCCATCTAGTCGGTTCTGACTCGTAACTTCCCCGTGTACTACAAACACGGCCCAGTCCTGGGCTGGCCGTGCAATTGCTTTTAGGTGTGAGTCCATTGTTGCAGCTACTGTGTCACTCCGTCTTGTCAAGGGCCTTCTTTTTCACTGTCCGTCTATTTCACTGACCCTGATTTCCTTCCCCAAAAGGACTAGTCTCTTCTGACAACATGTCCAAAGTACATGAGACACAGTGTCACCATCCTTTTCTCTAAGCAGCATGCTAGCTGTACTTCTTCTAAGACAGATGTGTTTGTTTTTTGTCAGTCCATGGCAGTTTGAATGTTCTTCACCAGGAACATAATTCAAATACATCCATTCTTCCTTGGTCTTCCTTATTCAGTGTCTAGCTTTCACAGGCTTATGAGGTGATTGAAAGTACCACATTTTGGACCAGGCATACCTTAGTCTTCAAATTAGCCTCTTAGATTTTAAACACCTCAAAGTGGTCTTGTTAGTGTGTGTCTGTGTGGTGTGTGTGTGTGTGTGTGTGTGTGTGTGTGTGTATATACCCAGTTAGCTTTCATCTGAATTTAAGTTTACAAACATAAATATAGATATTTAAATTATCTAGACTTAATGGAATTTAAATCAACATAGCTAGCTATATATGTGTATGTCTATATATATTACTTTTGGATTTTTTTCTTCTAAGTACATATACTTAAAATTTGTTAGTGCTTCACTTATGGTCCCGTTTTCTGAATTATTCTATGAAGGAATATTATAATTTATTTTTAAAACTTTAATTTCTCTATGATACTCATATTTATAAAATATATTTCCTCATTAATATGTAGGTGAGACATATAAACTTTTATTTCATTATTGGTAAGCATTACTAAAGGGATAAATTATAATCTTCTAGGAATTGATATCCCTAAGGCCTTTTTGTCAACTTACTATAAACATGATTACATTAATTGAATATCATTATGTGTTTGGTCGAACACTGGGCCACAAGATAATTCTTAATGATTTATTTATATTGAGATTTCCCTGAATTAAATTCTCATTAAGAAAGTGCTATTTTCATAAACCTAGATACAGTATTAATTATGTAAGCACAGAAATGAGGATAATCAAATGTTTTTAATAATATTTACATTGATAAAAATATTTTATATTTATAAATGATAGAAAATGAATCTGATATATATGTTATTTCTAAATTTATATTGTTCACTTTAATAGGCTATATAAGTTTAAAGTAATGAATATATGTATTTAATGAATGAATACATACCCATTTCTAATCTATAGATTTTTATAACTAGCATATGTTAAACATATTTATTAAATATATTGATATAAATTAGATTATTAAATTACAAATTATATAAAATTAGACCTTGTCAATTACTAAATTATTTTATCTTTTAAAAAATGAGCTTAAATCATAATAAAAGGATTTTGATGATTTTTTTTACTAATATTTGGAAGGAAAATAGGAAACAACCAAGTCACTACTTTCATAAAAATGTTTTAAGTTTGTTTTGTTTTATGCTTTTTGATGGTGTTATTAGGTGCTGTGGCTATCATTTCTATACAATTTGATGGAAAATTAAAGAATATCAAAAATATGTTTACCTGTGTTTATTGATTATCCAAAAACATTCAACTATATTGATCATAATAAAAATAAGGATGAGGTTGTAAACAACCGGAATTTCAGACCTCCTTATTATATTTATGTAGAATCTACATTGATCAAAAACCAAAACCGAACTCACTTCCATCTAGTCGATGCCAACTCATAGCACCACTGTGGGATAAAATACCCCTGTGGGTTTGTGACTTTGTGATTGTTGATGAGAGTAAAAAGCCCCATCTTTCTCCCACAGAGCAGCTGGTGGTTTCGAACTGCTGACCTTGCAGTAGCAGCCTGGTACATAAGTACACAATGAAGATTCCTCACCCAGCTTTACAAGTTAAAGTTGTACAGTAAGTGCACAGCAGAACAAGGGGATAAGAGGGTCTTATAGGATTATGCTTTTACAGGGGAGGGAAAAAACTGAAATGGAATGAGGCTTACTGTCAGTTTGGCATGCTGTGGGGCTTGTGTGATGTTTGAAGAGATAATCACTGGCATTCCAAACAGAGCAGGCTTTAGCAGAGTTTCCAGACTACAGCTGACTGCGAAGGATCAGGCTGCCCACATCAAAGGAAGTATCTGCTGAAAATCTTACTCATAGCACGGAGTACATATTATAGTTGGAGGTATATTGATAGTTGCGTTGGTCAGGGAGAGGGAAAATGATATTGTAATGAATGCGATTTTCAGAACTTGTTATTATGTATATGTGGAACCTGTATATAGGCCAAAATCAAAGCACACCCACTGCCATCAAGTGATGTTAACTGGCAGTGACCCTCTAGAACAGGGTAGAAATTCTCCTGGGTTTCCAGGAGAGGGTTATGGGAATAGGAAACCTTGTCTTTTCCCGGTAGAACAGCTGGTGGTTTCAAACTTTGGACCTTGAATTTAGCGGCCCAAATCTTTGGCACAAGAGATCCTGTACATAGATCGATAGGTATTCATTTACAATCAGAAAAGGTGTGTATCAGGGTTGTATTATTTATTTTTCTGAATGAACCTGTATTAATAATCCAAGAAGCTAGACTCCGAGAAGAAAATCACAGTATTGTATTTATTTTAATGCATATACAAGGTAAATTATCAGAATCAGATTCTGAGGTAAATTGTGAATAAGAATAAGACTTCTTAAAATAACTTAATATATAAAAAGTTTCTCATTTCACTCAAGTTTTGGCAAATCTAGGCCCCATATGTAGTTCAGTCAATGAATGATGCAACCTCACCAAGGGCCACCATTTCTGTCATCACTCTTGTGATTTATTTTAACTGTTTCCTGAGGCTTATGCTTTTTTTTCTTTTGAAAACCATTTTATTGGGAGCTCATACAACTCTTATCACAATCCATACATCCATCAATTGTGTCTAGCACATTTGTCCATCTGTTGCCATCATCATTCTCAAAACATTTTCTTTTTACTTGAGCCCTTGGTAGCAGCTCCCCATTTTCCCTTCCCCTCCCCACCACACTTCCCTCACGAACCCTTGATAATTTATAAATTATTATTTTGTCATGTCTTATTTGTCATTATTTGTCATGTTGTATGACTCCCTTCACCCACTTTTCTATTGTCCATACCGAGGGGGGGGTGCTGTATGTAGAGCCTTGTGATTGGTACCCCCTTTCTACACTACCTTCCCCTTACCCTCCTGGTATCACTACTCTCATTATCGATCCTGAGGGTGTTAGCTGTCTTGGATTTCCTGTGTTTCCAGCTCCTATCTGTATCAGTGTACCTCTCTTCTTGTACAGCTGGAGTTTTAAGGTAGATTTGGGATCATGGGAGTGGTGGAGAGGCAACATTAAAGAACTAGAGGAAAGTTGTATGTTTCATCGATGCTGTACTGCACCCTGACTGGCTCATCTCCTCTCTGCAACCCTTCTGTAAGGGGTTGTCCAGTTGCCTAAAGATGGGCTCTGGGTCCCTACTCCACACTTCCTTTCATTCACAATGATATGATTTTTTGTTCTTTGATGGCTGATACCCAATCCTATTGAAACCTCATGATCACACAGGCTGGTGTGCTTCTTCCATGTGGGCTTTGTTGCTTCTCAACTAGATGGTCACTTGTTTACCTTCAAGCCTTTAAGACCCCAGATGCTATATCTTCTGATAGCTGGGCACCATTAGCTTTCTTCACCACATTTGCTTATGCACCTACTTTGTCTTCAGTGATTGTATGGGAAGGTGAGCATCAGGTGATGTCATTTTAATAGAACAAAGTGTTCTTGCATTGAGCGAGTATTTGAATAGAGGCCCAACATCCATCTGCTACCTTAATACTAAGCCTATAAATATATGCACATAGATCTATTTCCAATGATGAAGGCTTATACTTTTAATGGTAGCAAGAAGACTGATTTTGAAGGTATGTATTTGTTCAATTATCATCATTACTTCTAATACGTATTAGGAAAATAATGAAAAAAGATGAAATGCAAGTCCTCTTCATGTTTAATACATCAATTTGGTTCATATTTTAATTGTGGAGCAAAAACATTTACTAAGAGAATGTCATAAACCTATGACCAGTGGTGAGATCTAAATAATGTAACATTCAGTTTGCTGTTCAAATGACCATTTTAAGTATTAAAAAAAACTATGTACCAAAAGATAGTTTATTATTTAATACAGTTAATAATTAAATAAAAAATAAAGGCAGTACACAAAAGTAGATTGTTATAACAATGCATTTTTAAATATTAATGAAAAATATTAAATAATAACTGACAAAACAATTAAGCTGTTAGGATATTTCCATATTGCTTCTCAATTGGTATCATCAACTCACAATATCCTTCACATTTACCTGAGCATCAGCGGCCTTGTGATTATCCCACACCATCTTTTCACTGTAGGAGAAAGATCCCCTACCTTTAGAGGTTGGCCAATTAGACAAGAGTCATTGTGTTTGATATAATAGAAAGAGGTGGCTTCTCATCGCTAAACATATTATGTTCATCTTTGAAAAACAACTCTTTCTGCTTCTGCTGAACTTACTGGAATTGCTGTGACAATACTTTTAGCTCTTTGAACACTTTCAGGAACTGCATAATTCACTCATAATCCCTCATGAGAATGTGAGGTGTAACACAAAGCTGAGATAATGACAGTGTGTCTCCCTCTGGTTGTTTGGCACATTTTGTCTTTACGTCCTGTTTGTTTACTGAAGTAACAAATGGAAAGGAATACGATGTAGTATTTAATCAAAAGTAAAATTAGTTTCATGTAACAAATAAACATTACAATCCTAGTTCTCTCTCTCTACTTAATTTATTATTAATTGGAAATTAATACATCATGTCAAGTCACATCATCATGTCAAGCAGATTTGTACAATTGCTACCACAGTTTCCAAACATTCTTTTTTCTTCCTGGACCCTTGACGTTGTCTCTCTTTTAGCCCTCCTCCCCACCACCACTGACCCCTACCTCAAACCCTTCTTCTAAGTGCTGTCCTTATTGGTTCACCAGTCCTGGGCTTCACAGACTGAAACACAGAGAAAATGCAACACAACGTACAGAGGTGACCTCCAATGACATAATAGCTCTGGGATGCACCCTGATATGAACAAACAAAACCCGAAACAAACATTACTATGGGTGCTCAGAATATGCTGTTGCATAAAAGAATGTTAAAAAACAGCGAGTAAGGAATGTCAATGTGTAGTTTCCACACTGGGCAGCTGCCCGCCTTAGAACCCAAATGACATGTGCAACCTGTTCACCAATTTCAACCAAAAAAAAAATTAGGTTTGGCTTCTGTGAACTGGTTGAATCCCACTATTGCCTATGACTTGTTTATGTAAGATTCTCTCCTACCTGATCTCACGGGGATAGAAATTCAGCTGAAACTGAAAATAAAAGTTTCTTCTTAGTTGTATTTTGTCTACATATTCACTTATAATTCACCTAAATTCCATACTATTGTATTACATATTTGCAAGAACTTTGAGGAAAAATTAGTCACATGTTTGATAATACTTTATAAGTATGTTTCTTTTGTAAGTAAATGATGAAATTTCTAATATACCTCCTATCCTTAGTCTTTAGTTAGCATATTAAAGTTCAATCTTCAGAGTCTTCTATATTTATGAATCACTATTATCTGCCCCTGATTTGCTCTAAATCCAATTTTTGAATTCCAGAACTCATCTTTTGATGCCAACTTTATCCTTTCTCTCATCATAATTTCATTAATCCTCTAAACTTAATAGAGAGAATTGCTCCTGCATAGACTAAACTGATAACACTAAGATACATGTATGAAATAAAGATTGAAACAGATTTACCATATACATTTCTCTAGTCAAACTTTTAAAGAGTTTAACTAATAGATAGATTTGTTGTTTGATCCTTCTTGGTCTGGTACAAAAATATAAGAGTCACGTTTTGAGCAACTGGCAAGTAAACTTGTACTTGACGTCAATAGAGAAAAATAAAGCAATGTATATCAAAGAAAGCATTCAATTCTCTGTATACTATTACAACTTCCTTCCCAAATGCTTCAACATTCTGGTGAGAGAAACACAAGAAGGCAGCGGCATCCACATTACGTTAACTCCGTAACAAAGTCAAATGAAGAACTGTCAAAACTACATTTATTAGTCAAAGCTTAGAATTCATTTTCAATAGTATACCTTTTTGTAATGGAAGTTTAAAATGAAAACACTGCCAATGAATATTTAACCTGTTAAAACCATTATTAGAATCGAATGGACACACAATCTGTAGCTCTTATTTATAGAGTGGGCTTTTTCCCCCTTTATGTTCACAACTGTAAAATCAATACCACACCAAAAATAATGAACCTCCCTAATTGTCATTTTCCCCTGTTTTTCAATTCCTACTTCTCTCACTGTTCCATCTTCACCATCTCTAGAGAACCCCTGATCTGCTGCTCCCGCTGAACATTAGTTCTCAATTTATTTTTACAGTTCTATATAAAATGAATTATTCCACGTGTACTTTTTCCATCTAAAATACTTCTTTAAAATAATTATTTTGAGATCACTCTCCAATGACATAATTTAATAATCTATTCTCCTGAATTGATGAATTATAGGTCCTTACATATGTTGTTGTTAGGCACCATGGAGTCAGTTTGGACCTAGAGTGACCCTATGCCCACACAGAAAGAAACACTGCCCGCTCCTACACAATCCACACAATTGTTCTTATGCTGCACCCCAGTGTTACAGCCACTATGTCAGTCCATCTCTGTCAGTCCATCTCTTTTTGCTACCCATCTATGTTAGTCTGGGTGCTTTAGAGAAACAAATCCACAGAAACTCGTGTATAAGAGAGAGTTTTATTTAAAAGTTAAGTTCACAACAAGAAAACATCCCAGCCCAGTGCTGCCCAAACCCACAAGTCCAGCATTAACCCATATATCTGACATCAATCCACAAAGTCCTCGTCCATCTCACAATACACATAATGATGCTGACTGCAGTAAGAAAGCCAAATCAGTGAACATGCAAGCCTATCAGTGCTGGCAGGGGTCTCCTCACAGCTGCTCCAGCATCCAGGGCTGCTTCGGGGTAGTTCCATGTGTCTTCTCCTTGGGGTTGTCTTACAGGAAGTGAGTCTTGCTAGCTGAAGCAGGAAACTGGCTAAGGCAGCTGCACCCTGGTCTGACCACCAGAAAGCAAGAGACCCGAGAACTAGAAAGGCGAAGCTCACCAAGCCATTTATCCCTCTGCCCTCCAGTTAACCCCACATGTGTATATCGGCCAGATTGGTACAATAAATTAATTACCACACCCACTGAACAGAATACTCAGCTAACTTCTTCCAAGACACACTTATTTGTTCTTTTGGCAATCCATGACACTTTTTTTTAAAGTTTTAAAATTTATTTGTTTGTTACAGTTCCATCTTTTTTTAAAAATTGTTTTATTAGGGGCTCATATAACTCTTATCACAATCCATACATACATCAATTGTGTAAAGCACACCTGTACATCCATTGCCCTCATCATTCTCAAAACATTTGCTCTCCACTTAATTCCCTGGCATCAGGTCCTCATTCCCCCCCCCCACCTCTCCACTCCCTCCTCCCTCATGAGCCCTTGATAATTTATAAATAATTATTCTGTCATACATTTCCCTCTCTGACATCTCCCTTCACCCACTTTTCTCTTGTTCATCCCCCAAGGAGGAGGTCACATGTAGATCCTTGTAATTGGTTCCTTCTTTCTGACCCACTCTCCCTCTACCCTCCCAGTATCGCCACTCACACCGCTGGTCCTGAAGGGATCATCTGACCTGGATTCCCTGTGTTTCCAGTTCCTACTTTGCCAACATCATGGTTCAAACGCCTCCATGTTTCTTTATTCCTCCTCATTCAATGTCAACCTTCCCCGCATATAGGAGGTGATTGCAAATGCTATGGCTTGGTCAGGGACACCTTAGTCCTCAACGCAATACTTTTTGCTTTTCAACACTTTAAAGAATCTTGTGCAGCAGTTCTACCTCATACAGTGCAATCCTTTGATCCGTGACCACTGCTTCCATGAGCATTGATTGTGGATGCAAGCAATACAAAATTCTTGACAACTTCTATCCATCAAATTATCATGATGTTACCTATCGGACTAGTGTGAAGATAGTGGTCTTCTTCACATGGAGGTGTAATTCACACTGGCAGCTGCACTTGTTGTCTTCGTCAGCAAATGATCTAGTCCTCTCCACTTTCAACAGCAAGGTCGGATCATCTGCATGGTGCGGGTTGTTACTGAGCATTTCACCAATCTTCACGCTGCATTCTTCTTCACAGAATACCTCTTTCATGATTCAGCATTCGGATTGAAGAAGTTTGATAAGAAGACAGAAACCTGACTCATGCCTAATATGAAGCCATTCATTATTCCCTTGTTTTGTTTGGGAAACTGTCTCTTGATCCATGTAGAAGTTCCCCATGAGCACAGTGTAGTTTTCTTGGATTCCTGTTCTTCTCATGGCTCTGCATAAGAATTCTGCCAATATCTTCAGTCTGAAATTAATCAAATATGCAGTCAAGGTGCAGACATTATTATTGGCCATCTGAATGCAAGAGTTGGAAACAAAAAGGAATATTAGTTGGAGAATATGGTTTTGGTGATAGAAAAAAGTCTGGATAACAAATGATTGACTATTATAAGACCAATGACTTATCCACTGCACATATACACATGGACTGTTTGCACTACACAGACATCACATTGACTACATGTGTGGGAAGTGTGTGGAAGACTGAATTAACACAGCATCAGCTGCTTCCAAAAGCCAGTGGCCAACGGAATAACAGACCATCATTGGCTCATATGGAAGTTCAGGTTGAAGTTAAATAAAGTTAAAACAGGCAAAATATGAGCATGAGAATAACCCACCCAAGTTTAAAGAATAGTTCAAAAGTAAATTTGATGCATGAAACCCAAGGGAAAGAAGACCCGATGAGCTGCCGGATGCTATCCAAAGTTTCCAGTGGTCTGAGCCTTTGCAGCAGACAGCCTGTTCCTTCTTTCCACTCTGTTCTTAGGCTGGAACCCTCCAGAACCTGTTCACTCTGTGTGACTCTGCTGGGACTTGAGTAACAGTGACGTTGCTGCCAGCATCATGGTAACACAAGCCGCCAAACAATGGCCAACCGAGAGACAAGCAATTGAAACTGTGGCTAGACAGGGCATGTGAAGTAGTTGCCTACATTACAACTGTCAAACATCTGTTACAGACTCAAATAGATGCCATATTATTTTCTATCTGGAAGCATACTGTTTAACTGTGTAGGATTCCATTTATAAACAGCTGCATCCAATCTCAGCTATTATGCTTTGCTTGAAGGTTGTATCATTATTTCACTACATACATCCTTTAAAAAACATTATCTAGTAGTGAACCACAGCTTATAAATGGACCAAAACAATTGTTAGTAATAGCAGCAGCTGTGAGTAGCAATGGAGAAGTACTAAGTTGGAAGTGAAAGAAAAGAGTATTAAACAACATGAAATTAAAGAATGAAAAATATCTGTGAATGCTATTCTTAGCAGTTTAGGCAGATCATGTTAGACTATCACAATTATCTGCAAACACAAACAATAAAATTATCCAAGCTATGAAAGAGTTGATTCCACTGAAAATTTTAAGGCTAATGAAAATACAAGAGGGTACCTATATCAGATATTAAGAAATTGCTAATGATATACATCTCTACAGTTCATATATCTAAAATTAATCTGTTAGTGCGCTATAACAACTATGACTAAGACATGATGTTTGTTTGACATGCTCCAAGAAAAAGTAGGACCAATCTGGTGTTTTCATGGCATCAAAATTACATAGTGTCCTATTCACAGAGCAGGTTTATTTTTAAGCAATTATGGGTGTTTTATGTTTCTCTATATCAAATGTATATAGACATAGAAATGTGTATATATAAATCTTTAAGCATCACAATGAAATGTACAATCACTTCTTAAAATATGACATTTTAATCTCCATTAGAGTTAATAATTTGCCTCAGTTGTTATAATTGCATCATGGGTCACCTGTAGCAGCTATGTCTTCCTTGCCTAAAAATATATTTCTCCTTCTCAATTCAGAGCTTGTCTTTTTTAATTTTCCCCTGAGGCTGCATAGTGTTTAGTGATTGCGTCTTGACTACCTCCCTGGGCACCCTATTAGATTGCCTCATTGACCTCATGACTAAGAATTTCTTCATCTTATCTAGCTTAAGCATTCACTCTTCATGTTTCGGGCCATTACTTCTTGTCTTACTATCTTTAACTATCTTGAGTAATTCATTCCCTCAGGAATTTTAGCTACCCATAAATATATAAAGAAAAAGGCATAGCTCATTGCCTGACAGTTTGTGAAAATTGAGACAACTTTATTCTAGAGATAGAACTACTCTAGGGCATGGGGAGAAATCTGTGGTGAAAGAAAAATTCTCTGATTTGCTGGCCTAAGGCAAGGCCACTAAAATTTTATGTGCACAGCTCCCTGAAGCTATTGTTCACTTATAAAGCAGCTAATGATTTAGTTTGTGATCTTGTCTATTATTGCATTTATTTTCCCTCTGAATTGTCTATTCATCACTAATAATTTTAATTAATATCATGAAAAATTCTATGCCCAATAATGTGAACTCTCAGATGAAATACACCCGTTACATGAAAGACACTGGGAAATAGGATGGGAGCCACACCTGATCTCCTTCGGCTACACAAGGAAGAAGGGGAATCTGACTCTACACCAGCTCAAGGCCAATTGCCATGGGCAGAATCAGACATGCTGCAGCCTTCCATTTTCCTTTAGCCTATTCTGACATCAAACAACCCTCCCATGCTACTTGACTTCCCCGCTGGAGTCAATAATCCATTTCATAGGCTACACAGAACTTACAGACAATTGACATGATTATAGGGGTTTACTAGGCGAGCTGACAAGTTACTAAATTGCAAGGGTATGGTTATTTTGTCTATAGCATGTCTTCTAAGCCATGTTGGACAGTATGCCTCTCAGTTCTCGAACTCTTGCTTCATGGGCCAAGAAGCACACCTGCAGCTTTCCTGTTTCACCTGATGGTTTGGGGGCTTCAGTGTCTTGCGCTGTTACCTTTGTCATCTCAGGCAAGAGTCTCACACATGCTTCCCTGTGCCTGTTCTGTCTTTATGGTCTTGGTATTCCTGTTCCCACTGGTAAGTGACTCATTCAAGCTCAGTAGAATGGCAAAACTGATCAATAACTTCAAGTAGTGTTTCAAACACCCTATTTGCAGGATACCACCCAACCAGTTGGTTAGACTTAAGAAAACATTGGTAGAAGAGCCATAAATATATGACTACCAACTCAAAGGAGAAAGTGAACCATCAGAATAAACCATTACCTATGGAAAAAATTAAATCAAACTTTATGAAGTCTTCTAAAAAGATATAATAACAGGTAAATCTTACTAAACATTTAAGGCAAAACATGATGCTAATTATAATATATTCTGGGAAATAGGAAGAGAGGAAAGACTTATGAACTCATTCTATTGGTTTTTCTATGTTACTATTATTCAAAACCCCAAAACAGATAAATGGAGTACAAAATAGGAAAGTTCAAACCAAGATTTCTAATGGACATAAACACAAAACTCATTAGCAAAATGCTAGCAAGTTACATACAACAACATATACAACAAATGATATACCATGTCTAAGGATTTCCATTACTTGTCTGTCCCTTTGTTGTACGGTGGTGGCTTGATGCTGGAAGCAATGCCACTGGTGTGTCAAATGCCCCCAGACTCACCCAAGGGAATAGGCTTCAGGAGAGATTTCAAACTAAGGACTAAACTGTGAGCTTCAGAGGAATTAGACTCCTAAAATCTGGAGGATAGCATCTCAATAACGAGAGTTACTAAAGAGCTAATGAGTAAAAGCAAACATTGTCAGGGGAAAGGTCAGAAGATGAGCTCTTCTGGCAGGAATGCTCTCAGTATGTAACTGAGGAAGGGTGACTTTCACAAAGTAGCATTGGGCATCATGATGCATATGGAGTAGAGCCTGTGGGAATAAAGCCTTCGGGTATCCCATTTGCTGATGGGACACAATTCAAAATGGAAAGAAGCAACTGTAAACATCAATTAATGATTGGAACTGGGACGGTATGAAACTATGGAAATTGGAAGGAGTCAAAAATTAAATGGAGCCCATAATGACTGGTCTTCTAGGCATTGGGGAGCTGAAGTGAACTGTAATTGGTCATTGTGAATCAGAAAGCCATATGGTTTCCAATGCCTAGAATGATTCAATAAAGAGAGGTAGAGATGCCTTCATCACCAAAAGGACATTTTAAAATCAATTCTGAAGCACAATGCTGTCTGTGATATTATAATGTCTATTATCAGTATACAAGGAAATTTAATCAATACAATTACTATTAATATGTCTGCATCAAACCCCAAATCTGAAGTTGATAAAAAAGATGCAATAAATATGCATTGATAATTATTGGCCATTGGAGTGCAAACATTGGAAACAAAGGGGAATAAGCAGTAGCTAGGAATTGTGGACTTGTTGAAACAACGATGGAGATCACATGAGAAGGGCTTTGCAAACCCAATGAATACTTTGTGGCAGATAGCTTTTCCAACAACACGCATGGACTTTTCCAGGTGGGATACACCGAATGAAGTTGACTACATCGGTGGGAAGAGAAAATGTAGAAGGTTGATATCAGCAGCTAAAAGCAGTACTGAGACCAACTTGTAACAGACCACCAATGGTTCATATGTTAGCTCAGGTTGAAGGAGAAGAAAATTGAAACAACAAGTATAAGAGAGCCAAAACACAACCATGAGTAAATACCACTCAAATTTTGAAAATATCTCAAGAAGTGATTTGGTGAATTGAACTTTAATGACAGAAGATCTGAGGAACTATGCTACGACATAAAGAATATCATTCATGCATAAAGTGAAAGATCATTAAAAAGAAAAGAAAGAATGAAGTGAACAAATCGATGTCAGAAGAGACTCGGAAACTTGCTCCATCTGTTAAGTAGCTAAGGCAAATGAAGAAAAAAAAAAAAGATAAAGTCAAAGAGCTGAACAGAAATTTTCAAAGTGATACTGAAAAAAGATAAAGTGTTTTATAATGAAATGTGTAAAGACTTAGAGTTAGAAAACCAAAAGGGAAGAGCACACAGCATATCTTAAACTAGATGATCCAAAGAAGATATAAATAATACACATACCAAAAAGAACTACGTGATATTCATCCATTTCAAGAGGTAACATATGAGCCAGAAGCAACGGTACTGAAGGACAAAGTCCCAGCTGCACATGACATGGTTTGCTGAAAGGGAGGAGAACCTGGAGCTCTTCTTGATGAAGAGAACGGATTGTAGCTTTCAGCAGGGATTAAAGCACAATCTGAAAAAAATCAAAATCCTCACACCTGGATCAGGAGCTGAAATCATGATAAACAGAAAAGCGATTGAAATTTTTTTTTCTTTAAATCATTTTATTGGGGCTCATACAACTTTTATCACAATCCATATATACATCAATTGAGTAAAGCACCCTTATACATTCGTTGCCCTCATCATTCGCAAAATTTGCCTTCGACTTGGGTTCCTGGAATCAGCTCATTTTCCTTTTTTCCCGCCCCTCTCTCCCCACTTGCCCCTCCCTCACGAACCCTTAATAATTTATAAATTATTATTTCATCTTATCTTACACTGCCCCAGCGTCTCCCTTCACATACTTTCTTTTTTTTTTTATTTTAACAATTTATTGGGGCTGATACAATTCTTTTCACAGTTCATACATATACATACATCAATTGTATAAAGCACATCTGTACAGTCTTTGCCCTAATCATTTTTTTCTCTTTTCTTCTTTTACATTTTATTAGGGACTCAAACAACTCTTACCACAATCCATACATATACATACATCAATTGTATAAAGCACATCCATACATTCCCTGCCCCAATCATTCTCAAGGCATTTGCTCTCCACTTAAGCCCCTTGCATCAGGTCCTCTTTTTTCCCCCCCTCCCTCCCTATTCCCCCCTCCCTCATATGCCCTTGGTAATTTATACCTCGTTATTTTGTCATATCTTGCCCTATCCGGAGTCTCCCTTCCCCCCTTCTCTGCTGTCCCTCTCCCAGGGAAGAGGTCACATGTGGATCCTTGTAATCAGTTCCCCCTTTCCAACCCACTCACCCTCCACTCTCCCAGCATCGTCCCTCACACCTTTGATCCTGAAGGTATCATCCACCCTGGATTCCCTGTACCTCCAACCCTCATATGTACCAGTGTACAGCCTCTGTCCTATCCAGCCCTGCAAGGTAGAATTCGGATCATGGTAGTTGGGGGGAGGAAGCATCCAGGATCTGGGGGAAAGCTGTGTTCTTCATCGATACTACCTCATACCCTAATTAACCCATCTCCTCTCCTAAACCCCTCTATGAGGGGATCTCCAGTGACCGACACTTGGGCCTTGGGTCTCCACTCTGCACTTCCCCCTTCATTTAATATGATATATATACATATATACACATACATATATACATATACACATATATACACATACATACACACACTTATATCTTTTCTTTTTTGCATGATGCCTTATACCTGGTCCCTTGGGCACCTCGTGATCGCACTGGCCGGTGTGCTTCTTCCATGTGGGCTTATTTGCTTCTGAGCTAGATGGCCGCTTATTCACCTTCAAGTCTTTAAGACCCCAGACACTATCTCTTTTGATAGCCGGGCACCATCAGCTTTCTTCACATTTGCTTATGCACCCATTTGTCTTCAGCGATCCTATCATGGAGGTGTGCAGTCAATGATATGATTTTTTGTTCTTTGATGCCTGGTAACTGATCCCTTTGGGACCACTCGATCACACAGGCTGGTATGTTCTTCCATGTGGACTTTGTTGCTTCTGAGCTAGATGGCCGCTTGTTTATCTTCAAGCCTTTAAGACCCCAGTCACTATCTCTTTTGATAGCCGGGCACCATCAGCTTTCTTCACCACATTTACTTGTTCACCCGCGATTGAAATTTTTAAGGAGTTCTTTTGGTCACAGAAGCAGCAGCCAAGTGATCAAATATGACATTGCATTGAGTAAATTTGGTGCACAATGAAGAACTGAAAGGCAAGGATGTTGCTTGAGGATAAAGGTATGCCTACCTGATCCAAGTCATAGTCTTTTCGTTGCCTCATAGGAGTGTGAACATTGGAGATTGACTAGTAAGGCTAAAGAGAAAGCAATACATTTGAACTATGGTGTTGACGAAGAAAGAGAACAAATGTGACTGTGTGGGAGGAAGTAGAGTCAGAACGACTTTTAGAAGCAAAGATGGCAAAACTTCATTGCATGTACTTTGGACATGTTATCAGGAGAGACCGTTCTCTGGAGAACATTATGCTTTATTAAGTGGACCAGCTGTGAGGAAAAAAAAAGAAAAGAAAGGCCCTAGAGAAGTTGAATTGAGCCAGAAGCTGAAACCACTTCACCAGAATACAGACAATTGTGAGGATGGTGTAGGACAGGCTGGTGTTTTGTTCTGTTGTGCTTGGAGTCACTATGAGAGGGAACCAACTAGAAGGTACCTAGTAACAACAAGTAGGAGCTATCCCCAGGCAAGCAGGGTTAGTTTACATTTGAAAGACAATTATTTTAATGTATTACATAGACGCCTCTCCCCAATTGCCATTGAGTTAATTCTCATCCATATTAACTCTATATAGGTTTTCTGAGAGAGCAAATCCTTTCAGAAGTAGAGAGCCTTAGCTTTCACCTGAGTAGTGACGGGTGGGTTTCAACAACCAACCTGTAAGTTAGCAGTCTAACCCTTACCTGAGTGAGCCATTCAGATCTATTAGTGTGTTATGCAACTGGACTGAAGAACAAAAATAGCATGCTCATGTTCTAGACAGAAAATTCCAACGAATCAACAGCAGCAACAAATACCTGGAACTAACAAATAGCTGGAGCAAAGTAGCTGAATACATGGTTAATACTAACATACAAAAGACTATTGCTTTACTTTACTACTAGAATTGGGATGTAAGATTTAAAAAACCACACTATTTACTCTAGAAGATACAGTGAACAACCTAGGGTTGAATATAACAAACTCTGTAGAATGACTAAAGAGGCAACAAAAGTACAGTAGGTTAGGAAAGAAGAACTAATGGAAATAAGAAAGAGGGAAAAAGTGAGAGAGCTGATGTCACATTGTGGTTATTCCAATCATTGAGTATTACAATGGGTATTTGTGGTAGTTACATTATCCGTTGTCAATCTGAGAGGATTAAGAGTGAAAGGGTGGAGTTTAGTCTGTCAATCGGATCATAGCTTAATGGCCGCATGTGGTTGAGCTAAGGAAATAAATGGATGGAGGTGGGACACATGCATAGTCTCTGCAAGACATTCTTGTTGACAAGCCACATGGAGACAGGTTAATGGCAGCTGAGCTTCAGAGGTGGAGAAACCACATGGAGACCCCTGCCAGCGCTGAGATGCTTACACCACCACTGGATCCACAAGACTTTCCACCACTGGCATGGGATCTTCCTGCATTTGGCATCATTGCCTGTGTTTCGTGAGCCTGAAGAGGAATTTATAGATTGGTACTAGACATATGGGCTAATATTGGGTTTATAGACTTGGTCTGGACTGGGCTGGGATGTTTTCTCATTATTTAATTATTCTTATATATACATCTCTTTCTTATACACATATGTGTGTCTCTGGATTTGTTTCTCTAGTCAACCCAGACTAACACAGTATTGCAATGCAAACAAACTGAGTATAGATTATTGAATGGAATACTTATTTGCTCAGTAACTTGTCACCTAATTTACAATTAAATGTTTTCAATGTTTTAAAAATAAAAACAATGATTTAAATACCACTTTACACTATTTGAATGACTCCAGTTAAAATACTGACCATACATAATAGTAGAAATGATGTATGAAAATCATGTATCAATATTGGTTCCTTAATTATAACAAATGACAAATATGACACCAAGATGCAAGATATTGATAACAGGAAAATTTGTGTGTAACTAAATTTTAGATAATATTGTGAAAAATTGGAATTCCAGGACACCTAATTGTTTGACTAAGAAATCTGTAGATAAACCAAAAGACAATCATTGCAAAGAGAAAGGTATAAAGACTAGTCTAATTTAGAAATATTTGTGGCATCCTTATAAGACAGAATAAACTGCCTCTGTGGGTTTCAGAGACTATACATTTTTATGGGAGGAGAAAGCCTTATCTTTTCCCCACAAACCTGCTGGTCCTTTCAAATTACTGAACTTGCAGTTGCAGGCCAATGCATAACTCACGATGCCGCCAGGGTATGTTTCACACTCCACTGCATGGCAGTGAGTTTTCAGAATATTAGGAAAACTGTGTGTCAGGGTTGCATCCTTTCACCATCTTCCTTCAATCTGCATGCTGAAAGCAATCATCTGAGAAGCTGAACTGTGTGAAGAAGAATGGAGCATCATGAGTGGAGGACCACCTATTAACATTCTGCAATATTCATATTATATGCATCCTAGATTTCTCATGGGACAACATGCTAGGCAAAGTGGATGTGAAGCACTCATCAATGACAAACATTCCAGCCTTCAGTGTGGATTACGTCAACAGAAAGAAAGAAAAGTATCTTTACAACTGGAGCAATACGTAGCATCATGATAAATTGAGAGAAGATTGATATTGTCAAGCATTTCATCTTATTTTGACTCACAAAAACACCATAGAGGCAGAATTCAGGAAATTAAATGACATAATGCATTGAACAAATATACAGCAAATGATCTCTTATTAAAACGAATGTATCCCTTTGAGGACAAAGTGCACTTAACCTAAGCTGTGGTATTCTCAGTTATTTCCTTTGAAAGTGGGACAATAAATAATATAGATTGGAGGGAAAATTCGGTGGCTATGAATTATGGTCTGGTATCAAATATCAGACATTTCCATAACTGCCAAAATAGAGAATAAATCTATTTATACAACCAGTATGTTTCTGGGAAGAAAGAAGGCAAAACTTTGGCTCTGTGCTGGGCACATTATCCAGAAGGACCAGTTCCTGGGGAAGGACACATGGTAGGTAACGCGAACGGCCACGGAAACCCAGGAGATCCTCTGTACAGTGGTTCTCAATCTGTGGTCGCGACCCCTTTGGGGGGTCTAAGGACCCTTTCATACGGGTCACCAATTCATAACAGTAGCAAAACACAGGTATGAAGCAGCAACGAAAATAATTTGTGTTTGGGGCTCACCACAACCAGAGGAAGTGTCTGAAAGGGTGGCGGCACGAGGAAGGCGGACAGCCCTGCTCTAAGAGATGGACTGCCCAGGAGCTACCACCATGCGCTCAGGAGGAGAGTGGGACCCCAGACAATGTCTTCCTGCTGTGCACCCAGCGCCTGTGCCTCGGAATTGATTCCAAGGTGCCTCGCAGCACTCTTTCCCCAAGGCAGGCTGTTGTTCGATAGCTACACTGTGATAGTGTCAAAAAGCAATAAATGTATAAATTACGGTACACCATTTCAGCATTTAAAAAGAATCTCTAAGCCACTCAAGGAAATTTTAACTAAGGGTTTCCTCCCTCGCCTAGCTTTCCAGTTTTATTAACTGGGCGGCTAGTAGCTAGAACAAATTGATAGATTTTGCAATGTGAACTTCATGGCTGGAGGCCGCTCTCAGGGAACACATGACTGTGTAAATAGAGTACTTGATTAAGTTGTAACGCCCCAGGGAGCTGCCTGGACCCTGGTTATGTAAATGTAACAGATGGCTAGGCAATGCTGTGTTGTATTAAGACTGGGTTTATTGAAGTCATCTATGATTCTATAAAAGATTTAAAAGAACTATCCAACTTTTTTGAGCCAAATCAGGTATTGATAATAATTTTCTGTCATAAAACTTTTTTGGAATGGGATGGGATTTCTTCAAACTAGCATCCTCAGGAGCAAAGCATTTTCCTAACTGTGCACAAGGTTTTCGCCATGTTCTGAATGTTTTTCACAGTGATCTTTCCTGAGAAATATTTAAAATAATGGCATACCAAAACCAAACCCACTGCTGTCCAATAGATTGCGACTCACAGGTGGCACAGCGAGTTAAGCATTCGACTGCTAACTAAAAGGTTGATGGTTCAAATCCATCAGCCACTAAGGTTACAGAAACCCTATTGAGAGAAACACAATAGCTTGAAATCTTATAGAGCTAGTGAGTGTCCGTCTCCAGGAATTCACAGTGGTCTGAGTTTCGTGGAATTTACAACTCAGGTTCAATTTCAGGAAGCAGCCTCTTCGGCTGCGGTGAAAGCTGTCCTGCTAGAAGGACCGATGAGCAAGTGACACGGATGCTCCCTGTGTCTCCGTGCCACCTCACCTTATATGAAAGTCAGCACAGAGACGACATGGGGCCCAGCCACTTTGGTTAAAGCCAACTGAAACCGTAGCCAGTACAAATAAGAGCCTCTTCTTAAAAACAACTGGTGTTTGGGCATTGTTTTTCCCAATTCAGGCTTCCCTTTCCCACAACACTGTATCACTAACAATGAGTAAGAAACAACCTACTCCATAGCAATTAATTTGGTGTCGGTTTGGGTTTTTGTGTTCTGTAGTGAATGACAGGAAACCATTTTCATTGATTAAATAAGTTACAAGTGAATGCCCTTTGAAATTCAAACACAATGTGTGTTTTCAATAGTTCATATTTAGTGCCCACTTCATTGTTTAAGATAGGTGCTGATATTTCCTAATTAATTTGAGAAGGTTGAAATTATGATTAAACAACAATCAAAAGTAAAAAGTAAAAATCTCAAACCTGGATTCTATTCCAACCCCAAATGATAGTACAGGATAGAGGAGAACTTTTGCTTGGGTTTGACGGGACTTTATGGGAGCAGACAGTCTTACAGGTCTTCTGCACAGTGTCTGTTAGGTTGAAACTACCAAACTTGCAAAGAGCTGACCAATGCTTAATCCATTGAGCCATCAAGGTACCTTTAGAAAGAAAAATTTAAAAGCAAACAAAATTGAGGCACTACTGTACACTGAAGATAATAAAGACTTTAGTACTACAATGTAGTGTCCACACTGAAGTCCTCATCTGGAAAATTCTAATGTTTAATTAATGATCACTTGTTCTTTTCTTTCTTTGTTGGATGGAGGAGTGAAAAATATTAATAAAACAAGCAACAGGGAAAAGTAAATTGTTTGTTTTAATTATGGCTTGCTTGCTATTATTTTGAATTTCAATTGTAGAGGGTTGTATGAAAAGAAATGCCATAGACTAGAATAAGAAAAAAAGCCATAATTTAAGGTGGAAAAATTGACTGTAAATATTCAACAATAAGCTAATTTAACATTTGGAGATATTTCAAATGCCCTAAGAGTCAAATTTATATCTACTTCATGTAGGCACATAGATGCCAATCACTGTCCATGCAGGTAAATTTTATTAGTAGCAGTACTAGCCTGGAAAAAGAAACTGGGTCGTTACATTCATTTACTTGGCCAGACAAAGACTTCTGTCCACTTGTAGGTCACTATAAAATTCTAATGAAATCCTTGGCAAATATACCTGATGAGGAAAGGAATTTAAAAAGCCTTCATTATAAACAGCCACTATTGAATTCTCTACTACAAATAGAATTTAAATTATATATAAAAGTCTCAGGAAACCACATTGTAAGGAGTACCCCATTGATTCTCATCAGGAACATGTGAAAACCATGGTCTAGTGGGCGTCTATATGATTCATAGCTAAAACCCAAAGCATGATTACTTTGACAAGAGTATATTTTATTTTGGATAAATTATATTTTAATAATTAATAATTAAATTATATTTCTTACAATTTAGATAAAGTTTAAGAAAGTAAATTAAAAATATGTAGTTCTTATTTTAATGCTACCTCTTATTTTAGTATCTGCAATCAATTAAAATTTTAAAAATTTAACATTTATTTGGTGGTTCTTGAGACTTTACACAGTAAATCATACCAGGTTAGCTTCTCTAGAGGGGCAAATTGGTGATAATCGATTACATGCAAACATTCTTACTATCCTTTCCTCTTCATTTTTAATCATCATTATTTAATGATCAATTTATTTAAGACTTGCAAATTTTATGGACCTGCTGATCTATGAAAACACTTTCTGCTGAAACTACTCAGTAAAAAGATTGTCATCTGGAGCAAATATTTACAGCACAAGCAAATTCACTGCATGCTATGCAACACTATTTTAAAGAGGGCAAACATTTGTTGTTAGGTGCCACTGTGTCTGTTGCTACCCAAAGCAACTTTATAGACAACAGAACAAAGCACTGCCTGGTCTTGCACCATCCTCGCAATTGTTCTGATACTTGAGCCCGTGGTTGCAGCCCCTGCACCAATCCATCTTGCTAAAGCTTCCTCTTTTTCCCTGCCCCTCTGCTTTACCTAGATGATGTCCTTCTGCAGGACTGGTCTCTTCTAACATGTCCAAAATATGTGAGATGGAGGCCTTAGAGCCTCTGAATGATCATTTTTATTTTAATCATGCCACACTACGGTGTTTTGAGTTCTTTTTTGCCTGTAGAAAGAAAATCAGTTACAAGTAATTGGCAAGTTCTGTGTACTCTAAGAGAGCTCAGGTGGCACAGCTCTCAGCTGGGAACCAGAATACCAACAGTTTTGGACCCACAGCCACTCTGTAGAAGGATGTGTGCATCTTCTTTCCTCAATGATTAAAGTCTTGGAAAGTTTAGGAGCAGTTTTGATCTGCCTGTAGGGTTGCTACTAACTTGGAATGGAATTTATCAGAGTAGGTTTGTGATGGTTGTTGTTATGTTTGGGAAAATGTAAGGTAGTGCTCCACATTTTTGTAATGGTGTGAAGATGAGAAAGACATATGTGTGTATATCTACATGAATATACACATCAACGGAGAACACTGTTTTAACTCTAGCTGCCACCACTTCCAACCACATTTATTGAGTAACTGATAAATGAGTCTTATTACACCCGCAAGAAAATCTGAATTTCTTCTCATTTGTTTTAAAAAATCAATACAAAAAGAAGACAAAGAACTAACCGTCTCTTTAACTGATGCATAGGTATCAGACAAACTCATAAGAAACATTTAGCATCTCATATGATGGCAATGGCCTAAAGCAAAAGATCATGTCAAGTTTTGAATTGCAAGGTCAGCAACTAATATTGCTGTCCAGAAATAATTCTTAAAATAGGAGAGATGTCGCTTCATACAGTATTTATAACTCAGGCTTATAAAAATTATGATTCTAGTAGTCTAGCATGGGATTAAACATCAGAGAGTGAAAGTTTTGGGGTTTTTTTTGGTTTTTTTAGGAGAAACACGTTAAATAAGATATTTAATCTACTGTGTGTTCTAGCATTTCTCATTACTTTAAAACAAACTTGTATTCATATAGATCCATTAAGGCATCAATAAATTTTATGCTTTACACATTTATCTATAAGTGGCACATGCACACAAAAATCCCACTGAATTTAATCTATTACAAATCAACGTGATTCGATATAGGGCTTCCAAGACTATAATCTTTGCAGGAGCAGGTAGCCTCATCTGGCTCCCACAGAACAGCTGATGGGTTTGAACCTCCAAACCTGTGGTTAGTAGTCACTGCTTATCAGAAAACACCACCAGAGCTCCTTACTGTAAGCAGAGGAGCCTACAATTCTTTATCAAAATAATAAAACCCAATTAGAATTAAAGCTTTGTCCCTAAATGTGCTGTGCTTAATTAAAGCTCCTAGTTTTTTTAAAAGATGATAAATCACAATAGATATTTTAGAAGCTAAAGAGTCTTCTTTTTTTTTAAACAGATCTTACTGATTCTTAGCTTATTTCATCATAATATGATATTGCATTTTCTTGGAAATAAATAAGGGAATACTTTTCTAACAAATTTCTTCTCTAGAAATAAAATGGTGACCCTTTTTTCTTGAAATTTACTGAGAAGTTGCACCAAGGGTGTTTTCCAAGTCACATATTATTCAATTCTACTGTGTTTACTTTCATTTGTATTTTAATTAATGGGATCCAGATACCAAAAAAAGTTAACATTAACTAATATTTAGGATTTTGCTTTGGTATCATATTTTTATTAGGGAATGTGTTGTAGGTAATAAAAGAACTAGGTAGAAGCTATGACAATATGAGCTCAGTGTTATTGACATTATTATCAGTCTTGACTAAACAAAAATAGTTTCATACAGGAGGATAGTGAAGTTGTAAAAGGACTAAACATATTTCTGTAAAAAATAATCCCAACACAGTACCGCATAAATAACATGAGAAGATGTAGGAGGAAAACATGAAACTTGAAGAAAGAAGGAAGCAGGGCACTGTGGTAGTTACATCATCTGTTGTCAATGTGAGATCTAAGAGTGAAGGAGTGGAGTTTAGTCTGTCAATCAGGTCGCACCTTGATGACCTCATTTGGAGGCACTAAGGATACAGGACACGCATTCATTACCTGTGTGACATGCTTGCTCACAAGACACATGGAGCTGTGCTAGAGTCCTGGAGCTGAAGGAGCAACATGGAGACCCCTGTCGGTGCTGACATGCCTCTACTGCCACTGGATCCACAAGACTTCCCCACTGGCATGTGATCTTCCTGCATTCAGCCTCATTGCTGGCGTTGCGTGAGTAGAAGAGGAATTTATAGATTGGTATCAGACATATGGGCTAATATCAGACTTATGGACTTTATCTGGACTGGGATGGAATGTTTTCTCAATATTCAATTGCTCTTGATTATAAAGCTCTTTCTTTCTTTCTTTTTAATCATTTTATTAGAGGTTCATACAACTCTCATCACAATCCATACATACATTAATGGTGTAAAGCACATCTGTACATTCATTGCCCTCATCATTCTCAAAACATTCGCTCTCCACTTAAGCCCCTGGCATCAGCTCATCTTTCCCCTTCCCTCCCTGCTCCCCCTCCCTCATGAACCCTTGATAATTTATAAATCATTATTTTGTCATATCCTACACTGTCTGATGTCTCCCTTCACCCATTTTTCTGTTGTCCATCCCACAGGGAGGAGGTTATATGTAGATACTTGCAATCGATTCCCACTTTCCACCACACCCTCCCTCATGAGTGTCTATGAAATTTTTTCTCCAGTCAACCCAGACTAACACAGGGAGTAACATACAGTGCCAATGAGAAGAAAATTTGACAAGTCTTTAAGTCACACCGATTGGCATTTTTTTCTTTTTTTTCTATGAAAACTAATCATTTGTATTCAGATCTGATCATTATAGTTTAGAAAGAATGTTCTTTTTATTATAAAGTGAAATTGCAATTAAAAAGCTTTTTCCTTTCTAAAAAAATCATTGGGGATGCCTTTAGAGCCATATTTTAATAAAAGAGAGAAGGAAAAAAAGCCTACTTTTCTTACCTTTAAATAGATTCTTCCCACATAGTCACCGAGGCAATTTGAAAGCACCAGTAACTTCTAGAATGCTGAGAGATTTGCTCCATTGGTTTTATAAGAATAGTGATGATAAAATTTTCTTGGATTGCAGTTATTTTTAAAGTGCATCCTTAAATTCATTTGAGCCAGTCAATTATACCAAAAAAGAATAGCTCAAAAGATGAGATGGACATTAAAATTTTCAAAGGTGAAATAAAATCAATGAAACATCAGAAAATTAGAAATTTCAGTGCAGAAATTAATTCATTTTTAATTAACCCCTAATTAATATATAACAGACTTTTGAGGTGAATATTAATATTTTTAGAAATGGCTTGAAGTTTCCCTTATATGCCATTCTAGTCCTCAATCAGATTCTTAAAAGACATCAAAATATTATCCAAACATATCTACATTCTCCTACCTAGACTATACCTAGTTCGTCCTTACAATTGCATACAATTGAATTGCATTCTCCCAACCAGATCACACTGTTTCTCTTGACACAACAGGTGTGCACTCCATCCAGATCTTCCAGCACTCACTAATAGAGTTCCTTTTAATCACACCACTGACATGCAATAGCCTGTACTGAGAGAAGAGACCCAAGAAGGAGACATGGAGATAAAACTCTTGAATTGATCACTGTCCAGTCAGATTCCAAAATGATTCTATTTCTTAAGATGAGTGCATGATTATAATTCTTGATATTTTACACCTTTTCAATATATATGTTTTATTATTTTATATCTTATTTTCTTGTCACAAATAAATATGTAACAAAACATTTGGTATTTTAATTTTTTTCACATGTACAATCTAGTGAAATTGTACTCATAATTTTTCATCTATCATCATTATTCATTTTGAGATTTTCCCATCACCCATAACAGAAGCTCCAGTCAAACTTACTGCCCTAGAGTAAATGCTGACTTGTAGTGACTCTAGTGGACAGGGTAGAACTGTCACTTTGAGTTTCCAAGATGGTAACTTTATATTTTCTTTTTTTCCCCTTTTAACAGTTTTATTGAAATCAATCCACGTAGCATACAATTCAATAATTCAATTAGGTCAAAAAAAGTTGTACATTTATTACCACAAACATTTTAGAACATCTTTTTTTCCTTGCACTCAATGTTATTTGTGCAATTATTTTTTTATCTGGAAAAAATATATATAAAACATTCTCCAATTCAGCAACTTCTACATGTATAATTCAGTGCACTCATTACACTATTCATGTTGTATAACCATTACTGATACTCTTTTACACAATACTCCGCTGCCATTAATATTAGCTCAATGCTCCCTTAAGCCAAATCCATTCCTCCTTCATCCATGGTAACCATTGATCAAGTTTGATTTCTTTCTTTCTTTCTTTCTTTCTTTCTTTCTTTCTTTCTTTCTTTCTTTCTTTCTTTCTTTATTTCTTTCTTTCTTTCTTTCTTTCTTTCTTTCTTTCTTTCTTTTTCCTTCCTTTCTTTCTCCCTCTTCTTCTTTCTTTAGTAGTTTCCTTGATATAATATTCACATGCCATATGCTTCCATCATTAAGTCGAGAGAGATGTATGCACATCCTCACCATCAGTTCTAGTGCTCCCTACACCATTCACTGTTTGCTCCTCAAGTCTCCTCACTCTCCATTCCATCCCCACCCCAAACCCTTCAGTCCCCAATAAACCATTGCATCTGTATTGCCTCTATGCATCCCTGACTTCTGTGCCTCATAAACTGGGAAATCTAACAGAAACAATATAAAACCAAATGAAATTGAAATAGAAAGAAGGAAATAATAATAATGATATAAAGCATCAGAACAAAAATTATGAACACTTAATTTGTGAAGGCTATTCGGAACGATGAGGACCCCAAACCCATCTACAGAGTGTCTGCTCAGACAGAGTCACGGGCAGATCCACTCTAGCCCTCGGTGAGTTTGCTAATCAGACTCACGATCAGGCAGAGACCCATGTAAGTTTGGTCATGCTACATCAAACTCGACACTGGGCCAGTTGACCACCCTACAGAAAGTGACTTCAATTGTTCTGGGTCCATGTAGGTATTTCTTACTGGTTGCTTGACAGAAATTTCTTCCCTGGTTTTCTGATCATTGTTGGCGGTCTTTTCCTTCTTACGTATGACCAGTATTTTTGTCTGTATACTATGATGTTTTTACTCTTACCTCTCACCGCCATTTTGTTTTCTATTGTGTTTTCTGGAGGCTCCCAGTAGTGATGCATGGGGGAAGGGGACGCATAATGATAGTAATGAATACAAGGGACAGAGGGACTAGGGGAGGGGGCAGGGAGATGGGAGAGAAAGGGGATTTCTGGAGTAACTACTGAAGGCAGGAGGGAGCGCTGGAAGGGAGTGTGAATACATGAAGCATCTTAAATGCGATTTGATCAGCGGGAAGGGGTGCTACAAAAGTGATGTGAGAATGATTGTCTAACTCACTGCGATATGATTGAATGATTATACAATTGAACTATATTATGTGTGAATTACTTGCAAATAAAATTGCTGAAAAAAAGGGAAAATGAAAAAACTTTGAAGTTAACAGAATCAAACTACCTGTTTCTATTAGTTTCTGCATTCAAATAAAAATATAATAATATTTTAAAAAGAAGATCACCAATAATATTTTAAAAGCCAGAGAAGAAATTTCTGTCATGAAACAAACCAGAAATACTTGAGACTAGAGCAAATTCACGTCAGGTCAAGGGGAAGGTCAACTGACCAAGTATATAATACTGTGGTTCAATCCACCATAATCAAGTTTACAAATAAACGCTGTCTGATTTAAGTCTCTTCCCTGTAGCTAGAGGGGATCTGCCAAAGGCTTTATCTGACTAGATAGGAATTTTGGGTTCACACTGACCTCCATAGCCTTCTATAAATTGGGTGTTCACAATGTAAGCTCTGATACATTTCCCTTCATCATATTTGGATTTTGTTATTATCATCTTTCAATCACACAGGCTGGTGTGCTTCTTCAATATGAAGCTAGTTGATGCTTCACTTAGTTGGCTGTTTGTTTAAATACAAGCCTTTAAGAACCCAGACATTATTCCAATTAATAGCCTGGCACCATCTACTTCTTCACCACACTGTACTGTAACACACTTATCATCAGTAATTTTTCATGAAGGCAAGTTTCAAGCAGAGGCATGTTAAAGAACTAACTGTTCTTGGTTAGTGACTAGTATGAAGTGGGAGCTTAGGCTAGGCTAGGACTGACTCTGGTTTACTCTGGTGGTCATATTATGACAAAAGTCAAGACAAAACAAAACAAAAATGAACTAAAAACAAAAGAAATAAAAAAGGAAAACATTGTCAGTCATCTGCCTGGGTATAAGATGGTTGCATGGATAACATGAATAATTTATCCAATGGCATGGAATTTAAGATACTGTTGATATGAGGAGTTTATGTGAGTATAGTCAAGCTATGAGCTGCAATTCATGATTTTTTGTTTTGTGCAGATTAATTTCTTAATTGATTGAACTCTATTTACACTGAGCATGGGAGTTGGTGTCAGGGGAAACTTTTTTGTACTATTTTGTACAAGAGTAGATCATTTCCTATCAGGATAATACCTGTCATTTTAATGCAAGGAGAGCATTGAGGTACTAAATATATGTTGGTTTGAGGTCCCCTTTCATTGACCTCTCACTACGCCAGGGGGTCCCACCCAAGATCCAATGACCACCATTTCCATAGTCTTGGGGTTGCTCTTTCTGCTTCCTCTCCCAGCCGGGTATATCAGTCCGCCTTTAATAAAATTATTTGTTGCAGTAGGACACGGGATTGGTGGAATGGAATGTTTATGCCTTCAGCTCTCATTCAGTCACTGCCATCAAGTTGATGGTGACTCATAATAACTCTATAGAACTGGGTACAACGGATCCTGTGAAATTCTGAGACTATAACTCCTTGGGGGTGTAGGAACCCTCATTTTTCTCCCATCGAGTGGCTGGTGGGTTCAAGTTGCTGACATTGCAGCTAGCAGCTAACTGCATAACCACGACGTAACTGGGGATCCATCTGTTCTAGTTCCTGAAAAATACAGAAAGAATTGTATTTAGAAAATAGCTGAGTGTCTATTAGCAACTGTTATTGGGTACAGTGACCCCGAAGGAGGAAACTAGTGAGTTCAGTTCAGCAGAATAGGAATTTAAGGTGTAGAGTAAAAACCCAACAGAATCCCAGGAAAGTCTGTGAAACACTCTCCTGGAATAAACGAATACACTGTGCTGAAAAGCTGGTCTGATAGTTGACTGTGGGGCCAATGGAATTAGAGAACAAATATAAACAAACAAACAAATAAATAAATCCTCAGCCCCAGCAGTACTTCTGTACTGCAGTCCAGGCCTGGATATGTGAATGATAGTAGCCTGATACTATTAGAAACAAACTATAATCTTGAACTCTGAGTTGGAAGTGCCCTCCCCACTTAAAAGAAGAGTAGAATGTTGCTGCCCATTGTTACTGTTTCTGGTCTTGTTGTCAAGTGCAGTAGTGTTGCTTCTGACTCATAGAGACCCTACATATACACAGTAAGGCTCTACCCAGTCCTGTAACCTTTATAACAATTATTTTTATTTTTTAGCTCATTTGTGTTACACTGGGCTTTCTAAAGAAACAAAATCAGTGACACTCATCTATGGATAAGAAAGAAATTTATATCAAGAAGTAATTTTATATCAAGGAAACCTTCTGACCCAGTCCAACTCTAAATCATGTGTCCAATGCTACCTGGAATCCTGGTCAGACTCGCATTGCTACAGGCCAATGATACAGAAGGGTACAGTGGGAAGCAGGGAGATGATAGGCCCATGGGTACAGAATTGCATGTATCCAACGTCAGTAGGACCTCGGCAGGGACAAACAGCTCACAGGGTTGGTGGCCCACTTTGGGCCACCCCTGAAACAGACACAAATTCCAGTCAAGTAAGAAGACAAAGGGCAAGAAAGACACAATTCTCACTATCTCTCTTGTAAATAAGGCTACACCCCCAAGTATGCATCCCCAGGCTACCACTTGATTGACAGGTTGAACTCCACCCTTCTTCTACATAGGTACCATGAAGTTTACATGCAGTTTAACTAACGGCGACCACTCCTTGTCAACTTTACACTTGTACAAAAGTCTTTAATCATGCATACTCTCAAAAATACATAAATAATAAGATGACATCTGCTCCTAATAGGCTACAACTAAAACACCTACAACTGAAATAAACCAATACTACTTATTTTATAAGTGAACAAAATGAAAATATTATATGCCTAACATCTGCAGTTCTGTGAACACCTGTAGCTGATTCCTCTAATCTTATGAACATCTTCCCTCCCACCCTCTCTTCCTTGGAGGTGTAGGGAGAGTAACTGTTCCGTAGGTATCATCCCTTGTTGTACTTCTCTAATAATAAAAGTAACTACCTCCTCCCAGCTGGGGTATCTAATTTCGAACCTGTCTATGTCTGTCAACTAATGCTCTGAGGAGACAAGCATTTTCTTTGATGTGAAAAAATCTTCATTCTAGTGGGAACTTTGAAATTTGCCTCCATAAGCCATGTCAAATCTAAGGCAGGCAAACCGTCAAATAAGTCAGCACTGTGAACCGGCTCACAGCATCAATTATATTCTTTCTGAGGAGTATTTTGTCCATACTTCTTCCAAGCGAGCTTCAATGTTGCTTAGGGAGGCATTAAATATTCTTATCACAGGTATTTCCCTTACACACTGATGGGTTTTTTTCCTCAAATTTGACACATTTTCCATTCTCTGCTTCTACACTAATAACGGGGATTATCAACAAGGGCCTGCTATGAGCAGCAATATATTATTTACCCAAATGCCGAGACACTGATTAGGATAGACCCACAAGGGAGCGCGGGATCCCACTGAGGTGCAAAGTGTTATGAGGTCAACCCTAGCCCCAGTGTCAGCGGACTCAGCACAGGCACCCGAACCCAAACCAAACTCCCTGCCGCGTAGTCATGCCAAGACATAGCAGCCACATGCCTCAAAACACAACGCCAGCTCTGCTTCCAAATGGTCATCATCTGGGGAAAAATCATGGAGCTGTTCTAACGCACATCCATGAGTTGACCATGCTTTGGAATAGACTTGCTGTCAACTAATAACACTGGGAAGCACATCTCGGCCTAGCTGTTGAGGGATTTGTACAGGTGGCAGAATATATGGTTAACCAGGGAAGGTGATGTGGGGGGTTCTTTTGTGACTTCATGTGTAGTACACGGAAAGCTCAAGCTGCCATACATAATTGCAAGATGAATCCATGAAACCTGGAAACACTGGCTTACATGAAGGTAAAGGGTGACATAGACTTTGTGTAAGAAGCCTGTTGTAGAAGAAGTCGAATAATTCAGAAAGCTGCTCATGCTAAAATGGACCTATTACCTAATTGCAGCAGCAGGCCATGATGTCTGAGAGAATACAAAATCTTCGTGTCACTAAGATCATAAGGACCATGCTATCGTGAGGCCCCAGCACCTTTGGCTGAGTCGCTGATGGATGTCCCTTAGAGGCCCAGGTGTGTGGTGAACTCAGTCACATGGGCTCATGGTGGCAACCGTGTTTGGTGGAATTGTGAAATTGCAGGGGCCAAGTGGCAGCATTTAACTACAGAAGCAACACTGGGGTCATTACTGCACCTCTGACCCAATTGCAAGTATGTGACTTTGATCCTCGGAGACTAGAGCTAGTGATTAATGCACACAATCCGGCATTTGAAAGCATGGAGTATGTTGTTTAACGTACAACTGACCACAATCTCAAAGGTGAATAGGCAGTTCGCAGTAGTGACCAGGAGGGAAACCCTGCCTGCCTCTCAGAGAGATGCCAGAGCCCTGTGTGTCTCACCTTCCCGTCACACAGACAGAAAGGGAGCGCAAACAAGTGGAAGCCTTAACAGGCTAGTCATGTCGATGGCATCCATTGAGGTGGGCTCTGCAATACAGATGCCGTATGTTTCATTAAAAACAAACCAAACCCCTCCTGATGCCTCATCTCTGAGACCTGCATAGTGGTTTGAGTGGCTTAAATATAAAGAGGCGGAAAGTAAAGTTGAAATGGACTCGGGGACCCAAGTGACAAATTCATCTCAAACTAAAGAGAAAAGGAATGTATGCGAGCGTAAGCAACGAACTGGAAACACGAGAGCACTTTCAAGATCCACTGAATGTGGATTGGGTGCTGACATGGAAACTGGAAGGAACACAGCACCATTTACAGTACTCTCTTAGAACCAGGTGACCCAGAAGCCAGCAGACAATGGAGCTCGGCCCTGAATCCTTCTCAGCCGAGGCCCAACGGGTTCATGAAACCCTTTGTAGTTATTTTCCAGTTTCATGGGAACATAACTGAGATATTAATATTTAAAATCTGGAAAGTGATCTTATGGATCCTCTAACCTCTGACTGAAGAACATTATGGTAGAAAAGACCAAGTGGCTGCTCTTGAAAATCATGCTTCTTCACCTCAATCTTAATCCTCCAACTTCCTCATTCATCCTTTAGGCAAGATAGTAAATAAAAAACAATATAGTATTCTGCATTGCATGGTTTCATTCTCAAAGACCTAGGTAATACAGAGTTAGTTTTCTTTATCATATTCCCCATTAATTAACTGATATAAACAAACCCAGACATAGCATGGAGATTTAGGCAAGCATTCTACACATTTAACCAGTGGTATCCTGATTTCAGTTTCTACTAGATATTATTTCTTTGCTAGAATATCCAAAATAGTCACTTCCTATTGGTATAAAAATATATATGAAGTGAATCATTTTTATTTCCAATATACATCAGGAAAAGTATCAAAACTAATTTGAATCATTGTGGGAAGGACAGCAGTACACATTCATTGTCTTGCCCCAGAGTTATGCTAACTCACTCGGTTTCTGTCTGAATGTAGCCCAGGGGTTTCTTGATTGTTTTGACATTCTGCAAATAGCAGGATGTCAACTATTTTGATAACACTCTAATAATTGGATCTAGTAAACAGATGGTGGTAAGTAGTCTGGATGTAGTGTTTTCATCGTGTCCTGCATTACAAGAAGCTACTGTCCTGACTGAACCTTCAAATTACCTTTTAAAAGGCACAACTTATGAGCCAATTTGAGAACGACATCATGCAGTTTAGACTTCCCACCATTAACTGGTTTAGGACTCTGTATCTCCTAGGTCAGTAGAAACAGTGGGCTCTTTTACTTTAATTACTAGTTAAACTTTGGGGAAATGTGTCTTTCAGTCTTTGTAACTTAATACTTTTCTGAATTAGAGATCCTGGTCCTCAGTCATGGGAAGATACACCTATGTAGCAGAGGACACAATATGGATTATGTCTGGTAACTCAGAGCTCCTCACACTGGTACACTGACACACTAAAAATGGGTATGTTGCACACTGATGAGTATCATTGACTCTGTTTATATAAGGTTATGATGTTTGCCTATGTAATGAAATCATGAAATAGTTTAGTGAAAACTTGGATTGATGCAACATCATTTCCATCTCTGCTGATGGAATCGCAAATGTAAAATTATAACAACTACATTCTAAAAGAGCACAGTATCAAATCAGGATCAGGTACCTCAAGAAGAGACTACTTCACTAAACAATGAAAATGACCAAAACTGAGGGTATGCTAAATCAAATGGGAGAGACCCAGGAATATAAATCAATTATAGCCTCAGAAATAAGAACAGCATGAGAAGTGTAACTTCTCCTGACCCATTATACTATTGTTAACATTTTTTTACCTTGAAAACTTTACTAATTGCAATGTAAATAACAATTAGAGAAAAATGAATTTAATATGGTGCACATATTACTGAAAGTGAAAACAAAGAACTGTTACTGCCTAGTCTCATATTCACTTCAATGTTGCATGATCTGCTCTTAGAAATTGATGACTTCATAAAATTTCATCTGGCCCCATTAAGAGAATTTGTTGTTGGCTAATCCATGCCAGATTTTAACCAAATTCAAACCAAATTCACTGCCATCACGTGGATGCTGGCTCACAGTGACCCTTCTAGGACAGGGCAGAACCACTCAGCAAGCTCCCGAGGCTGGAAATACTTCCAGGAGCAGAAATCTCTTTCCTCTGCAGAGCAGCTGGAAGCCTCAAACTTTACGGTTAACAGCCCAGCCTATAATACCTTGATGCTACTACCAGGCTCCCTCCAAATGAGAAGCAGCATGCTAAATGCTCTCAACTGCAACGTGAATCTAGTGATAAAAGCTGATATAATTATACACACTACCTTAGGACAAGTCTGGGGTGTGTTCTACTCTGTAGACATGAAGCAGCTAGTGCAACTAAAAGGCATATTACCATTAATGTAGCAATATGCACTTATTTTTCCTTTTTGATCTTTATTTGCATTTATATGCTTCTGTCTATATTTGGGGGAGCTTAGTTTAAGAATCAATGCATACACTCAAATATATTTCCTATGTTTTTATATAAATAAAAAATAATTAACACGCATAAACACAGCATCCACAAGCTATTATCCTGTTAAAATCCTGGACTGAACTCTGAGAAGAACAGTGTAGAATTGAACCCTGATTGAAAAACAGAATAATGATAATAACTTACAAGGGCATATGATTCTGGATATAATAAAATAAAATTTTGACTTGAATATTTTACAAGATTTCATTACAGATAAATTTTACCTAATCAGGCATTTGGGGGAAATTTGTATAACTTATTTTATCTTTCTGTAACCATTAATTTATGCTTTTTAATGATTTTTATATTTCATAACATTTCTGGTCTACTCTGGCAAAACCTTCTGAGTAGACCCATTGCGATCACAGTGCCTTGGTTGTCGGGTGTTGCTGTAACAGAAAGAGCACGGGGGATGGTTTTGCCGATAGAAATGCATTTCACCACGATCAAGGAGGCAAGAAGTCCAAATTCAGGTTCAAGGTCTAGGGGGAGGCTTTCTTTCTCAGTTAACTTTGGAAGTTAGGTCCTGGTCTCTACAGAGTCCTCATCAAAATCCACACCATTTGGTAATTTTCTCTCTCTCTCTCTCTGAGTTTTCTAAAGTGAATTTAATCTCTTTTGTATCCCAAGAATTTGACTCATCATGATGGTTAGAGTCTATGTGAACTAGACACTCCTGTGGAAAAGTAGGACAGAGCCCAAGCTATCAATTACATCACAGTCTGATCACCCCTCCTTGGGGGTTGGGCCTCTGGGATAACAGAGAGACAACAGATAAAGCCCAGTCCTCATTGATCCTTTGCCTTTTTCTGGAGCTGGATCCTGTTTTGTTTTGTCCATCTCTCATTCTATAGCCTGTTGATGCCAGGAGCTGACAGCAGGCTACTGACTATGGATTCATTCGATCTTGGATCCATTTCCTGCAAATCCACTCATCTGTACTGCCCCCACCCCAAGCCCCCTGCACTTTATCTTCCTGCTTCCTGTTCATTGGTACCACTGGTTTTGTTTCTCTAAAGACCCAACCTCACACATTTGATATTGGGAGGGGTTTTAAAGAAGGAAACTCATAAGAATGAATTTTCTAAGTTGACTCTCAGATCAAATTAGGACCTAAATACACTGGGAACTCAGTCCTCTGTCTCTGTAACTACAGATAAATTGATCATCGTCCGAAGGCACTCTGCTCATCCCATTGCATGATGCCAAATCTAATACATAAACTAGCACCAGCAATAGATTAAGTGTTGATGAAAAATGAGGCTCTGGGTCAGTTTGTGTTTCAGATCTTTCCACAACCTTTCTCAGAAGAGAAGTGCAGGGAAGCTTGTCAGTTGGTACCTCTTAAAACAGACATAGGCAGCGACTGCTCGAACCCTCACGTTGGATCCTTGAAATATGAAATCCTCCTCTGATGATATGGAAGCCCAACTGCTGGCCATTCGATCTGCCTCTGTCTAGGAAAAAACAAATAAACCCAAATCACACTGCATTCCGGGAGGGATTTCTGAGATTTGTGCCACTATCAGGGACTGGCAGGATAAAGATGTTTGATTCCCACAATATCCCTATTGAACTTGCCTATTTGGCCTGTGTGAACATTAGGTAGATCTTGGCAAATGGCAGTAGAGCATCCTCTACTTAACCAGATGGCGACTCCAGTTACAGCTGCTGTCCCAGATGTGGTTTCATTGCTTGAGCAAATTAATAACTCTCCTGGTATCTGATATGTAGCTATTGATCTGGCCAATGCTCTTTTCTCCATTCCTCTTCCAGTGGGCCGCCAGAAGCAGTTTGTTTTCAGTTGAAAGGGAAACAACAAACTTTTGGAACTCTCTTTCAGGCTTAAGTCAAATCAGCACAGCTAGGCCACAATTTAATCCACAGACTATGCCCTCACATTACAAACATCACTGGAGAGAGAAAGCACATTTAAAGAGTTGTCTGGATGAGGGAAGGGAGCTGGGGCATTTGCCCCCAGATGCAAGTTCAAAGTGCCACCAGGAAATTTGCCACAGCTATTACTTCACGCCATTGAGTGGGTTCTGACCCACTGCAACTTCACACATGACAGAAAAGCACATTGTTCAGTCTGCACCACCCTCCCGAGTGCTCCCAGGCTTGATACTATTGCTGCAGCCATGGAGTCATCCACCTCCTTGAGGGACTTCTTTTACTCACTGCCCCTCTGCTTCACCAAACATGATGGCGTTGGTAGTTAACTCATTTGTTGTCAATTTGAGACTTAAGAGTGATGTTTAGCCTATCAATCAGGTCACGGCTTGATGACCTCATGTGGAGCCACAAAGGAGATAAAATAGCTCACTGGAGGTGGGACACAGGCTCACTACCTGTGAGATATTCCTGTTCAAAAGACACATGGAGCTATGCTGGAACCCTAGAGCTGAAGGAGCCACGTGGAGGCCCCTGCCAGCACTTAGATGCCTCTACCACATCCTGGAACCATAAGACTTTCCACTCACTGGCCTGTGATCTTCCTGCATGCAGCATCTTTGCATGCGTTATGTGAGTCTGAAGAAGATTCTAAAGACTGGTATCAGACATAGGAGATAACGTAGCTGATTTACTTTACACAATGTGACTTTTGATTTCTTGACTGATACTTTCATAAGCATTGACTGTGGATACAAACAAGACTATATCTTTGAGAATTTCAACCTTTTTCTCTGTTTATCATCATGTTGCTTATTTTTCCACTTGAGAGGATTTTGGTCTTTCTGAGTTATAATTTATACTGAAAGCTGAAATCCTCACTTTCAGTAAGCAAAGTTGTGTCATCTACAAATAGCAGATTGCTAATTTCAGCTGTTAATTACCCTTCCACAAATCCTGATGCCACACTCTTCTTCATATGAGGCAAAGGCTCCTCTGATGGTATCCCTGGCATATAAATTGAATAAATATAATGAGAGGATACAACCCTGATGCACATCTTTTTTAATAAATCATTTTATTGGGGGCTCGTACAACTCTTATCACAATCTGTACATACATACATTGTGTCAAACACATTTGTACATTTGTTGCCATCATCATTTTCAAAACATTTTCTTTCTATTTGAGCCCTTGGTATCAGCTCCTCATTTCCCCCCCTCTCCCCACCACACCTCCCTCATGAGCCCTTGATAATTTGTAGTTTATTATTACTATAATTGTAGTTTATTATTATTTTTCCATGTCTTACACTGACCGATGTCTCTCTTCAACCACTTTTCTGTTGTCCATCCCCCTGTAAGGGGGCTATAGGTAGATCATTGTGCTCGGTTCCCCCTCTCTTGCCCCACCTTCCTCTTCCCCTCTGGAAATGGCTACTCAGAGGAGTTTATCTGTCCTGGATTCCCTGTAATTCCAGCTCTTAATGTACTCATGTACATGTTCTGGTCTAGCAAGATTTTTAAGGTTGAATTGGTTTCATAATGGGAGGGGGTGGTGCATAGGAAGCATTAAATTACTAGAGGAAAGTTGTATGTTTCATCATTGTTATACCACACCCTAACTGGCTCATCTCCTCCCCACAATCCTTCTGTAAGGGGATGTCCAGTTGCCTACAGATGGGCTTTGGATCTCCACTTCTCACTTCCTCTCATTCACAATGATATGATTTTTTGTTTGGGGTTTTGATGCTTGATATCTGATCCTATTGACACCTCATGATCACACAGGCTGGTGTGTTTCTTCCATATATGTTTTGTATTCTTAACATCTTTTTTAATGCTTTCTGGAATCTTTCATTATTTTAATATTGTAACTTAAGTCTAGAGCATTTTAAAAATTATTTCAGTTAAAATATCCTGAAAATATTCTTCACTTTAGTTTTCTTACTCTAGTATTTGCACATTTTGTTATATTTTGGCTTTGTCTTCTTAAGCTGCCCTTTGAAATTTTCTATCCAACTCTTTAACTTCCTCTTTTCTTCTATTTGCTTTAGCTACTCTGTGATCACAAGCAATTTCAGGGTCTCTTCTGACACCCATATTGATCTTTCTTTTCTATCCTATCTTCTTCATGACCTTTTGCTTTCTCCATGAATGATGATTTCGATGTCCTCTCACAGCTCACCAAGTCTTCTATCAAGAGTGTTCAGTGCATCAAACCTGTCCTTTGGATGTCCTGTAAATTCATGAGGGAAAGAGTCAAAGTTGTAGTTTGATTCTCATGGACTTATTTTACTTTTCTTCAGCCTTATCCTGAACTTACATGTGAATAATTGATGATATGTTCCACAGTAAGCTCCTTGTCTGCTTTTATCTGCTGATATTCAGAATGTCAGTGTCTCTTCCCACAGTTGTATTCAATTGATGTCTAAAGCATTCAATCTGGAGAAATCCACATAGACAGTCACTTTTTGTATTGATGATACATTTGTACGAACACATCATTGTTCTTGCAAAACTCAATCATGTGATTTCTAGCTTTGTTTCTAAAACCAAGAGTCTATTTTCCAATGACTATTCCTTTCACGTTGTTTCAAACTTTTGTGTATTTACCAGTGCATTTTGATGGCTTGCTTGATTAATAGCCAATTGAAGACATTGATAGAACACTTTAATATCTTCATCACTAGTTTTGTGGTTTGTCCATAAATTTAGATAAGTTATATTGATTGGATTTCCTTCGAGGTAGATAGGCATAATCCTATCATGGATAGGATTGTACTTCAAAATTGATTTTGCAATATCCTTTTAGACAGTGAATGCACCATCATTCCTCCTTCCTCCTGATTGTTTCATTCCCAGCATAGTAAATCGTGTCATTTTCTAATGCTAAGTGACCAATACCAGTACATTTCAGGACACTAATGCCTAGAATATTGATTTTTGTATGTTCCATTTCAATTTTGATAACTTTGCATTTTCCTAGATTCATGCTTTGCACATTTAAAGTTCTTATCTTCAAGTTCTCAGCTGCTGTTTGCAGCTTTTTCTCCTTACATTGAGTCATGCTCCACCCATTAATGAAGACCGCTACAGATCTACTCTCACAGACTTTACTCCATCCAAGTCATGACAGTCAACTGCACAGCGAGAAAGCAGCTTCTCCTCAGTCACATTTTGGATGCATCATCTGGTTTTATCTCCAGTGATGATCTACTTCAATGCATTAGGCCTTTAGTGTTGGACAAAGTTTTGTAGCCATGCATATATTTTTCGGGGGCTACTTCTCCAAAGTGGGCAGCCAATTCCTTCTTCGTTGCTTATTCTTAGACTGGAAGCGCTGCTGAAGCCTTTACAATTTGGGTGACTCTGATGGCATTTAAAATACCAGTGAGATAGCTTCCAGCATCACAGCAACATGCATGGCACTCTGCATGACAAACTGACAGACACACAGTGACAAGAAGATACCCAGAAGGACATTACCCACTCTGACGTCCATAGCTGCAAAAGCTGAACAAGATGGGTGAAGATCTGTCTGTTGACCCATCACCATGATCAACATCTAGCCAACTTGAAATTGGGGATATGAAGGGTCACAACTGAAATATTACCATTGGATGCTCATAATGGGGGTAATGCAACTCATTTTTTGTCCTGGAATGGTGAAATTGGAGCAGAGGATGCAACCTAGAGTTCAGCCTGGCCATACCCTAGATTTTTTAGGACAGCAGTTCTCAAACTGTGGGTCACAACCCCTTTGGGGCTCATATGACCCTTTCACAGAGGTCGCCCAATTCATAACAGTAACAAATTGACCGTTATGAAGTAGCAACACAAATAAATTTATGGTTTTGGGTGGTCAGCACAACATGAGGGACTGTATTAAATGGTGGCAGCGGTGGTATTTTAAATGCCAGCAGAGAACCACTGTTTTAAGATCTTGTGTAGGAATATATTCAAAGATCCAAGTTTATCACTTAGAAGCTCTATGTTTCACAAACATTTGAATCTCATTCAGACAAGTTATTTTCTATGGTATGCAATGCCCTCTCCATTATTCAACCACACGTTTATAATTTTCTTTTAAATCCCTTTTAAACAGAGTACTTTAAATCACCAGAATCACAGGTCAGTTCACATGTGGTGCAACATCCTGTTGCTGGAACCTCTGAGATCTCTAAGACATTAGAGACCTCCTCCTTAAAGCTCCTCACTTCACTGGAGGCACAGTGCAGGAATTCTGCCCCATCTGATCCCACCACTCCAAGGCAAACACTAAGGGCATGTAACAGAACAGCAATTAAGTCCCCAGGGAATACTAAAAATAGACTTTGGGTCAAGGGCTTGTCACCCCGAAAGACTCAACTGGAAAACACTACTAAAGGCCAACAAACAATCCTTGAACGAATTACAATCTTTTCGTTCTTGTTGTTGTGGGTTTGTTTTTTTTGTTTGTTTGTTTGCTTTTTTTGTCATTAGGTTGGTGGTGGTGGTGGTGTTTTGTTTTATTTTGTTACTTGGTTTTGCTATGTCTTGTTTTTGTGCAGAATATTATCTCCACAGGTCTGTCTAAATAAGATAGGCTGGATGAAAAATGTGGAGGAAAAAACAATAGGACTGACAGCTCCGGGGAAACATGGGAGAGGGGGAGATGGGGGTGAAAGGAAGTGGTGTTAATAAACCCAGGAACAAGGGAATAACAAGAGATCCAAATCAGAGGTGAGGAAGGTATAGGAGACCTGGTATGGTGTGATCAAGGATAAAGTCACTTATAGGAATTACTGTAACCCAAATGAAGGCTGAACATGATAGTGGGACAAGAGCAAAGTAAAAGGAAATAGAAGAAAGAGCTAGGAGACAAGGGGCATTTACAGAGGTCTAAATAAAGGCATGTACATATGTAAATATATTTATATATGAGTATGGGGAAATAGATTTATGTGCATATATTTTAGGTCTAGTATTAAGGTAGCAGATGGATATTGGGCCTCCACTCAAGTACTCCCTCGAGGCAAGAATTCTTTGTCCTATAAACTGGCATTTCATGGTGCTCACCTTCTGGACACAATCGCTGAAGACATATGTGTGCATAAGCAAATATAGTGAAGAAAGCTGATGGTGCCCAGCTATCAAAAGAGATAGAGTCTAGGCAGGGTCTTAAAGGCTTGAAGATAAACAAGCGACCATCTAGCTCAAAAGCAACAAAGCCTACATGAAGGAAGCACATCAGCCTGTGTGATCACGTGGTGTTGAAGGGATCAGGTATCATGCATCAAAGAACAAAAAAATCATATCATTATGAATGAGGGGGGAAGTGTGGAGTGGACACCCAAAGCCTATCTGTAGGCAATTGGACATCCCTTTACACAAGGGTCACAGTAAGGAGACAAGCCAGTCAGGGCGTGGAGTAGCAATGATGAAACATACAACTTTCCTCTAGTTTCTAAATGCTTCCTCCACCCAACCACTCCCACTATGATCATCCCAATTCTACCTTAAAAATATTGCTAGACCAGAGGATGTACACTGGTACAAATAGGAACTGGAAACACATGGAATCCAGGGAGGATGATCCCTTCAGGACCAGTGGTGAGAGTGGCCATACCTGCAGGGTAAAGAGAGGTTGGGTGAAGGGGGAACCGATTACAAGGATCTACATATAACCTCCTCCCTCGGGGATGGACAACAGAAAAGTGGGTGAAGTGAGACATCGGGCAGTGTAATACATGACAAAATAATAATAATTTGTAAATTATCAAGGGTTCATAAGGGAGAGGGGAATGGGGAGAGAGAGGGGAAATGAGCTGATGCCAAGGGCTTAAATGGAGAGCAAATGTTTTGAGAATGATGAGGGCAATGAATGTACAAATGTGCTTTATACAATTGATGTATGTATGGATTGTGATAGGAGTTGTATGAGCCCCCAATAAAATGATTTTTTTAAAAACCTCCTCACTTCATTTTGTCATCACTTTTGATATCAATAATTCTATCAAAATTATATTCAAGGCAATCTAGGGTTTCACCATTAGATATCTCAAAATGCTTCTCATATCTATCAATTAATTAATTTTAAAACTACTCCAAATAGTAATTTTTTACTAGAACAGGACCCCACTCGTCTAGTGCTAAATTTGGACTTAACTATATAGTGCTGCTATAAGAGAGATATCGTGAATGGATGACTTGGACAACCTGAAATTTATTTCCTCACAGTTTAGGATCTAGAATACAAACTTCCTAATGCCGTGACCCTTTAATACAGTTCCTCATGTTGTCGTGACCCCCAAATATAAATTTTTTGTCATTGCTACTTCTTAACTGTCATTGTGCTACTGTTATGAATTGAGCAACCCCTGTGAAAGGGCCGTCTGACCCCAACAGGCATGGTGACCCAGAAGTTGAGACTCGCTGGTCTAAGGAAAGTCTTTCTCTCTGTAGACTCCACAGGAAGATCCTTGTCGCATGTGACCTGGCACTTCTATTTTCCATCTCTCTTGACAGGTTGCATTTATTCTCTCTTATATCTCAAAAACAAAAAGAGGCTGAATAAAACTTCACTCAACATTAATCTTGTTTCATTACCGTAACAAAGATAGTTTCTTAAGAAATTAAGATTTAGAATACTTATTTTTAGGGGCAAGAGTCCATCTTTGCATGACAACAATACATATTTTTCGATAGTTATATTTATCGAGATATATGCAAACTAACTGACTGCACATCAGTTGTGATTTATTTAATTACAACTTAGGTTGAATCAGGCACATCAGTTATAGGAGTGATAGAATATTAGAGAGAAAGTTCATTCAAAAAAAGAAATGTGAAAAAGGGATACAGTGCATGGCTGAGGTTGGTTCTCAAGAAAAAGAAGTATGCTGAAGCGTATACATGTACATATGGAGATAAATTTGTATCAAGAAAATAGCCTAAAGAGTGGTAGAAGCAAGGAAGGCAAGTCCATGTGGAAGTTCATTGGTCAGATGTTTTGCTGTGGATTTTCCTTGGCTCAATTATCTATGGGGATGATGACTTCAAGGTGAGCAAGAAGATTATTGACTGGCAGCTGCAAAGGGGCATGTATTCAAGGTCAGCAGATAAAAAGGTAGGACTCAGAAGATCCCAGGCCAGCAGGCAATGGCACAGGCCTTTGGCTTAAGGCCAAAAAGAGAGTGATGAGCCAGTTGCAGGATCGGTGCCATCAAAAAGCAAGGAAGTTTTCCACAGTGTCTACTTATATTAGAAGCCGGCCAAGTTCCTGATAATATCTATAAACTGATTGTGTCAGGAATATACCCTGAGTAATGTATTGCTGTTATGTTGTTAGGTGTCATCTAGTCAGTTCTGACCCACAACAGAATGCAATATTTTCCTGTGTTGTACCATTCTCACAATTGCTCCTATCCAGCTCCCATTGTTGCAACTACTGTATTCATACAGTACTATATTAATCAATCTTTACCATAGCTTTCCTCTTTTTCACTCTCTCTCTATTTTACCAAGTATGAGGCCCTTTTCCAGGGACTGATCTCTGGAATCTTGCCTTCCTTGCCACTAAGAATACTGGGTGTCGGTCTTCCAAGAAATATTTTTATTTTTTCCGTTTTGGGAGTTCATGGTCCTTTCAATATTTTTCACCAGTACAATTATTCAAATGCACCAATAATTCTTTGATCTTCTTTATTCAATATTCAACATTCACATGCATATTAGGCAATTAAAAATACCATGGCTTTAGTCAGGCCCATTTTGACCTCAAAATAACCTCCACAGTCAAATAGCTCCAACGCAGTAGTTCTTAAACTTCCTAATGCCGTGACACTTTAATACAGGTCCTCATATTGTGGTGACCCCTAACCATAAATTATTTTCATCGCTACTTCATAACTGTAATTTTGCTACTGCTATGAATCCTAATGTAAATATCTGAAATGTAGGATATATTTTCATTGTTATAAATTGAACATACTTAAAGCATAGAGATTAATCAAAAACAATATTTAATTATATTTTGTTAAATATTTACTTCTGATTGCAAATAAATTAAATTTTGTCTTGAAGCATGGTGTAGCATGGGTAGCAGTGTTTTGGTTTTGTTTTTCCTTAGAATATTTTTTTTATTAATAAATATTTTGGGGGGCTCATACAACTCTTATCACAATCCATACATACATCAATTAAGCAAGGCACCCTTATACATTCATTGCACTCACATTCTCAAAATTCACCTTCAACTTGGGTTTCTGGAATCAACTCATTTTCCCTTTATTTTTCCCCTCCCCCTCCCTTCCCCGCTCCCCCTTTCCCCCTGGTCCCTTAATAGTTTATAAATAATTATTTTATCTTGTCTTACACTGCCTGGCGTCTCCCCTCACCGACCTTCCCATTTCCCATCTCCCAGAGAGGAGGTTACACATAGATCTCCAAGATAGGTTCTCCATTTCTACACCCCCTTCCATCCTGGTGTCACCACTCCTACCGCGGGTGTTGAGGGGTTCGTCTGTCCTAGATTCCCTGTGTTTCCAGATCCCTACTGCACCACTGTACATCCTCTGGTCTAACCAGGTCCGCAAGGTAGAATTGGGGTCATGATAATTGGGAGGGGAGGAGGTGTTCAGGAACTACAGGAAGGGTAGCAGTTTTAATATAACAACAGTAAACTACATTGTTACATTTTGCAGCAGTATGCATAAAAAGCCAACGTCAGTGTGAAGATTGAGACAGCTTCTCGGAGCAGTCTTTGCAAAAGCACAAGGAGATCATCTTCCACAGTAGGTCTACTTCTGTATTTAGACTTGATAACCAACAAGCTGGAAAACAGTTTCACAAAGATATGTTGTTGGAAATGGAAGAAAAAGGCACAACACAGTCTGACAGAATAGGTTAGGACTGCAAACACTTGGTCCAGAATGTTGTCATTGGCATTGTAAAGAAAATAGTTCTCTCTGCAACGCCATTAAGAAGTTCAATGAAATTTTCTTGTGCTGTCTTAGGAACATCTTCAACTCTGACTGTGAATGGACTACTGGCAAGTGCAAATGGGGTGTCAGGTAGGACAGGAAAATATGATGAAATTTCATCTGCAAGCATATACAAATATTCTTTCACATAAATTATCATCATCATCCTTTGGTCTGGTTAAATGTCATGTTCCTCAAAGAAAGCAGGTAAGGTAGACAACATGTAAATTTTATTTTCATCCAATTTTTTGGCCAAAACTGAAGTTTCATTTGGAATGATTGGATCTTTTCAGCCAAATCAAGCATGTTGCATTTGGTCCTGGCAGTGATAAATTTAACTCATTCAAGATAGCAAAGATGTCACCGAAGTAAGCTATTTTCTGCAGTTCACGTCTATCTCTAAAAAGTGCTTCAAACTGTGGTCTTGCTTTCTGATTAAAAAACATTTTGAGTTTATCATGAAGCTCAAAACACATTTTAAAACTTATCCTCTCGACAACCATCTCACTTCAATGTGAAATAGCAGAGCATTATTCGGCACATCCAACTCGTTGCACAGTTGTAAAAACAGTTGACTGTTTAAAGTGTTCGGCTTTACAAAATTGACAGAACTTATTACACTTTTCATTGCTTCTTGTAACTCTTGTGGCTGCGTCTTCATTGCTACCATTTGCCGATGAATCCTACAGTGAGTTCTGGTGACTTTTGGTGACTCATTCAGTACCAAACGTTGAAATCCAGATCAACATCCTAGCATAGCTGGAGCACCCTCTGTGCAAACACCACAAACCTTTTCCTAAATCTTATGCTCTTTCAGAAATGAACCAACCATGTCAAATACATCACGTACAGTAGTTGTCATTTCAAGAGGTTTTCAAAAAAGAAACTCATATTTAAAGTTGCCATCATTCATATATCTCATGTAAACCAGTAACTATGAACAGTTTGCAACGTCTGTAGATTCATCAAGCTGGCTGCTAAATATTGGCAGTGGAGCAAATGTAATTTCCTTGATTGCCTGATCAAGAATATCAGCAGACATGTCATCTATTCTTCTGTGGACAGTGTCATTAGATAAGGAAATTGCATTCAATTTCATTACAAATTTATCTCCAATCATAACTCGAGCAATGTCTTTGGCTGCTGGTAACAGTAAATCCTCAGCAATGGTGTGAAGTTTCATAGCTCTGGTGATTCTGAGTGCCACCAAATATGAAGTTTCAATGGCTGCTCTGTATTTTGTTTGTGGTACTTGCCACTAGTGTCTAGTCTGGCTTTCTTGAGGCCACCAGCTTTGCTTCTAAGATAGTTGGTACCCTTGCTGACAAAGCTCAGATGCTTGCTATCAAAATGGCATTTTAGTTTGTTTGGCTTCATAGATTTGGCTGGTAGAACTTCACAACAAATACCAACTTGCGGTTTCTCAATTCCTGCTATGATCATTGAGGTAAAACCGTACTGTAAAAAACCCTCACTACATTTTCTTTTCTTAATGTTCTTCTCGACACGATCTATTGTCATGGGATGGTTTGCTAATGAAAATAATATATAACAATAACTTTAATAATACAAAAGATGATACATGGCATAGTTCAGTCAATATAGTTCATTAAAGTTTCCTATGATTTACCATTCTCTGTTGTTTTTTATACATACCTGTTACTATCACAAGGAGGCAACAGAATATAAAAAGACAGATCAGCATCCAGATTAAGTTCCTATGGTATATCTACCCAGTAATTATAATTCATGAAGTGTAATTTTACCTCCAATAATGCTGCTTTCAACAAAGTAGCTGATTTTAACAGAGTGGCTGATTTCAACACAGAAGCTGCTTTCTATATAGTAACTGCTCTCTACACATGTGTGACTGGTCTGCATAAGTACATTATGGCTCCAACCATGTCACATACACCTGTATTTGTACTGAGTGTATGTGATGGAGTTGGTGTGATAATGTCATCATGCCGGGTACTCGTATGTGGGCATATCCACATTTGAGCGGATCTGGCTGGAAACGGATAGAGAAACGGTGTCTAAGTTCTTAAGACCATCGGATGTGTTTTCTGATGGTATTAGGTGTCCCCTGTGAAAGGGTTGTTCCACCCTCAAAGGAGTTTTGATCCACAGGTTGCAAACCACTGGTCCAAGGGTTGGTTGTATAATTGATGACAGAAAACCTTCTGTCAGATAGTCTTCAAGCTGTTAACCTTCAAGCTTATAGTGGCAACCATGTGCTTGCAAACAGCACCTTAAAATTGGCATTATTACAGACCCACTTTGTGGGAAACAACTTTTACTCAGGGGAATGAGCCCAGGATGCATCTCCAGCTCGCCAGCCTGAAGACCTTCCTCCCCCACAACCTGCCCTTGAATATGAGCCTAGAAAATGGAGCATAGATAATAATTTTCTCATAGTCTTTCTATATTGCAACTCCAAGCTTGAATTTTGTTCTTCAGATATTTCCATTTAAGATATGCTGATCATGTTTTATTTTTCCTTGGGGGAGAATTTGAATTCTCAGGAGGGTGAATTCATCCCAGAAGAGGCAGCAGGAGAGAACTAGAATAAATTAGGTAAGGTATTCTAATAGAAAAAAAGGCACAAAAATCGAAGAATATAAAACAAAGTGAAAAATAAACCCTGTTGGGGTGGGATTTCTGCTCCTTTGGTAGTATTGTTGTGTGTCCAAGCATGCCCACGGGAGGAGGGCAATCACGTAAGGAACGAAGGTGCCAGAGAAGGAGACAGGAAGTAGGAGAAAGGAAATAGACATATATAGTTTGAGGATGGAGAACAGGGCAGCAAGAGTGCATGGTTCTGCTCTGCATGCAGGGTCCCCACAGGACAGTGATGTCATAGTTTTGTCTGCCTGGGTTGCTGCAGGAAAATGGAAAAATCATCTGGGAGGTGCTGGGCCTCACAGAAATGGCTCCCTTGCTGGTCAGTGATAAAGAGGACTTGTCAGCTGGCATTGCAGTTTTCCCACTTTAAGAAACTTTTGTCTGCTTGGCATTTATGCTGATTTTCTCACAGCCAGAGTGTATGATATACCTCCTAGTGGACCCTCTCCTGTAGTTGCTAAGGAGATGCTTCCTGCACTTTCTCCAGTGACCATATTTCCTGCTCTCAAGAGTCCCTTCTGACATGCCCTTTGGTCTTTTCTATTATTTCCTGTCTTTTTTCATAATGCTTTGCTTTTTTCAAGTACGATATCTTTTACTTTTTGAGAAATCCTGTTTATTGTTCAAATTCTCTGCCTGTTTGCATGAGGACATTTTCTGTCTTTTCCCATGTGAATGCTGAGAGTGGACAAAATGAGGCTTCACAAAGCAGCAGCTCTCTCTGTCTTGTTATTTGCATACCAACCCACAGAAGGGCATAAGCGACCTCTTAAAGTAGGATATCCTTGATGTTATCCCACAGCAAATCAGTTCTTTAGTTGTTATTGTTTAATGCATTAAATCTGTTCTTGAGTTGTTTTCTAAATCAAAGGTTATATTCAAGGATATATATTGGCTCTCGTGGACTTTGAAATTGAATTTACATATGAGCAATTAAAGGTCTGTTACAGAGTTGGCTCTCAGCCTTCTTTCGGCTGTGATATTGAGCTTCTTTGTTGCCCCTTCATAGACAGGTAGTCAGTTGATTCCTGTGCATTCTGTCTGGCAAGGCTGTATGTTTATGTTGTCAAATAGAATATTTGTAAAGAAGTCACTGGCTTTGCAAAAGTTTTATCATGAGAACTTCAACTTTGTCTTGTTACCCAGGTCATATTATCAACTACTGATTGTTTCTACCTTTTTTTCCACACCAACACTGGCAATTATCATTGCATCCTGATTGCATGTATATTCAAGTCAAGAGTGAAACAGTTGATAAAATTCTGCAATTTCTTCTTCATTAGCTGTAGTTGTTGGTGCATACATTTGAATAATATATTTATAGGCTAAGAGGTAAATACAGATTATATATTCATATTGTTGTATGTGCATGCATTTATATTTATATATGTGTTTCATCATTTTAATGGTCAATTTGATTAGATGTGGTTCCCCATTTTTTACTAGACATGTGTTCTCATTATGGAAAAATTAATACCACTATACTTAATGGTTGCTACTGAGTCTACTCTGATTTATGGTGTCCCTCTGAGTTTTGGAGAAGACCAGGTTCCAGACATATTTCTATGTTGATTTTTCAGAAATACAGTACCAGGTCTTTTTTCCTGGGTGCCTGTGGGTTACCTTGAATCTCTTGTTAGCAAATCACCTTAAGCATTTGCATCATTCTGGGACTTGTGTGAAATACATGATTAAATCAGCTGGTGTTTGGCAGAGCATGTAACCTTCTAAAATGTGATCTAATGTAATGTAATCAATCAGATACAAGAGAAGCGAGTTTCTCCATCATGTGTTGTGTCTTTAGACTATAAATAGATCTTTTAGGAGAATTCTGACTCATGTGGGGTCAGACACTTGACATGTGATACCATCTGTAAATCAAAAAATGCTAAGGAAGACCAGTAGTCACTGACAAGGAAGTAATCCAGGTGACTAGGACACTGATTTTGATTTGTGCCCCCCCCCCTAAGTGGGACAAAATAAATGTATGTTCTTTAAAGTAGTTGTGTAAGAGCAATGTTAACAAACTTAGACTATCTTGTGTATTTACACACATACGTGTATTGTTTACTTCTGCTTGTGTGCACCTATTTATATGCTCTATCAGTAAAGCATCCTTTGGCATATCATCTAGAATGGGCACAGAGAAGGCAGTGATAAAGAAAGGTTTTGATATTGATGGAAGAAAAGAAAATGGAGCAGATCATGCTTCTTACCATTTATCTGAACAATTCATCCTCTGCTTTTCTATAAAATGTGAAAATACCATGTATTTTGCCATATTTTATAACAAATATTTATATATGCTTTTATTAATTGTATACATATGTTTCTAGATAATTTCTTGAGCCTAACCATTAAAATAAATTGTCATGTTTTGCGAAATCAACTCTGACTCACAGGAACTGGAAGTACAACTGTGCTTTGTCATCTTCAACATTGTCTGTCTACTTGAGCTCATGTAGCAGCCACTGTGTATATAAGGTGTACGGTAGCAAATTCCTCAGAAGTGGATCATATATTCCTTCTTCCTAATCTTTTCTTAGGCTGGAAACTCCACTGACAACTGTTCACCAGTAATTGCCAGGCTATTTGATGTCCTGGCGCCATAACCTTTAATACCATAGTAACAATCAAGCCACCCCAGGAAAACAAACTGACACACAAATGGTAGACAGACAGATTTCTAAATATCCTATTACTCTGAAGTTTCCATAAGATTTTTTTCTTCCAGTATCTTATTTAATTGTCATGAACCTATTTAATTTTTACTCCAATCATCAGAACATTTACCAATGCCTAAAGAAGCTAACTTGTCTTGGCACTTTTTCATAAAATGCTTTCTTGGGAAAAAAATCAATTATAGGTCTCATATTTTTACTAAACACTACATGCTGAATATGAACACAAAAGATTTGTTTTAAATTTTGAAATAGAGACTTCTCCAACCATTATATTGGCTTTTTAATATGTTGTCTAATATTTTCATTGCTGCCTGTGATTTTTATTTAATTAACTGTTTTACAAATCACTTTACTTAAATTCACCTGGGAAGTAGTATACAAGGTTATACTATTTATTAAGAAAATTGAACTTAATGAGAAAATGCTTAATGTCATTAACAATTTAATTAGAATTATAAATATATTAATTTCATGTAATAGATATAATCATGTTTACATTCTTATGTCACTTTTAATAGTTTGAAACTCAATAAATGACCATCAAAAGACACTGGGACAAATTTTAAAGCCAAATTAAAATTCAAGGCAGGTTTAGTGAGTTTGACTTGACTTTCCAATAAACCTCAAATATTGTAAAGTTTAAGTTGTACAAGGTACTCAGTAATCTTGTACATAGCTTATATGAACACATGTAATTAAAGTGCAATGAAATTACATTTTATGTCTGAGTACAACTACATGGTTTAAAAAAGAAAATTCTCAATTATAATTTTCAGTATGTTTATACTTTCTGAAGGTTTAACTTTTTCAAAATTCACTATTATACTATATTATATTCTATTACATTACATTATATTAGTATATCTCTAGTTTTTTTCTATTTCTCTCATGTGTGTGTTACTAGTAATGTGAGAAATAACATATAGGCTATATTTCTTGTTTGTTTGTTTCTGACTATAAGCTTTTTCAAGTTTAAAAAAAAATATCTTCCAAGGAATAATAGAGATTTAAGAGAGGTTTAAATATAAAAAGAGAAAAAAAGTTGTCAGGGACATTTTATATTATTTTGATTTTGTTTGTGGTATTATAACTATACACTTAAACCCCTTTTAAATGATTCAAACTAGGAGACGACAATGCAAAATATTTCATGTCTTCAAAAACTTGACATCACCACTTGTCTGTCATTTTGTGACATGCTGTAGTTACTATGAGTAATTAGAAGCTTTTTCGCTGGTATTTCCAGCGCCAGCAGGTCACCCTGAGTGAATAGGCTTCCGTGGAGCCTCTAGAATAAGAGCAGACGTGAAAGAAAGACTCAGCTCCTCACTGTGGAGGAAGGAGCTGCTATAAACCTATGCAAAGCTTCTAAACATTGCCAGATAATGAAGACTTAAGAATGGAAACCAAGCATTGTCTGAGATCCTCTGGGTGAATGGGTGCCTGGTGCGGAAGGGCATGTGAACCGGGACTGTGGAGGACCTGCCTCCTTGGACTGGGGTGGACCGTGGTGACTGGAATGGAGTAAAGCCGGTGGGAGCGGAGTCTTCAGTAGCTTCATTTGCTAACAGTGCACGACTCAAGTTACAAAGAAACAGCTGAAAAATTCTAATGATCAGAACGTGGACTGTACTAAGTATGAATGTAGGAAAATTGGAAATCTTTAAATATGAATAGGTACTCAAAAAGATTAATATCCTAGGCACTCGAGAGCTGAAGTACACTGGTATTGGCCACTTTAAATCAGAAAATGAGATGGTTTATAATTCCAGGAATATCACAATAATTGTTCAAGCATATTTATAAATCAGTATTGAAGTACAATGCTGTCTGTGATAGGATTCATCTGTTTGCATTCAAGAAAATAAAACTATGATTCAAATTCATGCACCAACCACAAAAACTGGTGATAAAGATATTGGATTCTACTAAGGATTTCAATTGGAAATTGATCAAACATGCAATCAAGATGCATGGATACTTATTGGCAATTGGAATGTAAATGTTGGAAACAAAGAGGAAGGAACAGTAGTGGGGCAACAACATGGACCTGGTGATAAAAAGAAGCCGGTCCTGTGTTGAGACCAAGCCCCGTTACAGACTCCAAATGGTCCCGGCTCCAGAAGATACAGTGACTGGGCTAAGGTCAAGTCCCCAGTCGGCTTCCACTGAGGTAAGCCAAAAGCCCCAGCCCCTCAAAACCCAGTGGGTCTGTGCCTACTTATCTTTATGATGTGCCTCCTGCTTTCCAGCAGCATTGAATTTCCCTCTAAGCAATTCTCCTTGGCTGGATTCTGTGGAGTCCCTCTGGTATGTGTCACTCCATCACCATCTTCCCAGAAGTCCCCGTTTTCAATGATTTTGTAGCAGTCTTTTCAGACTTCCATCCTTCGTCCCATGCCCTCGCCAGCTAGTCAGCCTGTGTGATCACGTGGTCCCAAAGGGATCAGTTATCAGGCATCAAAGAACAAAAAATCATATCATTGGGTGCACACCTCCATGATACAATCGCTGAGGACAAATGGGTGCATAAGCAAATGTAGCAAAGAAAACGGATGGTGGCTGGCTATCAAAAGAGATAGTGTCTGGGGTCTTAAAGGCTTGAAGGTGAACAAGCGGCCATCTAGCTCAGAAGCAACAAAGCCCACATGGAAGAAGCACACCAGCCTGTGCAATCACAAGGTGCCAAAGGGATCACGTATAAGGCAGCATCAAAAAAAAAATACCACAGTGAATGAAGGGGGAAGTGCAGAATGGAGACCCAAAACCCATTTGTCAGCCACTGGAGATCCCCTCACTGAGGGTTCTAGGGGAGGAGTTGAGTCAGTCAGGGTGCAATGTAGTACCGATGAAGAATACAGCTTTCCCCCAGATCCTGGATGCTTCCTCCCCCCAACTACCATGATCCGAATTCTACCTTGCAAGACTGGATGGAGCAGAGGTTGTACACTGGTGCATATAGGAGCTGGAGGCACAGGGAATCCAGGGTGGACGATACCTTCAGGACCAGGGGATGTGAGGGGTGATACTGGGAGAGTAGAGGGTGAGTGTGTTAGAAAGCGGAACCAATTACAAGGATCTATATGTGAACTCCTCCCTGTGGGACAGACAAAAGAGAAGGGGGTGAAGGGAGATGCCGGATAGGGCAAGATATAACAAAATAATAATCTAAAATTATCAAGGGCTCATGAGGGAGGGGAGAGCGGGGAGGGATTGGAAAAAAAGAGGACCTGATGCAAGGAGCTTGGGTGGAGAGCAAATGCTTTGAGGATGATTAGGGCAGGGAATGTGCAGATGTGCTTTATACAATTGATGTATGTATATGTATGGATTGTGATAAGAGTTGTATGAGCCCCTAATAAAATGTTTAAAAATAAATAAATAAAAGCAGATTAACTATGAAAAAAATAGAAGCTGGTGATCCAATGATAGAATTTTATTGGATTAGTGATTTGTTCTTAGCAAATAACCTTTTTTCAACAACAGAAAAATCATTTACCATTATAAATTAAAAATTGGAACGTCAGTAAGTTGATATTTTTATGTCAGCCACGTGTTGAAATCCCTGGGGAATAACTGATCCAAAGTGATTGTGCATTCTTCATCAACTTAGTACTTTGTATCGCCCGATATAATTTAAAGTGGATGTATAATAACGCACAGCGAATAATATTTCGTGGCATTAAGAGCAGAGAGAAAGCAGAGAGAGAGGTGTGGAATGATGGTTGCCATGCACTCAGCGCACTCAGAGGCCCCGCCTTTCAGCTTTCATCAAGAGGTCCGGTTTCAGTGTCTGGGGCAGCTGTGGCTGTCTTCAGAGACCTAGAGAGATTTGGTGACCATGGCTCTCTCAGAAGCTGAGAAGCTTCAGCTAGATGGTGGCAGCAGTTACCAAAGCTGTGTGTGTGTGAGGGGGGGGAGAGGGGGAGGGGAGTAAAAGAGGAGAGAAACAGAAAATAATGTGATAGGGGAGCAGCCTTGAAATGTGGTATCTTCATTTGCGGGGGCGGGGCAGATAGGCTGGTCCTCTATTCTTCCAGAATCTGGTGCTCAGAGACTCGGTGCATGGAGAGCAGAGTCCCTTGCAGGACAAAGTCTGCGGGAGGGCAAAGACAAAATTGAGTAGCATGCCTGGAACCCTACCTCTTAACGCTGCCAGCGGTGATCCTGGGCTGCTTGGACCAGATCCCCATCAAGCCAGGGGCCAAGATGCTCTACCTGGCACAGGCCTTGGGCGCTTCCTGAAATGATGGAATGCCGACCAGTCCTTTTTGTGTAGTCGTCCCATCTTCACTTGTTATTTCCTGTATCATTCGATACGTTGCCCATAGGATCTGTCAATATTGCAACTGAAGCCTGGATTCAGTCAATTGTTTTGACCTTGAATAACATTGAATTGCTCTAAATTTACAAAGCCCTCATTGAAATAGCTTTATTAGTAATACAACTCATTCTTTTTTGAGAATATTAAGAAGATAACACTTATTGTACGCTCAACTCAGGTATTTTATTGTTTGTATTCTATTTGTTCACGATTTAAATCATTTTGATAGCTGGACACCATTAGCTTTCTTCACCACATTTTCTTATGCAGGTGAGCATCATGGAATGCCAGTTTAATAAAACAAAGATTTTAAACATAATTTTAATTATTGAATTTTTCCTTCTCATCATTATTGGCTATTGTTTTATAATTTGTCATATTACTGCATACTTACATATGTCTTATAAGTGAATAGGGTTCTTCAGTAACTTGTAAAGAAGTTTACACCAGTAATAGCCTTTGAAAACATGAATCAATCATAAGGATCAACTGTAACCCACTATCAGGGGACAAACAATGGAAAAGTGGGTGAGGGGTAACAGAGGTTGATGTAAGATATGAAAATAATAGTCTATAATTTATCAAGGGGTCATGAGGGAGGGCAGGTGGAGGAAGGAGGGGGAAGAAATGGGGCACTGATATCAAGGGGCTCAAGTGGGAAGAGAATGCTTTGAAAATGATGATGGTGGCATATGTGCAAATGTGCTTGACACAATGGATGAATGTATGGATTGTAATAAGAGATGTAATAGCTCCCAAAAAGTATTTAATAAAAAATATTTACCTAAGTTATAATAGACCTATGAAAATGCACATCTTTTTGTAAGTCTTTTACAATTAAGAAACACACTAGTGTACTCTCTGAAATTCATATTTTTGCACATGCTTGACCTAGGATCTCAAAAATAAAGAAATATACTATTCACATATACTTTCCAACAAATTCAATCTAAACAAAGGGTGAATCCCATGCATTCCTTATAATTGTTCTTTCAAAACTTTTTATTAAGGTCATTGGAAAACAAATTGAAAGAAGGGATTGGAGTACAATATGAGAAACTAGATATTTTGTGGATTGTGCATTTCATTTCCCATCTTCAAATTTGGGGTTAGCCTGATTAGAAAAACCTTAAGAGTAGCATTCTGCAAACTTTATATTGTGACAATTTTCTTTTATAACTAGCAAGCATATTAGGTAATAAGCTCTTAAAATGATAGTAATGCTATTGATAAGTCTATGTTTTATTCCACCTAAGGTGTACTATTGATCAGATTCTAGTCTACAATATTTTAGCTCCTCGGAGGGATGACAGTTATAATCATAATTTTAGTATGAGGTATAAATGTATACTGTATAAAATTCTCACACAAAAATTGTTCCTTTTTTAAAGGTGTTCTTTGAGAACATATATCTTTCATGTACTTTCCCACATTGCATGTAGCCTTTCCTTCAGGGTTCTGGGTCAATGTCTGAAAGCAGGGGGATAAAAACTTACTGCCTATTCATCTTCGAAAGACTCTGTCATTATTTATGTCTTTAAATTGTTTTTAAACCTGAATAAAGTGAATTGTGCACCTAGAAAAATATGGCTGTTTGTCAAAATTCTTAGTTAACCAAATCAATCTCAAAAGCAATTCTCTAGTTTAGCTTTTATAAATCCAGATAGCTAAAGGTAAGCACTATCGATTATAATATAAAAACAACCACTCACTGCCCCTGCAATAGTGCCATCTCACAGTGACGTGTAGAACTGCCCCTGGGAATGTCAGGGGCATTCCTCCACTCTGGGTCAGGAAGCCTGTCTTTCTCCTACGGAGCCACTGGTGGTTTTCAACTGCTGACCTTGAGGATCACAGCCCAATGCATAATCACCACCAGGGCTCCACTGTAAGTAATAAAATTGTTTTATGTATAAGCACTATGACCCCAGCATTTTCCATCAATTATATTTGTGACTAAACAAATATCAACTGACTAAGTTTTCGTGTTCTGAAACCAACTTTTTTTATATGACTAATAAAAAATTGTAATAAGCTATTTTTTTTGGCTTAGTGTTCTGTGTGGTTCGATTTCTAATGCAGGGATTTTGTGGGTTTGTTTTTGTTTTGTTTTTTTAATTTTCTTGTCAATACTTAGAATATGTTGTCAGGAGAGATTGGTCCCTGGAGACAAACATCATCATTCTTTGTAAAGTGGAGGGAGAGCAAAAAAAAAGAAGGCCCCAATGAGGTAGATTGCCACTGCAACTGCAGCATCAGGCTGAGGTATAGGAACAATCATGAGGCTAGTGCAAGGCCGGGCAGGGCTTCCTTCTGTTGTCCATAGGGTCATGGCTCAGAACCCACTGATGGCAAGTAACAGCAACAGGAAATGTGGTATCCAAGGTAAGCCAAGAAAAGTCAGACCCCATAAATGATTTCATTGTATTTGGATCCACAATTAATGCTCATCAGAGCAACTCTCAAGAGAGCAACAGCTTACTGAATCAGGCAAATCTGCTGCACACAACCTCGTTAAGGTGGTGAGGAGTAAGGATGTCACGTTGAAGCCTCAGACGCACCTGACACAAGCCATGCTACTTTCAATGTTCTGATGCACATGTGAAATCTAGATGTCTAAAGAAGGCTGAAGCAGAATTGATGGATTTTGAATGAACTACCAGAAGAGCAAACACATCTGCATTGTGAGAGGTCTAGGCAGAATGCCCCATTCATGTGCAAAGGGCAAGGCTTTGCCCTCATGCACTGGGGATATGTTTGCAGGAGGGACTGGTACCCAGAAAAGGACAGCGTACTGGCTAAAGTAAAGTCAATGAATAAAAGGAATATTGTCGATGTGATGGAGAGGTTTCCATAGTGAGCTTCCACATAACAACAATTATGAGGATGGCCCAGGAGTAGACTGCCTCATTCTGGTGTACACCGGATCTCTATGGGCCAGAACCAAATTTATAGCAGTTAGCAGCAACAATAGAAAACGAGAAACATACAGAAAACACAAAAGTGTTGATGAACTGACAAATTAGAAGTCCTCTCCATACCTATTAAAGTTACCCAATAGACTAGAGCCCTAGGTACTGAACCACAAAGGAGAAAAAAATCTGTTTTTCCAGTTTTATGTATGACATAATCCAAGTATCTAAGAATTGTTACCAAATTTTATTAATACATGGGGTCATATTTTAAGGACACTTATCTGATCGGTATTAGCAAATCAAAGATGATCACTTTATTTCTGGCACTTTTAACGATCTCTTGTTCTGGTATACACAGAGCCTCTGTCTCTTAACGGTCTCCATCCTGTCCCCTTCTCCATCCTATCTCCGTGTGTAAACACTTTGTGGTCTCTCACTCTGTTTCTGATCTTCATCACCATGAGCTCTCTTGAAATCTTTTAACATTTGTTTAAAAACTATTTTACCACATTTACTTCATCAATGCTAATTACCTGTAGGTCGCAAATCACTCATGGATAAACAATTAACATAACTTTTACACCATGTGCCACTGCCAGAGTTAACTCCAAAACACAGAACTATAAATAGAGTTCTGAGACTACAGATACTTAAGGGAGTAGCCAGCCTCGTCTTCCTCATGCAGAGTGGCTGGTGGACTTGAACATCCTACCTTGTGGTTAGCCGACCAACATCTAACCCACAGCACCACCTGGGTCCTAGTCAGCACTTATATATCATTAAAACTCTGGGAAATGAGGGTATTTTTTTCAGTTAGGGTCATATTGATGAATCAGGAATATACTGGAATATACATATGAGATTTACTTCTAGGAATTGACACATGTGGTTGTGGGGGCTGGCAATTCTAAACGCCACAGGTCAGGATACAGGCTGGAGATTCCCACTGGCTCCAGTTATCAGCACCTTTAAGTCAGGTGCTGAAAACAAGTGCCTGGTGGTTCTAGCAAAATTTATATTTATCAGTCAAAGTCAGACCACATCCTAAGGAAACATCTCTTCCAAGTTATTGATTATATTATGAAGAGTGATTGTATTACCTTACCTATGAAATAGGTACTGATATGCTATTTGGCCATGTCATTGATAAGCATAGCCTAACTTGGTTGACCGCAACTTGCCTGTCAGGTTGTTATATTGTGGTGACTTGCATGTTGATGTGATGATGGAAGCTAGGCCACTGGTATTCCGAAGACCAACAAGCTCACCCAAAGGGAACAGGCATCAGCAGAGCTTCCAGACAAAACAGACTACAAAGAAGACATGGATTATCCACTACTTTGGAATTAGCCAGTGGAAAACATGGATAGCAGTGGAGCATGCTTCCCCATGGTGACCCCAATGGAAAAGGTAGAATTGTCCCTGTGAGTTTCTAAGTCTGTCACTCCCTATGGGAGGAGGAAGCCCGGTCTTTCTTCTATGGAGTGGCTGGTGAATTCAAACCAGCTCTCCTCAAACACTATACTCAGACCTGAAATTTAAAATGTATTATATAATGCTTGAGATATTTCTTCTACTGGAAATGATCCTATAAAAACAATCCTTAGAAGAAAGATAATAAATTTGTTTAAACATTTTATGGCTATTTAGGTGAAAGTTTATCCATAGTTTCCCAACCAGTAATTTGTACATCTTTTATTTTGAGATATTTGTTGCAACTGCCTCATGAAATAGCGCTCTCCCAGTTCCTCCCGATTGTCCAAGTTTCCAGTTGCCTTGCTTCTTTAGCCTTCCTACTTGCTAACCTTTCTGTTTTGGAATAATGTTAATATTTTGGTATTGAATGGATGAGTGCTATGAAATGAGTGTTTCCTACAGGTATTAATGTCTCCTTGCTAGGTTCCTATATTTTGTTTGTTGAAATATAATCCCTAGGTGCATTCTGTTCCTGGTTTGAAGGGGGTTTATGGGTCATTGTCCCGCGAGTTCCACCAGTCTCTGTCAGACCGGAGAACCTGATCATTTTGTATTACTCTGACATTAATTTTACACAGTTCTCCCTCTAAGAGCTTCTTTTGTGGTTCTGCTCAGAGTGGCTGTTAGTGGCACCTGGACATCACTAATTTGTCTTCCCCGAGGGTGTTAAAGGCTGTGGTTCCCGTGGACTGATTGTTTTCTTGGGCCTTTGATGGTCTTCACTCTTTGCTCTGGGTAGAGACCAGGTGTTGTATTTCAGATGATAGCTTACAGTCTGCAGAAAGCCCAGTCATGAATGAGAGAAGTTTATATGCTATATTTTGGCATATTATTTCAGAGATTCCTTTTACAAAAACTTCTCCAAGATGCCAAAATACTATATCATATTTAGTGAAGTATGGCATTAGTATAAATAAGTAATTACTTATATATTTGTGCATATGCTAAACTTATATCTACCAGAGAGAACAATGAGGTAAGTTGCATATTATTTTTACTCTTTGTGAGAAATATGTCTTAAAATCAACCAACAACACAAAAATGAGCTATATCTAAGGGAACATATGGTCCTCAGGCAAATAAAATTTTACTCAATTGATACCGGAATGCTTAGGCTACCCAAAAATTTGGAGATTAACCCAGGGAGGCTTAAATCAATAACTCATGGTATATTGTTGCATTATTTTTGTTTATAGGTAATTATTGATTATATTATTTATTTTTAACGTAATTCTGCCTAGTCCTGTATCATAAACAGTTGGGGTGTCAGACCATAAAGTTTGCATTGATTGATTTTTTAACTGATTTCTTGACATATAATTCACATATCATACAATTCAATAGTTTGATCATATTAAAGAGTTGCACAATCATCTCCACAACCAACTTTGGAACATTTTCTTTTCTCTTTTACTCACTGTTATCATTGCTATTTAGCTTTGCCTATTCCAGATGTTATATACGCCCAAGCATATAATAAATAAGAAACACAACAACAATACAATAGTAAAACAGAAACTTCAATTGAAAATGCAGAAAATATATTAAAATCTAGAGCAAATTTAAAGTGGGTCAAAAGGGAAAACATATAATAAAGTGTTTTTAATATTGCAACTGCAATAATCCGATTTCCATTGCATTTTGCATGATCCAGCTATTTACATCCTGATCTTTGGTCAAAATATTCACCAGAGGCTTAGTTCATGTGTGCAGCCTGCAAAAGGATTTTGGATTTCCAGTGTCAGCCATCCATAGCTTTCTGCAAACCGTGTGTTCACTATTTAAACTCTGATATGATTTCTTCCGTAGGATTTTGCTTGTATTGCTCACAATTGTTGGATCACACAGAATGGTGTACTTCGTCAGTGTGGGTTTACTTGAGGCCTCATTTAGATGGTGATCATTGATTGTTGGATTTTAATTGTTTTGTTTTTTCAAAATCCTTTTGTTAGGAGCTAATACAGATCAGTTCATCTTATAGTTCAATTACATCACCACAATCAGTTTCAAAGCATTCTCTTCCTTTATTTTTGGTCTATCTTGGCACGGAAAATGGGCCTAGACCTGCTCAGCATAGGATCACAGCAATGCACAAACTTTCACTGGTAGGTGAGGATTGGCATATGAGGTCCATTTCCAGAAATCAACCCCCAACATCGTTATCAGAAAGGAGAATCTAATCAGTGAATCACACCATTCTAACAGGCAACCCCTCCCCTCCCAAGGCGTGAACCTGCCATTAACTTGGTTGAAGCTTTCTCAGAGTCGCGCTATAATTTGCAGCTCTAGCTACTCTACCCCTGGGAAGACCCCCTTCTTTAAGCATCACACCTTTATTCCGGCCTTAAAGTTCTCCCTGCCTGCCTTCTCTTTCTCCTCTCTGTCATATGCAAATCCCCCTCTTCCTCCCCATCAAGTAATCATGTCAGCTCTAATCCCCTGTGGGTGCTCTTCCTGGACAGCCTAAAAGGGTACACTAGTGCAGTGATATCCATGGATATTAATTAGGTACAGTGTCACACTAGTGAGACTGGCAGTAATTGAGAAGTGTTATCTCGTTAAATAATTTAAAATATTAATTATTTTACCTTGCATGAATAGAGAATAAGCATTTCTTTTCCTAGAATTGGTAAAGAAGCATTTTGTAGACAAACTTAATAACAGGGAGCAATTAGGAAAAACATGAACAAAATTTGAAGGGAAAAAAATCTGTTTCACATTGCCAGAAAAGTACCAAAATGGGCACTAAGATAATGCCCACATACTAATTTTTTCTAATAAAACTTTTGGTTTTGTAGACAATAAGGGACAATGGATCAAAATATTATATCACAAATAAGTTATTTGATTTTTCAGGCTAAAAACTGGTTTTCATAAAAGGCTGAAGAGTCACTTTTGAAAATTGTGGCATTTGTATAAACTACTTAATCTATCTCAGTTTTTTTTCCTTATGGAATGGAGATAATACTAATACGCCACCACATAAGTTTATTATTAGGATTAAGCTAATGTCTGTCATGTTCTGAGAAGACTGTCTCATATTTAATTAGTACTAAAATATTTTAAACTTTACAAAATAGTTAAAGAAATGCCCATACAAACACTCGTGCATTCACTCCACATTCTATAGAAGAAATTTTTAAAATGTCTATTTCTATTTCCCCCCCAAACTACCTTTTCCCAGAGGTATTTCTGGGGTCATCCATAATCCTTTCTCAACATAGTCTTAGGTGGAAGAACAAAATTTCAATACTCTAAAGATACTTTGTGGTATATATATAGAAATAATTATTCCAAGATGTGAAGTTAAAAGTATTCTGTGAAGTAGTGCATCAGAAATTTTAATTAGATGTTTGTCATAAAAACAAACATTTCAAATGGATGCATATTAATTTGTATATTTAAATACAGTTTTATCATTCACATCTAGCTCTCTGTGAACAATTAATTGTGCAATCTACTTAAAACCAGTGTTTTTACTCAATTTGGAATTGACAACTTCTGGAAGTCTTTTCAAAAAAACATTTCACCTTGTTCTATGGACACATTGTGTTGAAGTATTTTGCATGTTCTCTACAAATATACTAGGTGAAAAAGTGTGTTATCTCTAACCGTACTTTCTTTGTTTCAGACATGGTTTTGTAATATTGCCTTGATATGGAATTAAAAAAAATCATTTTATTGGGGGCTTGTACAACTCTTATCCCAATCCATTTATCCATGCATACATTGTGTCAAGCACAATTGTACATTTGTTGCCATCATAATTCTCAAAATATTTGCTCTCCACTTAACCCCCTGGAACCAGCTCCTCATTTTCCCCTCCCTCCCCACACCCCCTCCCTCATGAAGCCTTGATAATTTATAGATTATTATTTTGTCATATCTTGTACCTTCTGATATCTCCCTTCACCCACTTGTCCATTCCCCAGGGAGGAGGCTATATGTAGATTCTTATATTTGGTTCCCCCTTTCCACACCACCCTCCCTCCACCCTCCAGTTATCGCCACTCTCACCACCAGTCCTGAAGGGATTGTCCACCCTGGATTCCCTGTGTTTCAAGTCCCTATCTGTACCAGTGTACATGCTCTGGTCTAGCCAGATTTATAAGGTAGAAATGAGATCATGATAGTGGTGGGGGGGTGGAGGGGACACATTAAGTAACTAGAGGAAAGTTGTATGTTTCATTATTGCTAAACTGCACGCTGACTGGCTAATCTCCTCCCTGCGACCCTTATATAATGGGGTGTCCAATTGCCTACGGATGGGCTTTGGGTCCTCAGTCTGCACCCCCCCCCCATTCACAATGGTATGATATTTGTTCTGATGATGCCTGATACCTGATCCATTCAACAACTCATGATCATAGAGGCTGGTGTGCTTCTTCCATGTGGGTTTTGTTGCTACTGAGCTAGATGGCCGCTTGTTTATCTTCAAGCCTTTAAGAGCCCAGACGCTATATCTTTTGATAGCCGGCACCATCTGCTTTCTTCACCACATTTGCTTATGCACCCATTTTGTCTTCAGTGATTGTATTGGGAAGGTAAGCAACATGGAATGCCAGTGTAATAGAACAGTGTTCTTGCATTGAGGGAGTACTTGAGTGGAGGCCCAATGCCCATCTTCTACCTTAATACAAAATCTATACATACATACACATAGATCTATTTCCACATCCTCATGTATAAATATATGTGCATGCCTTTATATAGATCTCTATAAATTCCCTTTGCCTCCTAGCTCTTTCCTCTATTTCCTTTTGTAGATACAATATTTTTTAGTTATCACATACCTTGAAACATATATTTCTTACAAGTTTCCTGTTAAATCAGTACTAGCATCACTAAAGAAATTGGATAATTTAAATAAGAAATAAATTGAATCACTAGACAAAATGAGTGCTTCACACATTTACTCTATGCTCTACCACACTGTGCTTCACCCTTTATCCAACAGTGTTGTTGGGGGACAAAACCCTTTCTGAACAAAGGAAAAAATAGAGGTTAAAAATAAACAAAAAACTAATAACAAGAGCAAAGTGAACAGATTTTTAAAATTTCATTCAAAAAGAAAACATAAAATATTAACAACTAGAACAAATTCAAGTGGATGATAAGCAAGAACAAATGTGATGGTGCTGATTTTAACCTAACTGCATCTGCAACCATCCAAGGCCTTCCCCCTGTCAGGAAGGCTGTTCATATATATGGACATGGTCAGAGTGGATTACTCCAGATGCATTTTTAAAAATTAATGTTGTTCTGCACATGAAATCCAGGATAGGTAAATCTGTAGACACAGTAACTGGATGGATGGTTCCTTGGGTGTATGACAGAGGGGGTTGAGGAAGACAAGGAGCTATGATAAGTACAAGAATGAATTCTAAAATTGATTGTGGTGATGATTACACAACTCTCCTTGATGTGCCTGAACTATGAATTATATGATATGTCGATTGCATGCCAATAAAATTCTTGGGGAAATGTAATGATTTACGGCATTATTAATTATCTAAATGTCAACTGACCAGGCACTCCAATTCATTCTGAAGCTAGTTTTCAAAAAGATTTGTAGGAATTTTGGAAAACAGTATAGTTCTATCTATATACTCTGGTCTGGTCAGCTGACTTCTATACTCTTCTCTGGCCAGCTGGCTATTACCTTAGAGCCCGTTGACACTGAAAATTCGGATTTGTTTATATTTGCAGCATTTGTTTATACTTACTCGTGCTTCTAAATGTTTATGCTGGGGCCAAAGGAGAAGCAAACAATTTTTGGAGTGAAAATATCAGTTTTACGCCAGCCTTGGACAATACTCACAAATGCTGACTTCCATTATTTATTATTAGTCTCACTGGCTCTTGAGTTGAAGTTCAGTGGGCATGTTGCTTCCTTTTAAAAAATATTTTGCAAATCATCTTTGATACCATGTTTCTTTAGGGAGATCTAGAAACTATAAAGGAATATTATTTGCCATGGAATGTTATGTTTTTTAAAACTTATCTAACTGAATATGCTTTCAGATTATTGACACTTATAGTGCCATAGGACTCCCCTTAGCCAATAGGAAGGTACTAAATGTGATCATAAGAACGGAGCCTTGACAAATGTGTCAGCACTGGTGCTTGTCTTGATATATCAAACTGTTTCTCCATGTTTGTAAAAATGCATGGTTAGCTTGTTGCCTGATAAGATACACTATTACCTCATCACTTCCATTATCGGTAGCCCTAATTGACAACTATGAGAGGGAGACCATGCAAGATCTATGAGTTAGAGATGACCTGTGAATAAACTGTATAGATACGCGTAGCTCAAATCAACAGGGCCTGATCTACCTACCTAGTCAATACATGTTCTTGAACCAATAAATGGCTGTTGGTTTAAGAGCTCCACTTGGGGAACACTTTATCACACAGCTGTAGTTATATGTTGTAACATAATTTTCCTGGTAAATTTTAAACATATTTCACTCTTTGAGCCTATCCTCAAATCCACAAAATACATGCGTGCTTACTAGTAAATGTTTGGGTACTGGTACTGAGGGAACTCTTGTATATTTATTGCCATTTCAGTGAGAAAACACACTGAAATCCCATGTGTAGTCATTTGTTCATAATTTTAGAAGCCAGAAGGAAATTTGAAACCTTATTTTTAATGCATAATAATATGCATATATTTACTTAAATACTTATATTCAAATAAAACATGCTCCTTCATATAGGCTTTAAGTCTATTGCATAATTTTATTTTTGCAAAAAGTAAAAGTAGTTTAAATATTTTTCTCATCATTCCATTTACTATTCACCAATACCACTGAATAATAAAAATTGATATATGTAGAACCAGCAAGCTTCACTTTTATTTGTTACATAACACATAACTATTAGGAAATGATTTATCATGCTTTTTCCCTAACTCTACCTGGGGCTTAGAGAATGAAAGCGCAGTTATTTATAGGAAACGTCAATAGGGGTTACTGACAGGGATAGCCTTCTCTATTTTATTTACTTCATATAGTAACATCACTTCTTTCCTAATGAGAAAGTAAGCGTTCTTACTTCATGGTAAATATACAATTAATACAAACCAGTTTATTAAGCACTTAAAAATTTAAATGGTGTTTTATGTGGAAATATACTGTTGTTGTTGATGTACTGTCAAGTTAATACCAATTCATTTTTGACAGAGTAGAACCACTTCCTAGCGTTCTTTAGACTATAATCATGGTGGGCGAGGACCACGAGGTCTTTCCTCCTTTGGAGAAACCCCCCTAGCCCTGCCATGGACTTAATTCAGACTACAGGACAGAGTAGAAACCCAGTAGGATGGGTTTACATGACTGCAATTCTTTATGGGAAGAGACTGCCTCATTTTTCTCCCAAATCTTCATCTCCCTCCAGTGGATAGACTAGTGGGCTCAAATAGCTAGTCTTTTGACTAACAGAAGAGCTGTTAACCACTGTGGCTCCTGAGTTCTCTTGTAGAAAATACTCACATGCCAGTATATTAAAGAGCTTTGAAATGTTAGCCTACGTTAGTTACTAATAACAATATTCGTGCTGAATAATAGCCAAAGTTAAGCAAATTTGTAAAACTATAAATATACTGATAACATTAAGAAACCAAATAATATCTGCCTCTACTGAGGTAAGGAATGTAAGCTGTAGCCTAAGGTTATTGGCCAAGCTTACATCTTAGAATATTTATGAAAGTTATACATATGATTGTCAGGTATTTTTTCTATAAATAAAAAGAGTAAAGTTTATTTTGACATAATTTTCGTGATGTGATACTGTCCTTATGTGCAAAGTTTTACTTGCCTTTTAATTTATCACCCTAATGAGCTTGTACGTGGGTCGAGAGGCAGTTTGCGAACAAGGGGCTACTGCACCATTTAGAATCAGGACGGCTGTGTGTCAGTGTTGCCTCCCACCGTAGTTATTAAATCACATGCTGAGCAAATAATCAGAGCTGCTGAATTATCTGGATAATGCACTATTAGGACTTGACGAAAGCTTATTAACAAGCTGCTACATGTAGATGTCGGAGCCCTGGTGGTGTAGTGGGTTATTCATTGAATTATTAATGACAAGATAAGCAGTTTGCAATTCTAGCTCCTCTACAGGGGAATAGGGAGGCTTTCTGCACAGAATTACAGTCCAGGAATTCCATGGAGGCAGTTCTATCCTGCCCTATGGGGTCACTATGGAATGGACTCTATGGAGATGAGTTTGGTTTGGGATATGCAGGTGATGCAAGCTTGCTTGCTGAAACTGTGGAGGACTTGACGCTCTTGCAGATGAAGATCGAGAATTGCAGCCCTCAGTATGGACTACAACTTAAAAGAAAACCAAAATCCTCACAACTGGACCAGGAAAAACATCATGATAAAAGGAGAAAAGAGGGAAATGGCCTAGGCTTTAGTCTTGTTTGGATCCACAATCAATTCTCATGGAAGCAGCAGTCAAGACATAAAATGACACACTGCATGGGAAAAGGAGGTATGTTATTTTGAGTATTAAGATGCACCTGATTCAAGTCACAGTATTTTGAATCACCCCACATACGTATGAAGGTTGGACATTGAATAAGGTAGACCAATGAAGACTTGATTGATTAGAATTATGGTGCTGGCAACGATTGTTGAATATTGAAAGTCCCACAGAAAGTCCCACTGCCAAAAGAAGAGATGAATCTGTATTGGAAGGAGTGCGGCCAGAATGTTTCATCCCATAGTCAAGGGTGATGAAACTCCATCTCATGTATTTTGAACTTGTCAGAAGAGATGTTCTCCCTGGAGAATTACATGATGCTTGTAACGTGGAGGGGTGGCAAAAAAGAGGATGGCGGTCCTCAGAATGAATTGACATAGTGGCTGCAACAATGTCTCAAACACAAAAACAGTTGTGAGCACAGCACTGGACAGAGTGGTGTTTCTTCCTATTGCACATATACGTGCTCTTATGGATCAGATGACTGCCACGATGGAATCAAGCAGAGGAACAATTGTGGGGAGTTTGCAGGACTGGCATAATGCAGTTGGGCATAATGTTACTATGTGTTAAAAATGACTCAGTGGCAGCCAACAACAACAATATGAGTTCGAACGCACCAGAAAGCACCTCACAAGAGCAACTCTGCTCACTGCAGAGAAGTTCTCTCGGTAATACACTTCTCTCCGTCTTAATTGTTAGGTACTTGATTGGTTCTGACTAGTCACCCAAGGTTCCACAATATGAAATTGTGCCCATCTACATGAACTATTCTTTTAATTACTGTTATGTTTGATCCTGCGGTTGAAGCCACTGTGACAATATCCTGAAGGCTCTTTTCCCTTTGTGCTAACCCTCTGCTTGATGAAGCACCCTGTCCTTTTCCAGAGACTAGGAGTGGTGGTGGCATAGTGGACTACAAATTGGGTTACTAACGGAAATGTCAGAAGTTGAAACCCATCAGAGAAAGGGAGAAAGATGAGCATTTTGCTCCTTTGAAGAGTTACAACCTCATAAAACCACAGGAGCAGTGTCACTTTGTCTTAGTGGTCGCAATTAGATTCATCTTGATACCTGTGAGTTTGCTATCGTTATTGTATCTTAGTTGATTACATATCCAAATACACCAGGCAGGCCTATACTCATTTCTTCTAGGGAGCATTCTGGTGTACTTCCCCTAAGACAAGGTTCTTTGTTCTTCTGCCACTTCACAGTATTTTCAATGGCCTTCATCAACACCGCAATTCAAGTGTATCGATTTCACAGTCTACCTTATTATCAATAATGTCCATGGTTCACTTGTATATCAGCCCATTGGAAGCACCATGACAGCTTAGGTTCACCTTAGTCCTCAAAATGACATCTTTGCTCTTTAACATGTTAAGGAATATTTGTGCAGGAGATCTGTCTAATGCAATATACCCTTTGATAGCTTGATTGCTATTTCGATGAACATTGACTTGTAGATTCAAGCAAAGTGAAATTGTAATACGCCAATCAATTTTCCTTTCAGCATGATGTTACCTATTGTTCCAGTTGTCAGGATTTTGTTTTCTTTATATAACATTGTAGCACATTCTGAAGGTTATAGTCTTTACCTTTCATCAGCAAGTCCTTCATGTCCTCTTGGCTTTCAGCGAGCCAGGCTGTCATCTGTGGACTACTGAGCCTATCTCCACTTATGAAGAAGTGTTCTTCTTCAGATAGTCCAATCTATTGCTTTATTTTCTCAGCACGTAGATTGAATAAATGTGGTGGAAGGATACAACCTTAGTGAATATATTTTCTGATTTCGAATCTTGCAGTATCTCCCTTATTCCCTTCAAACAGCTTGCTCTTTTCCTGTGCAGGCTATTCTGGAGCACGCTTTTAAATGTTCTGGGCTTCCCATATCCTCACACATTTGTTATGGCCCACACGGCCAAATGCTTTTGCATGGTCAGAAAAACATAAACAACTCTGTCTTGTATTCTCTGCTTTCAGCCAAGCTCCATCTGATATTTACAATGACAGGCCCATGCATTCTTTTTCTGATTCTGGCTTGCTATTGTTCAGTAATTGTTGCATTCCAGCGAGTCACCTTTCTTTTAATGAGAATAAATACAGACCTCTTCCTGCAGGTTGCTCAGATAGCTGTCTCCCAAATGCTGTGGCGTAGCCCAGTGAGGGTTTCCAATGCAGCGCAGGCGTTGTGCCTTTAGGTTAGCGTGCTTTCAAATCAGAGGTCCCGTCAAACCAGTGACCTTCAAGGCAATCTGCTGGCCAGTGGAATTCAAAGCAGATCAGTCACCTCAGAAGGTTATGGGGAATGTTTTGGGAGATCCTAATAGAGTAATCTTGACAGATTTTCTCAAATGACACAGGGGGACAATGGGGCTTTATTGTGCAGCAGTTTTAAGAAAAAAGGAAACCACGAAACATGGCAGAACAGTTGTGCTGAGACACTAATAATTTCCACATCTTTTCTAAAACACCTGCAATACCTGTTCCATGACCTTCTGTCATAAAATTGAATTGGGCTCGTAGCAAGCTCATAAGACAGAGCAGAACTGCTCTGTAGGGCTTCTCAGATGCTCAGTCTTTGCAAGAGCAGCCAGCGTGTTTGAGACACTCACATGGGGGTCGGCCGCCCAGTGCGTGAACTACCGCGCCATTGGGGAAAGTCCCCATGAAGTCAACATCCTGTATTCAGAGTCCTCTTGAATAATTAGTGACTTTCCATAAAGTATTTATCGGCCTAGCTTTATAAGCCACCGTTGAAATGTTCAAACTAGTGTACTAGTGGATCATCTTTTAAACCTGTGGACATAAAGGTCATATTTTATATACACATGGGCTAATATACCCTTTTGGAAAGCGAAATTTTATGAATGTTAGCAGATTTCCATCCAAAGTTAATTCAAACCTACTGTGTTATGTTCCAGAGTCTTTGTAAATAATTTGGATGGCATTTGATTGTGCTAAATAAAACTGAGTTAGGGAAAGAAAATTATATTTAGATAATTTGCATTATTTAGAATTACTATGTTCATGTGCCCTAAACTAATATACCTAAGGATGGCTTGACAGGAAGGGGCATCTGTTAGATTTTCAAAAATAAGAGGTAGTAATTATTTGGGCTATGGAAAATTTTGTAACCTAGATAGTTTTTGTTTACTTTTTATGTTCCTTTGTGCATTTAATGATGGTTCTTAACTGCTAACTACTCTTCTGGTGCTCAGAATGATTGCTTCCTTCGCTTGGAGCTTTATCATCCTGTTGAAAGAGGAGCATTTAGTACCTTGTATACTTCCTACTCCAGTTTTATGTGTTAGAATAAATAAACACCATACATACCACAGCTTCTACAATTTTTATAGTGTGTATTGGACCGTGTAACTTAGTATCCTTTTAAAAATTCATAAGCAGAATAATTTATTTTAATGTAAAATAAATTCATTTCAACTCAAGTGGGTAAAGTGTTGCATTATATTCTAAGCATAAGAAGATTTTCTAATTTAAAATTACATGTATTTTTGGAATTTTTTTTATTTAGTCGGAAAGATAGCTCACATTAAATAGAAAAGTTGAAAATCTACCTGGAATTTCAGATGATCAGCAGGTCTTCATAAACCTTACAGATCATGCTTCTTGTATCAACATGATTGAACTGAAAGTCTTTTTACTGGCAAAAGCATTCCCACAAGAGTAAAGCAGGTAAACAATGTACTAAGATGTTAAAGCCAGTCAAAATGCCCTGAACTATCAGTGCTAGGCTACTCAATTAGGGGCAAAAGCCACTATTGCTCCCGAATCTTGGCATGTGTGAGATAATGTACATATCCTATACTCATGTCCTTTCAGCCGGAAACAATTGTTTTTCTGTCAAAATGCTTCAAAAAGATTCATTGTTTACTTTCCAGAGAAGACTGTAGCTTGACCTTGGGCTATCATTCCCAGACAACTCGGCTACAAGGCCCAAAGATAAATTCCTGCCCTATCCCAGTTACAATGTCTAACAATCTCTTGGTTTTTAGTCTTTTTTTGTTTTGTTTTGTTGTGTTTAAGAGATCCCTTTTAGTTCAACAACCTCAAAAGCGTAACCAAATTCTTAATTTAGGAAATGTCTTTCCTATTGACAATTCCCAAGGAGAATATGCACATTTCATTTAAAATGATGAGTGGAGTGTACAGAAGAGACAAGTAGCATTAAAGACATTGTCTTTAAAGAGACATGTCTGTCTTCCTACTCAAAGAAGATAATAGAGATTAATTCATCAGACAGGTCCCCTAGTTCAGAGATCCCTGCACATGTAACTTGTTATAAATTTAAGAGACAACTTTAGAGAATAAAGTCTTTTTTTTTTCTCACAACTTTCAAAATTCAAACAGGGTGGCAGTCCTGTGACGATAAGGATATGGCGAGAAAGAGTTTTTATTCCTTCAATATAAAATAGTTTACTACAGTGAAGTACTCATAGATAGTCAAAGAGGAGAGACTATGTGTTTAGAACATGAAGCAAGGCAGGTGGAGAGACCTTTGCCAAGCCTTATTGCAGATTGCTCTGACCTCAAGGTCTCACCACAGGCGGCCTTGATGGGAACCATAAAAACTGACCACCCCCTGAGACTCTTCAATCTGTACTCTGAACGAATGTACAGAGACGTGAGACGGAATTAAGCAGAGTGCCACAGAAAGCACTAGTGGTCACATCTCCCTTGATAACAACATTTTGTCTACCCAAAATAAAGATGACATGAGATACTTCCTGATGAAGGTTAAATACTATGGCTTACATCCAAACTCTCATAACTAAATCAATACATAGAGTAGACATTGAAGTTGTCAAGGTTTTTTATTTTACTTGAGTTAACAATGAACATACATGGAAGCAGTTGTCAAGAAACCAAAATATGTATCACAATAGGAAAATCTGCTGTAAACTCTTTTAAAAATAATTTTAATAAGCAAAGATATCACTTTGCAAATACTAAGGTATGTGTAACACAATCTGCATTCTTTCTAATTGAGTCATATGCATGTGAAAGTCGTGAATTTAAAAAAGAAGACATACAAATCATTGATGGCGTGTTCTATCACACAAACATTCTCTACCTTATCATCTAGGTTTTAATATTCATTGCAGTGGCCACGCAAAATTCACAGACGACATGCACGATTAAAGGCTTATGATGAGAAATTCTCAGGATACAATTGTTCATCAGGACATGTTACAAAGTTCCTTCAGGCTGCTAATAAATGTCCAAAGGACATATCATTCCAATATAAATCTAAACCTGAAAACATTCAATGGAAGCTCCATGATCCATGAACCCAATTCTCCAATTTAAGGTCCAGGAGACACTCACTTTAATAAATCACATTCCTTTGTGTCCTGTTACTTAAGTTAATAAGAGCTTGTCATCTTGTCACTAGGTAAGATCTATGAATTACTAAGAACCAGAGGCAGATTAATGAAGGTGAGTGTCATTAAAACTGACGATCTATGGTGCCTCCACTTCTACTTTCTCATGAATGTGAATGGGATATGTGGATTATACCATCAGTAAAATTTTGCTTTAGAATCTCTAGCAATGGTTGCAGCAGTACATTGACAGGCAACTGCCAGAACTTCAGGTTCGATTCAGAAGAGGATGGGAACAAACAATACCATTGCTCATGTCAGATGGACCTTGGTTCAAAGCAGAGAGTGCCAGAGGCAGGTTCTCTTGTGTTTCATTGATTATACAAAGGCATTCGACTGTGTGGACCATAATATACTGTGGACAACCTTACAGAGAATGAGAACTCCAGAGCACTTCATTGTGCTCCTTTGAAACTTGTACATGGATCAAGAGGCAGTTTTGTGAAGAGAACAAGGAAATACTGCAGTGATTAAAATCAGGAAAGGCATGTGTCATGGTTGTATCTTCTCAGCTACTTGTTCAAGCTATATGCTAAGAAAATTATCAGAGAAGCTAAACTGTACGAAGAATGTGGTATCAGGATTGGAGGAAAGATTATTAACAACCTGTGATAGGCAGATGACCCAACCTTGCTTGCTGAAAGTGAGGAGGAATTGAAACACTTGATGATGAAGATCAAGGATTGCAGTCTTCAGCATGGATTGCAACTCACAATTGGATCAATCGATAATATCCTGATCCATGGAGCAAAAGTCCATTGTCAAGAAACCATGTTATCAAGGATTTTGTCTTGCTTGGATCCACAATCAATGCTCATGGAAGCAGCAGTCAGGACATCAAAAGGCATATTTCATTAAGTAAATATGCTACACAAGACCTCTTTCGACTGTTGAAGAACAAAGATATTCCGCTGAGGACTATGTGCCTGATCCAAACCACGGTATTCTTCTTTATTGAGGCATATGCATATGAAACATGGCCATTGAATATCAAAAGCCTCCGAAGAATCAATGCATTTGAACTGTGGCACTGGAGAAGAGTACTGAAAATGCTTTGGACTACTAAAAGGACAATGTGCTCTGTATTGGGGATGTAAGTTCAGGGGCCTCCTTAGAGGCAAGAATGGCAAACCTTCATCTTACGAATTTTGGACTTATTGTCAGGGGAGACCAGTCCTTGGAGAAGCACATCATGTTTGGTAAAGTTGAGGGGTGGTGAAAAGAGGAAAGGCCTCAATACAATGGATTGATAAGTGCCTGCATCCATGAGCTCAGACATAGGAGCGATTGTTGGGAATGTGCTGGACTGTGCAGCGTTTTATTCTGTTGTGCATAGAATTGCTATGGGTTGGAGCTGACTAGATGGCACCAAACAGCAACACAACATGTGAATCAAATACAGTGCCATTGCCTTGGCTCACCTTTGAACTCACAGTGACCCTATGGTACAGCAGTTCTCAACCTGTGGGTCGCAGCGCCTTTGGGGGTTGAATGACCCTTTCACAGGGGTCACCTAAGAGCATCAGAAAACATCTTTTCATTGGTCTTAGGAATCCAGGTACCGCTCCTCTATCCGTCTGCAGGCAGGTCCGCGCTCGTGCAGATACACCCACATATGAGTACCCAGACTGGACTATTAACCGTGCTACACCATACTTCAAGAGAAAATTTAATTTATCTGTCATTAGAAATTAATATTTCATAATGTGTAATTACATCTTGTTTTTGTGATTAATCACTATGCTTTCATGACTTTAACATTGGTAAAGCGGGACACCACTGATAAAACTCATATCCTGGCGAAATAGCCACATGGCAGCCGAAAACCAAATCCTCTAGCTTGTTGTGCATTCTTTCCAAAAAAGTGGGACTTTCTTAAAATGATGTGGGATGCAGGAAATATTGTTAAAAATCAGTACTGTCCCGCCAAAAGTGGGAAGTCGGGTCACCAGGAACATATCAGATATTTATAATACGATTCATAACAATAGTAAAATTACAGCTATGCAGTAGCCAGGAGGAACTGTATGAAAGGGTCGCAGCCTCAGGAAGGTGGAGAACCGCTGCTCTAGAACAGGGTAAAACTGCACCTCCGGGTTTTTGAGATTGTAACTCTACACAGGAATAGAAAGTCTGATCTTTCTCCCATGAATTATATACAAGGGGCCTTCGAAAAGTTCCTAGAAATGCACTATTATCTTTTCATTCTATTTTTTCATGAACTGTATGAAGCTTCCTCATATATACATGTATATATATGCACATGGGTGTACTTGCATGTATGTGGCTTTGCTTTCCATGAGGCCACTTGGTTTTAAATATGATCATATTAGAGATTGAATGCAAATGCTGTGCACGCTACTTTAGCGGAAAACAGAAACTGGATTTTAAAGTTTCTTGGTGACACAAGGAACTAAGATTTCTACTATATACTCAATTTCCTACAAAAATAATATTCCATATGTACTACAGTCAGAAACCACATCAATGAACTTATTTTTTTCTGCTTTAAATGTAAAGTTCTGCTGATGTCCCACAATAAAAAATAAATCACCGGGTTAGGGTTAGGGTTAGAAGAAGAAAAAATAAGTAAATAAATAAAAAATAAATCACCAATTTTGCATCAAATCATTGAATATTTTACTGTTGATACTTGTTTCATGATAAATGCTGTATATATATATATATATATATATATATATATATATATATATATATATATATATATATATATATATATATATATGAGCAAATAAAAATGTCCCAAAATTTAATAATCAGAAAACAAATATCGCTACAAAGAAAATATATTTGAAATAACCTCATGCACTTTGGGTCTTTTTTTTCATGCAATGTTCAAGTTTTCTTATTCATAGTTACATGGAATTGGTCTCTGGCATTCAGACCTACTAGAGCCCATCCATTACTGTTCGTTTTCTAATGCTTCTGCAAAGGTTGACTGCTTAATAACCAAGTATTTGGCAGAATTTGATTTGTGCTTTCAAAATTTTTTTAAATTATCTTCTGAACTTTGAATGTTTCAATAAGGGGTATAAGTAGGACTGCTGGAAACAATAGAGGAGTTTAGTAGAGTACCGGGATACAAGATTAACAAGCAGAAATCTATTGGAAACCGCTATAGCAGTGATGATAATACTGAAAAAGACATCAAGGAAAAATACTATTCACAATAGCCTCCCCAAAGCTGAAATACCTAGGAATAAAGCTAACAACAGAAAAACCTGTACAAAGAAAACTACAGAATATAACTCCAAGAAACTAAAAGTAATCTACACAAATGGAAGAGTATTCTGTGTTCATGGATCTGAATACTCCATAGTGTGAAAATTGTCAGTATTATCTAAAGCCATCTACAAATTCAACATAATCCTGATCCAAATTCTAGCATAGTTCTTTTTTACAAAATTGAAAAACTAATGGCCAACTCCATATGGAGAGAGAAGAAGCCCAGGATAGGTAAATAAATCCTAAATAGAAGAACAAAGTAGATGATCTTACACCACCTGACCTGAAAATCTACAATACAACCATACTTGTCAGAACAGCCCGGTACTGGTTTAATGATAGACACGTGGACCAATAGATCAGGACAGAAAACCCAGAAATGAAAACATCCACATACAAGCAATTGATTTTTGACAAATGACCAATAAACCTTAAATGGGAAGCAGATGCCCTCTTCAATAAATGGTGTTGGAAAAAATGTATATCTACCTGCAGAAGAATGAAACCAGATTCTTATCTGACCCCATTCACAAAAACTAACTCCAGGTGGATCAAAGGCCTAAATGGAAACAAAAAGATATAAGGATCATCAATGAGAAAACTGGCAAAAATCTAAGTACCCTGGTGCAGGGAATGCATCGACTATCAGAGCCAGCAAAGGAAGCACACTCTATGGAAGACAAAATAGATGAGTGGGCCTATTAAAAATAAAACCCTCGTATATCTCAAAAGACTAGGAATCTATATATAACCTCCTCCCTGGGGGACAGACAATGGAAAAGTAGGTGAAGAGAGACCAGATAGTGTAAGATATGGAAAAATAATAATTTATAAATCATCAAGGATTAAGGAGGGAAGGGGTAAGGAGGAGGGAGGGGAAAATGAAGAGCTGATGGCAGGGGCTCACATAGAGAGTAAATATTTTGAGAATGATGAGGGCAACATAATGTATAAATGTGCTTTATACAATTGATGTATGTATGTATTGTGATAAGAGTTGTATGAGCCCCCAATAAAATGATTTTTAAAAGATAGCCCACAGATTGAGAAAAGATATTTAGTAATGACAAAATGGATGAATGATTAATTACTAAAATATACAGTATATTCAAGCCTATAACAATAACAAAAGTAATAATCCTCTGAGAAGGTGGGCAAAGGACCTGAACAGATGATTCACAAAGGATGACACCCAAATGACTCTTAAACACATGAGGAAAAGCTCCTGCTCATTAGCCATCCAGGAAATGCTAGTCAAAACAATAATGAGACACCAGCTAACACAAATAACTGTAGCCTAATTAACAAACAAACAAACAAAAAACTGAGAACCACAAATGCTGGACAAGGTATGGTTAGATTGGAGCTCTTATCCACTGCTGGTGAGCTTTGTAAATATGTACTGTCATCGTGGAAATTATTATGACAATTCTTAAAACATGGCAATTGAAATATCATATAACCAAGCAATACCATTACTGGGCATATACCCCAAAGAAATAAGAACTAGAAGATGAACAGATGTATGCTCCCCCATGTTCATTGCAGCACAGTTCACAACAGCAAGAAGCTGAAAACAGCCCAAATTCCCATCAGTAGAAGATTGGATTAAAAAACAACTCTAAAACAGATCATGAACAGATATCTGCTCTCCAATGTTCATTGCTAAGCAGTTCACAGTTGCAAAAAAAAAAAAAAGGAAAATCTAAATTTCCATCAATTGACAAAAGAACAAAAAAACTGGTGTATGCACACAATGGAAAACCATGAATCCTAAAACACAGCAATGAAACACCTCAAGATGGGGAGGGATCTGGAAGACATTATGCTGAACGAAAATCATCAGTCACCAATACTGTGTGAGTCCACTAGTGTAGGAACAGGCAGCAGAATGGGCACAAGCTCAGGCCTGGAGGGCACCCACTCTGCTGCCCAGGGGGGCAGACAGCCTGACAGACAGCCCGAGCTGTGCCAAGGAACATATACCATGCCTCTGAGGGTCACTGGTCTCTCCTGATGACAGGTACAAGGTACGAGAAACAAAGCTTTGCTGTGCTCACAGAGGGACCATTCCGGCTTTATTTCTTCCAAGATAGACGTGTTGGTTCTTCTGAACATATCATTCTTTTAATATTCTCCACCATTATCATAATTCAGATGCATAATTCTTCTGTGGTCTTCCTTACTTATTGTCTAACTTTCACATGCATATAAGAGGATTAAAAAAATGCAATGGCTGTGCCAGGGATGCCTCGGTCTTCACAGTGATGTATTTGCTGTTTCACATTTTAAGGACGTTGTTTGCAGCAGATTTGCCCTCTGTGACGCAGCTGTTGCTTCCATGAGTGTTGATTGTGGTTCCAAGAAAAATGAAGTTTTAGGTCTTAAGTTAAATAGTGTTAAATAGTATTTTATTCTCCATGCAGATTACTGAAGTCTTGTGTTCTTTTAAAAATATTTTTGTAAAAATAATCTTTATGATGGTTGTATATAAAATATACAACAAAAAGAAAACTATCCCCATACCTCTTAAGTTTGTATTGCTTATTTGACAATAGATAAAGCAATCAACATTAGACAAAGACTGACTTTTTAAATGGCCAAAGTAATCAAATAATATTTTGAATAATTCAATTTACCCCCCATGTTGATAACGAGCTTTTATGATCTTTCTCCTAGAATGACAAATATAAATTTTGTAATACCTGTGTACCCCAGCATATTTTCACCATCTGCAGATATGACAAAATGTGCTAGATATGTTCCTGAAAGTCATGTGGATATTTTTAGTTATTGTGGAGAAAATAAACTACTATATCTAGGTTTTACCAACTGGTAGAATATTGTAAGTAGAATAGGAGAAGTAATTTTCAACTATTTGTATAGTAATTCCCTAACCCATTGTAATTGGTTCCATTGTGACTCATAGCAACCCTACAGAACAGAGTAGTCCGTAATTAGCTATCATGTTATTAAAAATACATCTTTAATATCTATTTGATAGCTTCAAGGAAAAATATAATGGGACATTTCTAATATTTAACTTAAACCAGTAAAATAACTCTGCCACCACGTTGATTCTGGCTCCTCACAGCCCTGAAGGAGACAATAGAACTGCCCCCATAGATCTCCAAGTCTCTCTCTCTGTACAGCAGCATAAAGCCTCATCTTTCTTCCCACATTAAGACATAAGTAGCTGCTTAATATGTTATTAACTTAATCTAGAAACTTGTCAAGTTATTTTAAGGGGAAGCTATTAATGATATTATTCTATTTTTTCCTCATAAAGCGTGTCTAAACATTTACTTTTTGAACATTTATTTGTTTCTAATCAGATGAATTCTCTAATCTACAACTGCAAATCATATTGAAAGGTAGTGGAATGAATAATAAAGTCCACTTTTGGTATTATCTGTGCTTAGCTATTTATGCCTCTTAACTAAACCTTTTAGTCACCTTTTTTTAAATTACAGTATTTTGTTCATACAATAAATATTGACTGAGCAAAGATTTTCAAGATGTGTTGGTTTCTAAATTATAATTTCTCTGAAGAACTACATAGTGCAGCTGAGTATAATCCATAATAAATATGAACTAAATCAGTCTAACAATATCATTTCTTCTAGCATATTTTACAGTAATTTCTTTCTCAAGAACATATTTTCAGGATTCAAAGATATTAATGGCACGACCTAACAGAAGACAGGTAGATTGCAAATGTTTTGTTCTAAGTAGGAAATTAATGGGATATTGAAACTGATATCTGAAAATTATTACTGAGCATATTGAGAAAAGTGTAAATGGAAGTAAGAAGTAATTAAGTCATATCTCTACCACATTCTGTCCATGTGGTGACATTTGTTACTGACTGTATTATCAGAACATAACACATTTACAGTAATACCGGTACACCGTGAGTGGTGGAATTCATACTGTGACTGATAGTGCCCAGTAATACTAGAAATTGAAATGTTTTTACACATGCATTTATTCAGTGTCAAAACATATTTGTTCTGTTTAACAAAATTGCATGATCAAGGTTTCTTTTCTTCTTTCTTTTTCTGTTTGTTTTTTCTCTGTTAATGTGGCTTACTTTGATCTTAAGCATTTTGTTATATGCAGCATTATTACACATTTAAAATTAATTTAACTAAACATCTGGTGGAATGAATAAGTTAGTGATTCAAATAAAAAGAAACTAGCATATTTAGCCTCTTTATTTTAAATACTTTAACAAGCACTCTTTGCTAATTTATTGAAAATTAATCAAGTCTGACCAATAGAGTGCAAATAAAGACCAACTAGAAAACTAATTGAAATTATTGTGCCATTTTTATGCAAATATACATTATGACTGGATAGAAATATTTAAATTTGTCTGATTATTCAATTAACATTTATATATGATATATCACAAGACACCACGCTTGATAATTATTAATTTAATCTAATTTTCTGGTTAAATAAATATCTTCATAATGCTCATCTGTTTCTCATTTATCAGGGTTTGGACATTTAAATGTTTTATTAAACTTATTATCAATGTTTAAGTGATGAATTAGAAGGAAATGTTATTCAGTGACCCATCATTTCCCTTTTTATGAAACCCTGACTCTATTATAAGGCCAAGTTAGCATAATATGCTCTCTTTTTCCTTTCCACCATTTAAAGTCTATATAAACACATCGATGCGATATACATATACGGTCCACAGTCGTGAGTGGTGCTAACAGATTGCAGTGCTAACAGTGCTCACAGGGCGCTAACAGGTCAACAGAGTGCAGTTGGCTATTAATCTAGTCGTTGGTGCTTTATACCAACCAAATGACCTCATGAAAGAGAGGCCAGGTGAGCTCTTCTGTAAAAATTGGCGAAACATTATAGACTCCATGATATATGGAGTCACCATGAGTTTAAAAAAAGTTCAACACAAATGGATTTTGTATGGTTTTAATTGTCCACTGTTTTACCTCTCTGTGTTCTAATAGTCATTGGAAGGCTGTGCAGAATTCACAGACAAAATATGATTAAAGTGTTTATTAAGGAAGCTAATGAATTGCAGTGCTACTGAGAAGTGCTCAAGGTTCAGATGTCTGTCACCACATGTTAAAAAAGTTCTGTCAATTCTGCTAATACCCAAAAGGCAGACTGCTCTACAATATGCCTCAACCTGAAAGCATTCAGCTTAATCCATGTAGGTTTGCAATCCCAGTTCCCTGGATTAAGTGCTCAGAGGCACCTCACTCTATTTGTGTTTTTATCCCTGGTGTGGAGGACCTCAAAGTAGCTCTCCAAGTATTTAATAAACTCAATTGTTTATGTATCACTATCAAACTTTATTATTTTTTATATTTTTTCTACCTGATTCCATAGTACCACTTATGACACATTGATTTGCCACCAATCACAATTTTTCAATAATTTCCTTTGGTTTCTAAAATTAGCTGGGTTACCATAAATCCTTCGACATCATTATGGCCTCCTAATGATGATCTCCATCATTTTTAAGACTTAATAAAGTGGTTTCTAGCTTTCTATAAACTATATTTGAATTGAGAGTATTTCTTCCCTCAAACAGAGTTCTTTGTGGATATATCTGGCCAAAGACTGTCAATGATATATGACAAATACTCACATGATCTGCTATTCGGTGTGTACATCAGTGTCTTTATAAAACGACCAGAAGGAAGGAATTATGTTTGGGATCTACTCTATTCCAACCATTCTAATCTAGTAAGGCCTAATTAATTTAATAAAATAAATACCTCATTTCAGCAAACAAGGTCAAATTTACAGGTAGAAAAGGTAGCATTGAAACTTATTTTTCAGGGATAGAATGAAATCTATTATAACACTGGAGTTTGTGTAAGAGCTTTATCCAAGAAGAGTTAACTTTATTACTATTAATACATAATAATAGATACAGGTGATGTGGTACAATGGACTTGGTTTTCGATCCTGGACTGGGTCCCTGATTTCCTGAAAATAACCTTTGGTATGTACCATATATATATATATTTAGATGTTTTATGTACAAATGGTACAGAAACTCAAAAGGCCAATTCTGGCAAATACCTTCAGGGATAGTATGCATAATATAATCAATCATACATATCCATTGATCTTATTGATCACATATATGCAATGAGGCCCTAATTACTAACTATGTATAAGACAATAAAATTTAAGGGCAAAGAAATTGTTTGTGATTAATCAGGAGTCAAGGTGGTATCCAGATAGAATCACCTGCATAGTGCTCCTATTATTAGACTGGAAAATTTCAAGGTAAAGGGGCCAATGTTGGGGGGCTGGATGCTAGAAATCAAATTCCAGTGTACTAGGGTCTGTGGTTCAGACCTCCCATTGCAATTTTCACCGATGGAGTGATTCAAGGGCTCACATAAAGGTTGTAAGTTCACTGCATCTGCCCAAGAGTTCTCCTAATCCCTCACTAGGTCCAGTGGGATGGCATCCGTCATCCCTTCCTGTGCCCAAGATCCAAGAAATGCAGTATGCAGTAATTTCCCCATACTGCTTTTGGCAGGTGGTTATAATCCCGCCAGGGTCATGATCCCAGGTGGTCAGACTCCTGGAAAACATTCTAAAACTATCAAAAATAGCTAGCAATCATAGCCTGTGACTGGTCTGGGCAACAGTTCCCTTAGTAGATCCCTCCCCATTAAGGATGTGATCCTGCTCTGCACTGAATGGTATCTGCCTGCCCCATCCACACTTCCTGAAAGAGCCAGATAATTCTGGCTGTATAAGTTCAGAGTCTACAGGGAGATAAAGATTCACGTTAAACATGTAGCACAGCTGGCTTCAGGTAGCCCTTAGCATCATTCTCAACAGCCTCTTATAAAGAAATCACAGCGCTCCTGGAATCCCAGGAAAATTGCTCTGAGCTCCACCAAAATGCCACCTAGACAATAACCTACATCAGCAGCCACTAAAAAAAAAGCAAGAGAGACACAACACAATGACAGAGAAGGTCATGACCTAGCAATGTCATTAGAAGAGGCAGACTTTGAACCACCACAGAAAGAAATCCTCAGTATGCTGGTTGAGTCAAACAGGATATGAGGTAATCAATACAGAAAAAGGATGAAAAGAATAGGATAGACTCTGGTTACTAAAGAGAAATACAAGAGTTAAGGAAAAACACAGCGGAAGCAAAGCAAATGGTAAAAGATCTTACACAAGGCTTGGAAGCGAGAGAGAATCAGATAGTGACCTCCAAGATAACCAAGTAGAATCCAACAAACATGAAAGACAATCAAACAAGATAATCAAAGACACTGAAGAAAATCTAAGAACAATGAGTGATGCTGTAAAGAAACACAATATTCAAATAATTGGGTTACCACAGTAAAATCAACAGCTAAGGTAGCCAGGGAATTCCTGGAAGAAAATTTCCCCAATTTAAAGAAGGAGACTCAATCACCCTGGAAGCAAGAGGACACCAATTAGACTAAAGCCCAAGATGAACAAACCAAAACATATATAAGTCAAAATATCCAACATTGAGGAAAATGAGAAACTCATAAGAGCAGCTGTGGAAAAAAATGTAGTCGCCTATTAAGGTAATCAGATAAGAATATTCTCAGACTTATCAGCAGAAACCACAAAGAAGAGGAGAGAATGGAGTAGCATCTTCCAAATATTGGAGGGGAATAATGGTAATCCAAGAATCTTCTATCTCACCAAACTCCCCATCAAAATAGATGGAGAGGAAAGGGTTTCCCCAGATCAGGAAAAATTTAGAGAATACATTAAAAAAAAAAAAGACTACAAAAATTACTTCCCATTTCACTTTAGTGAGAAGATCAACATACAAGAGCACAAACATGAGACGACCACATAGTTTAACACTAGCCAGAAGTCAAAGCAATTCCCAAAATGTCTTTGGCCCAATGGTAAAAAGAGACAAACATGAATTCACACACACATATATAACACACTTCTAAAGAGGGAGGGAGGAAAATGTCTATCACGTAAGGTACAAGATTAGAGCAACGAATCCACTGATAGATGTAATAATTTAGAATGTCAAGGGTTTGAATTCCCCCATCGAAAGACTAAGGCTAACAGACTTGTTTAGGAAACAAAGCACAGCAATCTGTTGTCTATAAGAAACACATCTGAAGTTAACAGACAAAAACTGGTTGAGGTTCAAAAGTTAGCAGAAGATATAGCAAGCTAATAGCAATCTAAAAAGAACAGAAGTTGCAATTCTATGCTCTGACAAAAATGATTTCAAAGTACAAGTCTTAAAAGAGATAAGTGTGGGCATTATATAATGCTTTTGGGATTAGTAGACCAAGAGCCAGTGAGCCTAAAAACATATATATGCCCAAGAGGGACCCGAGAAATACATCAAATCCTTTAAAAGATGAAAAAAGAAATCAGGAGATTAACAGTCAGAGTAGTAGACTTCAATACACTGCTCTTTGAGAAGGCTGCAGCAGTGAAAAAGAACCTCAACAAGAAAGCTACACAACTAAATGCTACAAGGAAACAGCATATTCGGAACTGGAAATATTCAGAACTCTCTATTAAACTGTCAAAAAATCACATTCTTTTGAAGTTTACATGGAAAAGATCCAAAATTATCACATGATGGGGTGCAGGTCATTCATATTTCCTTCTCTGACAACTACACCATAAAGCTGAAAACCAACAAAAGAATTCCAAATAAAGAAGGCCAAATACATGTATGATGAATGACTTACTTCTTCAAAAGGAGTGGGGTATTGAAAAAATCAGAGGTGAAATTAGGAAGCTTCTAGAGTGTACCACATACCAAAATCTATGAGATACAGCAAAAGCAGTAATCAGAGGAATCTTGAGAGCAAAAAAATGTGCATATGAAAAAGGAGGAGAGAGCTATGGTGGATACCCTCACACAACACCTTCAGCAGTTGGAACAGAGTCAACTGAATAATCCTTCTAATAGCAAAAGGAAATAAATTATTAAAATCAGGGCAGAGATAAATGAGTGGGAAAACAAAAAAAAAACAACGCTGGAGAAAATCAATCTCTAAGCAATCGGACATCCCCATACAAAAGGATCACAGGGAGGAGATTAGCCAGTCAGGGTACAGTATAGTATAGATAAAATATCAAGCTTTCCTCTGGTTCTTTAATGCTTCGACCACCACCAGTATCATGACCCTAATTCTCTCTGACAAATATAGCTAGATCAGAGCATGTACATAGGTACAGATAAGAGCTGGAAACAGGGAATACCGGATAGATAAATTCCTTGGGACCAATATTAAGAGTAGACATTCAAGGAGGCTAAGGGGAAGGTGGAAGGAGGAAGGGGGCACTGATCACAGTGACATACTATAACCCCCTCCCAGGGTGATGGACAACAGATAAGTGGGTAAAGGGAGACATTGGTCAGTGCAAGACATGACAAAATAATAATTTATAAATTATCAAGGGTTCATTAGTGAGGGAGGGGAGGAGGAAAATGAGGAGCTGATACCAAGGGCTCAAGTAGTAGAAAATATTTTGAAAATGATGATGGCAACAAATGTACAATAAATATGCTTGACACAATGGATAGATGGATGGACTGTGACAAGAGTTGTACAAATTCCCAATAATATGATGTATTATACAAAAATGAAAAAAAAGTAAGAAAATCAACTCAGTAAAAAATGGTTGTTTGTAAAGATTTACAGAATCAAGAAACCACTGGGAAACCTAACAAATGATAGGAAGGAGCAGAAATCAATATTCAGGTTGAGGGATAAAATGGGAATGAGCCCTAAAGAAATGAAAAGACTAATTATACAGTACTATGAAGGACTGTACTCCGAGGAATACAACAACCTTTAATGGAAAAACACCTGGAAAAAGAAACCCTCCTCAGATTGTCTCTGATAGATGTTAATAACGTGAACAGACCCATAGCAAAAAAGCAACAGATAAGGTTATCAGTTAGCCAAGCACAGAAGGACAAGTACAACATGAGTCTACTGAGGTAAGCTCAAACAATAGAACGCACATATGCGAAAATGTACATACAGCATAGTTCCCAGCGTGAGGACCAGATATTGTGATAAGAGCCAGGCCACACACCATGACACATGCATCATAAAACAAAACAAAACAAAACAAATGAAAGAAAAATTTTAAAATGCAGATAGGACCTGGCGGAAAGATATCTTCCATCCCTCCTACACTTTGTATGCCTTTATGGCCCTCAGAGGGGTGAGGAAAGAAAAAGATGACAATGGGGGATAGGACACTAGTCCAAGCTAGGGAGGGTATTGTTTCTGTCTCCATAGGAAAGGGGGAGAGAGAGAGAGAGGAGAGAGAGGAGAGAGAGGAGAGAGAGGAGAGAGGGGAGAGGGGAGAGGGGAGAGAGAGAGAGAGAGAGAGAGAGAGAGAGAGAGAGAGAGAGAGAGAGAGAGAGAGAGAGAGAGAGAGAGAGAGAGAGAGAGAGAGAATAGACCTTATTCTGGTGCGTCAACCCTGAGGGCGATGTTCATGCTTGGAGCAGTTGGTTCACAGGGAATACTGCAGGATTGGCCGTAGCTCAAGACAGGATGTCTCCCATCCCTAGACGACAGCAATATGGATGACAGCACTGAAGGTAAAGCACTGTGTGATACACACAGGGGGGCTAACCAAGAGGGGAGTGCAACAGACCAGCAATGGGAACAAAGCCACGAAGTCCCTGGAGAATCTCAGTTGTAGACTTCTGACTTGGGCAGTGAAAGGGGTGGGGATTGCTTGGCACTTCATTTGAACTGGTTGGGGGATATGCACAAGGGGGCCACACTGAAAGTCTAAAGTGCAGTGGGCTGGGGGGTGGGGTACTAGACTGCTCCATCCTTGACTGCAGGAAACGCAATGGGGTCTTGTAGAAGGCACACCCCTTGGGCATGAATGCTGAGGACTAAAAGGGAATAAGTGCTCTTAGGCAAGCAGGTTTTGGGTTACAGATCCCTGAAGAAAAAGGAGATTGGAAAGATAAATTATAACAGGGCCTGTTCACTATTCAATAGTGGGATACTCATTTACTCTGGGTCAGGACAACAGTTAGACTTGAACTATTTGGGGTTTTTTTAAATCATTTTACTAGGGGCTCATACAACTCTTATCACAATCCGTACATACATCAATTGTGTAAAGCACATTTGTACATTTATTGCCCTCATCATTCTCAAAACATGTGCTTTGCAGCCAAGCCCCTTTTATCAGGTCCTCGTTTTTGCCCATCCCTCTCCACCCCCGCCCCCTTATGAACCCTTGATAATTTATAAATTATTATTTTGTCATATCTTGCTCTGTTCCACGTCTTCCTTCATCCACTTTTCTGTTGTCTGACCCCCAGGGAGGAGGTCACATGTAGATCTTTGAAATCAGTTCCCCCTTTCCAACTCACCTTCCCTATGTTCTCTCAGTATCACCATTCACATCACTGGTCCTGAGGGGTTCATCTGCCCTGGAATCCCTGTGTTTCCAGTTTCCATCAGTACCAGTGTACATCCTATGGTCTAGCCAGACTTACAAAGTAGGATTCGGAACATGACAGGGGGAGGTGGGGAGGAGGAAGCATTTAAGAACTAGAAGAAAGTTGTATTTTTCATCTCGATGCTACATCACACCCTGACTGGCTTGTCTCTTCCCCATGACCCTTCTGTAAGGGGATGTCCAGTGTCCTACAAGTGGGCTTTCGGTTTCCACTCCACACTCCCTCCCCCATTCATTATGGTAAGATTTTTTATTCTGTTGATGCCTGATACCTGATCCCTTTGACACCTTGTGATCACACAGTCTGGTGTGCTTCTTGCATTTGGGCTTTGTTGCTTCTGAGCTACATGGCCACTTGTTTACCTTCAAGCCTTTAAGACCCCAGATGCTATATGTTTTGATAGCCGGGCACAATTAGCTTTCTTTGCCATATTTGCTTATACACCCATTTGTCTTCAGCGGTCATATCAGGGAGATGAGCACACAATGATATTCTTTTTTTAATTTGATGCCTGATAACCTATCCCTGCAGCACCTTGTGGTCACACAGGCTGGTCTGCTTCTTCCAGGTGGGTTTTATTGATTCTGAGCCAGTTGGCCACTTGTTTACCTTCAAGCCTTTAAGATCTCAGATGTCATATCTTTTCATAGCCAGGCACTATCAGCTTGCTTCACCACATTTGGTTGTTCATGCTCTTTGTCTTCAGCAGTTGTGTCGGGAAGGTGAGCATCATAGAATACCAATTTAATAGAAGAAAGTATTATTGCATTGAGGGAATACTTGAGTGGAGGTCCAATGTCCTTCTGCTACCTTAATACTAAACCTATAAAAATATGCACATAGATCTATTTCCCCATCCTCATGTACAAATATATTTGCATATGCGCATGTCTTTATCTAGACCTCTATAAATATCCTTTGCCTCCCAGCTCTTTCCTATATTTCCTTTGACTTCCCTCCTGTCCCACTATCATGCTGAGTCCCCACCAGGGTTTCAGTAATTCCTCTTGGTTATATTACCCTTGATCATGCGCAACCAGACCTCCCATACCCGCTTCACCACCGATTTGGATCGCTTGTTGTTCCCTTCTCCCTGGGTTTATTAATACCACTACCTTTCCCCCAACCTCCCCCTCTCCCATGTCCCCACGGAACTGTCTGTCCCATTGTTTTCTCCTCCAGATTGTTAATCCAGCCTATTTTATTTGGACAGATCTGCGGAGATAATAACATGCACAAAAACAAGACAGAGCAAAACCAAGCAATAAGATACAACAAAACAACTACAATAACAAACCAATGACAAAAAAAACACATGACAAGAAAGAAAAGCTTGTAGTTAGTTCAGGATTGTTTGTTGGCCTTTAGGAGTGTTTTCCAGTCCAGTCTGTTGGGGCACCACACCCTGGCCACAAATTCCACCTTCAGCATTCCTGGGGGAACTTGCCGCTCCATTCCCTTGCTGTTCTGTTGCACACCTAATGTTTTGCTTCAGTGTGGCAAGATCCAGTCGGGTACAATTCCCACACTGTGTCTCTGGTGTTGTCCCCTTTAGGGCTATGGGTCAGTGAGGGGCATCATGTCTCATTGTGGGGCTGGCCATGGGGTCCTCTCTATCGACTGGCTGCTCTAATTAGAAACATCAACCTCACGACCTGGTGGGCCATGTTGTGCTCCACTCTATCCTCCTCCCCCTTCATCTGCTCCCAGGTTCTCCAATCAGATATGTCCCTCTGCTGGTGCTGTAGACTCATGGCTTCCTTTGAAATAAATTATTCTGAGGGAAGGGGCAGGTGTCCACTTAGTAGTTGGGGTTGAGGTCAGACCCCCAGACCTCTCCACTGGTTCTCTACTCCACGCCGGCATAATGCATCCACATCTTGGAGCCCTGGGTTGAAGTCCGGTCCCTCTTTCCCTGTAGAGATACAAGCAATACCTACCCCATGGGTGGGTTTGTGCCCTGTGGCCCTACTACCCTTTTCTTTTATTATTATTATTATTTTCCCTTTCCCCACCTCCTTTTTAGTTGTCTACCATGTGTATCCCTGTATTTGGTCTGGTCCCTGCCATATTACCTGTTCCTCACCCCAGGAATGTTCGTATACCATAGCTGTTTCCCTATGCCCCTTTTTCCTTATTTTTTTTTAAACCTTATCTCAGCAGCCTTTGAATTATTTCCATCTTTAAGTCCATGCTATCTTGAGGTCTGTTTTATCCTTTTTGCCCTCTGGGTGAGGTTGTTCTATGTAGTGGTCTTTTATTTATGCTTGGTGAGTGTTGTTCTTCTGCCCATACTGGATTAACAAGGATCTTTGTAGGGCTGGGTTTATTCTAAAGTATTCTTTGAGTTTTTCCTTGTCTTGGAATTCTCTTACTTCTCCATCTATCTTGATTGATAATTTGTCTGAGTAGAGTATTTTTGGGTTTGCATTGTTTTCCTTCAATTTTTGGAATATGTTAATCCAATCTCTCCTGTTCTTCATAGTTTCTGCTGATAGGTCTGAGCATATTCTTATTTGGGAACCTTTATATGTGATTGCTTGTTTTTACCTAGCTGCTCTCATGATTTCTCCTTTTCCTCGTAGTTGGATAAGTTGACTATTCTGCGTCTTGGTGACTTATTCTTGGGATTCAATCTAGCTAGTGTTATTTCAGCCTCCTAAGTGATTGCCTGGTTTTCATTCTTTAAGCTGGGGAAGTTTTCCTCCAAGAATTCTCTCACCATTGTTGTAGATGACTTCTTTGCTGTGTCTTCCTCCTGTAAGCCAATAATTCTAATGTTGTTCTGCTTCTTAGCATCAGACATAGCTCTTAAGTTTTCTTCAGCTTCTCTGATGATCTTATACGATTTTTGTTCACGTTTGTTAAATTCTGCTTGGCTGTCCTCCAAGTCACTGATGCCGTTCTCTGATTCCTCCAGTTGATTCTCAAGGTCCGTGAGTCTGCTACTGGTTTTTGTTATCTCCTCCCTAAGCTCCTGTCTTTCCCTTTGGTTTATGGCTTTAACTTTTCTATCATTTCATCCTTTTTCTGTAATGTTTCTCTCATATCCTGTATGACTCCAAGTAGCATTCTGAAAATTTCTTTCTGTGGCACCTCAATGTCTGCTTCTTCTATACATGTCATTATGTTCAGGACATCTTCTTCTATTGCCTTTTGTTTCTCCTATTTTTTCATTGAGGTCGTTGGGGCTGATGACTGTTTGCCTTGCATTGCTTTAGACGAGCCAAGTGCCATTTTCAAGGGAGTCAAAGAGCACTGGCTCTCTCTGGGAGACTTGTAGGAATGCTTCTTTGAATTGCCTAGAGCTTATTTCACTATGGAATTAACCTATCACTTTATCCTCCTATGGCTTCCCTCTCAGGGGAATGACCCAGAAGGTTGGTAGGTTGCCTGCTTTGGTGTTGCAGATGTTAGTCAGAGTTTTCTGCAGCAGCTTGGAACATTGAGGAGTGTTGGTTGAGCTGCCTTAGGACCCCAGGCACACAGATAGGAATTCCCCTGTAAGATGTTGAGCAGAGTATCCCCTGGTGGAGGTCAGCAGAGCCTTCTCTAGCTTTGGGCTAGCTACACTGGATGGAACTCACCTAGCTGGGTGTGGTGCAGGCATAAATGCCCTAGGCTAAGGGTAGTGGTCTGGAGGTTAGCAGTAGTGTGTGAAAGACCTAGAAAGAGAAAAAAAAGGGGGGGGGGTGAAAAAGCAAGTCCACTGAGCCTGTGGGGGACGGGGGAGCGGGTGATGTAGTGAAGAGATAGAAACAGACGCAAAAATGTAGCCGAGTCCTGGAGTCCTGATCCCCACCAGTGGAGCTGCAAGGGTCCAGTCACTGCCCCCAGGTGGGTGGTGGTAAACTGTGGCTGTGTTGAGACCAAGTCACCCTACAGGCTCCAAATGATCCCACCTCTGGCAGAGACAGTGGCGGGGCCAAGGTCAAGCCGCAGCTGGCCTCCACTGAGATAGGCCAAAAGCCCTTAGCCCCTCAAAACCCTGTGGGTCTGTGCCTACTTATCTTTATGATGCACCTCCTGAGATCCAGCAGTGTTGAATTTCCCTCTAAGCAACCCTCCTGGGCTGAATTCTGCAGAGTCCCTCCGGTATGTGTTACTTTGTCACCATCTTCCTGGAAGTCCAGACTTGAGCTATTTATATTCTCATTCTCTCTCTCTCTCTCTCTCTCTCTCTCTCTCTCTCTTTCCTCTTGGTATCAATTTATATAAGATAGGCAAGATAAGTTGTCCCAAGGAGACAACAATGGACTGACAGCTCCTGGGGGTGTGAGGTTGGGGAGCATCAGAAAGAAGAGAGGGGAAGAATGAGCAAATAATTATAGCAAGGGGAATAGCAAGGGATCTAAATATGATGGGGAGGGTGTAACATTCTTGGTCATGTTTGGTCAATTAAAATGTATCTAAGAGGAATTAATAAGAGGTAAATGGTGAATAAACATGATAGTGGGGTAGGAGGAAAGAAAAAAAGATAAAGAAGATAGAATAAGAAAGTAAAAAATATATGCCTAGGTATCAATGTATCAATATATCTATATCTATCTATCTATATAAAGATAGGTGTACTTGTTTTTTGTGTATATATACATATATATTATATAGACATATATTTTAATTTATGTGTAATATGTGTCTATATAATATAAACATATGCATGTGTATATATATATATAATAAGGAAACAGATGGACTTTCAGCTTCTACTTAAACCTTACCTTAGTGCAAGAACTGTTTGTTTGAATAATATGGCATTATATGTTATTTACCTTCCTGACATGATTGCTGAAGACAAAAAGGGTGCATTAGCAAATGTGGTAAAGGAAGCTGATGGTGTACAGCTATCCAAAGTTATTTCATCTGATGTCTTAAAGGCTTGAAGTGAAACAAAAATCCATCTAATAGGGAAGCAACAAAGCACACATGGAAGAAGTACACCAGCTTGTGTGATCATGAGGCGTCAATGAGAACAGGTATCAGAAATTCAAAAACTAGGAATTAATTGGCACAAAGCAGTGTAGACAAAATGGAGATCCAAAACCCACCAGCAAGATAATTGGACAGTCCCTCACAGAAGGGCCACACAGAAGGGATGATCTATCCAGGGTGTAGTATAACACTGATGAAACCCATAAATATCCTCTAGTTATTTAATATTTCCTTTCTTTACTATTATGGTCTTAGTTTCACCCCATTCATCTTATAAGACCTCATTCGTTTTGTATGTTCACTTGTTTACTTAAGGTCATTTGATGCAGGAAATCTAAAATAGATAAACCCTTCAGAAATAGTAATGGGAATAGTGATTCCTTGAAGGTACATGAAGAGATTGTGGGGGGTGGGGAGGTGGGGGAGCACCGGTAACAATGATGACTGTATAATCCCACTTCAGGGGAATGAACAACAGAATTGTAGGTGGATACATTGAATGGTGTAAGATATGGCATATATATAATTTCCTGGGGCATAGGATGGAGGAAGTTAAAGGAAAGCTGCTATCAAAGAGTTCAAGAAACAAATTGCTTTGAAAATGATATTGGCAGCAATTATATAATTATGATTCAACTAATTGTATTATGGATTGTTATAATATCTGTAAGAACTCCAAGGAAAATGTTTTAAAAAAAGAAAGAAATTGTACTTTACTTCTGGATTGGAAATGCATATTGAAGAACTACAAATTTCTAGTTATGAAATTACAAATGTAAATTTATTTCTCATATCATCTGCTCATATCTTCCAGTCTATTATTCTTGTGATTATAAAGATAGCATTTTCCCAAGGTTTGTAAGTCTTAGCAATAAATTATCGAGCTTAAGGGAATGGTGGGGATGGCTGGTCTAATGTGGAGAGAGACATATATACTCCTTAATTAATGACTGGTCTGAAGTGGGATTGTTAATGTAAACTCTCTGGCTTATGACTAGTGCTCCCTGAACTTGCCTTTGGTCAAATAAAGAGTTGTATGGAGCACTTGATAGCTGAACTGACAGGGGAAGTTAAGCTGACATCTTCCCAGACTGGTTTCATTTCACCAATTGGTATCAACAAAAATGAGATCTAATGCCACAATTCCAAACTCAAGGAAACGTGTGATTTCTGAGGAGAAAAGACAGATAAGGAAGGAATTCAGTATAGTACTTTGGTCTTTGATATTGGTTTCAATAAGACTACTTCTGTCAATAATATCTGAAAACAAAAGCAAGGCAATTTCTATAAATATTAAGCACATTTCATTTACCCACACTTTGTAAGTGTATCACATACGTTGTTTAATCAGATTAAATGGCCATAGGATCCATATATGAGTTGATGACGCTGGGTCGATTTTTAATTCGAGCAATTTAGATACTGAATCAGTACAGAAATTTAGCTTCAGAGAAGTTAAATTACTCTGGGTTACTTTCATAATAAATGGTATATTTGAAACTCGAGGCAAGGTAGAGTCCAAACAAAACGTTTAACATTCTCAGGCAGAACTAGTTTGAAAGCTGATTTTTATTTAAAGTGAGCCCTGATTCTTAATAGATAATAGAGTGATAACTGTTAGATAGACGTGAAATAATAGTTAATCTGTGATTGCTGTGGAAAATATTCACCTCTTTTCCCCTTGTCATAGATTACCCCTTTCTTTCCAATGTTTAGGCACCTTGAGTTGAAGAATTGCTTTTAAATGGAACCAGTAACAATCAATAAGAAAGCTTAGGGCTACAAATTCTTGCAAAATGGTAGGAAAATATATTTTAAAACAGAATTTAAAAACAGTGAGATCAGCTGACGCAGCCGTGGCTGTCTTCACTGCCAGAAGGCTATTTTGACATTATGTAAACCTTTAATAAAAGAAGGAATATTTTATGTAGTTTTTGCCTTTTTCAAAGGAGTATCTATATAGAGTGGATACATTAAGTGCTAAGAGCTCATCTTACATATTTCCTCCCAACCCATTCACTCATGGAATGTCTGCTATGCTTTTCGTTTGCTATTTTTTATACTCACTTATATATAGAAATAGAAATTGTTTACATGATTCAGACATTACATTGCTTATGGATATATTTTATTTATATACCTTTATAATGTTAGGAATTGCCATGTGTATCGCACTCCATTAAATACTCAAAAATTGACAATGACATAAAACACACAATTGTACAACTATAATGTAAATGTGTGTAATAGCCTATATAACACTCTTTGTTATTATCTTAATATTGAGTATTTCTGAATTCTATTTTGGCTAATTAAAGCAAGAGGAAGCTTCTTTAAGGGCACTTAAGAAAGAAGGAGTACCAATTCTATACAAAGTCTTCCAGAATCCTTAAAAGCAGTAGTACTAGTCCCTAATAAAATGTAAAAGAAGAAAAAAAAAAAAGCAGTAGTACTTCTCAAATTATGTTATACGGTCACAATGCTATTAATATTTGCACTGAAAAATCTATTATACATATATAAAACTATAGATCAATAGCTCTCAAAAATGTGGAATTAAAAATTTTCAGCAAAATTTGCCAATTTTAATCCTGAAATAGTATCATATGATCAATTTAGGTTTAAACCTTTAATGCATAACTCACTTAACATTTGATTGCATAACTCATAATACTTCATATCATACTAAGAACCCCATACAGAAGAACAGCACAATGTTCTCAATAGGTACAGAAATAACATTTGACCCAAGTTAAAACTGAAGTCATAAGATATCTATAAAGATCTTGATAACTGTATCATAACAAGTCATAATTTAATCACATCAAGCAGTATAGTACAATCTCCAAATAGCTCTGACCAAATGATTGGTTGTGACTATGCAAACAGGGAGTATGCACATTAAGAGAGGAGACTGATCAGTGTTTGTTTCCTGGCTATAAGAGTGAGCCATCTTTGAAGAAGCAGCAGAGAGGAAAATCCCAATTACATTGGAAGAGCACTTTCAAGACCTCTGACTGAAGTCGCGGAGACCTCGAAGACCAGATGCCCCTGACACCGCAGCACACAGATTCAGAGAAGCTGTGTGAAGATTACAGGGGATCTTTTTCTCATCTGGCCTGAGTCCATGGAACTGTGAGACAAAATGACAGGTGCACTGGCATTCTGACCCATGGAAGGAAAGGTCAAGGGACCAGGGAAAGATTTGACGACTATGTGCTTGAGAAGCTGAGAAATCAAGAGAGACTTGGCTACTGGCTGAAGAGTTTCTATGCACCAATGACTCTACCCTTACAGTTTGTTGATCCTGACTTATGGTAACCTACTTACTTCCCTAGTAAATATTGCCTGCGAGTCCTGTGTGGCCATCATACGGAATTCCAGAACCCATCCTAGAAGATGTAGAAGTAGAGGGCCAAAGGAAGAATGGATGGTATCAGAATAGGTAAAGAAGTCTGCAGCCTAGAGGCATGGCTGACTCTCGCCTCATAGGAAGATGGAAGCTCAAGAGGTCAGATATGACCCCCTTGACCTTGACATTTATTGCAGCCAACATATACATTGTAGCTAGTGCTATCATGGTAGTTGCCTTGGCTGAGTAGGGTAGAGGGGTGGGAAAATGTAAGAAGGAAGTATTCATAAGTCATAAACAGTCGTTGGGGATGATGAATGTGTTCATTACTTCCACTGATGATGTGTGCACATATGTAAAAATCATCAGTAGCGTTTAAAATATAGTTTATTTTATATAGATTATGCCCCATTTTGTATGAGATAACCAAGCCTGTATGAAGATTGAAGTTGCCAAGGTATACATCTGGCCTAGATCCATAATTGATGCTCAGGGAAGTCACAGTCAAGGGATCAAATGACACACAGTGTTTGGGTAAATCTGTAGCACAAAATCTCTTTAAAGTGTTGAAGAGCAACGATGTCACTTTAATGACTAAGGCGCACCTGATTCAAGCCCTGGTGTTTTCATTTACATCCAATGCACGCAAAAGTTGGCATTAAACAAGGAAGACTGAAGAGGGATCCCATGCATTTGAGTCCTGGTGCTGGAGAAGAAGCTGAAAGGATGAGGGGCTTCCCAAAGAACCAGCTGATCTGGATCAGAAGACGTGCAGCCAGAATGCAGCTTGGAGACAAGGGCGGCGAGACATCCTCTCAAGTACTTTGGACATGTTATCAGGAGGGAAGAGTCCCTAGAAAGGGACGCCATGCTTACTCAAATGGGACGGTGCTAAGAAAGGGGAAGATCCTCAAGGAGATGGATTACCACAGTGGCTGCAACCATGGGCACAAACAGAGCAAGTTTGAGGATGGTCGGGCCTGGGCAGTGTTTCTTTCTGTGATACCGAGGCTGGCTCAGAGTCTGAACGTCGGGAGGGAAGCTAAGCACAGCAGCTATCAATGTCGCTATAACAGGAAGACCACAGTTGACGATTTTGCCAAGCAGCAAGTCCTTTCTTCCCACTTGGTGAGGACAAACTCAAATGCATAGTGCTGGCCCGAGGGAAATGCCTCCCATATTATAAGTCTTTGCTCCGGGCCGGACACTTGCACTTCCTAGATATAATCCCCCGATTATTAAAGCAATTCTAAGTCAAAATTTCATGATACAGTAAAATTCCTCTTCATCTGGGAATCTAAAGTGCAGTTTATTTACTTCGAAAATAGCGTGGTACAACAGTCAGAAGAGACATTTCCGTGACAAACTGGAAAAATAAAGCAAAATAAAGGCTTACGAGCACCAAGCAAATGAAAAAGTACATCCTGCAAAGCTTGAAAATGATACTCTGTTCTCTGAGAACATCTGGGCAGTGGTCTTGCCCTCCAGCTACTGAGTGTTGGCTGTGCCCTCAGAATTCTGAGTTAGGGGCTCCTTGTCTCTGGGATTCAGGTCTGCCTTCTGGGCCCTGGAGATAATTACTTTACTCCTTTGGTTTTGGGTAATCCCATTCTCCCAGCCCAATTGAATAACTACCCTTTGCCCTATGCCATGACAGATCTGCCACCCCGCCCCTTTTAAAATTTTACCCTTAGGCATAGCAACACACCCCTACAGCTTTGTAGAAGCTGTTCTTTTTTTTCCATCTCCCTGGAACGTATGTAAAGCAAGAACTGAGCTTCTGAGGACCAATCTTTGAAACTAAGGAAATCTTTGTCCTACTCTTTGAGACTCAGCAAATTAAGGCCCACCCAAAGCCCCTAAGATTGTGGCTGGTTCTTCTATATATATTTCTTTTCTCTTTGGCTTCTGCTTCATGATTTCTTAGCCTCTCAGGTCAATAGCCCACTGGACCTCTTGGACTAGACTAGCCTCTGTCCTGCCAGGACAAGTGTTACAATGCTCATTCACTGTACCAGTAAGTACCCAGAGGCACCCATTCCACCGGGAAGCCTCCTGCCTCATAGCACTCTGTATTAGTCCTTGCATCTGTCTTAGTTGACTAGAGAAAAAAATCCATAGAAATCCATATGTGTAGAAGAAAGGGATTCATATACAAGAGCAATTGGATATTGAGAAAACGTTCCTGCCCAGTCCAGATCAAATCCATAAATCTGATACCAATCTACAAAGTCTTTTTCTAACTCACAAAACACATGCAATGATGCTGAGTGCAGGAAGATCGCAGGCCAGTGTGTGCAAAGTCTTATGGATCCAGTGGTGGTGTAGGCATCTCAGTGCTGGCAGAGGTCTCTACATGGCTTCATCAGCTCTATAGGTCGGTTGCTTCAGGGTAGGACCATGTGACTTCTTCAGCTCCCAGGGCATAGTGCCATGTGTCTTGTTAGTAAAGCATCTTCTCTTCATCTGGTTGGGTTCTGGTCAACTCAATGTGGGCTGCCTCACAGCCTCATCAGGGTGGCATCCCTGAGCAGAAGCCACATGGACCTACCCTGATGCAGCCCTGGAAACTAGAGAAGCCACGTAGAAACCCCTAACAGTGCTGAAATGCTTACAATGCCACTGAACCCAGAAGACTTCCATCCCATTGGCTTGCGATCTTCCTTTTCTCAGAGTCATTACCTGTGTTTCATGAGCCAGAAAAGGACTTTATAGATTGGTATTGGACACACGGACTCATTACAGACTTAAGGACTTTATCTAGACTGGGCTGGGATGTTTTCTGAATATACAATTACTCTTTGATATAAAACTCTCTCTTATACACATATGAGTCTCCCTGAATTTGTTTCTCTATTTCACTTGGACTGTGTTAATCTGGGTAGACTAGAGAAACAAATTCATAAACATTCGTGTGTATAAGACAGAGTTTTATTTAAAGGGTAATTGTACATTAAGAAAGCATCCCAACCCAGTGCAGACCAATTCTGTAAGTCTGATATAAGTGCATATGTCCGATACCAGTCTGTCAATTCCTCTTCAGACTTACACAACACATGAAATGGCTCCAAGTTAAGGAAGATCACAGGCCAGTGGGTGGAAAGCCTTGTGGATCCAGTGGTGGTGGAGGTATTTCACGGCTCGTGTGGGTCTTCCAGCACTAGGACTCCACCTTCCATCAGCATGGCTCCAAGTGAATTGTGAACAGGAATGTCTCATAGGGAGACAAGCAGAGACTCTGTGTATCTCCAATGAGCTAGTTATCTCCTTGGTGATTGTATATGAGAACATCAAGCCGCAACCTGATTGACAGGCTCGAAACCACCTCTTTGCAAGTTGACTCTAGATTATGTAACTACCGCACACTCTGTATTCTGGTTTCTTGGGTGGACTGCCATAGCATCTCACACCACTTCTTGATCCTGTTGCTAAAATCTCTCTGTAACTGCATCTTAGCGTGTGTGCCACTTCCAGTACTACCGCTCTTCTTACTTCTTTAGAGTGCTCAAAATTTTTCCTCTGTCATTGCCCACCGACAAAACTGCTTTCACATTCCAAGTGTCTGTCAGAGTATGGCCCTACTACTCGCACAAATTCTGTCTAGTTATTCAATGCTGTTATAAGAAAAATACTACAAGTAAATGAATTTCACAACCAAAATTTACTTGATCATTTTCTCACTCACTGCCATAGAGTTGATACCAACTCATAGTGACACTATAGGCCTGGGTAGAATTGCCCCAGTGCATTTCTGAGATTGTACTTATTTATGGGAATAGAAAACCACATCTTTTTCCTGAGAATGGGCGGTGGTTTCGAACTACAGACCTGGCATGCTATAGAGATCTCAATTCAGGCCACTGGCTCTAGAGTAAGGCTTTCTTTCTTTTTTGACTCTGGAAGAAGTTTTTTCTTTCTTGTCAACATCTGTGGGCCTCAGGCCCCTTGCTCCTTGTAGAATTGTATGTGTCTTGGCATCAGTCTTCCTCATGGTCTAGAAGGTTATCACTGCAAGGACCCAAATTCTCAAGGATCTGCTTTGTTCCTGGATCTTCTTTCATGGCGGTAGTCAGGTCTCTCCCCTGTTCACTTCTGTCTTCTTTCATTTCTTTTAAAATAAAAGGTCATGCAGAATATACTTCAGGGAAATATATACATAAGGGCTGTGACCTAACAGTGCTGCATCCTACTGTACGTCCCTTATCACTGGTTGGCGAATCACATGAGATTGCATCAGATCATATCATGGGGGCTAATTATATAATTGCCTGTCAAATTTCATGATTACATAACTTCAGTACTACAGATTACTAGTTATAAATTTTGAAGGGGTACAATTTAATCCGTGATTGCAATAAACTCTTTTTAAAAAGATCAAGGTTTAGAATTATAACATGAATAGTTGATGGGACATTCTTTTTTATTTTCCACATGGACACAGTTATTAACATTTAGACTAATGGCTCTGCGCCCAAATATCACCGTGGTTCCTTGGTGACTTCTACCAAGTGTAACTGACTGCCATGTACTCGACACAACCACATTCTGGACAGAAAGACAAAGGTCCACAGGATGATAGCCAGGACTTAAGTATTTCAGACTTTTGTGTTGAAAGTTGCTGGAAAATGAAATTCGACATTACTTACAATTATATCAACATTCACGAAGACCGAGTATCAGAGACAAAATGGTGCAATATCACCACAGTAAATCTTTTCACATTTCCCCAGTAATTTTATATAGCTAGTCATCACCAAAACAAAACAAAACACTTGTTCTTAAGCAGAATTTTAAGTCCCTTCAATCAAAGACTCTGGTATATCCTTCAGGATCTATTCATTTGCAGACAGGAAGAGAGCCTGAACCAGGCCCTCACATCACACATTCTCATGTGATGCCAGAGCTATATATGCCATCCAATTCCTGTAGGATAAATGGAGTGACGCACAGCAGGGCCACATGGATGGGAATGGTCCCTATGGAGGAGATCATGTCCTCACGCAGCTTCCACCTCATTTCCTCAGGGTCAGGCTTTGGCGTGAGGCCCATGATCTGATACATCGTGGCTGGACTTCAGCAACTCCTACCTAGCTAGGGATCTAAGTGCTTCTGAAATATCACTTTCATCTTCATCTAATCTGTAAAGGCTCCCCAGATAGATGGATAAATTATGTTAATAAATGTGAAATATGTTTTGTAAAAGATAGACCAAAAAAACCCCTAAACTTACTGTGTTCAAGTCATTTCTGTCTCATAACAACCCTGAAGGAAAGAAGAGGTAATTACATAATCTGTTATCAATTTGAGACCTAAGAGTGAAGGTGGAATTTAGCCTGTCAATCAGGTCACAACCTGATGACCTCATTTGGAGGCACTTTGGAAATAAATAACTCACTGGAGGTGCACGACACACTCACTCACTGCAAGGCCTTACTGACAAAGAGCCTGATGGAGCTACACTGATGTAGCCAGAGCCCTGGAGCTGAAGACCCATGGCAGCACTGAGATGCTTACGCTGCCGCTGGGTCCATAAGACTTCCCACCCACTGGCCTGTGACCTCTCGGCATTCAGCGTCCCTGCATGTGTTTCATGAGTCCGAAGAGGACTTTATAGGTTGGTATCGGACATATGGGCTAATATCGGACTTATGGACTGATCTGGACTGAGCTGGGATGTTTTCTCAATATTCAACTGCTCTTGTATATAAAGCTCTTTCTTATACACACGAGTGCCTGTATGCCTATGAATTTTTTTGTCTAGTCAACCCAGAGTAACACCCAACCCCTGTGAATTTCTAAGAATGTACGTCTTTACTGGAATAGAAAGCTTCATCCTTTTCCCGGGGAGCAGCAGGAGCTTTGGATCCTGTGCTGAACAGATATTTTATCCGGGCTCCAAAGGATATAGAGGAGCCTTACAAACGGAGGAGCTTACGACATCAAACACTCTGCGCAGAGTCCTCTCTGACTTTGATTCTATACGAACAGATCACTGAGAGAAATGATGTCAATTAAAAAAGCCATAGCTCTTATTTTGGTCAAGCTAATGTCTTCATTCAACGAACTGCCTAGACCAATAAAGAATCATTGATCACTTATCGTGTGCCTCCTGTATCCCTCCCCAGGACTTAGGCTATTAGGGAATTAAAAAGTAAGTAATTCTCACATTGTTGACATGAGTCATATTCACCTCTATACTAATATATTGAATATATATGTCTCATAGGATGCAGGTCTGTGACAAATGCTAGCAAAGTACATGGCTTTACGTTGTATTCACATCAGAATTCAATGTCTTTCCCCCACCTCATAGTTCTTCCTTTTCAGTAGGTGGGCCCATAGTCTGTTCTCATATATAAAGCTTATCATTTATTCTTTTAACTCAATGTGCATTGATTAGAAAATTTTATCTGCTCACATGTCTTCAGCTTCTCTCATTTTTACTATGAACTTTCAAATCTGGAATTCTGCATAGACAGTTCACGATGACACTCCAAAAAATCATCTTCACTTCACTGGCTCATTCCAAATTCTATCATTACAGGGTTGCCCCCAATTTGGCTTTTCTACTTGAACTTAATTTCTTGAATTACCCTACTTTTTCTGCTTCATTTATTGCATCACCCTCTCAACTATTCTGCTTACTGACTGACCTCAATGCTCACGTCACCATTCAGTTTTCTGCCGATCCCACAACTCTGCATAATTCTGTCTCTTGTGGTGCTATTTAGGCTCAATATTCTTATGAACTATCTTTTCTGGTTTGCTTAGTACCCGATGATACACATACTACCTCACAAGGCAGTTATTTAGAACAGACATGTTATATTCACTGATGGACACAGAGATCATGCTTAACTTCTGCTTTTGTTGACAAAAGTAGAAGTCTAGAACAGTGAAGATATTATCATCTTGCCTCTGCTCTATATTAATTTAGAAACCAATACCGTCTATTTTCTCTAGATGTACTCCATATTGTGAGCTCTCCCTTCCTGACATTTGTAACGAGTTTTTCTGTTAACAAGTTTACCTATCGAAGTGCTGTTTTATCCAATCCTTACTGAGAATAATGGCTGTATTTCTAGTCCGAAAGTACTACAGCTGTCATGGTAGAGCCCTGCTGAAGACTGTGGCTATTGTGTTCTAACTTTGATTACAACAAATGCTAAATAGGTATCAACTTCCTTTATGTCTAATGGCCTATATCCTATTGAAACTCATAGTTCAAGCCTTCCTTTAAACCTCTTCCCCCAATTTGCCTAACCCTTGAGCCACTCAATTAACCAAGTATTATTTTTGTAGAAATTGAACATCTTTCTAATTGTTATTGCATTTCTATATGTGTAATTTTGACACATATGCTATATTATTTAATATTACATATACACTATCCATTAATTTGTTATTACAGTAAATAAAATGATGTATTGACTTGGTAGGTTTTTTGGGAAACATTTCTATGTTACATGTATATATCTGACTAAATAATTTAAAACATGAGTATTAGAACTCAAAATCTTTATGTATACTTGAATATATATATTTATGCCTCTGAAAAGGATGCTTTACTGTTTAGCCTCTGAAAACAAGGGACTGACTTCAGCCTGAACTTGCTGTCTTTTCTACACTAAGGGTTCATAGTAAATCTGGAGGAGTGCTGGAAGCCTAGGGGTTATACTCTGGCTACTAGTCTCAAGGTCAGCAGTTAAAAACCTGGCTCTGCAGAGTAAGGAAGAGGCATTCTACTTCCGTAAAGAGCGGCACTCTCAGAAACTCCCAGGGCAGTTCTACCCTGTGCTAAAGGGTCACTGTGAGTTGGCATGACTCAATGGCAGGGAGTTTTGTTGGTTTGGTTTGGATCTTGACCAGATCTTCTTGTGTGGATGCTGACATTATTTACTTGCCAAGAGATTAGGAAGTTCAAAAAATCATTTCCCAGAATATAGCTAGTCTGTATATATAGGCCTGGATAAATGGATCGTTGTACTTAAATCACTGCCAGAGAGTCCATAGTGACTCATAGCAACCATATAGGACAGGGTAGAACAGCCCCTGTGAATTTCCAAGACTAACTGTGTATGGGAGCAGAAACCCCGTCTTTCTCCCTTGGAACCTCTGGTGTTTTTTAAATGCGGATCTTGCAGATTGTAGCCAATGTGTAACAACTGTACCAATAGGGCTTCTTTTATGACATTACTGACTATAAAACAGGTTGTAAGAGGCATTCTTTTATATGTGTAGCATATATATATATATTAGAATTTGTCATTTGAATCCAGAAAAGTCCTAATGCAGGAGGAAGTTACATTTCTCCTGGAAAGTGTCTTTGATGGATTCAAACTTTTCCAGAGAAAACATGGTTCAACCTTTTATTCTCTCCATCATGAGTAAAGTTTTATGTGGAGTAAAATGTATAGTTAAAGACATCAGGTTTGATTAGACAACCTTTCATATGAACAGAATGCAGGGTTATATGCCTAGCATAATTTTGGCATACTAAGAATTACTTCAGTATTTACCTAAGAAAATTGAAGAGCCTCCACATCATGTTCTCAACATTGTAGACAATATCTATACAGATAGGAAATATATTTTTAAATCATTTTGTTGGGGCTCATGCAACTCTTATCACAATCCATACATGCATCAATTGTGTCAAGCACATTTGTACATTTGTTGCCATCATCATACTCAAAACATTTGTTTCCTACTTGAGCCCTTGATAGCAACTCCTCATTTCCCCCTCCTCCCCGCTCCTCCCTCCATCACACACCCTTGATAATATCTAAATTATTATTATTTTGTCATATCTTACACTGCCCAACTTCTCCCTTCACCTGCTTTTCTGTGGTCCATCCCCAGAGATGAGGTTATATGTAGATCCTTGTAATTGGTTCCCCCTTTCTATCCCCACCTTCTCTCCACCCTCCAGGTATTGCCACTCTCACCATTGGTCCTGAGGGGTTCATCTGTCCTAGATTCCCTGTGTTTCCAGTTCCTATCTGTACCAATGTACATCCTCCGGTCCAGCCAGATTTGTAAGGTAGAATTGGGATCATGATAGTGGAGGGAGGAAGCTTTTAAGAACTAGACGAAAGCTGTGTGTTTCATCGTTGCTACCCTGCACTGTGACTGACTCATCTCCTCCCTGGGACCCTTCCATAAGGGGGTGTCCAGTTGTCTACAGATGGGCTTTGGGGATCCACTCTGTACTCACCCTCATTTACAATGATATGACATTTTGTTCTTTGATGCCTGATACCTGATCCCTTCGACACCTTGTGGTCACACAGGCTGGTGTGCTTCTTCCATGTGGGCTTTGTTGCTTTTGAACTAGATGGCTGCTTACTTTTATGTACAGTGTATAATTCTACTCTATAAAGTATTTGAAATATATGGCATTTAATGGGCAGAACTGTTTTCAAACTCAGTGATATTTTGTACTATGATGTCGGGTGCAGACAGCTTTACTTCGATTACAATTTGATAAATACAAAACATTTTTACCTTAAAATGTCAAGACAATAATATGTATGCACACAACCCAGGTCTATGCGTTCAGGTATGTTTCCGTACTTGTAGTGTGCAAAGAACTCATTGACTCATGTTCTGAACAGAGCCGTGGTGTCCCGGTACTTAAGCATCTGTCTGCCGACTGCAAGGTTGGAAGTGTCACCTACCCCTGGATTCTCTGAACAAAGACCGAGTGAGCTGCTCCCGTTAAGAGTATGTAAGGACAGCACCAAAGTGGCACATGAGAACATGGCGACGACGGCAGCAACACCGACAAGCTAACAAACAAAAAAGCCACTGACATACAAAATTTAAGAGAAAAAAAAAAGCCTGTTAGTAGTTCAAGGTCTGTTTGTTGACCTTGAGGAGTGTTTTCTAGATGAGTCTGAAGGGGTGCCAAGTCCTGGCCCCAAAGTCCATCCTTTATACTCCCTCAGGGCCTCCTTGCTCTGCTTCCCCCGCCAATCCCTTGCATGCCCCCAGTGTTTGCCTCAGTGTGGTGGGGTCACCTCAGTGGCATATCGCCCACTGTGTCTCCAGTGCTGTCCTGTGTAGGGCCAGGGGTCAGTGCAGGATGTTGCATCTCGCTGTGGGGCCAGCTGTACGGTCCTCTCTGTACAATGAGCCCTTCGAGCTGGGCTATCATCCTCTGAGCTTGGCGGACCCAGGTGTGCTCTGCTCTGTTCTTCCTCCTTCCTTTGCTTCAGCTTCCTTCTGGGTGTGATGTGGTAGGTCAGTTCCTTTCCCACACCAGACGATCTATTTTCATTTTCTGTGGTACTCCCTTCCATGGTGTTGGTTGGGCTAATTCTGGTTAGGGCCAACATATGGTCCAGGCTCTTTGTGGATTCCTCTGCGCCTTTAAGTTGCCCTCCCGGTTTGGCTTGTCATGGTGGGGTCTGTATGCATGTTCCAGTTCTGTGGGGAAACAACCAATACTCTCCCTCTGGGTGGGTTAGTGCCCTGTTCCCCCCATGCCATCCACTCAGTTTCTCCCCACCCCGCTTCTCCCTCCACCTGCCCTCCTTCCCCTTCCTATGTTGGACTCTCATGTACCTCTCTAGGTGTGGCCTGCCCTCCCCCCAACTATCTATGCTTCCACCTATTTATTGCGAGATAGGTGTTTATTCTTCTATTCCTGGTGTGCTGATTATATGTACCTCAGGGGACCCATGTTATACCTGTCCTTTTGAGTTTGGCTTACCTCTCTTAAAATGATTCCTTCCAACTCTTCCTATGAAATGACGTGTTTCATGTAGTCTTCCGTGCTTTTCAGTGCTGTATAGTACTCCATTGTGTGTATGTGCCAGGGTTAACTAATCTACTCATCTACCGATGGAAACTTAGGCTGTTTCCAAGTCTTTGTGATTGTGAATTGTCCCACAAAAACATTGGAACACAGATGACTGGTCATGTTTCATTTGTTGCTTCCACCGGGTAAATGCCCAGCAGAAGGATGACTGTGTCATAAGGTAGATCAATTTCCATTTTCTTTAAGTATCTCCAGATTGCTTTCCACAGTGGCTGTACAAATCTACATCACCACCAATAGTGGAGGAGGGTTCCTACTTCACCGCAGCCCCTCCAACACTTGTTGAGAACATGAGGTGTTGAAGGGATCAGGTAGCAGACACCAAAGAACAAAAACCATCATTGTGTGATCACCTTCCCCACATAAATGCTAAAGACAAATGTGTGCATAAGTAAGTGTGGTGAAGAAGGCTGATGGTGCCCGGCTATCGAGAGATATAGCATCTGGGGTCTTAAAGACTTCAAAGTAAACAAGCGGACATCTAGCCCAGAAGCAACAAACCCACAGGGAAGCAGCACATCATGTGTGATCATGAAGAGCTGAGGGGACCAGATTTCAAGCAACAAAGGTGGGGGAAAAAAAATCATCATCGTGAATGAGGGGAGCACGTGATGGGGACATAATGTCCATCTGTAGACAACTGACATCCCTTGCAGAGGGATAGTGGGGAGGAGATGAGTCACTCAGGGTTCAGTGTAGCAACAATGAAATTCAAAACCATCCTCTAGTTCTTAAACGCTTCCTCCCCCCCAACTATGAGGATCCCAATTCTACCTTACAAACCTGGTTAGACCAGAGGATGCACAGCGGTACAAATGGGAACTGGAAACACAGGGAAATTAGGACAGATGAACCACTCAGAACCAGCGGTGAGAGTGGCAATATCGGGAGGGAAGGAGTAGGGGGTAGGAAGGGGGAACCGATAACAAGGATCTACATATAACCTCCTCGCTAGGGCATGGGCAACAGAAAAGTGGGTAAAGAGAGGCACTGGGCAGTGTAAGATAAGATAAAATAATCATTTATAAATTATTAAGGGTTCATGAGGGAAGAGGAAGAGGGGAGGGAAGAGAAGGGGTAAAAGGAAAATTACCTGATTCCAGGAACTCAAGCGGAAAGCAAATTTTGAGAATAATGAGGGCAATGAATATATAAGTGTGCTTTACACAATTGATGCATGTATGGATTGTGAAAACGGTTGTATGAGCCCCAATAAAATGATTTTTAAAAGAGCATATAAGGAAAACCTGTGAAGTTTTTCTCTCTACTCTAAGGTCACTATGGGTCAGAATTGACTCAGTGGAACACAATCATAACAACATCAATCTGTACCGTGGCCTTTTCCTTCCTTTTTTTTTTTTTTTTTAGTAGAAAGTCCCAATGTCTGGCATTCTAGGGATTTAACGTCATTTTAGCTCAATAGTGTGCTGAATTCTGATATAACAGTGTGAGATGTGATGCTGTTTGAAGAATGGAGGGTTCATCTTGTGTGATGCTTTGAAAATGAGAAGAAAGACATTTCCTATATTTGGAAGTGTCCTGGCAGCGAGCAAAAGGGTAAAGAAAATCACTGCAGAATGCTGTTTGTTCAATTCAAAGACAGTCTGCTATTTTATGGGCCATTTTTATTCTTTGACTGGCTTCCCTGGAGAGATTCAAATAAAGAGGTTTGAAATATACCAGTTGAAAGGCTGAATATGTCAAGAGTATGGATCACTGAAGCAAGATCTTCATCTTGCACCTTAATTTTCTGGCTAGAGCATTTTACAAATGAACGGAGACATTCACAGTTACCGCTGTTGCCTCAGACACCAGGAACATCAATGAGTCTCCACGGGGTTCACAATATTTCAGCACATTGAACATCAATGGGGAAGCCAGTCTTTAGGAGAATGAATGCTACAAATCTTCCCAAATTTCCAAATTTCTCCCTTCAACAGTAAATTTCTTTTATGGTCAATGGTCTGAGCTACTAGTACAGGCAAATTGTAAACAGATTTGGTTCATCATTTTATGCAACCGGGAAACCAGTAGTTTTACTGCACTATATAGATTTTTAAATGGCAAATCAAACTCTGTATTGGTATGTGGCTTTTAAAAAAGTATATTTATTTCATTTTATTTTCTGTGAACTCTCAAGTAGAAAGGGCAAGAGTTGGATTATGTGTTAGTTAGCTTTTGAGATGATTTGATAAATAAAAGCTATAGTTATTTGTAAAATTCTAAAGCACTTTTCATTCCAAATCTATGATCAGCAGTTAAAGTTTTTACCAACTATGCCGAGAAGATTGTAAAGTTTGTATTCCAGTGAACATGAGAAAATATAGAAAATTCAAAACCTAAGATTTATACAAGTGTTTTTAACTTTCTTCTTGGTAAAAATAATTACATCACAAAGAATGTTTTTATTGTTTCAGTGACTGAGTCAATAGCATTATCTCCAACCTACATACTAAAATAATAGATAGGATTATTTATATATATGATTGTATACATATTTAGATATATAAAATTTTAGGATTTAAGTAAATAGGATTTTATATATTTACACATTTATATATAAAATTTTTGGATTAAAATAGATAGGATTTTATATATTTATATATAATTATATATAATATATTATATATATCAAGGTTTAGTTAAGCAAATAATATTGGAATTCTATACATTAAATCTAAATAAATCTCTAAATTTATACATAATATGTGAGTAGTGACATTACAATGGTAAATGGAACACAAGAAATAAACTCCACACAAGTTAAATATTTTGTATTATTGAAAAATAGACTTGTAAGTGGGAAAATAAGTGACTCATTTATTAACATGAATGTGACGTCATGCATATTTCAGAGATGAGGTGTAAAAGTGCATAGAAAAATTAAGAGAGAGGGTCACAAATTGAAGGTGAAGTTTTAAACATCAAGCAATTTCTAATAATGTCTAAAGGTAAGCAAGAGTTGTAAACAAACCACATAAATTTTATAGTCAACAGTTAGAAGCCAAAGTCTGTACATGAAAAACTGTCCTCTCATTTTGGAACCAATATGAGGATACTGACAGAGAAACATTGGGAGTGGAGTTTTACTCATAATTTTTCTGTTTTATGGATAGCATTTTCATTCATTTATTTCAGTTTTTTATATACCTACTGTATCCTATAAAACATACAGGATTTCAATGGAAATGGATAATGATTATCCTACTTGGAAAAATAATACAGTACACCTGAGTAAAGTAAGTGTTTATTAATAGAGTATATAGCAACTGCCCAAGAGAATCATTCCTTATTACAATGGTATTATTTCTAGCCTGAATTAATTTGCCATGAATTGAGCATAAGGGTGTTATTTCATTTAATCTTAACTGTTAGCCAGAGTTTATAAACTAGGGAAACTGAGGTACTTTGTATTCTGTAAATGATGTTTTCTCTAGTATTATTTAGAATAAAGGCAAAATTCTCTAAAAGGCTTTCCCAACACTTATCACACTCTGTTCTCAATCAAAAAATTTCATTTTTATCATTATACTTGATAATTGTTCCACATGCTCTGTGTGTGTGTGTTTAGTATTGCTGCCCTTCCCTAGGATGAACACTGTCAGAGAAGGGAGTTTCTGGTATCTTTTCCAACAGCGCCTTTGCAGTAACCATAATAATTCCTCTTAGCTATTGGACCACCAATAGATGCCTATTTCCCCCATCCATTAATGACATAAAGACGTCATGAAGGCAGTTTAAACTCCATTATTCTAAAATCTTATTTAAAGTAGAAATCCAAAGGAAACAAAATTACCATGGGCAGTGTTAAGATTAGTGCCGTCATAAAAGTATAGTAATAGATAGATTTAGTCATTTTTGTTTGTATATATATGTATATGAATACTCTAGACTGGCAATAATTCTAGGGGGTTGATGGTTGATAAAAAATACTGGTTTATTCAAAGACTTCCTTCGAGAATATACTTATGAAAAAGGGATACTGGGTAAGTGCTTGATATGAGCCACCTAGCTTCAATCCAATGTACCTTGATATACCGAGATATAGTGTGGACTGGACAACAGCCTTTCCTCATCATGTAGCAAGGCAAACAAGGCGCAAATAAACTAATCTAGTTTGTATGGTGTATACACATCTATCACATTGCAGTCATGTCTTCATGCCAAAAATATGATTTGTTGAAGGACAACAGAAAAGTTGGTGAACGGAGACTGGTCAGTGTGAGACATGGAAAAAAAATTATAAATTATCAAGGCTTCATGATGGAGTTGGGGAGAGGGGGAATGAGCTGATAGGAAGGGCTCAAGTAGAAGGAAAATATTTTGAAAAGGATGCTGGCAATATATGTACAAATGTGCTTGACACAATGTATGCATGTATGTATTGTGATAAGAGCCCCCAATAAAATGATTTTAAAAATAATAATAAAGCCTAATTTACTAATGAATTTTCATGACGTTCTATCTTCAGCTACATGGACTGTATCAGCATGCCATTTCTATTCAGAATTACTCTTATGGACAATGGAAAGCTTTAACCTTCCATGTAGACTTCTTTTCACTCTACCTAGGGACACACTGATTAATGATAAGATATAGAATGTTTTATTTGGGGTATCTAAAGCTTGATAATATGACTCAAATTGAACAAAACTGGAAAGCTTGTTATCAAGAGGGTTTACATATAGGAATGAGGCTGAATTTGCTGAACTGGACTTTCCTGGTCTTCATCACTCTCCTACCACTGCCACTCTTAAACATGCTGAATGATTGATTTTGCAACAAAAACATTTATCAATTTCTAAAACAAAATAGTAAAGTAGTAGTCTGATGCTTTAATAGTCTTCAGTTTCTAAATATTGTATATCACCTAGAAATAGCACTATGATGTGGTAGCATGACCTATTTGTTATTCAGTTTTTTAAAAAAAAATCCTAGATTGCACAAGAGTCTCTGTTCTTTATTAATAGAGTTCTTTAGTCAAAAGTTGTTCTTTAACAATGGGGATCTAAGTCATTTTCAAAAAAAGAGAAGGGATTGCCTAATTTGATGTCATCTGCTAAATTTTTTACAATCTAATTATGAAGCAACATTTTGTATTTGTCTATAAAGTAGTTTCATGTGCCACATATCGTTTGTGCTTTACTATTTACTTAAAGGTTAGAGATTCTAGACCACACTTTGGTACTATGGGGAAAATGCAGGGTAATCTCTTTAATTAATATTATAACCCCAAGGAAATTGTGTGGGTACCCCATATGGTCTTCACAAACCTCACAAGGGAGGAGAATCCAACTACACACTAGTTCAAGGCTGATTGCCACATGCCTTCAATCTCTGTCATTTTTTACTATAAACAGGCACCAAATATTCTTCCCACAATATTTCTCTGTTGATTTTGAAAGTCTGTTTCTATGGCTACATAGAAATCACAATTCCTCACCTCTGTTATTGTTAAGTTCTATCAAATCATTGCAGACTCACAGTGACCCTGCGTACAGCCCAATGAAACTGCACAGTCCTGCACCATTCCCACAATTGCTCTTACTGTTGCAGCCATGGTGACAGTACAACTTGCTGAGGCCCTTCCACTTTCCATTGTTCCTCTACTTTACCAAGCATGACATTTTTCTCCCGGAACTGGTCTCTCTGATATGTCAAAGTACAAAAGATGAAATCGACCCATCCTTGCCTCTATGAAGTATTCTAGCTGAACTTCATCCAAAACAGATTTGTTTGGTCTTTTGGAAGTCCATGGTGTTTTCAATATTCAAATGCATCAATTCTTCATCCATCTTCCTTATTAGGAGACCACTGAACATGTCAAGCTTGGGTCAGGCACATCTTTGTCTTCAAAGTAACCTATTTGCTTTATAGCACTTTTGTCTTGTACAATAGATCACCCAATGCAACGTGTCCTTTGATCTCTCTGTTGCTGCTGCCATGGGCATTGCTTGTGGATCCAAGCAAGACAAAATCCTTGACATCTTCAATCTTTTCTCCATTCATCATGATGTTACCCATTGACCCGGTTGTAAAGATTTTGATCTTCTTTACATTGAGAGGTGATTCATAATGAAGCAATTCTAGAACTTTACCAACAGCTACTTCAAATCCTCAGTTCCATCAACCAAGGTCATGCTATCTGCATATCGCAGCTTGTTGATCCTAATGTCACATTCCTCATCATACCACCCAGCTTCCCTAATGTTGCTCAGCATACAGATTGAATATTGCTGAGAGGATCTAACCCTGACACACAACTCTCCTGATTTTAAACCACAGAATGTGCCATTGTTCTGTTCACAAAACTTCCTCTTGCTCCATGACCAGAATCCACCTGAAGACAATTAAGTGTCCTAGAATTCCCATTCTTCTTAAGGCTACCCATAGTGTGTTAAGATCCTCTGAGTCATATGCCTTGACATAGTAAATAAAACACAAGTAAACATCTTTCCAATATTATTTGTTTTAAGTCAAGATCCATCTGTCATCAATAGTGATATTTTTTGTTCCACATCTGTGTTAGTCGGGGTTGACTAGAGAAACTAATTCATGGGCACTGGTATGTGTATAAGAAATAGGTTTATATACATGAACAACTGAATACTGAGAAAACATCCCAACCCAGTGCAGATCAAGTCCATAAGTCCAATATTAGCCCATATGTCTGATATCAATCTATAAAGGCCTCTTCAGACTCACAAAATACTTACAATGATGTTGAGTGCAAAGGTATCACAGGACAGTGGGTTGGAAGTCTTGTGGATTCAGTGATGATAGAAACATCTAGCACCATCTGTCTTGTCAGTAGAGCATCTATCAGGGAGTGAACCTTGTTAGTAGAGAGAATGTGCCGCCTGCTCCCAAGGAAGAATACAGGAGTTCCCAGAATTCTCAGGAGAAGGCCATGCCCACACAGAGACCTCATTGGCTATGACCCGATTCACAGACTAGACTCTACCCCTTCACTCTTTATCCACTCAAGTCCCAAATTGACACCAGATTATGCAACTAACACAACATCCTCTTCTGTATCTGGCTAGGAATTAATGGAATGCCAATTGAAATGTTTCAACAAACATGAAGTTTTGTGCTGAGCAATTTATCAGAGAAGCTGGCTTATATGAAGAAAAATGTGATATCAAGATTGATGGAAGAATTATGAACAACCTGAGATATGCAGATGACTGGACCTTATTTGCTGAAAGTGAGGAGCACTTGAGGCACTTGCTGATGAAGATCAAGGGGTGTAGCTTTCCATATGGATTATTACTCAGTATAATGAAGACCAGAAACTTGACAACTGAACCAATGGATAGCATCATGATAATTGGAGAAAAGATTGAAAATGTCAAGGATTTTGTATTCCTTGGATTCACAATAAAAGCTCATGGGAGCAGCAAAATATCAAAATCTTATTGCATGTGTATATCTGAAGCATAAGCGCTTTTTAAAGCTTTGAAAGCAAGCATGTTCCTTTGAGGACTGAGGTGTGCCTGAGCCAAGCCACAATATGCTTCGTATGCATCTTAAAGTTGAACATTTAAAAGGAACACCAAAGAAAGATGGACACACTTGAACTATGGTGCTAGAGAACAATAATGAATTATTACTGTCAAAAGAATAAAAAATATATATCTTGGAAGAAGAACATCCAGAACACTCCTTGGCGGCAATGATGGTGAGACTTAGTTTTACATACTTTGGACCTTTTGTCAAGAGAGACCAGCTCCTTGAAAAGGACATCAGGGTTGGTTAAATAGAGGAGCAGTGACACAGAGGAAGGCCTTCAAGGAGACAGATTGACCCAGTGGCTGCTACCATGGGCTCAAACATGAGAACAATGGTGAGGTTAGTAGAGGACTGGGCAGGTTTTGTTGTTGTTGTTGTTGTTTTTTAATGTAGTGCACATGGTAGCTAGGGGACAGAATAACTCGGTACCAACAGTACCAACCTACAACATCAAAGACACTAACAAGGGTATGACTGACAGAACCTAGCTAGAGCTACCCAATGATTAAAGAGACCTGCTTAATACAGTTAATATATTTTCTTTGGAATAAACCCATGCATGTACGTAGCATAACCCTAGTTGCAATAGTTTTTAAATGACCAAAGTGCAACAGAGTTTTGCAGATGAGTACAAAATATTTCATTTCAGAGAAGTGCAGCACGATGTTTTAAATCAACACCCTGATGTATAATTTGTTGTACTATTTGTACAACATTGTTACATATGAAAACAACATTGTAGCATACAAAAGCAGAATCATATAGAGGTTATAACCCTAAATTTTGAGCTAATTTCCATATAGAATATCTAAAAAGTGTTTCATAAGTGGAATCATCTCATTTGGGATTGAGTGTAATCAGATGAGACTATGTCCTAGATCTTGTTACTATTCTCACACTCATTGCCTCTGTGGGCAATATACTTTCCTATGATACTATGTCTACGATGTAGCAAAGAGCTTCTCTAACATATAAAGCTTTCATTTGTGCAATATAAAGAAAGTGTCTGATGAGAACGTGTCTTGCTATTGGCTACTTTACCATGTGACCAGTTCCCTTATATAATAAATTAAATACATCTCGCACACATACCTACCCTATTTGTTGTGAAGAAAATGATGTGAGGACTCTCATTCCTCTAGCTACACAAATGAGAAGGAGAACCCGACTCCAATATAGCAAAAAGGAATACAATAGATAATTAGTCCACACAACAGGGCTCAGTTCAACTCACTTTCATAGAACCGGTTATATAGGGAAGGCCCCTCGCCTAATGCTGGCTGGTGCTCCGGGGTCAAGGAAGCAGATGGCGATTTTATCTTCAGGCGAGATGAGCAGGGTGGGGCAGCGACAGCAGGAAGATGAGAAGTTGAGGCACAGCAGAAGGCAGCCGTGCGAGTGGCACAAAGCAGGTCCTGATGATAGAGATAAGATCCGCCAGCAACATGGAAAAGCAAGTCCGGAGGGAGCCTCAGGCTCAAGCCTGGACCAGATCCACAGGTTGGTTCAGCCCACAGGCAGCGCAGCACATGGGCAGCACATGGTTGAGGCAAAGGACTAGATCAGGCAGCGGTGTGCTGGTCTAATCACCAGGGAGAAAGAGAAAGAGGCCGGCTTTGCTGAGCCATGTGGCTCAGTAGCCCTCCAATAAAGCTACCCGATTCAACTCCACCCACATGTTCCTATGGAAGCCTAGATGGCACAATAAACCTAACTATCACAGATTACGATTGTTCATTATACAGTTCTTTAGTGTGCAAGACCACCACTCAGTCACGGCATGTATCTCTCTGGTCTTCAACCTCTCTTGGTTCTTAAACTTCTGCCTTTTTTTGTGGGCTGGTAGGCTTGCTGCTCTGCCTCATGGTCTCAGTGCTGTTCCTCTGCTATGCCGGATGGTCTCAGTGCTGCATCTCTGGTGCCTCTGGCTCTTCTAGGATATCCAACACTCAAATCAACGCAAACTCACTGCCATCCAATTGGTAGCAGACTCATAACGAACCTATAGGACAGGATAGAACTTCCCTATGGGTTTCTAAGAATATAACTCTTTATAAAAGTAGAAAACATCATCTTTCAGCAGCCAGTGATTTTAAACTGCTAACCCTGAGGATCATAGGCCAGTGTGCATATCCAGTACTCCACCAAAGATCCCATGGCCCTCTTTTCCTTGATGGCCTTGGGATTCCCTCTCTCTGCTTCTGAGATAGCTTATCTTATATACTCATTGGACTGGAAAAACGGATCCATCCTCTCTATTCGTGTTTCAAAAACTCCAATTACATGGTCCCACCAATCATTCTGAGGGGTTGCAAAGACAATTAGCAGAAAAGCCATTTTACATAATTCCACTTCACCACAGAGAATAACATTAAAAATGTATCTTTGAGTGTACAATGTTCAAATGGACTATTCCACCCCTTCACTCATTATCTTCTCAACTTGACAAATGATTGTAGAACTACCACACAAGTTTGTATCATTGTGCACCACAGATTAATAAAAAGCCCTCCTCTAATCCTGATTCCATATTCTTCTTCATAGACTCCAGCTTCTCTAGTTCTTTGTTCAGCATATAGCTTGGATAGGTATATTGAGAGGCTGCAACCCTGAAACACAACTGTCTGATTTCAGACCATTCACTGTCCCCTTCTTGTCTTCTCACAAGTACCTCTTACAGGTTCCACACGAGCACAATGTAGTGTTCTGGGATTATTGTTTTTCTTCAAGGTTACCCATAGTTTCTTAAAGTGCACAGTCGAATGACTTGGCATAGTGAATAAAACAGAAATAAACATTTTTTTTGCATTCTCTTCTTTGAGCCAAGATCCATCTGACATCAGCAATGGTGTCCCTTGTTCCAAATCCTCTTCTTGAATTTCTGGCCATTCCTTGTCCATATACTCCTACAACCATCACTAGATGATCTTCAGCAAAATTTCACTTGCATGTGATATTAATGATATTGTTCTATTATTTGAGCACTTTGGAATGGCTAAAAGTCTGGATCTCTTCCAGGCAATGGGCCAGGGAGCTATCTGCCTAATTTCATGGCATAGACAAGTAGGTTTGTCCAGTGTTTTTTGGGCTTGTTGAAGATTTCAATTGGTGTTCCATCAATTCCTTGAGCCTAATGCTTTCAGTTGAGCTTGAAGTTCTTCATACGGTATTATTATTTTTTGTTCATATTGTACCACTTGAAATGGTTGACTGACTATTGACTACTTTTTGGTAGTGATTGTGGATATTGCTCCTATTTTCTTTGATGCTTTCGGCATCATTTAGTGGTTTTCCGAAAGAATCATTCAATACTGCAAGTCGAGGCTTGCGTTTTTCCTTGAGTTCTTTTAGAGTAAGAATGCTGAACATGCTCTTCCTTTGTTGTTTTTCTAACACCAATCCTTAGCCATCTCATTATAATTTTTTACGTTGTCTTATTGAGCTGAACTTTGAAATTTTCTACTCAGCACTTTGACTTCCTCAGTTCTTCAATGTGCCTTTGCTACTCTGCAAAAGCAAGTGTCAGCTTATCTCCCAGCAGCTGTTTTGATCTTTTCTTTCTTTCCTATCTTCTTACTGACTTTTGTCTTCATCATGTGTGATGTTCTGGACATCATCCCAGGGTTCACCAGCTCTTCTATTATTAGCGTTCAATGCATCAAAGTTTTTTCTTGAAGTTTTTTTACAATTCATGTTATACTTTATCTTTGTATTATGTTGTTATATTTTATCTTTCATAGGCTTGTTTTAATTTTCTTCAGGTTCAACCTGAACTTACTTATGAGCCACTGTAAGTAATTTCTAAACTCAGTCATGGGCCTCGTTTTACCAGTAGCTATTGAGTTTCTCCATTGTCTCTTTCACCAGATGTACTCCATTTGATTTCTGTGTATTCCATCTGAAGTCCTTTTGTGTTGTTGAATAAAGGTATTTGCATTAAGGAAGTCTTTGGTCTTGTAAAATTTTATCATGCAATCTCTGACTTTGTTTCTATCAACAAGATTATGTTTTCCAACTACTGTCCATTTCTCTTTGTTTCCAACTTTTGCATTCCAATAGCCAGTAATTACAAATCAATATATAAAGGGTATTACAATTAACATTGCGTGGGACAACTGTACCTTAGTCCTAAAAGTAGCATCCTTGCTTCTTTAAATCAGGAGTCTTAAATTGGAAATATACTCTAGGTTGTATTTTTCATTCTCATGGACCTGTATTAATGTATTTCAGTTCAGATTTGCATTTGTAAATGAATAATTGATGGTCTGGTCTGCAGTTGCGCCCTGATCTTGTTCTGATGGTATTGATCTCTGCCATTGCTGTTGTCCATAGATGTAGTCAATGTGATTCCAGCTTAGTCCATCTGACAAGGTCTACTATATAGTCGCTGTTTGTGTTGTTGGAAAAAGAGGAATTTATCATGTATATAATGTTGGTCTTGCAAAATTCTAACATGATCCCAGTATCATTTCTGTCACCAACATAAAAATTTCAATTGCTGATATTTTTGTGTTTACAAAATTCACATTCCAATTACTAGTCATTATTAATCCCTCTTGATTTAATGTTTGGTCAATTTCAGATTAACTGCAGAAGTTGGTAAAAAAATTCAATTTTCTTCTTATTGAAATCGTGGCTAGTAATTAAATTTGACTAATTGGATTAACTGACATTCATTTAAGGCATATGCATATCTTTCTATTACTGACAGGCTTGTACTTCAGGATAGATCTTGATGATTATTTTTGTGTTTGTGTGTGGGGGGGTTGTTTGTTTTTAACAAAGAATTCAATACCATCACTATTTAATTGGTCATTTCTGCCAGAGCAGACCACATGGTTATCTGATTCAAAATAGTCAATATCAGTACTCTTCCTTCACTGTAGCTTCAGATATCGATCTTTTTGCATTCCATTTCCATTTCATGTTTGATGTTGCCAATTTTTCTAGATTTATACTTTGTGCATTTAATGGCTTCTTTCAAATGTTTCTTCTCAGTTTGCCTTGTGCCTTGTGAACAAGTGAAGATCCTGAAAGCTTTGCTCCATCTGTGTCCTCAATGTTGAGTCTAATTTGAGGAGCAATTGTTTCACAGTAATATATTGAATTCTTTCTATCTGAGTAGTTCAATTTCCAACATTCTTGCAGACATTGCTGTTCAAAAGGTTTTCACTGGCTAATATTTCCTATTTCTAGTGACTTGGTTTTGAAGCTTTAAAGAAACCTGTCCTCTCTGGGTGGTCCTGTTGGAATAGGAAACACCAGTGTCACCGATTCCAACCTCACAGATTGTGGCTGTCCAGCAGAATTCAAGGAATGAGCTCCCTGGTTTGGAAGGCAAGGGAAATACACAGTGGTGGCAGCAGTGTTCTCTAACAAGCAATTGGACGAGGGTGCAGACCTGAGACACATTTTGTTCTGTTTTATATGGAGTAACTATGCTTCCTAACCAGCTCAAGAGCATGTGAAAATAATTACAGTGATCCTTCCACAGAGAAATATTTGATAATTTGATGTGATAAATCATTTGCTGTCTGTCTCTGCAGTACTGATTGATCACCAGCAATTCCCTCTGTCCTATACCATATGCCGCATCAACTTTTAAGAGGGGGAGTCCATTTATCATGCTCTTCAATCTTGGCTGACCTGTGACATCCTTTTTCAAAATTAGGAAAAGAAGGTGAGAGTATAGCCATTTCAGATTAGCCCCATATGAAGCCTGACAGTTTCTACTTTGCTAAATTGAAACCACAGGCCAACGTTTAAAAACTCAAATTATCCCACTAGAAAGGGAAGTCCCAAGCCAACATTATACCAACTGCTTGAGTTTTGGCACCAGGCATGAGTGAAGCTGTATGGTACAATCCAGCTCCATCCCAGTGCCCAGTCTTCTGATTATCTGGGGCACCCTACTGTGGAGCAGAAAAATCCATTTTTAACACAGCCTAAGCACACAGTTGTAAAACAAAAAGTTATTTTAAGTAATTACGCTTGGGGATGGTCTGGTTATGTAAAAACTCATGCTGTTAACACTTGCTTTGCCTGCTAAAAGATTTATGGCATTCTTGGGTAGACATCCTAGTAAAAGGAACTTTATGTATGATGATAGAATTTTGCCACTGTAGCCTGATAGTGTGAAAATAGGGAGAAATCTTCTCAGAGAGAATTAAGAATGTAGCTTTTAGTGCGTACAGTGAAAATAAATAATCATCACAGGGATATATACACAGTTTGCAAAGTTTTGGAATTACTTTCATTTTTGATTTTAATTACTCATCATTTAGTGCTGTGTTGGTTGATATGTATATATATATTTTCACAAGTGTCTACAACTCAGAAATAGCTACCAAGTTTAATTTTAACATAGATGACTCTATCTTTAATCATATTTTACTTAAAATATTGTTTAAATTTTATCCTATGTTCATAACTATAAATATAGACATATGTGTGCATTTAATTCTGTTGTACATAAGGTTGTTATGAGTTGGAACTGACTCAACCTAAGAACACAAAATATGCACATCGGAGAGTATGCCGCTATAAAGATCTATATGCTGTGGTCTCATGTACTTTGTGTTTCTGTCTGTGACAGAACTTTATCAAATAATCATTTGTTTCATCCCACTTATGACAATTCCCACAATGTATCATCTGGTATCCTGCTTCCTCCCTGCATCCTTCATTTCTAGTCCTTTTCTTCCTTTAGTCTCCCTGGCTTCCAAAATTGGTCAGAGGAGACGCTGTCCTTTATTTTCTAAAGGTGGATTATTCTGAAGAGTGCATAGCTCCTTAGTGTTATTGCTCACTTTACAAATCTATCATTTGATATAAAATGGAGCCCTGGTGTTGAATGCATTTCTAGAATTAGTGTTAATTGTGCTTAGTCCCTTAAGAGGTTGATCTGTACCAATCAATTATTCATGTATTATGATTTGAAATTGTAATTTTTAATCTTATTTTTTAAATGTCTTCTTTCAGTGGTTTTGTTATTGTTGTTTTCTTTGTATGGTTTTATGAGACCAAGTTGACTAGATGGCTGTGAGTTTGGTTTTGACTTTATTAATTGATGAAAGGATCATATGTGGGTGAGCAAATTTTAAAACCAAAGCAATAAGAGCTCACAATTGACATGACTAAAGAAATGTTAATATAGCAATATTAATACATTATTTACTTTTGTTTTCATTCTAAAATTTGTTATTTTATATTTTTAGTTATTTTTACAAACTGAAGTTCTTTTGTGAATTTTCATGTGGCAAACATATGCCCAATGAATGCCAAAACAATCGTATGAATTTGTCATGATTTCATCTGAAATCTTATGTAGCACTATTTTGGTAAAGCATTTTAACTCACTATAGAAACTCTTGGGATAGAATTGCTCTTGTCAGTTTCTGAGACTGTGACTGTTTACAGGAGTAGAAAGCCTCATTTCTCTCCAGAGGAGTGGCTGGTGGTCTCAAACTCCCTACCTTAAGAATTGCAGCCCAATTTGTAACCCCTACACCACTCGGGCTCCTTTGAGAAATAAATGTCCACTAGCCAGTGGAAAGAGTCTGCATTATAAAGTCCTGAATCCTGCGTGAACTTTGGCATAATGCACTGCTTGTTGTTATGCTTCTGCGTTTGTAATACAACTTACCTTTTTTCTCAGCTGTCATAAGCATAAAAATACTATAGTTGAGAGAGGTACCATTTCACATTCATTTTGGGTTTTCCTTTATAAATTATGTATTGGGATTTATTCAGAATAATTAATTTTATCATAGCTTATGTGATATATATATATATATATATATATATATATATATTCTTTGTAATCAAACATCAATCATGAGCCCAAACTTTGATGCTAGAAAGAGGCATTTTCGATGCCTAGATCGATGTTTTTGCTCCGTGGAATACAACAGTATTTCTACAGCGCGGCATCACCTTCTGAGCTCTGTGCTGGCTTTCACCCTAAACCAGAAAACCTCAAGTACAGTAAACCATTGTTGTAACAATAGATACACATTTTTAAAACCTGCTTTCCATTCTAATTTTGAAAAGTCCTCATTCTTTCTAGAAAGGACGGGAGAAGCTGTTCCCATTAGAAAAACATGATAGTGCAGTGTGAATTTTAGAAACACTGATCACAACCACAACATGAGTGCAGATGCTTAACCCATTAGAATGTCATATTTGGTTGTGTGGTTTCCAGTTTTGCTGGTGGATCTTCACACTCAACGTTATAGTTTAGATTATGCCGATTTAGTCAGCAAAAAGAAGGCTGAACTATTCATTTGGCTACATTTTACCCACCATACAAGCTAACAGAATGTAACTTAATATTTTGTTAAAATGGAAAATGTACATCCATAATCTGGATAATAAACATACATGTTATTAATACATGCTAAAATGATGAAGCTGTAAAATCCACATATGTATAAATGCTTGGTATGTTTATTTATATCCATGCAGCACATATACTCTTAAATGTTTCTTTTTACCATATATCTTTATCTACCTATATCCAGATATATATATCACACACACGCACACATGCACACACACACACACACACACTTGCAGGATTCTTTTTAATGTATTGAAATTATTATATATATATATATGTATATGTAAAAGGGCATTCAATAATCTATAAAACAATGTCATAGGCATACTTATTAATCAATGTTTAAGACCCATGCAAACATTTACAAATTGTATGTGTGTATGTTCAGAAGTAAGCATATTAGACAAAAACAAGTCCCCTAGAATAGTAGCCGTGGTCAAAGAAAGACTTTTCTGTGTTTTGGTAGCACATTTCCCCAATGATTCTATTATTACTTCCACTGCGGCCAATTTAAACCACACACCCATGTCTTCCCAGAATGAATAAAGCAATGTATCATTGTTTAAGTGTACTACCCAAAAGTGTGGAACCCAGAGGGAAAATGCAAGAATATTGGGTAAACAAAGCAAAAATCTCCCCAACAAATGCTCTTCTTACAGAATTTTAAAGCAGTGTCCTTCTTCTAACTTATTTATGATGAGGAGGATATTAAAAATCTACAGTCATCAATTCAATTTGAATTCTTTACATTCTTTTCCCGTAAGAGAAAACTCAGTATTTGTATCACAAGAACGTTCTACTATAGTAAACCTAAAGAAAAGTTATGAGATAATATCCATTAAGCACATGTTTAACTGCTACTTATACACATCATAATACTATGAATATGACTACAATCCTTTTTTAAAACAAAAAATGGCAGCTGAGATTCCAATGTTATTTGTATCACTTTCTATATGACTCCAAATACTGTGATATTCTCTTGAACATAATTTGCCTATACGTTTCTTTACACAGTCATTGCCTACAGCCATTGATATGCATTTACTTTTTAACACACAGTATAATCATCTAGATACACTTTAACATATGCTAGAATGCACTCTGCTTTAAAAATGACTATTTTCTTTATAGCTTCTGTCAAGAAATATCCCTTTCTTATCAGTTTATAAGCTAGTCCTAGAGGCTCAGTAGTTGAAGTTTCCTTTTCCTGAATAAAAAGGCCGTAGTTCGAACCTTTAAACTACTGGACTGACGTGGAAGCCTGCGTCTGACAGTATTTTCAACCTGGAAACACTATCGGAAGGTCTGGTCTGTTCTATCAGATTTTTGGGTGTTGGAATCTAATCAGCAGCAAGGGATTTAGTTTGATTTTTAGTCTTCATGGGAGCAGATAACAGGTATTTCCCCCCACAGAAAAGCTGGTAGGTTTAAACCACTGGTTAGTCGAGTGTTTATTGTGAACGCAGGGCTCCTCTGTCCATGATTGGTTACAAATAGATGACAGTGAACTGTAAGCATCATCTAAAACAACGGTTCTGTAAAAGGTGATGGCTGTACAGACTCCAGCTTATTTTAAATGCAGGCTTTTGAGCTTCCCTTCAAAGGTGAAGATGGCACAAGACTCGCAGTCTGTTTCGTTCTTTGGTATGTGAAGTAGCTCTGAGTCAAGCATGCTCGATAGGCAATTAAAAGCAACAACTGGAAATGTATTTAATTAGAATAATTATTCAATTAAATGCAATCACTTTCATGAGAATCTAGATTTTTATACTGTCATCCAGGTGATTCTTATGTACACTAAAACCGCCAGGAAAATGTTATCTGTCGATTTAATAAAGGCACGACATGTGATTCTACAAATCACCCATGCCCTCAGGTATCTGTTTGGAAGAGGCTATCCATTCTACCACTGATCGTCCATTACTCTCAAACTGAGCACCTCAATGTGCTGCAGAAAGATGGGCTTGGTAGGTACTGGTGGCTTTTACTTCCTTTTACTTCCACAGGCAAACATTCCAATTAGAACCCACTCAGAATGGCAACCGTTGAGTGTACGTAGCTAAAATATCTGCAACACGCAATGATTGCCTCCCATGTCTGGTATACTAACAGTATTTTAATACTTTTACAAGACTTTTATGTAGAGGGTTTTAGGGGAGTGGCTTATATTGCAAGGTTCCTCATGGCACCATGTCCTTAACAATTGTAAGAATCTTAAAAGCCTTGTACTTTAGTTCGAAGTAGCTATAGTAAGTGTTGAAATTCTCACCGTCATCAAGTTCACCTGGATTCATAGTGAATATATAAGATAGGGTAGAACTTCCCTTGTGAGTTTCCAACGACTGTAATGCTTTATTGGAGTAGAAACCACCGTCATTCTCCTGCGGAGTAGCTGGCGGATTTGAACTGCTGCCTGTGGTTTGCAGCCTATTGTTTAACCACAACCACACCTGGGCCACTCATAGTAAGACTTAATAAGTATTCAACCAGGGTCTCCAGTCATTTTGCATGCATTATGGCTTTCAATCCTGGATTTAGGCTTCCTCGATAGCTGACCGTATTCCGATATTTAGGATATACTTTTCCTATTTTACAATTGTAGAAACCAAGGAAACCCTGTTTCTGCTCGGCCCAGATGTTCCTGCTTTGATGCATTCAATGGCAAACTGCTTGCTCAAAGTTGCTAAAGCCAGTCTTGTCTCTGCATGTGTTGGCTTCAAACCTAAAACTCCTATTCTCTCAACAGTTTGGAGTGAAGCTCAAGTTTCCTTCCTAAGTCTCTTACTCTACCTTGACTTCAAACAAATGTCTTTTCAGGCTATTCTTAAATCTTCTTTTAGAATATGTAATCACATATAGGCTGGAGGTGGACTTCCAAGCTCTTGTAATCATGATTGATTTTCTATAATACAATATCAGGTAGGAGAAATATTGAGACAAATAAATAAATAATCCATAACCTTTTAAATAATACCCAAATGCAATAATCTCTTCCTTACCCTTGGACCATATCTCGCTATGTACGTATGACTTGGACATTCAAGCATGATGGTTCCAGAAGGCACTGGCGACCCACTCATCAGTCAGCCAGGCTCTGAGGGCTTTTAACCCCCAGGCCACTCCAGAAGCAACTCGGCTTCTCTTGGCTGAAGCATGCCACTTCTCACATTCATGCCAAGGAACTATAATCAAAATAACCATTCTAGGAATCACATGTTTTACGTATCACACCGTTTAGTTCTGTCTCAGAAAAGGGACCATGATGCTATAGATCTGGAGCCACTGCAAGGGATTCCATTGCTGATATCAGTTGTGGTCATGGTTTTGTTATGTAAGAATTCATATTAAACTAGTCCCAAGGACTTATATATTGAAAGAATCACAAATGCCCAAATCTTCCAGGATGCTAGTCTACTCTATCCCCACTCCCCCGCCCCCCTTCCCCTTGAGAATATTCCCACACACATCTAGGCTCCAAGCATCACTTCTAGGTTCCACAGAACTCATGGAAGTTTGAGGAATGTTTCATGTGTTGGTGGGTGAAGTTGATTCCAAAATCTGCAGGCAAGTCAGGGCTACACCAGACACCAATTCCAGAGGATGTCCTCCATTCTTGGCTCTTGCTGGTAATGAGATTATGCTTCTTGCTTTTCAGAGGCGTCATTTTAGCAGGATGGCACTGCAAAGAATCCTGTCAGTGTCTTTACCAAGCTTCTTACCAGACCGTGAAGGAAAGGGCAATTGGGTGGAAGATAGTTTGGCCAGAAGAACCATATTAAATAATCCACTGCCCTGCAGTATCACTGATTGTAACTGTGCATAGTCAACATTACAACACATTTGTTTCTTACATAGGTGTGTGTATTATACCATGCCTGTGTCTTGTGGGTAATATTGTTATTTCAGCAAGTATGTATCAGCACCCTGCCCATTGTGGGTGTCTGAATCAGCTGCTTCTCATGATTATGCTAGGTACAGAAAGCAATGGGAATGCTTAAAGTTTTTCCCCATACCTCTGATACATTTCTGAGATTTCTATAGAATCATTATGATTTTTAAAAATTTGAAAGAATATACAAATTTATCAACAAAGTGAATGATATTCTGTTGTAATTAAGACGCTGGTCCAGTTACTGTGACAAAGGTCGAATACTATTGGCAGCAAGAGTATTGCAATATTTGTGTCCTCGATCACTTCAATGACAATCTAAGGATAATAATACATGTCCAGGCTTGATATTGCAATACTGATGTCTCAGGAATATGGAAAAATAATGTCTCATTTGTTAATTCATTGGAATAGCTGAAATTGTTACATGACTATATTTACATTGCAAATAGTTAGACGGTTCAACTGTTCGATTTAAAAATGAAACAGATCACTTCTAGCTAGACAGCAGGATGGCACTCCAGGGTCATCCTATTAGGCCAAAGATGGGCAATAACCTTCAAACAACTTAAGGTAGTTTGGAGAATCTAGGTGTTTTCTTTTTGGTTTTGTTTTTAGGTTATTTTTCTGAGCTTCGTTCAAAAATATATTTTAATGTTCCATGCTCAAGGAGAAAAATGACATGGGGTCATGTCTGACCTCCAGCTACAGAAGAGGGAAGGAGAATCCGACTTTCAATTTGCCCAAGGATGATTCATTCCTATGAGACACGCTTCTACCCTCACCTTCTTTATCTTATTGTGCACAAAGCCTCCTATCTGTAACACTCTACTTCTCTGTTGGGTTCAACAACCCAATGCAATGGACATACAGAATTCGCAGACAGTACTCAGGATTATGAGCTTTTATTAGGGAGGCTAATAGATTACAAAATGATAAGCTCTCTTCTCAACCTTGCTGTCAGGAATATCTTTATCTCTGGTCCCTGGCTTCTAGGTCACTCAGCCCCTATGTCTCAGTATCACAGTCTCAATAATGTGGTGTCTGGTGCTTCTATTGCCTCCACCACTTCAGGCAGGGAACTCTTATGCAATCCACTGGTCACTCTCCTTGTCATTTTATGATTCTCTCTTCCTCCTGCTAAGATTGCTCAGAATTATGATAATCTACTCCATAGATAGAGGGGGCTAAGGCAAGTGATAGACCAGACTCTGTGCAGAAGACTGGTTGTATTTAATATTATATTTTAAAAGTAGATTCACCCCACTGTCATCAAGTCAATTCCAACTCATAGTGACCCTACATAGGATTCTGGGGCTGTCAATCATTACAAGAGCAGGCCGCCTTATCTTTCTCCTGTGGAGTGGCTAGTGGATTTGAACCACTGACTTTGCAGTTAGCAGTACAAAAACTAATGCACAGCACCTACCAGGGTTCCTTTAAATATAGTCAACAGAATTTTTGAAAATGCAATACAAAACCAGCAGAATTTCAGGTGCCCCTAAAGTTTTTGATACAAGTAACCTAACTATGGGCATAGCCTCTCTCTTTGTAACTCAGTAATCTAGAAACTAAAAAGCATTTTAAAAACATTTTTCCTTCCAATTAAACTTCACACCATCTATAGCAATAAAAGAGAAACATGAACTTTTCCAGGTAAAGAAAGTACAACTGAAAGACACAGTGGTTAATTTTATACACATCAATTATCATTTTCTGCTTGAACAATTGGAAACAGCTACGTACACGACTGGAAACTATTCCTGGGTTTGCCCACATTCCCTTCTGGCTCCACTTTCTGGCATTTCCCCTCACTGTTCTGACTTTGCCCTCTAGGAATTTCTTTCTCATCGATTATTGTCTGTGTGCACATCTAACTTGGAAATTATACCCTCCTAATTCATGTTAATATAGTCTCTAGAGCCGGGAGAGGGATTCTATATTTCAAACAACATGTGGTTTTGTAGGTGAGGCTGTAAGCAATATAATTTCCTGGAAAATTAGTCATCTTTGTGTCTGTTTGCATTAGTACAGTTGAATAAATGAGAAGCCCAGACAAGAATATAGTCTAGATGTGTTGCTTTTAAAATTTTGAACTAAGTTGTCTTATTCTATGGTCTGTCTAAGAGTTAAGTCCATGATAAATAGAGCTAAAAGAGCATTGTAACATTTGCCTAAAGAAAGGAGAGGCCAGGGCTGGAGGGAAGCATGCTAATAGATCCCCTAACTCTGAGTATGGTCTGAGTTATATGTGGCTCTTTCAATCAGTTATTGAACTCAACAGAAAAGTAGAGTGCTGTGGGAGGGATAGTTGGTGTCAGAATTGGTAAAAAGTTTGGATGGGGGAGGTCTATCGGATGTCTGCTTTATGGGAATCAGTCACGCGCTGATGTTGATGTTCCTCTTCCCTTTATGATGTCAACTTAGGGTAGACTCAGACCCCACTGCATTTTCGATGGACCTCTCAAGAGATAGGTTTATTTGAACAGTCTTACACACACACACACACACACACACACACACACACACACACACACACACAAGTTCTCTTCAACAATGCTGTAGCAGACAATCTCCTTTCTCATCATAGGCTCCAATGATGATCTGAGCAGAAATGTGTGGGTTAACCTGTGATGCACTTAGGAGAATTTTTACAGCAGACCTAGTTTTAGAACCAAAGTCTACTAAGTAAGTCAAAATGACTTACGTATGATTTGTAAAGTCATATATTTATTTACCCATCATATACTAGTACTCACATTTCAGGGTCAAGGACTCAGGCTTCTTTCTACCTGCCTGTTTCTTTTTTCTTTAAGTATTGTCTTTTCATTTTTATTTGTAACATGTTTTATCAGCTCCTTTAGTAGCTCCCCGGTGGAGTAGTGGTTACACATTTGGCGTGATCCACGTGGTCAGTAATTGGAAACAACCAGTAGCTCTGCGGAAGATAAACGAGGATTTCTGCCCCCATCCACAGTTAAAGACTCAGAAATCCATAGGGGGCAGTCATGCTGAGTGAGCAGTGATTCGATGGCAGTGTGTCTGAGAGTTTACAAGCTCCGTTAGCAGATTTGGGCTTCAATCAGTCCAAAGAAGGAAGATAAAAGCAAAGGGCATACCTGATTCCTTTAGAATTGCAATCAGAGAGTCCATTGTCCAGGGTTTAATCCAAAATCCATTGTCCAGGGCTTAATCCAAAGTCCATTGTCCAGGGCTTAATCCAAAATCCATTGTCCAGGGCTTAATCCAAAGTCCTTTGTCCAGGGCTTAATCCAAAATCCATTGTTCAGGGCTTAATCCAAAGTCCTTTGTCCAGGGCTTAATCCAAAATCCACTGTCCAGGGCTTAATCCAAAGTACACTGTCCAGGGCTTAATCCAAAATCCATTGTTCAGGGCTTAATCCAAAATCCATTGTCCAGGGCTTAATCCAAAATTCATTGTCCAGGCTTAATCTAAAATCCATTGTCCAGGGCTTAATCCAAAATCCACTGTCCAGGGCTTAATCCAAAGTACACTGTCCAGGGCTTAATCCAAAATCCACTGTCCAGGGTTGAATCACTTGGCTGTTCAAAGCAATCAAGTGCAGCTAGAAATTATAGTATTTACTCTTGATAGATATGCCAGCTAAATTTTCAAGACTATATTGCTAATTTTTTGAGTACATAAAAAGAGAACAGATATTGAGATATATTTAAGAATCTATATTCAAGTCTTAATTTCTTTTTCCCCTGTGTGTTAGGAAATTGTATCTACATTTGAAATATAATGTATGCTTTAAAATCACTAAATATAATGTTGCAGTTTTAGGTTTAATATTTATATCAAATAGCTCAATAGATTATATTCTGAGTTGTGTTTCTCCTACATGCAAACTGTATAGAATTTATGAAATTTAGTACTTACTCTGAACCCCCTTTTTTTCTTTATCTGGAAAAGGAGAATATTTTTCTTCTCTGGTTGACTTATGAGAAGATTAAGTAAGTTAAATATTGAATATATGTTCAGTGTGATCACTTATTATGTGCTCGGCTTTGAGTGATTTCTATGCACTAGTCATTTAATTCTCTCAACAAACCTATGAATTAAACTCTACTGTTACTGTTGTCTTACAAACAAATTAAGTGAGTCACAAATCTCAGGTTCACCCAATAGTTCACAGTGAACGTCTATATATTCTCATTTGAAAAGCTTGTATTCTAATGCAATGTACTATACTAAGGATTTAGCATAGAACATATTATGAATATAATATGTTCATAATAGTTGACGTTCTTTTTGTTAAATACAATAAGTACCCCCATTCCCAAAGATGTCCAGATCCTAATTCTTGGAACCTGTAAATACATCTGATTACATAGCAACAAATAATTCACATTGTAAATAAAAGTAATGTTGTTGAACCACTGACAAGGGGGCTCTGGTTTGCAATGGTTAGGCATTAGGCTGATAAGTGAATGTGGTAGTTCCACAATCAGACAATGGGGCCTCTGTGTGGTCATGTCCTTCTGAGAATTCTGGGAAATCCTGTATTTCTTCTTGGAGGCAGTAGACACTGTCTGTCGCTCTGATCACTCCCTGGGAGATATTGCAGCTGACTCGACACACAGAACTACACTGGTGCCCTGAGCTGGAGAAGCCGCATGGACCTACCCTGATGAAACCAGACCTAGGGTGCTGGAGAAGCCATATAGAGACCCATGCCAGCGCTGAGAAGCTTACAATGCTACTGGATCCAAAGACTTTCTACCCACTGGCTTATGACTGTCCTGAATTCAGTGTCATTGCATGTGTTTTGTGAGTCTAAAGAGGACTTTATAGATTGGCATCAGACATATGGGCTAGTAACGGTCTTATGGACTTGATCTGGACAGGGATGGGATGTTTTCTCAATAGTCAATTGTTTTTAATACAAAGCAAAGCTATTACTTAGATGCATATGAGTGTGTATGAATTTGTGAAGTTGTTTATCTAGTCTACCCAGACTAACCCACCGAAGGATTAGTTATTTGAACCCATCGACATCTTTGCAAAAGACAAGACTTTCTGATCTGCTCTTATAAAGATTTCAGACTCAAGAATCACAAGAGAAAGTTCTATGTGCTCTATAAGATTGCTGGAATGTGACTGTGCATTGGAATCAAGTCAACAGCCTACAAGCACTACCATTAATTCACCTTGAAGTAAGATGATCGTTTGATATTACAGTGGGCCCAGTGTAATCACAAATAGTCTGTAAGTGTGAAAAAAATAATAAGGCAGAAGAGACAAAGCAATGGCATATGGGAAAGATTCTTTGCCACTTTGAGTTTGAAATGAAAAAAAAAAGTAATTCTCTAAAGATTTCCAAAAGGAAACACTCTTTTTTCCCTTTTTAAAAATATTTTATTAGGGTCTCATACAACTCTTATCACAATCCACACATATATATACATCAATTGTATAAAGCACATCCGTACATTCTTTGCCCTAATCACTCTCAAAGCATTTGCTTTCCACTTAAGCCCTCTGCATCAGATCCTCTTTTTTTCCCTCCCTCCTCACTCCCCCCTCCCTCATGAGCCCTTAGTAATTTATACATTGTTATTTTGTCATACCTTGCCCTACCCGGAGTCTCCCTTCCCCCCTTCTCTGCCGTCCATCTCCCAGGGAGGATGTCACATGTGGATCCTTGTAATCAGTTCCCCCTTTCCAACAAACTCACCCTCCACTCTCCCAGCATCGCCCCTCACACCCCTGATCCTAAAGGTATCATCCACCCTGGATTCTCTGTGCCTCCAGCTCCCATATGCACCAGTGTACAACCTCTGCCCTATCCAGTCCTGCAAGGTAGAATTCTGATCATGGTAGTTGTGGGGAGGAAGCATCCAGGATCTGGGGGAAAGCTGTGTTCTTCATCGGTACTACCTCGCACCCTGACTGACCCATCTCCTCTCCTAAACCCCTCTATGAGGGGATCTCCAGTGGTTGACATTTGGGCCTCGGGTCTCCACTCTGCACTTCCCCCTTCATTCACTATGGCATGTATATATATATATATATATATATATATATATATATATATATATATATATATATACACACACACACACACACACACACATATATATATATATATTTTTGCATGATGCCTTATACCTGGTCCCTTTGGCACCTCATGATTGCACCGGCTGGTGTGCTTCTTCAATGTGGGCTTCATTGCTTCTGAGCTAGATGGCCACTTGTTCACCTTCAAGCCTTTAAGACCCCAATTATGTCATGTTTTAGAGAATTGTGCTTATATTAAGTCTAACTGTATATTATCAAATGGGTTTATTGTAACATTTCAGAAAAGAAAACTTTTCACTAGTTAAAATGATAGAATATATAATTATTTTATATATAACTGAGTGAAAACATACAAAATAACAAATAAATGGAGAAACACTGAAATTTTCAAGGATTTTATTTTACTTGGAACCATAATCAAATGTCCATAGATAAGCCATAAGAAATCAAACCATGCACCACATTATATATATCTGATGTGAAAGAACTCTCCAAAGTGTTAGAAAGCATAGATGTCACACTGAGAACTAAGGTGAACTCAAGGAAAACCTTTTTATGTTCAATTGCTTTAACAGGGGAAAGATGGGGGATTTAATTTAACAACCAAGAGGACTCAGAGATCATGGGTATGTTAGAGCAACACCAGTGTAGCTGAGTGGAGTTACTAAGGCAGAAGTAGGGCAAGCGTGGTGGTGGGGCTGGAGGAAGGTACATATATAAATATATTAATTCATAAAAATAGAGGTATTGCCTATATACATTCGGGCCTCTGCTCTTACCCTCCTTCAATGTAAGACCAAACTGACACTCTGTGATGCTCACCCTTTAGGCACGATCACTGAAGACAAAATGGGTACATAAGCAGATGTGATGAAGAAAGCGGATGGTGCCTGGCTATCAAAGATATAGTGTCTGGGGTCTTAAAATCTTGAAGTTAAACAAGCAGCCATTTAACATAAAAGTGAAAGCCAATGGAAAGAAGCACACCAGACTGTGAAATTATGAGGTGTCTTTAGGACTGGGAAACATGCAGCAGAAGACCCATAACAAACAAACAAGCAAACAAACAAACCATATTGTTGAGAATGAGGCGGATCAGAGCAGAGACCCAAAGCCTGTCTGTAGACAATGGGACTTCCCCTCACAGAAGGGTCACATGGAAGGGATGAGTCATCAGGGCACAGTAAAGAACTAATGAAACACACAATATTCCTCTGGTTACTAGAGACTTCCTCACCCTAAACTATCATAACCCCAGTGCTGCCTTTCATTGTGAATTAAACCAAAGCATGTGCACAAGTACAGATAAGAGATAAGAGTTAATAACACGCAGATTCCAGGAACAGGAATGGAAACAGTGATACCAGAAAGGTAGTGGGAAGATGGAAAGAGGAGGGGAGGAAGAGGGAACTGTAGTTATGACACATAACCTTCACCACCACCCCCTTCCAGGGGGAACGAACAATAGAAACCATGGGGGAAGGACACAGCAGTCAGTGTAAGATATGAAAATAATAATACTTGATAATTTATCAAGGGGTCAAGCGGGTGGGAGCAGGGACCAAGGGGGGAAAAGGGAGCTTATACCAATGGCTCAATAGAAAGTAAATTTCTAGAAAAGAATAATGGTAATATATGTACAAATATACAAATAAGCTGATATGATTGATGCATGAATTGTTTTAAGAGTTGTAAGTGCCTCCAATAAAATGATCTTTCAATAAAAAAAGAAATGGGAAAGATCATCATAGGACCAATAAGAACAACAAAAGAAAATTGGACAATGAATGATTAAAAAACAAAGAAAAGTTGGTGCCTTTGAATTATGATGTTGGTGAAGGATATTAAATATATCATGGATTGTGAGAAGAAACCAATCTGTCTTGAAAGCAATAAAGCCATGGTGCTGTTTAGGAACAAGGATGAGACACATTCCCATGCTTAAGGCCTTGTTAACAGAAGAGACCAGTCCCTACAGAAGAACATCATGCTTGACAAAGTAGACAGTAGTTGAAACACAAGATGACCTTGAGCAAGGTATATTGGCACAGTGGCTACAACAATGGGCTCACATGTAGCTACCACTCATGGTGAGCATACACAGGATCAGGCAGAGTTTCATCCTGTTGTACCTCGTGCAGCGATGAGTTGGAACTGACTCTATGGACTTAATAACAAAAGTAGCCGAATATATGTACAATTAATATATTAAATGCAGTGCTATAATGTACTAGTCTATATTGAAATCCATACCTTTTCTTTTCTAATGTGGAACACCTATCACATTTTTGTTATAAATTTTAAATTTTCCTTATAATATTGTTATTAAAGAATCACTAAATTTAATTCCTAGTATTTTATTTAAGTTGGATAAGATTAAGATGTTGTAGGGTTAAAAAAAGCCCCCAAAAACATCCCTCCAAAATATATATCCAAACCTTAATCCCTGTGATTTGTGAATGTTACTTACTATAGCAAAAAAGGCTATTGCAGATCTCATTATATTAAGGATTTGGAGATGGAAAAAATAATCTGGATTATTCATGCAGTTCCTGAGTACAGTCACAAGTATCCTCTAAGAAGGGAGGGAATTTGACTACATTTGAACTAGAGGTGATAGAAAAAGACAAAAGAATTGATGATGTTAACTTTGAATATTACATTCATGCAGACACAAACCATAGAAAACCACACAAAACAAACAAGCAAACAAACTCACTGCCATCCAGTTGAGGTCGATGAGAAGTGACTGTCTCTCAAGGACAGTGCAGAGCTGCCAGGAAGCTTCAACGACAGTAATTCTCTAGAGGAGTGGGGAGCCCAGTCTTCTTCCTGCAGACCAGCTGGTGGCTGCCCACTGGCGACCTTGTAGCAGCCCAACTGGGACGCACCAGACCACCAGGGCTCCTCTGGAAAACCACAGCCATTGAACATTCGGAGACCAGAAGGAAGTGCACTTCAGAGACGGCAGAGGCAGTGATGTCTTTGGTTTACAAAAAGGACTACTGATCTGAGACTTCTGGCTCCCAGACCTATGATAACAGTTCTCTTAAGAATCAAATTTGGGTAAAGGTTAAATTAGCCATAGAAATCTAGCATCTTTTAATACTAGTGTATTTTTTAATACTTGCGGTTGGTTTGGGCCAGAATCACACAGTATTTCATTGAATGTAATATTAGTATTAAATGTGATAGTTTAACTGTAAGCTTTAAATATTTGAATATAATAAATATAATATTAAGATGTATTGAAAAGCTTTTGAATCTCATAAACCAAAATTATATATAGTGTTTTGAAGAAATGTAATTTTGCACTAACTGCATGTTTTTAATTTTCTTCTAGTTCTATACAAATTTACTACATGCTCTCATTACTTTCTTAAGATTTTTATGTTGTATATATTGGGGTTTTTTTATTTCACCTGTAATATGTTCATTTTTACCTTACTTTTTCTCCAGAATAAATGCCAGAACGTTTTCATGTGAGATTCACTGGTACTGGAAGAAGACCACACCCTAGAGGCAATTAATTCCAGCAGGACAGTGATGTGAGTAAGAGTGTTGAAGTCTATGCTCATCTTGTTTCATTAGGGAGCCTGTGATTGCATCGTGTTAGGTCAGGTAATGGGGAACTACTGTGTGTTAACTGCCAAGCCATTGCGATCTTTGCCCAGCCAAAATGACACAAACATTCATTAGCATAATCAACTTGTCAGCTTGCCACACATGTCCTTAAACCATAAATATTCTTTCAATAACATAATTATAAAGTAATTCTTGCACCTAACATGATACAACTAATATGGACATAAACTAAAAATCACAAACCCCATTTGTAGGCTATATTTTATAAGTGGACCAATTAAAATAATTGATGCACACATACAAAGAGGAAATACCCATATTCCTGAAGGGCATGTTGGGTTGCTGTAGTTTGCCATTTACTTTCATTACCAATGATAGTAGGCCTAAGTAATTTCTTGGGATCCATAAATATGCTTTCTTACTTCATTTTGTCATGTTAATCATATTTACCCTTGGTAATCAGGCTCAATCACAACAGTCAACATGGTAAGTCCTTTCTCTTCCTGCTTCTTCAGAGACATGCTGATTGAAGAATCAGGGTTGGGTCTTCAGGGGAGCGTGTTCTTCCCTTTGAGACTGACTGAAAGACCATGGGGTTGGAAAGACAGGAGGCAAAAAATGCCGTGGATGGGTCACAGGGAGTAATAGTGAGCAGAAACACACCCATTTCCATGCCTTTATTACTTGATCCATAAATCCTGGGTATTGGAGAAACAGCACCATATATTGGCAACTGGTTTAGAGCACATTTGGTCTCCTGGAGAACATTGTCCGAACTGCAAAGTATTTCCACATAGATGGCATCATAATTGTCTTTAGAAACCCATTCTTTGTATCTCTGGGTACTAGGAGAAGTATTAATTTGTTCAAGCTATGAAACTACCTACACAACAGCAACTGCAATTGGAGTCGCCACTTGATTAAGTTTACTGTAATCCATCATCATTTGCCAAGATCCATCTGTTCTTCACACAGGCTAAGCAGACGGGTTAGCTGGGATGTGGTGGGGATTGTCACGCCTGCATCCTTCAAGCGCCTGATTGTGGCAATAGTGTTTGCTTTACCTCCCAAAACGTGGGATTGCTTTTTGTTTACCATTTTCTTAGGCAGAGGCAGTTCTAATGGTGTCTACTTGGCTTTTCTTCACATAAAAACCCTTCTTCATGTCTGGGATCCAATGAGATAGTTCTACCAGTTACTGAATATGTCTGTTCCAAATAAGCATTCCTGGATGTGGAAATCACTGCAAGATGGCTTCAGGGATGCATGGGACCCACTGTGAGATGAGTCATAGATTGAATGTTCCACTAAGAACTTGACCTCCAGATGCCCCCATTCTCAATGATGGACCTTTGAATTATTTTGGTTGTCCTGGAGTTGGTGTCATCTCTTATGTGCCCTCTTTATTCATGGAGGCAGAATCGTCGGTGTTTTTAATGCTAATTAGACTTGAGAGCCAATACAGAAAACTCATCCTTATAATTTTGTTCCTTGATAACTACTCTTGATGCTAAATGCCCTTGGCTGAGTTCTCTAGAGAAGCTAAATCAGTGAAGCTTATATATGGATATATAAGTGCATGCGTGTGTATGTATATATGTATATATATATATGAATACATATGTGTGTGTGTTCAACAAAATGGATCACATGGCTCTAGAATCAAGCATTCTCATAGTATGGACAAGTGCCAAGTCCATGCATCAAATGTTAGGCTGGACGCTTCTTGTGACTTGTATAGCTGTGGAGACGGATGTTTACAAAAGTAGCAGAAAGATGGCAAACTTGTAGTTGCAGAGTTGAATGCATCCTAGGTTAGTGGTCATTCTTGTGGCTGAGGAGGACGATGAATCCTAGGTCAGTAGATAAAATGATGGGCACTGGCCACTCCCAGCATTTGTAGGAAAGGCAGCAGGCTGTCGGCTAACGTGCAAAGAAGCAGAGGTAGAAGAGCCAGATGCAGGTTCTACAATCATCAAAGAGCAAGCAAGCTTTGCCACAGTATGCACTTACATTGAAAACAGGCCTACTTCTTAGAAAACTTCCTTTTAATTGTTTGGCTGCTCATGGCAGATCTCATTATACAAATGATTATATTGCAATAGATCTCATCCTAGAAATTCATAAGGTCTTAACTGCCAATCACTGAAAATCCTGGTCAAGTTCAGTGGACAGAAAACCTTGGTTATCATAGTACTTATGTGTGTGTTACATGCTGTTCCTTTTATTCAAATAATTCTTTTAGCTTGTGGTCTTGGGTCTAATGCTTCTGATTCCTAGTCCTTAAGTATCCTAAACTTGTTTGTTTGTTTGTTTGTCCTTTTATAATTGTTCTTGACATAGAGTTTACAAGTACAAAAAGAACATTTTCTCAAAACTTTAAGTATATGGATTATACAATGTTAGCAGAGAAATTAATACTATTTACTATTTAATAAGTGTTTTTTAATAATATTTTTATTGTTTTTCTCATTGTATCTGGGATATCTAACACTTTATTGTATCTTGCTACATTTTTTGAAAGAGCTATTCCCATTTGGAAAACTATTTAAAATGTTAAAACATAAATAATTTTATTAGTATTATTTTGATTATGTCCCACCTTCTTGGCTTTGCTTTTAGAAATACCATGTTGAAACTCTACAGTTTGCCATCAATGTACATTTTATTTACCCATAATTTAGGTTTTGGATTATTTAGTGTTCTTCAGTTCAATAACTGAATTTTAGAAATGATAATGGTTTGCTTATCCATAAAGTTATTTCTTAATTCTAAGAAAACTCAAGTATTTATTTTCTGTAACAAAATATTTACATTCTGTTCAGTCTATATTTATGCAATCTATTTGTGAACTTTTTAAATTTGTTTTTTATATATCTATTCTACTACCTGAATTTCCTTCATGTTTGCAATTGTCCTGTTATCTGAGATTAGTGAGTCCTTTTAATTATTTTAAATTAAATTTCCATTTCTATGAATGAATTTAATACCAACATTATTCCCTCATTTAAAGAAAGTACTATTTTTCTTGGTATGAAGTTTGATAGTCTAAATTTTTAATAATCAGTACAATAATGTTAATAACTTGTGAACAATAACTTTATATACATTGTCACTATAATCATTCTATATTCGTGCATATTAAATATAAATCTATTTATATAAAATTATTTTCATTTCTAATAGGAGTGAGTTAACAGTATCTGATCTTAAATTAGTATAATGATAGATATTTTCAAAGTGACAACATTCCAGAACAAATTTTAACAAGAATGAGTTTAAATGTTTCAGTTACTGATTATTTATTATACATTAGATGTGGGATAGGGCTGAACTTTGACATAGGGAATAATACAACTCTTTTCCAGAACATTCCTGATTAAAATAAAGTCATTAGATAGCATGTAGTCTCAAAGGTAGAGCCTTTTTCTTAACACCCATGATCATCTTCATCTTTCAGTTTTTGCAACTACACTGTAAAAGTTTGACACATTCTATAATGTTTAACACATCTATCAAAAAACATGACACTTTTTATGTTAGTGGCATATTTAATTGGAGAGACATTATTCCTGCTGAGGCCATACCATTTGGCATTGATGAGCCTGATAACAGTATCAAGTTCCCTATATTTGAAAATTAGTCTTGTTGCTTTCCTTAAGTTATATTTTTGTGCCTCAATTACTTCATCTTTGTGTTGTCTACATATGGATTGCATATTATTGTAGTGAAAACCAAAAGCCTCACAACTGGACTAATAGGTGCCATCATGATCAATGGAGAAAAGACTGAAGTTGTCAAAGATTTCATCTTTGGATCCACAATCAGTGCTCATGACAGCAGCAGTCAAGAGATCCAAAGATGTGTTGCATTGACTAAACCTGCTGCGCAAGGTCTATTTATAGTGTTGAAATGTTACTTTGAGAACTAAGATGTACCTGACACAAGCCATCATGTTTTCATCTGCCTCACAGGCAAGGGAAAGTTGGATATTTAATAAAGCAGCCCAAAGAAGAGTCGATGTGCTTGAGTGTGGTGCTGATGTAATGTATTGAAAGTACCATGGACTGACAAAAGAACAAACAAAACTGTCTTGGAAGAAGCAGAGCTAGAATGTTTTTTAGAGGCAAAGATGGCAAGGCTTTGCGTCACACACTTTGGATTCGTGGCGAGGAGAGACCAGTCCCTGGAGAGGGAATTATGCATCGTAAAGCAGAAGGGCAGTGAAAAAGAGGACGTTCTCAATGAGATGCATTGACACAGTGGCTGCAACACTGAGCTCCAGCCGGTGGGCTGCGAGGGTGGCACGGGGTTGGGCCACATCTCGGTTGTGAATAGGGTCCCTAGGGACTGATCAGAAGGGACTCAATGGCACCTAGCAACAACAGTAACAGCAACAGATGCACTTCTTTGGATTCTAATATGTATTGCAATGGCTACAGAGAAATTCACAGACAAAATTCATGATGAAAGGGTTTGTTAAGGACGTTAACAAGTTGATATGCTACTGGGAAATGCTCAGGGTAGTCGTTTACCAAGACAGGTTACAAAGTTACAGGTCTGCTAATAAATTCCCAAAGGGCCATGCCACTCTGCTGTAAGTCTTAACCTGAAGATATTCGCTTCAACCTTGGGGGTCAGCACACCCTACTTCCTGAATTCAGTGCCAAGAGGCACCCCTTCTAGTAAGCCTCAGCCCAAAGGCACTCAGAACCACTTCTGTGAGTCAGCAAGCCCAACTTTCTGATTTAAGTGTCCACAGATACCCCACTCTCCTAAGCCTCAGCCCAAAGGCAGAGAGCTCCACCCAACAGTTCATCAACTCCAACATCCCTAAGGAGATGCCCATTCGCACCCACTCCTGCACAGCGCCACTTGTGTTCACTTGCTCTGTGGATTGGAAAGGCCTTTGCTCTGTTCCGTGGTCTGGCTCCTGGTTCTGCTGCTGCTCCTCTGATGGGATAGCTGTCATCACTGCACATGGATCTGGATAACTATTTCCACTCCTGACTCTTGCTGATAATGAGTTCCCTCCTCTTTCTACTCAGAGGGCTCATTTCATACACAGAAAAATGCCTCCCCTGGGAATCCTGTTCACATTTACTCACAGAGGAATCCTGTCAGTATCTGTGACAGCTACAAAATCTCTTGTCAACTTGTGAAGGGGTGGAGTCTATCCTGTCAACCAGGGCACCGCTTGACCTCATTTGGAAGTGTCATGAAGATAAATCACTGACTGGAAGCCAGAAACACTCGCTCCCTGTGAAACATTACTGATGATCCTGATGCAGCTATGCTGATGCAGCCAGAGCCCTGGAGCTGGAAGAGCCCCATGGAGACTCCTGTCAGCACTGAGATGCTGACAATCCCACTGGATCCACAAGACTCCATACACACTGGCCTGTGATCTTCCAATATTCGGCATTATTGCATGTGTCTCATGAGTCTGAAGAGGACTTTACAGATTGGTATCTGACACATGGGCTAATATTCAACTTATGGACTGGATGTTTTCTCAATATTCAATTGCTCTGGTATTTAAATTTCTCTTTTATATACATATGAGTGTCTGTGAATTTGTTTCTTTGGTCAACCCGGACTAACACAAATACCTTGGGAACCTTCAAAGGAAGAAATCTGAACTAACATCTCATGTCCACCAATTGGATAACCTTGGAAAAAGTCATTTGGTGGGAGTTAGAGACTTAGGCTAGAAAAGCCATCTTAAATAAATCATTGCCTCTGCAATATTCTTACAATTTAATATAACTTTATAGTTCTGTCTTGCATAAAGTGTTATATCAAAGTAAATTTTAATTTGATCAATAACATTATTTTGTTAATGCTCATGATGGTGAAACTCAAAAGGGAGAATACATTTTGGGAATGAAGAACAACAGAAACATGGGTGAAGGGAGACTGTATAAGATATGAAAAGAATAATAATTTATAATTTATCAAGGATTCATTAGGGTGGGAGGGTGGGGGAGAGAGGTAGAAAAATAAAGTTTGCTTTTTCACATTAAAAAACTTGGGGGAACCTTTTGTAACATGAACACATGAAGTAGACTCTTCCTTTAAGTTTGCTCTGCTACTGCAGAAAAGCTGCTAGATTGGCAGAACCCATAAAAACTCGTGGCCTGCTATGACCATTCTACCTTTGAAAGATACCAGCGGCATCTCCGCAACACACAAGTCACCACAGTCTCGCAAATTAACCAACTACTGGTACATTACAATATATACATGTATTATATATACACAGTAGCTTAAATGTGTGTATATTTCATTAAATGTATTTTTATTCTCTATAAGCATTTATTCTCTGAAGAACCCATTTGCTTAGTATCTACCCATATTATATGTAGGCAATATGTGTAGCGTCTGTTTCATCTATCTAAAGATAGTTCTTATGTAAAGTTAAGTATTTTATCCGTCTCAAATTTTATACCTTTTATTTGTGGTCATAGTTTCTGTGTTTTACTTTCTTTCATGGGTTTACTCTACTTCAAATGTATGCCAATACTCTACTTTCCTTTATATTTAAAATTACGCTACGATAATACTAAGAAAAAGAAAAAATAAAATGCCGACAGGGAGACTGAGTTATCATTATGTTGCTAAGCCTCCAATGAGAGAATGTGAACATATTTGCCCTGAGATGTCAAGACCTGTGCTAACTGACCTATTTCTACAAGGTGGTTAATCCAATCTGGGGGAAATTTATTTGGCTTGGTGATTTAATGCTTAGCTCCCAGGCATTTTGTTCATGAGGATGTGAAATAGGCTTGGACTAATCAACTCTCTCTTACAGATTTGTAATAAACCCACTGGCTCATTCTTACTCTCCATCAGTCTTTGTGTTTTTAAAAGCCTAAGAGTCAAGAGTCTTCAAGACAAATTGGACTTTCCTTAGTTAGATTTTCCTCTATGTATAATTCAAGTTCTAGCCTCCTCTCATTATAATGGAGGATGTTGTTCACCTGACTGAAAACCCTACACAGGATGGGAGAATTCATTATTTCTCTCTGTCTCCTACATTCTCGTTAAACTTCCCATCCTGCTGAGGGTGTCTCTGTTCTTTTTCTCTATGTTTAGGCCTTTTGGACTACATTTCCACCATTCTTCATGAAAGCTAGAAACATAGACATATAAACATACCATATGTTTATGTTTGAATAGTAATATCTTATGCATATTTTAGAAAGGAAAAAACTGTTTCAACTTCTACTAGTCTCATTTTCCAATAATGCATTTTACATGTTCAAATATTTTGGGTTTGTTTTTTCAAATGAAAATGTAAACACTGTTGGTTACACAATGAGCCTCTACCCAACAGGTGGTTGGTTCAAACCCACTGGCTTCTCTGTGACATAGAGATTAGGCAATCACCTCCTGTTAAGTCTCACAGCCTCATAAACCTTATATATGGTCATTATAGGTTGAAATTAACTCAGTGATGGTGGGTGGATTTTATTATTAGATATTTTCAAATATCAAGGAAAGTCTAGTGTAACATGATATTGTGAACAATGAATTGTGTCAGGTTAAATATCTTTTCCACTTATGGAACTAGAAAAACTGTGCTTGTAGATACAGGCATACGCTTTTAACAAAAATTTAACACTCATCTTGAATGCATGTCCTTATTCCAAGAGCCCTTATACCATGAGCTTTGCTGGTACGGTGGTTACACATTGGGCTACTAACTGCAAGGTGGGCAGTTTAAAACTACCATCAGCTCCGCAGGAGAAAGAGGGGCCTTTCTACTCCTGTAAGATGCTACAGTCTCAGAAATGCTCTGGGCGAGTTCTTCTCTGTTCTGTAGGGCCACTTCAGCATCAACTCAATGGCAGTGAGTTCGCTATTTTAAAAATAGAGTCATATAATATAAAAATTACCTGAGAATTTTGTAAACTGAAAAAAAATTTACCACATAGTGGGTACCATGAGGTCACTGTAGCATAATTGTTCCCTTATGTTATTTAAGATGTTCCGTGTTGATGCAGAATATGGAATTGTTGTCATTGCTGTGTGCCACAGAGTTATTGTCCATCCAGAATGACCCCATGTTACAGAGCTTTCAGCGGACTCAGAACACTTGGCACAGGACCTAGCAGTGTTTCCTTCTGTCATGCACAGGGCCACTATCAACTTCCTGACAGAACAACAAGAAGGCTTCCCAGCACTGTGCCCTTTATTCACGCAGATTGCTAGGTCTTTCTTCTGCAGCGTTTCAGCGTGGGCTTGATGACCACCCTTTCGGTGAGCCCACTAGCACTTCCATTGTGTCGTCATGGTTCCTAAGGTGGAAGGGAGAACACATATTTTTTCCTTAAATAATCAAAAATGTATGGAACATTTTCAAATATGGATGAAAATTTACAATGTCCATTGCTTTTGGTTAAAGAGAGACATGAGTGAAAGAAAGGTTAACATATTATTTGCAGAGCAGTTCATTTACATAAATCAGTGAACTAAGGGCAAGGAGGGGAAGTCAAAAGTGTTCCTATAAAATCATAGAAATTCTTTTTAAAACAAAAATATAAACCTGTTGTTTCTTGATAGATCTTTCATCTCGATCTCTAGGTTCCTAAAAGTAATATTTTCACCTCTGTAGCCCTTGCCCAAGTAATGCTTCACTCTTGTTTACACCACATCAAAACAGCAAGTTAGGTACACCATGAAGAACTCTACTCGAGCCCCTTCAATATTCTTTGACTTTGCGAGGGAAAGACACACGAAGAGGTAAGATCATGACTGCAAGGTACACAGGGTAAGGTGTCCCCAAATTCTTGTAGTACAGTCCTAGCTACTCCAAAAGAGCGAGCACATGAATTGTCACCATGGAAAAAATATCTCTCTGCCAAGTTTCCTGGCCCTTTTCTCAGGAATAGGACTTTAAATTTTCTTACATGTTTCCCGTAATAACCCCCCATGGTAGCCTTCTTTCTTTTGAGAATATATATCAATTTTACCCTTGGCATTCCTGAAGCCAATCATATGGTCAAATGACCTCTGACTTAAATGTAACTGGTACAAGAGAGCTTTCAGAAAGCCACTGGTTTTTTTTGTTATTTTATTTTTAACAGTTTCACTGATATACTATTCACAAGTCATGCATTTCAATAGCTCGATCATATTCATAAGAGTTGAAAAGCCATCACAACGTTCAATTCCAGGACATTTCTTCTACCTTGTATTTGTTGTTGCTAGCTCCTTATTTCCCATCAGCCTTCTCTGCCATGTCCCTTTGAATCTATGGATCTGGCTGTCTCTATAGGATTACCTAATCTGGGCTCCTTATACAGAAAATCATTCAACATCAGGACAAAATGCAAACAACTGGCCTAACAATGACAGGACAAAACAGGAGAAAACCTCAATCAAATTCAAAGCAGAAAATATTAAAAACTGGAGGAATTATGCATTGGATCAAAAGGGAGCTCATTGACAGTATGTCTCATTTTGACCTAAATTCAGCTGCAGCCATCTACCCTATGATGATGGAGTCTGTCTGACAGCACATCCTTCCCCATCTCTGCTCCATATTCAGAGGGGTGCACCAGAGGCTTAATCACATGGGGGTCCCTGTGGGTTGGTTTTAAACTTGCACTGTGAACAGCAACCTTCTGCAAATTTCCCCCCTTATTTTGTGATAGACTTTTTCATAAATTTTGCTCCTATGTGCTATAAATCTTGAAGGGCATTATTTTGCAAAAGCTAATATTTTCACTGGGCATTTTCTTAGGTACCTTAAGGAAACTAAACACCTATATTACTGAGAGGTGTTGTTGGCAGCCATATGCTTATTACCAAGCCATATTTAAATGTGTTGTTCAGAATAGACCTATATTATGAACTCAGATGCTAGTCGCAGGACTTTTTTGACTTATCCTATATATTGAGCAGTCTGGTTGCATAGTCGTTACAGTGGGCTGATAACCATGATTTTGGAGTTTAAAATAATGAATTTCTCTAAGGAAGTAATTTGAGATTTTCTACTCCCCAAAAGAGTTGCAGTATCAGAAATGCACAGTGGCAATTTTACCCTGTCCTGTAGGATCACTGTGAGTCGGAGCTGACTTGATGGCGATGCGTTTGAGGTTCCTTTTGGAATGCCATGTCTCCAAGCTAACCAGAGAAGGCACACTTCATGGCTCATACAGGCCATAACCATATCCACTATCAATCGTATGGCATCATACCACATAGCGGACTTCTGATCGAAGGTAGATATTTCGGAAGAAAGAGATTATGGGTTTCAATATAATCTAAAAAATTAATCTTGGAACCATATATTTAACAAAATAACCTTTTATAAAGTATCTTCTAAAATCTTGCTTTTCTTCTTATAAACTCTGTTGTACACTCAAATTCACATTAGAATATTAGCAGTTCTGAATAGTTATATTGCAAAATAAGCTGTTTAACTTTACTTAACCCAGCCTTGCCCAAATTTATTTGACCATAGAGTCCTTTTATGGTGAATTTCATAAACCATGGAATACACTTTGGGAAATACTGTAACAAAGTCATTATTTTTTAATTATTCATCCATGTACATGGAATAAGATAACTTTCATCATAGTACTAAACTTAGAATATTATTTTGCTTTCTAATAACCTCCATTTGGACCAATGAGCCAGTGCAATTAAATTCTGTGATTTTTATTGATATGACTGTTCTGAATATGGAACCTTAATTTGTATTTTGCACATTCTGTTTACTAAGACATTCCTATGTGAAATTGATCAAAATTCCCTGTGCAACAATTGTAGAAATTTTTCTGTGCACAGCTGTTGGGAGAAATTGAATGCAAAAATAAAATGAGGTAATGTTTGAGGTTCTTAAATTTTATTTTGTTTTGTTATTTCTGTTTAGCTTATGAAATAAAAAGGCCTATATTTAGGAATGAATTTAACAGGTAATTTGGTCATGCAAATTATATATACATCCAAAGTGATGTTAGTACATCTCCTATAACTCCTACTATAAGACATGATGGCAGAAATTTAGACTAAAATATTGCTCTAGGAAGCAAGTCACATACAGCATATAATTGAATTTGATGTTCTAATTTACTAGCCCTATATAGAAAGAAAAAAAGCGCTGTTTTCTTTCCAATTAACTCTGACTTCTGAGATACCATATACATCTCTGGCTTTTCCCCCTTAGCTCTACATATATGACTTTTCTTCCTTTCCTATGAAATGACAAGTCTGTAAATTATGTCCTCTTGATTACTATGTGTAACCAGCAGGGCACCATCAATAGGTGGAAATGATTAAATTGAGGCAGTTGCATCTCTGTATTAATGTTTGAGCTCATTTAAAAAATAATCAAAATAAACGGATGGGTTCACATTTCTTTGCTAAAGCAAATGGAAGAAATGATAAAGTAAAAGTTGAAAAATTTGGAGTTAGGAAAAGAAATTTGGAGTTAGAAGAACGTGCTCAACATTTCTCAAGCTAAAAGCCACCAAAGGAAAAAATTCAAGTCACTAAGCTGCAATATTGAAGTATTGTATGGGAAAATATTGAATGATGCAGGAAGCATCAAAAGAATGTGGAATCAATATACAGAATCATGGGAACAAGCAGAATGGACAAACTTTCAGTCATTTTAATAGCTAGAGTGTAATAGAACAAACAAGCAAAGCAGTGGTGTCAAATGAAGAGATCCAAGCAGTACTGAAGACATTTGTAAAAATCAAGGCTCTAATAATTGGTAGAATAACAACTGAAATGTTTCAAAAGACTGATGAAGTATTGGAAGCACTCAGGAGTCCATGCCAAATAATTGGGAGGAAAGCTATCTGATAACCCACTAGCAGAGATCTCTATTTGTGCCCATTCAAAAAATAAAAAGACGACCCAACAGAATGTGGAAATAATTGAAAAATATCCTTAATATCACATGCAACGCAAATACTGCTGAAGATAATTCTAAGATGGTTGCAGCAGTACATCCACACTCATCCACTTGAAGTTTAAACCAGATTCGGGAAGTGAGTCGGAAAGAAACATCGGATTTTAGCTGAAAGCAGAAAATAAGACGAGGATGTTTTCTTGTGTTTTACTTACTATGCAAAGATATTCAACTGTTTGGATCATAAAAGACAAAAAACTAAAGTATATAAAGAAAAACAAGATACCAAGATTAGAAGATGGCTCATTCCTAATCTACAATACGCAGATGACACAACCTTGCTTGCTAAACAACAAGACGACTTAAAGCACTTACTGCAGAAATCAAGGATGACAGCCTTCAATAATGCTTACAACACATAATAAAGACAATAAAAATCCTCACAATGGGACCAATAAACATCCTGAGAAACAAAAAAAAAAGATTTTAATTATAATGGATTTCATTGTCTTTAGATCCACAATCAATACTCATGGAACAAGTAGTCAATCAATGAAATGACAAATTGAATTGGGAAGTCTGAATCAGCCTGAATTTCTGGCGGCTCCTTGTCATTGTCCGGCTGCAACCATTGTTGGATGCTCTTTAGCAAAAATGTACGTGGAAGTGATGTGAATGGTATTTTTTTTTCTGTAATTTGACCATTCTCTTGGGTCATCTTTCCTTGGGAGGTGTGCACACAGCTGACTTAGAAGCTGCCATCCTAATTTCCTGGCATAGACAAGTGCGTGTCCCCGGTGCTTCATCCGCTTACTGAAACCGTTACGTTGGTATTGTCTCAATTCCGGGAGCGCCGTTTGCCTAATGTTTCCAGTGCAGCTTGAACTTCTTCCTTGACACCATGGGCGAATGGTCGATGTTGCTTCCTAAATGGTGCAATACTGACGAGCTCTTTTCGATGCAGTGTTCTTGGTATTCTTTCCATTGTCTTTTGATGCTTCCTGTGTCATCCGGTTTTTTGCCCACAGAATCATTTAATATTTCAACTCGAGATTTGAATTTTTCTTTTACTTCTTTCAGTTTCTGATATACTAAGTGTCTTCTTTTTTTGGCTTTCTAACTCTAGGTGTGTGAAAATTTCATCAATAATATTTTACTTTGTATTTGAGAGCTGTCCTTTGAAATGTTCTATTCAGCTCTTTGACTTCATTTCCTCCATGTGCCTTAGCTAGTCTATGATTAAGAGCAGGTTTCAGCCTCTTCTGATATCCACCTTTATCTTTTATTTCTTCCCTGTCTTATTTTTGGCATAATTCTGGGGTTCTTCTTTCCCCCAACATTCATAGGCTTTATTCTGTTTTCTTTTTTTTTTAATTTTTAACATTTTATTAGAGATTCATACAGCTCTTATCTCAATCCCTATACATACATACATCAATTGTATAAAGTACATCTGTACATTCTTTGCCCTAATCATTTTCAAAGATTTGCTCTCCACTTAAGCCCTTTGCATCAAGTCCTCTTTTTCCCCCTCCCTCCCCGCTACCCCCCTTCATGAGCCCTTGATAATTTACAAATTATTATTTTGTCATATCTTGCTCTATCCAGTGTCTCCCTTCACCCCCTTTTCTGTTGTCCGTCCCACAGGGAGGAGGACACATGTAGATCATGGTAATCGATTGGTTCCCCCTTTCCAACCCACTCACCCTCTACCCTCCCAGTATTGCCCCTAACACCCCTGGTTCTGAAGGTATCATCCACCCTGGATTCTCTGTGCCTCTAGCTACTATCTGCACTAGTGTACAACCTCTGCTCTATCCAGGCTTGCAAGGTAGAATTTGGATTATGGTAGTGGGGGTTGGGGGAAGGAAGCATTTAGGAACTGGAGGAAAGCTGTATTCTTCATTGGTGCTACGTCGCACCCTGACTGACTCATCTCCTCCTCTAGACCGCTCTGTGAGGGGATCTCCAGTGGCCGACAAATGGGCTTTGGGTCTCCACTCTGCGCTTCCCCCTTCATTAACTATGGTAAGATTTTTTTTGTTTTTGATGATGCCTTATACCTGATCCCTTCAACACCTCGTGATCGCACAGGTTGGTGTGCTTCTTCCATGTGGGCTTTTAAATGACCCCTTTCTTACTTCCTATATGATATTTTTTATGTCATCTCCTACCTCATCAAGTATTCTCTCATTAGTATTCAAAGCATCAAACCTGTTCTTGAGATGGTCACAAAATTTAAGTGGGGCAGACTCAGTTATATTTCAGCTTTCGTGGTCTTAATTGCTTAAATTAAATCTCAGGCTCATAATTGCTTGAATTATGATAAATTGGTGGTCTGTTCCTAGATTCATACTTAATACATTCCAAGGTTTGATTATTAGTTGATTTTTTTCAATGGTTTGTTCTTATTTTAAGTAGTGCCCCATCAAACCATGCACTTCTGGGAGGCTGTTCTCCCACAGGCTTTAACCCATCCCTGTCTTTTGGTCGAGTCTAGCTTGAGAAGGCAGCTCTTCCTCAAGCATGTTTTGAGTGGCTTCAGACCTGAAGGGTTCACCTTCTGGCACAAACTCTGGCAGTGTTCTGCTGCTATTTGGGCAGCTTTCAGCATCGTACAATCTTCCATCAGGTGGTCAGTGGCCCTTGGTAGTAGCTTCAATTGGGCCCTTGGTGTCAGCTTCTCATTTTTTCCCCTTCTTTTCCCCCACAACCTCATAACCCCTGGGTAGACTATAAATTATTATTTTCATACCTTATACTGACCACTGTCTCCCATCTCCCGTGTTTTCTGTTGTTCTTCCCCAGAGATTGGTGTATGTTTATGTGTTCATCATTGCAATTGGTTTCTCCTTTCTCCCTTCCTCTCCCCTTCTTCCCCCTACCCTTCTGGTATTACTATTCCCACTCCTGTTCGTGGTTTCCATGTGTCGTGAACCCCCATTTCTTTGCTCTACCTGTGTACATGCTCTTGTCTAGGCTGAATTAGAAATAGTAATGGAGTCATGATAGTGGTGGATGAGGAAACCTCAAGAAACCTCAAGAGTGTTTCATCGATGTTTTACAGCACCCTTGTTGACTCATCCCATCCCCGTCGCTCTTCTGTGGGGGGATTGTTCCATAGTCTACAGATGGGTTTTGGGGCTCTGTTCTCTACCCCCTAATCCTCAACAATATGTTTTTGTTTGTTTGTTATATTTCTTCCGATGCCTATTACTCAGTCTCAATAACTCCTCATGATTGCATTGGTGGTGTGCTTCGTCGATGTGGGCTTGTTGCTTCTGAGCTAAATGGCCGCTTGTTTAACTTCAAGCCTCTAAGACCCCAGATGCTATATCTTTTAATAGCAGGTCATCATGTTCCTTCTTCACCACATTTGTTTATGTACCCGTTTTGACTTCAGTGGTCATTTTATATTTTTTAATGGGTTATCAAGTTTTTAAACATGACATTTTCTTCTTTTCGTATTTCTCACACCAGCTTATTACTGCAACGTCAATTCTGACCAATAGAGATTCCCTATCATAAAGTAGAACTGCTCAACTTGTCAGAGTTTACAGGGCTGATTTTTTAAGGAAAGCATACTGCCACATTTCTCCTACAGAATGGGTTTGAACTATCAACCTTTGGTTAGAAGCTGAATGGTTAACATTGCACCACCAGGGCTCATCACATGGTGCTCCGAAACCCATACCAAAGGAGGTTTATTCCAATTGGATGCCACTCTGCAGGGCAGAGTTAAAACTACTCCATGGGGTTTTAATGGTTGCAAATCATTATAGAACTGACTGCCATGCCTTTACCTGCCTAGTGCCAAGTGGCTGGTGGATTTGGATAGCTGGTCTTTCCTTTACCCGGTCAGGCCCTCATCACTGCACCACCTTGGCTCCACATTGCCAACCAGTAGACGTTACTTTTTTAAGAAAATAATTTTATTGGGGCTCATACAACTCTTATCACAATCCACACATACATCAAGTGTGTAAAGCACACTTATGCTTTTGTTGCCCTTATCATTCTCAAAACTCTCGTTTTCTGCTTGGGCTCCTGGAATCAGCTCCTCATTTTTCTTCCCCCACCCCCCCCACCTCCTTCCACACTCCCTGCTCCCTCATGAACCCTTGATAATTTATAAATTATTATTTTATTATATCTTACACTGCCAGGCATCTCCCTTCACCCACTTTTCTGTTGCCCATCCCCAATGGAGGAGGTTACATGTAGATCCCTGTAATTGGTTCCCTCTTCCTACCCCTTCCCTCTTCCATCCCGGTATTGTCAATCTCACCACTGGTCCTGAGTGTTTTATCTGTCCTGGATTCCCTGTGTTTCCAGTTCCCATCTGCACCACTGTGCATCCTCTGCTCTAACCAGGTTTGCAAGTTAGAATTGGGATCATGATAGTACGGGGAGAGGGGAGGGTGTCAGGGGGTGAGGGGTGGGGAAAGGAAGTGTTTAAGAGCTAGAGAAAGGTTGTGAGATTCATCAATGTTACACTGCACCCTGAGTGACTCATCTCCTCACTACCCCTCGGCAAGAGATGTCCAGTTGTCTACAGATGGACATTAGTTCCCCATCCAGCGCTCCCCTCATTCATGATGATCTGATTTCCCCACTCCTCCCCCCCGCCCCCGTTTTGGTGCTTGAGACCTGGTCTCCTAAACCCTTCGTGGTCACACAGGCTGGTGTGCTTCTTCCATGTGGGCTTTGTTGCTTCTGAGCTAGATGGCCGTTTGTTTACTTTCAAGCCTTTAAGACCCCAGACAGTATATCTCTCCATAGTCAGGCACCATCAGCCTTCTTCACCACACTTACTTATGCACACATTCATCTTCAGCATTTATATGGGGAAGGTAATCACACAATGATGTGTGTTTTTGTTCTTTGGTGTCTGCTATCTGATCCCTTCAACACCTCACCTCGTGATCACACAGGCTTGTGTGCTTTTCCCTGTGGGCTTTGTTGCTTCCAAGCTAGATGGCCGGTTGTTTGCCTTCAAGCCTTTAAGACCTCAGATGCTATATCTTTTGATAGTCGGGAACCATCAGCTTTCTTCACATTTGCTTATGCACACGTTCGTCTTCAGGGATCATGCCGGGAAGGTGGGTATCACGGATTGACCGTTTAGCTGAGAAAAGTGGTCTTGTACTTAAGGAATGTATGCAAGGGGGCCCAATGTCCACCTGCTACCTTACTCCTAAACCTATAAATATATGCACATAAGTCTATTTCCCCCATAATCATAAATATATTGACATAGTAGGAGGCAAAGGGCATATATAGAAACCTACATATAGACCTTACTTTTTTACTGTTTATTTTTTGTTTTACATAAACATATTAAATAGAACTAATGTGTTTCTGACTACCAAGAATGGTTAGATTTAACTTGCTTATTTTATATACTTTATCAGGAAAAGACATCATGTTTGATAGAGAATAGAACTAATGAAAACAATGAGATGGACACAATAGCTGCCTTAATGGACTCAATCAAAGGAATAGAGATGACACAGAAGCAAATAGTATTTTTTTTCTGGTACATGTAAGGTCAGCAAGAATTCGAGAGTATCAATGGAAACTAATAAAAATGGCCTTTAAGAACAATTTTCCTTTTATAGCATGCATGTTTTCATTTGGCATATATATACTCCATGATGGTTTATTACTTTTTCATATAGGTTTTGGTTTTTTAACCTTTCATAATATTATTGTTAGCAGATGCTGGTGAGTCTGTTCTAACTCATAGAGATCAAGGTGTAGCAAAATGAAAACTGCCCACTCCTGCATCATCCTCCCAATTGCTGTGTGGGAGTCCATCTTTGTAGCCACTACATCAGTGCCTCTTAGTGAGACTCTCCTGTTTTTACTGCCATTCTACTTTATAAAGCATGCTGTCCTCTTATAGGAACTGGTCATCCCAATAAAATGCTCAACATCTGGCCTTCTTCACTTTTAAGGAGCATTCTGGTTTCACATCTTCTGAGATAGATGTTTGTTCTTGCGACGGTACATAGTATTTTCTGTATTTGTTCTCAGCACCATGATTCAAGTAAAGCTATTATTTTCTGTTGTGTTAGTCCAGGTAGACTAGAGAAACAAAATCAGACACTCATGTGTGTATACGAGTCTTATATACAAGGTTAATTGAATATTGAGGAAACATCCCAACCCAGTCCACATCTAGTCCATCAGTGTGATATTAGCCCAGATGACCAGTGCCAACTAGAAAGTCCGCTTCAGACTCTGTAACACATGCAATGATGCTGAATGCAGGAGGATCACAGCACAGTGGGTGGAAAGTCTTGTAGCTCCAGTGGCAGTGGAAGCATCTCAGCACTGGCAGGGCTTTCCATACGGCTCCTTCAGTTCCAGGACACTAGAATAGCTCCACGTGTCTTGTCCACAGGATGTCTTTCAGGGTGTGAGTGTGTGTTCTATCTCCAACGAGCCATTAATCTCCTTTGAGCCTCCGAATGAGGTCAAGCTGCGACCTGATTGACAGACTAAACTTTACCCCTTCGCTCTTAAGTCTCAAATTGACAACAGATTATGTAACTACCACGTCTGGCCTTCCTTATTCAATGTCTAACTTCCACATGCATGTTAGGTGGATGAAAGTCCCATGGCTGGAGTCAGGTGTACTGCAATACTCAAAGGTAAATATTAATCTTTGGCATTTTAGAGATGTCTTTTGCTGCAGACTTGCCCATTTCACTGGGTCTTTTTTATTTCTTGACTGCTGCGTTAGTAAGCATTGACTGTGGATCCAAGCAGATGGAATCTTTCACAATTTTGTATATTTCTCCATTTATCATTAAGCTACTCATTGGTGTATTTGTGGAGGCTTTGGCTTACTTTACACTGAGTTTGAATCTATATTGAAGGCTGTACTCCTTGATTTTCATCAGCACATGCTGTAAGTCTTCCACTTTCATAAATGTGTTCTCTGTATATCACAGGTTATTAATAAGACTTCATCCAATCCCAATGCCACTCTCTTCATATTGTTCAGCTTCTCAGATTATTTTATCAGTTTGCCGATTGAATACGTAGAATGAAAGGATATAATCTGGATGCACATTTTTCCTGGTTTTAAATCACACAGAATTCCCTTGAAGTGTTAAATGGATTGCCTCTTGATCCATGTACAGGTTTCCCAGGAATAGAATGAGATCTATTCCCAATGTTTTCTTTTTTATATTCCCAATGTTTTCAAGGCTATCCATACATAGTTTGTTATGATATACACAGTTACATGCCTTTGCATAATCAATAAAACACAGTGTTAATATATCCAGCGAGATCTATACCTTGTTCTTTTTAAAATAAGGATCTTGTCAACTCAGAATTTCCTGTCAGTACTTGAAATTGCTTTGCTTATCCTTCTTCATTTTACTTTCTGTCTTACCCTTCAGATTCTTCTAGGTCTGTTGTCGATTTTTCTCTTTTTAGTTTTCCTTATTTTTAATAAGAGCTATAAGTTCTTAAAATACACATATTGCTTTCTGTAAGAGGAAAATGCAAATGGAGGGGAGATTATTTTATCACAAAATATATGTATAAATTTGTGTTTTTCTATGCTGTAGATCATAAAAATTTATGAATAACGCTAGGAAATATGGGGATTTTAGAACATGTAACTATGCTCATGAAGACCTTGGACATAGAAGAAAAGGCAGATGTTCTACCAGAACATAGGAATGTGGAATGTCTTAAACTGAGAAATTTTCAGTGCATCAGAGTTGCAATCTTTCACCAGAGTTGTTGACTCTGAATACTGAGCAAATACTTGGAGAAGCTGACTCTTGAAGAATGTGGCATCAAATGTGGAGGAAGGCTTAGAAACAACTTGTTAGGTACAGATGACACAACTCTGATGAAAGCGAAGTGCGTATGTTTGAAGGACATATGTATAATGATAAAAGTCTATAGTCATCTATCAGAATTAAAATGAAAGTACAAATCTTCAAAAGTAGATCAATAATCAACACCCAGAGAAACAGAGTCAACTTTTCAGGGTATCGTTTTATTTGGACCCATATTCAGTGTTCATGGAAGCAGCAGTCTGAAGTCAAATGACCAGAATATTGGGTAAATTTGCTGCCTAAGATTTATTTCATGTGTTAAGGACCAAATATGTCACTATGTGAAATACCATGCCCATGTGTGAGACCCACCTCATCTTTCCAATAGCATCATCAGCATGGGTGGGCCGGACAATGACTAAGGAAGCCCTTCAATGCGGATGATGTTGGTGAAGAATAGTGAAAAGCCCAGGAACTGCCAGAAGAGTGAGCAAATCAGTCTTGGATAAAGTACAGTCCACTTGAGGGTGGAGGAGAAAAGCATTATGCTTGGAAAAGTAGAGGATCAATGAAAAAGAGCAAGTCCCTCAAGAAGATAAATCGAGTCAGAGACTGCAGCAATGGGCTCACAGTAACAATTGTCCGGCTGCCTTGTTTGTTCTCACCAGGACGTCAGGGTCGCTAGGAGTCAGAACTGGCTTGGTGGCACCTAACGACAACACGCTGATGTATCCTGTGTTGAGTCTTGCATCAGTTATTATCCTTTTATTCTATCCAGGGCCTCACTCATTTATCCATTTAGCCAAATTTCAAGTTTCTCCTTCATCACCTCAACTAAGATGAATAAAACAGCTTTAGAGTAAGTAGTAGGGTCCTCTCCTTCAATTCTAAATATCCTCATCTATTTCTATATATCAGAAGAACATTTCTAATAATATGTTAAAACCGACCCTCTGGAATAGTTTTCTATAGAATATAGGCCAATGGTGGATTTTTAAAAGATGAAACAAAACTCCTTTGCCTCATTCCATTTTATTATTATCATATTTTAATCAAATTACATCGACATACTCATATATTAAAAAGTCAAATTGTGCTAGAAGGCTTATAATGAAAAACTGCAATCCCTTGTTAACCAAGAGTCATGTTAGCTCAAAGCTATTTCTTATGATATTTAGTTCATCTTGGATAGTAACCTCTTTGTACTAATCATAATTCATCTGTTAATTTTAGATATTATCTATTCCTTGCCAATGAAGTTGAGGATTTTACACTCAATTTCTATGTCCTTATTCTCACCCTCTACTCAATGGAGTTATGTTAAAACGTGAGTAAATACTTATTTCTGACACTACTGGGGTTACCTCGTTACATATTGAGACATCAATTTTGTTTTCCCCATGAATGTTTTGTTGGGATTAGGTATCATCCAGTTGGCTTCAAACCACAGCTACTCTATGGACAACCAAGGGAAACACTTCCTGGTCTGGCATGATCCCCACATGGTTCTTGTATTGAGCCCATTGGTACAGCCAGAGGATCAATCTAGCTTGTGCAGGGTATTTGCTGCCACCCAACTTTACCAAGCATGATGTTCTTCTCCAGGAACTGGTCTCTCCTGATAACATGTCCAAATACGTGAGACCATCTGTGTTGGTCTGGGTACTTTATAGAAACAAATCCACAGAAATTCATGTAAAGAGAGGGTTTTATATAAAAGTTAAGTGCATGCACATCAAGAAAATATCCCAACCCAGTGCTGCCCAAGCCCACAAGTCCAACATTAATCCATTAACCCATATGTCCAACACGAATCCACAAAGTCCTCCTCCATCTCACAAAACACATGCAATGATGCCAACTGCAGGAGGAAAGCTGAGTCAGTAAATGTGTAATCATCTCAACCTCACCTTTAGGAGTTTTCTGAGACTTAATTTTAGTAACATGTCTAGTGGAAATAATGGATGGTGAGGGTGTTTCCCGGGTGCTCTCAGCAACATCTTGTAAGAAGACATCTCCCTCAGGCAATACTACCGATGCAGTCCCACTTGGCATGGCAACTTGAATAGTTTGGCTAATTTACTCAGGTGTGCATTGTTTTATTGATAGTGAATTAATACCTTCAGCTTAGTGGGGTGAATCTATTGACTGGGGTGGGTCAATTGTTTCTAGGAGGCCAATATCCTCCTTTTCTGGATCATCAGTCCATAGGTTCCCATCCCATGTTTCAGGTTCCCAACTTTTTCTGATCGGTCCCTCACTTTGGTATCAGACACTGCTCTAAATCTGCAATTCAGCTCACATAATTCAGCCACTCACATAATGAGACTCTGGAGCTGGTTCTCAGCAATCTCAGCTCTATTAATAGAGGAGAAGTGGCTCTCCTTTGTAGCACAGGCAGAAGCTTTCAAATATGTTAGTCTGCACCGGAGGCATGATTCTGAAGCTCTGAGACCATCCCTCTCCTTAATCACACTTTCCATTGTAAGAAGAACCAGCCAACCAGCTTCCCTATACTTGTCATCCTGACAAAACTCCTATAAAATATCAAAGATACGATCACTCAGAGGCTCTCTAACCAACACCTCATCTATTGGTGGTGCTACTGTAGGCATTAGCTTTGCTATTTCACACCATGGATTATTAAGAATAGCAGACTTATCCATGCTTTGGGGCATTGAAGTAGCATTCTTAGTGCTATTAAGACTAATCAGGCTGGAAAGCCAATTTAAGAAGCCCATATTTTTTATTTTATTTCTCTAGAAGCATTCTTGGTACCAAATGTGTTAGATAGGGTTCTCTAGAGAAACAAAACCAGAATGCTAATAATTATATATATAATACAGATAAATAGATATCTAACATAAGAAATAAACAGTTAATTATATTATAAAGCAGTACAAATGGCTCAGTGCAACTCACTCCTGTGAGACAGTTGTGAAACACTGGCAGTCCTTCAAGTCTTGGGGGGGCCAGGTAGTCCTCTGTGGAGCAATTCAGGCTATCCAGGCACAGGCAGCAAACAGCAAGGCAGGTCACCAACAGTCAGCCAGATGACATGGTCCCACAGTCCCCAGCTCAAGAGATGTAAATCCCAATGTCTTGGATCACATACCACTTAGTCTTCAAAGTAACATCCTTGTTTTTCAACACTTTAAGAGGTTTTGTACAGCTGATTTTCCCAATGTAATTAATTATTTGATATCTTGTCAGCTGTTTCCATGAGCATTGATTGTGGGTCCAAGCATGATGAACTCCTTGACAGCTTCAACCTTTTCTCATTGTATCTTTGTTTCTTTATATAAATTATAAATGTAAATATTGAAGACTGTAATATTGATTTCATCTAAAGTGCTTCAAGTACTCTTCGTTTCAGCAACCAGTTTGTGTCATCTGCCATATGATTGTAGCCTTTCTCTCCCCTACTTTTCATTGTCTGTTAAATATTGTATCAGTTCTTCTAAGACCTATGTATGAGTCATCGTGCTTGATCACATGGTCTATTTCTTTATTCCCCAGAAACTCCACTTGAGAAACCTCATGTCCCTCTGCTAACATGACCATGTCTAATGCTACTCTGTCATTCTGGTATTTTTTTGACTTATCCCCTATTTTGTCTCATAAGTAAAATCAAGAACTCAATATTATGAGAAACTGAGTGTTTGGAAATTATTTTGTTCATCTTACCTTGATTGGTAATTTGTTTCAGTTTGGAAAATGTATAAATTAAAACCATTTCCACATAGTATTTTGAAGACTTTGTGTTACAATATTTTATAATCAAAGTATTAATATAATGCTTCTAAATGTTGATACTTGGTATATTACTTTTACTCTCTTCAGAAAATGGTGGTATTTTATGAACTTTCAGTTCATTTTTTTGTTTTCATAACTTCATGTTCTGAAAAGTTATAACATTGTAACTTGGTGATTCTTTTTCAGTGTTTGAGCTAGACCTTTTAATTTGAAGACCCATGTTCCCTCAATCTGATTTTTTTCCAGCATTATTTCTTTGATCTTTTCTACCTTTATTTTCTGTCTCCCATTGCATGTGTTCTCAGAGGTATAATATCTACACTGTTACACTGATTATTTTCATGATTGACAGGCTAAACTCTACCCATTCGCTCTTAATATCTCAAGTTGACATCACAGGGCTTCAAAAAATTCATCAAAAAACGTATTCTAATTCCATCTTCTATGAGTTTTTAAGCACATACATCTGTCATGAAGGGGTTACAGTCATGGGCTCTTTAAATTCTGGTGTCAGATTTTTTCTCACTTTCTATGGAATTGTCATCAGGAGAGTCCAGTACCAGGAGAAAGACATTATGTTTAACCAACTGGATGGTCAAAGAAAGAGCTTTTCTGCACATTGTTTTGCAGTTTTTGTGGTAAAATTAAGTGCCTTGGCTGATATTTGGTTTGGCTTATCCTTGAGTATATACGATAAATGGATTCAAAAATCAGGTCAAAGCAGGACTTCCAACTAGTTCTTTCAGATTTGGCATTATAATGAGAATTTACATCTCCTCCAGACATACTGAATTAGAATTTACAGTTTAACAAGATCCCAAGGTGATTTTATTAAAGGAGTTATTAATAATCCCATGGCTTCAATGGGCAACAATCCTGAGGATAGATGAGGACCAGGCAGCATTTGTGATAGTATACAAAAGCTTGCTATGAGTTGGACCCAACAAAAAACACAACTAGATGGTGACTCCGATTTCTACTACCTTTCTAGATGTGGTTACATTTCTTGAGCAAATTGGTGTGTGTACTGATATCTCGGACATAGCTATTGACTGGGAAAATAATTTGTTGCTGTTATTTCTGGGCTTCTGTCTCTTTGATTTGTTTTCTTCAATCCCACCAGAAATAGTTTTATTTTTGCCAACAAATCCAGTAATATATTCACTCTCCTGTCTATGGCACTGTGAAGAAAGAATTGAACTGCTAACCAACATGTCCAAACCAACCAGCTGTTCTCTGGGAGAATGACGAGATTATGCACTCCAGTGAAAATGTATAGTCTCAGAAACTCTATGAGTCAGAATGAACTCATTTTCTCCTGCCTCAGAAAGAAATGATCTCTCCAGCCCTCTGGGACAATCTTGTCCACAGGGATCTTGATTGCCTTTACTCAGTGAAAGACATCACTTTGACCCATTAAGTTGATGACTTCCACCTTAGTGGAAAGTCCAGAGGTCAGTAGTGTACACCATGGAAAGCTATTACTTACAAGGTGAAAAATAAGTTGCTGAATCTCACCACTTCTACAGCTAAGAAAGAGGAATGATGCTTCATGAGCCTTTTGGATTTGTTGTTGTCGTTATATGTTATTGAGGTAGTTATGACCCATAGCAACCCTGTGCACAATAGAAAGAACCATTGCCCTGGCCTTTGCCATCCTCGCAATTGTTCCTGTGCCTGAGCCTATGGTTGGCAGTCACTGTGTCAATCTAACTTCTTGAAGGCCTTCTTATTTCACGATTCCTCTTATTGTATTTCTCCAGGGACTGATTTCTCCTGACAACATTTCCAAAGTATGTGAGAGGAAATCTCGCCATTCCATATCACCTCTTACATCCCTTGTTGATTTGGGAAGCAATACATCCCTCATTTCAGTGAGCTACTTCTCACACTATTTGAATGACTCCAAAATTTACTTTGGCTTTGTTTTGTTTTCTTGGTTCACCGCTGCTATAGTAGAGGCTGAATGCCTTACTGTGGACCACTATGGTATTATGCAACTTCATCTGCCTATCATTAACTATACTTTGTTAGACCCACAAGACCATAAATGCAGGCGTACTCAGTAATACTCTGCTTTCAAATGCCAGTGCTAACTAAAAGATTGTACTTATGTGCCGGTGGAAGCACAGGAAAGTAACATGCCCCAAATATATATGCTCCCACACTTATTACTTTATCTTCTCCCTCCCAAATTTCACTTGGGGTCTCATTGGGTCAGTTGAATTAAAAGGAAAAGATATGGGTGCTATAGAGAAATGTGGTGAAATGCTTCCCATATGTATAAAACGAATAATCTTTGGGGTCTTCAAGACTTCTCTTAAAACTACCATCTAAGTGAAGTGTCAGCCAAGTCCACACGAAAGGACACACCAGCCATGTGATCCAAGAATCATAAATGATAACATGTAAGATCAGAGGAGGGAATTATATTAAAGCTTAAATTCTAAGCAGCAGATTTTCAGAACTCTATGAATGACACTGAAAAACCAAAGCCCATTTGAAGCATCCACACCCAGATTAAAGCTCTGCTGAACTCCCTGAGAGAATTAACTAGGGATGTGAGTAGTATTGTCCCCAGACAGAATGCATTGGAAAGTGTACTACTTCACATACAGGCTAAAATTTAACATATTGTGTTAGTCCAGATAGACTAGAGAAACAAATCCATAGATACTTATAAGTGTATAGGAAAGAGCTTTATATACAAGAGTAATTTCATAAGAAAATATACCAGTCTAGTTCATATCAAGTCCATAAGTCCGATATTAACCCATATGTCCTATACCAATCTAGAAAGTCCTCTTCAGACTCATGAAACACATGCAATGACGCCAAATGCAGGAAAATCACAGGCCAGTGGGTGGGAAGTCTTGTGGATCTAGTGGCACTGTAAACTACTCAGGGTTGGCAAGGGTCTCCAAGTGGCTTCTCCAGCTCCAGAGGTCTGACTCCATCAGCCTCTCTCCATGTGTCTTCTCCACAGAGAAGTCTCAAGAGAGTAAGCCATGTGAGAGTGTCTCCCTCCTCCAGGGTGGAATACAGGAATTCCAGAATCTTCAGGGGAAGGCTATGCCCACAAAGAAACTTCATTGAATGATAGACTAAACTCCACCCTTTCACTCGTAATCCTCTCAAATTCACAACATATTTTATAACTATCATGTATATTACCATTTGTTTTCTCTTTTGATTCTTTTAAAAAATTTGTTCTAGTTTCTATCACCAAAGTTTTCTTTGTTTTTCTGTTTCATTGTTCTTGTTGGATTGTGGGTTTTTTGGTATAACTTTATGTATATGAAGTCTAAGATTGGCAATTCAAAGAGGTAGTAACTAGATTAATAATTATTTAGGGTTATGGCAGGGTAATTGGGAAGTAACGTTGTACTAGTAATAATGGGTACAAGAATACAGAAAATGGTCTAAAATTCATCATGGTGACAATTGTACATCTTCTCTTAATATATTTAAACCATTGAATTGCATGGTACATAAATTATATGCCAATAAAATTGTTAAAAACAAGCACACCAATCTGTGTGATCATGAGGTGTTGATAGGACCAGGCATCAGGTATCAAAGACCCAGAACAAAAAATCATAATCGATGCAAACAAAGGGGGGGGGGTGAAGCAGAGACCCAAAGCCCATCTGTAGACAATTGGACATTTGCTCACAGAAGGGTCACAAGAAAGAGACGAGCCAGCCAGGGGGCAGTATAGCACCGATGAAACATACAACTTTCCTCACCTTTAATGCTTCCTCCTTCCATTCTCATGGACCCAATTTTACCTTACAAATCTGGCTAGACCAGAGCATATACATTGGTACAGATAAGAGCTTGCAACACAGGGAATCCAGGACAGATAAACCCCTCAGGACCAATAATGAGAGTAGCAATATGAGGAGAGGAGGAGGAAGATGGGGGAGAAAATGGAAACCAATCACAATTATTGATATATAACCCCTCCCAAGGGGACAAACAACAGAAAAGTGGGTGAAGGAAGACAGTGGTTGGTGTAAGAAATGAAAAAATAATAATTTATAAATTATCAAGAGTTCATGAGGAAGGGAGAGAGGGAGGGATGGAGGGAGGGTGGGGTAGAGGAAAAATGGCCTGATACCAAGGACTCAAGTAGAAAGAAAATGTTTTGAAAATGATGATGGCAACAAATGTACAAATGTGCTTGACATAATGGAATGGATGTATATATGGATTGTGATAAGAACTATAAGAGACCCCAAAAAATGACTTAAAAAGAGAGCGAGTAAAAGAAAATGTATGTCTTATATACAATTAATTTTCAAATATGGATATCATAAGAAATAACCTATTAACTTATTACCTCCTGTCTCACTTTTTAAAGTAAATACCTATTTCTTCTGGTCTCATTATAATTTTGCTGAAGGACGTTGTCATTTCTCCTATCACAAGTCTGCCAGTGATGTAACATTTCAAGTTTGGAATGTACTCGAAAACATATTGTTCCAATACCCTCCTTCAGCAATCCTTCCTTCATTGCTACAGCATTCGAACTCTAGAGTTTTGTTTTTTTTTTCTTTCCCTGCATTAAATATGCTGAACCAACCTATTACTTCTTATAGTTTTCAGATTAGAATCCTGCTCTAATTCTTCTTTTATTCTTCTGGGTGTAAAGTGGTCCTCCTCTTCCCCGCTCCCAGATGTTTCTTGAAGCTTTTTCTGTCTATTTCTGATTTCAAACAATTTGATTAAGGTATTCATGGGTGCACTTTTTTAATGCCTCCTGTTTTGTTTTCTTGATTTTTTTGGATCTATAAATTTAGCACCTGCATTAAATTTAGACAATAGTGCAATTATTTCTTGAAATAATTTTTCTCACTTTCCTTTTAATTCCTATTCTTCAGGAGGTGAACTATATCTAAAACTATTATTTTGATTTTTTCTAAAATCAGGGAAACCTGATGGGGAGTGGGAGAAGGCAATCAGATTTGCAGTGTGGAAAGGCAGGCAGGGTGTCTTAAGTAGAATAGGCATGACTTATGTTGAATCTTCAAGCCCCTCCATTAATTCCTGTATAACACTCACTGCCATCTAGTGGTTTCCAACTCATAGTGACCCTAGAGGCGTGGTTCTCAACCTTCCTAATGGCGTGACCCTTTAATACAGTTCCTCATGTTGTGGTGACCCCCCCAACCATAACATTATTTTCGTTGCTACTTCATAACAGTAATTTTGCTACTGTTATGAATCAGGTGATCCCTGTGAAAGGGTTGTTTGACCCCCCAAAGGGCTCACGGCCCACAGGTTAAGAACAGCTGCCCTAGAGTAAAGCATAGAACTAGCGTGCTGGGTTTCTGAAACAAGGATTCCCAGGAGTAGAAAGCCTAGTATTTCTATGATAGTTAGCTTTTATGTTAGCTTGAGTGGGCAAAGATTCCCCCAGGGTATCATCGTAGATGATAGAGTCACTTCTATGTTGGAATCTTTTGCGAAACAGCCAACGGACTGTTGGGAGAATACACCTCTGGTCACAGACTTGATATGATTGAGGAAGTTTTCCTTCAAGGTATGATTTCTTCAGTATAAATTGACACTGTTTGGAAGCTTGGTCACTCCTGCTGCTGACTTTGGGTCCTGAATAGAGTTCATTGACCTCATGTTGTGTCACCCAGTGTCATCAGGAGCCATCAGAGGACTGCGGACCTTGGGCACATTTGGCTGACCTTGGATTCATTCAGCATGGCATCCACCAGCCTATGGTCTTCAACTTTACCTTCTTGCTTCTATTCACCAGCCCCTGTACTACAGAGGCTCATAGAGGCTGTTATGCTCATGAAAGAAACAGGCTTAATCACTGTGCAAAGCTTAGAGACCAGATGGTCGTTGCCCGAGTGCATTGGTCGACTAATTCCTAAGCTAAGTCTTTGGAACTGTCATAAGGTCAAGGCAACATGCGCTCCACCTATAACTACTGGAGCCGCAAGTGCTGTCCTAGGCTGCCTTCTGTAGAAAAGCAAAATCAACTAAGCTTTTAAATGAAAAGTCTTTATAAATTATATAAAAAATGGAAGTAAAAGAGAATAAAAAAATTCTCACAAACTTTTTGAAGGCCCCTCAGTTATTCAGAGAGAATTATCTCAAGGAGATAGTTCACATGGTTGTGGGAGCTAGCAAGTACCATTGACTCGGGTATCAATCTGCAAATAGCTGTAAGAGCTGACTATTCTGAGATTGGCAATTCAAGAGCAAACCACTGGTTCCTTGGCTGTGGAGGCTGAGGAATCTAAGGGAAGATGGTCGGAGGCTGCAGAAGATGTTGTCCAATGACAACAGCCCAAGTGCAAGATCCAGAGCAAGCAAAAATAAAAAGATATTTGCCAGATATCCATATCCATTAGAGTCAGGTCATAACTTCAAGAAAATCCCCTTTTATATGGTGAGACGCTCTTAGCAGATCTCACCATTGAAGTAGCAGGAGTTGTTGTTGTTGTAGTAGTAATAGTAGTAGTTGTTGCTGTTGTTGTTAGGGGCCATTGACTCAGTCAGAATTCATAGGGAGCCTATGAACAACAGAGGAAACACGGCTCAGTCCTTTGTTATCCTCACAATTGTTCTGACGTTTGAGTCCATTATTGCAGCTCCTGTGATCATTGGCCTTGCTGAGGGCCTTCCTCTTTCTCTCTGACCCTGGACTGGACCAAGCATGATGTCTTTCTCGGGAGTCTCCATGGACACCATGTCTAAGATATGAGAGATGAGGTCTCACCATCCTTGCACTAGTCGCACTCTGGCTGTACTTCTTCAAGGCATGGCTGGCACTTTCCGTGTTGTTCTCCAGCCCACAGGTCAAACATATAGCGTCTTCTTCTCTCTTCCTAATCAATGTCAGACTCACATGCATTGAGCGCCTTTTGACGTAAAGGCCTCACCTTCTGGCACTATCTCTGACAATATTCTGCTCCTACGTCAGAGACCTTCAGTCTCTGACAATTTTCAACGTTATGCATAAGGTTTCATAAGCAGCTCATTCCTCTTCAGTGGACAGCCGATTTCTTCTTTATAGTCCGTTCTTAGTCTGGAAGCTCTGATGAAACCTGTTCCCTTTAGTGGCCCTACTTTTGTTTGAAATACCAGTGATAAAGCGTTCAGAACCACAGCAATGCACAAGGGACCACAGTGCGACAAACTGAAAAACAAGTGGTGGGCCATTGACAGAATTACAGTATATGTTATGTATTTATGGGGATGACCACATCGCAAATGCTAAACAACTGACATACAACCTTACTCATAATAATCCTCGGCTTGCCTAATGGACGTCTTCACATATCCCTAATAAACATACATAATCACTAACAAAAATTAATAAAGTCATCTCACATGTCAGATATTTACATTACAGTAGCAAAATTATAGTTGTGAAGTAGCAACAAATACAGTTTTATGGTTGGGGGGGTCAGTACAACATGAGGAACTGTATTAAAGGGTCACGGCATGAGGATGGTTGAGAACCACTGACTCAGCATGATACAACTAACATGCCTACTACTAAAAATACTCGAGCCCAGTTTACATTTCATTTTTAATAAATGAAGATAACAAGAATATTTGATGCATAGAAGTAATCAATTTACAATAGATAGTTATCAGATACAATTATAGTCACTGTTTCTAAAATTGGTCAAATGGTGGTAGCTGGTTGTATCTTAGAACCACAAGTTTTTCCACCAGCCATTCTGCATTCTCTTTGCCCTCAGCAATTGAGATTTGTTGCCTTCAGCAAATACGTTAGTCAATAGTGTGACCAAAATCTTCATTTCTGAAGGATCAGAAGCATTCATTGCTATTTTTGTTTTTTAATGATTATTAGGAGCCTCTGAATTGACTCTAAGTCACAGAAGGTAATATTGCCCGGCCCTGGACCATCTTCACAATCAATGTCACTTTTGACTTGCTTGTTGCAGCCACGGCATCAATCTATTCTGTTTTCTTCTTCTTCACTGATCTTCTTATCTACCAAGCAGGAGGTCCTTCTCCAGGGCCTGGTCTTTCCTGACAACATGCCCAAACTATGTGAGACAAGGTCTGGCTCTCTTTACCTCAGAGCACTGTGTTGTACTTCTTCCATAAAAGACAAGTTTGTTCTTATGACAGTCCACAGTACTTCCAATATTCTTCACCCACCATACTGATTCTTTTCTAGAGTTCTTTATTTGTTGTTCAGTTTTCACATGCATATTAGGAATTTAGAAATACCATGAATTGTTAAGGCATGCCTTAGTCCATAAAATGACAATTTTAAGAGCTAATGTGCAGTAGATGCAATATGTCCAATGCATCCAATATGACCAATGCAAGTGTTCTAATGCAATATGTTGTTTGTTTGCTAACAGCTGATTCCCAGAGCATTCATTGTGGATCCAACCAAAATTAAATCATTGACAACTTCGATCATTCTCCAATTGTCATTATGTTGTACAAAAGTCCAGTTGTGAGGATTTGGGTTTTCTTTGCATGGAGTTGCAGTCCATATGGAAGCTATAGCCCTTGATCTTCCTCAGCAACTGCTTCATGTCCTCCTTGCTTTCAGCAAGGAAGAGTGTGCCATCTGCATTTAAAGACTGTTAATAATCCTTATACAATAATATTCTTCATGTAGTCAGATCCCTGTTTCAATACACATATTAAAAACCTATGGTGAAAGGATACCACCTTGACACACACCTGTTCTGCTTTTATACCAAGCAGTATTCCTTTGTTTCTGTTTCAACAATTACCTCTTTTGTCATGTACAGGTTTTACATGAGTACAATGAGATGTCCTAGAATTCCCATTCTATTCAGTGTTATCCACAATACACTCTGCTCCACCCAGTTGAATAGTCAATAAAACACAAGTAAACCTCTTTCCTGTGTTATCTGTTTTAAGTCAAGATTCAATCATCATAACAATCACTTTTAGAACATTTTCTTCTTTCTCATATTCATCATTGTTAGCTCTCTCGTCCTCCAACCCAACCTCCTTGCCATGTTCCTAGGTAATGCCTAATCCAGTTCCTGTCTCTAAACACATGACCCAAAATATATACAGAAAATCATGTAAAACAACAAGAGGAACTCCTGAGCATTTGATGTTGGTCAAGCAGAACCTGCACCTGAATTGAGACGTAATTTTGCCAACTCAAGGAAATACTGCATGGATTAAAATCAGGAAAGGTGTGTGTTAGGGTTGTGTTATGCAGCAGATGACACAACCTTGCGTGCTGAAAGTGAGGAAAACTTGAAATACTTGCTGATGAAGATCAGGGATTGCAACCTTCAGTATGGATTGTGTCTCAATGTAAAGAAGACCTAAATCTTCACAACTAGATCAATAGGCCACATCAATATGAATGGAGAAAAGGTTCCAGTGGTCAAGGTTTTTTTCTTGCTTGGATCTACATGAAAGCTCATGGAAGGAGTAGTCAAACGATTAAAAGATGAGTTTCATTAGGTTGTCTGCTACACAAGACCTCTTTAGAGTATTGTAAAGCAAGGATGTTACTTTGAGACTAAGGTCCATCCGACCCAAGCCATGGCATTCAGTTACCTCACATGCAGGTGAAAGTTGGGCATTGAATAAATAAGACTGAAGAAGAATCACTGCATTTGAATAGTGGAGCTGGAAAATAATACTGGAAGTGCCAAAGACTATTTAAAGGACAAACACATCTGTCTTGGAAGAAGTGCCGCCAAAGTGCTCCTGAGAGGCATACTGGACATGTTGTCAGGAGAAACCAGGGCCTGGAAAAGGAAATCATACTTGGAAAAGTAGAGGGACAGCAAAGAAGAGGAAAGTCCGTGAGAAGATGGATTGACACAGTGGCTGCAACAAGGGACCCCAATATAAGACCAGTTGTGAAGATGGGACAGGACTGGGCAGTGTTTCTTTTTTTGTGCATAGGATCCCTATGGGTTGGAACTGACTAGATGGCGCCTAACAACAAAACAATTCCAAATTCTGAATTCTTATGAAGTAAATGTCTTGAAAAAAGCATGTAATGGCCTTAAAAAGACTCAATTCTGGAGCCAGGTAGGTTCTAATACTTAGCAGCTTTGCCTTGATATTCTCCAAGAGTGGGCACATGCTTCACTACAGCGTCTGATATATGGTGGTCTTTCTATAAGAGCCAGTATTCACAGGTCCATGGCCAAAGGGTGGAAATAGCATGGCACCAATCATGATAAACCCAAGTAACCCACTTGAAGAATTTTGTATCCATTTTCTAGAGTCTTTTGCTCTGGGTCTGGAAGAATTGGTTCCTAAGTGAAGAATACCCTTTACTGGGACACAAACATGGATTTTATTGAACTAAAAGTTAAGAATGTAACCTGTAACCGAGTCACTTTGGAATTTTTATGCCTCTGGATCAAAAGATAAATGTGTTACTTTATTGAGTAGTGTGATTGATCTTGATTACTAAGGTAGACAATAGATAATGCCTCATAATAGAATGAGTATTGAAGATCAGAGGGAAAAAATGTGACTTTAACAGTAAAACTTTGTCAGTTTTACTGACAAATGTATGCAGATGCATGCAGGACTTGGTCTAGTTATCAATATTCTCTGTATTTTGGTTTGTTTACTCATTTTTGGGTGCACCTCAGAGGTTTTCTATCATCGGAGGTCACCCTGCTGAAGTTTTGTTATGTTTTTCTGTTTTTGGCATATGAAACTCAAGACTGATGAACCTACAGGGACAGCAAGTAGAGTAAGGGTTTGGGGGGAGGGGGTGGAGGGATACAGTGTATGTGGGGTGGGGTGGTGGTGGGGGTTGATGTCAAGGAGTCCAGGAAGAAAAAGAATGTTCAGAAACTGATTATGGCAGCAATTGGACCATACTGCTTGACGTGATTGAATCATGAAATCATATTATATGCAAATGAACTCTCAATAATAATAATTTTTAAAAAGAATAGATATGGAATACATAAGATCCCTTTTGGCACTCCTTAGTACTACCATGTTCGTGGATAAATTTAATAGGAAACCTCAGCTATACAATTTGAGCTGGATTCTAATGGTTCTGTTCAGCATTTGTATTTCTTCCCTTTATCCCTTCCATTTCCTTTAGCTGAAAAGAAAAATTCAAATGACAACTCAGGACAAAGTACAGTATTACAATGAAATATACAATGACCTGGAGTTTTGCAAAGTCAAAACCTTTATTTTTCAAACTGAAAAAAATAATTAAAGAAAATATGCTCATAATAGCTCAACAGGAAAAATCTGAATAAAATTTTCAATCCTCAAGTTGCAATATTGAAGAATTCTATGCGCAAGTAGGAAGCAGTGAAAGAAGATGAAAGAAATCCATATATTTGTTGTATTACAAAGAACTGGCTAACATTCAACCATTCAACAAAAGCTAGCATATGAGCAAGAAAAGATGATAAAAAAGGAAGAAAATCAAGCTTAACTTAAGGCTTTAGCCAAAAATAAGCCTCCAGGGATTGATAGAACACCAACTGAAATGTTTCCGTTAGCTGATGAAGTACCAGAAGCACTCATTCATCTATGCTAAGAAATTTGGAAGACAGTTATATACCAACCGAATTGGAGAAATCCCTGTCTGTACCTATTTCAAAGATAAGTGACCCAGCAGGATGTGGAAATTACCCAATAATATTATTAATCCCACATAAAATTCAAATGGAAAATTCAACAATGGTTGAAACTCAAGCAGAATTCAGAATGCATACAAAATGAAGCATATCAGTCAATAAATGTATCTTATTATCGACTTCCTTTTGCATAAAGGTATACATACCTGTATGCATGTAAATAATCCATTGACATCCAGTCAATTTTAACTCAGAGAAACAGTACAGGGCAAAATAGAACTACCCCACTGGGTTTTGAACCACTAACATTTTGGTTAGTGACTGAGTGCTTAACCATTATATTATCAAGCTATTTAATTTCCTCCAAGCAAAAGATACCAGAAAAATACTTAAAGGAAACCATACTAAAGCCCTAAAATTATGGAGCAAGTATTTAAAATATTTGAAGAATTAAAACTATTTTGAAAAATAACGAAAACACACTTATAAATATATTCCCCCAGTCAAAAGCCGTCAGTCAATTTAAGAAACATGCCTGAACGCCTGTGTGGTTTCTAGTGCTCTTGGCATCTGTTGATACTACAGGTTGAAACGGGCACGCGCTGTTATTTCCATAATGAGGATTATTGAACGCAGGCATGACCATAAGGCAAGGCATTGGATCAATGAACAGGTACACACAAGAGACATCTTTGAAAGATTATTGCTCTGCAACATACAGCTAGTTTATGGGAGTTAAATTGCCAAGGACTTGTTCAGCGGCCAGTAACACTCAGCACACAAGACATCAAGAAACATATGGTTGTCAAAAGCAAGCGTTTAAGGTAGCAGGGAATGAATGAGTGAGTGAGGCGCTAACTCTTTCTGAAGCTACTAATGTTCTGTAGTTGCCCTGCTTTTCCTGGAATGGAATGCCATTCAGATCACAGTCTTTTCTGTGTGGACCATGATGGGTAGGAGGACAAAATGGAACTAGAAAAATAATAAAAACTGAATGTTGACTGAAAAGTTATCCACCAAAGGAAAGACACAGAAAAGCAAAAATATACAAAAATTATAATTTAATTATAAAGAACACACACTAAAGAATAATTTGAGTGTTCTTTACCAATAACAGAGATTCTTCTATCAAGGAATTTCATGGAAAGAAATAGGAGGGATCATAGTAATGCGTTAAAATTGATGTTTGAAAATTACATGTGCATTTTTTTAAAGCCAGCAATGCTATTTTTACCTAGTCATTTAAACATTGTCTTTTCTGGACGGTTCCATGTTGAATTTCTTTATGGGGCAGAGTATGTATTAGGCCCTTTACAATGTGCTTGTTCTTTGCATAACCTCTATTTTCTTTTTTCCTTTACTTGAAATATATATTCTTTCTGGTTAATTGTGCTGATTGCATTGTTCTCTATTTTCTCTCCGGAGTCTTGGGATTTTACCTTTTAATTCTGCATTCCTGTTCTATGTATTATTTAAAATATTTAATGTTTAACTTCTCATGCTGATCCCCCTCCACATAACATATTTGAACCTGCTCTTGCTCTAGACCAATGAACATTATGAAAACGCAGGCTATGGAAATATTCCTCAGAGGAAGGAGATAGAAAGCAAGTGGCCTCCAACTGTGAGAGAGAAAATGAAGACGCTCAGTCCCAGCAGTCCCTGTAGTATGCAGATGACACAACCTTGCTAGCCAAAAGTGAGGGCTTGAAGTGATTGCTGATGAAGAACAAGGATTTCAGTCTTCAGTATGGATTACAACTCAACATGAAACAATATGCTCACAAATAGACCAATAGATAATATCATGATAACACAATAAAAAATTGAAGTTGTCAGGGTTTCAACTTGCTTGGATCCATAATCAATACTCACAGAAGCAGTGGTCAAGATGTTAAAAGACACATTGCCTTAGCAAATCTGCTGTACAAACACCTCTTTAAAGTGTTCTTAAGCAGGGACGTTACTTTGAGGTGTAAGGCACATCTGACCCAAGCCACGGCATTTTCAATGACCTCATATGTATCTGGAAATTGGGCATTTTATAAAGAAAATCTGTACAGTTGAACCATATTATTGGCATTAAATATTGAAAGTACCATGAACTGGCAGAGAACAAAAACATCTCTCTCAGAAGAAGTACAATTAGAAAGATCCTCAGAGGCAAAGAGAGGCAGACTTTGTCTCATATCCTTTGGGCATGTTATCAAGAGAGAATAGTCCCAAAGACTGAATGGGTAACTAGGGGCCATAATCTCAGGGAAGCCAGCAATATCTAGCGAACCAGTGAGTTCAGTTTTTGCTGTTGTTGTTGTTCTTTGTTTTTTAATGGCTTTGTGATTTATTCTATGTTTTTCTCCCATTATATCCCACTTCTTACAATGTAATCTCTTTCAAAGCAGTTGATAAGGAGACTGTCTCCTTTCTTCGGTCGCCAGGTTTATTCCCATGGTCCATTAGTACTTTGGATTAATTATATCAATACATCATTGATTTTCTCCACTTTTCCTTGTTTGGAAAGGGAAGAGATAATTAATTAAACCTTGGATGGTTGCTCACGAGCCTTGAATACTCTATTAATTACTCATTAAAATAGGATAGACATAAAACTTTCTGCCTCACCTGTGTGAACGGACCTGGGCAGGGGGCTTAACTTTCAGACAAATGTTAGGTCATTAAGGTGAATAAGAAGACCAGGGATGAAAGGACTCCTTAGAATCTGGCAGCTTTTGAGATCAAAAGGACAGCTTTGGTCTGAGGGCAATGTACAAAAGATCTGAAGACATGTGAAAGAACAATCAATGAACATGGGAAACAGGAGGGAGGGCATTGAATCTTGTCATAGTATTTGGATAACAACAAGAAGGCAGAAAGCATGAATTGTGGAATAGAAAATTGATTTGCTCTATAAACCTTCATCCAAATCTCAACAAAAAGTTATCGAGCTTGGCTTTAATCTCATGGGGGTTTATTAGTTTGAGCATAAAGCATAAAAAGAGGGTAGCATGGGTGTTTGAAAATAATTTAATTTGATTTTTATTATTTTAATAGCCACTCTGATATTTAAAATTATTTTCAAAGTGAAAAATAAAAATGTCAACATTTGATTTTGTTTGAATTTGTAAATACCATCTTGACCAGATTTATTTTTTAACAATTGATTAACAACTAATAACAGCAGATATTTTCTGGTACACTATAAGTAATGGCAGTGTAATATTTTGATATTTTTATTTGGCTTTTGCCTTTTTGCATTAGATATATATATATATATATATATATATATATATATATATATATACATATATATATATGTTTAGCCACACCTAATAGGAAAGAAAGTTTTAAGTTTAAAAGATATAATCCTGGTTTATCATTTATACCCTAAATGATTTGGGAAACTAAACAAAGAGATCTCATATTTTTGTCTTACATGTGATACTATCCAATTCTCTCTTAACTTTGATTAAAAGTTTTTAAAGTAATGGTTATGACTCTGTATAGGGTTTAATAATTGGATGCTGGGTTGCCAAAATTTTGGCAACAATAAGGTTTCTGAATCTGCAGGAGCAAAAATGAATTCAAAACCAAACACATAATGAATCCAAGGTGGTTTTGCCAGTGCTTGCTCAGGTTGCACATTTCTTCTGAAAAACGGGTCACAGTAGAAGAATGTTTTAAAAGTCCTGTACTACATTACCTTTGTCAAGGAAAACAATATGTGAAAAAAAATAGTTGAGATCCTGATTAGTTGATAGCGTCCTTGTCTTCTTGGACAAGAAGGGATCAGGTATAAGGCATCATCAGAACAAAAAAATCTTACCATAGTGAATGAAGGGGGCAGTGCAAAATGAAGACCCAAAGCCCATTTGTCGGCCACTGGAGATCCCCTTGCAGAGGGGTCTAGGGGACGAGATGAGCCAGTCAGGGTGTGATGTAGCACCGATGAAGAATATAGCTTTCCTCTAGTTCCTAAATACTTCCTCTCCCCAACTACCATGATCTGAATTTTACTTTGCAAGTCTGGATAGAGCAGAGGATGTACACTGGTTCAGATAGGAGCTGGAGGCACAAGGAATCCAAGGCAGATGATACCTTCAGGACCAGGGGTGTGAGTGGCAATACTGAGAGGGTAGAGGGAGAGTGGGTTGGAAAGAGGGAACCGATTACAAGGATCTATATGTAACCTCCTCCCTGGGGGATGGACAACAGAAAGTGGGGGGGATGATGGACAGGGCAAGATATGACAAAATAATAATTTGTAGATTATCAAGGGCTCATGAGGGAGGGGGGAGCAGGGAAGGAGGGGGAAAAAGAGGACTTGATGCAAAGGGCTTAAGTGGAGAGCAAATGCTTTGAAAATGATGAGGGCAATGAATGTACAGATGTTCTTCACACAATTGATGTATGTATGGGTTGTGATAAGAGTTGTATGAGCCCTTAATAAAATGTTTTAAAAAATGCTAGGGAGATACCCAAGTGAACTGTGCAGTTGAGGTAGGGGTGTCTAAGAAGAGAGGAAATAAAAACAAAGGAGCGGACAGACAAACTCACTGCCATCAAGTCAATTCTGACTCATAGCAAGCCTATAGATGCTATTCAAGAGCAGAGGAAGTTGTTTCTTTAAGAATTGGGCCTTTGGAAGCATTAAGAACTGAGTTCTTTCTCTTCTTCCCAGCCTTATTTGAGAGACTACGAATCGCCTGTATTGGTCTCTGTGGTCAGTTCTTAAGCAACATAACAAAATTCGTGTTAACCCCCCTGATTGTCATGAAATGTTTCTCTTTCTCACCATAAATATCATCCTGCAATCTAGCAGACCTGTAACAGTCTTGTAGCAAGATGAATTAAAGTGTCAAAATGAAGCAATGATTTGTTGGACCACAATCGATGAGCAGAAGTGAATGAGTAGACCATCATAAATATTTTACTAGGCTCTTTGTTAGATAGATCTTGCCTTCCAAACACTGGCCTTGGCTTTGCGTAGGCCCCCAAGAGAAACAACACAATGAGTTAAGCTGAAACTGAACCCCTTAAAATTTAATCTTGGCGCCCCGATGATATGTCTGCTCATGTAAAGATTTCCAGTTCAGAAATTCTAAATAGAGTCGTTATGAATCAGAATCAACTGGCTGACAATGGTTTTGTTTGGATTTAATAGAAGGAAGCTTCAAATTTCAAATTAATCAGAATTGCAGAAAAAGATCATATTCCTTGTATAAATCATACCAAAAGATCACATTTGGTGGTCATTAAACTGATAAAAATAACTACTCTTTATTGTGTGCTTCCTGGGTGGTAAGCATTGTGTAGATGCTTTACATAAATTATCTCAGTCATATGAACAGTAAGTCAAATTCTAAAAATATTTCACCTCAAGCAAATTTTGTAAAGACACAGTTTAATTATAAAGGTTGGAGTACCCACACAGCTTAAATAAACATTGTATTAATTGTACTTATACTTAGTGCATTTAAATCTAGCCATATGAGGTGCCTGCTCAGACTGTAATTCACTTAATATGCGTGTCCCCTGCTTTCTAAAGCACTTCCCATTAGCAAGACCTTTATGATTTCCCAGCACAGTTGGCAACAATTTTATTTCTATCATGCAAAAGACAAAAATATGCTAGAGGTTGTCACTGACAAATAAACATGTTAAAGTCTTCATCTTGTCTAGGGGCTAGCTTCAGCCCTCAAAAAACAGTAATTGGCCCCACAGGCTTATATAGATTTTAAAATTTTGACTATGGTATTGGATAGAGAGAAGAGGTGTTAAAATTGTCACTTCTTCCCCTAAGGCATCAGCTAAATGGCAGCTCCGAGGGGGTAGAGTGTGCCAACGGCCCTGCCCAGCAGGAACGAATGGGAGCACAGCACATTCAGCTGTGACCTTTCACAGTGTCTATATTTTCAACGTGAATCCAGCCTCTGGACGAGCCAAAAGGCATGAATAAGCTTTACAATTTTGACCTTAGCTAACTGGGGAGCAACCAGGTATTCTGACATCAAAGAAAAGTTATTTTGATTTTTAAGACATTTCTTTCATGCTTTTAACATCTAAAGGTAGATGGAGAGTAGTGTGGACGAGGTAGGAAAGGGGGAAATCTGGGGAGAGAGGGATTTCTTCTGTCAATCAGCTGATAACACTGCTGAGGAAAAAGAAAACAACACTCTATTGCTCTTACTCTTTGTGTATGATGATCTCTTTGGGGGATGTGTGTGCACCTGTGCGTGAATGGCTCAATCGCTACACTGAAGCCAACATTACAAAGATGAGACGTGAAACCCTTCTGATAAGAAAACAATATCCCAGGTATTTCCCATAACCCAGCTTGCAAAAGAGTAAAAAGAGCAGGGGGAAAGGTTTCCAAGGGGAACATATATTTCTGCTGTGTACTTCTAATGCCTTAGCATGTTGGAGAATTGTAAATATAACTTTCAAACAGACAGGGTGCAAACACACAGGAAGCATTCTGGAGGGCGAGGACGGTTTGGGCCATTCAATCTGATGCACAACTTGGCACATGAATCCGAAATCGGGCCAGCCGCAAAAGGAGCAGCTCACCCCGGAAAATGAAAAGAAGCCATGTTGGGTAAGCAGTGGGGTGCTGACACAAAGACCGGTGGCGTGTACCCACACCCTCTTCACAGGAGAGAGAGGTGGTAGTGCGGAGGATGTACGCTTCCATCAAGATTCGTGGGTTTGAAAGCCCTTTAAGCCAGTTCTACTCTGTACTACAGAGTCCCTATGCTTGAGAATCAACTTAATGGCAGTGATGTTTGAAAAAGAAAGCAAATTCAGAGATGTAGTCAATTTCATGATTGACAACTACACGGAGAATAAACAGATACAAGTTTCAGAGTTGTACACACATTTGAATATAATCATCTCGGTGCTGACCTATGATTCATGTAATGTTCACATAAAACCTTGTAAATATTAGTCATATGTATCCATTTTATTTTAAATTACTAATTAAAGTTTCTTGGCAAATATAGTGAAATAATAAGAATGAATATTTGCTAGTACCTTATTTAGCATATAGTTATCTAGTAGCCAATATAGTTATCTAGTATCCAATATAGTCTATTAATCTAAATATGTTGAATAAGGTGCTATCAGAATCAAATTAATCTTTGAGTTCTCTCAGGGAAATTACATGGCCTTCCCTCATAGATAACATAAATGTAAACAGTCACTTTACATGGTGGTATAACTCATTATCACAAAAAATATATACTTTAAATATAGTTAAATAAGAAAATATGTTGAAATCAGCTCCTTAAAATCACTTTGTGACAATTATGCCAAATTTTATATATTCAATATAATTCTGCAAAACACAGCCCTATTCCTTAGAGATTCTGATGCTATATGAAATTTTAACTTCTTAGAAACTAAAAAAATTGGCTATGCAAGTCAATCATCCCTGTGGATCATTACAAATTATGAATAACATTTCAAAGAATTTGAGAACATGCCATTGTGCCCATGCAGAACCTGTATATAGACCAGCAGGCAGTCACTCAGACAGAACAAGGGGATGCTGCTTGGTTTAAAACCAGGCTTGGTTTGAGTTGGAATCTACTTTGACACCAAAGAACAACTACATCAACAATCCAAAGAATAATATTTCTATTTCTCTCTAATTATACACAGTCTATAATTATCACAACAAAGCTAACACTGGAGATAAAATGGGACAGACTGGTTGTTATCCTGGAACCAGGAATGCAGCAGGCGGATCTGTGCCTGCTGGATCCGTCTCCCCTCTGGGTAGGAAGGCTGCCCCGCAATCTCTCAAAGTGTTGCCGACTGATTTATACTGTAGCTGGCTTGACAGAAACGGCCAATTATCTACATCAAATCTGTTTGCCCATACATACCTGTTTGACCTGAAAACAAAATGAAGTTCTCAGAAATGAATCATTATTGGTCAATTCTAGACATGTAAGCTCATTCCCATTGTCCAATGACTTCTCAAAATTAGCCTTACAAACAAAATTTTAGGGAGATAGGTGAGAAAGTTTTTGATAGACAACTGTGCCATATAAAACGACAGACTTTTAAAAGAATGAGTAATGTCAGTCCTTCTCTCAATTTTCCTTTCTGAAATATGCACAGAGGGCAGGAAAACACAGCAGGTATCCTTAAGTCTGAGGCAACAAAGCCAAAGTGCTATGTACAATTGAGGACAAATCTGGAGAACAGCCAGCCTCTTCTTTCACCCATAAAGTGGCTGATGGGTTTGAACTGCCAACCTTGTGGTTAATCACCAAAAGCTTATCCCATAGTACTACCAGGGCATCTAATCGCCCCTCTCACTGCCCTGAGTTGATTCTCAGGCTTATTTGCTCAGTCGAATAGAATAGAACTAACTGGCCCTGTGAATAGCCAAGGTTGTACATCTTTAAGTGAGCAACAAGTCTCATCTTCTCCCATGGGCCAACTGGTGCATTCTAACTGCTGATGTTGTAAGTAGAAGCCTAACAAGTAACCACGTCCACCACCTGGACTTCTCTTACTGACAACCTCTACCCACCCCCACCCACACATCCCCTCCAAAAAATGACACTCACTGCCATCATGTCAAGATGACTCACAGTGACTTTCCAGGGCGTAGGAAACTGGTTTTGTGGGTTTCTGAGACAATAAAAGTGTAAATAATTTGAAATCCTCATCTTTCTCTTGTGGAGCATCTGGAAGTTTTAAACAGCTGACCTTTTGCTTGGCAGCTTAGCAGCCGTACACTCAACTCACTATGCCCTTCAAGGCTTGGATTGTTGATTTTTTCATCAGTTCTTTTGGCTTGAAAAAGACTAATCATGCTTTTCCTTTTTTTAAAAAAAGAAGTTTTGATTACCCCCGGCAAAAGCTATTTAAATGAAAATCTTAGCTAATTTCCTTTTTACTGACCAATTCTGAATTTCTCAATTTCTATCACCTTCCTCTACCTTTAAATATTTTCAATTTTGTTTTTGTCTGTTGTGTCTTCTGTCCAAGTAAAATGAATATTTCTGAGAAAGAAAGTGTTAGTCATATATATATATATATATATATATATATATATATATATATATAATGAAGATAATATATAAGTAAGAGTAGACCTATACCAGTAGCCTCTAAAAGTTATGGTAAGTGAATTCCTACCAAAAAATTAGTTGGACAGGGCAAGATATGACAAAATAATAATTTATAAATTATGAAGGGCTCCTGAGGGAGGGGGCAGTGGAGAGGGAGGGGAAAAAAGAGGACCTGATGCAAAGGGCTTAAGTGGAGAGCAAATGCTTTGAAAATAATGAGGGCAAAGAATGTGCAGATGTGCTTTACACAATTGATGTATGCATGGATTGTGATAAGAGTTGTATGAGTCCCTAATAAAATATTTAAAATTAAAAATAATCAAACTCATTGCTATTAAAGGAAGCCAAGTCATAGTGACCTTGTAGGACAGGGTAGAATTGCCCTCTGAGGTTTAGAGACTAATTGTTTTTGGAAGTAGAAAGCTCCATCTTCCTCAGATGGAATGAAGATCAGCTTATGAAGAAGCACAAAAATGTAGAAAGGAACAAATAATTATTAAAAGGAAATTTTTATTATGTGCAAATTAAATAATTATAGAAACAATAATATCAATAGTGTAGGGAATTATGAACTTTTATATAATTAAAATCCATAAGAAAGACATAACAAACAGGAAGAAACGATTAATGACAAGTATCACAAGATCATAGTCTACCTACGGACAGAGCGTTAAAAATAAGACCAGTAGTAATATTTGGGAGTGCTAGCATAGCAAGAATTCATGTAGAGATCTTTAATACATTTAATTCAGTAATACTAGAAAAATACATAATCAAATCGCAGAGCCAAAAAAGTAAATAAATAATTGATTTGATTTTTGAGACTTGTAGGTTTTCTCCCTTTGACAGATACAGTCATACCTCTTTCTCTAAGCCTATGACAGAGGAAAATCGTTGAGCATTTCTCCTTTGTATGGCTTACTCCTTATAGAAGTTTAGAACTATGGAAGTTTTACTCTATAACTACAAATTTAAGGTGAGGGAAAAAGAAAATAACTGTAAATTAATTTGTTTATCCAAAAGAAATCAGGAAGGAGAATAAAGCTAACAAAAACTCAGTGGGGACAATAAAGAGCAGGTCATATAATGATAGACAAAACCTAGCTCTTGCAGTTAGGTTTTATTTTAAATGTCTATAAATTAAATATTAAGAATTATCAACCTGGATCTAAACATATAAAACTAAAACCAAAGTAACGCGCAATGATATGCTTCTAAGAAGATATATTGTTTCGATGTAGAGACACAGAAGGCAAATTTAAAATGGCACATTTTTATTATTAAAAACGTTTCTTAGAGGCCCTTACCTCTTCCATCACAATCCACACTTTCATCCATTGTGTCAAGCACATTTGAACGTATGCTGCCATCATCCTTTTCAAAGAATTGTCTTTCTACTTGAGCCCTTGATATCAGCTCCTCATTTTCCCCCTCCCTCCTGCACCCACCCTCCCTCATGAGCCCTTGATAGGTTATAGATTATTATTTTCATATCGTATATCCCCCTCTGTTGTCCTGCACCCACTTGTCTGTTGTTTGTCCCCCTGGGAGGGGGCTATATTTTGATCCTTGTGATTGATCTCCCCTTTCCCCTCCCCACCCCCTCCACCTTTCCCTTTTCCTCTTGGTATCTCTATTCCCATTGTTAGCCCTGAGGGGTCTATCTATCCTGTTGCAGGCTCTATTATGGAGCAGTGTGCATGTTCTGGTCTAATCCGATTTGTAAGGTAGAATTGAAGTCATGATGTTTGGGGGAAGGAAGCATTCATGAAACTAGAGGAACGTTGTGTGTTTCATTGGTGCTATGCTGCACCCGGACTGGCTCATCTTTTCCCTGTGACCCCTCTGTGAGGGGATGTCCAACTGTCTACAGATGACCTTGGGTATCCACTCCATGCCCCTCCCCACCCCATTCATATTGGTTATGATTTTGTTCTGGGTCTGAGATGCCTGATACCTGATCTCATTGACACCTCATGATCACACAGGCTGGTGTGCTTCTTCCATATTGGCTTTGCTGCTTTTCAGCTAGATGGCTGCTTATTAATCTTTAAGCTTTATGAACCCAATACTATATCTTTTGATAGCTGGGCACCATCAGTTTTCTTCACTACATTTACTTATGCACCTGTTTTGTCTTCAGCCTCCATGTTGAGAAGGTGAGCATCACAGAATGTCGGATGAATAGAACAAAGTGTTCTTGTGTTGAGGGAAGAAAATGATGAATAATACTAATCAGGGAGGAGACGAGCCAGTCAGGATGCAGTATAGCACACAAGGATCAAAATATAACCCCCTTCCAGGGGGACGAACAACATATAAGCGGGTGAAGGACGACAGAGGCCCAGTGTAAAATGACATTTTTTTAAAAGACAAATAAAGCAACCTTCTGTAAGAAGGAAGAGAGTTTATGTACTTGAATATCAGGCAAAGTAACTATGAACCAAGAAGCATTTTTAAGAGAAGAGGAACATTTCAAAATGAAAAGTGTTCAATTAAAAATGAAAAGTATAATGATCCTAAATAGGTGTGCTCTCTAATAAAATTTCTTAAATTCTATCAATCAAGAAGTGACAGAAAATTAAAAATATGTTGAGGTAAAATCCACACAGAAGGCTGCAGACTTTTATATTCATCATTTTCTTCACTTTCACCAAATCCTTGAAAATGGTGTAGAAATATTTTTCTATCAAATCACATGTACCAATGCAAAAGATTGCTGTAATGTGCCTGTGTCAGAGATGACATAAGCAAAATCATACCTACTCTATACACAGGAGTTGTATTTGGACCCAAGGTATAATTGAATCTGGGAAATATTGGAGTGCTTCATAATATAGTTTACAGTAATTATTTTATGAGTCTTATAGTTCTACCCTAAATAGAAGAGCTTGTCATACTAGTTGCGGGTGTAATGAATCTTAGAACAACAAATATCTGTCAGCTGAGGTGGCAGTGACCCAAGGGAGGATGGAATACTCAGCAGTTCAAAGAAGAATATTTCCGATTATAGGCTACAGCAGGAGGCAATCGCATTGATAATTTTGATGGAGTCAGAGAGGAGACGCGGCACTCCATAGACATATCACTCTGTACTAGAATTTTGGGACTAAAAAAAAAAAAACTTAAAATGCTTTTGTTAAAATTCCACCACTGACTTTAAAGTCATGAGCAGCCTCCCAGAGTAAGAGAGACCACCCACAGGAAGTATTTATAGATTGTCAGGAGAATGAGGTTAAGTTTCCTGGGAGACATAATTCAGTCCAGATCTAACTTGATCTGAAGTAACTAGAATCTGAGGGTAATTTAACTGAATGTTGAGTATTTCTTTTTTTTTTTTTACTAAAGTAACCAACAATATATCAGAAATCTATAAATTTTAATGAGGAAAGCACTTTTGAAAATAATGAGTCTCGTCTCCACATTTTAAACATTGTGACCACTGAGGCATACATATCTGGTGATAATTACATGATGACTATGACTTACATTGTAGATAAAATAGTTTAAAATGCAATTTCATCTAACTGAGAAATAAAGGTGATTTTGTTTCTTTTTAAATTTTGCAGTCACATTCAGGGTCAGTAAAATAACTGTAGAGAATTTAAATTTTTTTTCCTTTACTAAAGACACATGAGATGAATCATTCATAAGATAGAACTAGAAAAAAATAAACTATTATATGATTACCATCTTATATTTTATGCCAAAACTTATATTTAAGAGTCTCTCGTGTTTTTTCAATGTACTTTTACATTTTCCCCACTACATATGCAACTGTTGTAATTTTGTTAAATTTCCCAAATTACATGGAAATTTTAAGTGTGTGTGTGCGTGTAATACTTATACCATCTTTGGATGCCATCAAATCAATTCCAACTCATACTGATCCTATGGACTGCAGATCATAACACTTCCCAGTTCTGTGCTACCCTGTCCTATATTGGAGCTAATGTCTATCACCTTTATGTCACTCCATCTCATTCAGATCTTCCTCGTTTTCTATGTTACTATGCATTACATCCTCGTCCAGCTCCCTCCTGATCATATGTGCCAAGTCCTGAGACTAACTCTTCCCATGCTCCTTTCTGGCTGCACTCTGTCCAGGATGCACTGATTCCCACCATAGGCTGTGTATGACATGGTTGATATTTTCTACCAACAGCACAATTTAAAGACCCGAATTATCCTTTTATCTTATGTACTCATTGTCCAAGTTTCATAGGAATATGAGGTGATTTAAAATACTATGGCTCTAGTCAGATTCAGCTCAGTCTTAACAAATCTGCACGTTAGTGTGTCACAGAGGTCTCTTGTGGCAGATGTACCCTGTGAGATATGGCATTAATTTTTTGGCAGCTCTTTCTGTGGGTCTTCATTGCGGATCTAAGTGCAAGGAAATCGTTGAGAATGTCTGCCTTCTCTCTGCTCATGATGTTGGTGCTTATTGATCCAGTTGTGAGGATTGTGTTTTCCTTTTTTCAAGGTGCAATCCATACCAAAGGCTGTAGTGCTTGATATCCATCAGTCCTTGAAGCCCTCTTAGCCCTTAGCTCAGTAAGCAAGTTTGTGGCCTCTGCAATATCACAGATTGTTAAGGAGTCCTGAATCCTCATTCTATCTAATACAGTCAAGTGTCTCGGTTTATTGCTCAGCAAATAAATCGAGGATGTAAAAAGAATGTAATCCTGATGCACACCTTTCCTAACTTAAAACCACACAGTACCGTCTAGTGGTGAAGTGAAGCTAATCACCTCTGTCTGGAACTTGCACCAAATAATTGCATAGGATCATGCCAATAACATGTAGAGAATTCTGACAGCAATTGATACATTTTGCCATTCCTTGGGGTTTACAAGAGCCATCTCGGAAGAAAGAGAACTCCTAGCACCGTCAAGGAAGAAGAGCTAGCAACAGAGGGCGTTCAAGATCCCTGCTTGAACAGGCAGAGGCAGCTGAGACCAGAGCATGCTGAGATCAGAGGCACCAGAGCAGAGAAGCCCCTTGGCTGCGACCATAAGAGAGTGAGACTGGGTGGCAGGGGACTTCCTGGCCCGCAGACGCAGAAGTCAAGGGATCAAGGAGAGACTTGGTGACTGGCTCAGGAAAGAGTGCTGTGTGGACCGAGACTGAATTCTTAATATTTTCTTTCTGATCCTGGTTTCTGGTAACCTGTCAATTTCCCTAACCAAGCCCCATAACCATGGTTACCGTCTGTGAATGCTGTGTGTGTGCGTTGCAGCACAGGGAAAGGAGTCGAGTGTTTCCGGAGAGACGGTTGGTGTCAGCATGAGACAATGAAGGACCGTGGGGAGAGGAACATTTGCACTTCCTGTGCTTCTCCAGTTTATCCAGTTTGTTGTGATCCACACAGTGCGATGTTTTCTAGCCCATCCTCTAGCTCATTCAACCTCTAAAAAGATAAACTTTACTGTCAATTAGTCTGCCAGTAGCGTATCATGATCAGAATGTAGTGGTATTACTACATCCCCCACAAAGCATAGCGGCGATTTCTCTACACGCGTCACGCTGGCTGCCTTTCCGGCTTGCTTTGACCAATAGAAGGCACGTTGTATAAATTGTGGATCTTGGCCTGTGGGAGCCTTTGCAGTGTGCTTGCTCTTTGAAGACTGTCAGAGGCTGTGAACGATAAGCAAGGTTCTCGGGCAAACACCCGCATAAAAACGAACGTGTGAGTCACGACGTGCTGCCCGCCACCGGGCCCAGTGTCCTGCTGACTTCAGCCCTTCGTCAGCCCACGCACGCCCAGCAGAGGAGTCACACAGCCAGCTCACAATTTTGCAAAAACGATGTACTGTTATAATCTTGAGCCCTTTCTTTTGAGGTGACTTGCTGCACAACGATTTGTAACTGAGCTAAACCCCAAACCATACGCAGCGCCATCTAGCTGCTCTGACGCATAGGAAGGCTGCAGGACAGAGTGCACTGGTCTCACGGGATGGCCACGCTTCCTGCCTTGTGGTTAGTCGCTGAAGGTTTTAGCCACTGCCCAATGAGCTCCTCTCAATCACTGATAAAGCAACTGAACATGCAGTTTCTAAAGCAATGCCTCTAACAAGGCCGTGGACCCTCCGCGTTCGTGGATTAGTAACTTTTATTTCTCCAGCAGTCTTTGTCCATATGGTCAAGTTCAATGACAACTGTAAGCAAACAGTGGCATGATTTGATAAGCAGCGCTTGTCATTCTATGTTAGATACAGTTATTTCTAGTTTCAGTTCTTCACAGAGTGTGTAGAACTTGTCTGAATTTAGGAACATGCTCATAGGTAAGTCAAATCTCAGTAATTTAAATATCTATGTTTTGTGAGGAAAAGCAGCATTCAACATATATTTATCTAATAATTACTGATCACTTTAAGACTAGAACAAGTATCTCAAGCACAGTGAAAATCATCTGTTATTATAGTTGTTTTTTAAATCATTTTATTGAGGGCTTGTACAACTCTTATCACAATCCAGACATAGATTGAATCAGGCATGTTTGTACAAATGTTGCCCTCATTCTATTCTAGACATTTACTTTCTCTTGAGCCTTTGATATCAGCTCTTCTCCGAACCCCCCACCCTTATAATTCCCTGATAGATTGTACATTGTTATTATTTTCATCTCGCACACTGATCGCTGTCTCCCTTCCCCCATGTTTTCTGTTGTTCTTCGCCCTGTAGAGGGGTGCATGGTTAGTGTCAATCATTGTGATAGATTCCCTCTTTCTCCTTCCTCTCCCCATCACCCCCCCTACCTTTCTGGTATCACTATTCCCACTCCTGTTCCTGGATTCTCTGTGTGTTAAGTTTTATTTATTCTCTATATTGAATTTTTTTTTTTTACAAAAGGTGACCTCAAAAAATAAAACATGGGTTGCTTTTTGAATAATATTGGACTACTAATTTCATAAGGTGTGTGTCTGGGTTGTATTCTTATCCGATCTGCATTCAGTCAGTATGTATATCTGAAGTGGCCTTTGTCACTTCAGACAGAGAACAAATAATCGGAGACATGGGACCCTATGAAGAAGGCAGGATTAAGGTTTTTGGAAGGCTCATTAGCACCATATGGTATGTGGATGAAACCAGGTGGACATGGACTGACTGGGGGTTTGAACTGCCCACAAGGAGGCTCACATTCCACTCAATGAACCACAGTGCCTCCAGGGCAACTTCTTTCACATTTGTTTAGTGCAAATTAGCAAGGTCATTTGTGCATGTCAATTTTACATTAAAATCCTCAAAGGCTTCTGAGACTTCTGTGAATTTAATGCTGTACAAGTCTGTTTTTCCTTGTCTCATGTGGCTTTGAGCCTTCTATTTTAGTTTAGTCTTTACAATCCCTTGAGATACTTTCAGCTGTGCAGAAGGATTTAGTCCCTATGCTGAACTTGACACAGTACTTTATCCGTTCCTTGAAATTTTCTCTTTTCTGGACTTCTCTGGCCTGGTCCTACGGAGTCACTTCAGCTTCCGTTGCTGCCTCTTACCTCTCTTTCTAACCTTGACACGCTGATGTACTCCAGGAGAGTGCATGGACTTCTTCCCTTCTCTTTCATCCTCTCTCACCAAGTGTGCTGGATCCTCATTATAAGCATTGCATACCCCGCCATAGGTTGTTATCATTTATTTATCTCATGTTCACACGATGACAACTGGTTTGCTTTTAGCTTTCCATATAACTTCACTGACTGCCAGAATCCATTCTTTAGATTCATAAAAAATCCCTTCCCTTAAATACATAGTAAATATCATAATATGTATATGGAATATAGAAATTTAACCCCTCTCCAAAGAAAAAAAACGATCTTGCTAAGCTGCCCCACATTAGTTCAGCCAGCACTATTTTCTCATCTATTGCAACAAAAAGCTTGGTGTCACTCTCATATTCTCCTTTCCTTAGCTCTCTTCTAACAAAACTTGACAATATTCTGCAGTTTTCCCTCTGACTTCCACTGTCATAGTGAGAAAATGTGGCACGAGCCACATCTGACCTCCTCTGGCTACAAATTAGAAGTAGTTGAAATTAAAATGGAACACATAAAGATCAGTATCCTGGACATCTGTGATCAGAAATGGGCTGCTAGTGGTCATTCTGAATCAGAAAATCATGATTTACAATGTGGGAATGACACAATTAAGAGGAAAGGGGGTAGTATTCATTGATACAAAGGACATTTCAAAATCAGTGTTGAAGTACAATGCTGTGTACAATAGGATCAAGTCCACCCAACATGGACGAAATCCAGTCAACACTATTATTAATCAAATTTATGCATTGACCACAAAAGCCTTTGGTGTGGTTAGTCTCCATTGAGTCAGTTCTAACCCATAGTGACCTTATACACAACAGAATGAAACACTGCCCTGCCTGACACTATCCTCAGAATTGTTACTATGCTTGAGCCCAGTGTGGCCTCCGTTGAGTGGATATATCCCTTTAGGTACCTTCGTCTTATTTGCTGCCAGGCTCCTTTATGAGTTGTGATGTCTTTCTCCAGGGACTGGTCCCTCCAGACGATATGTCCAAAGTACGTAAGGTGAGGTTCGCCACCCTTTCCTGTAAGGAGCACTCTTATAGTACTTCTGCGAAGCCAGATGTGTTTGTCCTTTGAGCGGTCCAAGGTAACTTCAATATTCTTTTCCAACAGCACGCGTCAAATGAATTGTTCTTCTTTGATCTTCCTTATCCAATGACCAACTATCACAGGCATATGAGGTCATTGAAAATATCCTGGCTTTTGTCAAGGACATCTTCATCTTCGAAGTAGTAACATTCTTGCTTTGCCATATTCTAAAGAGGCTTGTCCAGCGGGTTTATTAAATGCCAGGGGTATTTTCGATTTATTGTCTATGACTTCCATGAGCATTGATTGTGGATCCAAGAAAGGCAAAATCTTTGACAACTTCAACCTTTCCTCCAATTATAATGATGTTAGCTATTGGTCCATTTGGGAGGCGGTTGGTCTTCTTTGTATTATATTGTAATTTATACTGAAGGCTTCACTCTTTGTTCTTTATCAGCAAGTATTTCCAGTCCTCCTCACTTTCAGAGGACAAGTTTGTGTCATCTGCCTATCCCAGGTTGCTAGTAAACCTTCCTCCAACGCTAATGCCACATTCTAAATCATATAAACCACCTTCGCCAATTATTTGCTCAGCATACAGTCTGAATAAATATCGCAAGAGGATACAACCATACTACAAACCTTTTATGATTTTAACTCATACACTATAACTTTGTTCTACTCATACAACTTCTTGGTCCACGTACAACTTCCACATCTGCACAACGAAGGGTTCTGCAATTCTTTACGAGTTTATCTAGAGAGCGTTAGGATATTCCTAGACAAATGTCTTGGTATGTCAATAAAATACAACTAAACATCTTTAGTGTTTTCTCGGCTTTCAGCCAAGATCACTTTGACATCAGAAATGATATCCCTTGGTCCGTGCCCTCTTCTGAGTCTGGCCTGAACTCCAGGCAATTACCTGACAATGTACCTGTCCATGTACATCCATTGTTGGATGATCTTCAATAAAAATTTACTAGCATGTGATATCAATGATGTTGTTCTATAGTTTGAGCATTCTCTCTTCGAAATGGGTAAAAATAGGAATCTCTTCCACTCAGTTGGCCCAGTAGCTGTCTTTCAAATTCCCTGGCATAGACAAATAAGTGCTTGCTTAGCTTGTTGAAACACTTCAGTTTGGTATTCCATGTACTCCTGCAGTATTGTATTTGGCTAATGGTTTCAGTGCAGCTTGAACTTCTTCCATCAACAACATAGCCTCTTGCTCATGTGCTACCTCCTGAAAGGGTGGACTGTCTGCTAATTCGGTTTGGTACAGTGACTCAGGTGTTCTTTCCATCTTCTTCAGTCAACTTTTTGCCCGGAGAATCTTTCAATAGTGCAACTCAAGGTGTTCCTTTTTCTGGGGTTCTTTCCGTTTAAGATATGCTGAGTGTGGCTTCCCTTTTAGCCTTTGTAACTCTAGTTCTTTGCATATTTCATTATTATATTTAATTTTGGATTCTCAAGCTGTCCTTTGAATTTTTCTGTTCAGTATTTTGGCTTCATAATTTCTTCCATTTGCCTTAGCTACTTTATGATTAAGAGCAAGTTTCCATTTTTTCTGTGATCCATGCTGATCTTTTCTTTCTTTCCAGTCTTTTGGATGACCTTTGGCTTTCTTTATGAATTATGTGATTTCTTCATGAATAATAATGATCTTATTGAAGTCCTTCCTCGGGTCTTCTGGCACTAGTGTTCAACACAGCAAATCTGAACTTGGCATGTTCTTGAACCCCAGATGTTGTAGACTCAAAGCTGTAGTTTGGCTCTCGTGCACCTGTTTTAATTTTCTTCAGATTCAACCTGAACTTATATGTTGATTGTCTTTTCCACAGTCGGCCTGTGGCATGGTTTTAGCTGCTAATATTGAGCTTCTCTTTGTCTCTTCCCATCGATGTATTTAATTTGCTTTCTGTGGATACCATCGGGAGAAGTCTGTATGTAAAATTGTTGTTTGTGCTGTTATAAGTTGATATTTGCCAAGAGCGAGTATATGGTCTTGTAAAATTCTATCATGCAATCCCCAGGTGGTTTCTCTCACCAAGTTAAACTTTCCAACTACTCTTTCTCATAGTTTCCATTTGTCTGACAGCTTGTCCTACTGTGGTGTCTTGTGTGTGACTGGGATACCAAAAGCTAGGCCACTAATACTTCACATGTCCGCAGGGGCACCCAAAGAGAACAGGTTTCATGGAGCTTCCACACTAAGAAGAGACAACAAAAAAGGAATCAGTGCCCACTTGGAAGAAGTTCCCATGAAAGCCATAGGGATAGCTTTGACGTACTCTCATAGAAGGAGGACCTAGTGAAGTGAATGGAAACTGAACTTAGTGCGTGAGATGCTAGAAAAAGGAGCTTTGGGCTCAGAAGGCACTTCGAAATGTGACTGTGAAGGAGCCACTTTCTCAAAGAGGAGTTGACCATGGTGGTATCAATGGAGGAAACCTTGTGGACATTGTGCCTCTGGGATTTTCACTTACTGATGAGACATGACTCAGAATAAGAAGAAACAGCTTCAAAAAGCTTCTAATGATCTGATCTTGGAATTTGGTGGCAACTATGAATCTTGGAAATTTGGGAATCTTCAAAAATGAAATGGATCACATAAAGATCAATTTTTTTAGACAGTAATGAGTCGAAATGGACTGGTACTAGTCATTTCAAATAAAAAAATCACATGATTTACTATGGCGGGAAGAACACAATCATGAGGAATGGGCTGGCACTCATTGTCAAAAAGGACATTTCAAAATCAATCTTAATGTACAATGATGTCCATGATAGGATTATATCTATCCACTTTCAAGAAAATCCTATCAACACAACTATTACTGAAATTTCTGCACCAGCCAAAAAAGCTATGATGAAATTGAAGAATTCTACTAAGGACATCAGGCTGAAAATGGTATAAAAATGCAAGCAAGTTTGATTAATCATTTTTGACAATTAGGACCATATTGATGGATCCTAACAGTAAACAACAGCAATGCCATGCAAGAAGAGTTCAATGTATTTTTCTAACTAATCGTGCTTCCTTCTCTTTCCTTCCATCTGCTGATCATTAATACATACCACACTATTCAAAGTTTACCTTGTTATTTGGTTCCAGAAAGCATAAAATGTGATATCCATCAACCTCTCTTCATCACTATTTCAACACTAATCTGCACCATGCACTTGCTAAATCCTATTGTCCATTTTCTTGATTTCAATTAGTGCTCTCTCAAAGACCCACTTTGTTTTTAGCACAAGAGTCAGAGGGCATTGGTTGTTGTTGTTGTTGTTGACTGTCCACCAGTTGATTCACACTCGACACTTGCCAGTGCTGCTGCATCCTCACACTTCCTGTAGTCGTTGGACCCATTGTTGCAGCCACTGCGTCACTCTACCTGGTCAATGGTGCTTCTTTTATTCACTTCCCCTCTGCGTTACCAACATGACAGCCTTTGCCAGGGACTCGTCTCTCCTGACAACATGTCCAAAGTACTCACCGTCACTGCTTCTAAGAAGAGTTTAGCTATACTTCATCAAAAAATGATTTGGTTTTTCTTTTGGAAGTCGGTGGTATTTTCAATATTCTTTAACTGAACCACAATTCAAATGTATCTGTTCTTCAGTCTTCCTAATTAAGTGTTGAGTGTTTACATGCTTATGTATCCATTGCATCTCATGGTTGGTTCGCCCACACCTTAGACAGCAAAGTAAACTTCTTGGATTCAATATTTTAAAGAGGTCTTGGGTAGCAGATTTACCTACTGCAGTGCATCCTTTTCTCCCTTGACCTCTGCTTCCCTGGGTACTCATTGAAGTTCCAAGCAAGATGCAATCCTAGACGGCTCTAACGGTTTCTCCATTTATCATGGTCTGCTTGTGAGGAGTTTTGCTTTCTTCTCATGAAGTTGTAACTCATATTGAATGCTGTCATCCTTGACTTTGGTGCCCTCCTCAGGTTCAGCAAGCCAATTGTGTCATCTGCAAATCAAAAGCGGTTAATAAGCCTCGCTCCCACCTGATGCTGCATTCTGCTTTATGTAATCGAGATTCTCAGATTTTTGCTCAGCATGTAGTTGAATAAATGTAGTAAGAGGATACAATCCTGACACACACCGTTCTTGATTTTAAACCATGCACTGTACCCTTGTTCTGTTCACACCAGTGCCTCTGTTCCATGGATAGGTTCCACGTGAGCACAAAAGAACTTTAAAAAATACAAAGTATTCCATTCTCCAGCTTAACTTCCGCCCTAAATCATGCCTCTCAGTTATATTACTCTAAGCCTTCTTACCAATTTTGAAAGCTTATTTATTCTCCATGGCATATACTGGATCATCACATCAAATTCTTTTATATGAAAAATAGATTTGCACTTGTCAGTCACTAAGAAAAAACATTAAAAGTGGCAAAGTAATAAATATTTTTAATAGTAAAACACATTGACAACTATGATTCTATTTCTAATAATAAGCAAATATTTTATTTTACGTGTTAGGAATATTGATTGTGGATCCAAGCAAATACTGAGATTTATAGTAACAAGATGGAGCAAAATATTAACAACTATAAAAAACATATCTGTCTAATAAAATGGAATATTAAAATGGAATTCAATGAAAAGATACTTTGGTTTAGAAATAAAGAAGTAAACCTGTTATTAATTTAAACTCATACATGTGGAAGTAAATCCCTTTGTGCATGAGGTTTTTCTTATGATTTTAATGAAGTTATATCAGTGTAAAAAGAGAAAGTGCATTGCATTAAAAATCTTCTGTCTGGCTCTTCTATTCATAGTCTTGTAACTCCCTCCAAATGATTGGAGAGGACTATTCCAATTGCATGCATGAAACTATAATAGAGCTGTTTGGTCAGTCTTGCCATTTCACTGGGTATAAAATAAGCCATTTCAGAAGCATGAATCGAAGACCATTAAGAAAGAGTACACCACCAGCAGAGTGCACAAAAGATTCCTACCTGGCATTATGGAACCAGCAGAGACATATTAATTTTTACTGGTTAAAATATAAATTTCAAGATGATTTTTACATGTGTGTGGTTTGTTGGAATTACAGAGCAAATTCATTGTTTGCTCAACAATTTATACACATTTTGTTTTATAACATTAATTATAGTGTGATCTTTTTTCTAAAGGCAGATTATTATAACATCATTAGTTACTATTTTTCAAATGTAATATCCTTTAGCAGATGCAAAATAAATAATTCTGTTCCAGATCCCTATAATGAATAGCATAAGTATAAATATTGAGGGGAAAAAGCACACCTCTATATTATGTCATCACTGCTTTATATATTAAGAGGTTCCCCTCAGTATTATTTAACTAAAATTTGTTGATCAGTGATGGTGCACTTGACTGCATATCAATTGTTTGAAAGAATTCCCCTAGGTAAATGATACCTGACGTCTGTTTACAAGTTACCATAGGATGGAAATATCAAACTTACAAATATTCCACAAATGCTTTTCAGTGATTCAGAGGATCATAGAGCTATGGACACTCATAAAGGAATCCATACACTGTTTACACTTGATATTATGGCATGAAATGATTTTGTAGCTCCCTCCCTGCCTGCAGGTGACAATGTAAGTTTTGGACTACCAGCATCTCTGAGTGCTTTTGACTCGGTGCCAAATTCAGCACTGGAATTTATCTCTGGAATTGCTCGTCTTTCAACTCTTGGATTGTTAAATAGAAGACTTGTGATAAAAAGAGCAATAAACAAAGCAAACCCAGGAAGCATCAGTTTCTTGAATGCCATAGTCTGAGCAGCCAGGGAGGGTTCAGGAAGAATTCAGGTCCACAATGCCTTGCCGCTCTCAGGGCTGCCACAGCATATTTCTAAGTGGTGAAAGTGATTCGCATGACATGACTTAGACGAAAATAGAAAAATGATCAGAAAAATGGGGCAAAAATCAAATACTAGAGACAGTGTCTGATGACCAAGCAAGAGCAACTCCATCCCCAATGAAAAATCAATGGAGTGAAAATGGTCTGTGCGATCACAGTTGACCATTGCAGAAAGCCCCAGAGAATATCCGCGACATTAGCTCCATCTCTGCCAGGAGCTTCCTCTGCCTGTCAACCTGATTCTTCAATCCGTTGTTTAAAGAGATCTAAAGGTCTGCAAAGCTGTATGGTTAGCATTCAGGCACCAGACATACTCTAGAGCAGACCTAGAATGTTTCAGCGCTTCACCGTTTTACACAAAAAGAAAAGAAGATCTCTAAATCTATGCCAATTGACATCTTGCTGGCAATGGCCTGGTAAACCAGTTCTGACCTAACCTCACATCACAATCATTTCCCTAAGCTCTTTTTGTGCTATGAATCATTTTGGTACCTTTGAGAAAACTATAGACCCTTTTCCCAGTGTAATCTTTCTAAATAAATAAAATGCCTCGCACTGAATAAAACCAACTATATAAGCTAGCAAAATGATCTACGGTAGTTTTCCTAAGGTGCAAAATACAAAGAGGCTTTAAAAATCCATTATCTTTTAGTTTGTTTTCCTTAAACGTTTTTGAAGGCTCTTGGTACATTTTTTAATTGCATAAGCAAATTTATGATATTATATATCCTTATTTATTGTTTACATTAAATTCTAATAGTGTATTATATAATTATCATAGTTTTTATTTGTTAGTAAAATCAATTCTATTTCAAGTTGTCTGAAATAGTTGTTGTGTTGTGATATTTAATATCTATGAATTCTATTAGCGGTAAAGTCATATGCACTACTGTGGTTTATTAGCTCCATCACTGAGGGAAAACATGTTCAATTTTACTATGAGGTTTGAACAAAAAATATGTATGCATCTGTGGGTGTGCTTGTGTGTATAGATAAATAAGTAAATAAATACATATTGTGTTGGACTGGGTTGACTAGAGAAACCATCCAGAGACAATCATGTGTGTGTCAGAGAGAGCTTTATATCAAAGAGCAATTGTATTATATAAAGAAAACATCCCAGTCCAGTCCATATCATGTCCATAAGTCCAACATTAGACCATATGTCTGACACTAGTCTATAAATTCCTCTTCAGAATCACAAAGCCATGCAATTATGTCAAATGCAGGAAGATCACAGGCCAGAGGGGGGCAAGTCTTGTGGATCCAGTGGCAGTGGAAGCATCCAAGTATTGGTGTGATGCTCCTCCAGCTCCCTGACTGTGGCTTCTAAACAGGAAGGTGAAGCAGAGAAAGAGAGGAAGTTCCCAGAAACCTGATTGAGGGCCATGTCCATGAGGAGGCACCATCAGACTATGTCCTGACTTACAGGCTATGCGGCACCCCTTCACTCAAGTTGACACGAGATTATGTAATTATCACACACATGAATATCTAGTCCCTAGATACACAGAGATTTTGTGCACAACCGCTAAATCAAAGACTGCTGATTCAAACAAACCAGGCATGCCGCACAACTATTTGGCAATCTGATTTCATAAAGGTTGTAGCCAAGCTAATTCTGTGGGACAGTTTCACTATTAACATATGAGATCACCCTGAGTTTATGGCAATATGTTTGGTGATTACATATATATACATATACACCCTGTTACAGGGGAAGAAGTTGCAAGACATGATAAAACAAGGTAGTTCATTCTGATAGACTCTTTGCCCGGTAATGCAGTATAGTTTTACCATGTTGCGCTACTTTTTTGTGAAAAAATATTTCAATTTTCCTCCTTGCATAGGTTTCTGCTTTACTGTTTTCAGCTTTCATATGTACACACACACACACACACACACACACACACACACGTGATTTGTGATAGTCAGGTTTTATGTCAGCTTGATTTGTGTAGAAGTAAAGGAGTAGAGTCTACCCTATCAAACGGGTCACAGCCAGATGATGCCTCCATGGCTGGTGGACTTTTTATATGAGAGACAACCCCCTCTGTACCTGGCCCTTCACCTTCCTGCTTGCTGGGAACCTGCCTGACTCCTGGGGTGACCCCAAGGGAGCTACCTGGCCCTGAGAGCTGCCAGTGTCCCGCAGTTTCCACTCACCTTGGATCCATGGGACTCTGTACCCACGCCCGATGATGTGCCTGCATTCTGATTCACCTTTCAATGTCCTTGGCCTGCAGGCCTGCGGATCTGAAGAAGGTTCCAGCTACCGTGGCACCCATGGACTTAGGAGGGGCTGGGTGCCTTCTCGATACAGAACCCCGGTCCTTGACCACACACTTCTTGACCTAACAGGATTTCAACGCGAAATGTCGAGAATATTTTGCATCGGAGCTCGAACAAAACATCGGAATCTGACTTGACACACGTGATTTTTGTAACAAAAGCAGTTTGTGGTTCAGTCGCTCGGCGTTAATTGACATTATTAATATGTACTGTTTAAACATTTTACAGCTGTGTTACAAGCATTTTACTATAATTTTCTTAAGTTTTTGTGGGGTTTTGTACTGTTTTTAGATAAAAAAACATGAGTCCTGATAAAAAGTTTTTTTAAAAGAATCATCATGATAATGAACTGGTTAACTGTGTTATCAATATTGCTAATAATAATTTAGTAAACCCTTTTAGAAAACAGTTAAGGAAGTGCCAAAAGTAGGCCGGCCTGCTTTTGCCATTTCCTTAACTGGCATTTCCTTAACAACATTTAAAACGTTTAACCACTACAATATGGCCCATACCTTGATATGGATGAGAATCTGGATCTGCGGACACGGATGTGGACAGGAGGTCTGGAGAGAGAGGCATTGTTTGGAAGGGGATTCCCCTTCCGTAAAATCAACTGGTAGCTGCTTTTCATGAGTTTTTTTCTCTTCTTTGCCTTTTTTTCACTAGGACCTGGCACGCGTGCTCTCTCTCTCACTCCCATGAAACGCAGCTACCAGTTGATTTTACGGAAGGGGATTCCCCTTCCAAACAATGCCTCTCTCTCCAGACCTCCTCTCCACATCCATGTCCACAGATCCAGATTCGCATCCCTCTCAAAGTATGGGCCATACAGTAGTTGTTAAAAAGTTTTAGATGTTGTTTTTCTTATTTAAATTATATTATTTAACTCTGAACTTATTTACTTTGAAATATCGTAATATTTTGTATAAAAAGACACGGTTAGGGTAAAAACTTGGTGGTTGAGAATGGATTGATACATTTTCAGTTATTTCTTATGGGAAAAATTAATTCAGAACTAGACTGCATCGCATCCCGACGCTCCTTCTAGGACAGAATATCCTCAAGGCCAGGAGTTCTACTGTATAAGATTATTCCTTGATATAAAGCTCTTTCTTGTACATGTATGACACAGGTTTTGTTTCTCTAGACAACCCAGTCTAACAAAAACAATCTATATGACACAATACATTATATATACATATGCATATATTAAGAGAGAAAATCTATTATGAGGACTTTATTTATTTATTCAGCCTCTCTCTCATATTATATATGGACCTCTGATGCCTATAATTTATCCATAGAAATTCAGAACTCTAGTAATTTCAGGTTAGGATCTAAGGGTCTTATAAATGAACACAAAACTATTACCTAAAAAGATACTTGAATTTTCCTCTTTTGGGAAGTATACAGCAAGTTGGCCACCCTCTCATAATGGTCTAGAGGGTAATATTCAAATACTCCTATAAGTGATCTCATTTTTTTAAAGGTTAATGCCATATATTATTTATGGTGCTTTGGAAAAAAAACCTCAGAAAGTAACCTATTTCTGCAGGGTTTCTATCCTCAATTTGTTGGGAGCATGGCCTGATATATATTGCTTTGTGTGCTGAAAATGTGTTTTTAATCAGAAAAAAATAATTGTTCATTTTTATTCCCTTCTGCTCAAGGCAGTAACAACATATGTAATTTGACTGGCAGATTGTTATTAGCTGCAAGAGGAGCACTAGTGATTCTTATGACCCAGAACTGACGCCTATTATGTAAAAACATTACTGTAATTGACACTTTGGTAATTTGCTCTTTTTTCTGCATGTTAAAGGTATCTTTTGGAGACAAAAATATATATCACCTAAAATATTTAAATTTGTATGGTAGGCATGCTATAAAATGAAGTTATTTTCACTGCAGACAAACAAGTTAAACAATATATGATGGTATAAATAAGTGCAGGCATATCCAGTATACTGCTATGTAAACACTTATTATTCATGTAACAATTTATTTTCCACAAGTCTAAGAAAAACTTATTAATGGGAAATAACTACTTAAAGTAGTTAGGTAGGAATTCTAGGTGCATTTGAAATCAATTTGGATAGCCATGAAAGGTGCTAATATTGCTCATTTTTTAAAAACATTTTATTAGGGGCTCATACAACTCTTATCACAATCCATACATATACATACATCAATTGTATAAAGCACATCCGCACATTCCCTGCCCCATTCTCAAAGCATTTGCTCTCCACTTAAGCCCTTTGCATCAGGTCCTCTTCTTTTTTTTCCCCTCCCTCCCTGGTCTCCCCTCCCTCATGTGCCCTTGGTAATTTATACATTGTTATTTTGTCATATCTTGCCCTATCCGGAGTCTCCCTTACCCCCTTCTCTGCCGTCCATCTCCCAGGGAGGAGGTCACATGTGGAAACCTGTAATCAGTTCCCCTTTTCCAACACACTCACCCTTCACTCTCCCAGTATTGCCCCTCACACCCTTGGTCCTGAAGGTATCATCCACCCTGGATTCCCTGTGCCTCCAGCTCCCATATGCACCAGTGTACAACCTCTGCCCCATCCAGTCCTGCAAGGTAGAATTTGGATCATGGTAGTTGTGGGGAGGAAGCATCCAGCATCTGGGGGAAAGCTGTGTTCTTCATCGGTACTACCTAGCACCCTGACTGACCTATCTCCTCTCCTAAACCCCTCTATGAGGGGATCTCCAGTGGCCAACACTTGGACCTTGGGCTCCCCCATTCATTCAATATGGTACACACACACACACACACACACACACACACACACACACATATCTTTTTTTGTTGTTGCATGATCTCTTATACCTGGTCCCTTTGGCACCTCGTGATCACACTGGCTGGTGTGCTTCTTCCATGTGGGCTTTTTTGCTTCTGAGCTAGATGGCCGCTTGTTCACCTTCAACCCTCTAAGACCCCAGACACTATCTCTTTTGATAGCTGGGCACAATCAGCTTTCTTCACCACATTTGCTTATGCACCCATTTGTCTTCAGTGATCCTATCATGGAGGTGTGCAGCCAATGATATGATTTTTTGTTCTTTGATGCCTGATAACTGATCCCTTCGGGACCACTCGATCACACAGGCTGGTGTGTTCTTCCATGTGGACTTTGTTGCTTCTGAGCTAGATGGTCCCTTGTTTATCTTGAAGCCTTTAAGATAATTGCTGTCTTCAATGATTATCTAAATAGCCTGTGTGTGATGACATGATTGAAAACAAAGTAGAAGGACGTTCTCATGTCATTGCTACAAGGAGTACCATATAACAAAATGCCCGTAATTTTAACGTTTTCAATGTATTCAATGTTCCTCTGAAGTATCCCTCTTCTATTCCTTCATCACCACCACCTTTCATGTAGGTGACAAAAATAAATGAAATATACCTTTTGATATTATATGTTTAAATGTATTTCATATTAAGTTACATAAAATAAAGTTGATCATTCCAAATTAAAATAATTTTACAATTGAGAAAAGGGTTAGGGAACTACTATTGTAATTGTATGTCTCATACCGCCTTCATTTTCCTTCATGTCCAATCTCCAGGAACAACCATTTAGAAATTTTTAACCTATATCCTCTTAATATGCCTGAGACTAATTTCAGGACCCATACCATAGTATAACTCAGAATTACTAGTTAGCTAGTCAATTCTGACACATAGTGACATTATAGAATAATGTACAACTACTTAGGGGGTTAACCAGACAATATTTTAATACTTTGTCCAATTGCATTGCCCAATAAGTTTTGTTAAATGAATGATAACATACACAAATGTATTTTCAAGGATAAAAAATTAAATTAATATTTTGATTACATAAGTAAGACAAATTTTAATGGGTCTATTAAAACATTGTTGAGATGTATATATAATAACATTGAGTACTTGTCATATCTATTGTTATTTTACAAGAATTGGATTATCCATTTGGTGAACAAATCTAACACTTGGATCTCCCTAGCACCACATTCCTCACCACTGGATACCCTTTCCAAACGTCAGCCAGACCTACTTCAAGTGAAAATACCACTTGTCTTATTAAAGAATTCAGTAGTTCTACTTTCCCCCCCAGGCTGAAATCAAATGCATATATGTCATAAGAGAATTTTCAGGATCTGTCTACTTTTTCCATCTCTACTCTCCCTTTTTAGTTTCTTCAATGAGTTCTGTCTAAAACTGTACTAAAACCTTTTCATCCTTAAATCTATTACGCATTCTTCCCTCATATTGCATGCACTTCACTGTCTAGGTGTTTTCCTTTAGCCCTTAGCCCTTTGCTTATTTGTGCGACAGTACAGAAAGTAAGGAAGATGACAAGCCCCGAAACAGTGAACCGTCTCTTGCGTCTTTCATGTGGCCTCCGGGCTGCGCCGGGGCTCGTGCTACTGACTGAGAGGGGCTCAGGTGGGGTCAGAATGCTGCAGTGCGATTTGAGCGCGCCCCAATCGGAGGAAGTCGGCCTGAGTCAAGCTCTGGACACAGAGGAGCCATGGGTTCCTTGCTCGGCCACAGACATATAGAAACAGGAAGTCAGCCTGACTATCCTGCAAAGGGTTACAATGGTGGATATTTTGGAAACATCTCACCAAGATCTTTCACCCAAGCCACCTCTGTGGAGCTTAGAGCCCCAAACATTTTAGTTGGCAAACGTATCTCCTAGAGGGGTTTCCTCTCTTTTGCTGACGTTGAGAGTGAAGTTTTCTTCAGGGACTGGCCGCCTAGCACAGAAAAGAAACTTTCCGTGCTTGCTTCTAAGGAACACTTAACTATACATTCTACAGACCATTTAGGTATACATTTTTTTCAAGAAACATTTCTTCTTTCTTCTGGTTGTTCCTGTCATGCTTAGGTGCATTAAGTTGGTTCCTATCCTTAGCGACCCCATGCACAGTGGGAAAAATCACTGTGGGGTCCTACACAATCCTTACGATTGTTACTGTGCTGAGCTCATTGCTGCAGCCCTGGTGTCCATCCATCTCCCTGAGGGCCTTCCGCTTCTTCACTGCCCCTCTACTCTACCAAACACGAGGTTCTTCTCCTGGAAATGGTCACTCCTGACACTGTGTCCAAAGTATGTAGGACAAAGCGTCACCATCCTGGCCTCTAAGGGGAGGTCATACTTTTTCATCGACAGATTTGTTTGCACTTTTAGCAATCCATGGTCCTTGAATAGTACTCTCCAGAACCTCAATTCAAATACATCAAGTCTTCTTCCAATTTCTTTAATCAATGAGAAAAGTTCACATGTATCTGAGGCAACTGAGAATACCATGACTTGGATCAGGTGCACTTTAATCCACAAAGAAGTAACATCCTTGCTTTTCCATATTTTAAAGATGTCATATAACAGACTTACCTTAAACAACACATCTTCTGATCTTTTGATTGCTGATTTCATGATCAATGATTATGGATCCAAGCACACAGAATCTTTGATAACTTTAACGTTTTTCTCCATTTATCGGATGTTACCTTTTCATCCAGTTATGGGGATTTGGTCTTCTTTACATTGAGTTATAATCCACACTCAAGTCTGCAATCTTTGATTTGCATCATCCAGTGCTTCAATAGCTCACTTTCAGAAAGCAATATGTCATCTGCATATCCACAGTTGTTGATAAACAGTTTTAAAATCCTGATTCCACATTCTTCTTCATATAAGCCAGGTCCTCTGATTATTTGATCAGCATCTTGATTGAATATGAATGATGAAATGATACAACCCTCATGGAAACATTTCTTGACTTTAAATCATGCAGTAGTCCCTTGTTCTGTTCACACAACTGTCTCTTGATCCATGCACCAGTTTCTCATGAGCCCAATTTATTGTAATGGAATTCCCATTCTTCTCAAGGTTATCCATAGTTTGCTCTGATCCACATAGTTCAATGCAATGGCATAGTTTAAAAAGCACAAGTAAACATCTTTTTGGTATACGCTATTTTGGGCCAAATTCATCTGACTTCAGAAATGATATCCTTTGGTCCATGTCCCCTTCTGAATCCAGTCTGAACACCTTGTCAATGTACCGCCCTAAACTTTGTTGGATTATGTTCAACAAAAATTTACTTACATTTACTATCGATTACACCATTCTGTAATTTGACCTTTTTGTTAGGTCACTTTTCTTTGAAATGGGTACAAATATGAATCTTTTCCAATCAGTTGGCCAAGTAGTTGTCTTCCAAATTTCCTAGCATAGACAAGTAAGTTCTTCCAGTACTTTGTCTACTTACTGAAACGCTTTAATGGGTATGCCTTCAATTCCTGGAGTCTGGTTTTGGGCTCATGTTTTCATTGCAGTTTGAACTTCTTCTTTCAGCACGTTGGACCTTGCTCATCTGCTGCATCCCGCAATAGGGGAATATCCAGTATCTTAAGGTACAGTATCTCATTTTGTTCTTTCCGTCTTCTTTTGATGCCCTCTGAATCAGTCAATATTTCCCCCATAGAATCTTTCAATATTGCAACTTGAGGCTTGACTTTCTTTTCCCCTTCATTTTAAAATGTGCAGAGTGTGTTCTTCCATTTAATTTTCCTAGCTCTGTGCCTTTACACATTTATTATAATATTTGTTTTTGTCTTCTTAAGCTGCCCTTTGAAATTTCCTATTCAAATCATTGACTTAATCACTTGTACCATTTGCTTTAGCTACTCAACAAAGAAGAGCACATTCTAGAGTCTCCTCTGACATTCGCTTTGATTCTTTCTGTCTTTCCTGTCTTTCAAATGATCTTTTGCTTGCTTTATAAGCAATATTCTTGATGTCCTCCCTCAGCGTATCAGGCTTTCTGTTATTAGGGTTCCATGTGTTGTATCTGTTCTTGAGGTGTTCTCCAAATTCAGGAGCAATAGGCTCGACTTCATATTTTGACTCTTGCAGACTTTTAAACATTGTCTTTATGATGATGTGCTCAGTGATTATTATTGTAAAATTTCTCTAACTATTAAACCCCATTGTTTGTGTAAATAGCACTCTACCATGAAAGGATAGATTCCTTACAAGTGAATAATTCAGGTTTTGTGATATGGAGTTTGCCTACATTGCCCCAATATCCCCCTCTCAACAGAGCTTTAAAAAGTTAGTACCAGCGGCTGATCAAAGAATACTTACAGGAGATTGTTATGCCCCAGGAGTATGATCAATAAGACTCTCAACCATAAATTGACAAGGAAGTTTGGAAATGGAGTCAAATGCAGGAAAAAGAAATTCCAGGAATGGGTTTTGAACTCACGCTAAATCTGAACTCCAACTTAAGAAAAATTCATTCTTGTATCATGTCCCTGCTTGATACTGACCTTCAGGAAGGGGACACAGAAGATATGGGTGTTATGGGAAAATGTGATGAAAAACTTAGATGGTACCTGGCTATCAGATAAAATAGCATCTGGGGTCTGAAAAGCTTGTCTCCAAACAAGAAGCCAAGTAAATTAGATGTCAAATAAATCCAAAAGGAAGAAGCACACTATCATCAGTCACTGAAGGGTTGTTAATCATATCGGATGAAGTTGAAGGAGAGATTAGTATCAGAGTCTAAATTGTGAGAATATGGTTTGCAGAAAGCTATGGACAATAGTGGGAACATTTGTGGGAACTACATAGAAAATAAGCCTCCAGTGGGCTCCCTTTATCCATCACTGAGGCGTGGGGAGTTAGTGGTTACTAAGCAGAGTGCATCAGAGAGATGTGTACAGATCAAAGGGACAAACCTGACTTGGACTACTAAAACCTTGTCAGCTGATCTACCTTCTGATGCATGATGGACTTGATCTGATTTTCAACATTTCTGTACTTTTGTGTTTTGTTTGTTCATATCAGGGTTTATCTCAGAGGTGCCATATCATAGGGTAACCCTGTTGAATTTGTGTTAGATGTTTTTCTGTTTTTCGGTATGTGAAACCCAGGATTAGTGAACCTACAGAGACGACAAGTACAATAAGGGCTTCTGGGGGGGGGGGGGAGAGTGGTAAAATGGCCAAGGGCGGGGGAAGATACAGAGAGACAATGTCAAGACTCCAGAAAGGAAGAAAATGATTGGAAAGTGATTGTGCTAGTCATTTTATAAGACTACTTGATTCGACTGAACTATGAAATGATATGATACTTGGAGGTAAACCCCCAAAAAACAATGCTCATTTCTTTTTTTGATGTGAGGGGGATAGTGCATTTGGAGTTCTCTCAATCAGATCAGACTTTTAATCAAGCTCTCTAGTAGAGGTTCTGGAAAAAAAAAGGCCTGATGTGTGGCAGATAGAGGACTGGTTTTGCCAACAAACAATGCACCTGCTCATGCACCAGTTTTGGGGGAAAACAAAGCAGCATGCCTCTCTTGTCCCACATACCTTACTCATCAGACATCATTCCTTGCAACTTCTTTTGGTTTCCACAAGTGAAGAGGAAGATGACAAGACAGTGATTTGATGGCAAGGAAGGGGTGAGGAAAAAATGAGGGAGACACTGTCAGCCATATAAACAAATGAGCTTGAAAAATGTTTACAAGAATGGAATTGCAGATTTTCCAAATGTATTAAGTGTAATGGAGAGTACTTGGAGGGTAATAAGGTTGTTCTGTAAATAATAAATAAATAAATAAAAAGCTTTGAAAAAAATCTGTTTTAGATATATATATATGTATGTATATTCCCAATTTTAAAAATATGATAAAATTTAAACGTGCTTTAATAAACAAGACAGGGTCGGCTGGTCAGATAGAGACTGTTAACTAGAGCCTATGACATTATTCACCCTTCACGTCTGAAACAGAATTCATTCTTGTGATAGAATGATTAGCCATTTAATATCAGATGTTGTGGTAGTTACATAATCTGGTGTCAACTTGAGGATTAAGAGTGAAGGTGTAGATTCTAGCCTATCAATCAGGATATAGCCAATAAGGCCTCTCTGTGGCCATGGCCTTCTCCTGGGGATTCTGGGAACTCCTGGAATTCCTCCTTGAAAGCAAGAGATACTTTCTCTCTCAACTCACTCTCTGCAAGACATTATGTGGAGAAGACACATGGAGACAGCCTGATGGCTGGAGAAGCTGGAGACTCCTGCCAGAGCTGAGATGCTTACAACGCCACTGGATCCGTAAGACTTCTCATCCACTGTCCTGTGATCTTCCTGCATTCAGCGTCATTGCATGTGTTTTTGTGAGTCTGAAGAGGACTTTATAGATTGGTATCAGACATATGGGCTAATATCAGACTTATGGACTTGATCTGGACTGGGCTGGGATGTTTTCTCAATATTCAATTTCTAATATCAGACTTAAGGACTTGATTGGGGCTGGGCTGGGCTGGTTTCTCATATATATAAAGCTCTTTCATATACACATAAGAGTTTCCCTGGATTTGTTTCTCTAGTTTATCTGGACTAACACAGAAGGGTAAGATCTACCCAAGGCAAAGTTCAGAGTTCTAGGAAAGAAGTAAACGTGGATATACAGGGAACACTGGGAATAAGTTGGCAAACTGATGCTACATTGAAGAGATTGTAAAGATGAATTTAAACAAATTTTTTTCTGAATTGTTGAATGTAAGGCTGATGCTTTTTCCATAAATCAACTCACAATAAAGAGCTGAAAACAAATAAAATTGCATCTTGACCTTACATATGAGCAATTGATGGCTGATGGCCCCAGGGTCAGTGCCTGGCCTGGTTTTAGCTGGTGATCTTGAGCTTCACAGGGTTCCATCCACAGATGTGATCAATCTGAGTTTTATGTGTTCCATCTGATGAAGTCCATATCTATATTTGTCTTTTGTGTTATTGAAAATATAAATTTTCTATGAACAAGTCATTGGGCTTGCAAAATATCACACAGTCTCCAACTACTGTTTCTATCTCCAAGTTCATTGTTTTAACTGCTCTTCCTTCCTCTTTGTTTTCAAATTTTGCATTCCAATATCCAATAATTATCCGTGTATTTTAATTGCATGTTTAGTAGAATTCTTCAATTCCTTATCACTAGCTTTTGTGGATGATGCATCAATTTTTTAAAAAAAGTTATAATAATTAGATTTTCTGGATGGCAGATAGGTTTAACCCTATCACAGACATAACTGTACTTCAGAGGCCAAAGAGAGCGCGAGCCTTCCTCTAAAGTTGGTGCCTTAATTTGCATCGTTAACCTCTTAAACTGTAAGAGAAGAAGTTCCTTCCTGTTGTTAAAGCATGGTGAAATACTTGCAGCATGTATACCAGAACTAGAGGCGGCTCTGAAGACAAAAATCATATTACAAGTTAATTAAAGTATTACTAGGAATTACTTTTATATTTTGCCAATTTCTTATATTGTAGTTTATTTCTTTTAATTTTTCATTTTTTTCCAGTAAGCTATATATTCTTCTTTGAGAGTAACACATGCTTAGCGGTTCTGTATAGAGGATCTTTCTCCTGTATCTGGAAATGATATGGATATCATAGGAAGAACGATTTGTAATCCCTAGCATAAATTTTATAACTATCTTCTGCCTGAGAGTCACTTGATTCACACATGAAATATTGAAACCAACTTTGATTGGCCATTGGTGACACTCTTGAGAAAACAGGGGTGCATAGAGTCAATTATCTAGGCCATATTAAGAAAGTAGAACTCCTAAAGGGGACGCTAACAGCTTACGTGTTCCTAGGTTTCTCAATCAACTCAGCTGATCGTTGTGTTCCAACCAAGTGTGCATTTGGCTGAGCTGCTCAACATCTGTCCTAAATTTAGTCACCCCTGCGGAGGGTGCCCATGCTTGAGTCACTTCATGGACTAATTATTGTAATTCTTTAATGGTCAGTTTCCAAAATCAAGCTTCAGGGATAATGAAATGTGTCCAGGTCCAAATGCTGTAGGGAGGTAACTCAAGTATATAAAGAAAATGAATTGAAATACTTTATGTATATGTATCTATATATATACATGGAATATTTTATGTATATATACATATATAAACTATTATGTATTCTATTACATTTATCTATTGGGATTAGTTTTTTCTAGCAAGAGAAACACACTTTGTCCAAATCAAGCAAATTAATTTTTATTAGAAGTGAATTTGGATTTCACAAAATCCAAATAATGAAAAACAAAAACCGAAAATTATGGAAATAAGTATACAGTCCATAAAATAATAAAATTTTCTTAGGAAAATAATTATGGTTAGTGTTTGAGTAGAAACCCAATTGAACATTTCAAAGGGCAACAGAAAACAGAAAAGGATGTCCCCTCTTACCATTATTATTCAGCACCGTGCTGGAGTCTTAGCTAAAGCCACCAGACAACACAAAGAAATCCTGGGAATACAAATAGACAAAGAAGTGCAGTTCTCACTATTTGCAGAAGACATGATCCTATACATATAGAAAACGTAAATATCTTCACCAAAAAAAACCTACCCAAAAGAACCGGGGGAGGGGGGTCATGAAGGTAGCAGGATACAAAATTAACAACCAGAAATCAACTGTATTTCTGTACACCAGTGAACCAGTGTTATGAAAAAGACAGAATGAAGCTAACCTATCACAAAAGGACAAATATTGTATGCGTACGCTACTATAAGGAGAAACACCAAATCGACAAATCGAAAAATCTTGAAGGACCATTTCCCAAACAAAGAGATAGAAAGTCTGCCTACTAACCATTGTGTGTCCTCTAATATTGACTGAGGCAACGCCTTCAGGAAGGGAGAAAGAGAGACCATTCACTTGAAGCTATATAACATTGCGACAAGGCTGGGACATACCAGCAGGCCTTGCATATGAATAAGAAGCAAACCTTACTGGAAAGTCAAGTTCAGACCAGGGGAGGAGAGCATCTATGTTTCAAAGAAGGCAGTAATATTTCTGTTGGTGAATATGGTGGGTAAATAGGGGGAACAACCTCATATTGGGAAGGGATGCGAAACAAAAATTGTAGGGAACTTAAGGGGGAAATAAACTCAGTTCTATGTTCCTAGCGAGACACTCTGGATATGTTTTACCCAACCCCTTATGAACAATGCCAACTTGTCCAATATCACAAGGTTGGTGATTCAGAAACTTGTCTTTTTTCAGATCCACTAAAATATAAAACCTGCCCGTTTTCATTTCATTTACCTGAGTGACCCTGGGTCATCCAAGAATTGTTATATTATACCCAGTACCTTTTATTTAATAAGTCATAGAAGAATGTAATTCACCTTAGAGCAAAAACAGTTTTGAAAAAGTAATTGTGGCACTTAACCGGGTAAATTTCAATTATCTGAATTATTTATTCATTTGGGTGGAAAGGTTCTTCGCCTGGCAATGCCACATACATGAGGCGTCCCTACTTTATTGTCTGCGTTGCTTCTACTTATGCTTTTTGTGGGTAGTGTTGATTTCCAACCTGAAGTCCATTATTTTATCAATGATCATTTACTAATAAAGTTTTAGGACTTCAAGCATTTAAAAACTCTCGGTCACTTTGCTTCACGCTACTGTGTTGCCGTGTTTTCATTTCAGAGTAGCTTCATCGGAATGAGCGTAGCACAGTATGCGTGTGGTATGTCATGCTGGCACAGGCAAGGAAGCAGTTTTGCTTCTGACTGATCTTCAAAGATACTTGGTTCTGCTTTGTACAGCCCCTTCTGGCTACCTTGTGTCTTCCTAATAGCATCCATCCCAGCCAGACTTTCAAGCGACTTAAAGCCTTCTGGGCAGTATGTGCATTAACCCTCATTTTAGACGACATATCCTTTTCTAAAACTAATATTGAAGATGATTTGCTATATTGGATAAAAGCATTATTTTTCTCCAAAGTCATCTTTATTTTCTTAGATTTAAAATAGTTAATTTTTATCACACGATTGAAACATTATATCATGAATTTTCTTTAAGACTTTATTATTTTCTTTACACTTTAGCATTAGAACAGTGGTATACTTCTTTTTCCCTAACCAATACCAAGCTGATGAAAAATTGATAAGAAACTCCTGAAGTTAAACGAAACTTTGGAAACCTCCAGACATTGTAAGGCACATCTTTAAACGAAATGGTAGTTTTATTTAGCCTTTCATCCTCAAAGTTTTTTTTGGAAATATGTCTTTGCCAGATATTAGCATCTTCAGCATTTTAGATATTATCATCTAAAATGCTTTTCAAGTTAAAAATGATCATCACAATCGTGTAGCAGTCATTTTGAGAAAAATGTAACTTTCAAGGATACAATTGTGATCTTACTGGAAGCATCTGGGATATCCTAATTTAAGGAATTATGCACTCATGTTGTTCATTTTTCAGAAGATTGCCCATAATCTTGAGGATTGTCTGCATGCAAAAAGTGTCTGTGTCTAATTTGGGCAATGAAAAGCATCAGGAAATAATGAAATATTAGTGAACCTTCACAACGTATATAACCCAAACAAAACCAACAGACACCACGGGACAGAGTGGCCTGGCTCAGTGGGGCTCCAGGACTATAAATCTTTACTACTGGGGCTTCAACAAAAAGGCAAACACTCTAACTACTGTGTCACCAGAACTCTTACTTTGCCCACAATCAATTTGAGGCTGGTCATTCATTTGTTCTTTATATTATTATATTACCTAAAGTCATCAGTTTCTTCCCTTGTAAAATATAATTATGTCTATTTTAAAGTAACACTATTAAAATTTAACAAGCTTTTAAAAAAGTATTTTTCAGCATAAATAGTCAAATTAAATGCAGGGCCAGTGGAAGCTGTGATTCTTACAGAATGCTTATTTAATAATATCTGCATTTAAATTAAAGGGGGGAATAAAAAGAAAATAAATTGGAGAAAAATAAAGTGACTGGAAGGATTTTCTAAGTGATCTCTAAATAAATTTTTCATTCAAAAATATATTTTATGACATTATTTTGGACCGATTAGATAACTCATTTCCTGGGAAGAAGAAAGGCAAAGCTAATTAAACCAAATTGAAGAGCAAAATGTCTATGCACACAAATGACAAAGTCAGTAAATACATTTAAAAAAGCACTTGGATATGTACCGTTCTGAATGATGGTGACATCTGATCCCAATGTGTAGTATATAATTAACAGGGATGTGGATGTTTTGATTTTACTATATACAGTGTATGCTGACCATAAAGTATCTAGCACATACTGTCGTGGTAGCCAATGTCCAGACATCAGTGAGAACCTATTCGGTTGGAGCATTGTGTCATTTGGGGTATTATGGCAGAGTATGAGGCCAAACTGAATTCCTCTCTCTTCTGAGCAGGTCGTGCAACAGACAGTGCCTAGAGTAGAGCGTGTTTGCTTGCACAGTTAAGAGTCGTAGTAGCACACTATGAAGCCAATGCCAAAGACATATCACACTTCTGGACCACTATGTTCAATGAGGGAATAAAAGCATCCAGACAAAATTTTCAGTGGGTTATTCTCATCTTTAAGTATTGTTAATAGGATATAACCCGATTGATTTGTGACTTAAGGTTGATATTGAGGTGTTTTGTTTTATAATCTTCAATTCCTTTGAGAATAGTGGTATCACACTAGCACAGACAATTCTCTATCTACAAGTTTAGATTTAAGAATTTTCACAAATATGGACAGTATTCCAGTGTTCCTTGCTGATTTGCCAACAGTGAAAGAAGCACCAACAGAACAATTGATGACTGAACTACAGTGATCCAACACTTGTCCTTCAGTGTGTGATACGGCTACTGTGGTGGCGTGAGTTGCTGTGATGCTGGAAGCTATGTCACTGGGATTTCGAACACCGACAGGGTCAATCAGAGTGAATACGCTTCAACGGGGCTTTCGGACCAAAAACAGACAACAAAGAAGGGCTCGGCTCTCCATTTTAGAGGAAGAAGCCATCAAAAGCCCTACGCATCCTTTGTCAAATACTGAGCGCCTAAACAAAGGACGTAGAACCTTGTTGGATATGCGGCCAGAGGATGGGAAACAATATATGATTTCTTGGAGAAGAGTCATCCATGACGAAGTGAATCGGGCAAGGGGGGCCTTCAGGGTCTTCATTTGCTGATTGGGTATGACTCAAGGTAAGGAGAAACAATTTCAAAAAGCTTCTAGTGATTGGAACTAGGAATGTGTGGAAATATGGGAAAATGAAAGTGGTAAAAATGAAATGGAATGCATAAAGCACTCCATCCTTGTCATGCATGAATTGAAATGGACAGATATTGGCCATTGGGAGTAAGAAAATCACATGATGTACTATGCCAGCTACCCCACAGTCAAGAAGCAAAGCATGGCACTGACTGTCGGAAAGGACATCTGTGATTGGAATATCCTCTACCTACCTTCCAGGAAATCCAGTCAATACATCTAGTATTCACCTTTATGCAACAGCCACAAAAGCTAGGGATGAAGAGATTGAAGGACTCTACCAACGACTTCAGTCAGAAGTTGATCAAACACACAATCCAGATGCACTGATAGTTATTGATGATTGGACTGTAAAGTTCTGAAACAAAGAGGAAGGAAGAGCAGTTGGAAACTATGGACTTGGTGCTGGAAATGACGCTGGAGATCCTATGACAAGAATTTGCGTAACCAATGCTAGTTCATAGCAAATACTTTTTCAACAACACAAAATGCAACTATACACCTGGAATTCCCCTGATGGATTACCCAGAAATCAAACTGACAACCTCTGTGGGAAGACACGCTGGAAAAGCTGAAAAGAAGCAACTTGACGCCAGACCAGGGCTGACAGCGGAACAGACCAGCATTTGAGAGATAAGTGTAAAGTTGAAGAAAATTAAAATAAATCCACAAGATTCAAAATATGACCTTTTAAGTCTATCGCACCTGAATTTAAAGAATATCTCAAAACAGATTTGACATAGTGTACACTAATGACAGAAGACTTGATGAGCCATGGGAGGACATCAAGAGCATCATTCATGATAAAAAGGATTTCCTTCATTATGATGTAAGGAAAGAAAGATCAAAGCAAATGTCAGAAAGGATTCTGCAATTTATTCTTAATCATAGAGTAGCTAAATCACATGGAAGAAAGGAGGAAGTCGCGGAGCTGAATAGATTATTTCAAAGGGAAACTTGAGAAGACAAAGCCTAATATCACAACAAAATGTGCAAGATACCCAAAAGGGAAGAACACACTGGGAATAACTGAAATTGAAAGAACTCAAGAAAAATTTCAAGCTATGAGTGACTATAGGCAAAATATTGAATGGTGCAGTGTGCATCAAGAAACTGTGGAAAGAATACACAAAATCACCGTACCAGAAAGAACTAGTCGACACTCCACCATTACAAGAGGTAGCATATGAGCAAGAACCAATGGTGCTGCAGGAAGATGTTCAAACTGCCCTGATTGCATTAGGCCCAAACAAGGCTCCAGGTATTCACTCACTGAAAGGTTTCAGGAAGCTGATGAAGCACTGGAAGCACTCACTCTCTATGTCAGGAAATTTGGAAGACAGCTACTTATCCAACTACAGAAAAGTGACCCAATAGAATGTTCAAACTGTAGAACCATGTCATTGGTAATGCACACAAGTAATAGTTAGGTTAAGATTATCCAACATAGGTTGCAGGAGTTCATTGACAGGGACCTGCCAGAAGTACAGGCCAAATTCATATGAGGAAGTGAAACAAGAGATATCATTACTGATGTCAGATGGCTCTTGACTCAAAGCAGAGAATACTAGAAATATGTTTACTTGTATTTCATTGATTATGCAGACATTCGACTATGTGTACAATAATAACTGAATAACCTTGACAAGAAAGGTCATCAGAGAGCACTTCACAGTGCTCATTAAGAATTTGTACACGATCAAGAGGCAATCGTGGTAACATAACAAGGGAATATGACATGGTTTATGATCAAGAAAGGTGTGCATCAGAGGTCGTAGCCTCTCACCATACTTGTTCAAACTATATGCTGAGCAAATCATCAGATAAACGGTCTAATATGAAGAAGAGGGCACCATCATGATTGGAGGAAGCCTTATTAACAACCTGGGATATGCAGATAACCAACGTGCTTGCTGAAAGTGAGGAGGTATTGAAGCGCATGCTGATGAAGAGAAAAGACCATAGCCTTTCGTATGGATTTAAACTCAATGTCAGGAAGACCCAAATTCTCCTTAACTGGACCAATAGTTAGCATCATAATCAATGGAGAAAAGTTTGATATTGTTAAAATTTTGTCTTATTTCAAACCACAATCAATGCTCAAGGAAGTATCGGTCTAGAGATCAAAGGCATATTGCAATAGTTAAATGTGCTACACAAACCCTCCTCAGAGTTTTGAAAAGCAAAGATATGACTTTGAGGGTTAAGGTGCACCCGACTTAAAAGCCATGATATTCTCCTTTGCTTCATGTACTTGTGAAGTTGACATAGAATAAGGAAGACTGTAGAAGAAGTGATGCATTTACGCATGGGAGCTGGAGAAGAACGAATATTGAAAGTACCGTGGACTGCTAAAAGGACAAACATGTGTTTTGGAAGATGGAAGGCCGGAGTGCTCCTTGGCTAAAAGGACAGGGAGACGTCATCCTACCTACTTTGGATATGTTGGCAGGAGAGATCGGTACCTGGAGGAGGATGTGATGTTTGGTAAAGTGGAAGGAAAGCATAAAAAAAGAAAGAAAGAATGAAATGAAGTGAAAGCCTCCAAGAAGGTTGATCAACACAGAGGCTGCAGCAGGGCTCAGGCACAGGAACGATGGTGAGGATGGAGCAGGGCAGCGCAGGGTTTCATTCCATTTTGCACAAGTTCACTATAGGTTGGAGTAGACTCTGTGGCACATAACATCAACAACATTATACTGCCTCCTCATGTCCTGCTGCAAGTGTACCTGTGAGTATTAAATATAACATTTCTGTTAAGTGGTATGCTAATAAAAAGATTGAAAGTATCTGGTGATGTAAGGCATAGTTTACAATGAAAAACAGAGGCAGTAACATAAAAGAGCTTTGTCTTCCACTGGTCATGGAGAAATTTTCTATTGGGTCTAGCTATTCCAATTTTACTCTCGAGGATAGGTTTTTCCTTTATGACACAAACATTCAATATATAGAGGTTACCAATCCCTTGTATTGGGCTTATGATGTTCATTTAATATGAGGTGGTATATTATTTACATGTGATGGGTGTGTTAGTCTGGGTAAACGAGGGAAACAAATCCACAGAAACTCATATGTATATAAAAAAGAGTTTTATATAAAGGCTACATGTGCATTTAGAAAGCATCCCAACCCAGTGCTATCCAAGCCCATAAGTCTAACATTAGCCCAAATGTCTGACACTGATCTACAAAGTCATCCTCCATCTCACAAAACACATGCAATGATGCCAACTGCAGGAGGAAAGCCGAATCAGTGAATGTGTAAGCATCATGGCTCTGTCAGAGGTCTCCACATGGCTGCTCCAGCACCCAGGGCTGCATAAGGGTAGGTCCATGGCTTCTCCTCAGGGATGTCTTTCAGGACATTAGCCTTGCAAGCTAAAGCACGGAACTGGCTAAGGCAGCTGCACCCTGGTGTGACCATCACAAAGCAAGAGACCAGAGAACTAGAAAGGGGAGGCTCAGCAAGCCATTTATCTCTCCACCCTTCAATTAAGCCCACATGGGTTTGTCAGCCAGATTGTCCCAATAAACCTTAACTATCTCAGTGGGCATTGAAACTACCTGTTACACAGGCTTTGGAGCACTTAAAGACCTCACTTAGCTGCTTTCTGCATTTGTGAAGATAGTATTTCATGTTTTTTTCTAGACTTTGCCCTGAGGCAGAATTTAAAAGTGAGAGTGTCTCCATATAACTCTGTTACGTTTAAGTAAACAGCCTTCTTTCAAACCTGCATTCCGAGAAGTCATCAAATCTTGCTTCTTTTGTCCCCAAGCAAACTCTGGTCTAGATTCAGGAACTCAAAAATGATATTTTTAGGTATTAATTTCAATCTTCTTGTTGGCCCTCAGCAAGTAGTTTCTCTTTTGAACAGAAAACGTCCAAGAGATTGAATCATTCTTTTCTGCTTCTACTTTAGGCTGTCCTGTCTATCATGACACGGAGAAAGTCTCCACGCCGCAGAGTAAAACACTGCCCATCCGGCACCAACTTCACAACTATTGCTATGTGTTAGTGCATTTTTTGGCAGCCACACGGTCAAATCATATCATTAAAGTTCTTTTTCTTTTACTCAGTCTTTTAGCACATAGGATGCCCTTTTCCAGAGGCTGGTGTCTCTTGATAATATGTCCAAGGTATGTGAGATCAACCCTCACCATCCTTGTGTCCAACAATCATTCTGGCTCTACAAGTATCAAGACAGATTTTTTTTTCTGATAGTCTTTGCTGGTCTCACTATTCTTCATCACCCCAGGCATGATTTAAATGCTTGAATTCTTCATCTGTCGTCCTTATATACTGTCTAACTTTCATATGCATGTGAGATGATTGAGAAGATCATGGCTCTTCAAAATTTCATGCCTCTTGCAGTCAAACTTAAGACATTGTACTACCACTCCCTTCGATGTTTGAGTGAAAAAGTCTCTCTCTCTCTCTCTCTCTCTCTCTCTCTCTCTCTCTCTATATATATATATATATATATATATATATATATATATATATATATATATATATGTGTGTGTGTGTGTGTGTGTGTGTGTGTGTGTGTGTGTGTGTGTGTGTATTGCAAAGGGAAAAACAAAACACAATGTGGTAAGAAAGTAAGTAATACCCAGTGCAGGGGGAAGAATCTTAAAAGACAGAAAGCAAAGGAATCTGTTGAGTAGAGTCTGACTCCCTATGAGAAAAAAAATTCCACTCATAATACGAATGACCTACTCCTCGTTGAGCTTCTTTACTTGTGTGGCTGGAAAAACAATGTCTTGATCTTCCGAGTTCACTGTCTCTCACAACCCTCTTATTCTGATTTCTAACTAGAATGTGATGTTCAGTACTATAGAGTCCATTCTGACCCATAGCAGTTCCACATGGCAGGCTCGAACCACCCCGTAAGGCTTTTTGTCCATAATCGCTAGGGGAGCAAATCTCCTGGTCCTGAATGCACAGCTCCAGAAAACAAGTAAAAGTCTTGCAAGGAAAGGTGCCAAGAACTAAAGTTAGAATTTCAAGCGTGCAAACATATTCGACATTTCTAAAGCTGAACGAACTGAAGAAAAATTCCAGCTTCAATACTGAATAATTCTGTGGACAAGACCCTGAATTATGCATGGAGCATTGAGAGAAGACAAACGTGATACATGTAGACTTCATAACCAAAAGAATTGGTTAGCATTCAATTATTTCATTATGGGACATATGGTCAAGAACAATACTATTGAAATAAGTACAGGTTGCATGACAGGTATTGGTGAAAAATAAGGTTCCAGGAATCAACATAATAATGCTTCTGATGTTTCATAACTCAGATGATTCAAGACGGGATGCAGTGCTGTAAGCGCTCATTTGTCTGTGCAAAGACACTTGTCAGACAGGCACCTGCCGGAACAGCCCTTTGAAAGAAAGGTGGCCCACTTTTCTGGGTAAAGAGAGACGTTGGACAAGGCAAGATATGACAAAATAATAATTTATAAATTATCAAGGGCTCCTGAGGGAGGGGAAGGGAGGGGAAAATGAGGACCTGATGCCAGGGGCTTAAGTGGAGAACAAATGTTTTGAGAATGATGAGGACAATGAATGTACAAATGTGCTTTACACAATTGATATATGTATGGATTATGATAAGCGTTGTATGAGCCCCTAATACAATGATTAAAAAAAGAAATGTGGGTGAAGGAAGTCATTGTTGAGTGTAAGATATGAAAACAATAATAATTTATGATTTATCAAGGAGTAACAAGGGTAGGGATAGAGGGAGGAAGGGAAGGAAAAAAGAGTAACTGATACCAAGGGCTCAAATAGAATGTAAATATTTAGAAAATGAGGATTGCAACATATGTACAAATATGCTTGATACAATTGATGCATGAATTGTTATAAGAGCTGTAAGAGCCCCCGATAAAATGATGTTTTAAGTTAAAAGAAAGAAAGAAAGGTGACGAAGCCAGGAGGAAATTAATAAACAATATCATTTATATCACATGTAAAATAAAATTTTGCTCAAGATGGTTCAAAAACAGGTGCAATAGAACATCAATAGGCATCAGAGAGAAAATGTAAGCTGTATTTCAGAGGACATAAAGTGATAGAGAACATGATTGACATTAGCTAGAACTTGGCTGAACGCATAGTCATAGAATGTTAACCAGTGTCTTATTGAGGAAACAAAACCATGTGATGTTGTGGATCACATGGAGAAGAAAGGGAATACTAGACTACTTAAGGGTGCTCATACTGAATCTTTAAGTAAGTATACAATCATATAATAGTACATAGGGATTCTATGCGGTCTATAATTAGAAAAGGTGTGGCTCAGGGTTGTAGCCTTTGATTGTGCTTATTCAATCTGTACGCTGAGTGAATAATCCTCGACTATGACATCAGGCTTGCAGGAAGACTCAATACCACTGAGTCATTAACTGCGAATGTGGATGGCGCAATCTAGCTGGATGGAAGCACAGAGAATTTGAAACCCTGAGAAAGGACCAAGACTACCGTTTTCAATATGGCTTATTATACCTCAGAATAAGAAAACAAAATCCTCATGACTGGACAAAATCAGTAACAACACGATAAATGAAAAATTTGAAGTGTCAAGGATTTAATTTGTCTTGAATCCCCAAGGAACGCCAGTGGAATCAGCAGTCAAAGAATCAAACGATACGTTGTGTCGTAATACATTAGAAGAACAAACAAATCCATCATGTCAGAAGTGCAGAGTATCCATTCGCAGAAAGGATGGCAAGGGTGGTCTTATCAAGTGAGACTAGTGCTGGAGAAGGGCATCGAAGAACATGGCCAAGAAAAGAGAAATGGACTGGCACAATGGCTGCCACTATGAGCTCAAACATGGCGATCACTGTGAGCGTATGCAGGGACTGGGGTTGTTTGGGTCTCTTGTGCTTCAGGTCCTTCGGATTTGTGTGGCACAGGACAACTGACCTCAGGATAGGAAAAACAATGCCTTGACCTTCCTGTTCCATTGTCTCTCACAACCTTGTTTTCCTTATTTTTCTTGTATTGTTTCCGTAAATCAATTTTCAAACATAGCATCCCCATATGTCAGAACAGAACTGTCTCCTTGGAGTTTCTTGGACTATTGTAGAGATAAATTCAAAGACTTTCTCCTGCCAAGCTGCCAGGTGGGTTGGAACCAACAGACTCTCAGCAGTCTCGAGTTTAACTGTCCCTGATCACCATTATCCAAACTCTCTTGGCATTACTCTAAACTATCGGCTTATTTATCTCCTATCCTGACCAAAATCCATCTTGGTTAAAGCAAATCTCTGTTACTTTCATTGCCTGCACCCACACAAGTGAACTGTTTGGGTAAAACTCATAACTATGCTAATTAGTCTTATCTTAAATAATTAAGTTTAAAACTAATTAAATTTGTTCTTGCCAATGATCCTGTCCTCTTCCCTTAATCTTTTTACCTTCCCACTCTTTCTTTCTAGATCAGTGCTTTCCAAACTTCAGTTTCCCTAGGAATCACCAGGAAATCTTGTTAAAATACAGATTTTGAATCCATAGGTTCCAAGTAGGACCTGAAATTCTGCATTTTTAGCAAGCTCCAAATGATATGCTCTTGGGTTGGAATTTGCACCTTGAATGGCATTCTATGGCAATTTCTTTCTTTCACACCATACACAATGCTTCCATCCTAGACCTTGAACTTGTTCATTCCACTTTACCATTTGCTAAAGGCTTACATTTCCACCACACATATATTGAACCAGAAGCTATATTTTATCACAATCCCTCAGTAATACTTATGTATATGTTAATTTTTATAATGATTTCAGTGAAAGTTTATAGATTAAATTGTTTTTCCATTCAAACACATTTTTCAATTCACACACATTTTGCTTTGGGACGTTATTTGGGGTCTCTATCATGTAATAGTACTCTTCCCATTTCCTTCCCATGTTTATCATTTCCACTCATTTTTCTTCCCTATCTGTTCTTGCCTTCTTGCCGTTGTCCTTGAGCAAATAATGCCTTTTGTTCTAAGGCATTTACTCCTCTGTGCTCACACTATACGCTATCTGTTTGGGGAAAGTCTAGTCATGCATGTAGCGTCAGTTCCAGACAGAAACAATGTCCAAGGGCCATAGTCACAAGGACCCCATCAGTCTCCATCAGGTAAGTAAGCTTGCTTTTTCATTCTTTGTGATTTTGATTTGTGCCCCACAACAAACTAAAGATTGAGAGATGGTTTTTTTCACATTCAGTTTCTGCCCTTTACTAATCTCCACAAGCTACGACAAACACATTTTCCAACAGTGGTTGTATTTAGCTGGTTCACACTGGTTCAGAGGAAATGATACCTGATTTTGTGTTGCGTTTGGAGAGCCATTTGTTAAAATGGTACTGGTTCTCTTTAAGCTGGGCATCTCTCCATGTGGGAATCACACATTTACGTTCCTTACTCATTCATAGCAGGCATCCTAACAGTAGATTCTAAGGGCCCACAGGAATATTCCTTAAGATGTGAACATTTATAATTATGCTTCTAATATTTATTTTCTCATTTCATAAACCCCATTATATTTTGATGAATTACTATAGTTTTATTCCCTTGTGTTTTTTACTTCTGTAAAAACACACACATATATAGAGAGAGGGAACCAGGCCAAAAAACTAGAGGGTGACACCCTGCCATTCAGTTCAGCTTTGTGTTATGCTTCCCAGATTCCACGAGATATATTGAGTAAATTATGCAATTCCTGAAAGTGTTTAAAGAGCTAAAAATATTTTCAGAACAATTGCTGTAAGTTCATAAGTGAAAAGGGGTCTTTGAAAGCTGAACATTGGTTCAGAAAAGACAAGTCTGTTCTAATGTATCAAAAACAATGACTATTGCTTAATTGGCTGACCTCTAAGGGAATGGGATCCGACTCCCACTGTGAACAGATGGTCAGGAATAAATCACACAGCCGATGATACTCACATAACAGCAGTGGATATTGCAGGTGAGGACACCAATCAAGAAGCAATACAGTAATATTAACAGTTCTATTGGTTTGGGCCAGGAATTATTTACTATTTTTCCTTAATATTTTAAAACTTATCATTAAGTTTTGTGTACCTCTGTCTTGTTCTTATTTAAATGTTAACTGTATGAAATCATAAATTACCTTTACATTTATATTTTTATACTTAAAAGTCACGTGGGTAGTGATTCCGTTGTTAAATTATTTCAGTCCCACCACTGAACATACCTACTTTAATATAATTCTAAAATAATATTTTAAAATATTATAAAAGTATTTTTAAAAAAGGATGCAGTGGATCCTGTCCCCAGAGCATGAATGGTATGAAAAACCCAGTTGTAGACCTTCTGTGAGACTCCCACTTTACAGGTGAACCAGCTGTGAATTTGAATTAAGGGGGCATGTATGTCACAAAGAAGAAAATTACATTTTTGTTGGTGAGTAAACTGGAAGAAGCAACCGCCCATGAGGGAAAAAAAAACAAAACAAAGTACTTACAATACTAATGTAGAACCCAAGGGGAAAATATGGCCAGTTCTGTGCTCTTAGTTGAGCACGTTTGACCTCATTTCTCATCAGTCTTTGATGATACAGGCTGTGAATCGGTTAGGGTGCACTGTAGCACCGATGAAACGCACAACTTTCCTCTAATTCTTTGGTGCTTCCTTCCCCCCACAACCATGACCTTAATTCCACCTTACAAATCAGATTAGACCAGAGCACATACACTGCTACAGATAAGAAGAGCCTGTAACACAGGGAATCCAGGGTAGATAAACCCCTCAGGCAAACAAGGGGAGTAGAGATACCAGGAGGATTAGGGGAGCGTTGGGGGAGAAAGTGGGAATTGATCACAAGGATCAATCTAGAACCCCTCTCAGGGGGATAAATAATGGAGAAGTGAGTGAGAGACAATAGAGGAAGATGCAAGATATGGAAATAATAATCTATAATTTATCAAAGGTGCATGAGGGAGGGAAGGAGTGTGGGGAGGGAGGGGGAAGAAACGGGGAGCTGATATCAAGTGCAAAGAGAATGGGCTCAAGTGGGAAGAGAATGCTTTGAAAATGATGATGGCAGCAGATTTGACACACTGGATGTGATAAGAGATGTAAGAGGCCCCAGTAAAAGTACTTTAAACAAAATATTCTATTGGGACTGTAAATGGTTCTTTCATGGTCCACAGCATCCTCCATAGGCCACATCAGAAGGGTTCCATGTGGAAACCCCACTGAGTGTATCGGGCTTTACCTCACACTCACCTGCAGCAGATGGGAGGACGCAACCCACTTCCTTGCACTTAAGGCTGAAATGTCCTAGTAAGGATGAGAAGAAGTAAGTTAATGCTATCCTAACAACAACAACAAAAGTACAAAACATTACCTCCCTGCACCAGGGTCACTGCTGACTCAGAGTGCCCTCACTATGGGTGGCTGAATCTGTAACTGTTTCCAGGAGAAGAAAGCCCAGTCTTTCTTCCAAGGAGCTGCTGGTGGTAATTTAGAACGGCAGACCATGTGGATCACAGCCCAATGTATAACCGCGACTCCACCAGGGACTTCCCTTGGACTTTGGTTTGGAACACTTGCTTTGAGGAGGTCCAATGAATGGTGACCCAACACAGACCGACATCGACTCTTTCAGACCCCTCCTGGCTTCCTCATGACATGCATTAATCCAGTAAGCACAGCTTCACCTTCATGAATGGCTCCTTGAAGCCCCCCCTCACAGTAGCCATCACTGCTTATCCATATAATCTCCAGTCACTAAAGAGTTGAATCTATGCAAGCCAAGAATTCATGCAATGTGGTCTGAAACTGGCCTATACCTGTATGACTCCATTTTCTCAGCAGTACTTCAAATACTATAACATTGATTAATATAACGACACTACCAACGAAATTACCTTCTGTCCCAGAGACATGATTTATAAGGATCTCTATCATAAAATGACAATAGTGTCTCTAAAGTGACCAGAGAGGGCCATAGACCATAGTTATAGGAATGCATTGGGGGCCTCAATCTGAGATTAATTCTTACGACATGGTTCTGCTTTATGTCACCCTCGTGAAGAAATCACTGGTATTTAAAGTGTGCCAAAGAAACCAGAGAGTGTCCAGCTCTCAGAAAGAATAACATATTAATTTTTAAAGGTTTATCTTAAAACAAGAAGCCATTTAAGCGGGGTATCAATGAAGTCCACATGGAAGAACCACACCAGCCTGTGTGATCCAAGAATTGTAAATAACAAAATCCAAATCCGTACGACCTTTACTTGTGAACTTAGGAGTTTACAGAGGCTACGGTTGAAAGTGAAAGCCCACCGTCCCTTTACAGGGTTCATCCACGGATGCTGCCTCTGTGGAATCCTCAGATAATGACAGATGTAGCGAGGGTAACATACCCTGTCATCTGGTCTCTCTTTTGACCCATTTTAAAATTGTTTCAGTATTTTCTGCTTTCTTTTTTACTGTTTTCTCTGTTTTTGTGTAGTCTTTGTTGTTCTTTGTTCCTTTGTTTATGTTTTGTATAATTTTCGAAAAATGACATCCCCGGTACATAAATCTAGAGAGACAGTAACTGATCAATGATTGGCTAGAGGCGTGGAAGGGCAGTCTGGGGCAACTAGGGAGCTCACAAGTGTGAGTGTGAGAAAAAGAGGTGTGAAATCCATGGTGCTGGGGATTGCAAACTCTCCTTGATGGGATTGAACAACTAAATCCTATTACACACACGGGATGGCTCAATAAAAATGTGACAAAGAACTACCAAGTTAAACAACGACTAAATATGGATTACAGCACTGTTGAGTCAAAAATAAATAAATGCTGAAATAAAACAAAAGTCAGTGTGCTGTTGCTTCCGTTGCTTTTGTGCTTGAGTTACATTGCAACAGGCTCCTTTGATGAAGTGTGTGCCTGTCCACAAAGCTACAAAGGACGTACTTTTGCCATTGAAGGAGAAAGACAAAGCCTTGGGAAAATACAGGTTTTGTACTCAGGCCAAGAGTCCCTATTCTCAGCCCGTGTCTCAATAAAACTGGCAGTAATTCTGACATCATCATACATGATAGAAATGTGTAATGGACCAAAGAAGGAATTCATCTACTTTACAAAAATAACCGCCTCCCTCCCCCTCCAAAACAAACAAACAAAAACACTCTATCCAGTGTGTGTGGCAGCAGTTAGCTCCATTGGCGACAGAGTTTTAATACCTGATAAACCAAGCATCTAGCCAGGCCGAATCTACTATTTTGTTCATGTAGTTCTCTCAATGGGAGCCAAGGGGCAAAAGGTGGATCACTCTCTTACCAACAACGTGATTCCTCTTGGTGCCTAACAACCTGTTCCATTTCCCTAAGGTGAGGAAAATCAAATTCATCTGTATTCCTGCCCACAGGACCTTCGGGAGCACCCATGTGGCTAGCTGGCATCAGATTGATGCCAAGAGAAAACAAAAAACAGAAGTGATGTTTCTGAAGAAAAAAGACAACTCATCTACCTGTTTCTCTTTTCCATTTCAGTTAGTCTAATAGGCCTTCACTTCACCTTTTATTCTTATTCATACAGATATGTTTCCATTTATCTAAGGGAGATTTCAGGGGGATAAAAATTCATCTTTTGAAGGAAACAAACTTGCATTGTCAAGTTGGTAGTTACGAAGGAGCCACAATTTAACCCCTCTGCTAGCTAGTCCATAGAATCTACGATGGCATACAGGGAGGAAATGCTTTATTCAGCTATGTCTTTGAAAAGCAATAATCACTGCTAGCTTAGTTGATATTTCGTCATTAGAGAATTTTCTAAAATTAACTATTTTTATGCTTCATTATTTAAATAAAATCATGTTCAAACTTTAAAATGTTTAAAATGTCTGTAAAATGTTTATTTTGTAAACTAAATGTGAATCCTGAATGTACATTCCCCAAAGAAAAGACAATAGCATTCTCAGATGTGAAACCATCTAAATTTTGTGACACTTTCATGGAGAAAATTTTAAAGTGCATCATAAAAGCAAATGTAGCTGAATACATGGTATCATTCTGGCAGCCAAAAGAGCTGTATATATGTACTATTGAAATAATAAAATTTGATTTTAACCTCTAATTTATTTTTAAATATAGCTATCACATAAGAAACCAGCTGGGCTTATTATAAGTCCAGAACCTTCGAATTAAGCATTGTGAGCTATAAAAAGGATCTGATCACGAAAAGGCAAGGGTTTTTTTTTCCTTTAACCTTATTCAGTGATATTTAATTTCAAACATATACAGATTTCCAGCTGTTAACATCTTCTTACTGCAAAATGAAGATAAGAACTTTAATGCCGGCAGTTTTGTGTTTCTGACTGTTGCCTGTAAATTACACACTGGTTATGGTTGAGTATTTGTTAGTATTTCCCTTCCAAATGAAATGTATTTCTGATATGACAGACTGTCCACTTCTCTTTGAAACAGCGTGAGTCGTTATCTTGAGGAACTATTGAGTTTGTTTAAATACATTCTAGAATTTCCAGAAGCAACTGAGTAAAACTAGAATTAGGATCTCACAAAGGTTTTCCAGGTCTGCAGCATGTCATTTTATTCTGGTCAAATCTATGGCAGTGAATTTAAGCAAAGAAATAAGGGGCTATTATGTATTTTACGTTAATGATCAGATTCTTTGTGTGTTTTTTATGTTATGTAAATAAAAAGAAAATTCTATCATTAATTACTTTGAAACAACAGCTTAAAGTCAGAATTTATTAGGAAAAAAACAAAACAAAGGGACATAGATGGTCACCTAAATCAAAGATGTTATGAGTTATTTAGGCTGTAAACATTTTTAATAGTATAATTTTGTTATATATTCTATGGCACTTCCAAATGAATATTAATTACAATATCATATTTTACAGTGCTTTATCACTCTAATTTAAAATGTTTACATTTGACCAAGAGCTAACCATTTTCCACTTCTCTTAAGAGACAGTGAGAATGGAAAGGCAGTTTCCAAAGCAGAACAGATAGCACATCAGCAGGGGCATTGCTGACCTCGCCTTTAGGCCTGGGAGAGGTGGAAAAACGGATTACTGGGTATCATCTGTAAAATGATGTACAGATATTCAGAGGTGATACTATGACAGTACACATCTTGCTGTTTCCTTAAACACTTGGAAACCTTGGAAACATCACTAATTCACTATTATAAAGGAAATAGTAAAACAAATAAACAAACAAGTCAAGTGATCCATTTCCCCCCAATTACAGGGTGGACATAGATCTTATCTGCTCGTAACCATGCTGATCATTGTTTACGACGGGAAGCAAATGAATGGCACTTATGAGAAGAAAGGTCTTTAATTTTAGACTGTGGCTGGTATAACACTGTTTGTGGTAAACAAACCTGGTATCTCCTGCACTGAAGACCTCATCTACTACTCTGAAGAGCGCAGTGTATCTCCAGTACAAGGAAACATACACTGGGCTAGCCATGCAGGCGAAAGCCCAGGCTCAGCCTGTGACCCTCTCTTAGTTGTCCTTCAAATTATTAAAGCTTGAAAATTAGTAACACCTGATTCATGGCAGTTTGATTTGACAATCTCATATTTTCCCATTAGCTCACCCGTGATTCATTGATTCAGATTGGCCCCAAAACAAATCTGTGAGCAACTTGGAAGACAGAAGTGAAGCAACAGCCAAGCTTCTTGGAAGGCAGATGTAGATTGTGCGGGCCTTCACGGATCCCCTGACTAAACTTCTTGCGTGGGCAACTGCGGTGCTCTCCTTTGTGATATTTTCCCTTGAATTTCTCCAAATTCTAGGACATAGTCAAGTGAGACACTAATGTAGGAATATGAATCCCTGTTAGTTCTTTCCTGAACTAAGGGTTGTTAATTCATACCACATTTGACACCAGTAAAGCAGTTTCGAGGAAGGATGTCGGAACAGTGGGGAATCATCCCTGGAATCCTTAAATGTTGTTGTTGCTGTTCGGTACCATGAAGTCCCTTCTGACCCATAGCATCCCTATACACAACAGAACCAAACACGGCCTGGTCCTGTGTCATCTTCACAATGGTTCCTCCACTTCAGCCCGTTCTTGCAGCCACCTCCTGGAGGCCTTCTTTTGGCTTTCTTTCTACTTTACCAAGCTTGATGCCCTTTTCCAGGGACTGAGTTCTCCTGGCAATGTGTCCAAAGTATGTAAGACAAAGTCTTGCCATCCCTAGAGTGCCCCTAACAAGCACTCTGGTCTTCAGTCTCCCATGACAGATCTGTTTTTCATCTTGGTAATCCCTTGATACCTTCAATATTCTGTAGCAGCACCGCAATTCCCATGCATCAATTCTTCTTCAGGGTCTCCTATTTCATGTGCAACTTCCATATGCATACGAGGTGACTGAAAACACCAGGGTCTGCATCAGGGGCACCTCAAGTTCAGAATGACTTTCCTTGCTTTTCAACACTTTAGAGGTCTTCTGCAACAGATTACCTAATGCAGTACATCCTTTGATCTCTTCACGGCTACTTCCACGAGCATTAATTGTGAATCCAAACAAGATAAAATCCTTGTTGACTCAATATGTACTCCACGTATAATGATGTTACTATTGGTCCATTTGTGAGGATCTTGGTCTTCCTTCCATCGAGTTTTAATCCATACTGAAAGATGGACATTTTTGAGGTCCATCGGCAAGTGCTTCAAGTCCCCTTCACTGTCAGCAAGCAAGATTGTGTCACCTATGCATCAAAAGAGTTTAATCAGCCTTCCCCCAGCCCCGAGTCTGTATTCCTCTTCATTGAATCCAGCTTTTCTGATTTCTGCTCAACATACATATTGAATGACACGCACCCTGATCCACACCTTTCCTGATTTCAAACCACACAGTGTTCCCTGTTTTGTTTCTGAAACTACCTCTTGTATAATGTACAACGAGCACATTGATGTGACATGAAATAGCTATCTTTCTCAAGGTTATTCATAATTTGGTGTAATCCACATAGTCAAATTCCTTGGCATAGTTTCTACAAAACTAATAAACATCTTTCGGTTTTGAGCTAAGAGCCATCTGACATCAGCTATGTTCCAGGTGTCTTCTGAATCCTCCGTGAAGCCATAGCATCTCATGTAAATTGGCCTGAGTAATCATTGCTGGATAATCTTCAACATTTGATTTGCTTGTGATCTGAATGATAGTGTTTTATGTTTGAGCATTCTGAACACCACTTTTCACCAGAATGGGTACAGCTATTGATTTATTCCTGTCAGTTAGTCAAATAACCACATTGCAAATTCCCTGGCATAGATGAGTGAGTGCATCCTGTGCGCCATCAAATTGTTGCGACGTTTGGTTTCAATGCAGCTTGAACTTCTTCCTTCAGCACCACTGGCTTTTGCTTGCGTGCTTTGTTCTGATATGGGGGAATGCCGAATTGTTCTTTTTGGTACAGTGATTCTATGTCTTCTCTACATCTTCTTTTGAGGTTTTCTGCATCATTCAATATTTTATCCATAGAATCTTTCAGTATTTTAACTAGAGACTTGAATTTTTTTCTTCTTTTATGTAAGTTTAAGAGGTGCTGAATGTGTTCTTCCCTTTTGGATTTCTAACTCTAGATCTGTGCATGTTTCAGTGTCATGTTTTACTTTATCTTCTCAAGTAGCCCTTTGAACATTTCTGTTCAGCTCTTTGACTTCATAATATCTTCCATTTGCCTGAGCCATTCGATGATTAACTCCTCTATGATTAAGAGCATGTCTCAGAGTCTCTTCTGATGTCCACTTTGATCTCTGCTTTATTTCCTCTCTTTGTCATGATCCTTTGCTTTCTTTGTGAATGATGCTTTTGATGCCCTCCCACAAGTCATTCTGTCTTCTGTCATTTGTTTCCAATGCATCAACTATATGCTTGAGAATTTCTTGAAAATTAGGTGGGAGGTGTTCTGTGATGCTCCCCTACCTGACATGATCACTGAAGACAAAATGGGTATATAAATAAATGTGGTGAAGAAAGCTGATGGTGCCCAGCTGTCGAAAGATATAGCATCTGGGGTCTGAAAAGCTTGAAGATAAACAAGCAGCCATCTAGCTGAGAAGCAAGGACGCCCATGTGGAAGAAACACAAAAGCCTGTATGATCATGAGATGTCAATGGGATCAGATACCAAGGCATCTAAGACCCAGAACAAAATCATACCCAAGGTGAATGGGGGAGGAGGGGAAGCATGGAGTAGAGACCCATTTGTACACAATTGGACATCCCCTTACAGAGGGATCACAGGGAAATAATGAGCCAGTCAGGATGCAGTATAGCACTGATGAAACACACAACTTTCCTCTAGTTTTTTGGTGTTTCCTTCCCCCCGCTATCATGACCTCAATTCTGCCTTACAAGTCAGATTAGACCAGAGCATGCACACTGTTACAGAAAAGAGCCCACAACACAGGGAATCCAGGATAGATAAATCCCTCAGGGCCAACAAGGAGAGTAGAGATGGCTGGAGGATTAGGGGAGGGTGGGGGAGGAAAGGGGAATCGATCACAAGGTCCAACCTATAACCCCAAAGAACAATGGAAAAATGGGTAAAGTGTGAAAGAGGATGATGTAAGATTTGAAAATAATAATAACTTGTCAAGTGTTCAGGAGGGAGGGTGTTTAGGAGGGAGGGGAAAGAAATGAGGAGCTGATATCAAGGGCTCAAGTGGGAAATGAAAGCTTTGAAAATGATGATGGCAGCATATGTGCAAATGTGATTGACACACCAGATGAATGTATGGATTGTAATAAGAGAGATATAAGAACTCTCAATAAAAGTATTTGAAATATTAACATTAATTATGTCAGAAAAAACAGAAAGAAAATCAGGTGGGATATACCCAAGGTAGCATTTTGACACTCATGAACTTTTAAAACTTTTCCTTAGCTTTATACTGAACTTACATGTGATCAAAAAATTGTTCCACAGCCATCTCCTGGCCTAGTTTTATCAGCTGATATTGAATGTATCTATAATCTCTTTCATGATTGTAGTCCATTTGTTTTCTATGTATTCTATTTGGAGAAGCCCACATGTATAGTCATTTCTGTTGTTGGAAAAAGTACTTGCTATAAACAAGTCATTGGTTTGCAAAATTCTACCATGTGATCTCTACCTTCATTTCACCCAAACTTTATTTTCCAACTACAGGTCTTTCTTGTTTATTTCCAACTTTTTCATTCTCATTGCCAATAATTATAACTACAGCTTGAAGGACCTTTTGATCAATTTGAGACATAAGACTGGTAGAATTCCTCAATTTCTTCACTAGCTTAGATTCAATTTCTTTCAAGTGAGATAGATATACTCCTATCACAGACAGAATTGTTCTTCAAGATGGACTTTGAAATGACCTTTTTGACAATAATTACAACACCATGTGTCCTATTGTGTCATTCCTGTCATAGTAAAACATGTGAACTTCTGATACAAAATGGCCAATACAAGTCCATTTCATTTCACTAAAACCTACTTTATCAATCTTTATGTGTTCCAATTCATTTTTAACTGCATCTTATTACCCACATTTTTACTTCGTACATTCAGAATCCCAATTAGCAATAGACTCTTGCAGCTGTTTCGCCTTACCTTGAGTGGTGCCCCATTAGCCAATGAAGAGCCCCAAAGTTCTATTGCCATAGGCTTTGCCCCCTTCATCTCACCATGGCAGCTCCTCCTTAGTCACAAATTTAAGTGCCCTCTGACATCAAGGGCCCACCCTCTCGCACTGTGTCTGATAATTTTTTTATTTAGATTCAGCAGGCCTTCAGTGTCTGACCATGTGTCAATGTCTCTGTATAAGGTTTTCAGTGTATGCTTCCCTCAAGTGGGACAGCATAGTCTCTTATTAGTCTGGAAGCTCTGCTGAAACCTGCTCACTTTAGTGACCCTGCTGGCATTTGAAATGCCAGTGACGCAACTTATCACAGCAACACACTGGAGCCTTTATTCTACTTATAGTACGAAGCCCTGATACTCTACTTACTGTCCCTATAGGGTCTTCAGACCTGGGTTTCATATATCGAGAAACAAAATCATGTATCACAACTTCAAGAGGGTGACCCCAATGACATAACACATCTGTGATAAATCCCAATCTTTGCAAAATACAGAAAATATTGAAAACCAGATCAGGTCATTGTGCATCAGAGGGGGATCCACTGACAAGGTTTTAACCATTCGTCACGTTTATCCCTTTGATCTCTTGTCATCCCTCGAATGCAGTGTTTCCTAACCACCACTTTCCTGCCATCCCTCAGTTATGGCGGGAGGGAAATCACCAGCAACTTATTGTTTTATGTCGTTTCTACAGATGTATCTTGGGCTCCCTCCGTCGTCTCTATCCTTCTGTGAACCCAGTTCTCACAGTGTAGGCTCTGCTTCTATTCCCTTCCTGAGCCCTGGATTCCATCTTTTACAATCCTTTGGTGACTGAGGTTGGTATGCTTCTGCCATGTGGATTTATTTAACGTCTCAGTGAGATGGCTGCTTGTTTGGAGACAACCTTTTAAGACCTCAGATGCTATTTTATCTAATAGTCAGACACCATCTAATTTCATCTCCACAATTTGCTATAGCACCTGTATCTTCCGTGTTCCCTTCCCGTGTACGAGAATCAAGCAGGGACAAAGAACTAATTTTTGTTTACTTGGATCTAGGATTTGGTATGAGCCCCAAATCCAAACCTGGTTATAAAATTTTTGTTTGTTTGCCTAATCTGCCTTTGTCTCCCTTTCAAAACCTCCTTGTTAATCTATGTTAGACTTATTGACCATTCCCCGGTGACATAACGATCTTCCGCTCATATTGTTTTCCCTTACAGTGTCCTTTTCCACTGCTCAGTTAAGTACCTGTTGCACCCCCATAGTATTTTGGGGGTAACATCCAATTTGTATTGCTCAAGGCCTCAGATGTAAAATTAGATGAAAGTCGAAGCTGGTAAAATAGTTTCGGTAAAGATGTTTCTTTTTTGTCTGAAACTGTGTGTAGTTCCAGACAGATGATCAGAAAGAAAAGTGGTGGGACGAGGACACACTGAAGTCCTGAATGACAAAGCCACAAACTATGGTTTCCTCTTGCATTGGGTGCTCACTTCATGGCATCTTTCCTCAGGATGATTTGCCTCACTAGCTCCTGGCTCAAGGTTAGCTAAAAGAAGAAATTTCAGAGGACTCTTAAAAGGTTTCATACAAATACTCCACTTTTGAATAATGAGGAAACCTGAATTTCAATCAGTCTCATTGATTGGATATAATTGTGTGATATTTCTCCACACTTCGTAAGCGTGCCAATGTATCAGCCTTCTTGGGGAAGCTACAGGTTTTGCAAGTGTGTTCCTTTCCTTGCCCAATTTCCAGTAAGGTCTTTATTACAAAACTCCAGTTTAGACTCCTTCACTAATTCAATGGGTTTCTTTAACTGCTATAGACCTATAAACACTTGAAATAAAGACAGATTTGTCTCAGAAATAACCAACAGAAGGAAGGCGATTTCCTTCTATCCTTTTGGCAGTCAACACTTGGGGCTATAAATGAACATAGGCAGCAAAGCAGCAAGTTCCCAAGACAGTAAGTCCTTGCCAAATAGGCAGAGGGAGCTGGCCCACCACTCTCCTGAGGGGCACATGGCTTTCTACCATGAGACAGCGATGGTGAGATGTGCTGCTTCCCAAGGTCATTTACATTTTGTGCTATTGACACACTTGGAAATGGAATTGGGAATATAAAAATTCATTCAGTCCTAGTCTCACTTAAAAGACAAGACAGCTAAGGTAAATTTGTATCAAGGTTACTGACTGAAGTTAATTCATAATGAGAACTTGTCTCTAATATAATTTGTTCCCCAAATATGCTTTAATGAATATTCTTTCAACAAAACACTGATGTGGAGTCGATTCTAACTCATAGTAACTCTATAGGGCAGGGTAGAATTGCATCTATTGGTAGCCTAGACTGTAACTTTTTTTTTTTTTACTCATTTTATTGGGGGCTCATACAGCTTTTTGCACAATCCACCCATCCATCCAGTGTGTCAAGCACTTTTGTTCATTTGTTGCCATTATCATTTTCAAAACGCATTCTTTCTACCTGAGTCCTTGGTATCAGCTCCTCCTTTTTTCCATCCTTCCCCTGTCCTTCCTCCCTCATGGACCCTTGATAATATATATACATATTCAAGTCTCACACCGAATAATGTCTCCCTTCACTCATTTTTCTGTTTTCCATCCTCCTGGGAGAGGATTTATGAGGATCTCTCTGATTGGTTGTCCCTTTCTCCTCCCTCCTTCCCCTTACCTTCCTGGTATCACTACTCTCATTATTGGTCCTGTAGACTTTAATTCTTTAAGGGAATAGAAAGCCTACTCTTTTTTCTGACTTACTGTTAAATGAAGCCTATTTTTGAGCCTAGAAAACTTTTCCAAAAGCCAAATCTGTGGTATCTGCCTCAAGAAATGCCTACTAAGGTTGTCCTAGAGATTCACACATGCATAAACATAATGAAGGGCTGAAAGAGATTATACTCAAGCTCTGTAAGTGTTTTAGTTTGCATGAGTGGGAAAATCTGTGCTCATACATAATTTGGATTTAATGTCCCTATTATGTTAATAACTGATTTTAATAAAACAAACAATGCTTTTTGTTATTAACATTTGAAAATATAAGAGAATGTTACATAGTAACTTTATAAAAATGTATTCCTGAAAATGACTGAGTTTATGTCATTGTTTTATGTGAACTACTAAATTAGTTATTTTTATAGGATCTTTTTTTCTTACATTGTGTTTTCTTTGGACATTTTTCTTAATCTCAGTGTTCTCTTTTCTACATCATATTTTCTCTTTTTATTCCATTTTCATAGCACTACTGATGAAGTCTTCTTTTCAGAATTTACTTCTGCTTTTTTGTCAATACAGAAGGTATTCACTTCTTTAGTACCATTCAAGGTCTGTTATTATGTGGCAATTTTCCTTCCCTTCTGTCCTCTGCTTCCAACATATAAGACAGTCATTCTGGCACAGATATAAAATTAGTTTTGCTCAATGGATTTCTTGTCATGCATGTGCACAAAGCTTCATTTACCTTCAATTTAGATTTTTGTTTTCCTCTGGTGACTCATCTGCTGCATCTGTGTTTATTCTGTAACCCGTGGATAAGACATGTTTCCCTGACTGGGAGCTGGCTGAGCATTTGCTGTTAACTGCCACGTGTCAGCATCCCCAAATGCAGTTCCAGTGGCTCTGTCCTCCGCACTAGACATTACTGATCTTCACACAGTCCCTATGCGGTAATCAGCTAAGATTCTTATTTTGCAGATCAGATTCCCCCCCTCCCCCGCCCATTGAGCTACTTAGTATATAGCAAAAAAACATTTTGTTATATTTCCTTGTAATAAATAAATATAAAGGGACTTCAAAAAGTTTGTGGTTCAAAATTCCATTATCTTTTAATTCCATTGTCCCCACGCACCTTTTGAGGCCCCTTTTATAAGTGCTCCTTGTTCTGGTGAGATAGATATGGTTGATGCTTTGCCTCTGTCCAAATGCTGAGCTTGGACCGAGTGCTCGATTCTCCTTCTAAAATTTATTCTACAAATTAGGGTCCTTCTATTTTTTCAGTAGCCCATGGATTGTTTTCAAACATGTTTGCTATTCATGCATTGGCGCTCACACATATTTGAGATTTGTTTTGTTTTCTTTCTGAGCGACTGGAATCCATGATGTATTCTATGACTTAATTTTCTGTATGATTATGGACCTTAAGACTTGAGTATTGCTGCTGACTGAGCTGATTAAGTGAAGCTGTGAGAAGAGTAGGTGCAAGCAAAAGAACGTATCCATGTTTGCACAGGAGAAGCAGGCATGTTTGAAACTAGTTTGAATCTTCCCAGAAATTTTCAGAAAAGCATACTTTTTCAAGAATTTGAATTTAATTTTGTATTTGATTTTACTAAACTAGACTTTCACATACATAGATATTTACTAATCTTTATTTGAAATTTTTTTAATAATCCCCCTTCTTGCCAAATATATTTGATTCTGAAAGATAATAAACATCACTAAGTATCCTCTGCTTGGAAATACCAAAAAATAACTACAGGAAAATAGAATTGCTTCAACTGTGAAATGTGGGAATTTATCTGGTGCTATGGTGACCTGTGCTACAAATTCAAAGTAATATGCCTGTCAAATGAATAAGAATTCGAAGTCTCTACTGTGTCAGAACCATACTCTTTCCTTCCATTATAGGTGATGCCTCATGTTCTACCAAACACACACACACACACACACACACACATATATATATATTTAATTTAAATGCTAAGATGATATATTCTTGAGCAGGCAAAAATAAAGGTTGGCTGAGTAGTATCATAAGCTTTCAAGAAGCCACCAAAAATGCAGCAGCCAGAACAGAAGTGGTTTCTATATGTTACTCCTACACACAACCCACAGACTGGAAATGATGAGGGAGCCTCAGAGGTGGTTTATCTGTAAAGACAAGCTTAGGAAAGAACACATAGGAATTTCTGCCACAATGGCAATCGAAGGCCATTTATGAGAGACTTTTAATGTTATCCTTCATTACTGGGGTGAATATTCCTTCCACTTCCCTAGGCTGGCTCTGGTTGCATCTTAGAATGACATCGGACAGTGTAAGATATGACAAAATAATAATAATTTTTAATTTATCAAGAGTTCATGAGGGGGTGAGGGAGCAGGGAGGGAGGTGGGAAAAGGAGGAGCTGATACCAAGGGCTCCAGTAGAAAGCAAATGTTTTGAGAATGATGATGGCAACAAATGCACAAATGTGCTTGACACAATGGATGGATGTATGGATTGTTATTAGACTTATATGAGCCCCAATGAAATTATTTTTAAAATTTACAGTTTCAGAGAAAAAAAAAACACATAATCTGGGTGGGATAAAGAACCTCTCTAAGAAAGAAAGCAGAGAGGAGACTCCCACCTTTAAGCAAGAAAGCAAACCAGAATGGCAACAAAACTGAATAAGATGTGCTCCTTGAAAAGAAGATTCATTGTCATGTCCTCCTCCAGGGGAAAAGTATAAAATAAAGACTGTCGTCTTCCATTCCCAAGAGAATAATATTTGGCAAGGTTTGGGGCCAGATGTCTTTTTCATTCTCTACACCAAAATGATTGGAAATGTGGTCAAGAGGTTTAAATAAAGTGTAAAAGCAAGAGAGGGCTTCAAAAGTTTGGGGAACATTTTCACCCCACATTTTACAATGAGCCAGAATACTTTTTAAGAAAATATTTCCTTTGAGGATGTAATTTGTAACTGGTCTAAGAAACATAGACTTTAAGGCCTCTGAATAATGGTCTTATCTGTACTCAAAATAACTATGTTTAGGGCACTTTGAAAATGAAAGTTTTGCTAGGTGTTGATTGCATTGAATATAAAGGCAGACAAAGGTCTGTAACAGAAATTCAACAGTGAGCCCTTGAACTACTGAGATTCTGCTTCCCTGAGTTGAATTTGGCTTCACTGGTTGTAAAAGAACATATCAAAATATTGTGAAAATTGCCCTTGGGATTTCTTTACTCCTCTTGGGAATACTCATCATAATAAAATGTTCCTTCAATTGCATATACTGTGTTTAAGAAACAAAGCATCCCCTAGTTTTTAAATGAGTCAAAGCATAAGAAGAACTTGAAATAACTCAAAAGATCTCATTTGTCATTTGCTACCCTTCAGAGGAGAGCTTCCATAGGTCTGCTGCTCACTCCTTGGTATAAAATAGTTCTCAGACTCAGGGGTAATTCGCAGACTCGGGAGTAGAAGCTATAATTCCTCTGTAGATGTGAGACCTCTTAAGATTCTTACAAAGGATAATAAAATGCAGCTGAGTTTTCATAACAGCATTCAGGTAATCAAGTCTATGTGTGTGCACCTCCCTTTTGTGTAAGCCAGTCACCTAGGAATTCAACTTATCTACATGAAAGCAATGTTGAGCATTTACTTTTAATTCAATATTTTTCAGGCATCAGTGCATATTTCGTGGTGATCTTCTGTTCCAGGGGTTACTTGTGATTGTTTACAGTTGTTTTACATTCTTGCCAACATCTCTCAGCTATCAATGAAACATGGCTGAAAAGATTTTGAGCTGTTTACAAACCACAAACATTAAAAAATATATATCCTCCTGTTATGCATCACTCTTAAATTAGGTTGAAGGAAAAATAAATCCCTCTTCCTTTATTTGGCTATGACTTAGAAATCCAAAATAGTTTTACCAAACTTAGTAGCTACAGAAATATAGGAAGAGTTTGTACCATATCAGTTCTAAATGTACTAGATTATAAAAGTAACTCTCTCAGTGGAATTAAAGATATGTATCTACAGTAAACACACACACTCTAACACACACACACACTCACATTTGTATATTTGTATTTGGATCTTAAAGATAACTTCAATACACATACCAAAATATTTCTTTTATGAGGAACTTACACAAATTCCTGATTAAAAATAATAATTCAATTGATTATAACACTATTTTTTCTTAGTACTGTTTTAAAAGCTAAAATATTCCACTAGAAAAAAAGTGTAATTTCAATTTTGCTAATATATTCTACATTTACTCTCATCTATTTAAGATATATTTCAGTGATATAATTTTCAAGAGATTTTGACTCAATGACATGGATAATTAGTACTTGATATTAATAGAAATATCTCTAATCCAGGTACTAGTAATTGCAATAATCGCTTATTTAATAACTATTTTTTGGCACAAGTACCAAGATTTTCTGAGCACATACATTAAAAGAGCACGTTCGAAAACAAATCTCTCATTTTAATATTCTAAGTAACTCTCGTGTAGGTATAATTTTTTAAGGGTATAAAAATCAGGGGGCATAAAACTACACAAATGTTGGACATTTGTTTCTTGAATATTTCACAAATCAATTAAATCTATATTGAAATGTGATTATTGCTATTTAAGTGAATATTCATAGAGTACATTAGGTTTTGATTCCATAATTCACACACAGTTTATTTGTAACATGGATTACCAACAATGTAACAGCACTCTCCCCATTGCTTGCCTGTATTTCCCATTTTAATTCATCCTTCTTCCTATCTCTAGCTGCCTCTTAGCTTCATTCCTGGACCAGATTTGCCTTTGCTCTCAGTGGAGCGCATTCTAAAGAGTGTGCACCGCAGTAGTACTATGGTTCACCCATCTAGAACCAATTTGAGCACAAGAATGGTCCAATTTTAGGCTTGACTTTTTAGGCCACAGTCTCAGTAGATCTGCTAGTCTCTATCAGACCAGTAAGCCAGCTATATTTTATGATTTTAACATTTATTCAACAGTGTTCTCCCTCCTAGTCCATGACTCAGTATTGAAATTCCTTTCATATTGGTCATTAGAAAACCAAAATCATTGCAACAACAGGTCAATTTAGACTCTTAGAAACCCTACACAGCAGCCCAGACCGGTCCCTCTGGGTTTTTCATTCAAGGAAGTAACTACGGGAGTAGAGTACCTTGGATTTTTGCCATGGAGGAGTTAATGGCTTCAGACTTGTGACCTTTTGGTTATCAATCAGATGCATGATCACTACTGACCACCATAGATTTGATTCCAATGCCAGGCATCATCTAATTCTTCTGTTACCAAGGTAGCAGATGGTGAGGTTTGAATGGTCCATTAATCCTTTGGATTATTTGTTACATTCCTCTTTAATTTTATTCATTCTTTTTTGCTTTGGATGAAAAGAGAGCTGTAGTTAAACCATAGATGTTCATTCAGTGCCTTTTAAGATCATAGTCCCTACTCATCCCTGCAGGATTTGAAACACCATCTTTGTAAACAGTGTTGTGCCAATTGAGCTTACTGCTCCTAAAGACTGTCATAAACTCTCAGACCCAGTGACATATTATCTCAAAGTGCTTGCCTATGTCTAGTAAGGTTTCATAACACTGCATCTTACTAATTATATGCAGAGGTTTTGAAACAGGTCACTGAAAATTTCATTATCTTTTCATTCCACTTTGCACAAATATGTGAAGCTTACTGATATACATATTTATAGTACATGCAAATATGTATATAGAACTATATTATGGCAAATCTACTAGTAGTTTTAGTCTCATTTTCCTACTCAGACCTATTAAGCTTGTCAATATGTCTATATAACCTCCTTCAATTGCAATCAGCGTGTGATATCAGGAAGGGATGGCACATCTAGTTACAGTCTTTAACTGCGTGCAGAATATCCCACCATGGTGTTGCTGTTGTTGGTGGTAGGTGGCATTGAGTCCATTCCAGCCCCTAGTGACCCGATACACAGTAGAACTGAATACTGACCAGTCCTGTGCCCTCCTCCTAGCTGACCAAGAGTGATGTCCTCCTCCAGAGACTGATCTCTCCTGACAACATCAGTGGAAGTCTCTCCATCTTTACCTGTAAGGGGCATTCTGAACATATTTCTCCAAGACAGATTTGTTTGTTCTTTTGGTAGTCCATGACACTTTCTCTTTTTTTTCCAACACCATAATTTAAATGCATTACTTATTCTCCAGTCTTCCCTAGTTAATATTCACATGTATATGAGGTGATTGAAAATACCGTGGCTTGGGTCAGATCACCTTAGTCCTCAGAATAATATCTTTGCTTTTCAATTTGGATGGATAGAGACCAATAGTTAAAGGGATTACATTCCACCTAAAGTGACTTATAGCTTATTGCCTGCTCTCAGAATATTCCAGCAAGTTGTTGTTGTTGTTGTTGGATGGCCCTGTTAAGGTGTTGCAAAACCCAACTATTACAGTCTCTATCCCTTGTCAGTTTGGGACTTGAACATATCTCCAGGCATAATCTCCAAACAAAGACAATAGTAAAATCATATTTTTGCCTACCATGATACAGCTAACATGCACACAACCAAAAGCACATGATTTTCATTACATCTTATATTTATTAACAAAGAACACCCAAATGTTTATTCAAATATAGAATAAGTAAACACTCATAGCAAATACAGTCCTCATTTCAGCAGGGTGGCTATAACTGGGATTTAGAATTATTTCTTTCCAGTGCTCATTTATTTTCTTTGACTTCAGCAAGCAAATGCTGGTCCTGCTTCTGTGCCTAGTTCATGACACAACTTTCATTCTTAAAACATCTATACCAATAGTGGTCCTATTAGAATTAGGCCATTGTCATTTACTATTTAGTTTCTACACTAGATGTTGTAAAAGTAAGAGACCTCCTACGAACTTGCCTGTATCCAAGACATATCCTTTTTTGTTGGCATGATGTAATAACAATGCAGTTTCCACTTGGAAACCAAGATCATGTACACAAGTCAATACAGTAATGCCTTTTTGATCTGTTTATCCAGAGACCTGAGGAAACCTCAATGGCCAGGTGACAATCTGAACTTCCAGTTCACTGGAATCCGTGTAATGTCTCCAAGTGGGAGTATTCCTCTTTTTGGAACTAACACTTCTGGATTTGAAGAGCATACGGTGTAGGGACAGGGAACCAAAATGTTACTAGAGTGACACTAGCAGTAAAAGTGAATGCCATCACTCCTAGTCCACTACTTGGTTCTGGTTGGAGAAAGGCACTATGTATTGCATAGCATATACAGTCTCTTCAATAACATTGTCTCAACCCTGCAAGTTATTGAGCAATTACACACAGCTGCTGCTGTACTTGTGTCTTCAGAAGGCCAATCCATCTTTCTCTCAAGCCACCTGCTTCTGGAGGGTGGGGAACATTGTAAAATCAGTAGATCACATGACCACAGGCACATTGCTGGACTTCATTTGAAGTGATTCTCTGTGTCTGCAAGGATGTTGGGCAGGACAAGATGTTGGTAGATATGGCATTCTGGAAGTCTACTGATGGTAGACTGATGGAAGTCTACTGATGGTTTGGGCAGAAGCATTACATACAGAGAGTGAAAATCCATATCTAGAGTTAGCGTATGTTTTACTAAGAATAAAATGTTGTCCTTTCTATGACCAAAGTGGTCCTCTGTAATCAACCTGCCACCAGGGTGCTAGATGATCTCCTTGAGTAATGGTCTCATCTTTTCGACTCAGGCTTGGTCTCGGCTGCTGTCAGATTGAGCACTCAGCGGTTGCTGTAGCCCAATCAGCCTTGGTGAGTGGAAATCCATTTTGCTGAGCCAACTCATAATAACCTGTTTCCTGTCACCATGGCCACTTTATCATTATTTAACTTGATTTTTAAAATCCTTCTCTGCAGGGGTAACCTGTGGTAAGCATTCAGGTGTTTGGCTCATTCAAAGAAGTCAACTTCTACACATTTTTCCAACACTTCCTTGTCACCAAATGTCCAATCATCTGCTTCCAACTCACTAACCATCCAGTCAAACACACAACCTATGCATCCACTTACAGTTGCACATCGGCTATTTCTCTTTCCAAGTAATATGAAAAACTAGATGTACTGCTCAAAGTTATTCCCACTGGGAGAATTTCCCATCACCACTGACCTTCAAGGAGAACCCAGAGGTAGAATAGTACTACTGCTATACATTTTGGGGGGGTCTGGTACTTTAAGTTGAATTATTGTAGGCCATTACTCATTCCGTGCTTAAGCGAAACAACCAAATAAAAACAATTTTATAGCCATTTAAGTGGAGGATACAGAGCAAACCTCAATTTTGCACTCAACAATTCATAAGTGTTTTGTATCATTTCATTCATTCCAAACCCATCCATGTATACTCACTTCTCCATCTCTTCCCTATGCCATCGGTTTCCATTTTTCTGTCTTTCTGAACTCTTCTAAATTTTGTCTTTGGGTAAATGCTTTTAATCTTAAATGTTTTATTATTTTCAGGTGTCTATTCCTTACTAGTGTTATTTTTCACCTTGGAGATTTGCCTATTGTTTGCTGAAAATTGAGTAACTCAGATATATTCAGCCCCAGATCCAAAATGTCCCTAAAAGTCATAGTTTTCAGGCTTCCACCAGTCTATAGGTTATCAGTCAGCCTGCCCTCTTTTATAATTTTGAGTTTTGTTCCATACTTTTCCATTCATGACCTTCTAATATTATCCCTTTCAGAGGTGTTGGCAATATTTTCCAGATACCATCTCTTTCTTCTGGCATCAGAGTTGTGAAGATTGATGTTTATATGGTCCTTTAGCCATTAGACTAATTGCTTGTGTATATCTTTTAAATTTAATTATTCTTCATTCCTCAGGGTGGGGAGAAATCTAGCCTTACACTTTAGATGGAGTGTACCACAAACTATTAAAAAGGAAATGATGGCCAGGTTCCTGATGAATTTAAGAGTCTAAGATCTCTTAAATTCATGCACAATATTGATTATAAATGTCATTTTCTGCCTTGTTTCAGTTTGTAACCATTCAATTCTCTTTATGAATTTTGTTTTTCTTCCCCAAGAATCCCTCCCCAAATGTACCCTATACCTAATGAAACCAAATCATTGATGGGAGTACCATAATAATTTCATTTTAACACAGTCTAAAAATTATATTATCATCTTGTCTTGGGCACATGGTTATTAATATTATGGTGAGATAAAAACTGCTAATATTTTAAGCACCGAATTGTATTTTATTGTGCAGAATGCCATGGTCAGCTAAAGTTGGCAACAAATAGCACCAATTGTAATGCTCTAGGCACTTTTTTGGATACACAGGTATAGGGTGGAGAGAAGCTGGGCATGATAGTTATTTAGAAATGGATTCTGAAATTATCTGCCTCTTACTTCTCTAGTGCGATTCTAATGCAAACGGTATAGTGGACAGCTCTAATAGGTAGACCTGTGTAGGAGGTCAAACTTCAGAGGTTAAAAGTCCAGCTATAGAGGGCCAGCACTAGGGGCAGACTTTCTCCCTCTGTGGTTTCACAAGTAAGATCCTTTCTCTCAGCTTCTGTTTCCTCATTCCTTGGAGGTGCTCCTGGGCTTGGATGTCTACCTTACCCTAGCTTTTCTCTGCTCAGCTATTTGTTTAATCTTTTGCATCTCAAAAGAGATTGACTCATGACACAACCTCTATTAAACCTGCCTAATTAATGAAATCAACCCATTCCCAAATGGGATTATAAGTAGGAATAAAAGCTATAATTTTCAGCACATATTGGAATGGGGGGGGGGCACGATTTAAACTTGCATAAGCTCCCTTGTTTGCTAGTTAAGTGTGCTCTGTGTAACTACGTGAATATTTCTGAGATACAGCCTTAATGTCAGTGTCTCATCACTGAAAACTTTAAAATTCCCAACACATAGGAATAACTTGGAAGTAAATAAAATGTGGTGCTTAAAGTGTTTTATATAGAGCATGTCCTCAAATAATTCCAATAGACTCCTGCTTTCTGAGTTTGCTAATTTTATCCACTTCTTTTGTTCTTTATGATTACCTTGTAGAGAAAAGATTTATAGATTTTCTCACTATCTACACATTACACTTTTATATTAACTCAAGAGCCAGAGGATGTTCATTCTATTTCAAGCACTTTTCTATCAAAGAATTTCTATATTTTTCATAAAATGTTCCTACTGTGGTTCTGAGATCTACTTGAATTATCTTCCATTTCTTTTAATTTTGCTCTATACTTGTTGTATTTGCTTATTTATAGCATAAAGAATGACTATCTGGGATACCCCGGTCTTCCTGATCAATTATTAAAAATCATTTCAGGTCCCATATAAGTTCCTTTGCTGAACTCAAATTATAATACAGGTTATACTATTCAGTTTTCATTGGAGCAATAAACATTTTTTTAAATTGGTGTAATATTCTTCACTAACATTCTTAATGACCACACACACTGTCTTCATTAATGTTCTCTAGGTTGCACTATTCACTGCAATGTCTACACAGGACTCACCGCAAAAATCATGATGAAAGGGCTTATTAAGGGAGTTATCAGTTTGTAATGCCGACAAGAAAGGCTCAGGGATGAGCTGTGTATCAAGATATGTTATAAAATTTTATCAAGTTGGCTATAAGACTCAACCTGAAGAGTTTACACTTAAACTAGTACATCCACAAACCCAACTCCCTGAGTTAAATGCCCAAAGGCACCTCACTCCTGTCAGCCTCAACTGAAAGCCACTCAGCTCCATTTCTGAGGGTTCGCAAGTCCAACTTCCCCAATTAAGTGCCCAGAGGCATACTATTCTGCAGGCTATCCACCTACACTAAAGCACTCAGCTTACTTGCTCCCTGCTTTGGGAAGGCCATCCCTCTGTTCCATACTCTGGCTCCTGGCTCCGCTACTGCTCAACTACTGGGAGAGTTGTCATCTGAATTCATGACACAAGGATCTTGGGTCTAAGAGTTGTGTTCCACTCTTGGCCCTTGTTGGTAATGAGACCCTGCCTCCTGCTTCTCAGAGAGCTCATTTTATACACAGTAGTATGTCCCTCATGGAAACCTGTTCTCAATTACCCGCCCCTCCCTTCTTACAAGATTTATTCAGGGTAAGGTCTTTTGAGGGGAGTTACAGGCTTTGGCTAGAAGATCCACATTAAATAAATCACTAAACCTGCACTACAAAGATATGATGTGTTATATAACTAAGAGAATTCTGTTATAACCTCCTAAAAAGGTTTTACATGATTTTACAATGAATACTGATATAAACACCAACAAAGTCAAAATCTTGTTCATTATCAAGACTATTGTTTGTATTTGAAAAAGGCCTCTCTTTTTTTAATTAGGCATGTTGGTTGGGTTGGGGTCTCTAAAAATGCAAAATCATTGTATATGTTGTATGTAGAAAGAAATTTATACAAAGAAATGGCTTAAACAGTTGTAGAAATAGGTAAATCAAGTCCAGTTAAAGTCAGGCTTCTTTAGACTCACAGTTGCCATTGACAAGAAGCAAGATGACATACTGGAGGCAGCAGGTGACACAGGCTTGTTTTTTTTTGTTTTGTTTTGTTTCTTCCTTTTTCCCCCTAGATTATATATATATATGTGTGTGTGTGTGTGTGTGTGTGTGTGTGTGTATGTGTGTGTGTGTGTGTGTGTTTAAATCATTTTATTAGGGGCTCATACAACTCGTATCACAATCCATATATACATCCATCTGTCAAGCACATTTGTACATTTGTTGCCATCACCATTCTCAAAACATTTGCTTTCTACTTGAGACCTTGGTATCAACTCATTTTCCTCTCTCTTCCCCACCCTCCCTCCCTCATAAACACTTGATAACTTATAAATTATTATTTTTTCATGTCTTATACTACTGTCTGATGTCTCCCTTCACCCACTTTTCTGTTGTCCATCCCCTAGGAAGGGTGTTATGTAGTTCATTGTGATTGGTTTCCCATTTCTACCCCGCCTTCCCTTTACCCCACTAGTGTTACTACTCTCATTATTGGTCCTGTGGGGTATATCTGTCCTGGATTCCCTGTGTTTCCAGTTCTTATCTGTAGCAGTGTACTTCCTCTGGTCTAGCCAGATTTGTAAGGTGAAATTGGGATCATGATAGTGGCGGGAGAGGGAGGAGACATTAAAGAACTAGAGGAAAGTTGTATGCTTCATCAGTGCTATACTGCACTATGACTGGCTCATCTCCTCTCCATGATCCTTCTGTAAAGTCTTTGGGTCTCCAATTGATTTTTGTTCTTTGATGCCTGATATCTGATCTTATCATCACCTCATAATCCATAATCACACAGGCTCCTGTGCTTCTTCCATGTGGGCTTTGTTGCTCCTCAGCTAGATGGCCGCTCGTTTATCTTCAAGCTTGTAAGACCCTAGATGCTATATCTTTTGATAGCCAGGCACCATCAGCTTTCTTTGTCACATATGCTTATGCACCCATTTGTTTTCAATAGTCCTCAAAGTAACATCATTGCTGTTCAATAATCTAAAGAGAGCTTGTGCAGTAGATTTTACCTAATGCAATAAATATCTTGATCTCTTGACTACTGCTTCCATGATTATTGATTGTGGATCCAATTAAGACAAAATCCTTAAAGACCTCAATCTCTCGTCCATTTACCATAATATTACCTTTAGGTCCAATTGTGAACATTTTGGTCTTCCTTACATTGAATTGTAATCCATACTGATTTAGTCGGACAGAGTCAATGAAGCCTGATTTGAAACATCTGGTATAGATTCCAGCATCACAGCAACAAGACACTATAGTGCAGGATTTCTCAACCTGTGTGTCATGACCCTTTTGGGGATCATTCCATGAAAGGGGTCACCCCATACATAACAATAGCAAAATTACAGTTATGAAGTAGCGATGAAAATAATTTTATGCTTGGGGGTCTCCACACATGATGAACTTTGTAAAAGAGCTGTGGCATGAAGAAGGTTGAGAACCACTGCTGTAGGGAAACAACCTGAGAGCTGAGTGGTCATTATTGCTGTTAGGTATTCTTGAGTAGGTTATGTCTCACAGGGACAAACACCACCCAGTCCTGGGCCATCCTCAGAAATGTTCTTATGAGCCCAAGATTAGTGGTGGTATACCAACATATAAAACAAGCTATAGGTTTATTTTTAAGTTTCTAATTAATGTAAGGGAATATTGGAGATTTTAAGATAAAATAATTTGTATGTATAAACTCAAACTCACTGCCATGGAGTCAATGTTGACTCATAAGACTGGGTACAACTGCCCGTTTGAGTTTCCAAGAGTGTACTTGTTCACTGGAGTAGAACACCCTGTCTCTCTCCCTCTCACTAGTGATCATGAAGATGGCATCCCGGGTATAACCCTTCAACCACCAGGGCTCCAAACAACAACCAGGCACAAACATGCTCCCACACCTGTACATACAAAGGGAGTTCGGAAAGTTTACTGAAAAACGTAATTGGAAGGTGAATGGAATTTTTCCATATATATTTTAAGGCACATATGTATATATATCCACATGAAAAAAATTTACAAAAGTCGGCTTTTAACAGTTCATTAATAATAGAAGGAAAAGAGACTGGAATTGTTCTACAAGCTATTTGAAAACTCCCTCCTAGACACACTCATATATTTGTTTTTTTTTAAAGCTTCATGGAATGTGTATAGTATGAAAAAAAACAATTATGCATGAATATAAAAATAGTTTGCACCTAAAGAAATTCATAACAACTTGTTATAACTTGTGTGCGTAGGATCAAATTTTATCTACTAAAAAGGACAAAACATCAGTTTGAAAAGCCCCTGTCCAAACAACATGAATTCTGCTCAGTAAGAAGCAAGCGCACAAGTCAAATTGATGGTGATGCTGGGGAGGAAGAGTGGTGAAGGCACTGATGCGTTATGACAAGTTCATGGGAACCACACCCCAAAGAATTCAGCAGTTTACAAATGGGCAGCTTTTTAAAAGAAGGTGCAAGACAATGTTGACAATGAAGCCTGCAGAGACAAACTGTCCACTTTAATTTATAAGAAAAATTAATATTTTATGCTCTAATTGAGAAAGACAGATAAATCACAGCAGAGATAATAGCTAACACTACAGACATGTCAATTGGTTCTGTTTACACAATTTTGACTGAAAAAATAAAGTTGACTGCTTTCTGCTAGGTGGAAACTAAAGTGTTGAGCCTAGATAAACTGCAGATAAAGTAGATTATTCAATGGAAATTTAATATAAAGGGATAAAAATCCTAAAGAATTTCTTCCAAGAATTGGAATAGTAAACAAAACATAGCTTTACCAGCACAATTATAGCAATGGCTTCCAAGAAGTGTAAGTGGTCAAGTCAAAGTCACAGTGGACTGACCATGAGCAAAGGGACATCACATAAATTTATGGTAACATTTGTTTATTATGACAGTGTTTTCAGCACGATAGACAACGTTTTAAGAGAAAAATACCTGAGAAAACCTTCCCCAGAAAGTCCTTGCCATCATGCTTTTGGTCATTCTCCCAAGCAAACAAAGACAGTTTTATGAGTGTATTCATGGAAAATGACAGGGCGGTATCTTACATTCCTGATTTGATTCCTTCTGACTTTTTTGTGTCCTAATCTTAAAAATATATCTGTAAAGATTACCCATTTTAATTCAGTTAATAATTTTAAAATGCTTCATTAAGCTATTAAAATTCCCCATACCCTTGGATCTCTAGAAAAAGACTATTTGGTTGTCATTAATGCTTACAAGTCTCTTAAATTTGATGGAGCTTAAGTTGAAAATAAAGCTCACTTTATAAATGTTTACTTAATTCAATTTTTCCAAATTTTTGAAGTCCCCTCATATAAAGCATTCTTTCCATGATACATACTCTTCCTTATGAGACATCTCTATGGAAAACTGCACACATATGATCTACCTGAGACTAAGCATGCATAATCTACTAGTCAGTAGTTAAAATTGATACTAACTTTCTCCTACTTGAATAACCACACACCAGGCTGTTCAGTGAGCTGTCCTAGGGTATTGCATAACTCCGGAGAGTATACCTTAAGTACTAAATTATTTAGTCTAAAGCTTTGTCAGAACCGACTTCCTTCCTCCGACCTAAGATGCATGTATAAAAGATACTACTTGAAAAATCCTTTACCAAAATAGGACAAATTGGACCTATTTGTCATTTTATTTGCTGATATTCAAACTGATACAGGGAATGTCTCTCAGGGAATCATTGAGGTGTCAGTGTTCCATGGCAGGAACAGATTGCTCATTTGCTTGATGGATGGGCAGAGAAAAGCAAGCTGTAGATGAAGATTTCCCCAAAGGTTGCTGCTTCTTATTGCTATGGGGTGTGAAAGGAGGAATCACTTTATCTGGCTATTAAGTGACTTGGCTGCTGAATTGAAAGCAAAATGGGTAATTCTGGGCAAGCAATTCAGGAGCTGTGCACCCTTTCTTGTTCTTCTAAGTCAGGACCAACTGGGCCCAGAAGGGAATACATGTTGCCATTTATGTATGGGCATGTGGTACAGGCTAAGTCCTCTGGAAAGTGCAAAGTTTTCTTTCAAAAGTCTAACAACAGTCTCGGAAACCTTCAGGGGTGGTTCTGCTCTGTCCTATAGGGTCTGTATGATTCAGAACCAACTTGATAGCATTAGTGTATAATAAACTACTTGTGTTGCACAGGGTTCTCTAGAGAAACAAAACCAGGACACTTATGATTTTAGATAATAGTTGATAGATAGAAAGATAGATAGATAGATACATAGATAGATAGTACAAAGGAATATAGCAGCTAATTAGTTCACACAACAGTACAGAGGATTCAGTTCAATTCACTTCCATGAAAGAGTTAATATACTGGGTCCAAGGTCAACAAAGCAGACAGCTGAGTCTTCCATAGATCAATGCAGGCAATCTGGCCTCAGGCAGCAAACACCAGGGCGGGTCACCAACAGTCAGCCAGATAACAGGATCCAATAGCCCCAAGCTCAAGCAATGTATACTCCAGCAGTGTGGCGAAACACATCTCAAAGGAACCTCAAGATCTAGTGACACAACCCATAGGTTGGATGTCCCAAAAGTAGTGTAGCTCACAAGTTGAGGCAGAGAACCAGCTAAGGTAGTCACACACTGGTCCAATCACCAGAGAGCAAGAGAGAGAGAGGTGGGCTCACAGAGGCATTTATCTCTTTGCCCTCCAATCAAACTGCAACCTTATTAACCCCACATGTTCTTATTGGCCAGGTTGGTACAATAAACCTACCTATCACACCATCAATAATAGTTGGTGTTTCCTACTTAGATTAGCTTTCAAGATATTTCTTCATGAAAGTTCTGGCAAAATTTGTGAAGATTCTGATTTACCGATCTTCAGCAATCAATCCTGTTCATGAGAGCTATTTAGTGGTCTAGAAATTATAGTAATGGTAGCACTTGGCTCAGGTAAGTTTGCTTGGAAGATAGGGATACCGACTGCATTCTGAATTCAAAGGATGTTTTATAATCTGCTCTGTCAGTCTCTAGTTACTCAGAAAGATGTAGCAATATAAGGTTGGAACTGAATACATGAAGTTATAAGTCAATTCTATCTCCTTTTAATTTTGGACTTTATAAAAATGAGCTATCTTACCTGATTAAATTTTAGGTAACTTTCATATAACAGTTTTACGTACCATAATAGGAAAAAATCTGTAAAGATTTTATCAAATGTACAGCATAATGGGACATTTACCATTTCAAGCATTTTAATTACAGCTCAAATCCTATCACTATTACATTTATTTCACATTTTCTACTCATGGATTTTTAAAATCAATCCTTTTCTATTACTACCACCAAGAAGGAATAGTATTTTACCTGAAATAATTTGTTTATATCTCTTAATGGCACACATTTCTTAAATATATCGTCTCTAAATTCCTCGTTTCACTGCCTATATATCTGATTATTCTCCTGTGTTGATTTACAAGCATATAAGCTAAAAACCCAAACTCACGGCCATTGATCAACTGTGATTCATTCATTCATAGGAAAGAATAGAACTGGCACTTTTGGGTTTCAAGGTTTGAAATCTTTATTGGAACTGAAAGTCTTGTCTTTCTCCCTGGGTGGTTCACACTGATGTCCTTGTATTAGTGTCCCATTTTGTAATCCAGGATTCCTTACAGTTTTTCCATATACCGGAAACTACACCACCAGTTTAACAAAGACTAGCACGGCCACCATTGAAGGCAGGTTTTAGCAGGGCTTCCAGACTAACACCGACAAGGGAGAAAGCCTGGTGATTTACTGTCAAATATTGTCAGTGAAAACTATTTGGATTCCAAGACAATAGTGTTCTATATAGTTCCTAAAATGAGAAACCTAGCTTAGGAAGTGTTTAGAATAGAGTCATTGCCCCGATGAACAAAACAAGCCAACGATGGTGAATTACTGGACCAGTCAACATTTAATTCATTGCATTCTCATTACACATGGAATCACCATGTGTTGAAGCTGATTTCATGATAACTAACAACAGCAACAGTACTTTTTTATTATTCAAATAATGTGCATGTATTTATTTGAGTCCCTGCTTTGGTAAGTTATGGGATGGCACCACGACCATTATTCCTGAAGAAAGAAAACATGTCATTATAAAGACAGGAAAGAAAGACCTGAGCGGATGTCAAATGTAAAGCAAATTGCTCTCAAATGTAAAGCAAACTGAATAAACAAAGTAAAGAGCTATGAAAATACCTCAAAGGGCAACTCAAGAAGACAAAATTGGAGTAGTACAATGAAATATATAAAGGTAAAATAGTTGTCTCTTACATGTGACAATATAGTGTTCTGAGAGTAAGAATTGTGTTTAATAATAAAAATTTCTAATTTTTTGGTTGCTATTATTTTCCATTGAGTCAATCTCCAGTTCATGGGGACTCAATTCTCTCCATTCTTGCTAATTCCCCAGGATCATGTCATCGTGATCCATAAGGTTTTCCTTTACAGATTTTCTAGAGCACCAGATCTTTCTTCCGAACCCAGGAAATCCTGAAAGCTCCTCTAAACCTTTTCTAGCATCATAGCAGCGCCAAGCCTCCACTAACAGATGTATGTGCCTTGTGTAAGTGTGTGTTACATTAGTCATGGCTTATATTCAGGCTCCTGCATGGAAAGAAAGAATTCTTCCACTTACCACACATAGAGGTTTTTCTCTTTTTCTTCTCCTTAAGACCTGGAAAACACACACACACACACACACACACACACACACACACACACACACACACACACCTTTCTTGCCTGAAGACACCCCCGACCCTCAGTTCCTCATTCTTTGTTGTTAACTCAATCCCTATGTGAACTATCTGGCAAAGTCAACTGTCTAGTCACTATTCAATTGTTTAAAGGGAGTGTCATATTGGGGAAAGATCCTTTAGTAATGAAAAAGCGATTGGTTTTGCCAAAGTACATTTTTTTGACACCAAGTACCTATTTTCAAACTATTGACCTTCCAACTTTAGCATCCTAATCAATAATAATTAGTACTGCATCTTGATTGCGCATTTGATCAAATTCATACTGAAGAAACTCATAGAGCTCTTCAATTTCTTAATCATTGCTATTCTTAGTTATTGCTTCATAAATTTGAGTAGTAGTTGTATTAACTTGACTTTCTTGTAGGCCTATAGATATTATTATATCACAGATAGCATTTTACTTCAAAATAAATCTTTAAATCTTCTTTTTGGTGATGAATGTGATTGTCATTCCTGACATAGTAGATCATATGATGGTTTGACTCAGTGTGGCCAATACCAGTTTATTCCAGTTCACAATGGCTGAGATAGCTATCTTACAGTTCTATTTCATTTCTGACAATTTCCATTTTCCTGAGCCTCATACTGTGTGCGTTCCTCATTCTGACAATTGATGACTATTTTCAGCTGTTTCTCTTTTGAGGTTAATAACACCAGCAATGAAGATCCCAAAGACATTGTTCCATTGCTATGGGTGACTATATTTGAGGACAATATTCTGCTGCTAGCCCTGTGCTTTCAGTGCCTAATGCCTTGCAATCGCACTGCCTGTTCCTTTTTCTGTTGTCTGGAAGCTCTGCTGAAACCTGTCCCCCATGGGTGACCCTCTGGCATTTGGGATACCTGTGGCTTCATTTCCAGCATTGCAACTCATACAAGACTCTGTAGTATGACAAATCAATATGAAATTGGTGGTTACTATCCCATATTAAAAATGAAAGCAATCTGTTTTCTCAAAAGCAGGCAATAAGTCAATATCCACCTTGTCTGAGAAGTCAGATCCATCATTTAGTAACTACAGTATCAAATGTGCATCCCCTATTTCTTTTGGTCTTGGAGAAATGTGTCATAGCACAAAGACAGCATTGATGATTTTTTAAAGGGGAATTTCTGAAGGCACTAAAATTCGGTTTCATTTACCAGCTTTCCTGTTCCAAAACTTTAAAAAGAGTAGGCTTCACAGCACTTACTGGACTGATGAAAACTAGAGAAGCCTGGCATTATTCCACCTTCAGATGCCCCTGTAAGCAGGAGCTGAAGCCGCTGCTGCATGTCACCTTTGGGCCAAATAACAGTTTCGACTGTAACATAAACAATAAAATAAAGTTAACATAACCTAAAATAAAGTTGACCCTTTAAGCAATCAACTATAGAAGACAAGGAGGCCAACTTACCCAAAAGCAAAGAAGAAAATGCAAGGAAGGGCAGGAAAATTAGATAGATGGAGACAGCACAGGTAGGTAGATGTGGTGAAAATGCTAACACATTGCAGAGACTATAAGCAAAGTCACGGGACAGTTTGCATATGTTTTCTTTTATTACAGTCTGTTTGTGTACATTTCACTACATATTCAAAAAATATTAAAAATAAAATAATTTTTATGTAGACCCAAACTACTTTATTCATTTAGAAAATTCTTATAGCAGATTCTTAGTAAATTTTGTTTGTGAGATTATATTTTTAAGAATTTACTTCTCAAAAAATTTATTAAAAAAACACAGAAATAAAGACTCCTTGGGTCATTTTAAAAGTTACTTATAACTCTAACCTTATTTCCTAAGTTATTTTGTGTACAGGTACATCTGGCAAAAGGACTGCAACTAATATCTGATTGCAGATTGAAAAGCATTTTTAGGAATCGTGTTATTTCTGTTACATTATAGACCTAGAGTGTTTCTGCATGACTGCTCGATGTTTGTGTGCCATAGAAACATGGAGAGCTATCAGAAAATCAGACTTAGTGTTTTCATTAGAAAATGCTAGGTAGACGGTTCAAACCCACCACTCGCTTCAGAGCACATAATGATTTTCAGTCTCAGACACCCGAAGGAGCAGTTCCATTTCATCATAATATATGGAGTCAGTAAGGGTGAGAATTGACTCCATGTCAACAGACTCACTGAAATGGAAGCGTGTACCGCAGTACAGTTTCCTTGAATTGATGAAAAAAGGAGACAGAGTAGTGTCCAAAGGTCCCCCAGAAGGAAACACTTGCGGCCCTGCACCCTCTTCACAGGCAGTAACCTCCTGTCCTGTCTTTGAAATGCTTGTGGAATGACAGAAGAGGAATCAGATGCAATGTTGAATATTATATTAGACCTATTAAAATTCAGACTTATGAGTGAGGCGAGGCCAATTCCAATTAGTACCTAAAGCAAACTTACTGGTAAAGCAGAGTCGTTAAAAGAAAATAATTGACCAGATGTTTACCATCGAGAGAGAGAGCGAGAATGTGTGTGCCATGAATCTGGGCCAAAAGGTTGCTTTGAGAGTGTTGGTAACTTGCCACCTCAGAAGTTGGCAAGAATTGTCTCTGACAAGGAATGGTAAAAGTGTTATGCTACAAACCTCTCATTGAAAAGAGGCTACGGAGGGGAAAATAGAGGACCTGATGCACAGGGCTTAAGTGGAGAGCAAATGCTTCAAAAATGATTAGGGCAGGGAATGTACAGATGTGCTTTCCACAACTGATGTATATATATATATATATATATGGATTGTGATAAGAATTATATGAGCCCGTAATAAAATGTTAAAAAAATTTTTTAAGAAAAAGAAAAGAGGCTGGGATCAATGAGAGGTTGACCTTAAGGCTAAGGCTTACTCTCAGCCTTCATATCATTACGGAACTATGTTTTATTTGGTGTCATGACATTAAACATAGATCTTAGAAAACGTTAAGCATGAGGCGTGATACGAAGGGACAGCAGTGTAAACAGCCAGGCCAACTAATAGATTTGTCAGGCTCAAGACTTCATAGTCAGCAGGGTAGTGATTCGGCCAAAACTCAGACGAATCAGACAACTTGCCAAGGAACGAGCTCTGCGTGAGGGCGGCCATCATCAAGCCGAGGTCTGCTCCTGGAAGATGTGTTCAAGAACTTGGCATCTGGGTGTTAATCTTCCAGCTGCCAGAGCCTTTAGTTTGGAGAGTGAAGCAAAATGTACACAAGGGTGAATGGAAAGAGCGGCTCAGAAGGCCATGATGCCAAATAGGTCTTTTAAATGCAAAGTGGTTTGTTATGTTTCTGTCTTAATAGTCAACATGTTGAGTGGAGCTGGAAACAGTATTCCCTTATCACAACATATCCTCATAGATTTCAGAGACATAGCAGGAAAGTGAGATTCAAAAATCTCAACGTTCAAAACAAGGTCCTTGATCTAACCTGCTGGCAGGTTACTCAATTACTTGGTATGTTAGTCTGGGTTGACTGGAGGAGCAAATCCAGGACACTCAGATATATGTAAGAGAAATCTTTATATCAAAGAGTAATTTTATATTAAGAAAACATCTCAGCCCAGTCTAGGTAAAGTCCATAACTCTGATATTAGCCCATATGCCTGATACCGATCAATAAATTCCCCTTTGGACTCCTACAACACATTCAATGATGCCTAATGCAGGAAGATCACAAGACAGTGGGTGGAAAGTCTTGTGGATCCAGTGGCAGTGGATGCATCTCAGTGCTGGCAGGGGTCTCCATATGGCTCCTCCAGTTCCAGGGCTCTGGCCCTATCCTTGCAGCTCCATGTATCTTGTCAGCAGGAAGACCGAGCAGAGTTTGTGTGTCTCTGGTCTCCAGTGAGCTATTTATCTCCGGTGGTGCCTCCAAATGAGGTTAACACCCTGTGGCCTGATTGACAGGCTGGACTCCATCCTATCACAAGTTGACACCATATTATGTAACTCTCACACATGGCTAGTTCATAATGTTTCTACTCAGGAAAAAAATTTAGATGAATATTTGTTTTTAATTGTGTTAAATGGAAAATTTAACTCTGAAAGTAAAGAAAGTTTCAGTATATAAGAGTATTGGGGAAATTCAGATTGTTAGAGACTGAAGAAAGGAGACAAAATCTCACATGATAAAATTTTCTCCATCTTTATCTGTTTAATGAAAAATAACCACTAATTATTATATAACAAGAAGGTACTGAGTATTAGAAAAAAAACTAATTCAATTCCATAGTATGATATGCACTATATTGGACATGTGTAGTCGTAGTACCACAGCAGAATGAAACTGAGCCCAGTCCTACACCATCTTTACAACTGGCATATTTGAAATATGGTGCTCGTGAAGTGCACGAACTTCCGAAAGAAAAATCAGCCATGTCTTTGAAAAGTACAGCCAGATGCTCCTTAGAGGCAGGGATGGTGAGATTTTGTCACATGTACTTTGGACATGTTGTCAGGAGAGATCGGTCCCTAGACATGGACATCAAGTTTGGTAAAGTAGGGAAGCAAAAATGAGAAAGGTCCTCAACAAGGTGGATTGAGGCAGTTGCAGCAACAAGGGGAACACCCATAAAAGTGGGACCAGGCAGTGTTTCATTCTGTCGCAAATATGATCTCTATGAATCAGCACTGACTTAACAGCACCTAACAACATATATGTGTATGTATGTATATATATGTACATATACCATGTGAATAAAAAGTACTTTCAAGTAGATAATTTTGGAGTCTTACTTCCTACCTTGTCATAACCCTCCATTTAAAGTGTTATTTAAATACCATATTAATAACCAGGTATCAATTTATTTATCATTTTTATAAATATTTTGAGAAAAAAATCATGTGTGTTAATATCACTCTCCACTCTCTTTCAACTCAGAATTTGCCTGTTATTTAAATATCCTGAAATTCATTGACTATTGCAGAGTAGTAGTTGGTATGGAATGAAGACAAAAAGAAAGAGGAGGCAATACACTTCGGGCATACAAACACAGGATGTTACAGTAAGAAGTAGCCTCCTAAACCAGAATATCACCTTGAGGACAGAATACATAACCACTATTATCTATCATTTCACCTTGGCAAGAGTCAAGCCTAGAAGATCTAGTTTATAGATTGCTTCTAACCCCCTAGATCAGTGGTTCTCAACCTTCCTAATGCCCAACCCTTTAATATAGCTCCTCATGTTGTGGTGACTCCCAACCATAAAATTATTTTTGTTGCTACTTCATAACTGTAATTTTGCTACTTTTAGGAATTGGGAGACCGCCGTGAAAGGGTCACTCCATCCCAAAGGGGCCGAGACCCACAGGTTGAGAACCACTGCTAGCTTCTTTCCTGTGCTAGTAAATCACTCATCCAAGCAGGTAATACATATATACCCCAGAGGCCAAGAGGAGTGGACTCAAGCACTTCCCTGCTAGCAGACAGGCAAGTTGAAGTTCACCTAAAACCTAGCACTATAATCACTGGCATCAAAGTCAATGCCGAGTCACTGTAGCCTTACAGCACAGGGGAAACTGCCCCGGTGAGCTTTCCAGATGGTAAGTTGGTATGGAAGTAGAAAGCCCCATCTTTCTCCAGGGGAGCAGCTGGCCGAGGTGTCAACACTATGCCACCAGAGCTTCTGAAGTGCCCTTAGACGCACATTAAAACACAAGCCCGGGAATCTGCCTTCGAAAGGCCATCGGCTCAGTTCCACTCGGACACATCTGCAGTCACCCTAAGTAAAAAAATGACTACACGGCAACTGGTTGGGGGTGGTGATGACTATGTATACCGCTGCTGAAGCACAGTATTCACACAGAGGGCAAGGTGGCCATCACTTAAAGCAGAATTGGAGCGGGCCCTCTTGATTTAAAATGCATGCTTTGTTTTCCCCTGGTTGATGGGGAGGTCAAATGTATGCAAAAGAGAGGATTCATTGCTTAGTTGTCTAGTAGACAATGAGCATTTCAGTGCAATAGCTACTTACCAAATGGGATGGAAGGACTGTAATATTTTATCAACCTGTTTGATCTTACTGATGTATATAATTTCAAGTAAGAGCATATAATACATACATACATACATACAAATATGAGATATAATCTGCTTGGACAAAAATAAAACAGAAATGTCATACAGCTAGTGATAGTGACCTATGTTAGATTTGGGCCTCTCTGAGTTGGGCTTTTGAGTTGAGATCTGGATGACAGTAGAGAGATCTGGAAAACCATTGGGAAGATTCATTCTAGCTCCCAAATCTAGGAAATCAAAACAACAAATACTCCATGTGACTTTAAGAGAACAATGGGAGGATAGCAACTATTGCTGTAAGCTTCTATATGCAGGGGCAATGCATTTCTTAATGTGGCACTTCTATCCAAAATCTTTTTTTCTATCCAAAGTCCTCTCCAATTTCTATCCAAATTCTATCCAAATTCTGTACAAAATCTCCTACCACCTTTTCTTGCATGGTAAGAAGGGCTGGGAAGATACTGATCAGAATCATCTGTGCGTAATTCAGAACAGGATTGCCTCAAGTCCTAGCCTGCTGTGATTTTTGTTCTTTTTTAACCCTAACCTTAACCCTTACCATAACCCTACCCCTACCCCTAACCCTAACCCTAACCTTAACCCTAAACCTGATGTGATTGTCATTAGGTGTCATTGAGTCGGTTCTGACCCATAACAACACTGCGAACAGCAGCATGAAACACTGCCTGGCCCTGCACCATCCTTACAATTATTACAGTGCCTGGGCCCATGATTGTAGCAACAGCGTCAATCCATCTCTTTGAGGATGGATTACAGTCACTTTATTACAGCCCCTTCATTTGAACTAACATGATGTCCTTGTTCAGGTCTCTCCGGACAATATGTCCAAAGTATGTAAGACACAGTATTGCTATCCTTGGCTCTAATGAACAGTCTGGTATCCTTCTTGCAAGACAGAATAGTTTGTTCTCAGTAGCCCGTGGTACTTTCAATATTTTTCTCCAGTACAATTTAATGACTTTGATTCTTCTTTGCCCTGTTTTAGTCAATAATAGATTTTCACAGACATACGAAGCAATGGAAAATGCCATTGCTTGGTCAGTTGCACTGTAGCCCTCAAAGTAACTCTATTGCTTTTCAGTACTCTAACGAGGTCTTGTGTAGCAGATTGACCTAGTGCAACACATCTTTTTATCTGACTGCTACTTCCAAGACAAACTCCTTGACTCCGACCTTTTCTCTGTTTATCATGCTGTTACCTATTGGTTCAATAGTGAGAATTTTGATCTTCTTTACATTGAATTATAATCCACAGTGAAGGCTACAATCCTTCATATTCAACAGCTAGTGTTTCAAGTTATCTTCACTTTCAGCAAGCAAGGTGGTGCACCTGCATAGAGCTGGTTTTTAATAAGCTGTCCTCCAAACTTGACGCCAAATTCTTTTCATATTGGCCTATTTGTTGGATTTTTTTACTCAGAATTCAGCTTAAACAGTATGGTAGAGGATACAACCCAGAAATATATCTTATCTGATTTTAAGCCAGTATGCCCTGGTTCAGTGCCCACAGCTACCTCTTGATCCATGCACAAGTTCCTGGTGAACACAATGAAGTGTTCTTCTCAAGTCTGCTCATCGTTTGATGGCCCTCACAGTCAAACACTTTGCATAGTCAATAAAACACGAGTCAACATCTTTCTAGTAGTTTGTGCTTTCAGCCAAGATCCATGTGACACAAGCAATTAGATCCCTTATTCCATGTCTTCTTCTGAATCCAGCCTGACATTCTAGAAGTTGAGTGTGATTACTGCTATAACTGTTGTGGGATAATTGTAAGCAAAATTTTACTTGTGTGTGATACAGATGATTTGTTCTAGTTTAAGCATTCTGATCAGTCACTTTCTTTGAAATTGCCATAAATATGGATTTCTTCCAGTTACTTAGCCAAGTAGCTGTCTTCCAATTCCCTGGCATAGATGAGTGACTTCTTCCAGTGCCTCCTAAGCTTCATCCTCTTGATGAAACAATTTCTACGCAGCTGTGCATAAAATAAGTCTTTAAGAAACAGGAGGAAGTTTCTCAATCCCAGCAAAGGCCAGGAGTGGAGTATGTCCTCTGGACCTGAGATGTCTTATAGTGAACCTCCTGGATCCAACAAAAGCTCCAGAAGCAGATCATCAGCAGAAGAAATAGGAGCCAGAGCATGGAACAGAGTGTCAGACATCCCAATGGTACAAGTAAAGCGGAGTGTGTTTATGCAGGAGGAACTGGCTTGTGGAACAAGTTCTCTCAGGTCACTTAATTGCAGAAGTTGGGCTTGCTGACCCTCAGAGGTGAAGCTAAGTAACTTCAGGCTGAGGCTGACTAGAGTAGGGCTCCCCTTGGCACTTAATTCAGCAACTTGGCTTGCTAACCCACAGAGTTTGAACTGAATGCCTTCAAGTTCAGGCTTATGGGGAAGTGATATGCCCCCTTTTTGAAGAAGGAGAATTGAAAGAACTTTGTCCTGACACCTCAACCCTGAATTTTTCTCCTGGGATTGAGAAGTTAACAACTTGTTAACTTTCTTAGTAAACTCTGTGATCATGAATTTTGTCTATGAGTTCTATGTAGCCATTGTAATGGATATTAGAACACAGAAAAGTAAAATACAGAATATTAATTAAAACAACATACTAAATAGCTAGTTATTAATATAAAATATTGTAATACAGGTGCTGAAGTGTAAACAATTGATAAAGAGAGGGTTCTATAAAACTGAGAATTTTTAGATGTTAATTTCTCAAAGAGTTGATTAATGATAATAAAAAATAAGTCTAGATGTACAACCATTTTGGAAATCTATATGGCATTTCCTTAAACAGCCAGGAGTAGAAATACCATATGACCCAGCAATATATCTACTGGGTATATATTACAAAAGAGTAAGAGACCGAGCATGCACACACGTATGCTCTCATGTTGAATGCAGCCCAGTTCAAAATCATGAATCTGGAAACAACCTAAATGCCTGTCAGCTGAAGAGTTAGTTAATAAATAAACTCTAATATATACACACAATGGAACATAACGTATCTCAAAAAAAAAAAGGTGCTGAAACCATGAAGCCCCTGATTACATGGCTGGATCTGGGAGCCATCAAGCTGGGTGAAGTAAGTCAATCGCAAGAGGACAGAGATTGTATTAGTCCATTACCAGGAAGAGGAAAACCAAGACAAGGTCAGATTTCTTTTCTCACATCATGTTGTCTTCTTACATGGTCTCCAAAACAATGAGGTGATGTGCCTCTCTAGTCCCCATAAACTATATATCATCACTAATTTGAACTTCTTAACAACCACCTTGGGATAGGTGGCCTCACTTCCCATGGGCCCGATCTCCCATGGTGTTGGGAAAGGAAGAAGATTAATCAATTCCTGTCATATAGCAGTGTTCTATGACAGTGTCCCAAATCAAAAGACATCCCTTCAAGAGTAAGTAGTCAGACTTACAAGGAACTTGGATCAAGAAGGGGTTGGGGACATGTCTGTACCAGGGAAGGCTATTATACTGCTGGTGTTGCGGAGGTGAGTAAAGTGGAAGTGGACATCAGGGGCAATCTATCAGTGAGAAAAACACACTACTTCTATAGCGTCCACAGGAGAAATATGCCACCTGGTATGTTCCTAACTAGTTTCTGGTGACATAAGCAAGGTACTGTAGACAACTGTGACATTATACTGTGTTCTCAAGGTGCACAACCCCCCTCATAGACCACTCCAGAAGGACCCGAATTGGAAACCTCACTAAGAAATCTGGGCTTTTCATTAAACTCACTGGCAGCAGATCTAAGGGACTGAAATGCTCGCTTGAACTTAAAACTGAAGTGCTTTAGAGGAAGAAGAAACTGGTGATGGCTATTCCAAGGTTAGGGCAGTGGTGGTTGTTCATTTGGACCTATTGCTTTGGCGGTGCCCAACAAATGGGGCCCAGGATCAATATGTACATGCTATTTTCATTCTGTCTTTGCTTTTTGTGTGATGTGTGAATGTACCCGGAAAATAATATGTAAATAAGTGTTTCTGAAAGGACTGCCCTAGCTCCAGCCCCAAGGTTTATGTATCTATTGTCCACTCACCTAACTTTTGAAACTGTACAAGTTAACAATTCCTGTATAGTAGTCTAAAAAGATCTCATACTATTGTATACATTCATACCCTTGACTAAAATAATATTATGAATATAATTTCATAAGTCTGATGGAAATTATTTATGATGTAATCCATTAAACTGATATTTATCTGTCTAACATGATTGAGGCACTTAAATAAAACACAGAGATATGAATGAATTCTGAGATCCCATTTGATCACATCCCTACTATAAGAACAATTAGTTCATGTGACGTGGCCTTGCTCTGTACTCACCCTCTTGAGGAGACCACTGAAGAAATGGATTGTAAAGCAAAGTGCAGAGAAAAAAATCATATGGTGACCAACCATTAGCAAAAATAGCACCTGCAATGTTAAATGCTTTTCTCAATACAAGCACCCATCAAAATGAGGAGTCAGCTAAATCTATAGAGAAGAACCACACCAGCCCAGGTGATCCAAGGCTTTCAAAGAATATAATCCAAACCTAGAAGAGCAAGATTATCAGAGCCTAAATTCTAGTTTCCAAAATGTTAAAAAGATAAAAGAAGCCCCAAATCCTTTTTCAGAGTCCCTCAGGAGATTGGGTCTCTGAGATTATTGATCATAATACAAGCATGTGAAAAGCTTCAGGATCATACAAAAGGCATCATGAAGTGGATTTTAGGCTGGAATGTAATAGCTCATCATTAGATCTCCCCCTTGAACCATTTTGAATTTATTTCTGGCTTTTTAAATATCTTCTGCTGCTTTTCAATTGAGGTTTTTCCCCTGTTTTATTTGGTCATTGTTGCTGGGTCATTGTTTCGTTTTTCCATCTTGTGTATGTTTTTTCTGTATAGGGAAGTCAGGATGGGTGCGTCTACAAAGCAGCAGCAGGATGAGTAATTTCCTGAGGGCATGGAAGAGGAGGTGAGGGGAAGGGGAGAAGGGGACGTCAACGCCAATGAGTACAAGAAGGAATACATGTTCCAAAGTTGATTGCGTCATGAATGCACAAACTTTCTTAATGTGATGGCAACATGCAACCACATGATGTGTTTATTATATCTCAATAAAGCTTTGTCTTTATAAAAATAGGTCTAGAATGCAAAAATTGCATTTGAATAGATGCCTTGTCTCCAAAGTGCCAAACATGAACCTGCTGAATTTGAATATACACAAGCAGGACCAGATTCGGACATAAAATTGCTGGAATAATTGCAACCTCTTGGTTTTGCACCCACGTTGTATTGACTACACACTTAGTGACTGGCTGCTTAGCCAAGTGAATGGTACGCAAGCAAAGCATAGAATATTCTTACCCAATGGGGCTTATCTTTGCACATTACTTTTGGAAATTTAATAATCATTGCATGTGGAAACAGTCTGACTAGTTAACAGATAAGGAATGAATTGGCATGTAGAGGCCCAGCTGTCACCCTAGGTTACTACCAACAGGATCTATCTGAGCCAGCCCAGGTGAGAAGAGTCAGCCAGTTAATACACATAATCACAAAAAAATACAATGTGTAAGTCACTAAGCTTGGATTAGTATGTAACACAGCAAAAGGTGACCATGTACTTGATCAGAGAAGAAAAATAAATACTTGAGTAGCAAGTAGCTGATATAAAAGCCTAGTCTATTGAGGGAGGGAGGTAACGTATCTAGATGCTTGGATTCTAAAGTAGAAATGAATCCAATCAAAGCTGCTGAGAAGGAAAGCAAAGCTGCTGGGAAGCTTAATTCAATCCTATTCCAATTTTAAGAACATCAAATAGGGAGCGTGAACTGCATGCACGGCATCGGGCAGAGGACAAGTGGCACTCTCAAAGCACTCTTAAAATTCTCCGTCTCCATCAAGCTCGGGCTTAGGCATGAAATGGACCAGATACAGGGGTCAGATCGTGGTGGCAAGAGTTCTTCTCTATGAATTATTTTAGCCTGATATTCATTACCAGGGACTAGGAATGTGTGCACGTATGTATGTCTGATGATCATGAATCAAACCACATTTCTTTTCTGTTTTGAAAGTAACTATTTGTCTCCCATATCAACAATAATATTATAGTCATATATTACAACATTCTTACATATTTTTCATACATTCTTGACAAATTTTAGAGAAAGGCAAGTTTAGGAATGATTTTGAGTGATTCCACATGGTAAAGATTGAAGAGATGACACACATGATATCCTGCACTCCACTCACCTTCTATACTGAGCGGTCTGAAGAATGAAATAAAGAATGAAGTGTACATAGACATCACCTACTCAATCCCCTTAAAGTGAATAAGGAAGGACAATAAGAAAGGCTGTGAAAAGAAGCACAGACTTTAATAGAATATAAGCTGGAAAACCTCACCACTGGAAATTATACTTTTTTTTTTCACCTCTGCTATTATCCTGCACAAACACATAGACCTCTTGTTTATCCTCTTTTCTACACAAACACACAAATACTGTTTACTCTTTCACAAATAGGAGCCAGAATCCCTTCAGAGTAGAAGGTGCCAATCAAATAGTAAGTTTTTTTTCCCCGAGGCTTTCAAGTTTTCTCCCTGTGACAGTCCCAACTCAAATGCAGGCATCGCTGTATGTAGGGAGTGTGAAGAGAGTTGTAAGAGCCCCTAATCAAATGGTTTTTTAAAAAGGACATGGAAATTCTTAGTTTTCCCCACATTTTTCACCGTTCCATTACGCTCTGTTCCTTAGCTCCCTTGTTGCTTAGAGATAACATACATCATTTCAAGTATTATTGTGTTAGTCTGGGTAGACAAGAGAAACAAATTCATAGACATATGTGTGTAAGAAAGAGCTTTCTATACAAGAGCAACTGAATACTGAGAAAACATCCAAGCTCAGTCTGAACCAAGGCCATAAGTCCGATATGAGCCCATAAGTCTGATGCCAATCTATAAATTCCTCTTCAGAATCACTCACTGTGAGATATTCCTGACGATGACCCCTACCAGCGCTGAGATGTTTCTACCATCACTGGATCCACAAGACTTTCCACCCACTGGCCTGTGATCTTCCTGCATTCAGCATCATTGCTGGTAGGGGTCTTCATGTGGCTCTCCAGCTCAGGGCTCTGGCTGCATTACTGTAGCTCCATCAGGCTCATCGTCAGGAATGTCTCACAGTGAGGGAGGGAGTGGCCCTCCTCCAAATGAGGTCATCAAGCTGCAACCTGATTGACAGGCTAAACTCCACCCATTCACTCGTTAATACTCTCAAATTGACAATAGACTATATAACTCCCAAAATTATTTGTAAAGATCTTATTAATATAGTAAGGTTCCTATTTTGATGGAATTACACATAGTGTAGAAATTTGCGCTTTCTAAAAAAATATCTTAAAAAGAGATTACACTGGTACTGATGTCATCTCTATTTCTGTAGATACATTTTTCTGTGGAATATAGGGGTATGTGTATTCTTGTTATCTATTCAGGCTTATAATTCATGATCTGTCCTTAAGACTGTATAAAAATCAAAAATTAAGTCCAAGGTTTAAGCACAGGGTGTTTTGAAATGTGAATCCTGAATGTACATTATATGACTAGGTTCTCTAGAGAAGCAGAACTTATTATATATATATATATATATATATTCTCAAGAAAGTAGGCCTACAGTGTTAGAAGTGCTAAGCCCAATTCAGTGCAAGGCCATGAGTCCAATTTGTTAGGATGGAGGGTTTTTCTGCTACCTCACTGATGAACCAAGAAGAAGCAGGAAATGAAACAGGAAGGTGACAGATTGGTAAATGGGGAAGCAAATTCACCATAAAGTCCTCCTGAGAAAGATGCTGCAGTCTGCATTGTTTACAATTTACAGCTTTGGAAACTCTAAGGAACACTTACCAGGGTGTACCCACAACCCATAAAACCCGGAATTTTTTCCCCAAAGCTATGTATTTAAATGTTTGTGCAAAACAATATTATCACTTCAAAGTACTTTTCATTTCACTTAATACATTTGTCAAAACTGCAATTCCCTTCTGGAAACATTTTTCAAACTCATCTGCTTGGATAGTTGATGGCACTTACATTGTTTTTTGCTTTCTCTCTTCTGTATCTTTGAATTACTTTCCTTTCATGTCCCTCGTCATTTGTGGAAACAAAGAAAAGATGCACAGAATGAGGTAAGGTGAGTAAGGTGTGTGGGGCAAGAGGGGCACGTTGAGGTTTTCCCCCAAAAAATTGATGCAATGAGATGGCTGCAGGAACAGGTGCACTGTCACATTGTCGTGGTGGCAAAACCAGTCCCTGTTTGCCACAAATTGGCCCTCTTTTGTCACACACTGTTACACAATCTTTTAAGAACCCCCAAATCAGTGGTTCTCAAGCTTCCTAATGCCACAACCCTTTAATACAGTTCCTCATGCTGTGGTGACCCCCAATCCTAAAATTATTTTCGTTGCTGCTTCATAACTATAATTTTGCTACTATTATGAACCAGGCGACTACTGTGAAAGGGTCATTCAACCCCCAAAGGGGTTGCAACCCACGGGTTGAGAACCGCTGGTCTAAACAGAAAGCTTGATTAGCAGTCTGCCTGCTGGAACGAACTCCAAATGCACTATGAGTCCACATTTTGGTCCGCTCGGGAAGTTGACTGATGTCCAGAATGAGATTTGTCATCAATCAACATTTCAGCTTTTTTGAAATGAGAAAACCGGTCATATACTGGAGCTTTTTCCATAGCGCTGTCATTGTAAGCTGTGTTCCACATCACAACTATTTCTGTGGGATTTTTCCCCACCCAAGCAGGAAACAAAATTTCACAACAGCACGCTGTTCTCTTATATTGGCCATCACAAAAATTAGGTTCAAGCAAAACTAATTTTATGAAAAAATTCACTGCGATCAGAGAGAACCTTCCCAGGTGACTTCACTGGGTGCACTCTGTCCAGCAGGGTTGTTGTGAGTCAAAGACAGCTCAATGGCAGTAGCTTTGGGTTTTCTTTGATTTTTCAAGTGCTATACAGAGGGGTTTTTTTCCTTATAGTCTTGTTTAATTCCCATATAAAACATGATTTAACTATTATCTTTATCCATTTTTGACAAATTAAAGTTTAGATTACTTCATTTATTTTTCCAATGCAATTTAACTAGCATCTCCCAGTTAAACAGTATTTGTTTGTTACCATTGCTTCAGAACCAAAAAAAGAAAATCAAATTCACTGCCCTCGAGTTCATTCTGACTCACAATGATCCCATAAGACAGGGCAGAACTGCTGTGGGAGTTTCTGAGACTGTAACTCTTTACAGCAGTTGAAAGCCCTGCTTTCTCCCATAGAGCCGCTGGCGCTCAAAATGTCAACCTTGCAGTTAGCAACTCCAATGCTGAGCCACTACACCACCGGGGCTCCTATTGCTCCAAAGAGATTGAAAATTTAAGGGAAACTTTTTATCACGGAAGAAGGGATTGCGTGTCTTGAATAGAACAAGTGTACAAACACTAAGCTAATTGAAATGAATGCAAGCAAAGACATGGAAACAGTGACGTGGGTTTAGAAAATGTGCTATTGCATAGAGCTTACAGGAAAATATTGGAACTGGGTTTATATTTAGGTAGGCCTATTGTGACTGTGTCAAGATAGCTACACTCAAGGGTTTTAAGATTATCCTGCTTTGCATATAAGTGATTCTCCATAAGTGAGCTGCATTCAATAAACCAATTTATTTCCTTTCTATATCACTATAAAGAACAACAAAAACACAGCAAGTTATTGCTAAAAGGGAGATGGAAAGAAGTGAGGAGCTGATATCAAGGGTTCAAGTTGAAAGAAAATGCTTTGAAAATGATGATGGCAACTTATGTACACATGTGCTTGACACATGGATGGATGGATGGATTTTGGTGGGTGATATAAGAACCCTCAATAAAAATAATTAAAAAAGAATAGTTTTGTCTTGCCTTTCCATGTTTCAAAACTATTTTTGCTGCATTTGTTAGGACTGGATTCAATTCAATTTGAAATAGAATCTGAATTAAATTGGCTAAAATTAAGTTACAGAAACTAAGGAATTAAAACTTTGGAAGAATATTTTTAAACTAATGAGTTATGTTAGGGCTCTGACAAATCATAAGATTTATATTCATTTTGTTTGCTTAATTACTAGTGAAATTTAGTAAGGATCTATCACAGTATTTGCAGAGATTAGATGAGCAGGTGTGGCATGTTATATTTCATTAATATCAGTGGCCACCTGCAGCTTAAAGCAATGTTTTCAACTTGAATGTCATTCAGTTGTACTTTTTCAGACCTTTATTTCATCCACATCTTCTACGGACCATGAGGGGAATGGACTTATCCTTAACCATGAAAGGAACCACACACTGAAAACAGTATTAATGCCATGGTTGTAGCTAGAGGAAGCTATCTAGACAGTATCATGATGCTCAATCTGCTTGACTATATATATGCACACACACATATACATATATACACACATATACATACACACACACATATATATACATATACTTCCATCAAGTCGATTCTGACTCGGAGCTACTCAATATAAGGTATCTGTGGCTTTGTAAATCTTTGCAGGAACAACCTCATCTTTCTCCCAAGTAGCAGCTAGTGGCTTTGAACTACTGACCTTCCAATTGAGAATCCAATGCTTATCCAACAGCATCCACAGGGCTCCTAGAACTATATCTAGGGCAGTACAAGACAAATAGATTTATGATTATTTTTAAGAAATCTAATGATGAATGCAACAAAAGAACAAAAGTTGACTGTAAACTTAAACCTGATTGATGGTCCTACATTTAGTTTCTAAGATGGTGAGCAAAAGTCAATCTGATCAGCCAAGTAAGTATCCTAAGAGACATTAATCTCAAAGTGTTAGGACTGGAAATGACCTTGGGGTTCACCTGATAAATAACCTCATTTAATAATTTAGTGAACCCAGTCTCAGGGAGCTTGAGTTTTACTCAAGGTTTCACTTTTAGTTTTTGGAAAAGCCAAGCTAGAAAAATTTTTTTGAGACAAGTCAGATCCTGGGGGTATGGGAAGGAAGAGTGAGGGGAAATATGATATTGCAAATATATTGATACTGCTCCATGTTTAAATAGAGAATTGACTCTAGGCTATAGTAGGTGTACCTAAGTGTTTATATACAACAGTACAAGAAGCTGTCATAGGAGGCTCTAAATGAATTTCATTTTCTCAGATGCTCCTGATAATTCCATTAATTCTTCCATCACACGTGATTACTTTTGCTGAGGGTTCATGTGTGTCATCCTCTGTGTCTCCATGGAAAACCTCATTCACGGAGTGACAAGTTGGAGCTGACGCATGGCCACCCAAAAGAGTTGTTACGTCGCTAGTAATCTTGTGAGCCTATTGCTAATTGCAATCATCCTTAAAAAATAACTTCTATAAACATAGATTTTTAAAAATAAATGTAAGAGATAAAAATCCAAACTCATAATTTTGCTATATTGGACAGGAGTCTATTTGAAAGAAAAATGAAACTTTCTACTTCAGTGAATATTGAGAGCCTTGGATGCTCTATTGAAAATGAACTAGAATCAACTCAATGGCAAAGTTTGGTTTGGGTAACTCTTATTTATTATCATCAATTTTGCAAAGTTTTGTTTTTTATTATGAATTAAGTGAAAATTTACAAGGGGGTAAAGGAAATAACATGAGAAAGGAAAAAATACAATAAGCAATAAGTGAGGAAAGAAAAAATTTAAAGAACACTGAGGAAAAAATAGAGGAAGAAGAAGGGTGGGAAAAAGACTAAAGTAAAAATAGAATAACAGAGGAAAGGGGGGAAGGACAAACAACAAGGGTAGGGAAAGAAAATGAATGGGCAAAACTGGGAGATGGGCGAGACCTAGAGACGAGAAAATGGTGAAAAGCAACACACCTGGTATGAATCCACAAGCTATGCCAGTTCAGGAGCATACCCGGTGAGGAGGGACCATGTGTGAAGGGTGGAAGTCCAGCCTGGCTGTTGTGTTGGGTCAGGCAGCTGATGCAGCTTTAGTTCATGCAGGCGCAAAAGGCAGCTAAATTTAAAATGATTGCTCCCAGGAGGGAATCTTTTGGGCCCAAAGGGTCGCTGGGAGCAGAGCAGGTGGTTCTGGAGTCTTTCCTAGTCCAGAGTGGCTAAGGACAGGCTGATCATCTGTCTGGCCTCATGAGGTGGGGCTCCTATGCCTCCCCGTGTGAGCATTGTGCATCAGGAGTCAGTCTACTGAAGCGAGACACCCATCTCTGGTGGAGTTGGGGTTGAGGAAGTGGGGGTGTAATGGGCCCCTGCATGGGTAGTGGCTGCTCCTCTGGTCATCAGAGGATCCCGCCTTGTTTTGTCACCAGGACTGTCTCCTTCAAACGCTGCTTGCAAAAGTTCAAGATGAGGGTACTTCCCAAGGTCAGGCAACAGTTCACCTGTCTGTATCTTCTCTGGCCATTTTTGTTCAGCTTCTTCTATTCAGTCAGTACTTGATTCACTTCTCGGTCATGAATCTGAAGCTCAGGGTTCCAGGGTTATAATATGTATCAATTTCATTTGTTCATCGAATCTATTGAAACTTGTCGGGGTGGCGTGTCTGTCTGATCTACCATCTGGCCAGAAGCCCCTCTTACTGGCGAGAAGCCTAATCTAGCATCTGGTCAGAAGGCCTCATCTTGAGGTTTAATATGAAAGGTCTTCGAAAACTTTATGGACATATAATTAAAAGATCATGGAATTCCATCATGAATATTTTCAGGCCTCCTTCATATTCTACCTCCATGGTAGAAATACCAGACAATGGTGCCTTACCACATATCTCTTCCAAACTTTGAATGCTATTGGTACTCACTGACTCCAGCCTGGTAACTTTAATCATGGAAATTATCACCAGCATAAAACAGTTCTCGAGGTCAACAAACAGTCCTTGAACTAACTGCAAGCTTTTCTTTATTCCTTGTTTTGTTTTATATTTTTGTAATTGGCTTGTTGTTGTTTTGTTATATATTGTTGCTTGGATTTGCTCTGTTATTATCTCCACAGCTATGTCTAAATAAGATAGGCTAGATGAATAATCTGGAGGAGAAAACAATGGGACCGACAGTTCTGGAGGGATATGGGAGAGGGAGGGTGGGGGGAAAGGTGGTGGTGTTAACAAACTCAGGGACAAGGGAACAACAAGTGATCCAAATCGGTGGTGAGGAGAGTATGAGAGGTCTGGTAGGGTGTCATCAAGGGCAATGTAACCAAGAGGAATTACTGAAACCCAAATGAAGACTGAGCATGAGAGTGGGAAAGAGGAAAGTCATAGGAAATAGAGGAAAGAGCTAGGAGGCAAAGGGCATTTATAGAGGTCTAAATAAAGGCATTTACATATGCAAATATATTTACATATGACAATGGGAGGAAAGATCTATGTGCATATATTTAAAGGTTTAGTATTAAGGTAGCAGAAAGACATTGGGCCTCACTCATGTACTCCCTCAATGGAAGAATATTATCTTGTATTAAAGTGGCATTCCATGATGCTCAACCTTCCTAACACAATCACTGAAGACAAAGTGGATGAATAAGCAAATGTGAAGAAAACTAATGGTGCCTGGCTATCAAATGGTATAGCATCTGGGGTCTTAAAGGATTGAAGATAAACAAGCAGCCTTCTAACTCAGAAGCAACAAAGCCCACATGGAAGTAGCACACAAGCCTGTGTGATCACGAGGTGCTGAAGGGATCAGTTATCAGGCATCAGAGAACAAAAAATCATATCATGTGTTCTCATCTCCCTGATACAATTGCTGAAGAAAAATGGGTACATAAGCAAATGTGGTGAAGAAAGCTGATGGTGCCTGGCTATCAAAAGATATAGTATCTAGGGTCTTAAAGGCTTGAAGTTAAACATGCGGCCACCTAGCTCTGAAGCAAAAAAAAAACCACATGGAAGAAGCACACCAGCTTGTGCAATCATGAGGTGTCGAAGGGATCAGGTATCAGGCATCATCAGAACAAAAAATCATATCATTGTAAATGGGGGAGGGGAGTGTGGAGTGGAGACCCAAAGCCCATTTGTAGACCACTGGACATCCCCTTATAGAAGGGTATAGGGGAGAAGATGAGCCAGTCAGGATGCAATGTAGCAACGATGAAACATACAACTTTCCTCTGCTTTCTAAATGCCTCCTCCTCCCCCACTATCATGATTCCAATTCTACCTTTCAAATCTGGCTAGACCAGAGGATGTACACTGGTACAGATAGGAACTGGAAACACAGGGAATCCAGGACAGATGATCCCTCAAGACCAGTGGTGAAAGTGGCAATACCGGGAGGGTGGAACGAAGGTGGTGTAAAAAGGGGGAACTGATTATAAGGATCTATATATAACCTTCTCCCTGGGGGACGGACAACAGAAAAGTAGGTGAAGGGAGACGTCGGACAGTATTATGATATGACAAAATAATAATAATTTATAAATTATCAAGGGTTCATGAGGGAGGGGGCAGTGGTGAGGGAGGGGAAAATGTGAAACTGATGCCAGGGGCTTAGGTGGAGATCAAATGTTTTGAGAATGATGAGAGTAATGAGTGTACAAATGTGCTTTACACAATTGATGTATGTATGGATTGTGATAAGAGTTGTATGAGCCCCTAATAAAATGATAAAAAAAAGTTCTTGATTTATTGCTTCTTTGTTTCTGCCCTTAGAGCTGATCATTAAACACTGACAGCACCTGACTGCTTGTGCTTGGCTCTGCTCTCCCTCCCACCTCATGAAGCCCTTGGGAACCCTCCAATATGCTGTCACATCTAACAAAAGACCTAATCCACTGGTTGCATTTCGATTTTTCAGCAGATGGGAACTTACTAGTGCATTTATTCACAAGGCAAAGGTTTGATTCAGTGGCAGAAAACTGGACTGTGGAGGCAAATGAACAAAGTTCTAATCTTATTCTCGGCCCTTTGTGACATTCAGAGACATTTAATAACTTTCAGAGTTTAGTTTTCTTATAGGTAATATATGAATTGTAATAATACCTGTCAAATAGGACTGTTCTGAGTATTACATAGAATGACAGAAATTTTCATGCCTCTGATCTTTCATATTTCTCCCCAAGCTGGATATGTCTGAATGCTGACTTTGCAGTTGACAGCCACGTCTTTCATCATTTGCTCTAATTCTCTCTGCTACTGATTCCATTCAAACTCGTAACTGCCCTGTAGACAGAACTACCCCACGGTTTCCAAGGTTTGAGACTTTAGGGGGGCAAAAAGCCTCCTCTTTTTCTCAATGAACAGCTGTTGGGGTCACACTGCCAACCTGTGGCTAGTAGCCCAGCACACAGCCCTCTGTGCCACCAGGGGTCCTTTGCACTAAAGAGCAAAAGCAACTAATTGCCACCCAGTCAATCTCAACTCAGTGACCCTACACGACAGAGCAGAACTGTCGCCATGGGTTTCTACACTGCAGATCTGTGCGAGTAGAAAGCCTGTTCTTTCTCCTGGGGAGCGACTTAGGAACTTCTATATAAGGAGCAATAACCTCTTGATACCAGCACCTTTTATAGAGCCTTCCTAATTACATGGGCATGACCCACCAAATCATTGAGCTATCATGACTGTGGAAACATGGTATTATATTAACTTCATTAAATTCTTAACACACTGCCAGCCTTCGTGTTAAGCATCAATACTGCTAGTAAAATTGTTAAAACCGTTTGTTTTATCAGTCCCCTGGGTATTCTTTCTCCACAGAGCCACTCTACTTGTCAAAGTCTGAATAGTGAAACAAAAGAATTATGAAAATGTCTGTGAAGTATTCTTATATATTTTTTATTGGCCAAAAACTGCTCCTCCACAGGTTTTTGTAACAGCTCCTAAGCCAGCAGTTATCCGAGGTAATAATGCTGTGTGTGTGTGTGTGTGTGTGTGTGTGTGTGTTAGTGAACAAAAAGACAGTGGATAAGAAGGCAGGCATTGAGTACTTCTTCAGAAAAAGTAGATTGCCACACACCACAGGGAATATGCTATTTGAGTGGATCGCTGTACTTGCAGCCAGGGAGTTTGATTTCACTCACTGATATGGTCATTGGATTTAAACTGACAATAACAATGCAGTGCACACTCTTAGCATGCATAACTCCAGCCTGTGAGAGGCAGGTCTCTTTAGAAGTGAATACATAAAGGCCAGAAAGGAGAAAGTCAGAGTTCTTTTGTTTATTTATTTATTTATTTATTGAGTTCTTTTTGAAACAAGACTCACTCTGAGAAAGGAGGCGCTAAAAGGGGCAAACTGGGGTAGAGTCAGTGAGGGAGGGAGGAAGGGGGAGTAGAGATTGAGAAGCAACCCCAACTAAATGTGAAGAAAATAGCTTTTGTTTTCAGTCATACTTATGTATTCTAATTCACTGCTGAATTTCAAATACAAAATCCCCGTGTACAAATAAATACCCTAGAGGTTTCTCAGAGACATTTTATTCCTCCCTTTTCTCTATCATCCCCCTCCAACTCAGAAAAGGAGTTGTTCTGTTTGAATTAAGACTACTGACCTAGTGCTACCGCCTGCCAGTACATCCCTGCTGAAGAAACTAATCTGAATCATTCGAACAGCCAGGCAAATATGCCTACATTTGTTCTCACACTCCATTTCAATTCAGACCATGTAGGTGATCACTGTAGAGTGCAGAATAACAAGAGCGTGCTTGGATACACTTATCTCTGTTGGCCTGAGTTACCACCCCCCAAACAGCCTCAAATAGTGGTGATGAGTCCACGATGACAAAGTCACTACCACTTAATATGCCCACTTGGAAAATCACCTCTCGCTACCATGGACCACGGTTGCCGAAGCACCCGCTAGCCCCGTTTGAGAACAATGGTGCTCGCATTCGTGCAATGGTGATATGGCATTTCTTTCTGACATATCCATCACACGTGTAAAGTATGCACATAGTAAATACAACACAAATGTTACCAGTTTAATTTGCTTTCTCCTTCAGTCTGGATAACAATCAACTCCAGTGCCGGGCAAAATGAAACAAGAGGGCAGACAAATATCTGAGTAGCTTATGGTGAAGATTCCTCAGGGGATAAAGTAATGTAGTTTTATCGACCAGCTCCCGTTTGCGCACAAGGTGTCGGGCATTGTAGACGATACACAATGCCCAGGCTGTCTTTGGAGGGCTCAAAAGCAGGGAGGGAGATTACTTTGAGGACTAAGGTGCCCTGACCCAAGCCGTGATCCTTTCAATTGCCTCATATGCCTGTGAGAGTTGGACATTGAATATGGAAGACCAAAGAAGGATCGATGCATTGCAATTGTGGTGCTGGAGAAGACTAGAAAACGGACCAGGAACTGGTAAAAGGGCAAACAAATCTGTCTTCTAGGAGGTCGGGCCAGAGTGCTCCTGAGAGGCCAGGATGACAAGATTTCCTCGTACATGCTTTGCACATGTTGCCAGGAAAGGCCAGCCCCTAAAGAAGGACATCATGCTTGGGAAAGTAGAGGGAGAGCCCAAAGAGGAAGGCCCTCAATAAGATGGACTGATGCAGTGGCTGCAGAGGTGGGCTCACGAACCGGAACCATGTGAGCACAACCCAGCTTCGTGCGGGCAGTGTTTCTTTCGGATGTGCACAGGGTCACTCTGGCTCAGAACTCACGCAGTGGCATTTAACAACAAGATCAGAACTGGAAGAGGAAACAGAGGTTGAGAGCTAGAGTGATGGTGGCAAGGGGTGGGGAGGCTTGAAACTGGAATAAGCATAATCACAATTCCGAGGGTGAGTTTCAAGTTTCCTCAGTAGAATATGCAAAGACAGAGAGTGGCAGCATTCAAAGTGAGAAAGGCGTGCTAAGGGAACGTCTGGGAATATGTCTCACACAATTAAAGAGCAAGCATAATTAACATCATACTACTTACAAAAATCTTGTTATACAATATTGTGCAACATAAAACTCTAGTATAATTATTCAATCATGTAGAATAATGGCATGGTATACTTGGAGATTTTTTATTTGGGAAATTCTGGAAAGTAATATTCTGCAGTGTAGGAAATATTCCACAGTATTTGAAAAAGTACATAAAATAATTTCACAAGAGATAGAATCTAATGTTTGATAGTATCAGTGTATTTGAATCAAAGAGAGCTTTATAGGATTACTTTATTTCTGTCACACAATCCTCCTAAGATATAAAAAATGCCCCCCACACGTACACACACATGAAGTCACATGTATGTGTGTCGTCTTATATAAGGCAGAGTGGGTTACAAGTCGGGCTGAAAACCATAAGGTCAGCCGTTCGAAACCACTGGCTGCTCCAAAGACGGAACGCGAGGCCACTGACACAGTTCTACACTTTCCTATATGGTTGCTATGAGTCAGTGTGATTATTGGTTTGGAAACCAAACTTTGTTTTTTCCATAGTTTAACTGACGCCTCACCTATTCACTTGGTGGTTAGATTCCAAAGACACAGGGTGTTATGCAAAATAGCTCCGATAATGTGCAGGCTGCAATGTCCTCTTGATCTATTTCCCTTCCCTGACCACCGCTGACCTGGTCGGCCAGCCAACCCCTTTCTGAGCAGGTGCGTGCCAGAACTAGTCCCTTTCCCCCCATTCCTTCCCCATTTTCACGAAGCCCACCACCTTCCAGCACCTAACCTGAGCAGGAACTCCACTCGTATCTGCCCCATCGGCCACATCCCATGGTGTCCTATGCATCCCTTCCCTCTCTCCCTTACAAGCTGACTTGAGGGCCATGTCTAAGCTCATTCAGATACTCAAAGTAAGAGAAGAGCTCAACTCCACATTTGCCCAAAGATGGTTTCTGAGGCAGCAGTCTAGCCTGCCACCACCCTGCAGCTTCCTATACCCATTCTGAGAGCAGCTGTTCCTCCCACAGCACCCACACCCCTGAAGGGCTCAGTCACTCCCTGTGATGGCTGCACAGGCCTAACAGACATTCCTTACAAGTCCAGGGTTATTAGGGAAGCTGAACGGTGATACAATGCTAAGGACACAATTCTTTTGTCTGAAAAACCTCTTCTCTCTCACATTAGCAGGCATGACTCTCTCCTGTCCTTGGCCTCTCAGCTACACGGTCTCTTGGCCTCTGCACTTCTCAGGCAGATGTTCCACACTCCGTCATCTTGGATGAATGCCCAAAGGGCGCCGGACTATGCAACCCACCTCCTGCCCGAAGGCATTTATCTTTACTTGTGACCTGGGCTGGGAAATCTTTTGCTCTGTCGCATGGGCTTGTGCCACTCCGCTGCTCTACCTCCTGATTTCTGCTGTGCTGAATCTGTCTGGTGCCTCTGTCCCTTGAGGCAGGTATGGCACACACACTCCGCGGGCGACCCTTCTTTGTTTATGGACACAGTATTCTTCTCTTTCTGTTCTTGTGACGGCTCCCTTGTAGACCCAAAGGAATTGATCAATCCCAAGTTAGAACTCTCCACCTCAATTGCATGCTCACACCTATATTACTGAATTTGAATCACAAAGACAATGGCTACAAAAAGCCATGGAAAGTAATCTCATCTCACAGCACCCCACTTCCTGCAGCTTCCCACCGACCTCCAGCATTTTCAAGCCCTCCCCCAGGCTCCCTGCTACCTGCTCATAACATCATGCCATCCTTGGGCATCCAGTAATGCTTGACTAACAGCTTTCCTATTGCCTGTTCATCACACGTGCCTCTAGGATGTTGGGTGAGATGACCTATGGAGGGTGCCCCAGCCAGCCACATTCCAAACATGGAACTCAGCCGACAGGACGTGACACCTGAGAATTTTTCAAGGTTGTCATAAACGGGTTGACAAATAACAATATAGTTGATAAGTTCTCTCTCAGTCATTGAATTGTTTCCAGGTACAACAAACCAAACTCCTTACTGTCTGCTTGCCTGATGGCAACCCTGTAATGAAGGATAACACTGTCCCTATGGCTTCCAAGACTGTAAATCTTAACAAAAGCAGACAGACACATACTTCTTCCATAGAGTAGGGGGACCAACGATGTTGAAACTTTATTTCCCTTTGCAGCATTATTTACAAATCAATATTTTAAAAGTTAAAAACCACTGAATTTCCAATTTCAGTTTTTGAATGAGTTACTACTAGTGAAATTGTGTTAACGGATCAAGATGATTATGCTATATTTTAAGTGAATTGTGATAATATAGTAATCAATGTGCATGCATGTGTGTGTAAAAATGTGTGTGTGCAACTAGTATGTTAAACATGCTAGATACTGGGTAATATTCACAAAACAATTTTATTGTGCTTTTTCATGTATCCTCATATTTTTCTCTGTAGGACTTTCCTTCGATGGAAGTCCAATTGCCCCATGCATGATAAAAAGTCCTAACATCACTATATGCTGTCAAAGTATCAATCCTAAATGAATAAATTAGAATCCTAATCCCATATTGTAATAATAATAGTGGAAGTGGATTCAAAAGTTAGATATTTTCTTGTGTCGGTGCAAATGAAAAAGAAAACTCGGTGATGTTTTAGGGCCACACTTCCTCTTCATTTGTTCATTCACCTTCTCTGAGCCCTCAGAGAGTCAGAAAGGAGAATCCTGCGTAAGTAAGGCCTGGCAATTAGAAATGGTAAAAGACACAGATAACCCCTTACTTGATAGGTATTATGCTATAGTGTACCATGTGCATTTGATCCTGACAGGCTCGTGAAGCTCTTTCTTTATGGTGACTCTCACGATCATCATTGCGGGAGATTTCTTACTGAAACTCATTTGGAACAGGCACTCAGATTTCTTGCTTCACCCCTGTCAGCCCATAAATATTTGAGAACCTTCCCTTTCTTTGCTGATACTTTTCACATGTAAATTACCACAGTTAAGACATAAGATAAGAAAAACACATGCTTATTCTCATCTGGGAATAGCTCACATCTAGTCCCTAGAAAATGTTTGCCCTGAAACTGGAGGTTAAACCTAAAATTCACAGCCACTGAGTTGAAGCCGACTCATCTGCATCCTACAGGCAGAGCAGAACCATCCCATAGGATTCCCCAGACAGACAGCCTGACCTTTCTCCCATGGAGAGGCTGGTAGGTTTGAACCTTGTAGTTAACAACTCAGTGATCCACCATGACTCCTTGAAAATTGGAATATATGCCAGACAAAAATGCCAACCCTGGATCAATATGACTTTGACCTATAAATAGAAATTTCCTATACCCCAGCAATCCCTCTGCTGGATATATACCATGAAGAGTCAGACATGAGCAGACATATGCACCCCGATGTTCATTGCAGCATTGTTAATAATAGCAAGAAGATGGAAACAACCTAAATGTCCGTCCTTAGAAAAATGGACATAAAAATTAGGGTACATACACACAATGGGATAGTATGCAACAATGATGAAACCACAGAGCACCTCATGGCTTGGACAGACCTTATAGGCTTGGAAGAATACTATGTTGAGTGATATATAGTTTGTCTATTAGGTACTGTCAAGCCAGTTCTGACTCACACCGACTCTATGAACAAAACAAAATTAAACACTGTTTTAATGTTCTTGTGTTTGAGCCTATCATTATAGATGTTGTGTCAATCCATCTAACTGAAGGCCCTCTTCCTCTTTGTCACTACCCTTCCCCTATATCCCGGTTCCAGGCACCGATCTCTCCTGACATGTACAAACAATGTGGCCGAAGTTTTATGATCTTTGCCACTAAGAAGTATCTGACTACTTCTTCCAAGACAGATTTCTTTTGTCCTGTTAGCAGTCCATGTAACTTTCAATATCATTTACCAGCACCATAATTGAAATGCATTGGTCCTTTTTGGTCTTCTTATTCAATGTCCAATTTCCATATGCATATGATGCAATCAACCGCCCCCCCCCCCCTATCATGATCCCAATTCCACCTTGCAGGTCTGGCTATACCAGAGGATGTACACTGGTACAGATAGGAACTGGAAGCACAGGGAATCCAGGACCAATGATCCCTTAAGGATAAGTGGTGTGAGTGGCGAGACTGGGAGGGTAGAGGGAGGTTGGGTTGGAAAGGGGAAACTAATTACAAGGATCTACATGTGACCTCCTCCCTGGGGAATGGATAACAGAAAAGTGGGTGAAGAGAGATGTCAGACAGGTCAAAATAATCATTTATAAATTATCAAGGGTTCATGAGGGTGTGGGGAAGTGGGGAGGGAGGGGAAAAATGAGGAGCTGATGCCAGGGGCTTAGGTAGAGAGCAAATGTTTTGAGAATAATTTGGGCAATGAATATACAAATGTGCTTTACACAATTGATGTATATATGGATTGTGATAAGAGTTGTATGAGCCACTAATAAAATGATTTAATAAATACCATGGCCTGAGATAGGCCCCTACTTTTCTTTAAAGTAACACCCCTGCCTTCCACACCATAAATAGAAACGTACAGCAGATTTCACCAATGGAATGCATTGTTTGTTCTCTGAACTGTTGTTTCTATGAGCATTGATTGTGGTCCAAGCAATATGAAATCCTTGACAATTTCAATCTTTCCTCTATCATATTACCTACTGGTCTACTTGTAAGGATTTTGAGCATCTTGACATTGAGTTGTAATTCATATTGAGAGTTGCTATCCTGGATCTTCACTAGCAAGTGCTTCAAATCCTCCTTGCTTTTAGCCATAGTAATGTAAGGATGTGTCATCTCATAGCACAGGTTGTTAATCCTTCCTCAAGCCGGGTGCCACATTCTTCTTCATATAATCCAGCTTCTCTGATGATTTGTTCAACATACAGACTGAATACCCATGGTGAGAGGCCACAGCTCTGAGACACCCTTTTCATGGCTTTAAACCATACAATATCACCTTGTGATGTTCACACTACTACTACCTTTTGATCCATGTACAAGTTCCTTGTGAGCACAATGAAGTGTTTGCAATTCCAGTTCTTCTCAGGCTATCCATACATTGTTGAACCACAGTCAAATACCTTTGCATAGTCCATAAAAGACAAGTAAACATTGTTCTCATATTCTCTGCCATGGGTCAAGATCCATCTGAAATCAGCAATTCTGTGCTTTGTTGGACATCCCATTCTGAATCTGGCTTGAACTTCTGTATGCTCTTTGTTAACGTACTGCTGCAAGCATTGTTGGATGATCTTCAGCAAAATTTTATTTGTATGTGATATTAATAATATTGTTAATTTGGCCATTATGTTGGGTCACCTTTCTTTGTAAAGTGTACAAATGTAGATCTCTCTCATTCAGGGTGGTAAGCACCTTTCTTCCATAGTTCTTGGTATAGACAAAAGAGCGCTTCCAGTGCTTCATCGGATATTTTTGAAGCATTTCATTTAGTATTCCATCAATTCCTAGAGCTTGTTTCTGGGAAATGCTCTCAGTGCAACTTGAACTTCTTCCTTCAGCATCGTTGATTCTTGCTCATAGCCACCTCTTGAAACGGTAGAATGTTGACAAGTTCATTGTGGTGCAGTGACTCTGTATATTCTTTCTATCTACTTTTGATGCTTCCTGCATTATTCAAGGTCCAAATGATTCTTCAGTATTTCAACTTGAGGCTTGAAATTTTTCTTTAGTCCTGTCAGTTTAAGATATGCTGAGTATGTTCTTCATACCAGACCTTTGCATAGTTCATTATAATTCTTTACTTGGTCTTTTTAAGCTACCTTTTGAAATTTATTTTTAATTATTTGACATCATCATTTCTTCCATTTTGTCTTAGTGGCTCTACAATTAAGAGCAAGTTGAAGAGTCTCTTCAGAGATCCACTTGGATCTTTTCTTTCTATATTGTCCTTTTGAATGACCTTTTGTGTTCTTCATGAATAATGTTCTTGATATCATCCCACAGCTTATAAGCACTTTTGTCATTAGTTTCCAGTGTATCAAATCTCTTCTTGAAATGTTGTCAAAGTTCAAGTGGAATATCCTCAAGGTCATATTTTGGCTCTTCCAAACTTATTTTCCTTTCGTCAGCTTCAACCTGGACTTGCATATGAATAATTGATATTCTGTGCCCTCGATGTCATTTTAGTTTTTATAGGGTCGCTATGCGTCAGCATGATCTCGACGGCAAGTGAGTTTGGTTTGGTTTTGGTTACTGAGTTTCTCCTTCATCTCTTACCACCAATATAGTCAATTTGATTTCTGTGTATTCCCCCTGGAGAAGCCATGTGGATAGCCATCCTTTGTGTTATTAAACGAGCACATTTGCTGGAAATGTTTGATCTTGCAAAATTCTACTGTGTGATCTCCAACTTAAGTTTCTATCACCAAGACCATAATTTCCAAACTAATGTTCCTTCCTCTTTGTTTCCAACTTCTGCATTCGAATTGCCAATGACATTCAATACATCATCATCTAAATTGAATGTTTGAGTAATTCAGACTGAAGACATTGTCAGAATTCTTCTATTTATGCATAGAATTCGCAATTGGTGCACAAAATGATTAATCTTGTACTGATTGGATTTCCTTGTATTTAGATAAATATTAGCATGTCACAGGCAGCATTGTATTTTATCATAGATCTTGAAATGTTCTTTTTGAAGATTATCACTACTACTCTTAAGTTTGTAATTTCTGGCTAGTAAGGCATATGATTTACTGATTCAAAATGGCCAACATTGATCCATTTTAATTCATGAACACCTAGAATATTGATATTTATATGTTCCATTTCATTACTGACAACTGATAATTCTCCTATGTTCACACTTTGTGCATTCCAATGAACCATTATTAATTGTTGTTTATGGGTGTTTATTCTCATTTTGAGTGTTCCACTTCAGTAAATAAAGATCCTAGAAGCTTTGATTCCTGCAGGCTCTCCTCCAGCCGTGTCATGATGGTAGACTCTACTTTGAGAAGGCATCTCTCCTTCGGTCAGCTGTTGAGGGCACTCTAACCTGCGGAGTTCATCTTCAGACCCTGTCTCTGACAATGTTCTGCCTCTATAGAGGAGGCTTTCAGGATCTGAAAAGGTTTCAATGCTAGTCATGATATTCTAGTTAGCTAGTTCCTCAGAAATGGACTTCCTATTCCTTCCTCATAGTCTGCTCTTAGATTGGAAGCTATGTTGAAAGCTTTTCACTGGGGGTGACCCTGCTGGAATTTGAAAATCCAGTGGCAACGTGCCAGCATCCACCACAACACACAAGTCATGGCATTATGACAAACTGACAGCCCAGTGGTGAAACCACTGAATCACATAAGGACAAATATCATATGAGATCACTCATAAAAAAATAAAAATACTTTCATACAAAAGGCAACAGATTTTGAAGGATATGGGGTGGGTGCAAGAGAGGTAAGATGGAATAAGAGTCTAAGGGGTTGACGGGTACTAACTTGGGTGAAGAGGAAGATAGTAAACCAGAAGAAAGGGAAATCAAGGAAGGGAGACAGCATAAACTAATGAGGGGGGTGATAAGTAGCTTAAATCTTGACTACAAAATTGATGATTGGATATTTAAACATCTACCAAAGAAAAAATGTGAAAAATATATAAATAAAATTTAAAAACCCACTATGGGGGGGTGGGAATGAATTTGACAGGATGTTAGCTTTAAGATTTTTAGCTGGGTACTGGAAATTAGTTAATAATCCTTCCCAAATACATAAAAGCACATAGTAAGCTCTCTCCTAGAAGCCTGCGGAAGCACACTCCCTTGACTGGAAATATAGGTGTGAAACCTCACATGCAGCTCTCTCGTGGACGAGGAGCTCAGAACGTTAGCCTCGATCCATCTATGTCAATCCTCCCTAGACCCTTGTTCCTCTAACTTTTTAATCTCTTGACAGAGGTTTTTGGGGTAAACAGTAACATGCTGTGTTGTTCTTAGGTGCCATCAAATCAGCTCTGACCCATAAAGACCCCATGGGTCTTTGAGAATAAAACACTGCACTGTCCTGCACTATCTCACAATTGTTCCTATGCCGGAGCCCATTGATGCAGCCATTGTGACAATCCTTTTGACTGAGGGCCTTCCTCTTTTTCACTGCCCGTCCTCTTAATAAAACAGGAACTGGTCTCTCCTGACAATATGTCCAAAATATTTAAGACGAAGTCTTTCCATCCTTGCCTTTAAGGTGCACACTGGTCTTATTTCTTCCAATACAGATAGACTTGTCCTTTTAGCAGTACATGGTACTTTAACTATTCCTCCCCATTATCACAATTCAAATGCATTAATTCTTCAACTGTCTTCATTATAAATGTCCATCTTCCACATGCTTATGACGCAATGGAGAATACCATGGCTTGGTTCCAGGTGCATCTTAGTCTGCAAGGAAGCATCCTTGTTCTTCAATACTTTAAAAATACCTTGTACAGAAGATTTACTTAACGTAATACAGCTTTTGATGTAATACACTGTTGCTTCCATGGGCACTGATTGTGGATACAAGCAAAACAAAATCCTTGAGAACGTCAAACATTTCTCCATTTATTATACTGTCGCTTATTGATCAAGCTGTGAGGATGGGGGGGGGGTGCATTAGAATCAGTTATAAGCCATAGTGAAAGCTGACATCCTTGACCTTTATCAGCAAAGTGTTGATATTTTAGTCAACCAGGTTGTGTCATCTGCTGATCACAAGTTGTTAATAAGCCTTCCTCCAACCTGATGCCACATTCTTCTACTTGCAATCTAGTTTCTCTGATGATTTTCTCAGCATTTAGATTGACCAGCTTATAGACTGGTGAGACGACACAGCCCTGATGCACGTGTTTCCTGTTTTAAAACCATGCAGCCTTCCTTGTTTTGTTTGCACAATTCATCTTGCTCCATGTGCAAGTCCCGGAGAAGCACCATGAAGTGCTCGGGAAATTCCCAGGCTTCTCGAGGCAATCCTCTTATGGTTATCGACTTATGGCTATTGACTTATGGTCCACATAGTCGAAAGCCTTTTCATCGGCAACAAAATACATATAAACATGTTTCTGGTATAGCTTGTTTTGAGCCAAGGTCAATCAGACATCAGAAATGATATCCCTTGTTCTATGCTCTCTTCTGAATCTGGGCTGCACAGAAATTCTGGAAATTCCCTGTCAATGTACTGCTATAACTTTTGTTGGATGATCTTAAGCAAAAATTTATGGGTGTGTGATTTCAATGATATCATTCTATGGTCTGTGCATTATGTTGCTTCATCTTTCTTTGGGATGGGCACTTATAAGGATCACTTCCAGTCATTTGGCCAGGCAGCTTGCTTCCAACTTTCCTGGTATAGATGAGTGAGTGCTTCCAGTGCTTCTTCAGCTTTCTGAAGAAGGGGTTTGATAGGTAGTTTAAACTCTTGAATTCCAATGGGTATTCTCTCAATTCCTAAAAGCCTTGTAATGTAGGAGCTGAACAAATCTTGTGCTCAGATGTAAGTTCAGGATAAAGCTGGGGGGGGGGCGGGGAAACAAGCCCACATGACCAAAAATATAACCTCAAGTTTATCCCACCTGAATTTCAAGAACATCTCAAGAACAGATTTGACACATTGAACACTAATGACAGACAACTTGATAAGCTGTGGGAAGACATCAAGAGCATCCTTCATGAAGAAAGGAGGAATCATTAAAAAGATAGGAAAGAAAGAAAAGATCAAAGTCGAAGTCAGAAGAGGCTCTGAAAGTTGTTAATAATCTTAGAGCAGCTGAAGCAAATGGAACAAAGGGTGAAGTCAAGGAGCTGAATAGAAAATTTTAAAGTGCAGCTTGAGAAGACAAAGGCAACACTTAAAAAAATACTTTTATTGGGGGCTTTTAAAGCCAACATTTTTTTTAACAAAATGTACAAGGACCTAGAATTAGGAAACCAAAAGAAAAAGACACGTTCAGCATACCTGAAACTGAAAGAACTCAGGAAGAAATTCAAGCCCGAAATATTTTTTTTAAAGATTCTATATGAAAAGTACTTAATGATTCAGAAAGAATCAATAAAAGATGGCTGGCATTTACAGAGACTTTCTACAAAAAGAACGAGGTGACAGTTGATCATTTCAGGATGGAGCTTCTGAGCAAAGTCCCCTGGTGCTGCGGAAGAAGGCCACACTGCACCAGACGCATTGGCCAAAACGAGGCTCTTCCAAAGACAGTCCATTGACAGGGAGCTGCCAGAAGTTCAAGTCAGATTCAGAAGAGGATGTGGAACAGGGTATATCATTGCTAATGTCAGATGGATCTTGTATCACGCAAAGAATACCTGAAAGATGTTTGCGTTTCACTGACTATGTGAAATCTGTGTGAACCATAATAAGTGGTGTGTGAACTTGAGAAGAATGGGAAATTCCAGAGCACTTCACTGTGCTGATTTGCAACATGTATGTGGATCAAGAGGCATGGTTTTAATCAGGAAAGGTATGGGTCCGGGTTGTTTTGTCACACCATGCCTGTTCAATCCGTATAGTAAACAAAGCATCAGGGAAGCTAAGCTATCTGAAGAAGAATGCAGCCTCAGGGTTGGAGGAAGGCTTGTTATCAACCTGTGAGGAGCAGATGACACAGCCTTGCTAGCTGAAAGTGAGGAGGAATTAAAGCTCTTGCTGATGAAGACCAAGGAGGTTAGCCTTCTGCTTGAATTACTACTCAATTTTAGGAAGACCCAAACTCTCACAGCTGGACCAATAGCTACCATCATGAGAAAGGGTTGAAGTTCTCAATGATTTTGTGTTGTTTGTACACGCAATCAAGACTATATGGAAACAGTAGTGAAGAGGTCAAAAGTGTATTCATTAGACTTCTTTAGAGTATTGGAGAACAAAGATATTTCTTTGAGGACTAAGGTGAACCTAAACCAAGCCATATTATGCTCCATTGCCTCATATGCATGTGGAAGGTGGACAGTGCATAAGAAAGACTGGTGCTGGAGAAGAATATTGAAAGTAACATCTACTGCTAAAAGGACCATTTAACCTGCATTGGAAGAAATAAGAGCAACGTGCATCTTAAAGGCAGAGATGGAAAGACTTCATCTTAAATACTTTGGACATCTTGTTTGGGAGACATGTCTCTTCAAAAGGATGTCATGTATGTTAAGGAGGGGTGGTGGAAAAGAAGATGGACCTCAATGAGAGGTTGATATAGTTAAAGTTTATTGTGCCAACCCAGCTGATATACACATGTGGGGTTAACTGAAGGACAGAGAGATAAATGGCTCGGTGAGCCTCACTTCTCTAGTTCTCGTGTTTCTTGCTTTGTGATGGTTTGACCAGGGTGCAGCCACCTTAGCCAGTTCCCTGCTTCAGCTGGTATGGCTCACTTCCTGCGGAGCATCCCTGAGGAGAATCCACATGGATCTACCCCGATGCAACGATGCAACGCTGAGTGCTGGAGCAACCCTGTGGAGACCCGTGCCAGCACTGAGATGCTTACACATTCACTGACTCTGCTTTCCTCTTGCAGTCGGCATCACTGTGTCTATTTGGTGAGATGGAGGAGGACTTTGTGGATTGGTGTTGGACAGATGGGTTCATGGGTTAATGTTGGACTTGTGGGCTTGGGCAGCACTGGGTTGGGATGTTTTCTTGACGTTCACTTACTCTTTATATAAAACTTTCTCTTATACACAAACTTCTGTGGATTTGTTCCTCTAAAGGTCCCCGAGTAACACGGATGGACTGACACAGTGCCTACAACAATGAGCTCCAGCATAGAAACACATGTGAGGATGGCACAGGACAGGGCAGCATGTTGTTCTCTTGTGCAGAGGGGCCTTCTGGGTAGGGGTCCACTCAATGGCACCTAACAACAACAACATATGAACTAGTGTCAGCTATGGGTCTGCTTTCAGCCTCTGTATTGAGCTTCTCCCTTGTGTTTTCCCACAGATGTACTCAATATCATTTTTGTGAATTCCATCTGAGGAAACATATGTGCATAATTGCCTTTTGTGTTGATGAAAAATGTATTTGCTATGAACAAGTCTTTGGTTTCACAAAATTTTTCATCACTAGATTTTATGGTTGGTGTATAAAGTTGAATAATAGTAGTATTGATTGGATTTTCTTGAAAGTGGATAGATATAATCTGATCACAGGTAGTATTCGTACTTCATGGTGGTTTCAGCAAGATAATTTCTGACAATAAATGCCATGCCATTTGGGACAGTTACATAATTCCATGTCAAATTGATGACATAGAAAAGTGTAGGGGTAGAGTAAGCCTGTCAATCAGGTCACAGCCTTACAGTTCCTCCCTGTCCACTGGATTCACAAAACTCTGCACCCACCAGACTGTGATCTTCATTCTGCATTATTGCATTTGGCTGTATGGACTAGTATCGGATATATGGACAAGTGTTGAATTTAGGGACTTTATCTGGACTGGACTGGGGTGTTTGCTTGGTATTTGCTTCCTTATTGATGTAAAGCTCTCTCTTACACATGCATGAGTGTCGCTCGATGTGTTTCTCTGCATAACCCGGCCTAACACACCATTCTCTTGATTTTGTTATTCTCGGCATAGTGGGATAGTAAATCATATGATTTTCTGAGTCAAAATGGCCAATGCCAGTTCATTTCAGCTCACTAATGCCTAAGATATTGATCTTTATTCATTCTCTTTCATTTATGACCACTTTTCCTACATTTGTACTTCGCCAATTACAGATTGCAATCATTAGAAGAAGATTATTTTGCAGCTGGTTCTCTCTACCTTGAGTCATGGCCTGTCAACAAAATGATCCTGTAGGCTCCACTCCCACAGGCTTTACCAGACTCATGATGTCACCTGGGTCGACTCCCGCCAAGAACTCTTCTCCTCTGCTGGTCTATTTGGGGTTCTCACAGACCGGAGGGGCTCATCTGTTGGCAGTACCACTGACAATGTTCTGATTCCATTGTTTAGATTTTCAGTATTTGAAAATGCTTTGAAGCTATTCATCCTGGTTTCAGAGACTTCTTCCTCCAAAGTGGGGAAGAGAGTCCTTCTTTGTTGTCTGTCCTTAGTGTGGAGGCTCCACTGAAATCTGTCCCCTTTGGTGACCTTCCTGGCGTTTGAAATACCAGAGACAGAGCTCCTGGCATCCCAGAAGCCCAGGAGCCGCAGGGTAGCAAACTGACAGACAGCAGTGAGGACAGTCATCTCCACCGTGCCTCTCTTGTCTGAGTGCACTTCACTTCATTGTCCTCCCAGGTACTGCATTTATGTTGCTTTCTGGTCACAACCCTGCATCAGGACTGCCAGTGCCAGTGTTTCCAATTGCTTGTGCACACTTTGTGGTATTGTCATATTTTCCTATTTCTCACAATGTTCCAACTTGCTCGTAATGCTATTGTAAAAGTAATAGACTACAATATAATGCAACCATAACCTTTATATGCCTGGGGAAAGTAAAACTATGATTTACTCAAAGCTCAGTTTACTTCCGTGGTTTTGAAGCAGACCCGCAGCATCCATGACATGCACCTCTAGTTCCATGACGGATTTGGTCACGTATTCTTTTAATAGGTGATTTCTGTGTCTTTGTAGATTGCACCTAAGTATCTATTTTAATACATTTTGTTTCATTAGGTAAATTCTGGAAAAATAAATACTCAAACATTTTGAAACCTAATCACTAAGTCTTGGAGCTGGGTTTTTTCTATGATTTCTTCATATTCATTCATATGATAAAAATATACCAATTCAGTAACTCTTATAAATTTATTTTAAAATACATTTTCAAAATATGCATTTGTTGATTTTCATTAAAACAATAAACTTGAGCCACATCTTAGATAAAACTGTCTGTTCAAATTCAGACGAACATTGTGACTTTTGAGATGTTTGAAGAACACTCTGAAAATGGCTTGTTCAGATTCTGGCTCCTCTGGAAGCTGTATTTGGGACAATCATATCTTGATACTCTCCTTGTATCTGAGATCTTAACAGTTTGAATTACAGGGTGAACTTGAATCAATACGCCTGCAATAAAACCACTTGAAATACCGTATAGTGTAGGGGGGAAATCCTATATAGACCCATTGACTCCAAAACCATTGAATGACTCTCTTGGTAAACAAAATCCGGAATTTAAGTACCACGAATAAGATTTAAAAAAACACTCCAAGTCTCTTCAAAGCTCTCAAAGCGTTTCAGAATGTGCAATATACTGAGTTGTGCTAAAATTGTGTATACGTGTGTCTCAAAACGCGGTGTATGGTTTGAAGGAAGATCACCGTATTCCAGTATGACTCGGTTCCAGTCTCTAGTCTGTGTCTATCGGTCTCCATGTACGGGAAGGGAACACTTAGTTTTTTATTGCTTCATAAGTAAAATGACTATATATCTCCATGTTAATGATGAAAATTAGAGCTGCAACCCCTCAGCATTTAAATTACTATGCCAACTCTCATTATTGATCTAAAATTATTTTCATGTCTCCGTTGCTTAAGATTCCCACCATTGCGTGTCACTTTTATTAAAGTCATTATATAGAAGTTCAATCTGTCTTGGTTTCCCTGATTTCACTGAGAAGTAAAAGATTACTCCTTAGGATTCATATTCCAGCTCAAAATGGCTACGAACCTCAGATGTAACCTTTTTTCTCATCTTTCAGCTTTGAATTTGTATGAATAAAGAGGAGCCTGTGTAGGAGTAGTGTTTAACTCTATGTTCAATATATCATCTTTTAATAGATTCTTTTCCAAAGAGCATGGGAATGTAAGGTAAGAGAAGAGGGAGAGAAAAGTTAGCATATCAACTTTCTAACACCTACGTATTGGATTAGAAATACGGATCATCATTTTTTGTTATTGTTAGATGACAGTCTCAGTTCAAACTCATAACAATCCTATGTACAATGTAATGTAGCACTGCCTGGTCCTGCCCCATCCTCACAGGTACTGCTACATATGAGCTCATTGTTGCAGTCATCATGTCGCTACATCTTGTTGATGGTCCTCTCTTTTTACTGACCCTCTACTTCACCTAGCTTGCCGGGAACTGTTCCCTCTGCATAAGTCACCAAATACATGTTTGGCAAAAGCTTGCCATCCGTGCTTCCTAGGATAATTCTCATTGTACTTCTTCCAAGATATATTCTTTCTTCTGCTGTTCCACTGCACATTCAATATTCTCCACAAAGAACATAATTCAAAGGCATCAATTCTTCATTTGTTGTCCTTATACATTTTTTATCTTTAGCATGCCAGTGAGGCAGGTTTTTCACCTGTTCCCTCAGTGTAGTTTGGATTTCCCACTTCATTACCATTGTTGTTGTTCATCTGCTACTGCATGTATTCATTTTGGAACAGTGACTATGGGTGTTCCCTGCTTCTTTCACTCGTCGACCCACAGAATAACTCAATATTTCATATGGAAAGTTGAATTTCTGAAGCTGTTCCCAGCTTGAGAAATGGTGTGTACTGCTCTCTTTTCCATGTCTTACTTCAAATCTTTCCACCCTTCATTATCGAACTTTACTTTCTCAAATGGTCTTTTGAAATCTGTGCCATCCTTTGACTCCATTATTTCATCCTCTCATTTTAGATTCTCCACATTTGGATGAAAGTTTGAGAGTCCCTTAGAACACAGAATTTGGTCTTTCTTATCCTTTTATGGAATATATATGTGTATATGTGTGTATATATATGTATATATATATACAGAGAGAGAAAGAGATTTATATCAAGAAAATGGCTCACACAGTTGTGCAAGTGAGCACGTTCAATCTTGTTGCCAGCGTGTGGGTCAGATATGAAGGAGAAGCTTCTGAACACATCGCTGGGGGCTGATGAACACACGTTTGGGAGGAGCTGTTGTCTGCAGAGGTAGAGGAATCCAAAGTCAGAAAATCAGGCTCGTGGCTGGAAAAGCCAAGAAATTCAATGTCAGATGGCAGGGCACTGATGGCCCCAGAGATTAGCTGTCATTATGGCCCAATTGTTGGTTCATGTCCAAAGAACCAGAGGCTAAAAGCCAGATGAAGTATCCAGACCCAGGGCAAAAAAGCAAGCAAGATTGGCCACAGTGTATTTACAGGGGAAGTACACCAAATCCCTGAGAAAACTTCCTTTCACTTGTTTTCAAGGCTGACCTGAGGAAGGTGGTCTCGATCGCAGTGTCTTATGTCACATCCTTAACTGCCGAACCCCTGAGAATGCCGGCCCAGTCTCGTTTTCACCAAAGCTAACTATCATAATTTCTAAATGAAGGTGGAGCATATCTGAGGTTTTATCGACTCCCGAGGTTTCATTGTTTTCTTCAGCTTTCCCTTAAAGTTTTACGTGAGTAAGTGATGCTCTGTTCCACAATCATTACCTGGTTCAATTCTGACTGATGTAACTGAGCTTCTCCTCCCTGTCTGCCCCAAGTTGCACTTGATTTGATTCTTGTGTATTCCATCTGGTGAAGACCACGTGGGTATCTACTTATGTTTATAAAACAGATTTGCAATGAATATTTACAGATTTACAATGTTGGTCATGCAAAATGTTGTGATATGAACACCACAGCAATTTTTATCACCGAGACATTATATAATTGTTGACCATTTTTTGTTTCCAATTTTCACAGTCCAATCACCAACTATTCACACAACTTGATTATATGATTAATACATTTCAGATTACAGAAGCTGCTAAACATCTTCAGTTTTACCTCTTAGGCATTACTGCGTTGAGATGAACTGTTATTGGCCCTCTTGAATTGGCCAATTGTTGCTGTACTACACTGCATATGACAAATTAAAGGAGGATGGTATTAGATTCCTCCACATTAAGAACATTTCAGGATCTGTCCTGAAGTGCAATGCTGTCAGTGATAGAATAATACGCACATGTCAACTAGAAAGACAAGTTAGTATGACTCTGTTGCAAAAACAATGAAAAATTAGGAGGAAGTCAAAATGGAAGCTAATTTATGAGGCAAACAAGGTGAAGAAGGAAAAAAGAAGTCAACAAACAATGCTAAGGAAAATCACTGAACGAAGGGCTGCTTCCTAAAAGTCGTGGGCGACTTGGATGATCATATCGGTAGTGAATTTAACACACGCTCTTCTCAAATTGTGGACAAATGAAATGGACTTATTCTGAGTATCTAAAGAGAGAGCATCTCTACCTAAAGAAAACACCGAGGAAATACTGGATCAGGCCCCAGAGGCAGATAATGATAATTTACCAGTAAGGTGACATCAACATGCTAATTTCAGTGGTAGGAAAGGCACCAATGAAAAAATGGTGTAATACCAACAAGAATCCCTAAAGAAATAGAAGGGAAAATGGTTGCAAATTTTAAAAGAACGGAAAAAAGAAAGTGGAAATAAAGGTTCCCTGCATCTGCAAAAGGAAAAGTACAGTTTTCAGACGAGAACACTGCGTTTGCTGAGCGTGTTGGAAACGGCACAGCAAGATCCGTGAGGAGAGCAGGAGAAGAACACACAAGGAGACAGTCGAAGACAGTCCAGGGGCAGCAAACCAACAGTTTAACAGATGGTTTTTTAAGTCACTTTTGTTTCCTTTTCACCTCCCTTTGTCATTTAATTTTTTTATTTAACCAATTTAAGACCTTTCAACATTCACCTATTAGAAAGGAGTTTTTGTTATTTAGCCTCTCATTGTTGTCCAATGAGAGACTTTAAAATATACAATACTGTTCTAGCAGATCATTCAAATAGTAAAAAGAAGATTTGTATCCACAAAATTACCTTTCAAATGGAATTCCTTAGTATAAAGTAATAAAATATACTAAAGAAAAAAATATGTTGTCTTTTGACCACTCCTATCCCTGCTCATCGTATTCAGAAAAAAATAAAAGAAAGAAATGATACCTAAGTCTAATTTTTCAAGTTCCAGAATGCTCTTTAGAAGTAAGAATAGTGTGATATTAGCTTTTATTTTGGATATGTTATCAAGTAAGGCCAAACCCTAGAAGAATATGTTATATTTAATAGAGGTCAATAAAAGGGAGGTTAATTCTTAATGAAATGAATCGATACAATAGCCACAGCAATAGAGTAATACCACAGTGCAGGACATCATTTTCTTTGGTTATGCATCATCTTCCCATGAGCCAGAGTTAATTGGATACAACTAAAAACAACAGTCACATATAATTTTTCCAGGACTGGTTTTAACATCTGGACCAGAGAACTACCAGTAGTTAAAGCTCAAATAAACCGGTCTTATTCTGGAAGCTGTCTGAAGCATGCTCCCTTTGGGAGACTCTGCTGGCTTTGAAACACAGTGACGCAGCTGCCAGCATCACAGCAATAGTACAACACAGTGCAACAAACTGAAAGACAAAGCTATAGGGTAGCATGTCAATGGATACGTGTGTGTGTGTGTGTGTGTGTGTGTGTATCTCTCTCTTTCTCTCCCTGGCATTGCTTGCTAACTGCTGTGAAGTCTGGGTTGTATATTGGATTTTAATGAAAAATCTTAGCGTGCAGTTTTCACTCGTAATTTATTTGAAATCAATTACCAAGGAAATAGTTGTTCAGACAGAACAATCCATACATCAGTGCCCTGCACACTTCCACTGACCTTGAATCCACATGACTCCACCTGCAAGCATGTGATCTCCATGCACCTTTCTGCATCATCAGTCTGCAGCTACGTGTATCTTAACAGGGAGCTCTGAACTAGCTTCAGACCTACAGGCTTGAAATGGACTGGGCTAGGATGACTCTTTGATATAAGATTACTTCTTTATATAAAGTTCTTTCTTGTACACATATGGATGCGGCTGATTCTGTTTCTCTAGATAACCCAGACTAACGCCATGGTGGCAATAGTCAAGAAACCAAAATGCTTATTTCATTGGGTTGATCTGCTACAAAATATTTCTTTAAAGTTTAATAAAAGAGCGATGCCGCTGTGAAGACTAAAGTGTACCAAGCCTAAGTCTATATCTTATCAATCACTTCAGATGCATGTGAATGCTAAAGACTGGATAGGGAAGACTAAAGAAGTTAAATAATGATTTTGGTGAAGAATAATGTATATATTATGACTTACCAAAAGAATAACCAAATCTGTCTTGGAAGAAATAAAACCAAAATCCTCCTTAGATGGGAGGACAATTAGATTTCATTTCACATCCATAGGACACAGTATAAGGATCTACCAGTCGCTAGAGAAGGACATCATGTTTGGTAACATAAAATTTTAGAGAAAAAGGAAAACCCTGAATGTGATTGATTGACACAGTGATAACAGAAGTGGACTCAGACGTGGCTTTTCTGTCGACGGTGCAGAACCAGGCTGCGGTGTGGTTGGTTATAGACAGGATCACTAGGATTACTATGAGTTGGCACTTTTTCAACAACTACAATACATCCAATTAAAAACAGTTGTTTTGAGAATCAATGGAAAGAAGGATCCAAAGATAAAGTACTTATAAAACATTATTTCAATATTCCGCAGATTTTTTTAAATATTTTTATCCTGATTGATATTTTGGCAAAAAAAAAACTATTCCACATTCAATTTTATTTTCGTTAATGAGCTTTATATATCTATGTAATGATAGCCTAATGTATATATATCATAAACTTTATTGTCATGTCAGTGCAGGGGAATGCATCTAAAAGTCTATTAAAACTAATATAAAATACTAACTGGAGGAATTGCCATGGAATCAGTTTTAGCTGTAGTTTTTTCATTTTTCCTTGCAAGGTTCAAGCTCTCAGGACACATGGGTGTGGGAGTCTGAATCCTAGACTTCTACTCTGTCTAAAGATTGCAATATACTGGCTACGCCCAAACGATGCTGTATGTAGAGCAACCCTCCCCTGCAAGCACTGCCAAGTAAACCCTGTGTAACGGCCTCTGGTTGAAGCTGGATTTGGACCTGCAGCCAGCTTCTTCATACATCCCCAGTTGATGTATGCACTAGTGTACACGGTTGTCAACCTTTTCATTATATATCACTCACCCTCTTTCGCATTCCTAAACATATTCTTTCTTTTCTTATCTTCATTATCTAGGTCTTGTTTAGCTTTTCAATTCCTAAGACGTAAGAGAACCCTTACTTTTCCTACTTCATGATTTCATCTATTTGTATCAGTAAAACTTAGATCACATAAGCAGAGTTACTGTGAGGGATATAGAATAAGAGTGTGTTTTTATAGAACTTTTATTTAACTGATATTTCAGAACAGGTTAAACATCCTAGCAAAGGCTGTTGATTCTTCTTTTGGGACTGACCTGGATCTGGCCTAACCAACAGCAAGAAAACACAGATAGATGTGACTTTTGAGAGAGAAAGGGGAAAAAAGACAAAACAAATTCAAGATTCATGAGGATAAGATGACATCTCTACAACAAATCTAAATCTGTGCCCGTCTATTACATTCTCCAGCTTCTAACATTGATGAGAACAGTGACTTGAGAAGGAAGCCAGCAGGTTTCACCATGGAGCTGCCTTGTCAGGAGGTCCTGACTGCAAGGTGCATGTTACAACTGAAGACCCAGGGGCTGATGCAAATGAACAAGTGCTGCATGCAGAAAACCAAGATTGGGGGCAGGAATGCAAGCAGCAGGTCCCCCATCATCCACCTCCCACACCGATGCATGCTTTTTCCTTTAGCTCGGCCTTCCAAGCACGGCATCTATTTCCTGAAGGATCATCCTAATTTGGAATTAGACAGAAAAAAAAAAAAAAACCTTCTGACAAACACAATTCCAGTTTAGTTAATTAATACAGAACAAAGTCACTACATTATTCACACATTAAAATGTGTGAATTTTTTTGTTCTTATGATATATCTTCTACATTAAAAAGCAATAACGTTCATTTTAACCTTAAACCTTACGCAATATATAAAGAAGACTGAAATCAAAAGGATGACGACACTATGTTCTCTTAATTGCTTTAGGAAAATATTGTAGGATAGATAGAACCACTTCATTATTATAATTAGTCATATTAGCAAGAATGAAATCTGCATGACTCATCACTTACTTGTGCAAGAGTTTTAAACTATTATATAATGCTTTCTATATTATTTACTATAGAGCCAGTATGAATCAAAATTGACTTAGAAGCAATGTTTTTTAAAATATTTATTAATATGATAATGATACTAATTATTTTTAATAGTAATGAATTAATAAAAATCCATCACTAAACAGATTTCTATTTAAAATTTTATTTAATTTTTTAGATTTGGCATTTACTAGGTGCTCTTATAGCTCTTATTACAATATATACATCAATTGCATTTTTTTTTACAAATGCATTTTTTTACAAATGCATTTTTCAAGTGCATTTGTATATATGTTGCCATCATCATTTTCAAAACATCCTCTTTTTACTTGAGCTTTGGTATCTCTCCTCTTTTTTCCTTCCCTCCCCTACTTTTCCACCCTTGTGAGCCCTTGATAAATTATGAATTATTATTTTCATATCTTACATCATCTGTTGTCTCCCTTCACCCACATTTCTGTTGTTTGTCCCCCTGGCATGGGAGGGGGCATATATGATGACCATTGCTATCGTTTCCCCCTTTCTAAATTCAACTGATGTTTCCTGTGGAAGGAGTTTTTGAGTTGAGACCAAGTCAACTATTACTATGGCTAAAGAGATATTCAACTTCAAGTCTATTTTTAAAATTTTAACTGCAGTGCTCTCTAAACACACATACACACACACATTTAAACATATCTGTATGTTTACGGGTCTCCATTTGGTGGGCTACAGGGTCACCGGTTTTAAAGCATGAGCCACTCCATATAAAGAAGAGGCTTTCTACTCCCAGAAAGAATTACAGCCTCAGAAACCCACACAGGCAGGTCCATCCTGTCGTATCGGATCGCTGTGAGTTGGCATCAATTCAATGACCATGAGATATTTTTGTGTTTTGTGACTCAAGTCGATAAATCATTGAAGTCTATGGATTTGCCTACACTTTTTCCTAAAGAGCAGCAGGGATGCTGTCACCAAGCAGCAGTTACCACTGCTAGCTACATCGCGAAGCCACCAGCTGCTCCACAAGCGAAAGTCGTGGAAGGGGGACTCTTTAAGGACTGACATGGACAGCTCTCCGCTGTCCTTCCTGGTGTGTGCCATCAAGGCAGTTCCAACCATAGTACCATATTTCCCATCACAATGAAGCACTGCCGTTCTCAGGCTTGTTCCTCTGCTGAAGCCCGTTGTGTAGCCAAGATGTCAATCATCTCTGAGGGCTTTCCTTTTTCTCCCCGCCCATCTATTGCACCAAGCGCAATGTCCTTCTCCAAGGACTAGTCTGTCCTGACAACCTGTCCGAAGTATGTTAAGATGAAGTCGTTGCCCTGAAGGAGCACCCTGGCCACACTACTTCTGAGATGGTCGATTTGTTCTTTTTGAAATCCATGGTACTTTCCATATTCTCCAGCATCAAAAGTCAAATGCGCTGATTCTTCTTCAGTCTTCCTTATTCAATGTCCAATTTTCACATGTGTCTGAGGCAAAGGAAATTACCATGGCTTAGTCCTCAAGGTAACATCATTGCTTTTCAGCACACAGAGCTCTTGTGCGACCGATTACCCAAAACAATACATCTTATGATTTCTTGACTGCCATCACAACAAGGAAGGTACAACATGAGTCCAATCAGGTAAGTTCAAACAGTCCAATGGGCATTGAAGAAAAGGCACATACCACGTAGCTTCCAGTCAAAAACCAGGTACTCTGGCAGAGGCCAGACCAAACCCAAGGAGGCATCAGTAATAAAAAGAAGAAACCACAAAGGTGCAGATAGCACCAGGCCTGACAGACATCTCATCCTCCTCTCTCGTGCCTGAAAGGCCTACAGAGGGAGGAGGGAAGACAAGAGTTGGCAAGGCGGGAACAGGGCACTAATCCACCCATGAGGAGGGTATCGTTTGTGTCTCCACATGGCAGGGAGAGGGAGATCACATCTCATTAGGTGCACCAACCCTTGAGGCCAACTGACCTGCATGGAACGGCTCATTAGCAGAAAGGAGTGCAAAGCTGGCCACTGCTCCAGTCACGATGTTCCCCTCCCCAGAGGGCAGCGATACTACTGAAGATAAAGTCCCGGGAGAGAGACCAGTCTGTCCCATCCACCTGGGAGCAAACTAAGAGGGAAAGAGAGAAAGAGTACACCCCCCACCCTCCCACCCCCGCCCCCGGCACCAAGCCCTGAGGGAGAAGATCCTGTTGGAGCAGCTAGCTGGAAGGGAGGACTGCAGAGCGGCCCTAGATCGAGACAGGAAATCTCCTCCCTAGAATGCAGGCATGATGAGGGTGGCAAGATGAAGCTACTGTGTGAGGGGGGCAGCTTGTCTGACCTCCCCACAGTGGGGCAAACCAAGAGGGGAGCACCACAGAACAACAGTGGGAATAAACCATGGTTGGTTGGGGGGGAAATGGGCATAGGAAAGGAGGAGGTGAGGGGTTGAGAGCCATGAGCCAATTAAGTTAGGGACAGTGGAATAACAAGGGATCTAAAATCAATGGTGTGAAGGGTATAGGGTCCCTGTGGGTATTGGATCAATTGTAGTGTATCGGAGTGGAATTACTGAGAGGTGAATGAGGGGTAAACATGGAAGTAGGACAGGAGGAAAGAAAAAAAAAGAAATAGAGAAAACTAGTGAGTAAATATTATATATATATAGGTTTAAATATAGGTATGTGTACGTGTAAAGATTTTTAACTATTTCTTTTGGATGCAGTGACTTTTTTATGCTGTTTGCATGATTCAATATTTTGTCCATAGTATCTTTAAATATTGCAACTTGAGGCTTGAATTTTTTTCTTGAGTTCTTTTAGTTTAAACATCTTCTGAGCTAGTCTTGGCGCATTTCATTATAATGTTTGACTTTGCCTTCTGAAGCTGCACTTTGAAAATTTCTGTTCAGCGCTTGGACTTCATCACTTCTTTCACGTGCCTTAGCAACACTCCCATTTGAAGCAAGTTTCTTATGACATCCACTCACATAGTTTCTTCCTCGTCTCTCATTTTAATGACTTTTGGGTTTCTTCATCAATGGTGACCTTGATGTCTTCCAACAGTTCATCAGGTCTTCTATCATTGTTCTTGACATGTTTTGAAATACTAGTGTTACAGTCTCATGGTCATACTTTGGGTTTTGTGGACTTGTTAGAATATTCCTCAATTTTAACCTGAATTCACATATGAACAATTGATGGTCTGTTCCAGAGTCAATTCTGGGCCTAGTTTTATCTGCTGATATGGAGCTGCTGCATTGTCTCTTCCCACAGATATAGTCAATTTTATTTTTGTTATTCCATCTAAAGAAGTTCTGGATTATGGTCACTTTTTACATTGTTGGGGAGAAAAAGGTATTTGTTATGAATGAATCATTTGTCTTGCAAAATTCTATCATGTGGTCTCTAGCTTTGTTTCTGCACCAAGTTCATATTTTCCAACTACTGTGCTTTCTTCTTTTTTTCCCCAAATTTTACCTGTAATGACCAATAATTATCGATGCATCCTGATTATATGCTTGATTCTTACTGCAGTCATTGGTAGAATTCTTCCATTTCCTCATCACTAGCTTTTGTGGTTGATACATAAACTAGAATAATGATTTTAGAGGTTAGATTTGCTTGAAGGCAGATAGGAACAATCCTTGATTGATCTTGAAATGTTCTTTGTGACAAATGCCAAACCATTGCTCTTGATGGGTCAGGCATGGTCAATCAACATTTTTGTTTTCTTATTCGGATTGGATAATAACTGTCCTTTTCAGCTCATTAATGTTTAGGATATCAGTCATTCTGAGTTTCATTTCATTTTTTAGGTCTTACAATTTTCCTAGATTCATACTTCACACATTCCAAGTTCCCATCATCAGCATATTTGTGTATCTGTCTTGACCCCCCCTTAACCTGGACCCCACCAGCAAATGAAGATCCTGAGGACTCATTTGCCACAGGCCTCACCCTATTCATGTCACATTGTGATCTTCACTTTGAGAAATCCACAGGCTTCACCTAATCATGTCACAATCGTGAACTTCACTTTGAGAAATCCACAGGCCTCACCCAATCATGTCACCATCGTGAACTTCACGTTGAGAAATGCACTCCTCCTCAGCACAGTTGGAGTGCCCTCCAACCAAGGGCCCATCCCCTGCTATTATTTGTGACCTCGCTTTGCTCCCATTCATCAAGCCTTCAGTACCTGATGACATTTCGAAGTTCTGTATAAGGTTTCCATTGGCTGTTTCCTCAGAAGTGTGCAGGCAAGTCCTTCTTAGTTGTCTGTTCTTAGTCTGAAAGCTTCATGAGACCTATTCACTTTGAGCAACCCTACTGGCATTTGAAATACCAGTGATCTAGCTTCTAACTTCACAGCAACGCACAAGGAAGACTATTAACAGTAACATGGACTGCCCAAAGAACAAACAAACATGTCTTGTAAGAGATACACTCAGAATGCTCATTAAAAGTGAGGACATTGAGACCTCATCTTATATACTTGGCACATATTATCAGGGGCTCCTAGCCTCTGTCAAAGGACATCACAGTTGGTGAAGTAAAATGTCAGTTAAGAGAGCAAGTCTTTCATCTGGAGAGATTGACACCTTGGTGGCAGGAGTGGGCTCAAACATGACATTCATCGGGAGGGAGAAGCACGATCGATCGAGTAGCATTTCCATCTGGGGTGCAGAGGGGAGGAATGAAAAAGGACCATCTCAATGGGGCCTCCCAATAGCAACCACGGCTGATAGTGTCTCTCTTTTTCTTTGACCCTCTACTTTACTAAGCATGGCTTGTCACTAAGAGAGAGAGAGTTATTGAAAGGCAGGATAGTAAGATCATCTGGGGTGTAGCTCATATGTTAACTCTTAAGCTTTATCTCATGACATGGCTGTATTCACTTACTCTGTTAATTACTACTTTTATGCGTGTGTTTTGTTGTTAGTTGGTTTGATTGTTTCTTTTAGTATTTCATGGATTCATACAACATGAGTCCATTTGTTATTCACATATTTTACCCAGTACTTTGTGTGTGTAATCAGTCCGTGCTAGTTTGGCACACTATTAGTTTTGTTTATGTTCACTCTTACATAGTACTCCATTGTTATAAGCATAAGGAAATTATATTCATGCTACTCCAGTCCCCGGAGGGAAAATAGGATATCAATGCAAGTGGTACCAATTTGCCTCTGGTTCCTAGGAAAATATTGTGTTTTTGTGATTCTGGAAGCTATGCCATCAATATTTTAAATATCACAGGGTCACCCCAGGTGAGCGAGACTGGGTAGCGTTTCCTTCTAGTGCACATGTGGTTTCTGTGAGGAGGGAGTGGCTTGAAGTCACTTAACAGCACGAAGCAATAAGTTGCTAAGGTATGTGTCAGACTTAAGTTTTATATAATTTTGGATGGGCCAGGATTCTTCCACAATATGATTTAACATCGTGGTCAACACCATGATGGAATCTTATGTGAAGCAGCCAGGCAGTTGGGAGAGAATAGGGTAGAATATTATTAATCTGGTCTCAGCTTCTATACAATTTAGGTATGTGGCCTACTTTTAGTATAGATCTACTCTGTGTGGAAAGCAGCTCACTTCTACTGGGTCTGGATCCTGTACCTGGTCCATCGACCTCCTCTGTATACCACCTTCTGATCTCAGGAGCCAACAGCTGTCTGCCCACCTGAGTTGATTCTGCTGACCTAGGATTCACTCGGCTATGCATCCACCAGTTTGTGGTCTTCCTGCTTCATCTTGTAACTTCCTGATTGTCAGCCCTGACGCTACAGGAGTCAGGAGAAGTCTTTGACTTAGAGCTGACCTATGGACTTGAACTAGAAAATACATAACCACTAGTCACATTTCTTAATTTTAAAATATGATGTTCAGAGTAATGATTTAAAAACAGTTGAAAGCTTGGGAGAGGAAAACAAAGCAAGGGCATGTGACAAAATGAAGAACTTTAATATAAGGACCAAAGTCCTAAGAGAAAAATAGGGTATCAGTGGAGGTCGTACAATGTTGCCTCCAGTTCCTAGAAAACTGTGGTGTTTCAGTGTTGCCAGAGCTATGTCCTCAGTGTTAAAAAACCAGCTGGGTCTCCCAAGGTGAACCAGAGCGGGCCTTTACAGAGGCAACGTGACATCACCTAGGAATAAAGGCAGGAAGAAACAAGCTGCTAAAGAGGAAAATAGCCTGAAAAATAAACTAATTAGATATGTGTTTGAGCCCAAATCTAATTACATTATTTTATGCATGTGTAATTGATTCAGCTTACTTCTAGTAAGCCAAATAGGCAAAGGTCAATTTTTTTGTCTTGATTCATTTCATGGCTTACGTGTTTCTTATCTTTCTTTACATATGAACCCCCTTATGACACTGAAATGCTGTATTAAAAATGTGCTTGAAATTCAAATAATTCCACCTAATTGTTTTAGAGATGTAATGAATCTGTAAGAATGTCCGAGGTACCCTGCAGTGCTCTAGCTGGTGCCGTGGGGCTTCAGTCCTGAATGATGGCCTTGTCAGGGAGGCTTGATGTGTGCTATGATTGTAACATAGTTTTTCAATTAATGTGTACTAGTTTCATAGCATAACTCTGTCTAGCCAATGTGAACAGTTCAACCTCATTAAGATATAATGTTATATAAGTAACTATTGTTAGCCATAATATTAATTCTCTGTCCTCAAGTAATTGAACCTAACAGCAGTGGCACAGAAAGAATTACTGACTTAATTTAGGCTATTTTCTCAGTGAACATCTTAAGCAAACATATTAAACTACCATGAATTGACCCAGGATAAGTACAAATAATATTTATTAAAGTATAAAATCACTCATTTGGAAGATACTGATCTTCTAGTTGTTCAGATTACAGGCGCAGAGTTAAATGTGTTGTTCCTACATGCAGTCTGCAGTATGTATGAAATGTTTTGTCAACACTCGTAGCTCATCTTGCTTGCTCCCATTCAATTAATGATTGCAGGAGTTGCAGAATGAGTGTAAAGGAGAGAAAGACATTCTAACACATTTCTTTAGATTTCAAAGACTCGTATTTTGTATATGGAATATAATGATAGCTTCAGTTTAACAGTAAGAAGGCATGCACTCTGTGAGATAGGAATGAAAGAGAAAAGTCATATTTGGGGTGTATATGGTAGCCATTATATAAAATTATATATGAAGCATAATGTCTATCTCATTTAATAAGGATCTGATAGACACTGTGGATTGAACACTGAACGGCTAACCACAACGTGGAACTTCCAAGCCCATTAGCCCTTCCACAGGCGAAGGATGAGCTTGCCTGCTCCCCTAGCGATTCACAGTCTCAGACTGAGTTTAGGTTTGCTGTGAGACAGAGTCAGCTTGGAGGGGAATTTCTCACCTTGTTTAATGGTCATAAAACTACGATATGAAATTCTTATTCCTGTTTTGTAGTTAAAGACCCTGTGATTTGGAGATGCTAAGCAATCTGAGTAAGGTCACACCACTAGCAGTCAGGTTTTAATATGATTAAATTAGTATTGCTAGACTTCCCTTTCACCTATTTTGCATTGTTAAATCTAAACGGATTTTCTCCTGGTGATCACTACTAACCAGTGTCAAGTGTATCCGATTCATGAGCACTGATAAGTCTGGTTCCCACTACCATTCATTTTGGAATGAGCATATGAATTTGAATTGCCCAATCTGAAGATTTCAATGCCTTCGTCAAAAAGACTAGCTTAGACATGGGCCCATGACCTCAACCTAAAAATGTATACAAATTTTTTAACTTCTTATTTTGTGCTACTTAATAAAGTTTTGTCCTATCCTGATGCCTTTTCAAGTTGTCCAGCAGCTCTTTGAAGTTATCTTACCATGTTGGATAATTGAACTGATGGATAAATAAATAAATAATCAGTAAGATATCTCAAAAGCCAATCAATATTTATATATCATATATGCTTACCTAGATTTAATCATGTATAATACATACTCTCATCATAAATCAACACCAATCTGACAAGTAACAACAACACAGCCTGATCAATAATAAAAAAAAATTCCACTTTTTATTTCAAAAATTATTTTCCTTGAACAGATTTGAGTTGAATTATCTGTAAATAGAAACCAAATAATTCTCATGCATTCAGTTATAAATTTTAGAATATCTAAACCTATTCCTTTCATGATATCCTGTACTTGCTACTATTGTCTATCATAAGTAGCCTTAATTCACATAAATAAAACTAATTATTATAAATTTGAATTAGAACAGGTAAACATTTCCAGCAAAAATATTTGCACTTAGTAAATATCACAGATGAAGGTCAGGAAGACATTTCACAATAAATAGAAATCATAGCTCATGTTTTATTCTCTAAGCTTACCATCTACTTAAAAGGACATAAAATCAAAGTTGAGCAAATTAATAATAAGTGTAGATCCAAGCTAAATGAAATGTATGATGTGCTCAAGATTACCTTGGTCTCCAAAGGAGCAAAATTATTATGTATATGATATTATTATGCTAATAGTTATATATATGCATATGTATATTTACCATATGAAAATATTTGTTGAAAAAAAGTGAAATCTCTTTCATTTTGTTGCAGTTATGACTGAATAAAATAAAATAAATGAGACTGAATATTATATAAACTAGTCAGTCTAACATTTCAATCAATGAGAGAGGATTTTTAATGCAAGATAAGCTTTCACTTATTTTTAGATTCTATTATTTGAAAACACGAGGATAATAAGCCTTGATCTCATGTGCTTTGGCGATGTTATGATGAGAAGCAAGTCCTCAAAGGAGAGCATCATGCTTGCTAAAGTAGATGGACCTCAGGAAGGAGGAATACCGCTGAAGAGAGGACTTAGCACAGTGGTTGCAACAATGGGTTCAAACACAACCATTTTAAGGATGTTCTCATGGTTACTATGAGCTGGCAAAACAACTCCAAGGCACCTAACAACAACAACAACAGCAGCAACAATAATATAAACCTAGCTGAACAGACACATGCATTTATGCTAGCCAACAAATTATATTTCAGGGTGATCTATAAGACATGCTCACAAACATGGATGTTCCTTTATACACTTTATGTATTCATAACAATGTACAGCCATATTAGACAACCACATCATATCTACAGAGGCCTTACACATTTTGTGGAGAAATTCCATTATCTTTTCATTCATTTTTCCAGTAACTCTCAGGCTTCCTTGTACACATGAAATGTATGGACTGCCTGATACTATGACAATAGGGCAGCCCGAAATGTCTTGAGATGTTCTGATTCCTCTAATATGAGAATCAGTCCAGCTTTTAAGAAAAGTCCAACAACATGCTATATTTAGCTCTCAGGAAACCAGAAAACCAAACCACTGCCATTGATTTGATTTTGACCATAGTGACCCTATTGAAAGAATTAGAATTGTTACTGAGAGCTTCTAAGACAGAATATAGATACATAGATAGAAGTAGAAGCTCATCATTTTCCTATGAAGAGTCTGGGCCAGGGGTGGGGAGCAATACTGACCTTGTGGCTAGCAGCTAAACTTGTAACCCACTATGCCAGCAGGGCTCCTGTGAATTCTCAGAACCCCAACTCCACACTCAATGCCAACAACTCAATTGTGACTCATAACAGCTCTTCATGGCTAAGTGGCCCTTCCCTGTGGGTTTCTGAGATTGTAACTATGTATGGGAATAGAATGCCTCATTTTTTCTCCCATGGAGTGGCTGGTGGTTTCTAATCCTTTGGCATTGCACTTAGCAAACCAATTTGTAACCCACTACACCACCAGGGTACCAGTGAACTTTCATAAGGTAAAGTAGATCATTTGGGTAGAGGAGCACAAATTATAATTGTGGAATAGAACAGACAGGTGACCTTCTAATTAAACAGAATTTAATTTAACAACCCATTATCAGCCTCAGTCCTAATCAGATCAAAAGCACTGGGTAGAAAAGAAATACATATGAATACCCGGACTTGAGATGTCAATAGCTGTTGGAAAGAACAGAACTATTCATGGTAATCTGTCAGGTCTAACCTTTCCAAAACATGTAGATTCAAATTGACACTGAACAAAACAATTCCAGGAGAGCCAAAATCCTACCTTGAGTCTATCACACCTGAATTTTGAGAAAATATCAAGAACATATTTGAAGCATTGAATCCTAATGATCTGATCAGTAGAAGACCTTATAAGTTGTGGGAAGACATCAAAAACATCATCATGATGAAAGCAAAGGTCATTAAAAAGATAGAAAAGAAAGAAAACATCTAAGTGGGTGTTAGAGGATACGCTGAAAGTTGTTCTAAAAGCTGTGTAATATCTAAAGCAAATAGAAGAAATCAGAAAATCAAAGAGCTAAATAGAAAAATCTTCCGGGGAAGTTCAAGAAGACAAAGATTGCAATGTCAGGTGCAAAGACTTGGAATGAGAGAACTTAGAGGGAATGACACAGACAGCATACCCTAAACTGAAAGGCTCAAGAAAAGATCCAATCTCTAGCTGCAGCATTGAGAGATTCTGTGGGGGAAATATTGAATAGTGCAAGAAACAACAAAAGAAAATGGTAAAAATATACAGTCACTAAACAAAAACAAAAAAAAAACCAACAAAAAAAGAACTGGTCAATGTTCTACCGTTTCAGGAGGTAACATATGAGCAAGAACCAATGATGTTGAAGGCAGCAGTTCCAGCTGCACTGAAAGCGTCAATCAAAAGCAAGCCTCCAGAAATGGGTAGGATATCAACTGGAATGCTACAGCAAGCTAATGAAGCACAGTAGGCACTCACTTATCTGTGTGAGGAAATTGGAAGAGACCTACATAGCCAGCTGCTTGGAAGAGATCCATATTTGTGCACATCCCAAAGAAAGGTGACCCAACAGAATGCTCAAATTATGGAACAATATCATTAATATCACATGCACACCCAAAAAGTTTTCAGGAGTACATTGACAAGGAGCTTCCAAAGTTCAGGCCAGATTCAGAAGAGGACAAGAAACAGGGGATGTCATTGCTCATGTCTGATGGATCTTGGCTGAAAGCAGAGACTACCAGAAAGATGTTTGCTATTGTGTTATTGTTGGGTGCCATGGAGTCTATTCCAACCCATGGTGACGTTACATGCAGCAGAAGTAAACACTACCCGGGCCAGTGTTGTCTTCACAATGGTTCCTATGGTTGAGTCCGTTGTTGCAGCCACTGTGTCAATCCATCTGGTTGAGGGTCTTCTTTTTTACTGCCCTCTACATGTTCACATTTCTCTTACTGACTGTGCCAAGATATTCAACTGTGTGTGTGGACCATGACAAATCATGCATAACCTTGAGAAGAATGAGGATCCAGAACACTTCATTTTGCTCATGTATAACTTCTATATAGATCAAGAGGCAGCTCTTGATAGAAAACAATAAAAGTAATATTACATGGTTTAAAAATAGAAAAAGTGTATGTCAGGGTTCTATAATCTCACCATATTTTTCCATATGTATGCTGAGCAAATCATTACTGATGCTGGATTATATGAAGAAGCATGTGTCATGAGGATTAAAGGAAAGCGGATTAAAACATATACAGATGATGCAATCTTGTTTGCTGAAAGTGAGGAGAACTTTAAGCACTTGCTGATGAAGATTAAGGATCACAGCCTTTGGTATGGGTTACAATTCAAGATAAAGATGACCCACATCCTCACTACTAGACACATAAGGTAACGTGATGATAAAAGGGGAGAACACTGAAATTGTCAAGGATTTTATTTTACCTGGAGTCACAGTCAATTGCCATGGAAACATCAGTCAAGATTTCAAATGATATGTGGCATTGGGTAAATCTGTTCCACACATCTCTTTAGAATGTTGAAACCTCTCTTTAGAGAGGTTCTTTGAAAATTAAGTTACCTCTACCCATCAGGTGACCCAGACCCCTCAGGAATGAAGTTGTGGGTCACCCCACCAGGCAAAAAACACAGCCATCTGAGATGATTGCTGAGGGCAAAGGTAATACAGAATGGGTAGTAGAAGAAGGTATTTCTACCTATCAGTTACAGCCACATGATAAATTGCAAAAGCGAGGTTTGTAATTGTCAATGTACTTTCTTTATATATACTTATTGCATATCTTTCCTTTGTTCGTGTATGATATAGCAGTACAAATAGCTCAATGCAACTCACTCTTGTGAGACCCTGGCAGTCCTTCAAGTCTTGAGGGCCGCCGGGGAGTCCTCTGTCGAGCAATTCAGGCTATCTGGGCACAGGCAGCAAACAGCAAGGCAGGTCACCAACAGTCAGCCAGATGACAGAGTCTGACAGTCCCCAGCTCAAGAGATGTAAATTCCAATGATGTGGCGATGCAGGTCTTGAAGGAAGCTTAAATTACAGTGACACAGTCCACAGGCTAGGTGTCACACAGGTAGTGTAGCTTGCAAACTGAGGCACAGGACAAGCAAGGCAGCCGCACACTGGTCCAATGATCAAAGAGCAAGAAACAAGAAAGTTGTGGCTTGCCGAGTCATTTATCTCCCCGCCCTTCAATTAATCCCACATGTGTTTATCGGCCAGGTTGGCACAGTAAACTACCTCACTAGGGTATTTTCAATTGCCTCATATCATGTGACATTCAGACGGTGGTAAAGGGAGCCTGAGGAAGAATTGATGCATTTGAATTCTGGGACTGCAAAACAGTACTCAAAGTACCCTAGACTACCAACAAGGCAAACACACCTGATTTGGGAGAAGTGTGTCCGGAGGGCTTCGTAGAGGCAAGGGTGGCCAGACTTCATCTTACATGGTTTGGACATGTTCTCAGGAGAAAGCAAACCTAGAGAAAGGCATCATGCTTGGTAACGTAGGAAGGCAGGGAAAACGAGGAAGACCCTCAACAAGATGGATTGACACGGTGGCTGCAACATGAACTCGAGTGTGGACAGAATTGTGAGGAAGGGGCAGGGCCTGGCATTGTTTGTTCTGTTGGGCGGTGGGTCCATGTCTGTGGGTGGGAAACTCAATGGCACCTCAACAGTGGCAATGTGGTCGTTGACTAAGATTTTGTTTCAATTCTAACTATAAGAGCTGAAGAAAGAGTCCTAGGTGTGTTTAACAGAAAATAGTAATTTTAAATATTTTATCTAGAAATTGAACACTGAAAATGAAAACTTCTATATTTAAAATGTTCCTGGGAAGTTCTGGTGGTACAAACAGTTAAGCATTTAGCTACTAACACAAAATGTAGCAGTTTAAGGCTAATCATTAGGTCTCCACACCAAGACCTGGCTATCTGCTTCTAGAAAGATTCTATTCAAGATGGAAGGAAACAGGGGAGATTCTACTCTGGCCCATGGGTTCCCTGTGAGTAAAACTTCATTCCATGGCACATCCCCAAACCGGGTTTTCCATGGAGTCATGCTGCAGCCTCCCCTCTCTCTCTGACTGTCAAAGGCTCAGTCTGCTGGAAAACATTCATTCTCTTTTATTTTCAGTTTTTCATGACCTTTTAAAGCCCATTTAGAGATCCAATAATGCAAAGCCTTGCCTCTGCCTGCTCCTCAGGCGTGTGCACAGCCTTCCTTGGGCCACTACTGTATATTTGCAGCCTGTCTGTAGGCTATGCTTATCTTAACAGGGGGAAGGAAATCATTTCATTTTTATTCCTGAGTCTTCATCGTTTAATTTTATTATCGCTTACTATATATTCCAAAGAAAACAAGAAACCTTTGCTCCTTCACTCTATCCCTGTGCGCACCTTCTCTCCCTTCCAAATTCACTAGAGTTGCTATTGAAAGATATACAAAAATCCCTCTCTGTAGAGATCCGACACATTTGCTGTTATTTACTGTTCCTATAAGCACATTGAACACCTACCAATGAATATTTATTACATAAAGATGTATCAGATGAAATTATTATAATAGATGATATCCCTTAAAGTGTTTCATTTTCAGTATCCCATATTTTTCATTTAGTGTTAGTATTTTATTTATTCCCCAAATATATATGTTTAGCATATACCAAGTACCACTCAAATTATGAGAACTATAAACAAGTTAGACAATGCCCTAACCCTTAGGCTATTTACATTCTAGAAAGTACAAGAAAGTAATAGACATCAAGTTATGCAATGCATTATCCCAATTAAACAGGGTTAAGGGATTTATAGTGAAAAATGGGTGGAGAAGGGATCGTCGTGATTTTGTTTTTATGTGATCAAGGAAGACCACTTTGTATATATTTGGGGAAGATTTGAAGGAGTGGGTCTTGTGAGGGTCTGGAAATAAAGAATCTCCTCTGAGGATTTTAGTTAAGAAAAAGCCTGTGTAGGAACAATGGATTTTTCCAGTAGTTATTCAATATCTATGAGAGACTCAAAGAAATTCAATGACCTTGCTCAGGACAAGATGTTTTGTCAATAGAGTATCCAGGATGAAACCCAGTTTGATGGCTCGTCACTCACAACTCGTGCAAATGTAGCACACACCCCTAATTCAGCCTTGACACATTTAGAACTAAGGGTGATTTCTAATAAGGAATCTTCCAAGTGAAGCTTTGTAAGACATTTATTCTGGTTTGTCTTTGACAAGAGTTATAAATACAAACATGGGCACTCGTTCTTCCTCTCTTTCTACCATCTCCTGAAAATGAAATGATTTGAATTTTTCATAATTTTTTTCTCCAGAAATTATAGTAATGCACAGTACAAAATAACAGATATAAATAAGAGTTTCATATGACAGAGATTTAGGATTTGGGATCCTGGCTTCAATACTGTTCCTTTTATTAAAGAACCCTGGCGGTACAGTAGGTAATTGCTTGACTGCAGCCAAAAGGGCAGAGCTCAGGACCCAAAAGGACTCCAGGTGAAACTGGGTTCTTCAGGCCAACCTTTCCTGCAGCTCATCCACCCCCATCTGTGGTCTTCCTGGTTCCTCACCTTGCTTCCTGTTCCCTCACTTGCCCAAGTAGCTACAGGAGTCAGGAGACGCCTTCAGGTTGCATCTGATCTATGGATTTGAATAAGATTGCACTTACCCACTTCTGCAATTGTGCATCACTTCCTAATATAAATCTCTTTCTATGTAAACACACACATACACGCGGCACAGCTTTGATTTTATAGAGAATGCAGCTTAGCCCACACAGCTTCCTGAAGGCTCGCAAAAGACACAAGATGATTCCGTGAGATGTGAAGTGACAGACAGGGCCCTCTATGCCCTGCCTGCTAAGGGACATAGCAAAGGACCCTGTGGAACACATTATGAACAGAGGATTCAGATAATTGGTTTGGAAAGGGCCGTAAGCTTGAAGTCCTGGTGAAAATCCTGACACATGAGGGTACTCAGATATCATCCTGAAACATTCTGAGACATCCTGATGCAGGACTGTGCTGAGACCATCCTGAAACATTCTGATACATCCTGATGCAGGACTATGCTGAGACCATCCTGAAACATTCTGAGACATACCGAACGGAGGAGCTATCCAGCTAAAACAAGCCATTCGGAGACTCAAGAACGACTGAGGAACCAATTAGAAAATTAGCTTGATGATCTGCAGATAGGCCACCCCCTCCATTGAAAGTGCAGTACAATAAGTAGAAGGGTTTCCCTAGACAATGTCACTTCTCCCCTCTTGAGGGGGACCCCGCTTCACATTCGGAGTGAAGTGTATTTGATCTATGCATAAGGTGACACCTTCTCACCTCGCAACAAGGGCCCACTTTACTCCTTTGATGTGATGCTAAGCGTTAGTCAAACTGGGACTTAACTTTTCTGCGGGGTGTGTGCATGAGTACAGCTTTTCTCTGGACACTAACAAACTACACGGGGTTGGAGTGTGCTCGTTCAGCTGTGGTGAATAGCTGGGAACCAATTTCACACACAGGACGTTATTACTCATGGTTCAAGAAACACCTGAAGCTTCACATTCCTACTGGACACCTTTGACTGTGAGTCCCAAGGAAATGATGTGGAGTGACCAATTGGATAGAGTAGGTGTGTTAAAGGTGAAGACTAAGAATTGAAACCAAAACAAAAGCAGAACATTAACTAAGGGGTCTGCTAATAAACTGGGTCACATTTTGCCCAAGAGGGAGACATATTCTTTATTATCCCAGACAACAAGTCAATGTACCTTCCTGTGCTCCAGAAGGGAAGGCAGCGCTCTTCCGGTGCTGTTTACAGTTGCCCTTGAAACGATACATTGGAAGAAAGTAAAAAAGCCTCTGCGCAGAAGATATGCAGAAACACGAAAGACTCACGAATAATTGTCTCGCACAGGCAAGCTAAGAAAAATTCATTCAAACTCTCAAAGGATTTTGAAGGGTTTAGGCTTAATTAATGATCCAGAGGCAAGTTTAGTTCTTAAGCTGAAAGTTGGCATAAAATGAGGAGGAATGACTAATAATTTAGCATTATGCTAATAGGAAGATCAGTTAGAAATATGAAATGTGAAATGAAAGTATGCACTAAAATTATGACAGTAAGAATTAAAGTACATTGAGAAGGCAATGGGAATTGCACAATATTACTAATAGGGCTTAATGACTTATGGTGGAAAATGAACAAAAAAGAGTATTTTAAAATGACATCACCCTTATATAAAAATTTAATGTATGAAAAAGGACATCTTAAATCTATTAGAAAAGAAGGACATTTTTAAAATGTATCAGGACCTTTGGTTAGAAAGAAAACTAGAAGAAAAATAACGTAGATCAATTCTCTATACCACTGCACAAAATAAGCTGGGAGAAATGAAAAACATAACAAAAAATTTTTAAATAGAAAAGTAAATGCATTCTATAGTTGTATTTGAAGAAAAGCCAAATACACACATATTTTATTTAATATTTCTTCCAGTGTGCAACGGTTAATGATAGATCCTCTCTGTGTTTTTGATTTTAGGTTGTTGTTACTGTTTTTAATTATTTTTGTACTTTTCTGAAAATATCTTTTTTCCTTTTCATTCTGGAAGCATATTTTCAGTGAATATTGAATTCTTATTTGATAGTTATTTTCTCTCAGCATTTTAAAGATATATTTGTTCTACTTGGCTCCCATAATTTCTGACGTCATTTTTTACTATTAATTTTGTTATTTCTCCATGAATACAATGCATCTTTTATCTCTAGCCAATTTTATAACATTTGCTTTGGGCTTGGAATCTAGAAAGTTTGATATAGTGTGCTTACATGTGCTTTTCTTTATATTCATTTATCTTACTTGAAGTCAGAGCGTCAACAGGTGGATATATCTCATCAGATAAATTCTCAGCCAACACCTTCAAATAATACTTTTCTTTGCTCCCTATAGAACATATATATGTGTATTTATATATGTATATATATACATTTCACTTGAATCTTCTAAACACTTTTCTATCGTTCCTATTTTTAAAAAATATCAGTCTTCCAACCTAGATTCTCTTTCTTTGTTAATTAATTAATTTTTACAGTCTAGTGTTATTGACACGCAATTCCCATACTATGCAATGCAATGGCTCAGTTATATGAAAGGGAGCTGTGCAGTCATCTCCACAATCTATTTTAAAACATTTTCTTCACTTGTGTACTCATTGTTATTACCTCCCCTATTTCCCGACATCCCCTGTCATCACTCTAAGAAATTAATCATCATTATTAATCATAGTTATTACAACTTTGTTTTAACTCCGATATAAAATTCACCTTCTAACCAATTTCTATTATCTCATTCTCCCTCACCCCATCTGGTTGTGACTCAGCCTTGTTTCCAGGCATGTTGCTAGGTGTTTTAGAGACTACTCTAGTTTAGAGACTTGATGAGAACAGAACAATAGGTTGCCTGCTCCCGCACTATCCTCATAATTGTTGCCATGCTGAGCCCATTGTTGAAGTCACTGCATGAATTCATCTCACTGACATTCTTCCTCTCTCTGACCCGCTCCTTCACCAAGCATGATGTTTGTTCTACAGAGATTGGTCTCTCCTGATAATATCTTCAAAGTAAGCAACACTAATTTTCTTGGTCCTTGCTTTTCAGGAACGCTCTGGGTGGACATCTTCCAGTTAGATTTGTTCATTCTTTTGAAAGTTCATGGTGTGTTCAATATTCTTCACTAACACCATATTTGCCAATTCTTTTCAATTACCCTTATCCATTGCATCATTTTCATATGCATATGCGGTGACTGAAAATACCATGGTTTGGTTCAAATGCACCTTAGCGGCCAGAATAACAGTTTTAAATTTTAATCCTTTTATGACGTTTATAGTAGATTTGTTTAATTTAATATTCTGTTTGATTTCTTGATTTCTGACTTCGTGGGCATTGAGTGTAAATTCAAGTAAACAGATCCTTGATACTGTCAGTATTTTCTCCATTTATCATGATGTTATTTATTGGTCCATCAGTGAATTTTCTTTATGTGGAAATATAACCAATAGTAAAGAGTAGGATCTTTGATCTTCTTGAGTAAGTGTTTTAATGCATGCCTTGATTATATCTAGTGAATTACTCAGGTTCCGTGTAATGTTACCATCTTTTAGAAAGGGTTTATTTATCTTTTGGAAAGTGCATCGAATTTGAGAAGATGACCGTAATTCAGTTCTAGCTATATTTTGTGTTTTGTGGGTCTATTTCTGTTTCTCAAACTTTTAGGCATAAAACTTAATTTAAGAGTATTTCCTCTTGAATTTCAAATTAAAGTCTAGGGTACTTACTAGCATAATGTGACTCAATGAAACCTGAGATGAAAATTTTGTTTCTTTTCAACATAATCAATCTTTTGTATTTTTTGTGTAGCATTCTTACCCTCCACCAATTGTGTTTTGTTTGAATTATCAATAACATTTTACGTAGTTTAAGAATCAGCAAACATCATGAAAGGAAACTTTCAAAATATCATCAGACTTAATACTCTAGTTTTCTTTTCTCCATGATTTTATTAAATTCCTTAAATTGTGGTTGGGCAGCCTTGTACTTAGATTTCTGTCTGCAAACCCACAGAGACTGTCACAGACTCTAAGCTGATGCTTTCTGTTTGACATGTATCTCCAGTGCAGTGAATAAGCAAATGCTTGAAAAGATCATGTGGATCTCATCTTGTTGTATTTTCTTTTTGGAATAACTGTGATCATCTGCCTCTTTCGATATCGATTCCTCCCTGATAATTGCAAGCAGAAGTTTAAAATAATTTTCTATGTATTTTTCTTGTTGTTTCCAATTCAATAGTCTGACATGTATTACTCTGTCATAGGCAGAAGCAGAAGTTACCGTATCAAAAATATAAGGCTCCAATACATATCCACACACACACCCTTCTTGAACTGGTTATGGATTACCTGAATTCAAGAAATGAACTGCAAGGAAAATAAGCTAGGGAATAACATGCTTTGTTCAATGTGTAAATAGGAATCTTAAAGAACCAAATAACTGAATGTCCAATGTGGACTCAGAACATGTCAACTCAAAACTATCTTATTTCTATTCCCCGGGTGAATAGTCTGTTTTCAAAATGTTTTTTGTTCTCTTTGTGCATTTTTTTTCATTTCTACACGTTTGTGAACAATGTATCCTATTTCTGATCGCTTATACATTTATTTGTCCAATAATCATGGCAAGTCCCCAGTTTATTGATCACACAGCATCAATGTCTATTCTCCCCTGAATGGCATGGAGTTTGTGGGTGTTTTTAAAACTAGATTATCCTCACTGTTTCTAAAATGTAAGAAAGAAACAGATGCATACAATTACTTTTATTAATGCCCATATGCTCTCCCACACATCTTCATTCTACAACATCTATTCTTCTAGCTTGTGACCACTTCATATGTCCCTCACAACCTCAGTATACTTCTTCAAAATTTCACATTTTCTTCTTCATCATTTTTTTCTTTTCATTGGGTCATTCTCCTTGATACCTAATCCTATTAGTATTTCTCCCATCCCAGAATAATTATGAGGCAAATGAATGAAAAAAATGTAAAAGCATTCCTTCATTTCACTCATCACAGTAGGCATTGCTTCCATGTTTCTTTCCATTGCAGCAGTAATTCTTGAAAGTGCTGTGTATGCATGTATTCTCTCATTGTCATTTGAATGCAACATGTTTAGGGTTTGCTCTCTATAATTCGCTGATTTTTGCCCACATCATCAATGATAAGCAATAAAACTAATAAGTATCATGATGATTTAGTTTAATCAGCTCTCGGGATTTGACCTTTGAAACATTGATTTTAGTCGCTTCGTGAACACTGCACCCACGAGTTTCACTCCTGCTGTCATCCGAGATTTTCTGCCTCTTTTTAAGGTGGAATTTCCTCAGTTCTCAAGTCTTCAACCATCCTAGGATGCTGGAGATTAACTCCTGAATTTTTTGCTCTACTCTTCCTGTCCTGCATTCTGAAACCTCTATCTCTGCCTTAATCCTCACATTCATGTGTATATCCAACTGTGATCTGACATTTCAACCTAAATATCTGAAAAGAACTTTAAAATTAGCATGTCCAAAGATATGCTATTTACTGCTCTGTCAAAACCCAATTGTCTGCGTTATCTTGTACTATAACCAAAATACCACGCAAAGGGGCACTTCACAGATAGAAAGGTATTGCCTCACAGTTTAGGAGGCACAAAGTCAGGATTCAGAATCCTGGTTGTAGAACATTTTCTTTTGCTGCCATCACTGGAGCATGATCCTCCAGCTCCTTTCAATGTCTGTGGCATCAGCATTTCTTGGAGACATATTTGGGTTTTCGCAGTCTTCTTCCACTAAGAGGTTCTTGGGAAGGGACCCTGGAAACAAAGGACAAATTCCACTCCTGCTCTGCCAGATAATAATAGCCACCACCCCATCTCCTCCCACCCCATGCTCCCCTGCCCTTGCTTGTCTCCCCCTTCTCTTAGCTGCAGGCCACACCCCAGAGGAATTCTCCTACTTTTGTATTTAGGCTTTGATGGGATTAAGGCTAGTTCATCCCATCCTTAATCTTTTTCAATGTATTGGATGATCACAGCATATGACATCATGGGAAACCATTACATAGCGATCACATTACATCATCGCATAATTTTCAAACCACTGAGAATCACAACCCATTCAAATTGACACATATTTTGGGGAGAATAATTCAATCTGAGACAGTAATTCTCTATAACCTTCTTTATGTACATTCATGGCAATCTCATTTGTCCATTCTAAGAACAAAATCTTCGTGTCAATAATGCTTTACTATCATATTTTAACAAGCCCTGGGGGACAAAACTCTTAAGAGGTGGACTACTAACTTGAAGCAGTTCAGTTCCGTGCTCCTTAGGAGAAAGTTGAAGCTGCCTGGTACAGAAAGGATTTATAGTTTCAGAAAAGATTTATAGTTTTAGCATCAAAATGAATAGTAATTGACTTAATGGAAGTGAGTTTAAGCCATATATAATCCAAACCAAAATCAATTTTATCTATTTTCATAATTTATCATCATTTTAAATAATCACCACCCACTCTGCCTGTGGCCAAAGCCACTATCATCTTCCCCTAATTGTAGCAATCGGTCTGTAACTGGTATCATTGTTTTAATACGTGTGTTCCTTTGGCTTGTTCTCTAGAGAGCACATAGAGTGGTTATATTAAAATGCATGTCAGAGTTTTCTCACATTCTAACAAATACTCCCCAAATCTTTAAATGAAAGACAAAGTCCTTAAAATGTTTCACATCATTTTACCCCGAAGCAACATCTTCAACCATAATTCTTCTTTCCACTTGAGCCCATTACCAGGGAGTAGATTAAGGCTCGTGGGGACCTAGAGGTCTGTGGAGAACTGCACTACTAAGTTTCCAAGGCTGTACATCTTTATGGGGCCAGAAATCCTCAGCTTTCTCCCATGGAGAGTGGTTGTGAACTGTATTGAGTTATCAGCCCAATTTTTTAACTACTGGTTGATTTGTGGTTAGGGACACAGTGCTGAATCCACTACATGGCCAGGGCTCCTGCTTTTAATTTTGTAATTCTGGACTTAAGAAGTTTGCAGTTACTGTTTCATTTGCCTTGTACTCTGTTCTGCAAACTATTAAGAATATATATGTATTTCTATATATTCATATATATACATGTTCTTATGGTACATATTCAAAGTCATCTTATAACTGAGGGCTTCCCTGAATATGCTGAACAATTTCAACAACTCCTGACAAATTATATTGCTCTCATTTCCTTCACTTTCCCTCCAAATTCCTTATGTAGTGTACATTCCAATTATTCATGAATGCTATGCTATACTCCTATAACAAATATCAGTTTATGGAACTATTGCTCAAATCCACATACCAACTACTATTCCAAAGATAAAGAAATTGAAAATGTTTGCCAAATTATACTGGCTGAAATTAACCAAATTTGAAAGAAAAATGCATTGCTAATTACTGGTGATTGGGTTGCCAATGTTGGAAGCAAAAAACAGGAATCAGTAGTTAGGAAATATGACTTTGGAAATGAAACAAGACGTCATATGATAGGATTTGACTTGACCAATGATTTATTCACAGCAAATACCTTTTATTCAACAGTACACACAATGACCAAACAGGTAGACTGCTTTATGGAATCTAAAGTCTTCAACCAAGCAAAGAATCCATGGAGAATCTCAGTACCAACAGAACAAGACCAGGGTCAATGATATTCACGTTCAAGTGCTAAAGACAAATTACAGCTTTTGAGTCTATTCCACCTGAATTTGGAAACCTTCTCAAAAATAGATTTGATACATTACATGTTAATGAAAAAAGGTCCAGTGAGTTGTGGGATAATATCAAAGGCATCATAAATAAAGAAACCACCTAGCCATTAAAATCATTAGAAAGGATAAACATGTATGTTAGTCGAGACTCCAAAAGTTGTCCTTGAACACAGTAGACAGCGAGTGGAGGGAATGATAACATGGAAGTGCTGAAACAAAAGCTTCTAATGAGTGGCTCAAAATAATAAAGTATTATAATAAAATGTGCAAAGTCCTGGTCTTAGACAACCAAAATGGAAGAATATGCTTAATATTCCCCAAGCTGAAAAGGCCTACGAGGAAATAACAGGAAGATGGTATCAAGATAGAATCTGCTACCCAGAACTCCCCTTGTGTGGCCCAGAGATTGACATGTGAGTTGACCAATTCTGGGAATTTAGATGGAGAACCTAGACTCTTGGCATTCCAAGAGTATTTTTTATCTCCCTCTCAGATTTCCACATAGGGAAAATACAGCAGAACTGGCTGCAGTCTCCCCCATGGCCTACCTTAACAGGGTCAGTGGGGTGAGTGCCAGCCTCCTCCCTTTCCCCTAGTTCTGCAACCATTTCCCAGTGGAGGCAAGCTGCACCCTGAGGACCACTAGAGGCTCTGGATCCTGGAGCTCATCACGGACCACAGAACAAGGCCTTCAAAGTTACATTTCCGTTCTGGATCCCTCTCCCCCCCTCCCTTCTTGAAGAGGTGCAGCTCTAATGTCCACCAGAAAAAAATACTTCCAGCTAACTAATAGAGATCCACCTCGGTAAGACTGGAACATAACTTGAACTTTCTCACGGCTTCAAGATGAGTATGTTAGATTTTTTCCCCCCTATTTTCTTTTGAGAAAGAAAAGCTACAAAACTTTTTCCCATCAAAGGAAGTGGAACCAAGTATCACCATGTTTCTCATTGGCTCCCCCTCCCCTATCTAGGCGTCTAGTGGAAGCTGGGACTTACTGCCCTTAGTAGGACTGCCTCCTATTTGGAAGTCCTCCCTCAGCCCCCACATCGGGTACCCACTCCAATAGCCTGTTTCTATCCTGGGCCTACAAGTAAAGAGCAGATCAAACTGAGTTTTTCAGAAACTCACCAGAAAGGAGCCTTCTGTTATAAGCACAATAGCAGAAGGACTGTACTCTCCCTATATAGTATACATAGTCGATACGTGAGGCTGGTAGATTTCTCAAAATAACCCTCACCTAACCAATCCACCAGTACCTCAAAACCCTGCTTCCTCCACATCAGTACATACAATCTCTTATAACTTACTATGTAACAGCACATTTCTTATAACCCTCTTCTAAACATTAGCTGGATTAACTTCCTATGATTAATACCACTACTTAAAACCTTCTCCTGAGCACCAATAGATTCTCCCTCCTTCCACGCCAACTATCACTCCCTCCTCATTTCCATACAATATAATTTCCAGATCCTATCTGATCCTCTTCTAACCTAAAGAGTCACTTTATCTACAGCTCAACCACTATGTATTGCAAACAACAGCCATCAACAGCTACCATAAACACACACACAAAAAAAAACAAAAACAAGAGAAGACAAGATTATCCAAACCCTATGGAATACCCTTGGACTGACAACAGAGAACACAAGAAAATGATGCGTAATGCCCTCCGAGAGATTAGGGGATCAATCCAGAATACAAATGAAAGAATGGAGCTTCTGAAAACTCTACAACCAAAGGAAATTCAGGAACCATGTAATGACATTGCAGAACTAAAAACAAAGTACAAGAACTGACCAATAGAGTGGAAGAAATGGAAACCCGGGTCAGTGGACTTAGGCACAACCACCAGAAATCAGCCAACAAGAAAAACAGTCAAATAAAAAAGCAAAAGAATCTGAGGATGATACGGGATACTGTGAAGCAAAATAATATGCAAATTAGTGTGGTGCCTGAGCAGGAAAAAACAAATAAGTCTACAGTTAAATTAGTAAGGGAATCCTTGACAGAAAATGCTCCCTATAACTCAAAGGAGTAGAGGATAACCATTCAGGAAGCAGACAACACTAAATAGATTGCACACACAAAACCCCCCAAAATCAAGATATATAGTTATGAAATTATCCAATTCAAAGAAAAGGAGAGAATCATAAGAGACGCTAGAGAGAAAAAGGAGTCACGCATAAACGTAAACAGGTAAAAATAAACTCAGACCTCTCTGCCGAGACCATACAGCAAAAAAGAAAATAGAGCAGCATATTCTGAAAGTTGAAAAACAAAAACCGCAATCTTAGAAAGTTTATCTTGCAGAGCTTTACATCATATTTGAAAGAGAAATAAAAGATTTCTAGACAAGGACATATTTAGAGAAGTTGTGGGAGGGGTGGGGGTGGAAAGAAACAGAATTACAAAAATACTATCCAATTCTTTATGGGCAGAAATCCCAAACCGCAGTACTCAAACATGAGAACACCACAGAGAACAACACCACACAGACACCAACACACTGAAATCAGTATCCAAACATGACAAATCTAGTGGAGAAACAAAGACATGAATGAACTTCTCACACGCACGCATACACCACCCCATAAGAGGGGAAGCCAGGAAAATACCAAGCACAAGTAATGTGAGATGACAGTGACTAATTTACATTTAGATGTAATTCCACAATGTAATCAATGAATTAAACACATGAATCAAAAGACAAAGAGTAACAAACTGGATTAGACAACAAAATCCATCAATCTGCTCATTCCAAGAGACACATCACAAATTCACAGACAAAAATAAACTGAGAGTCATAGGATGGCAAACAATTTACCAACTTAATGGCAATCACACACACATACACACAAAATGGATGGCAATATTAATATCCAAAATAGACTTAAAGGTACACAACATAGTGAGAGACAAGAATGGGCGTTGCATAATGCCCAAGAGATCAATAGACCAAGAACACATAACCATAATAAACATATATGCACCCAATGGAAGACCTTCAGAATTCATCAACAAAATCTTCAGAGATGAAAAGAGAAATCAGTAGATCAACAATAATAGTAGTTGATTTCAATACACCACTCTCAAAGAAAGATAGATCAACGGGTAAGAAACTTAATAAAGAAACATAAGAGTCAAATAACACAATCAAAGAACTCCACCTCCTAGATATTTACAGAGCTCTCCAACAACAACAACAACAACAACAAAAACCTGCAAATTCTTCTCCAATACATATGGCTCATATTCTAAAACAAAGCGCATGTTTGGCCATAAATCAAGCCTGAGAAAATACAAACACATAGAGATCATTCAGACCATCTTCTCTAAAAACAGTCTCATAAACCTGGAAATCAACACTAGAAAGAATTAAAAAAAAACAAACACTTAGAGTCTCAACAACACACTACTAAAAAAAAACCAAATAAGAGAGGAAATTGGGAAGTTCCTAGAAACTAATGAGAATGATTAAAAAAAAATCTATGGGATGCAGCAAAAGCAGTTATCAGACATCACTTTATAGCAATCAATGCACACATGGAAAAAGAGAAGAGACACATTAATACACCTCTGTATTCAGCACATTAATACACCTCTGACCACTAGAACCAAGTCAACATCATAAATCTTGCAACAGCAAAGGAAAAGAAATAATAAAAATTAGAGCAGAAAATAAATCAACTGGTAAACAGTAAAAAAAATGGAAAAAATCAATGTGGTATTTACATAATTTGGTGTCAACTTGAGACTATTAAGAATGAAGGTATGGAGTTTAGCCTATAATCAGGTCACAGCATGATGACCTCATTTGGAGTTGCTACGGAGATAAATAGATCACTGGAGGCCAGACCCACACTCTGCTTTGTCTTCCTGCTGACAGGACACATGGAGCTATGCTGATTGAGCTAGAACTCTGGAGCTGGAAGAACCACATGGAAACTCCTGCCAGAGCTGAGATGCTTCTACTGGCACTGGATCCACCAGACTTTCCACCCACTCGCCTGTGATCTTCCTGCATTTGGCATCATTGCATGTGTTGTGTGAGTCTCAAGGGGAATTTATAGAGTGGTAACAGACATATGGGATCATATCAGACTTAATCTGGACTTGATCTGGACAAGGCTGGGGTTTTTCTCAATGTACAATTACTCTTTTATATAAAGCTCTTTCTTATACCCATATTAGTGTCTCTGGATTTGTTCCTCTAGTCAATGCAGACTAACACAATCATCCAAGCAGATAGTTGATTCTTTGAAAGAATTGACAAAATTAACAAACCATTAGTAAACTTAACAAAGGAAAAGAAGTACTAGGTGAAGAAATCTAGAACTTGGGATAAAACAGGGGACATCACAACAGACCCTAATGAAATAAAAGAGTTTAATTTCGCAGTACTACAAAAGACTGTATTCCAAAAAGTTCAATAATTTGGATGGCATAGATGAATACCTAGAAAAGCACTCTCTTCCTAAGTTAATGCACATGGACACTGAGAACCTGAATAGACCCATAGCAAAAGAATAAATAGATAAGATCGTTAAGAAATGCCCAACTGGAAAATGCCACAGTCCAGATGGCTTCACAGAGGAATTCTACCAAGCATTCCAAGGAGAGCCGACACCAGTCCTGCACAAACTCTTCCAGAACTTAGAAAGGAACAGCAAACTCCCAAACTCATTTTATGAAGGCAACATAACCTTGAGACCCAAACCAGGCAAAGATCCCAAAAGGACAGAGAACTACACACCAATATCTCTCATGACTATAGAGGCAAAATGCTCAATGAAATCTTGGCCAATAAAATGCAACTACATATTAACAAAACACGATCAAATGAAATTCATGTGGGCTGGTTCAACATTCAAAAGAAAACTAAAGAACACTGCCCCCCACAACCAAAAGGGATCTACATAAATAGAAGAATATCCTGGTTCATGGATTGGAAGGATCCATACTGTGAAAGTGTCAATACTATCTAAAGCAATCTATGAATTCAATGCAATCCTGATCCAAATGCTACTATCAGTCTTTAAAGAAATGGAAAAACTGATTAACAATTTCATAAGCAGAGGGAAGAAGCCCAGACTAGGCAAAGAACTCCTCACAAACAAGGAAAAAGTGGGTGATCTTGCACTACCTAATCTCAAAACCTACTGTACATCCACAGTTGTCAAAACAGCCTTGTATTGGTATAATTATAGATACACAGACCAATGGATCAGGACCGAAAACCCAGAAATAAAAACATCCACATATAGACAACTTATTTTTGATGAAAGCCCTATAAGTATGAAATATGAAGCAGATGCTCTCTTTAATAAATGGGTAATAGAAAAAAATTGGATATCCATGTGCAGAAGAACTAAACAAGACCCAAATTTCACCCCTTGTACAACACCAAACTCAAGGTGGACCAAATGCCTAAATGTAAATCCTAAAACTATCAGGATGATCAACGAGAAAATTGGGGCATTCCATGGGCTATCAGAGATAACAAAGGAAACACACTTTGGAAGACTAAGAGATGAGTGGGATCCATTAAAAATAAAACTCTGTGTAAATCTAAAGACTTCATTAAGAGAGTAAAAGGAAAGTCTACATATTGGGGGAAAATATTTAGTAATGACATAAAAAGCAAAAGACTAATTACTAAGATCTACAGAATTTTACAAGCCTAAGCCTATAACAAGAAATAAACTAATAACCCCCTAAGAAAGTGGGTAAAGAACCTGAACAGATGAGTCACAAAAGATGACACTGGAATGATGAATGAACACATGAGGAAATGCTCCCGTTCCCTAGCCATTGGGAAATGCAAGTCAAAACAACCGTGAGATACCATCCAACACCCACAACTGTAGCCCAATTTATCTAACTGAGAACAACAAATGCTGGATGGAATGTGGAGAGATTGGATCTCTCAACCATGATGGTAGGCAATATGATGATTCCTAAAACAAATAGCAATTGAAATAACATATGATCCAGCAATACCATTAGTGGACTTTTACCCTAAAGACATTAAGAAACAAATTACAAACAGACATAATCTCCCCATCTTTGTTTCAGCACAATCCAAAATAGTAAGAAGCTGGAGACTGGCTAAATTCCCATCAGTAGCAAAACAAAAGAATGTCATTTCCATTTGGGAAATGCTAAGTGCAGGGATCCTGGGTCCAAAATATGCATTCCACTCCCATGTCTTCTGTCTTAGTGGTGCTGAGTGGTTCCTCTTTCTTTTCTTACACCTCTCTCTATATGTATATGCCTTTATTTAGACCTCTATAAATCCTCTTTGTCTCCTAACACCCACTTCATTTTCTCCGCCTCCCCTTTTCCCATGTCCCCCTGCACCATCCCCTCCCTGGGGAATGGACAGCAGAAAACTGGGTGAAAGGGGACATCAGACAATGTAAGACATGGAAAAATAATAATGGTTTATAAGTTATCAACGGTTTGTGAGGGCGGGAGGGTGGGGAAGGGAGGAGGAAAAAATGAGGTGCTGATACCAAGGGCTCAATAGAAAGAAAATGTTTTGAGAATGATGATGGCAACAAATGTACAAATGTGCTTGACACAATGGATGTATGTATGGATTGTGATAAGAATTTTAGAAGCCCTCAATAAAAATGATTCATAAAAAATACTTAGATCCAGACATGAGTTTGGGGCTCACATTAAATGCTAGCACCCACTTAAGAAGAGTTCATTCTAGCATCATGGTACTGCCCCATACTCTTCCTCAGGGAGGTAAAGCAGGAGCTATGGGTGCTATAGCAAAGTGCAGTGAAGATATTAGATGGACCTCGGATATCACATAAAATAGTACCTGTGGTCTGAAAGGCTTGTTTCTGAACAAGCAGTCATCTAAGTGAAATGGCAACAAAGTTCACATAGAAGTACACCAACATCAGTCACCTAAGGATTGTAGATCATATAATCCAAAATTGAAGGAGGGGTTAGTATTAGAACCTAAGTTGTGAGAATCCACTTTGCAGAAGCCTATAGATGACACTGGGAGCCCAAGATACATTTGTGGGAAATACATAGGAAATAAGCCTGGTGATCTCCCTTTATCCCTAATTGAAGGTTGAGAGGAAAGTGGTTCTAAACAGAATGTATTGGAGAGATGAGTAAAAATTACCAAAGGGATAAACCTGATGTGAACAGTTAACACTTTTTCAGTTGATCTGCTCTCTCATGCATGCTGGACCTGATAGAGTTTTCAACATCTTCTGTATTTTTATCTTTTTATGTTAGGGTTTATCTCAGAGATGTTATGTCATTAGGAAATCACCTTCTGGAAGCTATGTCCTATGTTTCCCTGTTTTGTTTTGTTTTTAGTATATGAAACCCAGGATTGATGAACCTTTAAGGACAGCAAGTAAAATAAGGCTTTCATGGGTGGGGCTGGGGGGCATGGTGATGAGGCAGGGTAAAAAGGAGCAGATGTCAAGGAAAATAAGTTTGGAAACTGAATGTGGTAGCATTTGTACAATACTGCTTGACGTGATTGTATTATGGAATGATAGGATTAACTCCAGTGTAAGGAGAATTCAGTGTAAGGGTGTATTCTTGAAATGTGGCCTGCGACACCTTTTATTGACAAGAAATAGATAAAGAGAGGTGTGAGAAAAGAAAGAGGAACCACTCAGCACCACTAAGACAGAAGACATGGGAGTGGAATGCATATTTTGCACCCGGGATCCCTGCACTTAGCATTTCCCAGGAGAAGACTGGTGCAAGACATGCGTACATCTCCAAGAAATACTGGATTCACAGATGATGAGTGAAGACAGGAACTTAGTCTTGTAGAGCTGGCTCCCAGGATTCAGACTTCGAGCCTCCTAAACTGTGGTAGAATAAATTTGCTTATTATAGCCACCAAAAAAAGGTAATTCCCATTTGGGATACCAAATTGCCAGAGGGTAGTTTGACAATGCATATTCAAAATGCAAAATGATCGTATTCTATTTTTGGTAATTCAATATGAAGAACTTATCCTCAGGAAATAAATGCTTAGATTCAGCATTTTCATAAGAAGCGAGATTAAAAACAAGCTAGTAAAAACAAATCTAGGGAGCTAGGTCATTAAATTTCAATACTATATTATAGAATATTATATCACTTTTAAAAATGTGGTTGAAGAATATTTATTGGCATGGGAAAATGGTTGCAATATAGTTTGGGTGAAAATATAAATACATATATATGTTTGTATATGTTAGAGAAATATTACAATCTATAAAAAATTGTTTCTTCTGGACTTTATGGACTTTATCAAGAACTTTTATGTATTTCCCAATTTTACAAAACAATATATTAATTCTACAGCCATACATTTTATCTTAAATAATTTAATGTAAGAATAAAACACACATAATTAAAAATTAAAAAATCATTACATTTGTCATTAGAAAATATTTCTATGCTAAAATTGTAAGAAAATAGTTAATTGGTAAATTTAAAAATTAATTTCATAAGTAAGAAAAGTCTAAGAACATTGTTACAAAAAACACATCTTGTACTCAGATGAACTATTGCGATGTGTTCTCAATTTTTTAGAACAGCTAATGATTGTCTTTGATTTGAGAGATTACTTTACAACATTGTTACATAAAAGTAGTTTTATACAAAATATAGGAAACACCAATAAAAGCAATGAAGATGGTTTGAACTATGGGAAGATAAAGTTTAGACAGATCTTCCAAGGTACAAATATTATCTTTTGCACATTCAAACAGAACCTACCTGCCATTATCCTAGGTCATCCTGACACAAACCCTTCCTAGAAGCAGTTCACTCCATTTTACTTCTTATCCACGTGAGAGCTGAATACTAAATCAGCTGAAAAATTCCATAACAACATAAAAGAAGACCTGAGAAAATGGAGTGGGTGTCAAGTCCTTGGAGAAAAGCATATAAAAATGCCAATTCTTTCTGAAAATTAATACATCGATTCAATGAAAATATATCCAAAATCTCTTTTTGATTTGTTTGCTGTTCTGTGGTTGTAGTTGTTTTATAACTTGACATACTGATTCCAGAGATTAAATGTGTGAAATCAGCAAGAAAATGACAATAATAAAGAAGAAAGGGGAGAAACCTACATAATAAATCTTTCCTAAGGGGAAGTGTGTTACTGATAGAGGCATAAGGAAATAGATCGACGAAAAGCATAGGGAAAGCATCATGTGCACATATATGTACATGAGAATTGATTACGTAATAAAGGTGATATTTTAGAGGAAAGCTTTGATTATTCTTTAAATGGCTACCTGGGAAGGGGCGAAGGGGCTGCTTTCTGTCTTCTTCTACACAAAGACACATCTAATTCTCCGTAAGTTTACGTGCCTGCAAGTATGTAGGAGCCTAGTGGCATAATGGGTTGCTTACTCATTGTGTAGCGCACCATGAAGTCAGAAGTTGAAGCCCATCATCCACTCTGAGGGAGAAAGATGAGGCATTCTGCTTCCAGAAAGATTTCCAGCCCTGGAAATTCACAGGGGCAGTTCTCCTCTGTTTATAGGAGATCTATGAATTAGGGCTGACTCAATGTCACTGAGTTCAGAAATTTTGATGTATGTATGTGGATGCATGGACCCAAATATGCATATAACACATATTTTGTCTAATATTGAGATAAGAGCATGCATTTAGAGATTTCAGAAACTTGAAATAAAATTAAATATACACATTTTGTTTTATCCTAGTTTCTATCAAGCCAGTTCCAATTCATGACTGCCTTATGTATAACAGAACAAAATGTTGACCTGTTTTACCCTCCATCTTCATGAATATTGCCATATTTAGTTAATTGTTTCCACCAATATGTTAAATTCTGTCAATAAAAACTTCACTCAACTTCTTTAACAACTAAGAGGTTCTTCTCTAGCAATTGCTATTTCCACATAATATATTCGAAATAAGTCAAGTAAGCCTCATCATTCCCACTTCTAAGTAGCATTATCACTGTGTTTATTCAAAACTGATTTGTCACTTCCTCTGTCAATCCATGGTACATCCACTGTGGGCCAGCAGCACAGTGTGAATGCACCAATGCTGCTGCATCTTTCCTTGTCAATGCACAGCTTTCCTGTGCATCTGAACTGATTGAAAAAATCATAGCTTGAATCAGTCACATCTTAGTCATTAAAGTGATTTATTTGTGTCTTAAAACTTCAAGACCTCCTTTGCACTAGCTTTGCCTAATGCAATATTTGTCTTGATCTCTTAACTGCTTCTTCTTGGATTTTATCATTGATCCTAAAGAATGAATTCACTCTACTTCCCACTTCATTTATCGTAATGGAGTTTGTTGTTCTATTTGTAAATTTTTGTTTTGTCCACAGTTACGTGTAAATCCTACTAAAGGATGTAGTATTTGATTTCCATCAGTATGTTTGTCATCTATTGACAGTAAACAAGGTTGTTTCATGTGCATTTTGAAGGTTGTTGGTGAGTTCCTCACCCCATCATGGATATATGTGTATCTATTATAATGGCGTGAGTCATTTGTTCAATATATAGATTAAATAAGTAAGACCAAAGAGGACAACTCTGCCACACAAATGCCTTTGTCCATTTGAAGCACGCAGTTCTGGTGGTTCTCTTTGAAGGGCTTCCTCTTGATTCACGGACAAGTCCCACACACACACACAATGAAGGGTTCTGAAATTTTCATTATTTGTAATATTACACATAATTGATTGTAATCCATAGAGTTGAATGCCTTTGTGAAGATGCTAAAACGTTGAGTGAATATCTTTCTAGTATGCTCTGACTTTCAGAAAAATGCATTAGGTAACACATGAGGGGAGAATTTCTAGATAAGTGTAACAAGTGACGTGTGTATCATGTATGTATACATATATGGATACCTCTATGTGTATATATGTGTGAATATATGTATACATATCCATATATGTATATACACATGCATTCAAAAGTGGCTCATAGAGTTGTGGAAGCATAGTCTTTGAATTTCTTCAACTTCAGTTTTCACAGATGTTCTGTTCCACAATTGGCACCTAACTGTAGCCTAATTAAAGATAATGAGTTCCTCCATTATTTCTTTCTAGAGATGTAGTCGATTTGACACTTACACCATCCATCTACAAGGTCCACAGCATAGACAGAGATTATGTTAGGACAGAGGGGTTTCTGATGAATACACATTAGTGGTCTTGCAGGATTCTACCGTGTGATCCCCAGTACAATTTCTATCACTAGGCAATATTTTACAGTTACTGTTTCTCAGTCTTTGTCTCCAATGTTCTTATTGCAATCATCAGTAATTGTCTTCATTTCAGAATACATCTGCATTTAATAAAGAGGTAGGTCTTAAAAACATTTCATTTCCTCATCTTTGATATTTATGTTTGGTGAGTGAATTAGAGTAACAGTAATTTTACTGCTTTTCCATTCAGGCACATGTATATTAACCTACACCAACCAGACTGTACTTTGGGATGTATTTTGAAAAGTCATTATAAACAATTAGCACAATCATTTTCTCTTCGATTTGTTATTTTCATCATATTAGATCATATGTTTGTCAATTCCAATATGGCCAATATTGGTCCATTTTGGTTCAGCAATAGCCAGAATATAATCTTCAGCCACCCCATTTCTTTTTTGACTTTAAATTTTTTTCTTGATTCATATTTCACATCTTTCATTACGAATTACTAAAGGATGTTCACTATAAGTGGGAACCAGTTCCGTAGCACCAATGGGCGTTCGCAGCTGTTACTTCTTGAATTGTTACATTTTGAATTGTGCCACATCAGTAACTGAAGTCCTGGGGTGGTACAATACTGGAATCATTCTACTTTGAGCAAGTTGCTCTTCCTCTTGTGTGTTTTGAGTGTCTTTCAACCTGATAGGCTTATCTTCGTATCACTATATTAGACAGTGTCCATTATTATCTTTATGCTGTCCTTTTATCTTGACATTGGTCGATCAAGAAGTCCAATCTATCTAGGCTTCATGAACAATTATTTCAGTAGTGCGTTGTAAAAGCCAAGGCTGTGGATGACAGTGGTAGCCCGAGATATATTTGTGGGATGTAAGCCTCTGGTAATTTCCCTCCATCCACAATAGATGGATGGGAAGAAACAGGTGACCAGAGTGCATGGGAGGGATAACTACGATCAAAATGATAAATGGCTAAAACCATCTCAGTTGATCCCCCATCAGTGCACTTTGAGCCTAGTCTGGTTTTGAACATTTTCTGTGGGTGTTTTTGGTCATATTGGGGTTTATCTAAGTTGTGTTTGGTCATTGGGGGTGCCCTCTTGGTTTTTTTCAGTATGTTTTTCTGTTTTACAGTATATGAAACCCAGGACTGATGAACCGTATAGGGACAGAAAGTAGGATAAAGGTTGCAAGGAGCACAGTGGGGGAGGAGGGGTAAAGGGGAGCTGCTGTCAAGGAGTTCAAAAAGGAAAAGAATGTTTTGAAACTGAATGTGATAGCAATTGTACAATACGGCTTGATGTGATTGAACTATGGAATGGCATGACATCAGTATTAGCTCCCAATAAAATGTTTGTGGTTGTTGTTGTTTTTTGCTTTTAAGCCAAAAAAAGAAGAAGCCCAATCTGGACTTTTTTTAGGCTTTCTTCAGTAACTGGGCAGGTTGGGGGAGGGCAGCCAGATCTATGCCAAGGTCACTGCTAGAGAGGGGTCAAGTCAACCCTTGTAACCTTTACCTCTCTAACCAATTCCTGGAAAAGTCAGACCAGATGGAGTGTTCCAGCCAGCCTTCTTAAAACTCAACTCCTTAGACTTTAGACTATTTCTTTGAAATAAAACTATTTCACACCCAGCATAAAGTTAACAGGATGTTCATATTCTCCTTTACATCTTCCAGTGTTAGCATGAGAAATACCAAGAAGTGCGTAGACAGTGCAAGGACTGCCAAAAGGGCAAACAAGTCTGTCTCAGAAGAATTATGACCAGAGTGCTCCTTAGAGACAAGCATGGCCAGACTTCACCTTATGTACTGTGGACATGTTGTCAGAAGACACCAGGCCCTGGACAGAAGGATCATCCTTGATAGAGTAGAGGGACAGCCAAAAAGAGGAAGGCTCTCTAGGAGACGGTGGGCACAGTGGCAGCAACAATGGACAGCATAGAAAGAACTCTGAGGATGGCACAAGACGGGACAGCATTTCCTTATGTCGTGCAAGGGGGCATCGCTATGGATTGGAACTGACTTGGTGGCACCTAACAACAAACAACACCAGATATTAATACGCTATGCATAGTACTATTATCAAAGCAAAAAAACTTTATTCATATTTTTATTTTCTTCCACTTGTATGCTGTTTGTGGCCCACATTACTGTTGCTACTGCTTAATCTCCTCTAAACAAAAGATGAAAATCAAAGCCATTGATAGCTTTGCCATTTTATTTGCCATTTCCCTAATAACTTCAAAAATATTCATGTTATCCTTATACTTTCTTTGTTAAGTGTCCATTAAAATCCTTGGTCATTTTTTAGAATGGATATTGATAGTTATTTATATTCTCTAGATACAAGTCCTTTACAGAGTGTTTTCAATTTGAAAATACTCAAATTTATTATTTTTCTATTATAGGTTGAGTTGGGTAATGTAACTAGAATTTTGGCAAACTCAAATCACACAGATATTTCATTATTTACCTTAATAGATTTATATTGTAATTTATATCTGAAATGTTCCATGTCAGCTCATTTACAGAAAGTATAATTTACATTTAAGGTTTCATTTTTTTTCACACAGACATACAATTATTTCATTTAACATGTGTTAAAAAAGGTCATCCTTTGCCTCTGACCAAGAAACTGTTCTCTCTTCCGCCAGCATTCAAGAACCTGTAATAACCTAACTTATTAAAGGAGGAATTGGGCAAAATGATCAGAACCTTCCTCATTACTTACCACGAAGCCTCAAGGTATCCGTAGCCTTGGGCTGTGCTAACTGGGAGGTAAGCGGAGCTGAAGTAACATCTAGATTCCCTGCTGCTATGGTTAGTTTCGCTATAGCTAGGACTGCATGCTCCTTTAGGGGTGCTTTTGTTTAGTGTAAGAAATGGCTCTGCCTCCGCCCATAAATGTTTACAATCTCAGAACCCTGAAAGCAGCAATCTACCCTGTCCTATAAGGTTGATATGAGTTGTAATAAAATTGATGGCAGAGCATTTTTATTTAGGCTGGGTTCTTTTACCTGATCTCCCCACTGTTTGGTTTACCTTCAGCTTCAGGTCTTTATTTTTTTCTTCCCTCAGTGATGTTTTCTGCAGTTAATTTGTCTTTTGACCCTTGTTAACTGCCAGGTGATGAGCCCCTTGGAATATGTCATTGCAGTTGTGCTTGACATGATTGAACTATGGAATGATTGATACATGGATCAACTCCTAATGAATAATTTTTGAAGTATCACTGTATGCTAGTGAAAGTGTGACAGTATGAACTGTCACTGCATCAAATAAGCCCGATCATTGACTTCTGAAAATTCATAGACTTTAAAAAACTATGCATCAGTTGGCGCGGACTCAACAGTGAATGGCAATTATTATAGACCCCAACCGTTTGTGGGGGTGGGGGAAGTGAAGATATTCTACTTAAATTTCTCTATTTTGATTTTGTCTAAAATAATGTGATTGAGTTTATGTTTTGAGCGAGTACAGTGACGTGACTCTGGTCTTAAAGTGTGACCACCTCAGTACTATTCCTGTCCCTCCGTGCAGTTTTTGTGCCCAGAGTTTATGCCCCAAGCAGAAGGCGTCCTGCCTGCACCTTTGCCCCAGCTGCAGTTAGTAGGGACGATACATTGTTGCCTATATTCCACAACTGAAAGTTCTTATTTGTTAGGGGAAATAAGAAAAAGAAAGTCCCATTTTTTATGTTTTTCTCGTCATTAGCTTCTGTTCTCTTCCTCTGGGACTGCATAGATTTGGGAGAATATGAACTGAACTTGGTGCACAATCCAGAAATTCTCCAATCAGGGTGTCCAGGAGCAACTTGACCAGGTAAGCTCAGAGCCAAGCAACTGCTTGAGCCTGCATGTGCAAGTCTCTCCTTAGGCTGAAGGCCCTTTCATTTCTCTACGATGATGTTGTTATTGCTGTTAAGTGTCATTGAGTCAGTTCCGATCCATACCATGGATAACAGAACGAAGCACTGCTAATCCTGTCTGTTCCTCACAATTACTGTCATGTTTGAGTCCACGTTGCAGACACCGCATCAGTTCATGTCGCTGAGACGCCTCTCTTTTTCACTGACTCTATGCAAACAAGCATGCTGTCATTCCCCAGGAAATGTTCTCTCCATGTAATATGTGCAACGTGATTGAAATGATGCCTCATCGTTTTCTCTTCTACGGAGCATTCTGGCCGTACTACTAGGTAAATTTTCTCATTCCTCTGGCAGCTCACTGTACTTTCAGAATCCTTCTCCAGCCTGTAATTCAATTGCATCAATTCTTCTTTGGCCTTCCTTATGAGTTGTTCAAGTTGCATGTGTGATTTAGGCTGTTGAAAGCACTGTGGCTTGGGTCCGGCACACCTTAGTCCTCAAAACGACAGCCTTGCTCTTCAACACGATGAAGAGGTTTTGGGCAGCAGATTTGCCTAATGCAGTGCCTCATTTGATTTCTAATACTGCTTTCAAGTGCATTGATTGTGGAACCCAGAAAATATGAAATCCTTTAAGTTTTAAATATTTTTTCAATTCTCATAATGTCTCTTAATGCCGTTTTGGTTTTCTTTGTATTGAGTTGCAGTCCATGCAGAAGGGCATTGTCTGACATTTGGCATCAAGTACTTCAAGCTCTCTCTCTAAGCAAACAAAATCGTGTCAATTGCATGTCACAGGGTGATGATAAGCCTTAGTCCAATCTTACTGCCACTCTCTACTTCATTGTGTTAAATTTCTCTGATTATTTGTTCAATATTCAGCTTGAATAAGTATAGTGAAAGGGTACAACCCTGATAGACACCTTTCATGATTTTTTTATCATGTGTAAATATGAATTTTTATGTTTAGATATTTAATAATACAAATATTTTACAAAGTGATTAATCATTTCCTTTCATACTATATTATATTTCTCAACTAATTGTTCAAGATCGTCATTAAATTTATAACATATAATATGATTAATGCATGAAATAAATGCTTTATCCTGTTGTGTATAGTTATATGCATCAGAATTGATTTGAGATAACACAGCAGCAATGGCAAGGTAGAAATACAATACAAAAGCAAAACAGACACCTTGCGATTGAGTACTTCTCACTCATAGTGAGATGAGCTTATATGTGAAAACAGAACTGATCCTTTAGGTTTCCAAAACTATGATTATTTTTTCTTTTAAAAATTAATTATTAATTGGGGATTAATATATATCATCCATGGAATTCAATCACATTGAACGGTATTGTATAATTGCTGCCACCATTGCAAAACATCTTTTCCTTCCTGGTCTCCTTGACATCATCTCCCTTTTACCCACCTACCACCACTACTGTACCCCTAAAACTTATTCTACTTGCTGTCCCTGTTTTTCACAGAGTTCCCACAAATGTATGTTGGGGCTCGCAGTGTCATCTATATCCTTCTGAAAACTGGATTTTCATAATTTAGGCTCTGGTACTAATCCATCCTTTGACTTCAGAGTACATGGTTTACCATCCTTCAGTGACTGATGGTGTGTTTCTTCCATATGGACTTAGTTGACATCTCACGTAGATGGCTTCGGAAACAAGGCTTTAAGACCCCAGATGCTGCTTGATCTGATAGCTGGACACCATCTACTTTCTTCACCACTGTTTTCTAGAGTGCTGATAGCTTCTGTGTTTCCTTCCCTAGGGCGAGTATCTAGCAGGGCCACGATGTGCAAACTAAATGTTCTTAAATCGGAGCTAGGGTTTAGTGAGAACCCAAAGCCCATTCTGAGATCTGTGTTTTGTTTGTTTTCATCTTCCTTTGGCTCCCCTTCAAAGTCTCTTTGTTATCTTATGGTAGAGAGTCTTATCAATCATCTCCCGGGGGCATAACTAACTTATATTAATATTGTCTTTAGACCCTGGTACTAATTTTAGGGTACTAATTGATTAGACCCTGGTACTAATTCTTTAAAGCCCTGTTGAGAGAGGGCTGTTAGGCCAAAGTGGGCTAGCTCCATATCACAGTAGCTGGATTGGTCACTTGCACAGAATCAAGGCTTTGATGACTGCATGCTATTTACACAAACAATGGGGTTAATTTTCAGGTAAATGTATTATAATAATCGCTGAGAATATCAGTCACAGGTTTGCGGCAATAATACCTATAGGGCATTGATACAACAAGACCATGTTTGTCCACCTACCAGCCATTCAACAATCTCGGTACGGCTCTATTCTGCTTCCTCAGACACCCTGTATTTTCCGGCTTAAGTCCTCAGGTTACAAGTGTGTCTGAGCTAGAGACCAGTGCACGCAATGGCGTTTCCACATTGGATCTCGCTGATGCAGCCTCTAGAGAATCTTTTGAGATGGTCTGTAAATTCAGGTGCGATATGCTCAGATTGCATTGACTTATTTCAATTTTGCCTTGCTTCAATCTGAACTTGCATCTTAGCAACTGATAGTCTATTCCATATTTGGCCCATGTTTGGGCTGATGATCTTGAGCTTTTCCATCATATCGTTCTACAGATATAGTCGATAAAGTCAGTTTGTATAGACCCCAAAATTGCTGTTGAAGAAAGATATCTGCAATGGCGACACGGCTCTTGCAAACTATTCTGGGCAATCTTCAGCATTGTTTCTATCAGTGAGGCCACATTTTCTAACTCCTGTCCTTTCTTGGTATAAAGCTGCTGCTATTCCAATCACTAGTAATCATCAATGCAACTTGATATCGTGTTTGATCAATTTCAAACTGAAAAGCAGCTGCTAGAATTCTTCAGTTTCTCCGTCACTGGCTTCAGTGATTGTTCTGTAAATACGATTGTTAAAGGGCTTATTGTATAAGTCCTATTAAATTAATTTCATGACAGACAGATATGATCCTATCACGGCATTGATAGCACTTCAAACTAGATGGTGAAATGTTGTTTTGATCTCATTCCTCCTGAATGTGTTATTGCAGACACAGGTCACCAGGCGATTGGTCCACCCGATGGCTAGTACTAGACTATTTCAGTTCACTAATGCCTACAATATGGCTCTTTGTGAATCCCATTTCATTTTTGTACCATTTATACATTCCCCAAGTGTGTGCCTCATGCATCCTACGTTTTGATTACTCATGGTCGTTTACAGCTGTGTCTTCGTATTTGCAGCTGTGTTCCATCAGCACATGAAGATGCCCGACGCTTTGCTCGTCCACGTCACCGTGGAAGCAGTGCTTCCCCAGTTATATTGTGAGTGCTTTCCATCTGAAGGGACTGATCTTTCATCACGCTAGGAGTATGTGACAATATTCTTCTGCCATTCCCAACGTGCTCAGAGGCTAACCTTAAGAGGGGGCAACCTGTTCCTTCTCTGTAGCCTGTTTCAGCATGAAAGTTCAGCTGAAATCTGCTATTATTTGAAATACCAGTGGCTCAGCTTCCAGAGTCATATTTATACCACAGCATGACAAACTGACTGAAGAGCTGTGGCTGGACTCTGATAGGTTGAAAAAAGACGTTGTGAATTTGCCATTTGTTTTGTTTGGGGTAGATTTTAGTTTTTGTTTTTGTCTTAAATTTAAGAATTAATATCTTCACAGTTCTTTAAATCATTAAACATTAACAGAGCATCAATTCAGTTATTTTTTAAGTTAGAGTTCAAGAATTAATTGACACAAAACTTGCATCATTTTCCTTAATAATTCAATAATTAAGACTGTTCATTAAATCAGCCACATTAAGGCATAATCCTTTTGAGCATCATGGCCATGAAAATCTTGCTTAATTTTTTTGGTAACCCTGTCACTGCATTTATAAAGCAATAATTATTATCTAATGTCAATACTGCCGTGAATTGATGAACTAAAGCACCAAAATTGAGGCCAAAGGACAGATTATCTCCCACAAACCACAGCATCATAAATAACAACAATAAGGAACAGCGTTCAATATTAAATTATTTTGATATTGAAAGTAGATGTTCACTCAAAAATAGCATCAAAAGTAAATCAACATATAAACTGTATGTGCACTGTAGCATATGAACTGTAAACAAGATGATGCATCAGAAATGTTTGGAAAATCGCTACGATGGTTTGTATTATAGCAACTAGACACTCTCGTGTACGGGTGGGGCAGGGCCCAACCTCTGAATAATGTTGCAGCTTGATGGAACTCCCTTGAGGGAGGCAGTGACATTCTGCATGAGAGAGCCTGAGTGAAGACGAACTTTCTTTGGCCCTTCACCTGCTGCTGCTGCGAAAGCTTTCATCTTATTCCACAGTCATTTGTTGTGTCGCCTGCTCATCCGAGGAGCCCTCAGTAGACGACCAGTGGATGCCTTCAGCCAACTTGAGTCCATATGACCCGTGCCTCCACAAGCCTGAGCTTTGTCATCCTCTGTCCTGTTTGTCAGTGTCCACGAGGCAGGAGAAGCCTGACCTGAACTCAGCAAGACTATTTCTGCAACTGCGTAATCCATTCCTTGATGTAAATCTCTTTCTCTGCACAACACATGCAAGCATCACTGGTTCCACTTCTCTAGAGAAACCAACCTAACACAGTTGCCTGTATTCTCATATTCTACGTGGAAAATGAGTGGGAAAACAGAAATATTTTTCCTTTATTTTTCTGAATACTTCCTTGATTATCCATATAAATACTTTGCCTTGGAGCCAGTCCTGTCTCATAAAAGCCCTGGAGGATGGGGGGAACTACATAGTGCTCTCAAACGCGTCATCTTTCTGTTGCCAGACTGCCACCTTTTTCTCCAGTGGAGCAGCTAGACTTCATCAATGAGAGTTATAACATTGATCAGGACACACAAAGTTATAAAGAAGCCGACTAAACAATAAATTTGAAAATTGTTTGGCAGTAAAGGAGAAGCAGGTGTAAGGAGTCATTAGAAGAGAGAGTTCAAGATAAGGAGGAGGATAATCATAATTACTTTAATCCTGGATAGCAACACAGAGGTTAGAAGTCACACACAGTAACGTGCAGTATATTATTTTAATGTCTCATTACTATGATAGAAAGGGTCTGACATAAAGATTGATACCATGCAGGTCACCTCATCAGCTCGTCCATCTAAATGGATAAATCTTGCTTTGGACAGATAGAGTTGTAGCTCAGTTGACGCTGACCATTATGTGAAGAAAAACTGCCCTATACCAGATGTGTGTTATTCTGCTTATTACTGTGACCTAGAAATACTTTAATCTTATGGAACTCTAACTTCAAAGGTTAAAACTTCTATGAAATAAGGAATACTTACTTAGACTCAATTTCAAAGGCCTAGATAGTCAACCCTATAACATAAAGATTTAATAAGAGTTAATTTTGTAGAAACATAGAGAACACAGATTTGGCCTTTAAAGTTACTGCCTTGTTTCTATGAATTCTGATTACCGTGTATTTAGTTTTCCATTTTCTCATTCATTCTCATTTTCATTTTCTCACTCAAACTTCTAAGTCAACTCTGACTCGTGGGAATTCTATGCGTGTCAGAAAATGACAGCACAGCATAACATTTTCAATGGCTAATGTTTTGGAAGTAGATCAACAAGCCTTTCTTCTGAGCAGAATCCCCCTCCAAATTATTTACCACTGGCACCGACTGTTCATTACTCTAGAAAATCAGTCACCAATGGAAAAAATAAAAGTTTTCCTGACGAACACATCCTAGAGTGAAAGTATTTTCCTGTTTCCAAATGAAAAAGACACGTCTACAGGCAATGGAACATCATCGAAGTCACTCAGCTATAAAGCACACTAGTTGGAATTCTAACACATATGATGTATAATAACCAGTGAAGGAAATGTGAAGCTTCAGAAATTATCAGTTCCCATCCATTTGGCTTCAAATTATGTACAACAAAAGGAAACATTGTCCAGGCCTGTCTAATACTGTGAGGGTTAGGTACCATGTCATCTAGATACTCTTGTATAAGGGTAGGCCTGGAGTTCAACCTATCAGTTGTGTCACAGCCTAATGACACCTGCTTGATATCATAAGCCTTTTTATACAAGAGAAAGACAGATTGGACCTTTACCTTCTGCCACAGCTGGATATTGCGTCTGGTTCCTTAATTTCCTGCTCCATTGTCTGCTGATCCCATGAGCCATCAGTGGACTACCAGTGGTGAACTCACTTAACTGACCACAGACCTCTACATCCACCAGTCTGTGCTCTCTGCTGTCTCTATTTTAGCATCCTGCTTCCTGTTCATCAGCATCCGTGCGTAAGAAAAAGCCTTCCTTGACTCAGACTTGATTCGATAATTTCTGTAAGTCGGGGAGTCATTTCTTAATATAAATGTCATTCTAGGCTCAACATATATAAGCATCAGTGGTTTTACTTCTCTGGAGAAGCCAATCTAACACACATGCCTTCTTCGTAGTAGGCAGGGTGGCTGATGCATTGTTATGGCTACTGTGTAGCGTCTTACAATCTAGAGGAGTCATCTTCCAACACTAAATCTCACAACATTCTTTTCTGTTCCATAGACTTTCCATTGGCCAGATTTACTAAGTAGACCATCGACCTTTCACTCTATTCTGTCTTAAGCTACAAATGCTGTTGTAATCTATCCACCACAAGTGACCCTTACAGGATTTTCAAATACCTGTAATATATGAGGAGGTACCCCCATCAAAAAATGGAATTTTTTTTCAGAGAAATGTATTTAATTTTCTTTACAAAACAAACTTGTCACCCTCAATGTACTTTTCATTGCACTTAAACACTTTGTCAAATGATTCCATTATTGGAAACATTTTTCAAACTCATCTGTTTGGATGGCTGACAGCACCTCCCTCGCTTTGTTTTGTTTTCCACCTCTTCTATGTTGTCAAATCACGGCCTTTCATGTCCCTCTGCATTCACAAAAAAAAGAAGTCACACAGAGCAAGGTTTGGTGAGTAAGGCATGATACGTGTGGCCAGAGAGGCATGTTGGGTTTTTTTTTTTTTGCCAAAAACAGGTGCACTGAGATGGCTGTGTGAGCAGGTGCACTGTCATGGTGGCAAAACCAGTCCTCTGTCTGCCACACATCAGGTCCTTTTTTGTCGCACACTGTGATACGATCTTTTCAGGACCTCTAAATAGAAAGCTTGACTACCAGTCTGACCTGGTAGAACTCCAAAGGCACGACAAGTCAGCATTTTCATCCATTTGCGAAGTTGCCAGACCTCCAGAATGAGGTTTATCATCAATCGACATTTCACCTTGTTTGGAATGAGAAAACCACTTGAAATTTCCCCCTAGCGCTGTCCTTGTGAGGTGTGTTCAACATCACAAGTGTTTCTGCAGCGTTTTTCCTGAAGCAAAACTTCACAGTCGCTCACTATTCTCTTAAATCAGCCATTACAAAAACTGAGGTTTGAGCAAAACTGTTTTGATGAAAAAAACTCACTATGGCCAGAGATAATCTTCCCAGGCGACACCACTGGGTGCACTAACTTAGAGCAAGTTGATCTATGTTTGCCTAGTGGAAAGAATACCTACTAGAAAAGTTCCACTCCCCACGCAGCACAATTCCAGGGGTTTTTTGGCTATCTCCTCTCATAGTTTACAGCACCAAGAAAGCACAGAAACCAAGACTCGGTCCACATGGGTGATGGGATAGTACATTAGCACTGGGTAAACGTACATGAACGTGTTTAATTTTGAAATAGACTGCTAGCACTCATTATATTATTATCTAAAGGATTAAGGTGAGAAATGGGGAGGCAGTCACTTTATGTCTGTACTTTTAAAAATTATCTGTCGCTACAAAATGCCCCCCTTTTCTGACAGTGAGCATACGCTAGTTTACCAACAGAAAATGTGACCATTGTAAAGTTCAGCTTTTCGAATAAGACACAAAGTGAATTTGCAATCAAGATTGCAGATAGAAAACTAAGTTTGAGCGCATAAATGTTAGATCCTTCTTTCTAAGTGTTTCTAAGAATTACACTGATAACAAGTTTATCATAACTTGAGCCAATATTTTCATTTATAAATGAAAAGCTTTAGAGTTTTAATTATGCAATTTAATCATTCAAAGTATATTCATATATTGGTGAGGATTAAAAATGGAACAATCAAAATACTTTTAAAATGCAAATCATTAAATAATAGTCATTGCCTTTAAAATCTAATTGAGATTTTTATTCTATTACCTCTTCAATTCATAAAGAATTTTTGTTTAGATAAATTGATTCATTTAATAAATTATTAAGTTTATATGTTTGTATAGAAGCACACACACAAAGGTTCATAATGATAAGCTGATCCTCTATTAAAGTGGTTCTCAACCTTCCCAATGCTAAACCTCATGTTGTGGTGTCCCCCAACCATAAGATTATTTTTGTTGTTACTTCATAACTATAATTTTGCTATTGTTATGAATCTTAATGGAAATATGTGATGTGCAGGATGTATTTTCATTGTTATAAATTGAACATAATTAAAGCAGAGTGATAATCACAAAAACAATATGATATATATTGTGAAATATTTATTTCTAATTACAAATAAATGAAATTTTGTCTTGAAGCATGGTGTAGCATGGGTGACAGTCTTCATGCAGGGTACTCATATGTGGGCAGATGTCCATGTGGGCGGACCCGCCTGGAGACGGATAGAGAAGTGGTGTCTCGGTTCCTAGGACCATCAGAAATATGTGTTTTCCGATGGTCTGAGGTGACCCCTGTGAAAGGGTTATTCAACTCCCAAAGGAGTCGTGACCCACAGGATGAGAACCACTGCTCTATTACAACTGAAATCAACTGAAGACCCCTTTTAATCAGGTTTAGTTTTCATGTCTTCCATATCCAAGAGGTATCTAGATTATTTCTTATTCCTGTTTGAAAATATAATAGAAAGTTTAAAATCTTGGCAAAGGAGAATAACTACTTTAAAAGTCTAAATAAAGACTTGCATCACAAATAGTATCCCACAAACACAATGTAAATTCAATACAGACAAAGCAATTTTACAATGTTAGCTTAACTTTCTGTGCAAGGAGAGCGAAGAGCGAGGGCAAAATGGATCTGAATAAAATCATGGAAGAGTTGGACATTAGGGATATTGTTTACCTCGACCTTTTGGGGCTACTTTGTTATTAATTCTTCTAAAAAAGATTAATGTCACAGAAGGAGGTCATTTTTAATGTGGTAGGGTTGCAAGACTTCTCTCAAAGGGAACCTTCTTCTTTAAAGTTACATGTAGCTCAGATAACAACAGAATTTCTTAAAGTTTTAGTTCATAAGCCCATATCCTCTGAAAATAATTATCAGAAACTTATTTTTCTGCCAAAAGTTTGGAGATAATTAGAAAATTATTCATTTCAATCCTTTTGTAATTTAGTCAATGTATCTACTGCAGGTTTAAAAATGAAAACTTTGTAGTGTTGACATGTTATAATGTCTCAAATATTGTTATGATGCATTGGGTTGTCTATTTAAGGTTTGTGGATTTCTTTCTCAATAATTTCTCTCTCTGCCACAAACTACATACCGATTTGGAAGAAAAGATGCAGATGAAGAAAGGGAGGAGTTTGGGAGAAGAGGATGTGGAAGAGAGAAAAAGAAAGGGAGAAAAATTGAAGGGATATATGAGGATGGAAAAGGCAGGAATGAGTCAAGGGGAAGGGAACAGGTGAGCGCATGGAAGAGAGGGAGAAGAGAGAAGATGAACACAATGGAACACTGGCAATTGTAGCTCTTTCTGTCTAAATCTTTCTTAGGCTTCTTAGTAGGAACTATTTACAGTGTATTCCAACAACAACAACATACACACAGGGGGAAACATTGCCATCCGGTCAATTCTGACTCACAAAACTCTGTTGGGTTATTTGCTCCGTTAGAATTCTAAGCCTGTAATATGTTTGAAACTTGAGTGCCGCATCTGTATCTGGGGAGCTAAACGTTCAATTAGCAGATATGCTCTTCACCTTGGCAGCACCGGATGCCTCCCACGCAGCCCAGGCCAACACAGATCCTGGTGAACTGGAAGAGCTCTCACATGGCTGTCCCTGTCTCATGACAAGGAAAGACAAATAGTCCAGTTGAGGAAGTCGCTTGCATGTGTGTTTCGATGTGTTCATATTTAGATAAAGGGGTTACATGATGAATCTGTCTGCTTAGGTTCCTAATAGTCTATGGAGATTATGCACCATATTTTCATTCATCATAATTTAAAACTTTTTGTAGAATGCATACTATATCTGATACTAGAATAGTAATGTTTATGATGGATTTCTTTCTAGAAGTAAAACTTAAAATTTCTTTAGAATTAAATGGTAGCATTTGAAAAAGAGAAAGCAAATTTTACTTTGAAAGCAGAATTAATCTGAATATTCAGTAGTATGGTACATGTGAGTCTCTTACAAAGCCCTCAGGGAACCCAACATTAAGATAAAGAGTAGGTGGTGGCGGCACCCGCCAGCGGGCTCTACTAGCAAGGCTTGGCACAACAGAGAAAACACTGCCCGGTCCCCTGCCATCCTCAACCCACTTCAGTCCATTTTGGCAGAGTACAAAGTGTAGTAAATAGAAATCAGGACATTAGGTTAATAGCTGATTCTGAAGGACAATGATATTCTATTGAAGGTATTTGCTGTTAAAAAATCATCCCTTGCTTATTGTGACAAAGACATGAGTTCAAGTAACGGTATCTCAAGAATCCTCCCTCCAAGTTGTCAAGGATTTCATCTTGCTTCAATCAATGCTCAGAGAGCAGCAGTCAAGAGATCAAAGAACTCACACCATTACATAAATATGCTGCACAAGAGCTATTGAAAGTGCTCAAAAGCAAGGGTGTTATTTTGAGGCCAAAGGTGTGCCTGACACAATTACACTATATGCATATGAAGGTTGAACAGTGAAGTAAGGAAGACTGGGGAATGTTCCATGCACTTGAACCATCATGCTGGAGAAGAATACTGAACGTACCATGTACTGCTGAAATAGCAAACAAATCCATCATGGAAGGACAGCGAAAATACTACTTAGAGGCAAGGATGATAAGACTTTGTCTTACATATTTTGAATTTGTTGTCGGCAGAGACCATACGCTGGAGGAAAGTCATCATGCTTGGTAAAGTATCAAAACAGTGCCACCGTGGCTCCATCAATGGATTCAAACATGAGAACAATTGTGAGGATGGTACAAGGCAGGGCAATGTTTTATTCTTTTGTACACAGGGCCGCTATGAGTCTTAACTGATTTGATAGCCCCTAACATTAGCAACAACAATATTTAATCAATCCAATATTTTACACCAGTAAATATTGCAAGGCAAAAACTATATAAACGGAGTTCTGGTGACTTATTGGTTAAGCTTTTGACTGCTAACTGCTAGGTCAGCAATTCGAAACGACCAGTTGCTCTGGGGAGAAAGATAGGCTTTCTATGCCTGAAAATAGTTATTCTCTCTGAGCTCAGAGGGACAATGTACCCTGTTCTATAGTGTTTCTATGAGTCAAATTTGACTCAAAGGCAGTGAGAATTGTGTGAAAGTCATCATGCTGGACGTTGAAAATTGTGAAACCCAAACTCTCATCACATCTATTCCAAGTCATAGCAAATCTGTTTGGCAGAGTACAACTGTAACCAATAGAGTAACTAGTGGGAGGGATCCACAGCTGTGGCATATTCAATCACCTCGTGTGCATGTGGAAGTTGAACATCGAATAGCGCAGACTGAAGAAGAATCGAGCAGTTTTCCGCTATTACTGGTTCAGAATATTGAAAGCACCAGGGTCTGCCTGTAGAACAACTAAATCTTTCATGGAAGAAGGATGGCCAAAAGACTCCTAAGAGGCAAGAATGGGAAGATGTCTCACAGACATTGGGCAAGTAGTCAGAAGAGACTGGTCCCTGGAGATGAGCATGGAGTTAGTAAAGATAGATGTAGTATAACATCGAGAGATCCTCCACACAGATGGAAACAGTGGCTGCAGCCATGAGTTCAAACATCAGATTGTGAGGATGGCTCAGGATTGGACAGTATTTCACTCTGCTGGGCATACTTGAAATGAGTGGAAACAAAATTGACTGCACCTAACAACAACAAATGCACACAAGCAGGTGCTCTCGCCGTTCTATTGTGACCTAGAGGGTTATGAGTCATACTCCACTCAGTAACAGTGGGCTGTGGTGAGATAGACCAAGTATATGAGCAGCATTGGGATAAAGAACTGAGGCCAATATAATCTGCTCAGGAGCTCCTGGGCAGTTCAAACTGTTAACACACACAGCTGCTAAAAACTTGGAGGTTCAAGTCCACTAAGAGATGTGTAAGAGGTCACATGTGGATCCTTGTAATCAGTTCCCCCTTTCCAACCCACTCACCCTCCACTCTCCCAGCATCGTCCCTCACACCCTTGGTCCTGAAGGTATCATCCACCCTGGATTCCCTGTACCTCCAACCCTCATATGCACCAGTGTACAGCCTCTGTCCTATCCAGCCCTGCAAGGTAGAATTCGGATCGTGGTAGTTGGGGGGAGGAAGCATCCAGGATCCGGGGGAAAGCTGTGTTCTTCATCGATACTACCTCACACCCTAATTAACCCATCTCCTCTCCTAAACCCCTCTATGAGGGTATCTCCAGAGAAGAGGGGAAGGGAGACTCCGGATAGGGCAAGATATGACAAAACAACGATGTATAAATTACCAAGGGCATATGAGGGAGGGGGGAATAGGGAGGGAGGGGGTGGGGAAAGAGGACCTGATGCAAGGGGCTTAAGTGGAGAGCAAATGCCTTGAGAATGATTGGGGCAGGGAATGTATGGATGTGCTTTATACAATTGATGTATGTGTATGTATGGATTGTGGTAAGAGTTGTATGAGTCCCTAATAAAATGTAAAAGAAGAAAAGAGAAAAAAAATGATTAGGGCAAAGACTGTACAGATGTGCTTTATACAATTGATGTATGTATATGTATGAACTGTGAAAAGAATTGTATGAGCCCCAATAAATTGTTAAAATAAAAAAAAGCTAAAAAAAAAAGAGATGTGTAAGAGGAAAGACCAGAGAAGAAATAAATAGTGATCTACTTCCAAAAGATCAGCCATTGAAAACCATAGAAAATACAATTCTACTCCGATACTCACAGGATTGTCATGAGTCGGGGTCAACTTGGTGGTCACTGGTTTGACAGCAAGTTCAAGAGAACAAGATATCACTTCAAATTAGGGAGATTAGCAGTGTTTTTAAGTTTTTAGTTTTTAAGGACTGCTCCATACGTGGTAGCTTTAATATATGGATAAACATTCAAATTAAGGAAATAAGATAGTAAGTTATTCCAAGGCATGGAAATGGCATACAAAGGGTTATTATGTATAGTCACTTTATTGTATGTACAACAATAGTAAAACATATATATTATCAAAGTACTTTGCACTTAAATGACATACATCTAAGAGTAACAACCACCAAGTTTCATATAACTCTGGCTGTTAACTTAATGATCCTGGGTCAATTTTGCTGGCTTATAATTCTCAGTGTTTGGCCATTATGTACTTATTAGATGTGGCAGTCATATAATGGTATAATTTGACATGTAGTCATTCTCTGTTTGTGATCTAATGTGACCATCTTTTGTTTTATTCATAATTCTGATTTTCATGGTATGACCTTTTCTCTGGAACCTCATGATGGATAAGAAATGAATATAATTGAAAAAAGGCCTGTCCCCAAATGACACAAATGAATTTCACTTAACTACTAACAGTAACTACTAATCAGTATCTCAGTGTGACCATGAGTATCCCCAAAAGCAGGTTTATGGCTATGCTTCCACAAGCTCACTGCCTTAAAAGCCCTATGAAGGAATTATGCTCTGTGATATATGGAGCTGCCATGAGTTAGAATCAATTTGATGGCAATAGATTCACGATTTGGTTAGTTGGAAAGATTGATATGTATCCAAAGGACAGGGAGTAGTTTCATTCGGTAGAAATGAAGAGCATACAGACAAACTATTTAGAATATTATGTAAATTCACTGACATCTAGTTGATTCTGACTCATAGTGACCCTGAAGGACAGGGTTTAGCTGATCCTGTGGATTTCTGAGATTTTTAACTCTTTAAAGAAGTAGAAATCATTGTCTTTCTCTCCTAGGTTGGTGGTTTCAAACTTCTCACCATGCAGTTAGCAGCACAAACTTAACCACTTGTGATAGGGAGGTTTTTTGTGCTAACCTGGCCAATAAGAACATGTGGGACTAATAAAGTCACAGTTTGGAGGGCAAAGAGATAAATGTCTCTGCAAGCCTCTTCCCTTCTCTCTGTTGCTCTCTGGTGATTGGACCAGCATATAGCTACTTTAGCTTGTTCTCTGCCTCAACTTGTGAGCTAAACTACCTGTGGGACAGCCAATCTGTGGATTATGTCACTAGAGCTAATGTTTCCTTCAAGACCTGCTTCACCACACTGCTGATGTGCACATTGCTTGAGCTTGAGGCTGGTGGATCCTGTCATCTTGCATTGCTTGCATTCGGTATCACATCAGTGCCCGCTTCACTAAGCTCCTGAGCTACTGACTGTTGGTAACCCACCATGCTGTTTGCTGCCTAAGGCCAGGGTGCCTACATTGCTCTATGGAAGACTCAGCTGTCTGCTTCCTTGACCTTGGACCCACCAGCCCTCATGAGTTGAAGGACTTCAAGTATATTAACTGTTTCACGGAAATGAGTTGAACTTAGTCCTCTGTACTGCTGTGTGGACTAATTAGCTGTTATATTCCTTCATAGGATAGATAGATAGATAGATAGATAGATAGATAGATAGATAGATAGATAGATAGATAGATAGCATCATAAGTGTCCTGGTTTTGTTTTTGTAGCAAGCTATTCTATATTAAAGGTTATTTAAGACCATTCTACAGAATATAGTAATACGTGAATGTGAGTAGCTACTGGCAGTCCAGGCTGTCTTTGTTATCTAGTGCAGCTACAACAAGAAATTCACAACTGCAGGGTTTTAGCAAACAATTTTATTTTCTCAAGGTTTGTCTGTATGAAAGGCCAAATTCACAATGATGGCTCTAGGGAATGGTTTTTCGTCTCTGTTAGCTCAGAGGAAAGATCTTTGACTTTTTAGCCTCTGTGCCTTAACATGGCAACTACCTTTCATTTTTACATTCTTGTTTATATTGTTCTTTCATATCTCATTAACCTTACAAAGATAAAGTATCCCCACATAAGATTATGATCAAAGGTATATGGATTCGATATTTTGAAAGGATACAACTCAATCTGTAACAGGTTGTATAGTCAATATTCTTTGCCCACACCACAAATCAATTCTGTTAATCCATTTGTCTTAATTTTCCATTATTTAACTTTCATGTACGTGTGAAGTGATTGAAGATAATATGGTTACAATAATACACCTTAGTTATCAAAATGATATCTTTGCTTCTCAATCCTTTAAAGAAGTCTTTTGTCATAGATGTACACAATCCAATATATCTTTTGACTCCTTTCCTGTTGCTTCTGAATGTCTATGCCACATATATAATACATATAAACCATCTATCTATGAAAAATAGAGATAGGTGGCACAACAAACAAGTTTTGTATTACTGTTTATGATACTATTTTTAAATGCATGATCTGAATAATCTAAGGGAACAACAAGGCATTGCTTTTACTGATAAATATATTTACTATCCAGTTACAGTAATTTAAAAAATGATTCCACCACTACCCACTCACTGCCACTGATTTTACCCCAACTCATATTGACTTTATGGGACACAGTAAAACTGCTTCTTATGTTCCCTGAGGCTTCTAAGGCTGAAAATCTTTATGTAAGCTGACTGCCTCTCCTTTCTGCCTCCCCTAGAGCATGGTGAAACCTTACAGCATTTCCATTAGCAGATCAACATCTAATTCACTGCAACCAGAGCACCTTAAGAAGTGATCAACAGAAGCCCAAACCTACTGTGACCGAGTTGATTTCTTCTTACAGTGACTTTATGTTGCTGTTTTTGTTTGGTGCCATCAAATGGGTTCCAACTCAGTAAACATGTGTACAACAGATTGAAACACTGCATGATCACACACCATCCTTACAATTGTTCCTATGTCTGAACCCATTGTTACATTCACAGTAGTGTTGATCTGTCTCGTTGAGGGCCTTCCTCTTGTATGCCACCCCTCTACTTTACCAAGCAAAATGTCCTTCATCAGGGACTGGTCTCTCCTGACAAAGTCTTGCCATCCTTGCCTCTGAGGAGCACTCTGTCCTTACTTCTTCCAAGACAGATTGGTTTGTCCTTTTAGCAGTCCATGGTGCTTTCAAAGTTCTTCTCCAGCACCTTAATTCAAATGCACCAGTTCTTCTGTCTTCCTTACTCAATGACCGTTTTCACAATCATGAGGCAATGGAAAATACCGTGGCTTATAGAACTGATTCAAACTGTCCCTTAGAGAGTGTATATAAATCTCATATTAGTCTTTAGGATGGATGTGGGTATAAACCCCTAACTTTTAATTAGTAGCCTAACACCTAAGCCACACCACCACCATAGATAAACAACTGTTACTAAGAAGTGTTGCATAAAGCAGTAAAATAAATGCTGTCTTTACTTTAGAGATCAATTCTCAATTATGATTAAATAAATAATCTTATAATTAATGGCCCTTCAAGTTTGAATAGCATATGCTCTTTGAACTATTCAATCACTGCTATCAAGTCAATGCTGACTCTTAGAGACTCCCTGTGGGATTCCCAGACTGTAACCACTTACAGCCTTAGGAAGCCTACTCTGTTTCCAGAGGAGCTGCTGGTGGTTTTGAACTACTAACATAAGGATCACAGCCCAACATGTAACCACTACCCCACCAGGGCTCCTTTAGTTACATATGCAATTGAAGTAATTGAATATTGGTGATGCTGTTATTTAAAGAATGGCTAAAAATGATGGTCATAAAGTAAGTTGCAGAAGAAAGAAGATAAATTTTTCTTAAAAATGAAAAGAGAAAAGCAAGAAAACTGCTTTGTGTCTGATTTACTGCGCCTGGTTATGTGAAAGTTCAAGGCTGTGCTACTCTCTGGCATTTAATCTTTTTTAAGAGAATCTCCACTGGGTTAGAAATGGCTGAACCGATACATGGGAAAGCACTGGGGAGGATACTGGTGTCAAAGGACTCACTTTCCTTCATCGTGTAATTGCAGTGTTATCTGCTGTACTTCCAGAAATGAGAGCAGAGAGAGGAGGGAAGCTAGATGGTTCTTGCTGTCTCCCTGATAAAACGGAATGATTGTACATTTTAGGGAAAGATGATTTTAAAATAGAATAATTTTATTTCCTAAAAAAAAAATGCTCACTCAAACTTGATCCTCAGCTAAATATTTTTAAAGTGACAGTTCTAAGTAAACATTCAATTATTTTGATTATACTACTCTCTGGCCCTGTTTCTAGTTAAAAATATAAAATTTATTTCAAAACATTGCATTATTGTGATTCTCCAAGTTAATATTAAAATGAAAATTTCAACTATCCTCATAAGAACCCCTATGAAAATAAGGTTTTCTTTGATAATTTCTTAGCTTGTATGCTTTGGGAACATCAAAGATTTTTTTAATTGTTTTATTGGGGGTTCATACAATTGTTATCACAATCCATACATACATCCATTGTGTCAAGAACATATATACATTTGTTGCATTCATCATTCTCTACTTGAGCCCTTAATATCTGCTGCTCATTTTCCCCCTCCCTCCCCACTACCCCCGAATTTATGAATGCTTCATCATTCATAAATTATTATTATTTTGTCATATCTTAAACTGTCCAATGTCTCCCCCTCAGCCTTCTTCTCTGCTGTCCCTCCCCCAAGGAGGAGGCTATACCTAGATTCTTGTAATCAGTTCCCCCTTTCTACCCCACTTTCTCTCCACCCTCCAGGCATCCCACTCTTACCACTGGTCCTGAAGGAGTCATCTGTCCTGGATTCCCTGTGTTTCCCGTTGCTACCAGTGCCTATTTATATCCTCTTGTCTAGCCAGATTTGTAAGATAGAATTGGCATCATGATAGTTGGGGGTGGGAGAGGAAGTATTTAACAACTAGAGGGAAGGTATATGTTTCATCATTGCTAACCTGCACCCTGCCTGGTTCATCTCCTCCCCACAACCCTTCAGTAAAGGGTGTCTGGTTGACTACCACTGAGCTTTGATTCGACACTGTGCATTCACTCACATTTTCAATGATATGATTTTTTGTTCCTTGATGCTTGATACCTGATCCCTTCGACAGCTCATGGTCACGCAGGCTGGTGTGTTTCTCCCATGTGGGCTTTGTTGCCTCTGAGCTAGATGGCCACTTGTTTATCTTTGAGCCTTTAAAATCCCAGATGCAATATCTTTTGATAGCTGGGAACCATCAGCTTTCTTCACCACATTTGCTTATGCACACATTTGTTTTCATTGATCTTATCAGGAAGGTGAGAACCCACTGATATGATTTTTCATTCTTTGATGTCTGATAACAGGTCCCTTCTACACCTCGTGGTCAGTCAAGCTGGTGTGATTCTTCCATGTGGGCTTTGATGCTTCTCAACTAGATGGCCGCTTGTTTATCTTCAAGCCTTTAAGATCTCAGACTCTATATCTTTTGAGAGCTGGGCACCATCAGCTTTCTTTACCACATTTGTTTATGCACCCCTAGAGTGTTTGTATACAATAGCTTTTTCCCTGTTCCCCTTTTGCACTTACCTTTCTGCTCCCTCTCTCTGTGTATGTGTGTGTATAAATATATATATATATATATTTACCTCAGCATACTCATGTTGTACATGTCCTTTTGTGCTTGGCTCACTTCACTTAGCATAATTTCTTCCAGTTCTTCCCATGTGTCCATATGCTTCATGAATTCATCACTGCTTTTTAGTGTTGCATAATACTCTGTTGTAGGTATGCACCACAGTTTTTTAATCCATTGATCTGTTGATGGAAATTTGGGTTGTTTCCAACTCCTTGCAATTGTGAACTGTGCTGCAACGACCATTGGAGCACAGATGTCTGGCCCTGGTTTGTTTCTTGCCTCTTCTGGGTATATGCCCAGTAGAAGGATTGCTGGGTCATATGGTAACTCTATTTCCATCTGTTTGAGAAATCGCCAAATCGATTTGCATAGTGGCTGTACACACCTAAAGGTCCACCAGCAGTGAATAAGAGTTCCTATCTTACCACAGCCCTTCCAACACTTGTTGCTTTCTGATTTTTTGAATTGGGCTGACTTTGAGGGTGTTAGGTGATTTCTCATAGTTGTTTTGGTTTGCATTTCTTTTGTGGCTAATGAACGGGAATATTTTCTCATATGTTTATTGGCCATTCAGATTTCAGACTCTGTGAAACATCTGTTCAGATCCTTTGCCAACCTCCTCAGTGGGCAATTAGTTTTTCCCTTATTGAAAGTTTGCAAAGTATTGTAGATTTTAGTAATAAGGCCTTTGTCTGATGTGTCATTGCTAAAGGTGTTTTCCAGAACATAGAAAAAGATGGAACACTCCCAAACTCTTTCTATGAAGCTACTATAACTTTGATACCTAAATTGGGCAAAGATGCCACAAGAATTGAGAACTATAGACCAATATCCCTAATGAACATTGATGCAAAAATCCCTAAAAAAATACTGGCCAATAGAATACAAAAGCATATTAAAAAAAATAATTCACCACAACCAAGTGGGATTCATACTAGGGATGCAGGGATGATTCAACATATGAAAGAACATCAGCATTATTCACTGCATTGGCAGGAAAAATGATAAGGACCACATGATAATATCAATAAACGCAGAAAAAGCATTCAACAGCATCCAACATGACTTCCTGTTTAAGACACTTAAGAAGATAGGAATAGAAGGAAAATTCATATATAAGCCATATATGAAAAACCAACAGCTAATGTGATAGTTAACAGAGAAAAGACAAAAACAATTCCACTGAAAAAGGGGACCAGACAAGGATGCCCCTTGTCCCCACTCCTATTTAACATCATCCTGGAGGTCCTAGCTAACAGCATAAGACAAAGGAAAGGTATTAAAGGTATTCAGCTGGGGAAGGAAGAGGCAAAATTATCATTATTCGCAGATGATATGATTTTATATATTGAAGATCCCTTAAAATCCAAAAATGGAGTGTTGGAAGCAATAGAGGAACATGGCAGAGTGGCAGGATACAAAATCAACAAGCAGAAGTCTATTGGACTGCTCTACACATCAGACAAGACCACAGAAGAGACAATTACAAAGGTGGTACCCTTACAATTACCAAGCACAAATAGAAATACCTAGGGATATACCTGACTAAAACAATGAAAGATTTGTATGAAGAAAATTCTAAAACACTACTTCAAGAAATCAAGAGTGACCTCAACAAATGGAAGAATATCCCATGCTCATGGATTGGCAGACTGAATATAGTAAAGATGTCAGTCTGCCCAAGGTACTATATAAGTTCAGTGCTATCCTGATACAAAAGCCACCATCTTTCTTCAAAGAATTGGAAAAACAGATTACCAACTTCATATAGAGAGGGAAGAAGCCCAGAATTAGCAGAGAACTCCTCAAGGAGAAGGACAAAGTGGGAGGGCTTGCCCTACTTGATTTTAGCACACACCAAACAGCCACAGTATTCAAAACAGTGTGGTATGGGCATAATGATAGATATTCAGACCAATGGAAAAGAGCTGAAGACCCAGAAATAAAAACATCAGCATACAGGCAACTTATCTTTGATAAGCACCCAAAAAACATGAAATGGGAAGCAGATGCCATCTTCATTAAATGGTGCTGGAAAAAATGGATATCTACCTGAAGAAAAATGAAACAAGACCCTTACCTCACTTCATGCACAAGAATAAACTCAAGGTAGATCACAGACCTTGAGATAAAACTCCAAGCAATTAGGGCCATCAATGAGGGAATTGAGATGAATCTGAGAAACTTGGCACAGCGATTACATAGGCTACAAGCAATAGGGAAGGCTACAAATACAGAGGAGTCACAAATAGACAAGTGGGATATACTGAACATAAGACACCGGTGTACATCGAAAGAATTTACCAAGAGAGTAATAAGAGAGTCCACTGACTGGGAAAACATGAAAGTTTTTAAGTGGTGATTAATTTAAAACACACATAAAATGGTAATCTCTATCTCAGAAATGCGCTTTGTTTTCATGCGGTGGCGTGGGTATAACTGTGATGCTGGAAGCTATGTCACTGATATTTCAAATACGAAGAGGGTCATCCAAAGTGAATAGGTTTCAGCAGAGCTTCCAGACTAAGAGCAGACTACGAAGAAGGAATCAACTTTTTTCTTTGATCGAATTAGCCATTGAAAACCTTGTGAATAGCAGCCGAACATTACTAGATATTGCAAACTTCATAAGTAGCAGCAGAACATTGGGAGAGGTAATATCAGAAGATGAGGTCCTCAGGTTGGACGTAAGACTCACTCACTGCCGTTCAGTCAGTATCAACTCATGGAGGCCCTATAGGACAGGTTAGAACAGCCCTTGTGCTTTCTGGGACTGTAACCCTTTGTGTCATCCCTGTAGAGGGATTGATTGTTTTGAACTGGTGACCTTGCAGTTAGCATGAATACATTGGACACATGGAACACTAATGACAGAATATCTGATCTGATGAGCTGTGAATTGACATCAAGAAGAACAGACATGAAGAAAGCAAAAGGTCATGAAAAAGAAAAGAAAAAGAAGCCAAAGGGAATGTCAAAGGGGACTCTGAAATTTGCTTGAATCATGGAACAGCTAAGGCAAATGGAAGAAATGACAGCCCCAGAGAGCTGAACGGAAAATTGTAAAAGGCAACTCAAGAAGACAAAATAAAGTATTATAAGGGAATGTGATAGGACTTGGAATTAGAAAAGTATAAACGGAAGAACAAACTCAGCATATTTTAAAGTGCATGAAATGCAGAAAAATATTCATGTCCCAAATTTCAATATTGTTAGACTCTGTGGACAAAATATTGGACAATGCAGGAAGCATCAAAGAAGATGGATCACAGAGACACCGTACCACAAAGAACCAGTCAGCATGTGCCCCTTTGAAGAGACGATAAGACCAAGAACCAGTGGTAATAAAGAAAAACACCCAACCTGAACTGAAGGCATTAGCCAAAAACAAGGTTGCAGGAACTGATGGAATATGAATTGAAATGTTTCCACAAGTTGATGAAACACTGGAGCACTAATTTGTCTCTGTCAAGAAATTTGGAAGACAGCTTACCAGACCAAGTGATTGGAAGAGATCCATATATATGACCATTCCAAAAAATATGTCCCAACAGAATGAGAAAATTACAGGAGAGTATCATTTATATCACATATAAGTAAGGTTTGTCTGAAGGTAATTCAACAACTGTTGCAGCAGTGCATTGGCATGGAGCAGCCAGAAACCAAGCAGGATTCAGAAGAGGACACCGGACAAAGAACATCATTTCTGAGGTCAGATGGATCTTGGCTGAAAGCAGATACTATCAGAAAGGTAATTAAATACAATTAACCGTGTGGATCATAACGAAGTAGGAATAGGCTTGAGAGAATGAGAATTTAAAACACTTCATTGTGCTCATGTGAAACCTGCATATGGATCAAGAGAAAGTTTTACAAACAGAAGGAATCAGAAAAAATGTTGTTCATCAGGGTTGTATCACCTCACCATACTTATTCAATCTGTAGGCTGGGAAAATTATCACAGAAGGTGAACTTTATGAAGAAAAATACTGCATCAGAATTAGAGGAAAGTTGATTAAGACCATGCAATATGCAGATCACACAACCTTTCTTCCTGAAAGTGAGGCAGACTTGAAGCACTTAATGGGGAAGATCAAGGTTATAACCCTCAAAATGGATTAAAAGTCAATGTGAGAACAAAAATCGTCACAACTGGATCCATAGTTAACATCAGGGAAAATGGAGAAAAGATCAAAATTGTCAATGGTTTCATCTTGCTTTGATACACAATCAATGGTCATTGCAACATCAGTTAAGTGATCAAAGGACTTGTTCTGGGTAAATCTGCACAGTATTGAGTAGAGTTAGAGTATTCTCTAATTCAATACTCTCTTTAGAGTATTGAGAAAATGGATGCAGCTTTGAGGACTAAGGGTGCACTTGAACCAAGTCATTGTATTTTCAACCACCTCCTATACATGTGAAAGCTGGACATTAAAAAAGGAAGACAGAAGATGAATCCGTGCATTTGGATTATGGTGCTGGTTAAGAATATTGAAAGACCATGAACTGCTAAAAGAAGAAACAAATCTGTCTTAGAAGAGGTAAGGACATAATTCTTTTTAGAAGCAAAAAGGTGTGACTTTGTCTCAAGTACTTAGGACATGTTTTCAGGAGACAACAGTTTCTGGAGAAGGACATCACACTTGGCAGAGAGGCAGTGAACAAGTGGAAGGCCCTCAGTGAGATGCATTGACACCGTGGCTGCAACAGTAAGGCAGAGTCTCCTTCTGTTGTACAGGATCGCCAGGCATCAGAACCAACTCCTGGGCACCTCACAACAACAGAAGTATTGTAGAGCAAGGACGTCACTTTCAAGACTTAGGTGTGCCTCACCTAAGCCAAAATATTTCCAGTTGCTTCGTATTCATGTGAAAATTGAACAATGAATAATGAAGAATGAAGGATAATTGATGGATTAGAATTATGTTATTTGTGAATAATATTGAAGGTACCATGGACTAACAGAAGAACAAATGAATATGTCTTGGAAGCAATATAGCCAGAATGGTTCTTAAAATTGAATATGGGAGACTTTGTGTCTTGCACTTTGGGCAAGTTGTCCGGAGAAACCAGTTCTTGGAAAGGACATCATGCTTGGTGAAGTAGACGATCGATGACAAAGAGGATTTCTAGACACCTGGTCGTGGGTTTGAGTTGCACTGATAACCACAAGGTCAACCACTCGAAGCCACTGGCCGCTCTGCAATAGAAGGATGGGGATCTCTACTCTTGTCTCAGTCTCAGGCCCGTGCTTGTCCTCTCCATTCGCGGTGACTTGGAATTGACTAGATGGCAGGGTTTTTCTATTTGTTTTATGGTAACAGACATAAAATCGTTTATAATCACATAAGGGATGGAATTTTCTATGTTAATGAGGCAATACCAGATTTGGAGTCTCTTTAGGTAATCTCTTTAGAGATTTAGAATAGCTGATTAGACAAATAAACTAGGAAATTCAAACAGAAAAGAGCTTCATGATCCCCAAGACTTTCCCCTCAAGGCATAAATTGAAGCTTCCCCACAGGGAACAGAGAGCTTCATCTCTCTCCCCCAGAGCAGTAGCTGGTGAGCTTGAACTGTGGACCAGGTAGTTAGCTGTCCAAAGCTTCCACATCACCACCGGAGCTCAGCAGGCACTCAGAATTCAGGCTTCTTATTTCCTAAAATGTGAGAAACTAAATTTCTGTCTGTTGAAGTCACCCACTTGTGGCATTTCTATTATAGCAACATAGACTGTGAGAAGAACAAACAAAACTGTATTGGAAAAAATAGAGTCGGAGTGCTCCTTAGGTGTGAAGATGGCTAGACTATGGTCTCATATACTTTGGACATAATATCAGGAGAACAGAAGTCTCTAGAAAAGGGTATTGCACTTGATCAAGTAGAAGGTCAGCAGAAAAGGACGCCATCAAGAAATGATGGTGTTCAAAAAAGAACACCAAGAAAATGTTCTACAATGGCTACCAACCTGAAGGGCACTTAGCAACAAAAGGTAACTAAGACAATCGCTAGTGAAGAGGGTTAAGAGACAGCAATTAAACACGCACAATGCAATAAAACAATTAGAATTCTATGGACCAAATCTCAGACAAGATTATTCAGCTTTCTCCTAAAAAGTAATAAAGACAACTCTCTTGACTTTTTTTCAAAATTCACTCTCTCCTTTGGGTAAATGTTCAGGGGAATTTTATCTGCATTTTGAGCCGTAAGGTGCCAATTCTTCTCTGTCTCAAGCCTACTCATTATCATTCATTATAATGAGTTCACACTTGGTACAACTTTTGTTTTCCTGTTGGCAGTGTGAAAAGTATGCGTACTTGGCTCTTCCTTGGGTATCTGAGCCATAGTTTGGTGAACATTTACACCAAAGAGCCCATGAGGTGATCTGAAATGTGCACACAGTCACTATTTAAGCAGTCAACTGTGTAATCCTCTATGAGAATCCTTACCAATCAAAACTGTGTGCTATCGTCCACCCCCTCTGGACTCTTGGGAACTTCAGAGAGCCTGTATCCTTTCATGCCCTACCTACAAGTGTGTTTCATTCCCATCTTCGCTGTTCTATGGAGCACAAGCTCCACTGGCCTTGGTCTTTTCTATCAGCGCATCTACAACCCTGACCCTTTGCCATTACCACTCGATCTCAAAGAAAGGTCCTGTGAATAGGACCCTGTCTGTATTCTTGCATTGTTTTTATCAGTACCTAATGGTCTTCGTATTTGCCTGTGATAGATTATCTTATTTAATATTCTGCTCTTTTTCAGATGTCATTTTTCCCTTGCAAAAGGCCTAAATGGAATAAAATGAGCACACGGGAGAAAAGGTGCAGAAGGAACATTGGGCTAGAGTGGACAGATCAAATGCATTATTCCATTATAGATCAAAGACAAATTTTATATGTTTTCCTATGGAAAATAGAAAAATACAAAAATTAGAATAATGAGACACTGGCTTCCAACCCTAGACATTCTTTTTACTGTAAAAGCTTTACCTCCCTGCCAGATAGAAATTCTCTTTGTGTCACAGAGCACTCTTTCCCTAAAGCATTTAACGCCATGGGCTAGTATTCCCCTAAGGTAATAGCAGCTAAGGGCTTCACGAAATAAACCTCATCACCAAAAAGGAGACAAATAACTTGAAATAAGGTAGAAAAATAACTTATCTCACCTTGAAAGCATAGAGATTCAATGAAAAACAGAATAAAATATTGGTTGAAAATGATAAATTTAGAATAGAGATGCTAATGAAATATTATAGAGATATTCTGAAAGATGCCATCATTCTTAGGGCAAAACTAATGAGCAAAGGAATAAGTAATTTTTTTCTAAACAGAAAATATGAAATCCCTTAGTGAAGCAGACAGTCCCACTGCAAATCCAAGTTGGCGTTTTGAACCGACCAAAGGGTGAATCAGAAGAAAGTAATCTGCTTTCTTGAAAATCGTATGGAGTCCAGTCCTAGTGTACGTGCATGTGGTCACAATATTTGGATAGTTGATAGCCAGCATCTACGTTAATTAACGTTAAAACTACCTGTGTTTTCAAACCAAAAGAAAATATAGGATTATTGATACTATTAGTAAACTGTGAAATATCTTAACTATGATATTGAATAAAATTAAAATTCCATAAACACACAGTGGAAAAATAACAGGTTACCTACCCCACTACAGCTCCAGAGTCAGAATGAACTGTGTTTTTCTATAATATGCCAGGCATCATCATAAAAATAACTAGTAAGAATTGACTCTTTTCCATGTGTCACATACTTAAGTAAAAGTGTTATGTGAGGGATCTCACATAATATAAATAGAATTCTATGTATAATTGATTGTGAAGCTGAGGTTAGAATGCTTTGTGATGTAGCTTCCATCACAAAAACATAGCACACTGTGGAACCCATCTGGAACCCCAGATGAAAGGGCCAAGTATTGACTCAGAGTGCAACAGAAAAGTGCAATAATGAGATATGTAATAAATATATATGATGTCTTATATGCCAGAGACAATACAACAAATTCCCAATATGGGTATATGAAAATTAAGACCCATAATAAGCCCCAGCAAAACAATTCATCAAAATCAAAGAATAACCAAAATAATTGTGCATTTAAAAAATTTCCACAATGCTAGAACACAATTAAAAGCTAATAATGAAAATATATACTCCATGTCCAAACATTTGGAAAATGTTCTTTAAAATCCATTTAAATTAGGACATGTTCCAATGCCTCTTGCCTTGAAAACACAATGATTTAAATCATTTTCTCAAGCGGTTTCTTCACTCCACAGCAAATATGGGGCCTTGGGGGATCCTGCTGGCAAGGTGGTTAGTGGCAGGCCAAAAGGCTGATGCTTTGAACTCACCAGCCGACTACCTCCAAAAAGATTCCCACCTTGGAGTCACATTGAATAGTTCTGTTCTAGCCTGTTGGATTACTATGGGTCAGAATCCACTAGCTGTCAACGGGATGTTGGCTCAGGTCCCATGAGCTAGCCACCTCAATATGGTCTCTTTTAGATGCAAGTTGAAACCCCTGCTGTGGCTTCTCCCTGGGACATTTTCATCGCTGCTTGCTTCATTTTTCCCGTTTTTCACAGTTCTGACCTAAGGAAACTGTTCTGGCCATGTGAATCGTATTGGCCCATTGCAAGTGTGTAATTTCAGCATAGTCAAGAGTCTTTGTTTACCTTTGAGCCCTTTCTTTCCATCTACGAATCTTAAACTCAAACTCACTGCCAATCAGTCCATCACAATCATAGCGATCCAGTAGGCTACAGTAGAACTTCCCCTGTTAGTGTCTGAGGGATGCCGCTCCAGTTGTCGAGAGCAATATCACTCTTTCTCCTTTCCTCCAGGAATCATTATTGAACTAGTGAGAAGTTTCGGGTATTTCAGACACTGATGATTGCAAGTAAGGCTACCATGTTGCTAATCCTGTATTTACCAAACATGGCGATCTGGTGATGTAGTAGTTCTGAGTTGGGTTGTAATACTCATGGTCAGCAGTTCAAAACCACCAGTAGCTCCTTGGAAGAAAGACTTGGCTTTCTACTCCCCTAAACAGAATCTTGGAAACACAGAGAGGATCACTAGGAGTCAACATTCAGTTTATTGTTTTTTATAATGTCCTTTGCTAGAGAAATGTCTTTTCTATGGCATCATCAAAGTAATAGAGTACTTTTTCATTCTCATTTGTGTTTATTATAAACATGGTTCAATAAAATAAAAGAGGCATCCTGGCTTCAATTAACTTAATTTTAGGGAAAATCCTAATGTATTAGTCTCATTAGAAAACTATTGATATATTTTTTGTAAGATTGGTTTCTTAGAATTTGTAAAAATGCTTACTTGTTTTGTACATTCGATGAAGAAAGTAATGTTTGTTGCTCACTGCTGATAACAGACAGCATGTCGGATCCTGTGAAGTGTGAAATGATGTCCCCTGGCATCCTATGGCATCCCATGATCAGTTGTGCAATACATCATTGTAATCCATACATTTTTCACTGGATTAGTTTCAGAAGTAAGCCCCTTGATCATTTCTTTTAATCTGCTACTCTCCAAGCAGCAGGAAAACCTACGCGACACCACAGCAGCTCACAAACCTTCCTGGAGAGGTTAACGGCAGCTGTGCGTAAGGTGCAGTGACCAGGAACCAAATGCCTGTCTCTAAATGACTGGTGAGGATTCTCACACTGGACCACAAATAACGTCAAAGAAACAATTACAACTTGAAAAAAGATATACGCTACAAATTTGATGTGTTACATTTGAAATTGCTGTTGTATATAAATCTAAATTATAATATCAGCCCCAAACATGTATGCAACCTTAACTAATGTGGTCCTTCTCATCATATTTATTTATTTGGTGATGTGTTCTGAATTCAATATGACTGTGGTTCTAGTCCCATTGTGGTGTGAGTTATCTCTTATGTTAATGAGACAGGATTGAGGTAGGATATAATTTGAGTTTCCACCTTCTACCTTACTCAAATCACCACTCTTTATTTTCCTGGGAATATGGTCTAGCCAACATCTTCCATATTTGTGCAAAATGAAGAACTGGATTCATGTCCTTTTATAGGGAATCCACCAGCTTCCTGCTTAATTGACAAAAAAAAAAAAAAAAAGAACCCAAAATGAGCTTCACTGAAATACCTGAGATTAGATTCTGCCCACCTCACATGAGCAGAAGTGAGCAACAAGTTCTCTGTTAAACTTAGGACATCTGAAGGCAAAGCCACCCCCCTCCCCCCCACTCCCCACCCCCACCCCACACACACACACCAAAGTCCCAGAGGTGGGCAAGAGGCTCTCTTTGTGATTCCCCTTCTTTCTGTCTGGGCATGTGCAGAAGTCTGATACTGAGTTATTTGATAGCCAACACCAATAAGACACCCGTTTCTGCCTTCAGAAAACCACTGGCCCAGATCTTGGGTAGTTGTCTTGACTTATGCTGAACATTACTGAAAAACGTTTGCTCTCTTCCTCGGGTACTGTGTCAGGCTTGCCTCCATCTGAACTCCGGGTCCTGAGACTTTCATAGGTGACCTACTTGCCTGACCTGATTCCCCAGCCTTCCCAGCCTTGCGAGGGAATAGCCTGATTAGGTGTGAATAGAGAAAGTTGTCCAGATGGCCACCTCACTTTCAGATCTGGGTCGTCCCAGCCCCCGCCACCACCTGAGGCATTTCCTGGACAGCCCTTGAATTCCAAGAACTGTTGCAGCAAACCACAGGATCCCGGGTGAGGTTTGGTCCCCAGGGTGTCATCCACCGCGGGACTAGCAAACTCTGAACCCACGTGCTTTGTGAGAGACCGCGCGCGCGCGCACACACACACACACACACACACACACACACCAACAAAGAGTGAAGCCACTCATTTATTAAAGCACAGAGTCATGTCAAAAGAAATGAAGCGGGTCCCCCTAGCCAGTTGAGAAAGACATCTGCAGCACAGATAAGATGCACTTCGCCCTGGGAACAAAGTGAGCTCCCCTGGTGAGGTGTGTGGGGACACCTGAGGCATAGTTGATATAAGCTTTGATGGGGAGGGGGGTGTAAAGTAGGTTCCCCTGCAGAGTGGAGATGAGGAGGTGTGTCTAGGGAATGCTTCTAGTTTTTGCATGCCACTTTCAAAGTGGAGGGCATTGCAACTCTCCAGATGGTCAAGCAATTCCTAAATACTTACTGTTTGTCCTGGGGTATTTTACATCGCTTCTTTCTGTTTTACCTGGCCTGCTGCTTTGGGTCAGAAAGTCTCCAAATTATCTTCTAGTACAGTCCTGTGCCAGAATGTTAAAGGAGCCTGGATTCAAAGTTAAGGTGTTTACCAAGTCAGTTCTCAGAGTCCTTTGTTTATTGCTCAGAGTCCTTTGTTTATCACTGTTTCCCGGGGCCTTTGTTCATTCCCTTAACTAACAGTGCAGAAGTCCCTGCTCTGTCCCTGTCATCTGGGATATAAGCCATAAAACTGGGGGTTGTCGATAAAAAAGGGTTGTCGATATCAGAGATAATGGAGGGAGTGATGCACCATTTTGGAAAAGTCAAAAATTTAGGACATCTTTAACTCATTTCCATAGGATAAGACATACTAATTTTCCTAAAAGAAATAATTCAGTAGCATATACCTCATTTGATGCAACAGGAAATAACCACACTAAATGATATTTAATTTAGTGTGTAAAACAAGATATGTTATGAGGTAGTTTATTGTGCCAACCTGGCCAATGAACACATGTGGGGTTAATTGAAGGGTGGAGAGATAAATGGCTCCGTGAGCCTCGTCTTTCGAGTTTTTTCAGGTCTCTTGCTTTTTGATGGTCAGACCAGGGTGCAGCTGCCTTAGCCAGCTCTCTGCTTCAGCTGACAAGGCTCACTTCCTCCTGCAAGACATCCCCAAGAAGAAGCCACATGGATCTACCTGATGCAGCCCTGGCTACTAAAGCAGCTGTGTGGAGACCCCTGCCAGTGCTGATATATTTACACATTCACTGACTCGGCTTTCCTCCTTCAGTCAGCATCATTGCCTCTGTTTTGTGAGATAAGGAGGACTTTGTGGACTGGTGTTGGACATATGGGTTATTGGGTTAATGTTGGACCTGTGGGCTCAGACAGGTCTGGGTTGGGATGTTTTCTTGATGTGCACTTACCCTTTATATAAAACTCTCTCATACATATGAGTTTCTGTGGATTTGTTTCTCTAAAGCACCAGACTAAACACATGCTATTTGAAAATTACAGTTCAAAACCTGGTGATACAAGCGAGGGGTGCTGAGCCACACAGACTGTGAAGTAGAGGCATTAGAGGACAAGACCAGCACTGTCCTCATTACAGTCCGCTGTATCTAATGGATGCCTGCAGATGCAGAATCATTGTCCATTTTTCTTCCAGGATGAATAGAAATATTAAAATATTTAACTTTCAGTCTAAGCAATTGATTCTCTTTTAAAGTTGTAGGAAAGTGTTTCCCTAAAATTTTCTTAGTAAAATTCCCTAAAGCAGCAGTTCTCAACCTGTGGGTCATTGACCCCCTTTCACAGGGGTCGCCTGATTCATAGCAGTAGCACGATGACAGTGATGAAGTAACAGTGAAAATAATGTTATGGTGGGGGGGGGGGTGATCACCATAACATGAGGAACTGTATGAAAGGGTCGCGGCATGAGAAAGCTTGAGAACCACTGCCTGAAAGGAATCCTAGTGGCACAGTGCATTAAGTGATGACTACCCTGGAGGTCCTTGATTATGCTCACTCCATACCGCGAACTGCCTCCTAGGGAACAGATACAATTACATTACCACACACAGTCTCCAGGATCAGAGTCGACCACCCAGATACAGATCTCTCAGGAGTCCAAGTGGAAAAATGGAATACACTAAATCATAGTCCATTTCAAGAGTATTTTTACCTGAATCTTGCAAAATAAATTATCTTATTACCACATGTCATAAATCATGTTATCCTACTTACAAAATGAAACAAGGGCTTTTTCCACTCAGTCTTGAAATAGACGTCAGAGAATGAACCCATGAAAATTATTTTCATTCACTTTTTCCAAAGGACTGTACAGGACATTATCTACAAACTGTCATGAAACTACTCGACTAAGGAAATCTGAATTATTTAATAAGTGTATATTTTTATAAAACAAATTTAAATTTTCTTTTAATCTCACAGGAGTGAGAATATAAATGTTTTTCTATTTGTCAAATAATAATTGAAATTTAAATTTTAGAGACTTTTGTTGTCTCAGTGCAGCTCCAGATATTAAGTCTAAATAGTAGACAGTTAATTTCCGATATTTGAAAGCATCATTCAGGAATAAGTCATTCAGGAAATTAAGAGTTGGCTGCATGTAAGAGAAAGTATGCAAATTGTGTAAATATAGAATCTGTTCAAATGTCACTAGGGTGCTGCTAACTCCTCTTATTTCAATATAAATAAGACACAATTAAGGATTTGATACTCTTGAAAAAGTGGCATCCTATGAAAGAAATTTGCTTCATAAGTTTATTTTTCCCTTCAAAAACCAAATTATTATATCACTAAAGTGATGTGATTTTCCATAATCACTTTATGTGTTCATAGAAAAATATACCCATGTATTGAGAAATTTGGCATAAATAATTCAGCAAATTTCTTTTAAGATGGAATATCATTCTTATGCAACTCTTAAAATTTTTTAAATACTTGTATTGGGGGCCCTTGCATCTCATCACAATCCATACATTCTTCCAATGTGTCAAGCACATTTTCACATATGCCACCATCATCATTTTCAAAGCATTCTTCCCACTTGAGCCCAATATCAGCTCCCCATTTCTTCCTCTTCCCTCCTCCACCCGCCCTCCCTCACAAAACCTTGATAAGTTATATATTATTTTTTCCATATCTTACATCATCCCCTCACCTACTTTTCTGTTATTTGTCCCCTTGGGAGGAGGTTCTAGTTTGATCCTTGTGATCACTTGCCCCTTTCATCCCCCATCCTCCCCTAATCCTCCTGGTATTGCTACTCTCTTTGTTGGCCCTGAGGGGTCTATCTGTCCTGTATTCACTATGTTGCAGGCTCTTATCTGTAGCAGTGTGCATGCTTTTGTCTAATCCAATTTGTAAGGTAGACTTGAGGTCATGATAGTGGGGAGGAGGAAGCAAAGAGCGGAAAGTTGTGTGTTTCATCAGTGCTATACTGCACCCTGATTGGCTCAATTCTTCCTTGTCACCCCTCTGTGAGGGAATGTCCAATTTTCTACAGAGGGGCATTAGGTCTCCACTCCATACCCATCTCCGCCCCATTCACCTTGGGTATGGTTTTATTCTGGGTCTTAGATGCGTGATACCTGATTCCATCGACATCTCTTGATCACACGGGCTGGTGTGCTTCTTCCAGGTGGGCTTTGTTGCTTCTGAGATAGATGGCCGCTTGTTTATCTTTAAGCCTTCAAGACCCCAGATGCTATATCTTTTGAAAGCTAGGCACCATCATCTTATTTCACCACATTTACTTATGCACCCATTTTGTCTCCAGCGATCGTGTCGAGAAAGTGAGCATCACTGAATGCCAGATTGCTAGAGCAAAGTGTGCTTGTGTTGAAGGAGTACTTGAGTTGAGGCCCCAGGTCCATCTGCAACCTTAATTTTTCACATATAGATATGAGTACATAGTTCTATTCCCCTGATAACTCTTGTTTTTCCCATAGTATTTTCTTAAATAGGAAGAAGGCTAAAATTGTCACATTATTTGTAGTAGATATGGTTATAGCACTGAGTCAACATTTTTCAATTCAGAAGTAGCAAAATTTAAAGGATCAGCTAACCAGAAGGAAACATCAAGCCTTTCTCTAGACAAGTAAACCATTAGTCACAATTTATAATGCAAACCTACGTGCCTTTAGTGTTACCTTGTTCGTTCCACGTTAAAGCAATCATATTGACGATTTCCTCCAAAACTACTTAGAAACGTGGAACAGAAAATAAAATCGATTCTCTTATCCTCAAATCAAACAAAAACCAAACTTGACATTATATATTCTCCAGACTTTAAAAATTCTCTGCAGAATTCCCTTCTTCATTTCTACCCATTCACCACTACAGTGACGATAAATTCATTCAGAAACTAGGGAAAGAAACATCTTTTGCTGGGATGTTACAAAATTATATTTCTGATTATCAGTGGGAATGCTGCTTATTACATTGTAAGGAATAGCAATAAGTGTCTTAAAATGCAATGTGTATGAATTGTTGAATAGAAAAGTTGATCTGCATAAGTTTTCATGCAGATCACAATAAAGTTGCTTTACATCATACATACTTTTAAAGGAAAATTGAAAAAGAGTTAAATAAATTATGTTGGATTTCTTTTGTGGTGAAGTGAAATTACTTGGTAGAGCCTTTCTATCCATTGGTCTCCATACGTGGATGGGAGTGTGCATAAGCCGCTAATGGGGGCACCAGACAGTTTTGTCCTTCCTCTGAATATAAAGTGCAGGGCTTTCAAAGCTGGAACAGAGACTTCCCTTGCCCATCAAGAAAGAAGATCCAAGAATGAAGTGCCTTTAGATCATAGCCCAGAGAGTGGAAAAGGGACACTGTTGACACTATGAGATACCGACACAGACCATGAAACACAAATGGTTAGCACCCTATCCCACAAAATGAGTACAGATGAATGACTTCAGGCAGAAGGCTGGCTTGCAGAGTAGCGTGCCCTTGGGCATTTATCCATCAGTGCTGTAAGGACTTGTAACCATTGTCCAAGCCAGGCAAAGGCCAAAAGGCCATGTGGACAAAGCTGAGGAACAAAGAAACAGAACTATGTGAAGGGTGACTGGGAAGGAGTAGAGGAGGTGCTGTGCAAAAGAGTTATATCCTTAAAGTCTCTGATCTGAGCTTATAACTTATTCGCATCCATAATTGCCCCATAATGGTGAGTAGCAATCAATTATCAAACCCAGAAGAGAAGTAGAGTGTTGTGAAAAAGGAAAGTTGGATTAAGGAAATTTGATGATGATTCATCTCTGCCTTGTGGGTACCAGCTAGGTGTGGAGTTTGATTCTCCTTCCTTGTGTAGCTATAGGAGGTCAGATATGATCCACTTGCCATTTCTTCACCTTTGCAATCCCTTTAAGGAACACTGATGGTGTAGTGGATTTGTGTTGAGCTACTAACTACAAGGTCAGCAGTTGGAAACTACCTGAAATTCCACAGGAGAAAGTGGGGGTTTTCTACTCCAGTAAAGCATTACACTCTTAGAAACTCACCAGACATTTCTACACCGCCATGAGGTCATTATGAGTTGGCATCAATTGAATGGTAGTGAGTTTGTTTTTGGTATACTCTTTTTAACCAGGTGCAACTCCCTGATATCATCATGAACCTCAAACATATAATCTACTCAAACTAAACTTTAATTGATATACAATGATGTATGACAGTTATTTTCAAAACACAATGATAAATCCTATCCCTTATAAAAAAGGTAGAGTCAAAATACTTTGGTTTTGAATCTCATTTTATTTTCTCCTTGTTTTAAATAAAATAATTTCTTGCACACACCCCTTATCAAAAAAGAATATGTATCTTATTTGAATTATAGTGTTATCATTCTTATACAAGACTAATTTCCTTCTTGCCCATGCATCTTGTTTCTAGTGTAAAAATATACCTCCCTTTTTTTCAATTGTCCTCACAGATATCATTCCACTTTCCATTTTGATACGATATTTTTTAAACTTATAATAAGCCTTTCTGGTACAATTGTGAATGAATCCTATTCTAAATTACAAACCATGACACAAATATGATGAAGCCACAGTAAACAAAACTCTTTAATGATCTTAACACATCCCAAGAGCAAGAATTAAATAAATTACTGTTTTATTTGTCAGTGAAGATTTCACATGTATAACAAAACATTTTTCATAACTTTAAAATCTATTTTAACAAAGAAATGCACAGCATGTTTTATTCGGGTAATAAATTAAAATATAGTAATTGTGAACCTTATCCTCAGTTTTACAAAATATGGCCATTTTAAGCTCATCAAATTTTCTTTTTTCATATAATTCTCATATTCAAATTCAGGCAACTGCTGACTATAGCATGAGTAGCTGGCAGTTCTAAAGCACCAGCCACTCTGAGGACATAAAATGAGGCTTTCTACTTCCAAAGATTTTCTGTCTTGAGAAACAGGTTCAGTTCCATATTATCCTATTGGGTCACTATGAGTCAGAATCAACCCTTTGGCGGTGATTATTTTACTAATGCATCTGAATTGACTCTGTAGCAATGGATTGGATTCCTTTTGAATATCATAATCAATTTCTACAAGAAGTAACCACATTAATACATTAATCTTTGACATACTTGGACTATTTCAATCCATGTAGTCAAAATATTGAGAGAGAAAAAGAGAAGAAAAGCTACATAGACCATTCATCACTGCTTTCATGCCGGCTACCATCTTCCTTTTACATTCAATAAGCATACACATAATAGCAGTATAAGGATTCACAGAGGCCGGTCTAAATTTAATAGAAGCATTATTCTGCTCAGAGAAGCTGTGCTGTCGCTATTTGAATGATCATTAGGTTTGACCCCTTTGCTTCCTATCTTGTTAGATTTTCTCTCCCTTGGAAAATCTAACATTTTGTCCTTTGGTGTAGTAAAATGGAATTGCTTTTACTCATGATCTTTGTAAGTCCAACCGAATGACTGAAAGAAGGAATGTGCATAAGGTAGGGAGGTCTGTAATGAGGAGATTCGTCAGCGATTAGGGGAGGCATCTCAGAAGCAGGGACAGGGAGCCCCACAAGCACCAGTAAAGAAGGGCATGCAAGATGCCTGTATGGAGTGGAGCAGCAGTGCTGAGTCCTTAAGCCCCAGGTGTTCAGCATAAAGAAAGTTGAGGGCCTTCTGGCAAGAGGCTAGCCTACAGAGTGTGGTACAGGTATGACAACTCTTTAAGCACCTACAGGTAACAAGCTTTGAATAACTTGCCCTAGTAAGACAGAGGGCAAGGACCAGAGAGAGACATGCCTTTGATGTGTCTAAAAAGAGGCATTGGAACAAAACGATTGTGTCCTTATTAGATTTGTATCCTTATTTATCGTAATCTTTTCACATTCATAATGAAGCCCCATAACCGTGAGTATTATCTGTGAGTTCTGTGTGGCTAATGGAATGGATTACTGAGCTCAGCAAAGACTTAGAATGCTGTGGGACAGGGGATTGGTCTCAAAGTAGAGTAAAGCGAAGTGGGGGCCTGTGGGACGTCCTTCTTCCTGAAATCAGCCTCGGGTTTGTGTGGCGTTGCGTAATCACAGGAGGAAGCATTTGGCTTCCATGCCATGTCATCATCCAGCTGTTTGCTTCACATCATGTGGGTCGGACCATTCTGGCTGACATAGTGAGGCTTTATGTTTTTCTGCCTAAAGACCTTCGGTTCCAAAATATCAGAGAAAAATCCACATAGCAATTATTGTTGTTGATTGTTGCCTACCAGTCCATTGCGATGCATGGTGACACAATGTGCGCAGCGCAGAACAACACCCGGAGGCTTCCCAAAATCAATACCCATATTAAGACAGGGCTGGGGACGGAGGGACAAAAGAGGAGCTGATACCAAGGGCTAAAATGGAAAGGAAATGTTTAGAAAATGATGATGAAAACATGTACAAATATGCGTGATACAATTGATATATGGATTGTCATAAGAGCTGTAAGAACCCCCAATAAAGGAATTGTTAATAAAAAAAGGAGGATAGAATAAAAATTAAATAAACAAAAAGTCAAAAATAAAACTACACACATACAAAAAAGACTCATTGGCATACACAACTTGGTGAAAACTCACTAAAACCCTGCAATGTACAGATGGAATAAATTTGCTTAGAAAATCAGCAAGTATTTGAAGTACTACTAATGAAGTTTAAAGAGACAGCCTTGAGTATAGATTGATTACACTTCAATACACAGAAAACAAAGATCCTCGTTACTGAGTCATTAAGCAACATCATGATAAACAGAAAAGAAAATGAAATTCTCAAGGATTTCATTTTACTTTTTGTCCACAATCAATGGCCATGGAAATAGCAGTTAAACAATCGACCTGCTTATGGGGTAAGTCGACTACAAAGTGTATTTTTAAGTGTTAAAAAGCAAACAGAACAATTTGAAGACTGAGGTGCTCTTGACCCAACCCATGGTATTTTCTTTGAATCACATAATATGCATGAAAAATTTGGACAATGAAAAAGGATGATGAAAGAATCAAGGCACTTGAATTATGGTTTGGGCCGAAAAATATTTAATATATAATAGATTTCTAGAGCAAGAAAATCTGCCTTGATAATACATATAAAATATGTATTAACTACCAATCAACAGCAATATTTTTAAAGATCAATATTAAGCCATGAACATGGAAAATCTGTCCATTGATTTAAGCATCATTTGATCTTTCAGATGGGCTCTATAGTTGTCATCCTCATTTAGATTTAGTCTGAGAGACTTTATTCTCCCAAGAAGGAACTTGTCTCCTACTTTCCTTTCCAGTGTTCATTTTTCTTGCATCTAGAAACACAGCACCGTTTTATTTGTTGGCCTTGTACCCCACCACGTTGCTGAACTTTTTTATTAGCTTTAGAGGTTTTCTTGTAGAAATCTTCCAGATAGTCTGTTTATAAGAAGATCATATTAGCCAGAAATAAAGATAATTTTCCTTCTTCTGTTTCTTGTTACTGCTTTCTTTTCCGTTCTTTTCCTAGGACTCTGGGTACGGTTGCTAGTGCGATACTTCATAGTAGTTGTGGCCAGAGCAGACACTTTGTCTTGTTTCCGATTTCAAGAAGAAACCTATCAGTCTTTCTCAACTAAGTATAACATTGGCTGTTTGGGTTTTCATCTTTCTTCTAACCCATATTAGAGGAATTTCTCTTTTATTCCAGTCTCTTTTAAAGTTTTATCAAGGATGGATGCTCAGTTTGATGAAAGGTTCTTTCTGCATCCATGGAGATGATAGCTCCTGTGCTTAATTTCATTGAAGTGGTGTGTTATGCTGCTTAATTTTATAATTAAGCAATGCAAATGTGGAATGCAAACCATATGTATATTGCTAAATTAATTATCATCAGGATATAGTTCTTTTAAAAATTAATAAAATTAACAAACCATTTGTTAGCCTAACAAAGAAGAGAAAGATTCAGAATAAAAACATAAAAGAGGAGATATTACAATTGGTCTGATAAAAACAGAAAAGAACTAAGCCAGGGTAGTATGAGCAACTGCAGGGTAATAAATTGGATTGTTGTTGTTGTTGTTGTTAGATGCTATTGAGTCAGTTCTGACTCATAACAACTCTGTACAACAGAAGAAAACACCCCCTGGAACTGCGTGATCCTCACAATTGTTTTTGTGCTTCAGCGGGAGAGCATAGATAGATATTGGTGCATTCCTAGAAGCCAACAGCTGTCTCACAGTGACTCAAGAAGAAATGGAAACTCTCAATAGACACAAAGCAAGTGAAGGGATCTAATCAGTGATCAAAAATCTCCCAAAGGCCTGCACCAGATGGCTTCACGGGGAACTTCTACCAAACATTTAGCCAATCAGCGTCAATACTGTTGAAGCTCTTATAAAAGAGGTAGAAGAAAGGAACAAGTACTTGTTAATCCATTCTACCAAACAAACATAGTCACATTACTCAAGCCAGAGCAGGCCAGTATCCCTTAGGAGCATGATTCAAAAATCCTGAGCAAGAGCCTTGAAAACAGAACCCAAGAACATATTTTAAAAAGACTCAGACATCCAAGTGGATGTGGGTAGAGAAATGAATAACAATACTTTTAAAGACCCCAAGGAGGGCGTGTCCTTGGTAATGTGTACTTAATGTGCCACAGTGGCTTGAATTTCTGTACACACCCTGGGGACCCAGACCAAGTGACCTAGAGCACTGAGGCTCTGAATCCTGGATTTTCAAGGCACACAACATGTTCCAAAAGCCATACCAGAGGGATCAGATGTGTAAACACCTTGAGGTGAACCAGACTCTAATACACTTAAGCCTGAAAATTCATGGGTTTTGAAGAAGCAAAAAACAGGTATACAAAGAGTTTTAAACTGTAGGTAAGCAAACATTGACTTAGTAAATCAATGCCATACTTGATGTATTAAGATACATGTTATTCGAGCCGACCTGTGATTTCCATTGCCAGTGAATATTGTTGTAAAGTTTGCCTGACAACCAACTCCCAATATTTGTATAAATAGCATCCAGCCACATAAGAATTTATTCTGTGCATGTGATAACTCAGGTATTGCAATATGTAGTAAGCCCACATGTGTCCAATATCCCTCTCTCAACAGTTTTTTTTAAAAAAATAGTACTGGGGGTTAAGCCATGAAACTATTAACATAAGAGTCTTATGCTCCAGGGAGATGATTGATAAGATTCTCTGCTATAAAATAAAAAGGATGGCTATAAGGTAAACCAGAGGCTCATATAAAACATCCTCAGGACTGGATTTGGAGATCGCATTAATCCTAGCTCCAATCTACACACAAATAGTTCTTATGATATGGGTCTGCTCAATACTCACCATCATGAAGGAAACACAATTGTTCTGGATGCTATAACAAAGCGTGGTGAAGAAATTAGATGGTGCCCGACTCTCAGATAGAACAGCGACTGGACTCTTAAAGGCTTGTTTCCATACAAGCAGCCATCTAAGTGAGATGTCAACTAAATCCACACAGAAGACGTAAACCAGCATCGATGACCAAAGGATTGTAAATTATACAACCCAAGACTAAAGAAGGGTATAGTATCAGACCTAAATTGTGATATGCTTATTTGAAGAAGGCTATGGATAACAGTGGAAGCCCAGGATACATTTGTGAGATCAACACCTGAAATAAACTTCCCTGTATCCATAACTGAAGGATAAGAATAAATTGTTTACTAGAAAGAGATTATTGGAGAGATGACTATACAAGATCAAAATTATAAACCTGACTTGAATGGCTAAAACCCTGTCACTTGATCTCTCCTCTGATACACTCTGGACCTGATCTGGTTTTCAACATTTTCTATGTTATTTGTTTTGTTTTGCATATTGTGGTTCATGACTGATATTTTTTGATATTTCTGAAGCCTTCTTGAATTTTAGTTTTATGTTTTTCTGGTTTTCAGTGTCTGAAATCCAGGACTGATAAATCTATGGAGGCAACAGGTAGAACAAAGGGGGGTGATTGGGGAAGGGGGGCTAAAGGGGAGCCAATACGAAGGATTTAAGAAGGAAAAAATTGTTTTGAAATTGAATGTGGTAGCAGTTTTACAACATGGCTCAATGTGATTGAACTATGGAATGGTATGAGATATATATTAGCTCTCAATAAAGTGGTTTAAAAAAATTCATACACCATGACCAACAACATTTTAACCTAAAATGTCATTTATTATATATTGAACTCATTCAATCATTTAAATTATATGACACATATGAGCCACTTAGCATAAAGCCTGGCACTTAACAAGCAATCAGAAAAATCAACATTGTTTTATTAATTTGTTCATTAATTTGAGATATGTTTGGTGAACACATAGTAAATGTCAGACACTGAGCATAATAGAAATCATAATTATCTTAATGGAATTTATCTTTGTATATTTAGTACTTGCTCAACTCTGGAAATTTTAATTTAGACCACATATGTAATACATGGGAATAATAAATAGTTCAAGATGTTTGCAATAATAATATATGTATGATAATAAAGATGAACTTGTTATAGTAGTTAGAAATATGGTTTGCTGGGTTCTCTAGAGAAGCAAAAATCATTTAACATATATTTAAATCAGGGAAGTGACTCACACATGTACAGAAGTGGCTTAAGTCCAGGTCCATTAAAATCAGAATCAGCTGGTAAGCTGGAAGCTTTTCCTGACTCGCATAGCTTCCATGGCTGGCAAACCAAAAAGCAAGAAGACAAAGCAGGAAGGCCTGGCTGAGGGATACAGAAGCACCTGAACACAGGTGTGGCAGGTTGGGCTTCATATGTCCTCTGGATTATAGGGCATTGTTTTGCAGATTTATAGTATTCTTCCTTTATGTATTTATTTTGATTACCCATTTATGCAACCCCAAATTGGGATCTCATTTCTGGACAATTCAATATTTTTATTACTGATTTTTACTCTAAAATTTCCTGTCTCACTCAGGCTTACGGCAAACTACTTTTCTAGCCTATTAACCATACATTTTGTATTTTGAAACATTACCCCTAGCCAAACTATCATACACCTGATTCTTTGATTATTTGTTATAAAATTCTATCATTCATTACAATAATATCTGTCCACCTGATACTGACCCTTACCTGTAGGAGCACTGGTGACTTAGAGGCTACATGTTGGACTGCTACCAGGTGCTTCAAGAGGAAGACGGGCATTGTAAGAGCTAGGCTCTCAAAACTCTCAGGGGCAGATTCACTAGCAATCAGCATCAACTCTAGGGCTGTGTGTGTGTGTGTGTGTGTGTGTGTGTGTGTGTGTGTGTATTACATTTATACTCTACCAATAATAATACCTTTTTATCCAGGCAAAACTATTTTTCCCCTTTGAGAAATTAAGTTGTTCCGTCTGGCTCAATCAGAATTTTTACAGGTTTGCTTGGTGATTAATATCTAATTCTGCAATTTTCTACACAAATCCTCTATTCCATTCAACTGTAGATATTCACTTTCTAGGTATCAGTGTTGCAATGTAGCAGTAGATTGTTTATGTTCTGAAGTAACACCTGCATTGTAAATTCTATGAGAAAACCCCATTTTTGACCTTAGGCCTCTACTCAAGCACTCCCTCAATGCATGAATACTTTATTTTATTAAATTGGCACTTTATGATGCTCATCCTCACGACACAACTGCTGAAGCCAAAGTGGGTAAACAAGTAAATGTGGTGAAGAAAGCTGATGGTGCCCAGCTGTCAAAAGAGATAGTGTCTGGGGTCTTAAAGGCTTGAAGATAAGCAAGCGGCCATCTAGCTCAGAAGCAACAAAGCCCACATGGAAGAGCACACCAGCCTGTGTGATTATGTGGTCCCGAAGGGATCAGTTATCAGGCATCAAAGAACAAAAAATCATATCATTGACTGCACACCTCCATGATATGATTGCCGAAGACAAATAGGTGCATAAGCAAATGTGGCGAAGAAAGCTGAAGGTGCCCGGCTATCGAAAGAGATAGTGTCTGGGGTCTTAAAGGCTTGAAGGTGAACAAGCGGCCATCTAGCACAGAAACAACACAGCCCACATGGAAGAAGCACACCAGCCTGTGAGATCACGAGGTGCCAAAGGGACCAGGTATAAGGCATCTTGCAAAAAATATATATATATATACCATAGTGAATGAAGGGGGAAGTTCAGAGTGGAGACCCAAAGCCCATTTGTCGGCCACTGGAGATCCCCTCATAGAGGGGTTTAGGAGAGGGGATGGGTCAGTCAGAGTGCGATGTAGTACCGATGAAGCACACAGCTTTCCCCCACCTACCACAATCCGAATTCTACCTTGCAGGACCGGATAGGGCAGAGGTTGTACACTGGTACATATGGGTGCTGGAGGCACAGTGAATCCAGGGTGGACGATACCTTCAGGACTAGGGGTTTGAGGGGTGATGCTGGCGGAGTAGAGGGTGAGTGGGTTGGAAAGGGGGAACTGATTACAAGGATCCACATGTGACCTCCTCCCTGGGAGAGGGACGGCAGAGAAGGGGGGGAAGGGAGACTCCGGATAGGGCAAGATATGACAGAATAATAATCTATAAATTATCAAGGGCTCATGAGGGAGGGGGAAGCGGGGAGGGAGGGGGGGGAAAAGAGGAACTGATGCAATGGGCTTAAGTGGAGAGCAATGCTTTGAAAATGATTAGGGCAAAGAATATACAGATATGCTTTATACAATTGATGTATGTATATGTAGGGATTGTGATAAGAGTTGTATGAGCCCCTAATAAAATGTAAAAAAAGAAAACCCCGTTTTTGAATCCCCAGGGAGCAAGAAGAGTTCAAAAGATAAATTTTGGCAGGTTGGGCTCCTACACGTTGTCCTTCTACTTATTTGCTCATTCAATTTTAACTTCTTGTCATAATTATATCCCAAACTCTTCATACACATGGAATTTCACGAGCCATGTGTGATATGTAATTTATTTATATTTCCTTAGGACTTTGAGCACATTTTGGGATGTCTGCTCCTCCTCTTCAATGGTTGAAATGTGTGATTGACAGCAGTGTTCCAGACTAAAGCTGGCATTCTAACCGTACAGAAATAGAACTTTTGATTTAAACTTGATGAGAGAGTTATATACAAATAAAGTAAAATTTAAAATAGATAATTTAATGACATCTTTGCTTGAGGGATTCAGTGACCTATCATTTCAAAGATGCTTCTTTGAATGACAATCAATATTTATGTCTATATATTCAGGTCCCAAACTTAAATATGATCAGCAATTTTTCTACATGATGAATGTGAGCAAGCAGCTGTCAAGTCACTGCTGTCCATAGTCTTATGCGTTAATATGTTACCAGACAAATGTATTGTGTAGCTACGTCATACATGTATTGTATAGATAATGTTACCAGACAAATGTATTGTGTAGATACATGATATATATGAGAGTTGCACTCTATTTCCAGCTCAAAACTTTGTATTTAGTTTATATGAAAAGTAACTCTTAATCCTGTTATTCTTTTGTGACAGTTGAGCAACTGATGTCACTGATCAATTAGCATTCTGCTTAGTCAATTTCTTAAGTAATTACAAGTAATAAAACATATAATTTTTATTTTATGGCTTACTTGATCTCCTCTTAAAGTTCACATGTAAATTGCCCTATAAATTTTATGTCCAGTGTCATATTATTTGACATTAAACCTACCTTCAATAAATGTAGCCACCTCACCTAATCAAGTAAAATGTATATTGGAAGTAACAAGTAAAGTGCATACTCAACTTGAAAGGTGCCATTTTCTATTGTTTACATGACCTCCTTTCTTTTATACAAATAATGTATGATAATTATTTGTTGAAATTATTAATACATGCTTCATTGAAGGATTTAGTGGCCTATCTTTTCAAAGATGCTTCCCTGGACAACAATAAATTTTTGTGCTTATGTGCTCAAGGGTGTGTTAGGCTGGGTTGTCTAGAGCAGCAAACCAGTGACACTCATCTATACACAAGAACAAGATACAACTTTATATCAAAAGCAACTTTAAATCAAGAAGGCGCCCAAGTCCAATTGGACTCAAGTCCATCTGGCCAATGCTAGGTAGGGCCCTCTCTGGCTCATGTAGTTATAGCTGGTGATGTCAAAAGATGAAGCAGGAAGTTCACTGGCTAGTGAATACAGTCAGGTGGATCCACGGTTGGTATAACCATGACAGCATGTCAACAGCTCTCAAGATGGAGACACCTACGTGGGCCACCTCTGGAGGCAGACAGAGTCCCAGGGAAGTCCCTGCATGGAGGAAGTCAATGTGTGAGACAAATCATCTCAGTTGATTTTGCTTTTTGACAAAAGGCCACACCCACAAGGAAGTGTTGCTGTTACCACTAGACTGACAGGTTGAATTCCACTCCTTCCCAGGAGTATCCAGTTGACATACTATCTAACTACCACAAGTGTAAAACTGAAAGCTGAACAGCACTTTTTTGAAAGGATGAAGGCAAGAAGCCGGCTGTCAAATGCTGGCCCTAGACCTATGCATTAACATGTTACCTAATTTGTTATTGGGCTACCTCTGATTTGCCACATGATACATTCCTATAGAGCTCATTATTTGTTTTATTAATAATATAGAATTGTATGTATTTAAATTGCCTATTGGTGAAAAATATTGAATATATGCGACCTATTGCCAGATGAATGAACGTATGTATTCTCAGGTAGATACATTGATGATGCTTTTTAGAAGGAAGAATGACAAGACTTTCTTTTGGTTATTTTGGGCAGGAGAAGGACACCATGCTTGGTAAAGTAGAGGAATCGTGAAAAGTGTATTTGATCAATAAGATGAATTGGCAGGAGGGAAGCAACAATGGATTCAAACACAATAATGATCATGAAAAAAGGGGCAGGTCAGAATTGCATTTTGTTCCATCATGTTCTGCTATACATAAGGTCTCTGTGAATCAGACTCAATGTGACCAGACATACCAACAACATATCTAGTACATATGAACACCTATGTAATATACTTATAAAATAATTATTTAAATTATTTTATATTTTGAAATCGGATACACAAAACAAATATTATTTCTTGTCATGCAGATGATGCACAAAATAAATGATGTGGATGGCTCAAGGTATATAAAAGAGAGGATCTGGGGTAGCGAAATAAATATGAAGTAAGGGTGAACTTTGAAATAAGCAAGTATTTATATATGTGGTAGTTGCATAATCAGGTGTCAATTTGAGAGGATTATGAGTGAAGTGGTGGGGTCTGTCCTGTCAATGAAGATAAAACCACTGAGGCCTCTGTGTGGGCATGGCCTTCTCTTGAGAATTCTGGGAACTCCTGTATTTCCTCCTTGGAGGTGGGAGATACTTCTCTCTCTGCTCACTCCCTGAGAGATGCTTTGCTGACAAGACACATGGAGCTACGCCATAGCCCTAGAACTGTAGGATCCACGTGAAGAGCCCTGGCAGCACTGAGATGCTTCTACTGCCACTGGATCCACAAGACTTTCCACCCACTGGGCTGTGGTCTTCCTGCATTCAGCATCATTGCTTGTGTTTCATGAGTCTGAAGAGGAATTTATAGATTGGTATCAGACATATGGACTAATATAAGACTTATGCACTTGATTTGGACTGGATTGGGATGTTTTCTCAATGTGGTATCTCATGTTTAACTTTGAATATGAATGAGTAGAAATAACTTTTCATTTTAACCATCAAAGAAAGCAAATATCTCAAATCCATGTAAATAGAATTATAAAATAACAGATTATTAAATTGTTATTACAGATAAAAACTAAACATTTGAGACTATATACTTCATATGCTAATTCTACCTTACTAAGTATCTGCTCAGCTATTGGTCTCTCCCTATCACGAAGAGTGGGATAGAATCTATATACAAATGGAAACAATTAGCCCAGGGAACTAATAGACCATGCAAGCATACATCTCCACAACAATGGTTTCTAGCTACCACTACCAACTCTTCTTTTTTTTTTAATTTAAAAATCATTTTATTGGGGGCTCATACATCTCATCACAATCCATACATACATACATTGTGTCAAGCACATTTGTACCAACTCTTCTAAAAGGGATCACTGTAGAAGATCCTAAAGCAAATGGAATAAAATTATAGAGAAAAATTCAAAATAATAAAAAAGACAAATCTGACTGGTTGGACAGATACTGGTGGTACCCTAAGACAATGGCTTTCCATCACTCTTCAGATCCAGCACTGAACTCACTCCATTGACTCAAATTTCAGGCAAACAATAGACAGATCTAGAGGAGGATCAATAACAACAGGGAGGCATTACCATAATCAGACATTTCAGATGAAAAGGACAGCATTTACCCTAGGACAAAGTGCAGAAGGCTCAGAAAAGAAGGAAGAATGGAAACAGGAAACATAGGAATTGGATAAATGACTGTACATTGAGAAAATTATAATGAATGAGAAAAAAATCTGCATGAAATGTTGATTGTTAAACTTATGATCTGCTCTGTGAAACTTTTCCCAATTCAAAATAAAAATTTGTTTTAGTAAAATAAGTAAAGTTGAGCTATAGCATTAGATGTCATAAAAGAGATTACCTCATAGTGAATTAATAACTGGGAAGCATCATGTGACAATTTGGGAGATGTTCTTCGTCTTGACAAAATTATTGCACCAATATATGCATGCATAAACTTAATTATAGACACTTATGATTACTGTACTTCACTCTATGCCTCAGGAAAAAAAAACTTCCCAAGCAAAGAATTTTTCAGTATTTTTAAAAGGAAATATTGATACTCAACATGTTTTGCGTTACAGTATATGCTCTTCGATAAATTTAAAAGTGGTAGTAAATTGGAAGCAACATTAACCTCTGGTAACCCAGCTATTGATAAAGTGTGTGGTTTAAGGCTCTTCCTGAGGTAATCTATAAAGTCCAACTTAAATTAATTCACACCTATCTTGTATGATCACTGTCAAAGTCATACCAACGAAGACCAGAACGGATTCTGTCACATTTTTCAGCCATAATATCAGCAGTGTGTAAGTATTTCTTTGAATGTAAGAGATATTTTTAAATGTATAGTCAACATTCATTTTATATGACTAAGTTCTATGCTAAATGCTAAGCAGTACTGGGATACTGTCATTTAGGAAAATAAAAGAGGAAAAGACAAGGTATAATGTACAAAAGCTTGAAAAATGGGGGAAAAAATTAGAACGGAAATAAAAACCAAAGTTCTACACAACAAAATAAAAGCCAAAACTTCACTTATGAAATTTATCTATAAATCACATTTTGGTTCCTGCATCTACTTAACAAAGAATAGGATTTAAATTCATATCACTCGACTATTTACTAGAATCTAATTAAAATAAATCCCTGGTGGAGTAGTGGTTCCTTGTTGGACTGTGATCCACAAAGTCAGCATTTCAAAACCGTCATCCACTCCACGGCAGAAAGACGAGGCTTCCCCCTCCCATGAGCAGTTGGCACAGTCTGTGAACCCAGGAGGGGCAGTTCTACCCTGCTTTCTTTCTTTTTTTTTTCATAGAAAGCAAAAATAGTATGCAATATATTTTTAAAATTTCAACATAAGTACAATTTACAAATATAATGCATTAAAAATTATGTACAACATTATTTGGCATATTTCTCATTTCGGTGAATTTTTTAATAGATCGCTGTCATTTAAAAGGTCATGAAATTTTTCACAAGAATTTGTTAAATTATATTTCACACATAAAATGGCTTTCAAAGTCTCAACACTTGATTGTGACTTTTCTGATGTCCACACTTAATTTACTGTAGATAAAACGCGTTCAGTCACAGCATTAGTTCCTGGTAAGGACAGCGCATATTTCACAATTTTTAGTGCATTATTGTATGGAACATGGTTTGTTTTTTTTTAAACATTTTATTAGGGGCTCATACAACTCTTATCACAGTCCATACATATACATACATCAATTGTATAAAGCACATCTGTACATTCTTTGCCCTAATCATTTTCTTTTCTTTCTTTCTATTATTTTTCCCTTTTCTTTTTTTACATTTTATTAGGGACTCATACAACTCTTATCACAATCCATACATATACATACATCAATTGTATAAAGCACACCCATACATTCCCTGCCCCAATCATTCTCAAAGCATTTGCTCTCCACTTAAGCCCTTTGCATCAGGTCCTCTTTTTTTTTCTTTCCCCTCCCTCCCCACTCCCCCCTCCCTCATGTGCCCTTTGTAATCTATACATCGTTATTTTGTCAGATCTTGCCCTATCGGGAGTCTCCCTTTCCCCCCTTCTCTGCCGTCCCTCTCCCAGGGAGGAGGTCACATGGTGATCCCTGTAATCAGTTCCCCCTTTCCAACCCACTCACCCTACACTCTGCCAGCATCGTCCCTCACACCCTTGGTTCTGAAGGTATCATCCACCCTGGATTCCATGTGCCTCCAGCCCTCATATGTACCAGTGTACAACCTCTGCCCTATCCGGCCCTGCAAGGTAGAATTCGGATCATGGTAGTTGGGGGGAGGAAGCATCCAGGATCTGGGGGAAAGCTGTGCTCTTCGTCTGTACTACCATGCACCCTGACTGACCCATCTCTTCTCCTAAACCCCTCTATGAGGGGATCTCCAGTGGCCGACACTTGGGCCTTGGGTCTCCACTCTGCACTTCCCCCTTCATTCAATGTGGTATATATATATACACACACATATTCTTTTTTTTTTTGCATGATGCCTTATACCTGGTCCCTTTGGCACCTCGTGATCGCACTGGCCGGTGTGCTTCTTTCATGTGGGCTTTTTTGCTTCTGAGCTAGATGGCCGCTTGTTCACCTTCAAGCCTCTAAGACCCCAGACACTATCTCTTTTGATAACCGGGCACCATCAGCTTTCTTCACCACATTTGCTTATGCACCCATTTGTCTTCAGCGATCCTATCATGGAGGTGTGCAGCCAATGATATGATTTTTTGTTCTTTGATGCCTGATAACTGATCCCTTCGGGACCACTCGATCACACAGGCTGGTGTGTTCTTCCATGTGGACTTTGTTGCTTCTGAGCTAGATGGCCGCTTGTTTATCTTCAAGCCTTTAAGACCCCAGTCACTATCTCTTTTGATAGCCGGGCACCATCCGCTTTCTTCACCACATTTACTTGTTCACCCACTTTGGCTCCAGCCGTTGTGTTGGGAGAGTGAGCATCATAGAGTTCCAATTTAATAAAATAAAGTATTCATGCATTGAGGGAGTGTTTGAGTAGAGGTCCAAGGTCCTTCCACCACCTTAATACTTAACCTATAAATATAGACACATAGATCTATTTCCCCATCCTCCTATATATATTTGCATGTACAGGTCTTTGTCTAGACCTCCATAAATGCCCTTTGACTCCTAGCTCTTTCCTCCATCTCCCTTGACTTTCCTCTTGCCCTACTACCATGCTTCATCGCCACCTGGGCTAGAGTAACCTCTTCTCTAAGCAACCTTACCCTTGATCATTTTCCACCAGGCCTGCCACTCCCCCTTCTCTACCATTTGGGGTCCCATGTTGTTCCCTTGTCCCTGTGTTTGTTAACACCACTTCCTTACTCCCCCTACCCCCACCCCAAGTCCCCCGGAACTGTCGGTCCCATTGTTTTTCCTCCAGATAGTTCATCCAGCCTCTCCTATCCAGACAGACCTGTGGAGACACTAACATGCACGAAAACAAAACAGAGGTAAACAAAGCAACAGTATACAACCAGACAACAAAACAACAAAAACAAACCACTGACAAAGAACAAAACAAAACACTTCACAAGAGAAAAGCTTGTAGTTAGTTCAGGGATCGTTTGCTGGCCCTTAGGAGTGTTTTCCAGTCCAGTCTGTTGGTATACCACAACCTGGCCCCAAAGTCCACTTTCAGCACTCCTTGGGGACCTTGCCACTCCATTCCCTTGCTGTTCCGCTGCACTCCCCCAGTGATTTGCCTCGGTGTGGTGGGATCAGGTCAGGTGCAATTCCCACACTGTGTCTCCGGTGCTGTCCCCTGTATCGCCCTTAGTCCCTGAGGGGCATCATGTCTCATAGTAGGGCCAGTCATGTTGTTCTCTCTGTGGATTGGCTGCTCTACTCAGGAACATCATCCTCACGGCCTGGTGGGCCAGGCTGTGTTCCACTCTCTCCTCCTGCCCCTTCATCTGCTCCCGTGTGCTCTGATCAGATATGTCCATCTCCCGGAGCTGCAGAGTCAATGTCGTCCTTTGGAACAAATTAGTATGGCAGAGATCAGACCAAAACCAGGGATGCACATGGTAGACAATGGTGGGGGGGGGGGAGGAAAACAAAAGAATGAATATAAGGAAGAAAAGGGGAGTGGGGGCATGGGGCACTAATCCACCCATGGGGAGGGTACTGTTTATATCTCCACAGGGAAAGTGGGACCAGACTTCAACCCAGTGCCGCAAGGTGTGAATGCAATATCCCGGCGTGGAGTAGGGAACCAGAGGAGAGGTCTGGGAGGCTGGCCCCAGCACCATAAATTAAGTGGATTCCTGCCCCTCCCCCAAAATGAATTTGTTCCAAAGGACGACATTGACTCTCATCCCCTTTTTCAAAGACATTGTTTTCATCTTTTCTCTATTGATTATCATGTTGGCTGTTGGTTTTTCATAGATAGCTTGTATTATATTGAGGAATTTTTCTTCCATTCCTATCTTTTTGGAGGTCTTAAACAGGAATTGGTGTTGGATCTTTTCAAATGCTTTTACTTCATCTACTAATATTATCATGTGTCATAATTTCTCATGTCAATGTGGCTAATGGTCTCATATGTTGAACCATCCCTGCATCCTGGAATGAATACCACGTGGTCATGGTGAATTATCTTTTTAAGATACTTTTGCATTCTATTGGCCAGTGTTTTGTTTACAATTTTTGTATTGATGTTCATTAGGGATCATGTTCTATAGTTCTTGATTCTTGTGGAATCCTTTCCTGCTTTAGGTATCAGAGTTATATTAGCTTCATAGAAAGAGTTTGGGAGTTTACTGTCTTTTTCAATTTTCTGGGAGAGTTGGTATAGGATTGGTATCAGTTCTTTCCTGAGTGCTTGTTAGAATTCTCCTGTGAAGCTACCTGGCCTAGGGGATTATTTTCGGTTGGTAATCCCTTGATAGCCTTGTCTATTTCTTCTATTGCTATAGGTCTGTTAAGATTATTGACATCTGGGATAGTCTAAAGAGGGATTGTTTCCCAAGAATTTGTCCATGTCTTCCCAGTTGTTTAATTCATTAGAGTACAGGTCCTCATAGTACTGGGTAATTATCCTTTTGGTTTCATTAGGGTCTGTTGTAATGTACTCTGTTACATCCCTCATCCTTGCTACTGAAATTTCTTCCTTTCTGTGGTAAGGTTTGCCAATGATCTGTCGAGTCTGTTAATCCTTTCAAAGAACCAACTTTTAGCTGCAAATATTGTTTCCATTGTCTTCTTGATTTCCCTCTCATGTATCTGAGCCCTGATTTTCATTACCATATACTTGTGTATAAGCCAAGGTTTTCAGTACATTCTTAATGCAGTTTTTGTGGTAAAATTAGGTGCCTCCGCTGGTATTCGAGCTGACGTATACTCTAGTGCATACGGCATTTCTTCGCTTTTGCTATTATTAGGATTGTCCTTTTCACTCTGCTCTAGTTGCTGTAAGTTTTGTGCCAGCAAGTCAGTCATAAGTCTCTCTTCCTTTTTTGTGCACATGTATTCCTATCACATTTCCTCTGATAACTGCCTTTTCTGTGTCCCAAAGGTTTTGATACATCATATTCTCATTCTCATTGGTTTCTAGAAGCTTTCTAATTTCAGCCCTGATCTGGGCCAGTACCAATTCCTTTTGCAATAGAGAGTTATTCTTCCTCCAATTGTTTCCCTTTGATTTCTTAATCATCCTTAAATCATATAATCAAAATCAAATATGCTTATTAAAATCCACTACCCTAAGTTAAATTGTACTTTTAATTTTACTTAGTAGAAACTTTCTGATGAATATTCTGATAATTTTTCCGTTGGTAGTGAGCGATATTCTGCCAAACAGATGGTTTTCACTCAACAATTACGTTTGCTTTCAGAATACAAATGAATGGTTAAGGAAGAGACATTGGATAATATTGAGGGAGAAAAAGGGAGTTTGCACTGGTAGCTGATCATATTACCTTGCATTTTTCTCCTTTCTTCCCCAGCACACTAATTAAAAAATTATAATTTATTGCACACTACTAGCTAACATCTTAGGAAGCTAGTGGTGATATGACAAAAATATCACAGATGAATGATTTCTACCAGCATAAATTTATTAACTCACAGTTGAAGAATCAAAAAGTTCAAAGTTAGGCAACCGGCAGAATGAGAAGGCTTTCTATCTGTTTCAAGTCTGGGGAAAGTCCATATTGTCTTCAATACCTTTGGGCTCAAAATTCCTGTTACCTCCATGTGTCCTTGTGTCATTCTTCCTAAAGGGTGTCCATGCAGGGACTGATGTCCAAGAAGAGTCTGCTTCCAGCTCTTCTGTTTTTGTAATAGTCATATCTCAGTCTCTGCTACTTTCTCTTTCTGTTATCTCATCTTATCAAATAAAAGGTGAAATAATCCCTACCAAAAGATAACTCCACTTTCCCCACACCAGATCTGTGACCTGAATAGAGAAGTTCTATCCTATCTTAAACTTTTTACAAAAGGGTTTTCTGATCACATCATATAATGTCATAAGGGACAATTACTACCTAATGTCATTGTTATGTAACAGGCCAACCACTGAAATCCAAGCCTGTACAAGTTAACATATATTTCAGTGGAACACAATTAAATCTATGACACGTATGGTACACTTTACATTCATTGTCTTTGACAATCTGATAGTCATAATGAACCTCAAATTAACTATCCTCATTTTATAGTGGTGGTATGGAGATACAGGGAGGTCAAGATGAACGTTAATAGCCGTAAGCGTTGGGATAGGTATTTAAACCCACCTTGCATTAGCAAAAGTTAAAAGTCTGCATATGTCTCTCATCTCTCAAAAATGTCTTATTCTATACTCGTATTTCTATTTAATACATTGGTTTGTATGTTTATTATTTTTGCAACTGAAAATTAGAGGTTGCTGTCGTACTAGTTAAATTATAGGTTAACTCTAATATTTGAGAAACTCTAATATTGATGTAAAAGAGCCCATTGGGGCAACTAGTCGGCTTAGCTCCTCACAGGAAGGGTGGCACGCGGAGTCATCTAGCACCTGAGGAAGGACTATCCATCTGCTCCCATCAGAATACAGCCAGAGAACCCCATGGAGCAATTCTACCCTGCCGCACTGGGTCACTCTGGGTCAAAATAGACACAAAAGAGCATGCAATATTAATGTGAATAAATCTACAGATTAAGAAAGAAATTTAATTTTCTAGAAAATTGTTCATTCTTCCAGATAATTGCTATATTTAATGACAAAAAATATCATTCCCTTTGGCCTAACAGTAATAGGCCATTTTTTATATCGTGTTCCTAATATCTAACCTATATTTTGCTTTCTTTAGCTTCCAGTCATTTCTCTTTGTCCTTCTGTCTTCTGAGACGGTAAATAATTCCCTTCTTTCATTATATTGTTACCCAGGAGGTATTATTTATAGGTTGTGATCATGGCTCACTTCAGTTTTCATTTATCTAGACTACATACGGATTTTTCCAACTTCATTTCATTTTCTCTCTTTTCTTCAGTTCTTTAATATCTTCATTCTTTTTTTCTCAAATGTTCTTAGATACTTACAAAACTTTTGAGAAAAAAATAGATAGAAGATACAACTCTTTCATGTGATATAGACAATTTCCTTTCCTTTTCCAGCATTGAATTATTATCTGAGACAGGCAGATTGAATTTAAATGTTTCTGGCATGAGATACCATTGGGTAAAGGAATTTATTCTGTAAATAGAATCAATCACTGAACAATTCAAACCTTTGAGGTTTCCTAGGCTCTGACTCTGTTAACTTACTTTTCTTAGGGCATTGTGTATTTAATTGCAGTTGAGTAATTATAAGCTAAGAAAAATAACTAAGTCATCTTTTATATTCCTAGTTCTCAACTTGAAAAAAAAAAAGAGGCCTTGCAATTTCTGAGTGGGCTTCAAAAATTCCTGATAAATTCCATTGTTATTTAATTACATTTTTCCATCCACAAGATGTTCAAAATCCTTAGTACTTCCAGAAAATTAGCCCCAGCAAACCCTGTGAAGCTGAGTTTTACTCACAGGGGGTTTCTATTAATAGAAACTTAATTAATGACACCTGGATTAATGAGTATTTTCGACCAAGCAAAGTGCTATTTATTTAGATATGTAGCTCTGGGTTAGTGATAATTTCAATTTAAAAATTTAATAGAATACAAATAAGGTATACTTTTATTTAACAGAATTTTTGAATACTATCCATTGCTGGTGGAAGTTGGGAATATGTTCAATTACAGAATGGCACCATTTACTTGAAAACGTAGACTGTGATACAGCAGAATCCGGGTACTCAACCTCATCAGTACTTGACATAATTGGATTTCGACGCGAAATGCCAAGTAAATTTTGCATGGGAGTTCGAAGAAAACATCGGAATCTGACCCAACACACGTGATTTCTGTAAGCAAAAGCAGTTCGTGTTTTGGTCACGGGGCGTTAGTTGGCGTTGCTTAAACCTTTTGCGGCTATGTTCTAAGCACTTCGCTCTAATGTTCATAGTTTTTGTGGCTTTTTTGTGCTGCTTTTAGATAAAAATATATATGGGTCCTAAGAAAGAGTTTTTTGGAAAGAATCTTCATGATAAGGAATTATTTAACTGGTTATTGATAGTGTAATTTAGTAAACCCTTTTAGAACGCAGTTAAGGAAACGCCAACAGCAGACCACATTACACTTTTTTTTGTTTTGCTTTGTTTTTCATTTTAAGAGAAAGCCTGCAAGGTCCTAGAGAAAAAGGCAAAGAAGGAAACAAAACCCTTCTGAAAAGCAGCTACTAGTTGATTCTACAGAAGGGGATTCCCCTTCCAAACAGTGACTCTCTCTCCAGACCTCCTCTCCTCAACCTTGTCCGCAGATCCAGATCCTCCTCCATCTCAAGGTAGGGCCATGCTGTGGTTGTTACAAACTTTTTAATGTTGTGTTTCTTATTTAAGTTATACTATTCTATTTAACTGTAAACTTATTTACTTTGAAATTTCTGTGTAATGTTTTGTATAAAAAGGCAAGGTTAGGGTAAAATTTTGTAGTTAAGAACAAATTAATCCATCTTGAGTTATTTCTTATGGGAAAAATTGATTCGGAACTTGACTGCACCACATCACAATGCTCCTTTTAGAAGAGATTAATGTCAAGTTCTACTTACAGTGTATTTTCAGCTATTGCAAACAAAAAAGGTATCATTGGGAACCAGCATCAATTGGGAAAAAAAATCTGTGTTTAGTTTATAAGATCCAGTATTGTGTTGTTTTAATGTAAAGAAAATGGCTGCATTTCTGGAGCCCTCTGATTTACCAAATATGATATCCTTCTCCAGTGACTGGTATCTCTTGACAATATGTCCAAAGTATGTTAGATGAAGTCTTGCCATCACACTTGCCTCTGGGGCATTCTGGCTTTATTTCTTCTAGTTTGTTCTTTTTAACAGTTCTGTGATAAATTCCCCTTTACCATATGAATATTTTCAATTTGGCCCATATATCTCAAGTCCTCTGCCCCCATACTGTCGACGTATTCTCAGCACACAACCAGCTCCTTACTTCACCAAGAACTTAAAAGCCAACCTGTATGAATTTTGAAAACTTCTTATATTTGCACCTCCAAGATTATATCTCTATCTTTACCAGTTCATTATATATCTTCAATTTGGTATGAAATTATGTAACTACCACAGATGTAGATAGATGATAGATAGACAGATAGACCAATAGATTGATATAGATAGATGATAGATAAATAGATAAAATAGAGCTTTATATCAAGAAAGTGTCCCAGTCCAGACAAAAGTAAGTCTAAGGGTCCAAAACTGCTGTCGGAACCCCAAGACTCACATAGTTGTTTGCAGATGAAACAAGAAGATGGAACTGGGAACTTACCTGTGGGTGCAGTCACATGGATTTATGTCAGAAGGAACATGGCAGAGCACCAAAGTGCCCAAGGATAGCAGGCCATTGGGCTGGAGGCCCTGATCCCAGAATCATACACAGTGAGAGAGAAGCTTTCCACCACATGTTTGGGATACATGTCACACTCTCAAGGGGATATCATCAGGTTGTGATCTGATAGATGGGTTGGACCCACCCCTACCTTCATGCTGGCGCATCAAGTTGACATGAAATCTGGCCATAATACCACTATTGACACTTTAGGCCAAATAACTAAATGTTTTGAAAGGTAGGTCAGTGTGTTGTGGGATGTTTAGGAGCATCTTTGTGTTTTAATAAATATATGTCTCAGTAGCTCCTCCTAACTGTAACAACCAAGAATAAAATTTCTTTAGGCATTGTCAAGTATCCTTAAGGTAACAAAGGCATCACAGGTTGAAAGCTACTGTGCTTGTGGGGTGTACATAAATACATTCAATAACTGACCTTCGCTTTATATGCAAGTTTTTAATCATTTGTGCTAGAAAGGGACTCTACTAAAAACTTCCAGGTACTATTGGGTGCTGTGAAAACTGCTACAAAACCCAGGGGAGAAAAGGATAAAACAACGACTGATTATACTTCATGCTCATCATCATTGCTATGTTTGAATCTATTGTAGCAACCACTGTGTCAATGACCTCATGGGGGGTCCCCCTCTTAGCTGTTGGTACTTTATCAAACAAGGCGCTATTCTTCGCAATTGGCCGCTCCTAAGGAAATGTGCAGCAAAAAAAAAGAAAGAAAAAATCTCACAATCCTCAGGTCTTGGGAACATCCCCTCGTTCTCAACAATATGGTTTTGTTTGTTTGTTATGGGTTTTCTGACGCCTGTTACCTGGTCCCAATGACACTTCATGATCACAAAGACTGAAGTGCTATTCCATGAGGGTTTGTTGCTTCCCTGCTAGGGCCCATTTGTTTAACTTCATGTCTCTAAGCCCCCAGAGGCTATATCTTTTGATAACCGGGAACCATCTGCTTTCTACACTATGTTTGCTTACGCACCCATTTTGTCTTTCGTGATTATGCTGGGAAGGTGAGCATCACAGAATGCCAGTTTGTTAGAATGAAATGTTCTTGCATTTAGAAGTTACTTTATTTTACAAGAGAACTCAAACATGTAGAGTTTACTGTATGTTTATGCAAATAAAGGGAGCCTCCCATTGTATTTTCCAAACTCTCACCACCACCACATTCGATATATTTTCATAATCTGTTTGGGAAATTGTATAAGGGCTTCATTGAAATTCTTATAACTACACTAAAGACAAGAATTTAACTCATTATCTCTTCAAGTATGATTCTTAAACAGATGTCAGACATAGCTCTATGCTCAATTTGTATTTATTCTATTCTGATACAAACTATCTCCCGTAAGACTACTTCGCTGATAGTTCTGAGAATTCATTGCAATAACTACACAAAACTCAGGAATATCCTCACAGTAATAGGATTCGTAAGAGAATATCACAGTTTACATAATGGTAAGGAGACAGTTATTTTATCCTCAGAGACGCTTCTGAGCCATGCGAGCAAAAATCTCTCTCTCTGATCCTCAGTCCCTCAGCCACACTGTCATCTCAGGGTTGTTCCTCCCCTCTGTTTCATGCTCTCGGGCAGAATCATGAAAGCTCATTTTTTGGATGATCATATAATTACTTCTGAAATGCTTTATTCTCAAACCCAGATGAATGGCCAAATTGACCAATGCCTGAATAACAGTCTTATTCACCTTATTTGCACCCAGTCATTTGGTAAGAGTTAAAAAGACTATGAACAGAAGAGCCATACTAAGTCATTTCATTTCAACACAGCTGTCTTTGTTATAATAAAAATAAAATTGGCATCGTGCACTTATAAAAGTACTTTTGAGAGAGGATACATGATTCACGAAAGAATATACAAATACACATATTATTTGTGTGAAAATACAGTCAGTCATTTGCACAATTTACATAAATGAAGAGCGATTCAGATATATTTCTAATTTATAGTAAACACTATTATTCTTTCTCTCAGCTTCCTAATATTGGGCCAGTATTTACCATTCTCCATAAGCCTGAAAGCCTTTGGCGAATGAAGATCGCCATCTTAAATATGGTGAAATAGAAAGGCATTTGAAGTAGTTTATATCGTAGAATCTCACACTTAAATAACGGGATCTTTGCAGTGTGTTCTCAGTTTTGCCTCTGGTTGTTTTCCTAAAACATAATTCTTACTAAAAATTCTTCTAAAGTCCCTGCCGTAGCTTTTCAAGCACAGAGTCTGCATTCTTTAGCATTATGTCTGTGGCATTTTACAATAACTGATAAATCCAAATTCATATTCTTCCTAACACTGTCTCCAAAGTATGTGTTGAATGCCAGTCACATACAACTTCCCACTCTTTGTGGTAGTACCCTAAGATATGCTAATTATATCAAAAACACACCCTATCTAGAATAGCTGCTTTTGGGCCTATACTGTGGAAATCATGTTCATCCTATATGCTTCGTTCAAAGGCCAGCCACTTGTTAAGACTTTTACATCGCGACTGGTTAGCTGAAAGCTTAATCCTCTAAATTCTCGTGGCATTGCTATAAATCTCTATTAGAGTGCTTATATTATTAAGCTATGAATATTAGATTATATGTGTTTCCACCTGGTGATTATAAGCTATTCTTAGGTTCCCAGAACTGAACATCATACAGGTTCATACAAAACACAAAACCAAAAAACTCCACTGCCATCAAGTAATTTTCAACACATAAGGACACTGCCTGGAGTTTCTGAGATCATAGAGCTTAATGGAAGCAGACAGCTGTATCTTGCTCCCAAGGAGCAGATGATGGGTTTGAACCACAGACCTGGTGGTTAGCACCCTAACACCGAACCCATTATGCCAACAGGGCTCCTGTAAACCTTCTAGCTGGTACTTAAGAATAACAGGTCAATAAATGAAATCCCAGTCAGCTCTGGGGTAGCCACCACGGAAGAGACGGAACTGATGTTCATGACTGCTTCAATTACGATACCGTTTTAAAATGGTCTGCGCCCCTCGTAGCAGTTGGAACCAACTTGACAGCAGTGAGGAGATTTGGTCTGACTGCTCAGTTGTTTTTGAGTGGCCCACCGTGACGTGCCACTTTCCCATCTCCGCCGCTCTGTCTCCGAACACAGCAAAATACTCAAGGTTACCCTCTGTCACTTTGCAGTGAGGAAGTTTCCCTCTGGTTTCCAGCTGAAATGATCATGCAATGAATAAATATTTTGGTTTTAAAAAATTTGCTAAGTAAACAATGTGATCTTTAACTTAATTAAATAAGATGTTTGTATTTATTTATCTTTACTGTCTACCCCAATTTACTTGATAATTATTCTACATTCAAATTACTTTAATCAGAAGAATATGATCATTTATTTCTGGCCTCATGGTAATACTGCTGGAAAAAGATGAGGCTGTCAGCTCTGTAAAGATTTACAGTCTCATAAAGCCAGGAAAGCAGTGCTTCTCTGTCCTATAGGGTCAATATGAATGAATAAATGGCAATGAGTTTGATTTTTTGGTACTTATATCAAATTTATATTCTCTTAAAATAAAATTTAAAAATTAGCTTGCCACTAAATCATGAAAACAAATAGAACTGATAATACATTGGGAATATAAGACCTGAATTGGTGATCTCAAAACAGAATTATATACTAATTCTTTCTAAAACTATTGATGCAAGATATCTTAAGATGGTCACCATGTTTATTTTCTCTGATCTATTAATTAGATATAATAATCCTACTCCCTTAAATGGTTGTTCAGAGAATAGAATAAGCATGGAAGTGCTTCCAATGTAAAAAGATACACCGAGAGGAGGTATTTTTATGAAAAGTATTTTTTTTCCTAAAGAACATAACACCTTTACATTTATAATAATGCTTGTAGTTTGTTCTTTTGGGTTCTAATTGCTAATACAAGGCTAAGTTGGGTAAAAAGTGTTTATGTATTAACAGTATGTCTCCTGAAAAGGGTGACATTGAAGTTTCAAGAAACCACCAAATATATTACTCAAGGGAGGATGTGCTAATTAGTTAAGCTAAAAAGGGATTTTCTTTCAAAGTTGATTTTAGAAATGAATTTCTGTAATAATTTCCATTTCAAAGATCCAACTTCTTTATGCAGTGCTATTATGGTGATTAAAAGTTCAAATACTTGTGTTTTGTCCTATCCCACCCATGCTTGACAACAGCTTCTTTCCGATTTTTTTGGTGGTTTGTTTGTTTGTTTTTTTGTTTGGGTCAATTACCTAATAAAGCAAAAATGAAATAGAGTATATGATACATCTAGATACTGGAAATCAGGAGAAGCTGCTTTAAAAAAAATGGATTTTTTTTTTTTGCAAAGAGGATGCACTGATACAGGGAGCCATCCCAAGAGGAATCCTTTGGTAGTCATTTTTTACTTATTCATTCATTTGCTTACTCACTCACTTACTCACTCGCTTTTGCTTCAATGTGTACTAGTATTTACTGTAAATTTGCTAAGTACAGCACATCTCCAAATGCGGCATTAAATGATTTTATTGTTAACATATTTTAAATTACATTTCACAGAGTCAGTATTGTGATTAATTTTCAATTGGGCCTTCAGTAAGCATTCTCCCTTAATTTGAATTTCTGTGACAAATGTATTCTTAAAAGATTAAAGGATTTCCATAAAATTCCTTATATTTGCTATTTATTAATAAAGTGGTGTTTGCTTCATAGGAATTATTTTTTTGTTCAAATAGTTCGGATGAACTCATTAGAGATGTTGAGATTATTGTCTCCTCCATTTCTGACTTTACAGAACAGATTGATGTGCTGCAGTTAGGAGTGCATTCCTCTTGCACTCTTCTTACACATGACGCATGCGTAAGAGACTGAGATAAGGTTTCATGGCGAGGGAGCATTGCAGCCAATCACATAAGCTGGTCAGTACGTGGGCAAGGCCTCTGTCACTCCACCTGCCAAAGTTCTGTAGTGAGGTGACTAGTGGCAGTGGTCCCAAGGGTCAGAGTAAAGAGAAGTCAGGCAAATAAAAATAATCCTTTCTAAAATATTGTCTCAGAGATAGGTCTTCCACCTGTCCATTTAAAAGGATATTTGGTCACGTTTTAAATATTTAGCTATTTCTTTGCATTTATTTTTAAAAAGTGATTTGGGGGGGCAAGTTTTTAAGTCATCAAAATTTGTCAAAGTAAGCTTTCATTTATTATAAAGAAAGCTTTATTTTGTGATGATGCTTTTCAAAAAGTATAATTTTGTTTTTCAAGCAAAAATAACAAATCAAATGAATGATTAGAGTAAAACATTTTATAATATTTTCATACCTTTGCAGTTATTTAAAAATCTTTTTTGGAAAATGTATATTCAAGTATTTTCTCTTTGTTTTCTATTGATTAATGTTTGTCACCTTTAGTTGATTTCTATTCACCTGTTTTCACTCTGTTGTGGGTATAGACTCGACTCTGCTTTTGTACAATATGTAAAGACAGTCATTCTGTATATCTGAGAGAAGGGTGGGGCATTCTCTCCTGTAAAGAGTCTCAGAAACCCACAGGGCAAGCTCTGCTGTGTCCTATCATGTTGCTATATTTTGGGTTTTTGTTTGGTTTACAATTTGTTTTTAAATTCTGTGTATTTAACCTTTGTTTTCTACTTGTTAAACACATGGATGGTGAAATTAATCCAAATTAGGGTAACATAATATTAAACAGTAGTGGTCTTTTTATCTAAAAAAAAGATAGAATGACAATTAAAATTGAATGATAGAAATCATCTATGAGAAAATGGAGGAGCTCATAAAAAGAGGTTTTTTGTGGGTGATGGTAGAAGGACCCCTGGCTCCTCAGGAGGAAGATGTTATCAATTCACATGAAGCAGACAGTAGCAAGAAGATGGAAACAGTGGCTGGCCCTTCAATGGAAGAATGGTTAAATAAACTTGGGTACATACACACAGTGGAATACAGTGCTTATGAATGATGGTGAAACTGAGATTCACCTCATGGCATTGATGGACCTCGAGAACATAATACTGTGACACTTGTCATCACAAGTGGCCAGTGATTTTCAAAGATGGATACAAGTAATTAGTAGGAAGGTCTTCATACAAAATTTTTACAAAAGCAGACTTTGTTATCAGCAGGGTGAGGCAAGGGGTGGCAGGTGAAGCAATAGTTTAGAGTCAGATACATGTTTACGTGGGTGAAGAGGATGATAGCATTTCACAAGAGGGAGACAGGAAATAAACGCAGGCACGGCATCAACATCTAATTAATAGCACAAAGCTTTTTTAAAAAAATGAAATCAATATTAAAAAGAATATTGATAGTCCCAGAAAACCCTACATGCTGTTGCTATGAGTGCACATCAAGAGTAGGGCCGTGGGCTTGGGAGAGGAGTTTCTCATTTACTATTGTAGGCAGCACCCAGGCAGTTCCAACTGAACGCAACCCTGTGTGCAGGGGAACACGAGGCTGCACGGACCCATGCCATCGACTCCGTTACCTTATATTCGGATGCATTGCTGCAGCTGCTGTGTCGATCCATACCACAGCCGGTCACCTGTCTTGTTGCCCAGAGGCTTTTCCAAGTGTGATGTGCTCCTCTAGGTCCCGGCACTGCAGGACTGGGCGGTGTTTCCTTCTCTTGGATATCGGGCCACTGGAAGTCCTTTCCAAGCCTACAGCACCTAACCAAAGCAGCAGTGTCCCTCCTGAAAGTGCGCTCCAAGTATCTGTTATAGACATCTCACCGCGGTCACTTCTACATATCATTCTAGCGGTATGTCTTCCAAGGCATAGTTGTTTGTTCATCTGGTAGTCCACAGTACTTTTCAATCTTTTTCTCAACATTGTAAGTCCAATGCAATTATTTACCTTCAGCCTTCCTTATTTATTTCCAACTGTCCTACCCCGATGATGAGATTTAAAACCCCATGGAGTGGGCCAGGCACACACAATCCTCACAGTAAAACCTCTCTTCTTCAGCCCCTTGAAGAGGCTGAGTGCAGCAGACCTGCCCAAAGGACTTATCATTCAGTGTTTTGACTGCTGTTCCATAGGTATTGACTGTGGACACGAGCAAAATAAATCCTTGACACTTTGAATCTTTTCTCCATTTGTCATGATGTCTATTAGTAAGAGTCCAAGGTGACATGTTGCTGTGAGACTGTGGACCAGAGACAGACGTGCCTGCCACCAGGGCTGAGAAAAGATTTTGAAGATAAAAGATTTGTATGATTAGTATGTTGTCACCTGTTAGCTTCCCTATGATCCTGAGTATTGTCTATGAGGTCTGTACCCTGTGCTTGGAATGATCGAACCCAGCAAAGAAATACAGTGAGTGATTGACTTGGGAGGAACAGTTGAGATCAGAATAGGGTTAGGAAGATGGAGAGTGGGGGCATTGCGGACCCCTGCCTTGGCACAATTAACCTCGGCTTGGTCAGGAGGTGGATTCTCCTTCTCGCTTACATAACCAGAGGAGGTCCGAGGTGCCCCCTCCCCCAGCTGATTTCTTTCAACATGGCACTTTGGAACTGAAATATTGCCTCTAAGGAATGCAGTGTGAAACGATGTGACCCCTTCCAGCCTTTGATGTCTGTAAACAGTCAAGAATCTTTTCTGAGAGCTCGAGAAAGTCAGAAGTGCATGACCCTGCATGAACGAAGAGTCTTTGAGTGTAAGTTCTAGTGCATTCCAAGTTGGAAAGTAAATAGAAAAAGAAAAAAAACCAAACCAGATAAACTCTGCATACTAAGGAAATGATTTCTGAGTCGGAAGGTATTTTGAAAAGAGCCATACTATGTCATTATGGTTCTTATTCGCATGTTCTGTTAATACCAAGAGAAGAAGCTACAGTTCGGATACTTCACTTTGTGTTTTCCCTCCATGGACGTAGCTGGAAGATAAAGTGCTACCGATTTTTTAAAGCTGATAATCGTCCTACATTTGCTCATACATCCCATGCTCCCGCCACTCACTCTTTATTATTATTATCATTACAATAGAATTTTATTTTCTTGTGATCTGAAATTATTTCACAGAAATATACAACATCTAGGAAGGCTGCCCTTACGTGAAGGATATGTATTGGCTGCGTTACTATTTTAAAGTGTTACACAGAAGTATACAATCCTCTATGTCCTTGCTCACTCCTATCGAGTTGGCGCCTCCTCCTAACTACCCTGTGCACAACAGAACAAACTGCCCCCAGTCCTGCATTGTCCTCACAACTGGACTCCCATTTGAACCCATGGTTGCAGCTACAGCGTCAATCCATCGCAAGGGCCGCCTTCTTCGCTGCCCCTAAATATTGTTATCGCTTGACAACATGGCCAAGGAATGGAGCAAAGTCGGATCAGCCTTGCCTCTAAAAGCATTCTGGCTATACTTCTTCCAAGATGAATCTGTGTGATACAAATTCAGATTATATAATAATTCATTTGAAAAACGGCAAAATATCAAGGTTATAAATCATACTTCCTCAATAATAATATGCTATAACTTCCACATATATTTTTGTGCTCTTTCTTTTTAAAGTTGTATTTTATTGCTTGAAATCCCCAGCAGAACCAAGCTAAATGTTGGCTGTTTTTTTGCTTCTGTTTGTTTTTATTTTATACACTCTTTTTACTCTCTCATAAGCTTCTGAAATATTCTCCTGTATTACTAGCTGCAGCCCAAAGGCAAACTTTTAGACTTTTCCAAAATTGACTTTTAGGTAAAAAAAAAAATGTTTGACAAGAAAAATGATATTTAAAAAAAAAAGAGGAGCAGAAAAGCAAGAAACAGGCAGAAATATCAAATATATTGCAATATATTGTAACTGCAATGTTTCAACAGCTAATTAACTATTTTGAAATGTCTTATCAAATGACAAAATAATATATTCAGTAAATACCAAAGTTCTATATTTCTAATTACAATTTGTATTGTTTGGGTTGTATTTATTTATTTGTTGTTTGATGTGCTGTTTTGTGCAATCCTACCTTCCATTGTCTTAGAGAGTCACTGCTCACAGACAGTGCCGTCTTTATCTTCAAAAGTCATAGTTTCAAAAATCAGAAGCAACTGGAGAATTTGTACAATATAAATGATTTGTTGTACAGATGAGAAAGATAAGGAACTAATTATATTTTCAAAATCACTCAGAGCAAAATTTTCAATTAGTCCTATATTTAACACTGCCAGCGTCTCCTGAAGGTACCGGCCTTAGCACATTCAATGTGGCACAATGTTTCCAGTGTAATCAGGTCATTCCATGTCTCAACAACAGTCTAGCAAACAGACTCCTATAAAGAGACCAATGTTCGTGGGCACTCCACAGTCTGGCCCAAAGCTTATTGTTAATACATCTGTTCACTTTATAACCTTTTTATGTCAATCAAACTTGTATGTTTTTCTGTTCCTTTGTATCACATTATGTTTCCATCTCAAACATTCTCCTCTTGGTCCAAACACTATATATCAGTTTGATCAAATTTTAAAACAATATGGATCATCTATGACAAAAACAAACAAACAAAAAGCCATCAATATTGCTGTAAATAGTTATTTTATTTTCATATTACAAATGAATAAACTGATTCTCAGGGTAAGTAAATTGGTATAAAATTAATATGAAATTAGCCAAACTAGTCCTGATTGCAATAGTGCCATTGCTAAAGTACTTCAATCTACAGAAAAATATGGCTCACGTTGATTAGGCAAGTCCTGCCAACCTATTCCCAATCCTACAATATGATCCTCTAGTTCCACCATCCACCACTTGTCTAATAGGTTTTCGATGCGATGATGCTGCTGAAATTTATGTTACTAGGATTTCATATGCTGGTGGGGTCTTCTAAAGTGAACAGGTCCCAGAGGAGTTTATAGACTAAGAACAAGCTATGAAGAAGGAATTGGCTGTCCATTTTGGAGAAATTAGCCTTTGAAGACCTTATGCAGAACATCAAAATATTGTCAGATACTGAAGATCTAATGAACTTAGAAAGTACCACAAAGCAAGTCCCTCAGACCAAAAGGCTTTCAAAATGTTACTGAGGATGAGTTGCCTTCTCAAAATGAAATCAATCACAGTAATGTGAATGGAGTAAAGCTTGTTGGAATGAAGCCCTCAGAACTTCCATTTGTTAATAGAGCACAAATAAAAATGAAAAGACGAAGCTGAAAAAGTCTGCTAAAAATTGGAACTTGGAGTGTACAGATAATGAATCTAGGAAAATTGGAAGTCATCAAAATTGAACTGGAGCACACAAAGCTTGAAATCCTAGCTGTTAGTGAGCTGGAATAAACTGATACTGGCTATTTTGAATCAGCAAATCCCATGGTTTCATGTGCTGGGAATGACGCAAGCAAGAGGAATGACATTGCTTTCGTCATCACAAAGGACATTTCCAGATCCAGCTTGAAGTACAATGCTGTCTAGCTGCCTTCAGGAAATCCAATTAACACAACTATTATTCAAATTTATGCCACACACCAAAGCTAGTGATTATGAAATTGAAGAATTCTACCAATATCTTCAGTTGCAAACTAATAAAACATGCAATCAAAATGTTTTGATAATTATTGATAGGAATGCAGACATTAGAAACAAAGGTGAAAGCACTGGAATTGGAAAATATGATCCTCGTGATAGAAACATAGCTGGAGATCATATGACAGAATTCTTGAAGATTAATGAATTGTTCATACCAAATATAATTTCAACAACACAAAAGGTGACTATATACCAGGGGCTGATTGTGGAGCAGACCATCAATTGGTCATCAGTAAGTTTGAGTTGAAGCGGAAGAAAGCTCAAGCAAGTCCACAAGAGCCAAAACATAATCTGAAGTCTATCCCACCTAAATTTTGAGGACATCTCAAAAACAGATTTGATTAACTGAACAGTAATAATAGAAGACCTGATGCGTTGGAGAAGGGTATCCAGAACATTATTCATGAAGGAGACAAAAGATCATTAAAAAGACAGGAAAGCAAGAAAAGATCAAAGTGGATATCAAAAAAGACACTGAAACTCTCTCTCATTTGTCGAACAGCTAAGGCCAATAGAAGAATGAATTAAGCCAAAGAGTTGAACTGAAATTTTCAAAGGGAAGCTCAAGAAGACAAGAAGACAAAACTAGATCGTATGATGAAATAGTTAAAAACCTATAGTAAGAAAACCAAAAAGGAAGAACTTGAACAGCATATTTGAAATTAAAAGAACTAAAGCAAAAAATAAAATCTGAATCATAATGCTGAAGATTTTATGGGCAAATATTGAATGGTGCAGAAAGCATCAAACGAAGGTGGAAAGAACACTGAGTCACTTTAACAAAAAGAACGAGTTGACATTCCATAATTCCAGGGATTGGAAAATGAGCCAACGGAACTGTAGGAGGGACTTAGAGCTGCACAGAGAGCATTCGCCAAAAAGCATGAGTGAGTTGACCACTGTTAACGGATTTGATTGTTCCAGGCATTGATGGAATACCAACTGAAATGTTTCCACAAGTTGAGGAAGCACGGGAAGCACTATGACAGAAAACATAGAAAACAGCTACTTGACCAACTGACGGGAGGAGAAGCAGATTTGTGCCCACTCCAAAGAAACATAAGCCGGCTGATTCCCTTTGGATGCTGCATCCCCACTATGCCAGGCAGCGGAGGGAGGAAGCCCTAGCTCGAGCTAGCTAATAAACTCCTTTTGCCACTTTTGCAAAAGAAAAATAAGCCAACAGCATGCTCAGATTATAAAACAATGTCATTAAAATCAGATGTGACTAAAACTTTGCTGATGATCATGCACTGAAGTAGTATATTGGCAGGGAGTAGCCAGAAGTTCAAACTGGAATCAGAAGAGGATGTGGACCACAGAATATCATCTTTGATGTCAGATGGATCTTGGCTGAAAGCAGAAAATACCAGAAAGATGTTTACTTGTTTTTATTGACTATTTAAAAGCATTCAGCCTTGTTCATCATAATAAACTATGGATGACCTTCAGAAGAAGGGCAATTCCAGATCATCTTACTGTGCTTATGCAGAACATCTCAATCAAAAGTCAGTTGTGGGAACAGAACAAGGAAATACTGCATGATTTAAAATAAAAGTTTTGCTTCAGGCTGGTATCAGCTCACTTCACTTGTTTCATCTGTGCACTGGACAAATAATCAGATAATTTAGGTTATATGCGGAATAGTGTGGCAGCAGGATTGTAGGGAGGCTTATTAACCACCTTTGACATGCATACAACACAAACTTTCTTGCTTAAATGAAGAGGTCCTGAAGCACTTGCTAATGAAGATCATAGATTACAGCCTTCAGTATGGACTGCAACTCAATGTAAAGAAAACAAAAATCCTCTCACCTGGTCCAGTGAGTAACATCCTGATAAACAGAGAAAACATTGAAGTTGTTGAGCATCTTGTCTTACTTGGATCCACAATCTAGGTTCATGGAGGCAACAGTCACGAGATCAAACAATCCTTTGTATTAGATAAATCTGGGCAAGATCTCTTAAGAGTGTTGAAAAGCAAGATTACTTTGAGGACCAAAGGGCCCCTTACCCAAACTATGGCATTTTCAAATGCTTCATATGAATGTGAAAGTTGGCCACTGAATAAGGAAGACTGGAGAAGAATCAAAGTGTTTCATTTATGGTGCTGACAAAAATATTCAAAGTCCCATGGACTGCCAAAGAACAAATAAATCTTAGAAGAAACAACTAACATATACCTTACAGGTAAAGTTGACAAGACTTAGTCTCACTTACTTTGGACATGTTGTCAGAGGAGACCGATTCCTAGATAAAGACGTCATTCTTAGTAAAGTAAAAGGGTAGCAGAAAACAGGAAGGCCCTGGACATGATGGATTGACACAGTAGCAGCATTAATGAACTCAAACATAAGAATAAATGTAAAAATGGTCTAGGACCAGCCAATGTTTAGCTCAGTTGTCATGGTCTCTGTATGTGTGGAAGCCACCTGGTTGGGGCCTAACAATAGTTCTACCATTTTCTTCAAGCAGTACACACACAGAGACATGCACATGTAGGCACACACAGTGTGAAATGTCTGTAGACAAAATAATACAGCAGTTTCTTTGAATTTCAAGAGGAAAGAAGTTGGTTATCATCAATTGTTCTGTATTATTTCTTCCAGAAGCTGAGCAAAAGAATTTTTTTTGGAAAAGAAGTTCTTAATGTCATTGTGAGGGTATACAAAAACTGGAAATTTTTATATTAAATCTACTTTCTATATATCCACTAACTGCATTTGAGTTGATTTCTTTACCTAATGACTCTATATAATAGAGTAGAACTTCCCCATAGGGGTTTTGAGGGGGTGAAGCCTTCAAGAAGCACCAGGAGCATAGAACTCTATCTTCCACTGAGTAGCTGGTGGGTTCGATTCCTGGCCCTGATTCTGTAGCTATATGCCCAACTCTTATCCCACTGTGCCATGTGGGCATCTTAAGAAACATGTATGAAAGAAATTAAAATTATGGAAGGTAATGAAGATAAGTTGCTAGTTTTACATCTCGTATTCTTTTACATATTTTTGTTTGCTTCTAATTATGACAATTCATGGATTTTTTTTAATCCTTCAAGTTGATACACACAAAAACCAAGAAGCACATCCCATATTCAATCATCTTGGGTGGAATAAAGTATACTTGTACTATGATGTCTTTTTAAGGAGCTGTTAGTGGTTTTTCTAAATGTAAAGCATTCATAACAAGAAGTATTTGTTGGAGCTAGCATTTTAGCAGCAATCTGACAAGAGCTACAGAACTGCACAGATGTTTAAGGAAGGGGACACCTTCCCATGAGCTGACACGGGCCTCTGGGGGTTTTCCTGTAAATCCACTCGGTGGAGCACAAAGTTCCAGAGCCCATGGTCCAGGTGTTCCCATACATTTGACATCAGTGCTAACTATTCTGTGCTTTGGTCCTTTCCTATGTGGAATATCTGCCTACCTCTTAGGTAGGGAGGCATAAATAGCATTGCCTCTTCCATCTTGAAATTTCTGCTGGACCCAAATGGTTATGTGCCGGGCGCTTACCAAATAATTAAGAATCTGCGTTCACTCGGGTACCTTGTGAGACATGTCTGTTGGGCTCATAGTTCTGAACAATTAGCACTGAGTATCCTGTGAAGTATAGTACTACTTCAGCTTACCTGGAGTTGCCATGAATCAGAGGCAACTCAACACCACTAGTTTTTATTCCCTAATGAGAATTTGTTTTCACCTATATTTCTTTATTAAATAGGTTATCTTCTCTTTGAACATTTTTGTTGACATATCTACCCACAGATCATAATGTACATATTAAACACACACAGCACAATCCTACAATTTTGACCCATTGTTTGTTTTCTGTTTAGAGATTTGGAGAGGGTTGCATGTGACTTTTGTAAAACTTAGTATTCCATGGTGATTCTGTATTTTATTAGCATAGTTGTGATGAATTAAGAATATCTACGAACAAACACTTGCAGAATCATGGTAGCACAGTGGGTTAGCCCTGAGCTGCTAGCTGTACGCCGGCAGTTAAAAACCACCAACCGCACCAAAGGAGAAAAAGGAGACTGTATGTCCTTCTTCCCCAGAATGAGCCTCATCTTTCCCCCAGCCACTGGTGGATTATTCAAATTGCTAACCCAGCAAGTGGCCCGCTCTGCCACCATGGCTGCAGGAACTACCACTTGGAGCAGTTCACCTAAAAGGGGGTACAGTGTTTTAATTATCCCCTGTCAAATTATCCAAAGAAATCGGAAGCCATGACATGAGTTTATTTTGGTCATCTAAGATTCTCATCTCATGGCTCTACGTTTATAGCCTTTCTCCGGAGAGGTTTCACATCTTTCTACATCTGAGAGGGGCGGCTCTACTGCTCCCTGGGATAACTTCCAATTTACCTTCTTGTTAAAATGAACCACTTCCAAATAAGAATAATTCCTCACTTTATACTTACTCTGTTGGAAGTTGCTCTGTATTGAATGATTTATGATCGTGCATTTAAATAATTAAATTACCCCCTTGTTCTAATAGTTCATCATAGCTAACAAGAAGATACATGCAGATAAATGTATTACAAGCTCACCTCTCTTCAGGTCTTCTCCTCTCTCAGAAATCAAACACCACTAAACACATAAATGACCCAATCTCCCCCCATTGGGAATCCAATAGCAATTCTACACTAGGTCAACATTATTTTATAATTTATAGCAATCAACATCAAGATATTCAAGGTAAATGTTCCTGCAGCTACCTTTTACAAAATATAAATTGACACATATTTTATAGAATGGAAAACTAAACTTAGACTCTTTATAGAGGTGCTTTTAACTAAAAGGTCACAAGAAATTGCTTTAGAAATCAGAACAATAAAGTGGATACTTGAAAAGGAGATTGAAGATTAGGCACTGGATACAAATTTTGCTAAAGTTAGAGGCATTTTAAATAGTTTCATGATGATGATGATGTGTTAAGCATTCTGTGTGCAGTGAGGAAAGAATTCTTGCTTGAGAATCAATTGCTGAAACTCTCTCACATTTTGGGAACCAAGTGAGAAGAAAACACATTTTTTTATTGTGAAAACTGAATAAATATTCAGATATCTCAGCAAAATATTGACTGTAAGTCATTTCTTGCACTGAATTCAGTCCTCTATATGCTCCATCCAACTCTGTCCCTCCTTTTCTCTTGGGATTGTATGGTCCCCAGATAAGTAATAGTCATGATTAGCAACCATAAAAGATAAAGTATGTTGTATTTAGAACAGGTGTCAAGTTCAAGTCTGTTTGTAACAAAAATAAGTCAATAATTATCCAAAATGTACTAGCTACTTGGAAAATGCAATAGAAGGAAAGCCTGAGCCATCATTGGGTTGAATCAAAGCAAGAATCATGTGTCATTACTTTTAGACAAAACTAAATTAATTTCCATGATGTATCCAGGTTAAATGATACTAATCCACATATTCTTCAGGTCATGATTTTCCTCTGCACTGTTTCCATATAGTAGGTCTAATGTTTTATCTAATTCAGAATATATTGATAAACACCAAATCTGTGGTCCAAACGCCCCAACCACTCTGACTGAGAAAGATGACAGTATCTACTCCAATAAATATTTATAACTTCAGAAACACAATTTAGAGTTGTTAGGAGTTGGAATTGACTTGATGGCATGGCTTTTCTTGAGTTTAGACTTAGCCAAATAATTGCATTTGTATTGAAAAAACTAAACAGTTATATTTTTATGCTATTTGTGTTAAGCATATATTTTACTAAATATCACTCATGTTATCTGTAAACATAGGTTTCATTGTATTTGCTTTTAATTCATGCCATTAGTTTTAATACTTTTCATTCCAGTAGCAGAAAATTAAAATAACATAAATAAAAGGTGTTATTCTCATAATATAAAGTCAATTGCTTGCAGTTTTCTCTTCTGCATTCCTGAGGCAGTTGGTTTTAATTTTAAGGCTTTGGCAAAGGGATCACAGCTTCACAAAGTCACATCGAAATACATAAGTGACATTTTTCTCTAACGTTTTTTAACCATCCTGAGTCTCATTAACTATCAAAATTTAATCATGCCCATTATTTTTTGACCCATGGTAAGTATTATTGTTTCGTATCTACTTGGTTCAACCAGGATTCTCAGTGGTTTGGTAATTAAACTAAAAAAACCAAACTCACTTTCATCGAGTTTATACTGACTTATAATGACCCTATAAGACAGGATAGACTTGCCCTGTGATTTTCTGAGAGTATAATTGTTTATAGGAGTAGAAAGCCCCATTCTTCCCCTGTGGAGAAGCTGGTGGTTTTGAACTGCTAACTTTGAAGCCTGTGTTAGTCCAGGTAGACTAGAGAAACATATTCATAGACACTCATATGTGTATAAGAAAGAACTTTATAAACAAGAGAAATTGAATATTGAGAAAACATCCCAGCCCAGTTCAGACAAGTCCATAAGTCTGGTATTAGCCCATATGTCCGATATCAATCTAATAATTCCTCTTCAGACTCATGAAACACATGCAATGATGCTGAATGCAGGAAGATCACAGGCCAGTGGGTAGATAGCCTTGTGGATCCAGTAATGGTGGAAGCATCTCAGCGCTGGCAGGGGTCTCCATGTGGCTCCTTCAGAGCCAGGGCTCTCACTGCTATCAACATAGCCCATATGTCTTGTCAGTAGAGAGTCTCTCAGGGAGTGAGCGTGCGTCCCTCCTCCAGCGAGCGATTTATCTCCTTAGCACCTACAAATGAGGTCATCAAACTATGACCTGATTGACAGGCTAGACTCCACCCCTTCACTCTTAATCCTCTCAAATTGACAACAGATAATGTAACTACCACACATCCCAAAACCACTAGGGCTAAAGTTTCCTAATTTGCCATGACGGGATCTACTATGAGCAGTTAGTAACTTTAGGAAGATTAGGGCACAATACAGTCTTCTTACTCATGTCACAGCCCTGATACTATTTCCTTAAGTGTGTGACCTGCTTCCTATAAAATGAGATGCTGTGGGAAGATTCTTAGTTCATTGCTGTATCTATTGCCTACATTTGCTTATTGATGCCTGGTTCTTTGGATTTGAGCCAACAGTCTACCATATTGCTTCCCAAACCTGGGAGCCATCAGCAACCTGTCATCTGACCTACTGACCTTATATTCATTAGACACTATAGCCACAAGCTTGACCTAGTGGTTTGGATTTATCTACTCCTGCATCCACAAGTCTGTCATCTTCCTGTTTCATCTTTCTGCTTCCTGATTCATCAGCCCCTACAGCTACATGAATTAGGAGAAGTCTCCAACATAATCCCTGGCTCATAGACATCTTCAAACTAACCTATCAACTTCTACAATTGTGGAAATAATTTTCATCGATATAAGTATCTATATGTATAGGGTGTGTGTGTGTGTGACTGGTTTTTCTTCCCTAGACGACATAGCCTAAGACCACAAGGTATAAGTAGGAATGACTAATGGAAGGAAACATGAGTGCCTGGCTTGTAAACATGACTCAAGGCACGTGATATTTAAAAGTAAATAACTTGATGTATTTTTCTTTTTATACTTACTTAAATTTCAGCTTAAATTGAATGATTTTTTTATCCAAAACCACTGTGTACTTCAACTTCAAGTATTCAAAATTTAATATATTCTCTATGTCATACTTCCATTTAAACATACAGTCAGAACTTATTTTTTTATCATATTTTAAACTTTGACTGGAAAATAATGTTAGAGAAGTTATCTAAAACTTCAAAGTCGACATAAATGATTTCAGCATATCATTTCAATATCATAATGGTTCATTGTTTAATAGGATCACCTAAAAATATTTATGCAAAGGAATGTATCTTTATCTGGTCTTGCATTTACTTTAAAATTAAAACCGTAGGCTTTCTGAAGTTACAACATGACATGTAGACCTTGTTAGTAAGAGATTTAAATACTATTTTTTTCCTAATAAATATTGCCCCAACATTTTTGGTCTCATTGGCTGTAGTCTATTTCCTAAATAACATTTCCATTTTTCAGTGTTGTATTTTATAATCCTTATTCTATTCCCATAAGCAGTTATACTCTCAGAAATCCACAGAGGAAATTCTCTCCTGTCCTATAGAGGATCTAGAAGTTAGAATCTGCTCAATGTCAGCAAATCTAGTTTTGATTTTCCTTTTTAATTCTCATTTAGATCAGCTTTATCATTTGGCTGGGTAACTGATTAATTTATTGAATGAAATAATTCAAATATTATCATTCTGTAAGTGTGTGAAAGAACCTTGGTGTCAGAATGGCCTTCATGACAGTTGGTTTGTGTTTACTGACAAATATTTACAAAAAATAAGGCTTTATCTAGAAATATGTGAACATATTCATAATTTACAAATGCAGTAAAATATTTGTTTTCACAATAATTTATTTTCTACCCAATAATTCTCTTAGGTGCTCTAATTTTTCCTATAAACTTTAGAGATACACCAGAGGATATGGCAATGAAATTATAAGAAAAAAAATCATGTATCTACTTGAAAATGAATTACGGCTATAGAATCTGTTTGGAATTTGAGTAACTCCATCTCCCTAGAGGGGCCATGGGGTCTAGTGGGTTACTCATTGGACTAATAACCATGAGGTTCACATATCAAAACCACTAGCTGCTCCTTAAAAGAAAGACCAGTCTTTCTAGTTGGTAAAGATTTAAAGTCCCTGAAACACAGGGCAGCTTTTATCCTGTCCTAAAAGGGCATTATAACAAAACGGGTCGTGGAAATAGATTTAATGGCAGTGAAATATTCCCCCACAGTGTATACTTGGAAGTGAGAGAATAGTGATAATCTCTAACTTTACACTTAGATTTTACATTCTGTCTCCATCTATAATTGCTTGTATATTAATGATCCAAGAATACCATTATTTTCAAAAAAAGTTCGTTTTTACATTAACGTAGTGAGAGAGTGCAAGTTTGAGAAATAACCCAGTATAGGAGATAACTTATTCCTACAGCTATTATAGTCAGGCGGACACCATTACCTGAAAAAAAGAATCAACAAGCTTATGGCTGTTTGTTAGGTGTCAGCAGGGCGGTTCCGATTCATAGTAATTGAATGTATAACAGTTCTGTTTGAGTCCATTGTTGCAGCCACTGTGTCAATAGACCTTCTCAAGGGTCTGCCTCCTTTTAGCTGCCCATCTGCTTTACCAACTTGATGCTCTTTCTGGGGGACTGGTCTCTCATGACAACATGTTCAAAGTATGTGAGACAAAGTCTCTCCATACTTGCTTCTAAAGAGTACTCGGGCAGTACTTCTTGCAAGACGGAACTGTTTGTTCTTGTATCCGTCCATTGTATTTTCAATGTTCTTTTCAAGCACCATAAAATCCAACACATCAATTTATCTTCAGTCTTCCTTATTCAATATCCAACTATCACACGTGTATGAGGTAGCTGAAAATACCATCACTTGGGTCAGGTGCACCTTTATACTCAAAGGAGCGTCCTTTCTTCTCGATACTCTAACGAGGTCTTGTGCAGCATATTTACCCAAGCAATAGGACTTCTGATCCCTTGACTGCTGCTTCCATGAGCATTTATTGTGGCTCCAAGAAGGTTGAAATCCTTGGCAACTTAAATAAATTCTCCATTTATCATGATGTTGTCCATGGATCCAGTTGTGGAGGTTTTTCTTTTCCTAAATTGAGATGTTATCCATACTGAAGACTGCAGTCCTTGATCTTTATCAGCAAGTGCTGACGAAGTCCTATAACTTTGAGCAATCACATGTATGTCGTCTACATATTGCAGGTTGTTAATTGGCCTTCCGCCAATCCTGATGTCACATTCTTCATACAATTCAGCATATCTGATAATTTACTCAGCCTACATAGAAGTATGGTGAGATGATGTAACCCTAACACACACCTTTCCTGATTTTAAACCATGCAGTAGTCTCTTGTTCTGTTGGCCCAATTCCTTCTGGATCCATTTACTAGTTCCACATGAACAAAATAAAGTGTCTTAGAAACCCTGTTCTTGTCAATGCTATCCATAGTTTGTTATGAGCCACACTGTTGAGTGCTTTAGTATAGTCCATAAAACACAAGTAAAGATTTTTCCAGGGCATTCTCTGTTGTCAGCCAAGATCCACCTGGCTTCAGCAGTTAAATTCCTTGTTCTATGTCCTCTTCTCAATTCATCCTGAAGCCTGTCAGTGTACTGCTGCTGGAACTCCTCTTGGATAATTTTTAGCAAATATTTGCTTACATGTGATATCAATGATATGGTTCTGCAATTTGAGCATTCTGTTGGGTCACCTTTCTTTAGAATGGGTACAAATATGGCTCTCTCTCCCAGTCAGATGGCCAAGAAGCTGTTTTCTAAATTTCCTGGCATGGAAGAGTGGGCACTTCCAAAGCTTCATCAGTTTGTTGAAACATTTCTTTTGGAATTCCACCACTTCCTGGTGCCTTGTTTTGGGCTAGTACTTTCAGTACTTCTTCCTTCAGTGCCATTGGCTCTTGTTGTTATGCTACTTCCTGAAATAGTGGACGGCCACCAATTCTTTTTAGCACAGAGGCTGTATTCGTTCCGTCTTCCATTGATGTTTCCTGTATCAGTTGATATTTTGCCAAGAGAATCTTTCACTATTGCCACTCAAGGCTTGAATTTTGTCCTTGAGTTCTTTCAGTTTAAGATATGCTGAGTATGTTCTTTCTTTTTCAATTTTCTAATTCTAGGTTCTTGAACATTTCATTATAATATGTTACTGTCTTCTCAAGCTGGTCTTTACATTTTTCTGTCTAGTTTTTTTACCTCCTCATTTCTTCCATTTGCCTTAGCTACTCATGATAAGAATAAAAGCAAGTTTCAGGGTCTATTCTGATCTTTCTGTTCATTTCCTAACGTTTGAATGTCGTTTTACTGTCTTTATGAATGGTGGTCTTGATGACCTCCCACATCTTCAGGTGTTCTCTCATTAGTGTTCCACACATCAATTCTGTTCTTGAGATGTTTTCAAAATTCAGATGGGATAGACTCAAAGTGGTATTTTTGCTCTCGTGGACTTGTTTGAATTTCCTTCAGCCACAACTTGAACTTCTCTCTCTCTCTCTCACTGTCCTCAAGTCCATGTCGGTTCTGACTCACAGCAACCCTATTGAAAAATGTAGAACTGTCGCTATAGGTTTCTGAAACTGTAATTCTTTATGAGAGTATAAAGCTTTATCTTTCTATCTCTGAGCAGTTGGTGGTTTCAAACTGCTGACTTTGAAGTTAGTACCCAAACACATGAGCCTCCCACCTCCTTCCCAGACACTGGCCTGGCAGCTAAAGAGCTAACCACTTCCCAGTGCCTCTTCTCCCTGAGGATCGGAGGGTTCCCTCTCACACAGAAATGTCCATTCATCACCCTTCATGCCACCTGCTCTTTGAATTCCTCACGGTACTGAGAGCCGATACTGGGGACTCTTGGACTGTCCTTGTGGCCACACTGCCACTTGAAGAGGCCTTGTCCCACCTGGACTGAGGGGTCACTTGCCCTTTCACCTTCTCCTCCAGGAATGTAGGATTGACTTTCCTAGCCTCCCTTGATGCATGGTGGTCATGTGACTGGGCCCTCACCAATGAGATGCACGTAGATATAAGAACATCTCAGTTTTAGGTTGTGAAAATCTCCAAATAGGGTGATGTCCCTGCTCTCTCCCAAGTGGACACCAAGGCCCGGGGCTACCCTGGCTACCACACATCCAATATGGCAAATCTTCTGTCACCAGGGGGAGGGGAATGATACTCCCTTGCACTCTACAGCTCCCCCACTAACCAAATCCATGAGTCACCAGGGAGTCAACCCCACCCTCCTGGAAGCTCCACTTGTGTCAACCCAGAGCTGCACTCCCCAGGTCCTGGGTGGCCCATGTTTGGGAAGTAGATTGCCATACCTCTCTTTGGAGGCGAGGCTGAGTACATTGAGTACAGGGTGCACCAAGTTACACTCACCTTTTGCCCCAGAAAGATGGGTGAGTTCCAAAGCCCCCTTCAAGTCCCAGCCACCTGGGGTACTCCCACAACTCAGCACAATCTCCTTCACCAATCCCCTGTCCAATTCCATAGGCAGATGCTTTGAGTGGCACACTGGAACCGGGGTTACTTAGGAATGGGGTTCAGCTAGGCAGCCTGGGTCCAAGCCTGCACCTACCACTTCTACACAGAACTAACTGGGAACCAGTCTCCCTCACACACACTCTGCAAGTGCGCTCCTCCTCAGGGACCCAGTCATGCAGGTGCCAACAGGGAAAGTGCCAGCTGATCACCATAGGTGAGCGTTCCCACCCACCCAGCAGAGACTTCAAAGAAAGGCCTGGCCATCTACTTCCAAGACCTCGGCCATGGAAAACTGCTTGAAGTCTAGTCTTGCACTGACACACAAGGTCACCAGGACTCAGGCTCTGGGTTTAGCATCCTGGTCCTGCATAGCACAGCTGATATCCACGCTGAGTTTCTCCTACGGGTGGGACGTAGGAAGATGGTGCTCATTGGTAGCCATCCCAGCATGACCATGAACTTGGGTGCTCGCCAACAGTGGGAGGAGTCCGTCGACATCTAGTGCTGGCAATGCATGAGGCAGGAATGAGGCTCTCTCAGGCACCATCTTTGAGAAGAATGGGAGGGTACATGTGGGGCAGTCATATGAAGTTTACATGCAGTCCACACTCAGCCATCACTTTCCAGGGGACCAGGTGCACGCAAAGCCGCCGGGAGCAGCAGCAGCAGTGGTTGCAGAACAGCTGTCCTCTGAGACTCTGGGGCAAGGGGGTGGGGACGTTTTTGCCTCTGCTGTTGGGAAAACCAGTCATTTATACAAAGCAGGGAAGGGCCACTCCTGAAGGACATAGGAGCAACTGATAGTCTGTTCCTCAGTCAGCACCTCCCACCTCGTTTAGCTGCTTGTATTGAGCTGCTCCATTGATTCTCCATGTAATACATTTCTGGGGATTCCATCAGAGGTCCATGTTGATAGTCACCATTTGTGTTGTGGAAAAAGGATATTTGCTATGAAGAAGCCATTGGTCTTGCAAAATTCTACATGTGCTCTGAAGCTTCATTTCTGTCTCCAAGACCACATTTTCCCCACTATTGTATGTTCTGTGTCATGGTTGGCCACTTCCAACTTTCCTTGATTTATACTTCGGCTGTTCCAACTTCTGATTATGGGTAGATTTTTGCAGCTTTGTACTGAGATGAACCCCATAGGCAAATGAAGGTCCTGAAGACATTGCTCCTGTATGCTTTACTCGGTTCGCATTATGATGATCAACTTTACTCTAAGAAAACAGCTCCTCCACGGACATATTTTGAGTACTTATTGACTTGAAGAGCAGGTGTTGGGCTGCTTAGCACACTCGCAGCACTTCAAAACACAAGTTGCATGAGTTGGGGTATGGGTGCTTTCTCCTCCAGTAAGAGTTGAGGCCTTGGACCCCACAGAGGCAATTCTAGCTCATCCGACAGGGGCACTATCCACCGATGTTGACTCGATCAGAATTTATCTGGTTTGGCTCTGACCTGAGAGATTCATCTTCTGGCAGTATCTCTGGCCACATTCTGCTTTTATTCATTGGGTCTTCAGTATCTGACAATGTTTCCATGTCAGAAATGAGGTTTCTAGTAGCTATCTGGAAGCTCTGTAGAAATTTGTTGAATTGGGGTGAGCCTGCTGGCATCTGAAATACCTGTGACATTGCTTCCAGTGTCACAGCAACACACAAGCAGGCTATGGAATATGCAGCTCTTCTATGAATTCCCTGGAAGAAATCAACTAGCCCAGAGACAGGTCCTAAAATTTACATTTTATTCAGATTAAGCATATATAATAGTTTCAACTGCAAAAGTTTGAAATGAACCATAGATGGTTCATTGTTTCCTTGAAAATATTCTAATGGCTTTATTTATGTCACAAACCCACTTTAGTGATCTATTTCTGAAAAATAAGCTATGGCAAACCTTTTGGAATACACTTCTACTTTGATAAGCAGGGGTCTACCATGGGTTGGAATTTCCTCCCCAGCATCTGGTCAAGTGCAAGGATACCCTAGCATGCTTATAGTAATGTTGCAGTCTTGAAGTCGATTCTTTATGGACCCAGTGTTAACAATGTTTATGCCTGCAACATTCAGACGAGCCATCAGATAGGTGCCATGAATATCAAAAGAACGTCCAAATCACAACTCAATACTTCTGCAAGGCTCATTGATTGCCTTGTTAAAGAAGGCAGGGTTCCAGATACCAGAGTATAAATTTGAGTCATCCAGGAAGTTTAACAGTCAAGACTCAAGGACTGCAGGGAAATTTAGGCAGAATATGATTCAGTGCAATAAACCATTAAAATAGTTACATTTCAACAGCATGAGAGAGTAGTTGTTTTAAACTAAAATGCTTCATATTTTGCGCTAGAGGAAAAATGTAACTGAAGATAAGTAAGGATCATGTAGATATTGATAATTCCATATTCTACATTTCAAAGAAAAATATGAGACTAAAACATGAAAGATTGCTCTGAATCTCATAGAAGTAATAAACTGGGAATTTTAGAGCTCCGTATTAAAATCGCACTTCAAATCACAAGCAATAATAGTTTCCTTTGCAAAAATATTTCTAAAACTAAGGGGGGGAAATCAGAAACTGACAACTACTACTTCCTATAGAAAATTACTGTAATGTTGTTAACATGTTTAAAGTATTTGATAATATATGCCCATAGATAAGTATTTGCATACCTCTATAGGATGAACAGTCAAAATTATCTTGTGTTAATTGGAATTATTTCTATATGTTAAAATCACTGTTTTCATATTTTCTTTTCATATGCACAATATCTACTACTCTAATGATGGAATATTATCAGAAGAAATATAGGCATGGGTATGAAATTATAGATGTAGTTACCAATATACATTACCAATATAAAAAACCAAACATATCTAGCTCTATGTCTATATTGTACAAGATAGGCACAATTTATGTCATAAAACACCAATGTATGAGTTGCAGAATAAATTTTATTTCCTCATTAAAGGATAGCACAAATAGCTAAAACATTTGTTTGAGAGAGTATGCTAAGTTGGGTTTTCCAGCGAAGCAAAACCCAGTGATGTTTGTAGGTGTTACATATAAAAGGTGACTTATATCAGTAAATGTCTTACACAGTGGTAGAAATAGGTGAATCCTGTCCCCTTCAAGGCAGCCTTCTCTTGCCTCATTGAAGCTGAAGAATGGGAGCCGGGGTAACAAAGCAGAGACTCCAAGGGTCACAGGCTGGTGGATGAAGAAATCCCAAGTGTTGTTGGTGTTAGGTACAATCAAGTCAGTTCTGACCCATAGAAATGCTGTGCAAAATAGAACGTAACATGGCCAGGTCCCATACATCCTCAAAATTGTTCCTATACCTCAACCCATTGCTGCAGCCATGGTGTCAATCCATCTTATTGAGAGCCTTCCTCTTTTTGCAGCTCCTCCACTTTACCAAGCATCACGTCCTTCTCCGGGAACTGGTCTCTTCTGACAGTAGGTCCTAAATATGTAAGACAAAGTCTAGCCTTTATAGCCGCTAAGGAGCACTCTCGCCATACTTCCTCCAAGAAGGATTGGTTTGTCCTTTTAGCAGTCCATAATATTTTCACTATTTTCCCCTAGTACTGCAATTCAAGTGCATCAATGCTTCTTTGGTTTTCTTTACTCTGAGTCCAATTTTCATATGCATATGAGGCAATGGAATGTAGCAGGCTTGGGTCAGGTGCACCTTGGTTTTGAGAGCGCCATCCTTGTTTCTCAGCACTCTAAAGAGGTCTGGGGCAACAAATTTACCTAATGCAACAGGTCTTTGATCTGCTTAGCTCTTGAGCATTAATTGTGGAATTACGCAGGACAAAATGCTCTGCAACTTCAATCTTTTCTCTATTTATCATGAGGAAAATTATTAGTCTTCTTTACATTGAGTTGCAATCCATACTGAAGGCTGAATTCCTCCTTCTTCGTAAAAAATTGTTTCAAAACCTCCTCACTTTCAGTGAGCAAGTTTGGGTTTTTTTTTAATTTAATATTTGATTTATTTTTTCAAAAAATCATTTTACTGGGGACTCATACAGATCTTACCACAATGCATCCATTTATCCATCGTCTCAAGCACATTTGTACATTTGTTGCCATCATCATTTTCAAAACATCTTCTTTCTATTTGAGCCTTTGGTATCAGCTCCTAATTTTCTCCCTCCCTTCCCCACCCTCTCTCCCTCGCAAACTCTTGATATTTTATAAATTGTTATTATTTGTTCATGTTTTACACTGTCCCATGTCTCCCTTCACCCACTTTCCTGCTGACCATCCCCCAGGGAGGGGGTAATATATAGATCATTGTGAAAAGTCCCCCTGTCACCCTCAACCTTCCTCTTACCCTCCTGGTATCACTACTCTCATTGTTGGTCCTGAGGGGTTTAATTGTCCTGGATTCCCTGTGTTTCCAGCTCTTATCTGGACTGATGTACATGCCCCATTTTATAAAGATTGGGAAGGTATATTTGGGGTCATTATAGTAGGGGGAGGAAGCCTTAAAGGACTAGAGGAAAGTTGTATGATTCATTGGTGCTATACTGCACCCTGACTGGCTTGACGTTTCCTTGTGACCTTTCTGTAGGGAGATGTGCAATTGTCTACAGATGGCCTTTGTGTATCCACTCTGCACTCCCCTTCATTCACTTTGATATGTTTTTTTTTTGTTCTGGGTCTTTGATGGCTGACACCTGATCCCATTGACACCTCATGATAACACAGGCTGGTGTGCTTCTTCTCTGTGAACTTTGTTGCTTCTCAGCTACATGGCCACTTGTTTATCTTCAAGCCTTTAAGACCCCAGATGCTATGTCTTTTGATAGCTGGACATAATCAGCTTTCTTCACCACATTTACTTATGCACCCATTTTGTCTTCAGTGATCATGTCGAGAAGGTGAGCATCACAGAATGCCAGATTACTAGAACAAAGTGTTCTTACATTGAGGGAATATTTGAGTAGAATTCCAATGTCCATCTGCTACCTTGATACTAAGCATATAAAAATATGCACATAGATCTATTTCCCTATTGTCATATAAAAATATTTATATATGTACATGCCTATATTTAGAGCTCTATAAGTGCTCTTTGCTTCCTAGTTATTTCCTTTTACTTTCCTCGTATCCACTATCATGTTTGGCCTTCATTCAGGTTTTAGTAATTCCTCTCAGTTTCATTGCCCTTGATCAAACCCTATCAGGTATCCTACACCCTCCTTGCTATTGATTCTAGATCACTTGTTGTTCCCTTGTCCCTGGGTTTGTTAACACCCACTTCATTTCTCCACCTCTCCTCTCCTATAATCCACCAGAACCATCGGTTCCATATCCCACCTATCTTATCTAGATAGACATGCAGAGGCTATAATAAACACAAGGCAGAGCAAAGCAAAACAACAAAAACAAGCAAACAGAACAACGCAAAAAACAAGACACAAAACAGAAAAACCTATAAATTGTTCCAGATCTGTTTGTTGACCATTACGCATGTTTTCTGGTCAGGTCTGAGGGGGGGGCATGTCCTGGCCCCAAAGTCTATTTTTGGCATTCCCTGTAGACTTCATTGCTTTGCTTCCCTTGCTGCTCTGTTGCACGCCCTTAGTGCTTCACCCCCATGTGGTGGGGTCAGATTGGACACAATTCCTGCACTGTGCCTCCAGTGTTGTCTCTTGGAGCAATATGAGTCAGTGAGGGAATGTCTTGTCTCATGATGGGGCAAACCCCAAGGTCCTCTCTGTGCATTGGCTGCTCTGAGCAGGAATATAATTCTTGGGACTTGGTTAGCCAGGAGGTGTTCCACTTTCTCTCCTTCACTCTTTGTTTGCTCCTGTGTGCTCTGATCAGATGTGCCCCTCTCCCTGAGCTGTAGCTTCAGTGCTGTCCTGTGTAGTGCATTCTTCTCAGAGGGTAGGAGGGTGTCCACATGATTGAGATTGGGGTCAGCCCCACAAACCTCACCACTGGTTCCCTGCTTCATGCGATATGTTGCATTCACATCTTGGTGCACCAGGTTGAAGTCTGGTCCCTCTCTCCCTCTCCTGTGGAGATACAAACAACACCCTCCCCTGTTCCCCTGCTATCCATGTCTTTTTATTTCTTTTTTTATTTTCCCTTCATTTTTAGTTAGCTGCCATACGTGTCCCTGGATTGGGTCTGGCCCCTGCAACAGTACCTGGACTACACCCTAGGAATGTATGTATATAGTAGCTTTTCCCCTATGCCTCTTTTGAATTTTTAAGCTTACCTCAGTGGACTCCTGTTGTGCTTGGCTTAATTCACTTAGCATAATTTCCTCCGGTTCTTCCCATGTGATGATGTGCTTCATGAGTTTATCACTGCATTTTAGGGATATGTACTTCGTTGTATTTATGTACCACAGTGTTTTAATCCATTCGTCTGTTGATGGAAATTTGGGTTGTTTCCAAATCCTTGCAATTGTGTACTGTGCTATGATGAACACTGAAGCACAGATGTCTGGTCGTAGTTTGTTTCTTGTCTCTTCTAGGTATATGCCCAGTAGGGGGATTGCTGGGCCTTAGGGTATCTCAATTTCCATCTGTTTTAGATATCGCCAAATCGATTTCCATAATGGCTGTGCATACCTACAGGTCCACCAGCAGTGGATGAAAGTTCTTATCTCTCCACATATCCTCCAACACTTGTTACATTCTTATTTTTTTGAATTGGGCTATCTTTGAGGGTGTTAGGTGATATCTCATAGTTGTTTGAATTTTCCTTTCTCTTATGGGTAGGGGCCTGGAACATTTTCTCATATTTTTATTGGCCATTTGGATTTTTTCCCTTGAGAAACTTCTGTTCAGGTCCTTTCCCCACCTCCTCAGTGGCATTTGTTGTTTTACTTATTGTTAATTGGCAGAGTATGGTAGATTTTACTAATAAGGCCTTTGTCTGATGTGTCATTGCTAAAGTTGTTTTCCCAGTCTGCGGTCTCTCTTATTACTCTCTTGATGAATTCTTTCAAAATGCACAAGTGTTTTATCTTTAATATATCCCACTTGTCAATTTGTGACTCTTCTGTGTTTGTGTCCTTCCCTATTTCCAATAGCCTATGTATTCCCTGTGCCAAAGTTCTCAAGTTTGTCCCAATTCCTTTACTGTTTTCTCTAATAGTTTGGGGTTTTAAACTCAAGGTCTGTGATCCACCTTGAGTTCAATCTTGTGTATGCAGTAAGGTAAGGGCTTGCTTCATTTTTCTGCATGTAGATATCCATTTTTTCAACATCACTTGTTGAAGAAGGTATCTGCTTCCCACTTGATATTTTTGGGGCCCTTATCAAAGATCAGTTGTCTGTATGCTGATTATTTCATTTCTGGGTTTTCAGTTCTTTTCCAATAGTCTAAGTATCTGTCATTATACCAATACCAGACTGTTTTGATCACTGTGGCTGTATAAGAGGTGTTACAGTCAGGTGAAGCAGGTCCTCACACTGTCCTTCTTCTAGAGGAGTTATCTACTCATTCTGGGCTTCTTCCTTCTCCATTTGAAGTTGATAATCAGTTTGCCCAATTCTTTGAAGAAAGATGCTGGTATTTGTATCAGGATAGCTTTAAACTTATATAGTGCCTTGGACAGAACTGACATCTTTACTATATTGAGTCTTCAAATCCACGAGCATGGGATAGTCTTCCATTTGTGGAGGTCACTCTTGGTTTCTTGTAATAGTGTTCTGTAATTTTCCTCATACAAATCTTTCATTGTTTTACATTCAGGTATATCCCTATATATTTCAATTTGTGTTTAACTGTTGTGATGGTACTACCTTTTTGATCCCCTCTTCTGTGGTCTTATCCAATGTGTATAACAGTCTGATAGACTTCTGTTTGTTTATCTTGTATCCTGCCACTCTGCCAAACTCCTCTATTGATTCCAGTACTCCCCTTGTGGAACTTTTGGGATTTTCCATATATAAAATCATATCATCTGTGAATAATGAGAGTTTCACCTCTTCCTTTCCCAGACAAATACTTTTGATGTCTTTTTTTTTTTTACCTTATACTGTTAGCTAGGATCTCCAGTATGATATTAAATAGGAGTTGGGACAAGGAAAATCCTTGCCTGGTCTTTTTCAGAGGGATTGTTTCATCGAGTCTACATTGATTAACAAATTGGCTGTTTGTTTTTCATGTATTGCTTGTATTATCTTGAGGAATTTTCCTTCCATTCTTAACTTCTTGACTGTCTTAAACAAGAATTGGTGCTGGATGTTGCTGAATACTTTTTCTGCATCTATGAATATTGTCATGTGGTTCTTATAATTTTTGTGTTAATGTGGCAAATAATACCAATGTTTTTTTCTTATGCTGAACCTTCCTGCATTTCTGAAATAATTCATTTGCTCATGGTGAATTATTTGGTTTATATATGTTTGTGTTCTATTGGTCAGTATTTTGTTAAGGATTTTTGAATCAATATTCAATAGGAATATTGGTCTGTAGTGCTCAATTCTTGTGGTGTCTTGCCAGGTTTAGGTATCAGAGTTATCCAAGCTTCATAAAAAGAGTCCATGAATTTGGCATATTTTTCTATGTTCTGGAAGAGTTAGTGTAGGATTGGTGTCAGTGCTTCCATGAATGCTTGTTATAATTCTCCTGTGATGTCATCTGGCACAGGGATTTATTTTGTTAGTAATCCCTTGATAACCATTTCTATTTCCTCTGTTGCTATGGGTCTGTTGAGATTCTTGCCCACCATCAGGGATAATCTTGGGATAATTTTTTTTTCCCCAAGTGTTTTTCCATGTCTTCCAAACTGTTGAATTCATTGTCGTACAGGCCCTTGTAGTACTGTGTAATTATCCTTTTATTTCATTAGGATCTATTGTAATGGCCCCTATTTCATCCCTCATCCTTACTATTAAAATTGGTTCCTTCCGTTCTTTGGCTAGATTTGCCAGAGGTCTGTTGATTCTGTTCATCCTTTCAAAAAACCCACTTTTAGCAGCATTAATTTTTTCCCATAGTTTCTTGTTTTCCCTCTCATGAATCTCAACCCTGATTTTTACTATTTCTTTTCTTTTGCTCTTAGTATGATTGTCCTGCTGATTCTGTTCTAATTGCTGTAAGTTTTGTGTCAATATAGCAAACATAAGTCTCTCTTCCTTTTACATGTGTGCATGTATTGTTTTCAAACTTGGTCTGATAACTGCCTTTGCTGTGTCCCATTGGTTTGGTAAATCATGGTCTTATTCTCACTGGATTCTAGAAACTTCCTAATTTCATGTATGATCAGGGTCAGTACCCACTCCTTTTGCAATAGATTGTTATTCATCCTCTAATTGTTTGTCCTTGTTTTATTAATTGTCCTTTTATTTATTTCCATCCTTACGGCATAGTGTGTAGACAGAGGTCTGTATGAACTTTATGTGCTTGAATTTACACAGATTCAACTTGTGTTCCATCATGTGATCTGTCTTAGAGTATGTGCCATGTGGATTTGAAAATAATGCAAATTAGTTTATTTTGGGTGGAGAGCTCTGAAAATATCTATCAGGTCAAGTCATCTAATCATAGTGTTTAGATATGTGTCCTTGTTATGCTTCTATCCCTGTGATTTATCATTCTCAGAGAGTGGTGTATTAAAGTCATCTACTATAATTGTTTAGCCTGTAATTACTTTTATCATCTTTTGGAGTGTTTGATTAATGAATTTCACGGGTCTCTCATTGGATGTGTATATATTTATTATGCTCACTGGTTCTTGGTCTACTTGTCCCTTGAACATTATATAGTACCCCTCCTTAAATCATTATGAATTGCACTCTGAGATCAGTTTTATCTGAGTTTAGTATGGTAACTCTCCTGAATTTTGGAATTGCCATTTGCTTGGTATATTTTTCTCCAGTCTCTGATTCTCAACCTAATTTTTCTGTTATTTTGAGATGTGTCTCCTATAGGCAACATATTGCCAGGTTCTCTTTTCTAAGCCAGTGTGCTAGCCTCTGCCTTTTAAAGCCTGAGTTCAGTCCATTGGTATTCAGGGTTATTATATCCATTTGTGAACTGTGTGAAGTCACTTGTACCTTTTGTATTGGTTGTTTTCCTACCTCCCTTTCTATTCAGTGTGTTGTGTACATGCATGTGTGGTTCATTCTTGCATTCTTTCTACCCCTAAGTCAGTGCTATTTTGGGTGTTGTTTTCTCTTTGTTTCCCTCTGGGTGGAGTCATTCTATGTGGTGGTCTCTTATTTGTGCTTGGTGAATGCTGTTCTTTTGCCCATACTGGGTTGGCAAGGATCTTTTGTAGGGCTGGGTTTTTGGATTTTTAAAAAACATATTCATTTAGTTTTCTTTATCTGGAGAGACTTACTTCTCCATCTATCTTGATAGGTACTTTACCTGGGTAGAGTATTCTTGGATTTGCATTATTTTTCTTCAATTTTTGGAATATGTTACTTCACTCTCTTCATATTGCCCACTGATAGATCTGAGCAAATTCTTATTTGGGTACCTTTATAGCTTACTGCTTGTTTTTTCTTCCTTTTCCTCAAATTGGGTAGTTTAACTATTATATGCCTTGGTGACTTCTTGGGATTCAGACTAACTGGTGCTCTTTTGGACTCCTGAATTGTTGCCTGGTTTTCATTCATTAAGCTGGGGAGGATTTCCTGCAAGAATTCTCTTACTATTTTTGACATTGGCTTATTCATTGTGTCTTATTCAGGTAGACCAGTTGTTCTAATGTTGTTCCTATTCATAGCATTAGACATGGCTATCAGTTTTTCTTCAGCTTCTCTGATTACCTAATTTAAACGTCTTTCCCATTTGCTGAAGTCTGCCTGGTTATCCTCTAGGTCACTGTTGGGATTTTCTGCCTTCTCAAGTCTGTTGGTGAAGTCTATTAATTTGCTACTGGATTTTGTTATTTCATTCCTTAGATTTTGTAATTCTCTTTGGTGTATGCTGTTTATCTCCTCTATTATTTCATCCTTTTTTCATAATGGTTCCCTCATATCCTGTATGACTCTAAGCAGCATCCTTAAGATTTCTTTCTAAACAGATCAATGTCTGCTTTTTCTATGCACGTCGATGTGTTCAGGACTTCTTACAACCTTGCTTTTTGTTTCTCCTGTTTGTTTGTTTGTTTTTTCATTGAGATTGTTGTGTCTGAATGCTGTTTTCATAGGGTTGTTTTAGAGGAGCCCGGTACCATTCTCCAGTGAGTCGTTGAACACTGGGGTCTCTTTTTGGGGGACTTGTAGGAATGCTTCTTTGAACTGCCTACAGTTAATTACACTGTGGTGTTGGGCTACTGCTTTATCCTCCTGTGTTCTTTCCCTAGCCAACCAGTATTCTGTTATTTGGAAAGCAAGTTGGATGGTCCTCTCAAGGGACATTAGTTGGGTGGTTATGGACTGGTGAGGATGGCGTTGCACTGGATGATCTCACAGGAACCTGTGGTGGTGTGGCCCACCATGGCTTGGGGTACCTCAGAGGGCATTTTGGGGTGTCTCTTTAACTTGTAATGCTGTGGAGGGCAAGTGAGTGTGCCTGATTTGGTATAGAGCACCTTGGATGGTGGGCAGAATTGTACTAGTTGGCTAGATTGCTGCATAGGTTGGGCCGAGTTTTTCTCAGCAGTGTAGATCACTGGAGAGTGTTGTTGGAGTTTCCTTAGGCCATGTGTGGCACTCTGGCTGGCATATGGAAGTTCCTTCAGCCACGTGGGACCATGGAGGATGGGCACGAGCTCACCCAGTCACATGGACCATTTTGTAAGTTGGGCAGAGTTTCTGCCAACCAAGGGGATCACCCCAAATTTTTGGTAGGACTTTCCTTGGCTGCTTGGAGGGCCTTGGAAGGAAGGTAGGCATGAGATCACCTGCAACTAAAGATGGGCTAGATTTCCCCAGCCATGTGTTATGCCACAGAGGGCAGGTGGGTGGAATTTCCTGCAACCACTTAAAGTGCCTTGGAATGTAGACGTGAGTTCCCCTGAGGGGAAGGTGGGTGGAATTTTCCAAGCTGTGGGTTACTCCATAGACAGTGGAGCTCCCCAAGCTGAGTGGAGGGCAGACATAATTGTCCTATGTGAAGGGGAGTGGCCTGGAGGCCAGCAGTGGTGTATGAGAAGAAAGAGAGGAGAAACAAACAAATTAAATAAAACTGAGCCCGGTGAGACTGTGGGGGGAAAGAGATTAGAGAGAAAATCAAAAGTAACTCTATAGCTGAGCCCCAATCACCCGACCATGGGGCTGGAGAGCTTTAAACCCTCCCTGAGTCAAGAGCAAGGTGTGACTGTGTTGAGATAAAGCGCTTAGGCCGGCTGAAGTAACCTGGCTCTGGTCAAAATTGTGCTAAGGGTAAGCCTTAGCTGGCCTCCACAGTGGTAAGCCAAAAGCCCATAGCTCCTTCAAACCTAGTGGATCTGTGCCTACTTATCTTTATGATGTACCTCCTGTGGTCCCAAAGTGTGGAATTTCCTTCTCAATGGCTTTTCTGTGTTGATTTCTGCGGTGTCCCTCTGGTGTGTGTTGCTCAGTTGCCATCTTGCCAGATGTCCTCAAGCAAGATTGTTTTTATCTGAATATTGCCAGTTTTTAATAAGCCTTCCTTCAAACTTGATGTTAAATTCTGCTTCATATAAGCCAACTTCTCTGATTATGTTACCAGCAATAAGATTGAACATGTACAGGAGAGTATCAACTTCGATGCACAGCTTTCCTGATTTTTAAACCATGTTATATTCCCTTGTTCTATTTGCATAACTGCCTCTTGGTCCATGAACAAGTTCCCAATGAACTCAAGGAAGTGTTCTGGAATTCCCATTCTTCTCAAGGTTATCCAAAGCATATTATGGTCCACAGAGTTAAATGCTTTTGCAGTCAGTCAAACACATGTAAAATACCTGTTTGATATTCTCTGTTTTGAGCCAAGCTACATCTGACATCAGAATTGATATCTATTGTTCAACATCTTTTGAATCTGGCCTGAAATTCTGATTGTTCCTGGGCAATATACTGCTGTACTTGTTGTTGGATGATCTTCAGGAACATTTTACTTGCATGCAATATCAATTATATCATTATGTTATTTGAGCCTTTTGTTGGGTCCCCTTTTGGCGGGATAGACACAAATATGCATTCCTTCAGCTTAGCTGGCCAACTATCTGTCTGAAGTTTCCTGGTACAAAAGAGTGTTTTCATTGCTCCTTCAAGTGGGGAAACATTTCAATTGGTATTTCATCAACTCCTGGAGTCTTGTTTTTGCTAATGCCTTCAGTGCTGCTGTTCTTCCATCTGCACCATTGTTTCTTATTTTTGGTACAATGATCCTGTTCTTTCCATTTTCATTTCATGTTTCTGGCCTCATTCAATATTTTTCCCATGGAATCTTTCAAGATTACAAATTGAGACTTTAGTTTTTTTCTTGAGTTCTTTTCGGTTTCAGATAACTGAGCATGTTTCCCATTTAGGATTTCTAATTCTAAATTTTTGCACAGTTCATGATCAGTTTTGACTTTATCTTCTTAAGCTGCCCTTTGAACATTTCTATTCACATAGTGGACTTCATTTTTCCTTCCATTTACTTTAGCTACTCTATAATTAAGAGAAATTTTGAGAGTTTCTCCTGACATCCTCTTTGATCAATTCCCACTTTTCTGTCTTTTAATGGCCTTTGCTTTCTTCATGAATGATTGTTTTAATGTCCTCCTGCAGCTCATCAAGTCGTCTGTAATTAGTGTTAAATGTGTCAAATTTGTTTTACTTATATTCTCAAAATTCAGGTGTGATAGGCTCCAGGTTTTATTGTGTCTATAGTGGACTGGTTTTAATTTTCTTTAGCTTTTTCCTGAACCTATATTTGAGCAATGAGGTGGTCTTTTCCACATGCAGTCTCTGGTCTGGTGTTAGCTTCTTATATTGAACTTCTCCATTATCTCTTCCCACAGTTGTAAACAGTTTGATTTCTGTGCATTCCCTTTGGGAAGTCCACGTACATAATCACCTTTGGTGCTGTGGAAAAAGGTATTAGTTATGAACAATTCATTGGTTTCCAAATTCCATCATGTGATCTTCAGTTTCATTTCTATTATCAAGTCCATATTCCCAACTACTACACCTTCCTCTTTGTTTCCAACATTTGAATGTCAATCACCAATAATTATCAATACATCTTGATTGCATGTGTGATCAAATTTTGAATAAGTTCTTTGCAAAATTCTTTAATATCTTCAACACTAGCTTTTGTAGCTGGCACATATATATGAATAATAGATGTATTGACTGGATTTCCTGGAAGGTGCATGGATCTAATCCTAGCATAGACATCATTGTACTTCACAATGGACTGTGCCATGTCCTATTTGAAAATGAATGCCATGCCATTCATCTGATTGTATTAATCATGGCATAATGAATTGTATCATTTTCCACTGAAAATGGCCAGTATCAGTCCATTCCAGGTTAGTCTCATCCATTTTTATGTGCTCCATTTAATTTTGATGACTTCAAATTTTCCTAGATACATATTTCACACACTAGGTAGAAGTTTACATTTCAGATCCTCAATTTTGTATTTGGAAATTTAACTACTTATCAAATTCTCCATTGATCAGTGTTTTTGTTTGTTTGTTTGCTTGTTTGTTTTTCATGTTTTGTGGATCATTTATTTCTCTTTTGTATGGAAGCTTTAAGTTAGTAGTTTAAAAAATTGGTGTTTTTCAGATGGAAACAACTTGACCAAAGATTTGTCTTAGAATTTTGGAACACGGTGATCTCAGTTCATTGATCAGTGTTTTTGTTTTCATTTTTCTGAAATCATTCTCCTGATGGCACTGATTCTTGTACCTCTCATGGGGCCTAGGACTTCCTTGTTGGTCCGGTCACACACAAGTCCCATGATATTTTTCTCACAAACCTTTGATATCTAGTATATATCTGAACTCCAAAATATTTTCTATATGTGGAATATTAAGTATATGGCAAAGGATAGTTAGATTTTGTGTTAATTTGGGTTGGCCAGGATTCTTATTGATATGACAGTTGAGGTCTCTGTCATTATGTGATAAAATCTAAAGCAATCACATCCATGATAAGATATTGACTTGAGCAGACAAGCATTTGTGGGAAGTTTAGGGTGGTATCCAATCCCTTACGCAGGTCACAGCCCTGGTAATGGTTCCTAGGGCAGTGTAGCCTCTGTTAAATATAAATAGATGCTGTCAAGACCTTTTTCATTTCATGCCTTTAGAGATAATCAAATTCCAGTTCTTTGGACTTAAGCCAACAGCCCATCATATTGCCTGGAAACTTGAGATCATCTCCTGTTCATCATCTGGCTTGCTATCTGATCTTACAAATTTGGGCTCATCCACAAACGCCTTTGTATTCACTAGCCATCGCCCTACTGCTTCATCTTCTTGTTTCCTGGTTCACCTTCTTAGGCAGCTTCATAAGTCAGGAAAAAATTCAAGTTTATCATTTGACCCACAGACTTGAACTGAACTGGACTTAACCACTTCTATAAGATTGTGAGCTACTTTCTTGATAGAACTATGATAATAGCAATAGATATACATATGGAGATATATGTGTTGTTGTTAGGTGCAATTAAGGCTGTTACAACATATAGTAACCTTTAACAACAGAGAAAACACTGCCCCCGCACCATTTTCACAATGATCTTAATGATTGTACCCATTGTTGCAGCCACTGTGTTAATCCACCTCTCTGAGGTCCTTCCTCTTTTTTTTTCTGCCCCTATACTTAACCAAGCATGAGCTTCTTCTCCAGGGAATGGACTCCCCTAATATAACATGTCCAATGCATGTAACATAGTGACAACATTTTTGTCTCTAAGGAACACTCTGGCCATATTTCTTCCAAGGCAGATCTGTTTGTCCTTTTAACAGTCCATGGCACTTACAATATTGTTCTCCAGCATCACAATTCACATGTACTGATTCATATTATGTCTTCCTAATTCAATGTCCACCCATCAAATGCATATGAGGCAACTAAAAAGACCATGGCTTTAGTCAGATACATCTTAGTACCCAAAGTAACATCCTTGCTTTTCAATACTTAAGAAAGTTTTGTGCAGCGTATTACCCAATGCAACTCAACTTTTGATCTCTTGATTGGTGCTTCCATGAACATTGATTGTGGATCCAAAGCAAGACAGACTATTTGACAAATTCAACATTTTACCATTTATCATGATGTTATCTATTGGTCCAGTTGTGAGGATTTTGGTCTTCTTATATTGAGTGGTAAGCTATCCTGAAGTCTCCAATGCATGATCTTCATCAGCAAGCACTTCAAGTGCTCCTCACTTTCAGAGGCAAAGTTCTGTATATCACATCTGTATTTCACAGGTTGTTAGTAAGTCTTCCTCCAATCCTGATGCCACATTCTTTTTTGTGTAATTCAGATTCTATGATCATTTGCTCAGCATACAGATTGTATTACGATGGTGAGAGGACACAACTCTGACACACAAATTTCCTTATTTTAAGCCATGTAGTATCTACTTGTTCTGTTCCCACAATTGCCTCTTGATCCATGTACAAATTCAGCAGCACAATGACATGTACTAGAATTCCAATTCTCAAAGTTGTTCATAGTTTGTTATGATCCACACAGTCAAAAGCCTTGGCATAAACAATACAAGTACAGAAGTAAACACCTTTCTGTTGGTCTCTCCTTTGAGTTCAGATCCATCTGTCATCAGTAATGAAATCCCTTGTTTCCATATCCTTTTCTAAATGCAGCCTGAAACTCTGCTGGTTCCCTGACAATGTGCTGTTGCAACTGTTGTCAGATAATCATCAGCATAATTTTACTTGAATGGCATATGAATGATATTGTTCTATGATTTATCTGTTGGGTCGCTTTTCTTACATATGGGTCTCTTACAGTCAGCTGGCCAGTTTTTTGTCTTCTAAATTTCCTGGCACAGATGGGTAGGTCTTACAGTGTTTCATCAGCTAGTTGAAGCGGTTCAGTTGTATTTTGGTATTCAATCAGTTCCTGAAGCCTGGTTTTTGCCTAATGCTTTCAATGCAATTTAAATTCATTCCTTCAGCACCATTGGTTCTTGCTTATATGGTACCTTCGGAAATGGCGGAATGTGGCCCTTTGTGTGTGTGTGTGTGTGTGTGTGTGTGTGTGTGTGTGTCTGCACAGTGACTCTGTATTCTTTCCATCTTCTCTTAATGCTTCTGTATCATGCAATATATTGCCCACAGACTCTTTCAAGATTGCAACTCAAAACTAGATAGTTTTTTTTAAGTTAGTTCAATTTCAGGTATACTAAGTATGTTCTTTCCTTTTTGTTTTTTAATTCTAGGTCTTTGCACATTTCAATATAATATTTTACTTTGTCTTCTCAAGCTGCCCTTTAAAATGATCAGTTCAGCTCGTTACCTTCATCCTTTCTTCCATTTGCCTTAGCTACTCTACAATTAAGAGCAAGTTTCAGAGTCTCTCTGACATCCCCTTTTATCTTTTGTTTCTTTTCTGCCTTTTAATGACCTTTAACTTTATAAATAAATGGTGTTCTTGATATCCTCCTCAGGTCTTCTGTCTTTAGTGCTCAATACCTTAATTCTTTTCCGCAGATGATCTTGAAATTCAGATGGTATGGACCCCAGGTGGTATTTGTACCCTCCTGGATTTGTTCTAACTTTCTTCACCTTTAACTGAAAGACATTTCTGGTCTGATCCACAGCGAGCTCCTGGCATAATTTAAGATGCTTATATTGAGATTCTTTATCATCTTTTCCTGTACGTCTAGTCAATTTGATTTCTGTGCTTTCCATTAGAAGTCTATGTGCATAGTTTCATTTTGTGTTGTTAAGGAAAGTTATTTGCTATGAACAAGTTGTTGGTCTTACAAAATTCTGTCATGTGATCTCCAGCTTCGTTTCTATCTCTAAGACCGTATTTTCCCACTAATGTTCCTTCCTCTTTGTTTCCAACTTTTGAACTCCAATAGTCAATAAATGAATTTTGACTGCATGTTTGATCAATTTGCAACTGAAGAGGTTGGTAGAATTCTTTAATTTCCTCACAACTAGCTTTGGAGGTTGATGCATAAATTTGAAAAATAGTTGTATTTATTGGATTTCCTTGAAGGCAGATAGATATAATCCTATCATAGACAGTATTTTACTTTAGATTGATTTTTGCAATGTTGTTTTTTACAATGAATATAACAATCCCTTTTGATTGTGTTATACACACTCCAGCAAATCATAGGATTTTCTGATTTTAAATAGCTAATACCTGCACTAATGCCTAGAATATAAATTTTTATGTGTTCAATTTCATTTTTGATGACTTCAAATTTTCCCAGATTCATACTTAGATATTCCAAGATCCGATGATTAGTATCTTTTTTTCTGTATATAGGTATATGGATATATATCATTGGATTTTCTTCTCTAGAAAGCCTACATACACCGGGTCATAAGTGCTATTTGGTTTTCAACCCCTGTGTATATCTTAACCCTAAAAGTTTAATAGTTTTTGCCCTTAAAAATGAGGATGAGGGACATATTATATGTTAGATGGCTCCATAGTTTTTTATTCAATACCGTGCATAACGAACACTAAAACATGTATGTTATGACCTATTTGAGTATTCCCTATTCCCTGATATATTCCCTAGCTGATATATAATCCTAGTTTCAGGGATGGCCTTGTGATACTAAACGCATGTCAATTGTGATTCTGTTTAGAGTTGATTATTACTATTTGTAAGGAATAAAACCCAAATACATGAAAATGCATTAGTCTGCTACTAAAATAAGGGAATTGATAATTCCCATTTTAGCCAAATTGTTTTGTGAAATTGTCAGATATATTATTCTTCATATGTTATGTTCATATTATGTCCTTAAATTAATGTGATTCCATGTTCAATAATCATATAAATTGTTGCTAAATGATAGACATTGAAGATATAGTGAAGTAATCTAAATTGTAGAAAATCAAAAGACCATTAACACTATAGATTGAAATCATAGAGGCAACAAAGGAACAGGACCCAGAATCTTTCATTCTGTTGTTCATTCATTTTGCTGTACATAGGATCACTATAAGTCAGAACTGACGCATAAGCAACTATCAACACCAACAATACTGAATCCTTGATGCATTAATAAAAACTAAAATCTTATCATCATCTTAATTAATATTGTTGGGTGTAACAAATATTGTATCATGCTTCTACTCTTAAAGGTCTGAGTATTAGCGTTTAAGAATACATAGACACTTATATAACTTTGGAAATGGTGGTGGGTAGTTTTGAAAAGATTCAATAAACATTTAAAAATACTTAGAACTGGACACGGAAAATTTTAATATTCTAGTACAAATTTTTTATATCAATTATATAGAATAAATATATAGAAAATCCATGATTGAATACCATAGCAGGGGAAAAATATACTAGTGCTATATTTGATTTTTTTAAATCATTTCATTGGGGCTCATACAACTCTTATCACATCCATACATACATCAATTGTGTAAAGCACATTTATACATTCGTTGCCCTCATCATTCTCAAAATTCGCCTTCCTCTTGGGTCCCTGGAATCAGCTCCTTATTTTCCTTTTTCCCTCCCCCTCTCTCCCCATCCCCCCTCCTTCATGAACCTTTAATAGTTTATAAATTATTATTTTATCTTATCTTACACAGCCCGGCGTCTCCCTTCACCCATTTTTCTGTTGCCCATCCCCCAGAGGAGGTTATATGTAAATCCCTGAGATCGGTTCCCCCTTTCTACACACCCTTTCCCTCCTGATACCGCCACTCTCACCGTTGGTCCTGAGGGGTTCATCTGTCCTAGATTCCCCTGTTTCCAGATGCCTACTGCACCACTGTGCATCCTTTGGTCTAACCAGGTTCGCAAGGTAGAATAGGGATCATGATAGTTGTCGGGAAGAAGCATTTAAGAACTAGAGGAAGGTTGTGAGTTTCATTATTATGACACTTAACTCTGAGTGACTCAACTCCTCCCCACTACCCCTCTGTAAGGGATGTTCAGTTGTCTACAGATGGGCATTGGGTCCCTATCATACGCTCCCCTCATTCACGATGATATGATTTTTCCCCCACCTTTGGTGCTTGAAACCTGGTCCCCTCGGCCCTTCATGATCACACATGTTGGTGTGCTGCTTTCATGTGGGCTTTGTTGCTTCTGGGCTAGATGGCTGCTTGTTTACTTTCAAACCTAAGTCCCCAGATGCTATATCTCTCGATAGCCGGGCACCATCACTCTTCTTCACCACACTTACGTATGCATACATTCGTCTTCAGCGTTTATGTGGAGAAGATGATCACACAATGTTGGTTTTTGTTCTTTGGTGTCTGCTACCAGATCCCTTCAACACCTTGTGTTCACATAGGCTTGAGTGCTTCTTATCTGTGGGCTTTGTTATTCCGAGCTAGATGGCCGTTTGTTTGCCTTCAAGCCTTTAAGATCCAAGATGCTATATCTTTTGATAGCTGGGCATCATCAGCTTTCTTCACCACGTTTGCTTATTCACAAGTCTGTCTTCAGTGATCATGTCGGGAAGGTGGGTATCATGAAATGACCGTTTAGCTGGGCAAGGTGCTCTTGTATTGAGGGAATGTGCGCAAGGAGGCCCAATATCCACCTGCTACCCTACTACTAAACCTATAAATATATGCACATAGGTCTAATTCCTCCATAATCATAAATATATTTACATATGTACATATATGTATTTAGGCTTCTATGTATGCCCTTTGCCTCCTATCCCTTTCCTCTATTTCCTTACGCTTTCCTCCTGTCCCACTACCATGTTCAGCCTTCGTTCTGGTTTAAGTAATTCCTTTCAGTTACCTTACCCTTGGTCACTCCCTACCCGTCCTCCTATCCCCTCCCTCCACTAGTTTTGAGCCAGTCATTGTTCCCTTGTCCCTGGGTTGGCCAATACCTCCCACACTCTCATGTCCCTCTGGGACCGTTGGTCCCATTAGTTTCTTCTCACATTGTTTGTCTAGCCTATCTTATCTAGGTGGACATGCAGATATAGTAATATGTGCATAAAATTGCAGATGGCTTTGACAGCACCAAAGCGGCACATAAGAACATGGTGTCGATGGCAGTAACACCAGCAAGCTAACAAAAAAGCCACTGACATACAAAATTTAAAAGAAGAGAAAAAAGAAAAAAACAAAACAAAACAAAAAGACAGCAAAAACAAAACAAAAAACCTATTTGTAATTCGAGGTCTGTTTGTTGACCTTTAGGAGTGGTTTCCAGATGAGTCTGGTGGGGTACCACGTCCTGGCCCCAAAGTCCATCCTTTATACTCCCTCAGGACCTCCTTGCTCTGCTTCCCCCCTGCTCCATTGCACCCCCCCACACACTGTTTTGCCTCAGTGTGGTGGGGTCAGCTCAGTCACACATCCCATTCTGTGTCTCTGGTGCTGTCCTGTGTAGGGCCATGGGTCAGTGCAGGATGTCGCATCTCGCCGTGAGGTCAACTATATGGTCCTTTCTATACTTTGGGCCCTCTGAGCCAGGCTATTATCTTCTGAGCTTGGTGCACCCAGGTGTGCTCTGCTCCATTCTTCCTCCTTCCTTTGCTTCAGCTTCCTTCTGGGTGTGGTGTGGCAGGTCAGTTTCTTTCCCACACCAGACGATCTGTTTTCATTTTCTGTGGTACTCCTTTTGATGGTGGGGGTCGGCCTAATTCTGGTTAGGGCCTGCGTATGGTCCAGTCTTTCATCTTTGATTTTATATGGCATCTTGGATGTTATATGGAAATCTTGTCCAGGGAAGATAAAGCTGTGGGTTTCTTTGGTTTCTTCCCAAGGACATAATGTGAGTTCTTTTGTTGTTGTTTTCCCTCAAAGTTTTCTTTTGACTTTACCAAAAACCAAAAGAGAAAATGGGGGCAAAGCGGGCCTTTCTATTCCATAAAGAGTTACAGTCTCAGAAACTATCATATAACATCAGTTCTAGCCTATCATATAACATCTCTATGTTTGGTATCAACTCATGGAAATGAATTTATAGTTTTAGCATAGAAACAAAAATCTCAACTTGATAATCCTACATAATTTATAGGAAAATTTTCACACCCTCCTTGGAAAAACAGGAACTATCAGGGTTTTTTAATTAAATTAAATTTTTATTTCTGAAGTTTAAATCTTAGAACCTGTTTGTATTTTTACTCCCCTCCAAAAGGGAGATAATGTACACACCATAAAAGCTACAACCTGCTTATGATGGCCAGTTGCCTATCAGAAGAGGAAAATATAAGTATTTTCCATTAAGAGAGCAACAGGGAAGTGTGTCCTATAAAAGGTCAAAAGCTTCGGAGACTCAAAAACACAAGGTAGTTCATTTGAATTCACTTGCTTAAGGATTCACTGTAGTGAAATAGCATCAATAATGTTGATGTTTTGGTAGAAAATTACAACAAAATTTAATTGTTTTTCTGTAATTTATTTTTTTAGATTTGTAAGCATAGAATGATGGCCTCAAATGTAAAATCCTTTCTAGTCTTCTTTAGACGTTTGTTTTACTTCTTGGTCTTCAGGTGCTCAAACTATATAGCCAGCTGCTAACTTAATTGTTTATCATCTTAGTGTTACCTTTTCCTTTTATTGAGTTGTTATATATAGGTTTTTATTCTGAACATATTTATTAAAGGATATTTGGATATTACTTTGTATGCAATGAAACACCTAAACAGCAAAGCTTAGCCTCCGTTGGAAGGGAGAGAGAAAAATGCCCATAGAAAAGGACATCATGTTTTGCATCTTAAAACAATTTATCTTGGTTATCAGTCTCCACTGTACATATTATTTCTTTGATCTATAGAAACTGGTCAAGAAGTAAGGCAAGAATTGGTTACAGATAATTTCTATATATTGTCTTAATTAGTCTGTGAGAAAGCCTCACTTTTGTAACCTATCTCCAAAGACTTGGAAAGTATTTTTTTATTCTGAATAATAATTCAATTCTGAAATATCTAAAACAAAATTTAGAAAGATTCAGCTTTCATTAACAGTAGTTTTATGTGAAATAAGCATTAAGTTCAAAATTAAAATAAAATTTAGCGATGATTTCTCAGTATGAACAATGCTTTTTTTAAGCCTTTGTTCAATTTAGCCTATTCCACATAAATTTATCCTTTCACCATACTTATTTAATATGTATGCTGAGCAAGTAATCTAAGAAGCTAGACAACATGAGAAAGAAATTGGCATCAATATCACAAGAAGAATCATTCACTGTTTTTGATGTACAGATGAAACAACCTTTCTTGTTGAAAATAAACAGGCCTTAAAATACTTTTTTCAAGCCTTAAATGGAATTTTAAATGTTACATCTTCACTAAGTAAGTCAACAAAAGTCTCATAATTGAACAACATAATAAACTTAGACAAGATTAAAGTTGTCAATGAGTTCATTTTACTTGTTTCAACAGTCAACCATCATGGAAGTAGCAGCTAGAAATTAAACAACATGTTACAGTGGACAAATATGCTGCGTAAGACCTTTAAAAAGTATTAATGAGCAAAGATGTCACTTTGAGGACAATATTGCTCCTGCATGATGCCATGGTGTTTCAATCACTTCATGAGCATGTGAAACCTGAATAATGAAATGTGATTCTAGAAAAATATGATGCATTTGAATTATTGTGTTGGTAAAGAATACAGAAAGTAAGTATAGCCAGGCCTGGCTATCAAAAGATATAGCATCTGGGATCATATAGGCTTGCAGATAAACAAGCAGCCATCTAATTAGAAGCATCAAAACCCATATGGAATAAGCACACCAGCCTGTGTGACCACAGGGTGTAGAGGGGACCAAGTATCAGACATTAAAGAACAAAAAATCATATCAGTGGGTGCCCACCTCCCAGATATGATCACTGAAGACAAATGTGTGCATAAGCAAATGTGGTGAAGAAAGCTCATGGTGTTCGACTATCAAAGGTATAGCATCTGTGGTCCCAAAGGCTTGAAGATAAACAAGCAGCCATCTAGCTCAGAAGCAGCAAAGCCCACATGAAGAAGTATACCGGTCTGTGTATGTCGAAGTAATCAGGTATCAGGCATCAAAAACCAAAAAAATATATCATTGTAAATGAGGGGGAGTGCAGAGTAGAGACTCAAAGCCCATCTGTAGGCAACTGGACACCCCCTTACTGAAGGGTTGTGGGGAGGAGATGAGCCAGTCATGGTCAGGGTAGTAATGATGAAACCTACAACTTTTCCCTAGATTTTAAATGCTTCCTCCCCACACTATCATGATCCAAATTCTACCTTAAAAATCTGGCTATATAAGAGGATGTACATTGGTACAGATAGGAACTGGACACACAGGGAATCTAGGACAAATGACCCCTTCAGGACCAGTGGTGAGAGTGGCGGTACCTGGAGGGTAGAGGGAAGGTAGGGTAGAAAGGGGGAACTGATTACAAGGATCTACATATAACCTTCTCCCTGGGGGATGGACAACAGAAAAGTGGGTGAAGGGAGACATCAGTCAGTGTAAGATATGACAAAAATGGGGATGGAGGGGGAAAACTAAGAGTTGGTATTAAGGGCTCAAGTTGAAAGCAAATATTTTTAGAATGATGATGGCAACAAATGCACAAATTTGCTTGACACAATATATGTATATATGTATGTATGGATTGTGATAAGAATTGTATAAACCCCCAATAAAATGATTAAATTTTTTTAAATAAAAATTTTAAAAAAGAAGCATGAAGCAAGAATGAGATGACCTCTCTCATGTACTTTGGCAAGTACTCTTGAAGACCAGTCCTTGGAGAAGGAAACGATGGTTAGTAAATGGTCAGTAAAAAAGGACAAGACTCTTAGGATGGACTAATACAAGGGCTGTAACAGTGGATTCAAAGAGGACAATTATGAGGATGGCAAAGGACCAGGCAGCGTTGCACGCTGTTGTAGGAAATGTAAGAAAAAATGTGTATGAGAGATTAAAATGTATCATCTTATAAGGCAAAATGGTTATTCTCTGGGGATTTTAAGAATGTTAATTTAGAAATTTAATTATCCCAAAGGGAAAATAAAAACATTGCTCCTTAATGAGGATACTACATTAAAAAATACAACTTAATAAATTTATTTTTATAGTCATTACAAATCAAGTATAATCTAGTTAATTTGATTATTTCTTAATTTATGGTAGAATTACTGGGCCATAAGTGTAATGCCATCTATAATGATGCCGTTTGTCGCAGTAAAAACACAGATCCGAATTCTGAAATAAATAATGCATAAGTCATCAAACCATGATCTCTCAGGCAGGTTATATATTCTTAAGAAATGTTGATAGTAAGAGAGTGTTTCACTTGAGAAATGAGAACAAACTAGCTTACTGCACAAGTATGAAGGCATGGATGTTTGATTTCAATGGTTCCCATTGAACACGTATGCAAATGACGATAATGAGCTTAAAGTAAATCATTAGCAAGTTGCTCTTTTCATAAGCTTAAAATTTCTGTGTGTAATTCCTGAAGGGAGGCTGTAATGTGATTTTAATCTTTTACTTATTCTCACAGGTTGAAATCATTGGTAAAGTTCCTTTTAAAAAGAATAGAAAACTTAATGATTTGAATTGGAAAAAAATTGAAGATCGCGAACATTAACTTCTTATAAATCTTCTGACTAGCATCACATGTAAAAATAACATTGAAAATAACGGACAATGGTTTTTTGTTTATTGAGAATACATCAGTGACTTTTTTGTTAACTACTTAACTAACACAGGACTTTATTCAGTGCTTCTGTTAAGTGCTACAGTGTTATTGTTATTAGGGCTTTATTTGGAGACAGTGAGAAGGCTTGTGATTAGTTCTAGAAAATAAGATTTCCGTCACTTTTTTTAATTATCAGCTTCTTTAAATTATAGGCATTTCAATCATGATTAATTAAAAATAATAAACAAATTTTCATTAGAAACAGAGCTTAAATCTACATAGAATATACTAATAGCTTTCTCAATTGACATTGCATTTTACACATTAATTTTTTAAGACTATTACCATGAAGAAGATATTGTGTTTTGTTCAATATCTTTTGAGTATGCATTATAATGCATACTCAAATCTAGATGTATTGTGGTATGAATTACATGTAGAAAATCAAGTAGTACCTAGTTATACTGGTTGATTTTTTTAACAAAAATATGCAGTCCTATAAGCCCCCAACTTAGAAGAATTATTTCATCAATCATAAAAGTTGTTTAATGCCTTTGTGTAGATAATCCTTTCTTATATGTACATAAACCTTATGCCTCTTAACTATTAGGAATCATTTATCTGAGTTTTTACTCTAGAATTTAGATTTTTACTGAATGTCATATTGTAGATCATGATATGTCTGGTTTTCTTATATTTGAACAGTTCTGTTAAATTTAATCCATGTTTTCTATACCAAGATTGTTCTTTTTTATTTCTAAGTAGCATTTTGTTATGGATATGCAATAATTTGTTTATTCATTCATCGATTGCTTCTTAGTTATTTGGGCTGTTTCCAGTTTGGGAAAAGTATTAAGAGAGCAGCTGTAAATAGTCGTATACAGGTACAACTGGTATTACTTAATATTGGAGAAACATATTGGGGTGGGACATCTATGCTGAATGTAAGTTGCATGTCTAATATTATAAGAAACTGACAACATTACAAAATGGTGAATCATTGCTGTCTGCCCACCAGCAAGTGTGACAATCTTTTTTTATTTTATCATTTTATTGGGAGCTCGTATAATTCTTATGACAATCCATACATACATCCATTGTGTCAACAACATATGTACATTTGTTGCTATCATCATTCTCAAAACATTTGCCTTCTACCTGAGCCCTTAATATCTGCTGCTAATTTTCCCCCTCCCACCCCACTCCCCACTACCTCATGAACCCTTCATGATTCATAAATTATTATTATTTGGTCATATATTACACTGGTCGATGTCTCCCCTGCCTTCTTCTCTGCTGTCCCTCCCCCAGGGAAGTGGCCATATGTAGGTTCTTGTTATCAGTTTCCCCTTTGTACCCCACATTCTTTCCAACCTCCAGGCATCGCCACTCTCGCCACGGGTCCTGAAGGAGTCATCTGTCCTGGATTCCCTGTGTTTCCAGTTGCTATCTGTACCTATGTGCATCCTCTGGTCTAGGCAGATTTGTAAGGTAGAATTGTGATCATGATAGTGGGGGAGGAGGAATCATTTAAAAACTAGAAGAAAGTTATATGTTTCATCTTTGCTACCCTTCGTCCTGACTGGTTCATCTCTTTCCCGCAACTCTTCAGTAAGGCGTGTCTAGTTGGCTACCAATTGGCTTTGAGTCTCCACTCTGCACTTACCCACATTTCCAATGATATGATTTTTTGTTCCTTGATACTGATACCTGATCCTTTCGGCAGCTTATGGTCACAGAGGCTGGTGTGTTACTTCCATGTGGGCTTTGTTGCTTCTGAGCAAATGGTCACTTGTTTATCCTCGAGACTTTAAGACCCCAGATGCTGTAAACCCGGGCACCGTCAGCTTTCTTCAACACATTTGCTTATGCACACATTTTTTTCAGCAATCATGTCAGGAAGGTGTGCATTCTGGAATTCCAATTTAATAGAAAAAAGTGTTCTTGCGTTGGGTAAGTGCTTGAGTTGAGGCCCAATGTCCATCTACTGCCTTAGTACTAAACCTATAAATATATGAACATAGACCTGTTTCCCCACACTCATATAAACATATTTACATATGTATATTTCTGTCTTTGTCCCTCTATAAATACCCTTTGTCACCCAGTTCTTTTCTCTATTTCCTTTTTCTTTCCTCTTGTCCCACTATCATGCTCAGCCTGCATTTGGATTACAGTAATTTCTCTCGGTTAGCTTGCCCTTGATGTATCCCTTCCAGGCCTCTCACACCCTCCTTGTTACTGATTTTGGATCACTTATTGCTCCCCTTTCCCTGGGTTGGTCAGCACCACCTCCTTGCCCCCTCCTCCCCATTTCCCATGTCCCCCCAGAACCATTGGTCCTGGTGTTATCTTCTCCAAACTATTCATCCAGTCTATCTTATCTAGATAGATCTGTAGATATAATAAAATACATCAAAAATCAAGTCATAGCAAGATAAGCGATGAGTTAGAATATAGCTATGACAACAAAAAAGGAAACCAATTACCCATAGAAGAATAAATTACTTAAAAGAAAAAAATTTAAAAGGAAAGAAAAACCTGTAAATAGATCAAGGTTTGATTTTTGATCTCTAGGCATGTCCTTCAGTCAGGTCCAATGGGGTACCATGCTTTGGCCTCAGAGTCTGTCCTTGTACTCCCTCGGGGGCTCCCTGCTCTGTTACCATGGTTGCTCTGCCGCACACTTTTAATGGTTTACCCCAGTGTCAAGGGGTCATCCTGGGCCAGTCCTGACCCTGAGTCTCCAATTTTGTCCCCCTTAGGTCCCTGGGCCATCAAGGCATGGTGTGTCTCATAGTGGGGTCAGCCATATTGTCCACTCTTTCCATTGGCTGTTCAGAGTAGGGATATCATACTCCAGGCCCGATGGGCCAGGATGTGTTCCACTCTTCCTCCTCATTCTTTGCTCCCATTTGCTCTGATCAAACATGCCCCTCTCACCTAGTTGCAGCTTCAGTGCCGTCCTCTCAAATAAATTCTTTTGGGGTGAGGGGCAGTTGTCCATGTAGCTGGTATGGGGGCCAAGCCCTCAGACCCCTCCACTGGCTCCCCGCTCCTTGCTGGCACACTGCATTCGCCTGGCATTGGCTTTATATCTGGTCCCTTTTTCCCTGTGGAGACACAAACAATACCCTCTCCTTGGGTGGATCAGTGCCCTATTCCCCCACCACACATCTTTTTTTTCCTTTCCCCTTTCTTCCACCCACCCCCATTTTAGTTGGCTACCACATGTACCCCTGGATTTGGTCTGGCCTCTGCCTGGACCTCACCCCTGGAGTGTTTGTATAAAGTAGCTTTTTCCCTATGCCCCTTTTGCACTTACCTTTCTGTTCTCTCATATATATATATTTACCTCAGCGGACTCATGTTATACTTATCCTTTTGTGTTTGACTTACTTCAAACACATGCTTCATGTATTAATCACTGCTTTTTAGCTATGCATAGTACGCCATTATATGTATGTAGCACCGTTTTTTAATCCATTCATATGTTGATGGGAATTTGAGTTGTTTTCAACTCCTCGTGATTGTGAACTGTGCCGCAATGAACATTGGAGAACAGATGTCTGGCTGTGGCTTGTTTCTTGCCTCTTCTGGTTTATGCCCAATAGAGGGATTGCTGGGTCATATGGTGACTCAATTTCCATCTGTTTGAGAAATCACCAAATTGATTTCCATAGTGGTTGTACATACCTACAGGTCCACCAGCAGTGGATGAGGGTTCCTTTCTCACCACTGCCACTCCCCTCCTCCACCACTTGTTGCTTTCTGATTTTTTGAATTGGGCTATCTTTGAGGGTGTTAGGTGGTAGCTCATAGTTTTTTTGATTTGCATTTCTCTTATGACTAATGATCAGGAACATTTTCTCAGATGTTTATTGACTATTCGGATTTCACACTCTGTGAAACATTTGTTCAAGTCCTTTGCCCACCTTCTCAGTGGGCAATTAGTTTTTCTCTTATTGAAAGCTTGCAAAGTATTTTAGATTTTTGTAATGAGGCCTTTGTCTGATGTGTTATTGCTAAAGGTGTTTTCCCAGTCGTTGGACTCTCTTATTACTCTCTTGGTGAATTCTTTCAATGTACACAGGTGTCTTACCTTCAGTATATCCCACTTGTCTATTTGTGACTCCTCTGTATTTGTATCCTTCCCTATTTCTGGTAGTCTATGTAATCCCTGTGCCAAGGTTCTCAGATTTGTCCAAATTCCCTCATTGATGGCCCTAATTGCTTGGGGTTTTATATCAAGGTCTTTGATCCACCTTGAGTTTATTCTTGTGCATGGCATGAGGTAAGGGTCTTGTTTCATTTTTCTGCAGGTAGATATCCATTTTTTCCAGTACCATTTATTGAAGATGGCATCTGCTTCCCATTTAATATTTTTTGGGCCTTTACAAAAGATAAGTTGCCTGTATGCTGATGTTTTTATTTCTGGGTCTTCAGCTCTTTTCCATTGATCTGAATATCTGTCATAATGCCTGTACCACACTGTTTGGACTACTGTGGTCATATAGTATGTGCTAAAATCAGGTGGAGCAAGCCCTCCTACTTTGTCCTTCTTTTTTGAGGAGTCACTGCTAATTCTGGGCTTCTTCCCTCTCCATATGAAGTTGGTAATCTGGTTTTCCAATTCTTTGAAAAAGGATAGTGTATCGGGATAGCATTTAACTTATATAGTGCCTTGGGCAGAACTGACATCTTTACTATATTCAGTCTGCCAATCCATGTGCATGGGATATTCTTCCATTTGTTCTCTTATTTGCCCTTGGTGAGTGTTGATCTCTGCCCATACTGGATCTGCAAGGATCTTTTTAAGGGCTGGGTTTGTTTTTATGTACTCTTTCAGCTTGTCCCTGTCTGGGAAGACTCTTACTTCTCCATCTATCTTAATAGATAATTTGCCTGGGTAAAGTGTTCATGGGTTTGCGTTGTCTTTTTGGAATATGTTACTCCATTCCCACCTCTTCTTCATCGTTTCCAGTGATAGATCTGAATATACTCTTATTGGGGTACCTTCATACGTGACTGTTTATTTTTCCCTAGCTGCTTTTATGATCTTCTCCTTTTCCTCATAGTTGGATAATTTAACAATTAAGTGTCTTGGTGACTTCTCCTTGGGATTTAGTCTGGCTGGTGTTCTTTCAGTCTCTTGTGTGGTTTCTTGATTTTCATTTTTTAAGCTGGGGAAGTTTTCTTCTAAGAATTCCCCGGCTATTTTCACTGTTGACTTCTTTGTAGCATCTTGTTCTGGTAGTCCAATTATTCTAATATTGTTTCTTTTCATAGCATCTGACATGGCTCTCAAGTTTTCTTCAACTTCTTTGATTGTCTTATTTGACTATTTTCCCGTTTGCTGAGGTCTGCTTGGTTGTCCTTTAGGTCACTGGTGCGATTCTCTGCTTCCTCAAGCCAATTCGCAAGATCTGTCCATTTGTCACTGGATTCTGTTATTTTATCTCCTTACTCTTGTATTTACCTTTGGTGTGTTGCCTTTATTTCCTCTATGATTTCATCTTTTTTCTGAATTGCTTTCCTCGTATCCTTTATGACTTTATGCAGAATTTTGAAAATTTCTTTTTGTGGTAGGTCAATATCTGCTTCTTCTATGCATATCGTTAGGTTCATGACTTCTTCCGTAATTGTTTTCTGTTTTTCCTGCTTTTTCATTGAAGCTCTTAGAACTGATTGCTGTTTACGTGTTGTTTTAGAGGAGCCTGGTGTCATCTTCCTGAGTTGAATATCCCTGGGCTCTCTCTTGGGGGATTTTTAATGAATACTTCTATGAACTACCTGCCGGTAGCTGTTCAGAAGGGTCAGGCTATCGCTATATCTTCCTGGGGTTTCAGTCTTATCCTAACCGTCCAGAATGCCATTACTTGGAATGTGTGTTGGATATTCCTCTCATGTGACACTGGTCGTATTGTTGTGGGCCCACGATAGTGTCGCTTCTCTTGCCTATCTCTAAGTAGGCTTCATGGTTCTTGGAGCATCTCGGCTATCCTGTGGTGTTATTCTCTGCAACTGTAGTGCTGAGGAGGGTGTGAGGGTATGCCCTCCTTGGTGTAGAGCTCTGAAGCTGGCAGGAGAATAATCGTACACAGAGAGATCACCTTGGAAGTTGGATAGATGTTCCCGCAGTAGAGTGGAGCCCCACAAATGGTGGTTATGCATTTCCCCAAGTCACTTGTAGGGCCTCAGTATTTAGGCTGGGGATACCCCAACTTTTTGTAGTGGAGAACCCCCAGCTGCTTGGTGGGTGGAAGAGGACAAGCGTGAATTCCCGAGCTGCTTGCCAAGCCAATAAATGCGGATGGGATCTCCCCCAGTTGGGCCTTCAGAGTTGCCCTAGGCAGAGGGGAGTGGCCTGGAGACCGATAGTGTCTTGTGATAGGAAAGAGAGTGATATGTGAGGAAAAAGAGAGAAAGAGGAAGGCTCAGATTGAGGCAATAATGCAAGCAAACTGATACCCACTCACCCACACACAACTAAAATGCACAGTGTAAACAAAGGTGAAAACGTTTAAAAAAAGAAAGAAAACAAGTAAAAAGCGGAACTAAACCTGTTAAGGTTCTGGTAGGAAATACAGTAGAGCTTGAAGTAGAGGAGAAAAGAAGAAAATGTATCAGAAGAGTGTAATGAAAAAAAAGGAAGAGAAAAGAAAGGAGAAGGAGATAGACTTTTTTAAATAGTTAAAGAAATAACTGACCCTGTGCTATGTTGTGTGCAGCACTGACTCGTCCTGTGTGGAGCACTGTCTTAGGGGTCAGCCTGTCCACTGGGATGACAGGGTTGCCCTAGGATGAGTGTAGGGGTCTGGGAAACAGCAGTGGTATGCGCAAGGAATGAGAGGGAGCAGAGAGAATCATTCAAGCAGAGAGAGAGAGATGAAGAGAGCAAAGACAGAACGATGTTAAAAAGAAAAAGAGAATAAAGAAAAAGAAGGAAATAAACCCAACTGAATTCATTAAGATTGGCTGTGATGATACAGAGGAAGGAGAGAGAAGGAGGAAATAAAGGATAAAGAGATGGCTGATCCCTGATTGCTTGGATGTGGGGCCAGAGGGGTTTAGACCCTGTCCCCAAATGGCATGTTGGTGTCCCCTTTAATGCCGGGACCCAGAGGTGCTGGGCAGAATTGCCCTAGTTGATGAGATTGCCTTGGAGGTCTGACAGAGTTTTCCTCAGCAGCGTAGCACAGTGTAGGTGATTGTCCCAGGTGCCTTGTGTGGTGTAAAGCACTCCCACGGAGGGCAGGCTGGAGTTCCTTCTGCTATTTGGCTTGATTTGCCCTAAGCGGAGGGTGTGGCCTGGAAGCCAATAGTGGCATATAATAGGAGAGCGTGGAAGAGAAGAGAAGAAAGAGGGAAAAAGAAGGGGGAATAAAGGGATAAAGGGATAAAGAAGAAAGAGATAAAATAAAACCCCAACTTAAACCTGAGCTCATTGAGACTGAGTGCAGTGGAAAAAATTAGAAAGGCTGGTGAATATAGAGAGACGAAATAGAGTAGTAGGTAAGGAAATAACTGAGTTTTGATCACCTGTCTGTGAAGCGGGAGGAGTTCCAACTCTTCATCAAAGTAGCGGGGTGGTGTACCCATTTGATGTAGGGTTCCACAGATGCTGTGCGGAAAAGCAAGATCGCGCCCATGGCCAGAGTTCACTTGAGTGCTGGAGTTCGCTGGTGTACCTTCCTTGTGCTGTATATAGCAGTGCAGCAGGGACTGGGAGGGGGGCAGTGGGGTGTTCCCACAGCCCTGTCTAGGGCCCCAGGAAAGGCAGGGCCTCCCCAGCTATGTGTAGAATCACCAAGAGGAAAGCAGGGCTTGTTGTCCTATCTAGTCTGCTGTGCTTACTAGATCAGAGGATTTTATTTTTTTTAATCCCCCTGGCCAGCTAGACTAAAATGAAATGATATTGTCTCTCACAGTCACTGGGCTGTAGCGCCTTGCTGTTTAAACCTGACACTTACTACAGCGGGTCTTTTTTATGCTAAAAGCCGCCAGGCCCTGTAACTGAGTTCTGGCATTCCTTAGCTAGATTTCTTCTTATCCTGATTTATGTTAAGGGCCTCCACCTATGTGCTCCTTGGAGTTGAACAACCAGGCTTGGGATTGAGTTTTAAACCAATAATAATTATTTCACTTAAAAATTATATTTGTGATGTGCTCCGTGTGGCTTGTCAATAAGAAGGTGAAGCACAGAGTCTGTGTTTCTCACCTTCAAGGAGGAAGACAAGAGTTCCCAGAATCCTCAGGAGAAGGTAATGCACACATAGAGACTTCATTGGATATGATCTGATTGGCAGGCTAGACTCCACCCCTTTGCTCCACTTGACAGGAGATTATGTAACTGCCACAACTATTAAAAATTAGAAATTTTCACAGGACTGTTTCTGAGTATTGGTCCAAATTAGAGACAACATTAAGACATTCTAAGAAACAAATGAGAATGAAAATACAACATATCAAAACCTATCAGTGGATGCTTAATAGTGATAAATGCACATATGAAGAAAGAAGAGAGATTTATGGTCGATACCCTCTCACAAAACCTTCAGCAGATGGAACAGAGTTAACAGAATAATTCTTCCAATATCAAATGAAAAGAAATTAGAAAAATCAGGGCAGAGATAAACGAGTGGGAAAAAATGGGAAAAATCAATTAAGCAAAAAATAAAAAATAAAATCAATTAAGCAACAAGTTGGTTATTCAAAAGTATCAACAAAAATGATAAACTGCTAGTAAACCTAAAAAAAAGATGGGAAGGAGCAGACATCAATATCCAAAATGAGAGATGAAACAGAGTAAATTACAACGGACCCCAAGGAAATTGAAAAAGACTAATTACACAGTACTAGAAAGGATTGTAAAGAATTCAACAACTTGGAGCATATGGAGACAAAAACCTGAAAAAACTAGCCTTCCCCAAATTATCTCATGTGGACATTAAGAACTTGAACAGACCCATAGCAAAAGAAGAAATAGATAAGGTTATCAAAGAACTACTAACTGAAAAAAGCCTCATCCCAGAGGGCTTCAGAGGAAAATCCTACCAAGCATTGAGGGATGAACTGATACAAATCCTACAGAAGCTCTTCCAGAATACAGAAAAGGATAGTAAACTCCCAAACACATTCTATAAAACTAGTACAAGAAGGATACCAAGCCTGGGCAAGGATCCCACAAGAATAGAGGACTACAGGTCAATATCGCTGATAAACATAGATGCAACAATACTTAAAAAAATCTTGACTTATAGAATACAAAAAATTATTTTAAAAATAATCCATCTTGATCAAGTGGGATTCACACCTAGGATGGTTCAATATTTGAAAAGCCATCAACATTATCCATTACATTGACAAGGAAAAGGATAAGAACCATATGATAACATCAGTAGCTGTGGAACAAAGCATTTGACAATATTTAACACCTATGCCTAATAAAGACACTTAAGAAGATAGAATTAGAAGTAAACTACCCTAATATAATAAAAGCCATATATGAAAAATCAATAGCCAACATTATAATCAATGGAGAAAGGACACAAACATCCCCACTGAAAAGGGGATCTGTAAAGGATGCTGCTTGTCCTCATTTCTATTTAACATCATCCTCGAAGCCCTAACAAATAATATAAGGCAATGGAAGGATATCAAAGGTATGTGTCTGGGGGAAGAAGAAGTGAAATTATTGTTATTTGCAGATGACAGGGTTTTATATAGTGAGAACCCCCAAGGTTCCAAAACAGGATTGCTGGAAGCAAGAGAGGAATGTGGTAGACTGGCAGGATATAAGATTAACAAGCCATAGTCAACTATAATATTATACACCACTGAGTGGATTACAGGAAAACAGATCAAGAAAGTATTACCCTGCACAATAGCCAAGCATAAATGGGAATATCTAGGGATATTTCCTAACCCCCCCAAAATCAAAATATACCTAAACAAAAAAATCAAAAGATCTAGAGGATATTATTATAAGAAACCCAAAGGGACCTTCACAAATGGAAGTATATCCTACGCTGGTGGATTAGAAGACTCAGTGTTGTAAAGATGTCAATACTGCCTAAGGCACTATATAAATAAGTTCTTCATATGGAAAGGGAAGAAGCCCTGAACTGGCAAAGAAAGTCTTACTCCAAGTATAAGAAGAAATTCAAGGTAGATCACAGATCTCTTGGTAAAACCCCAAACTATCAGGATCATGGAGAAAATTGGGACAAGGCTAAAGACCTTAGTGCATGGGCTATCATATATGACTATCAATAGAAATATGGGACCTACTAATGTTAAACACATATGTACATTGAAAGATGTCATCAAAAAAGTAATAAGATTGCCACAGACTGGGAAAGTATATTTATTAATGACATAACATATAAAGGGATTATCACTAAAATTTACAGAATTCTGCAAGTTTAAACAGGAAAAAAACGAAAAGCCCATGGAGGACGTGGGCAAAAGACTTGAACAGAAGGTTCACATAGGAGAAAATATGAATGGCCAATAAACATATAAGGAAATGTTCTTGATCCTTAGTCATCTGGAAAATGCAAATCAAAACAACTCTGAGTTACCACCTAATTCCCACAAAGATAGCCCAATTAAAAAGAAAACCAGTAAGCAACAAATGTTGGAGGGGGCGTATTGAGATGGGAATGCTCATTCACTGCTGGTGGTCTTGTAGATATATACAGCCACTGTGGAGAGCAATTTGATGATTCGTAGCACAGATGGAATCAAGCTCCTATACAACCCAACAATTCCACTACTGGGCGTAGACCCAGAAGAAATAAGAAATAGACTATGACCAGACATCTGCTCTCCAATGTTTGTTGTTGCACAGTTTACATTTGCCAAAAATTGGAAACAGCCTAAATTTCCATCAATAGATGAATTCATAAAAAAATACTGGTATGCACACAAAATGGAATATTACGCATCCCCAAAATATAATGATGAAATTCTGAAACACCTCATCTCGTGGAAAGAGTTGGAACATATTAGGCTGAGTGAAGTTAGCCAAGCACCAAGAGTCAAGTACAACATGAATCTACTGAGGTAAGATCAAACAGCAGAAGGGTGTTAAGGGAAAACGCACACAACACACAATTCCCAGGCTGAGGACCAGATATTCTGGCATGAGCAAGACCAAACCCAATGATTCTTATGTCATCAAAACAGATGGGGATAGCACCTGTGCTGAAAGGCATTTCCCCTCCCTCCACCTCTCATATGTCTTTAAGGCCCACGGAGGGTTGGGGAAGAAAAGTGATAGCAATGGGGGTCAGGGTTCTAAGGGGATGGTATTGTTCATATCTCTACAGGAAAGGGAGAGTGACAGTAGACTTCAATCCAGAATGCCAATCATTGAGTTTGATGTTCTGGCTCAGAAGGCAACATTCCCATTTTTGGTATCCCTGTCCACCCAAAGAACCAATATATATTTTTCAACATGTGGACGATATAAAATTTACCAGGAATTTAATGCTCCATAAAATTTCCTGAATCTCTCAGATATTTATCTCAAATTCCCCACGCAGATTTACAGCCCTTGCCATTTAAAAATGACACCCAATTACTACACTCCGTCATTCCTTTCCACATATATCCAAACTCCCAACAAGCCTCCATTGCTGCCAGCATAGTTTTATTTAAAATATTTAGGTCACAGAAATACAACTACTATATGAGGCTATTGTTATAAAGCAAATTAAGGTAAAGTTTATCATATCAAAATAAACAGACTTCAGTGGTTGCCAGGGGTGGGTAGAGAGAATTAGGAAGATTAAGTAATAGGGCAGGGGAGAAATAGGTGTTAACTCAGCAAAGGCGGAGATAATAGCTGGAAAATAGGGGGTGAGGAATAGGTGGGGTGTGGGGTGCTGGGGCAAGAAAACTATTAGGAAGTTTGATAAATTGTTAAATTATGGGATACAAAAATGATGATCTGATATGTAAAACTTCCCCAATTAAAATACTTTTGTTTTGTTTTGTAAATACTCTAATTGAAATGGTTGAGGGGGGTAGCAATTAATTGAAGATGTAAGATTTCAATAGAACTCATGATTATACTAGCTTATATTAATTAATTTGGTCATTTTATTTCTGCCAAAGGCATTTATATTGATCTTGTGCAGAGAGAAACTTTTTCTGCTTATCATATTCCCTAAACTAAAACCAAATTATGTGGATTAATGGGGCTTTTCGGCTACTGTAGACATGGATTCCTTACTTATTTTTGTTAGTTTAACACCTGTATAAATATTTGTAAACTCCTGTACCATTTTCTTTCCAAAATGTACTGGAGAAATAGGAAACTGTAAGTAAATGAATAAAAGCTCCAGCAAACATTCTGGCATTCATCTAGATCTCTCCCTGTTTGTGCATAAAATCTTTGGAAACGCTACCAATATTTACGTCCATCGGCACAAAGAACACCGGAGATCAGTTACTTACTACAGCAAGTAGCTTCACACTGTGCCTAAGGAGTTTCTCGCTGCCCTAGGGCTTTTGCTGCCACAGCCAAAGTAAGGAGAACGCTGCAGACACAGCACGGGGACCTTGAAGATGTAATATTCCTAGTGCCATTTCTGCTTTCCTTGACCTGTTCTGACTCACCTCTCGTTCGCTCTTTGACTCACTTTCTATGAAATGCTCCTGGGAGCATCTGATATGAGACTCCTTCTGTGATTTGTTTAAATTCTGCCACTTTGCTTCTGAGACATTGACAATTAGTGGTACCTCTCACCCATGATTAACTCCTGAGAAAAATTTCAGAGAAATGCCTTTCATGAATCATTAATTGAATCTATTTATCGAGGTTCCTTTTGGAAATCTGATTCTCCTAGCTCTCGCTGTCTGACCAGATACGCCACTACAATCCCTATCGAGACTTTTGGAAGCCAAGCCTTTCTCAAAGCTAGTTCCACCTATCCAGTTGAATTAATTGCCATTACCTGTGCCTGAAAACTTGCTCAAGAAAGATCCTTAACTGTGTTTTTGGAGTGAATGATATTTTTTTTTATTTTGATGGAACTGCTATAAAAAAAAAACCCAACAAAACAGTATGGAAGCAAACTTGCTTAATGCTTTCCCATTGCCTTCTGTGGTTACTGCAATACAATGATGGGCTAATCACCCAAAGGAGAAACCTCAGCCTGCAGAAATCAGAGGAAATCACACCTATGACACAGATCACACAGAGAGCACCGTCAAATAGATCGCCTTACAAGTTATAATGTCCCAGTAGAAACAGAAGGAGACTACTCTGATTTGTTTAATGAATTCCCCTTATAAAAATTAATAAAAACAAAACAATTAGCTAAGATTGAGGTTCTTGAGAAGTAGGAGAGATTGCTCCTATTTTTCTTGTATCCTTAGATCAAAAGCAATCCAATCAGATACCTGCAGTGGAGAAACCCAACAGGGAAGACCCAATTGATTTGAGGTTGGTAGGACACCACTCATTCCAAAATTATACAATTTAAAATTATTAAGTTAAGCATTTGCCCTATTCAGGGTAAAGTTAGTAAAGGCAAGGTCACAAAAAAGGAAGATGAAAGGTACATTTTAGGTCTTGCCCAGGGTCAGTCATCCCTCTCAGATGTTGTCTGCTTCTAGCTGTGGTCACAGTGGTGTCTGAATTTAGTCAGTGAAACGGTCCAGGAAGGCCCTTTACCACTCTTTGTTGAGTTAGGTGGGCCCATGTTTTAAAACTATGATTTGGAACAGAGTGTTAATGAGAAGGACAAATATTAGTCCTTTCCAATAAGATCTAAAGAATTTTTATTTGAATGAATCTTTCCATATACATAGTGAGTTTATTAGGTAATAATGGTAGAAATGGTCACATTTCTTAATATTGACTCTCAAAAGCTACTACACCTTGAAAAAGGTGGGCTTCAGAGTAGTTTTTCAAGTACTGATGTGCAGTACCTTAGTAGGTCAAGTTGAATTACATCTGAATTGTAAGTTGAAAAATAAGGGAAAGTAATAGGTATTCCAGTAATCATTTCATGTGGATTTAATTTTGAATCATAAAGCTCTCATCAGACCTATAGGGAGGATTCTGATGCCCAAATGTGCATCAGTTATAACCTTACAATGTTTTGCCACCTACTGACTACACAATGCTTACTCACACTTATTGCCAATGAGGAAACAATGTTAGACCCTCACTCTCACTAGGCTGCACTGAGTGGTGCACTCGAAGCCTGATGTGAACTAAAGGTAATGTTTTAACTGAAATGTCTTTACTAGTTAGTACACCTGTTAATAAGGGCTCAGTGGGATTGTTCAGGATTTTATTGATATGATTATTTACCAGCAGTGTATGCACCTAAGGTAATATATGAAGATGTCATGTGATTGACAATGTAGAACTTTTAACTAAATATGTCTAGATTCCCAATATTATAGTGCCCATGTTCTTCAAGAGATCAATATTGAAATAGCTATGCTGAGAAAAAAGCAGCTCTCCAAAACGGAAAGGCTCTTGACAGCCTCACGGAGGCCAAAGCAGTACTCGCATCATAGTAAAATCAGGCTGCCGTGTCCATATTCCTGACAATGGTGCGAACATTGCACTCTGTAGTAAACATATGCAACCTATGATATTTTGCCTTAGTGTCCTGTACCTCTTCAAATGAAATAATGTATAATTTATTTTGCTATTTGAGTAGATGGTGGGAAAAATGTAACTATATTTTGGAAATTTTCTATTCCTTGTTGTTTTTATTTGTATAATTGTAAAATATTATTTGCTTTGTTCAATATAGCTTACACATGAAATGCTGAATTTCTGACCCATTTTATTCTTCACCTAAAATCATGGTAGATGGCCTCAGGAACTTGTGTCTATAGTTAACTGAACCAGCTGGGACCACTCACCTAGACTCTGATTCATTTCCTCCTGATCAAATGGACAATCTTTACATTTCAAAGAAGTTTAATCAGTTGTTCTGATTTATAATAAGTCATTACCCCCCAAACCCATTCTCTAGTCTTGATATTTTTAATTGGTTACCTACTAAAATTAGTCTCAACTTTGTTCCTTTTCATAAACTAGATTAAGTCTCTTAATCACTACAATAATTACTATAAGATGAATTAAATACTTTCTAAGATTTTATAAATGGTTGTACTCACAATGCAGTACTACTTATTATGAAAATTGTTATGAATTTTGAAGAAGTGGAAATTCCTGAGAGAAGAGGTTGACTTGTTACTTTGGTTAATTGCCTTACTCTGCCAAGTGTTTCTAGTAATGCTCTCACAGACCATTTCTTTAAAAAAAAATCACAGAAAAAGAGGTCCAACATATGGCACAATAAAACTGTTGATGATGATGTGTGGCTAGCAACAGGATAGCAACTGTGGTCATCAAGTCTTATTTAGGTAAGTAGTCACCGGTACATTGATGGTATCTGGCTTCCTTTCGTGGAGAATGCCTTGTGTCTTCAAAATCTACATGGAATGAGTGGCCATCTTATAAACCCGAAAAAAATTATTGCAGAAGATAAATTAATTCTTTCTGAGTAACATTTGACTTGCTCACCTTGAAGAAGAGACTTTACACATAACAAGACTAAAAGTTAATAAGTACGTGCACTCAAAATCAAAGCTATCAATGAATTCCCACATAAAATCTTGCTCAGAAGTGTCCATTTGAAGGGGCTTAACAGTCCAAATGGTTTGGATAAGGAGAGGCTTCTGCCAAAGATGCAGGTCAGATCCTTTTCTCAAATTCGGAGCTGATTGTAGCGTCAGCTAGCCAGCGAACCCAAGGACGCCTGTAGCTGCCGTCTCCCTCTTTCCCTGTCCTCGCACAGCATGCGCCCTGAAGAGCATCCACTCAGGATGGTCCTCAGAATATACCGAGGGGAAGCTGCTAAATGACTCCAGCTTTATGGAAAGGAAAACAGTGCTTCCAGAGCACCTCACCATAGTCCTGTGTTTCCTGAGTATGTTTTTGTCAAAGTCAAGCAATTAGAATGTTTTCCTATAAGTTCCGAGATTCTCTGTGTTTAAGATTTGTAATGATTTCCGTTAGCAGTAGTACTCTGGAGAGTCCTAACGGGACACTGCTTAATTATGGATCATTTTCTTCCTGCAATAAACTCTTTCTTTGAATTTTAACAGAAGCTCCTGCTTGCTCTTTGACTCTCTCTCTTTCTCTCTCTCCATACTGCGGTGAAGTGAAATTTCTTAATATAACTCTTCTACCCAAGGTTTTATAACTCCCGCCACATTATTGGGTGGACCTATGCAAGCAGGGATATGTAACACTCATAGAGAGAATTGGTCAGTTTTCATTACGAACCCCCGGGCTATCGGGATGAGTTATCTTTGAAGCAGCAGCAAAGAGAACCCATGAGAACCTTGGAAGGGCATGTTCCTGTTCTCCACAGGAAAATCACCAAGACCAGATGCATTGGAGACTGGTGTGGAGACTGAGGAAGATCGTTGAGACTATGGGGCACCTCCTCCTCAACTGGGTTGAGACTGTGGAACTGTGGGGCAGAGTGAGCCGAAGGCTGACTCCCTGGCCCTTAGGGGCAGAGGCCGAGGAACCACGTGTTGAGAGACTGAGGACTCAGAGACACAGGCCCAGGAACCAGGTGTTGAGAGACTGAGGACTCAGAGACACAGGCCCAGGAACCAGGTGTTGAGAGACTGAGGACTCAGAGACACGGCTACCGCATGGCTTGCAGATGTCCTCAAACTATGGCCCACGGGCCACATGTGGCCCACCAAGGACATTTATCCAGCCCGCCGTGTGTTTTTGTCCCTTTTTTTTTTACTTCAAAATAAGTTATATGCAGTGTGCATAGGAATATGCTCATAGTTTTTTTTTTTTTAAACTGTAGTCCAGCCGTCAATGGTCTGAGGGACAGTGAACTGGCCCCCTTTTTAGAAAGTTTGAGGACCCCTGGTTAGAGGCTGAGATAGGGAGAGAGACTTGGCTGATTGCTGAGAGGACAAAGACTGTATCCTTATTGCTTGCTGCTCGTGACTTGTGGGAACCGATTGATTTCGGTTATAACACCTCTTATAGGTGAATATTGTTTATGAATTTTGTGTGTCCATTTCAAAAACTTTCAGACCCAACATGGAAATTGAGGGCTGCGGAAAGGTTGGTGTCAGAATCTATGTGGAGGCATATACACTTCTGCCTACCCACAATAGGGAATCCAGAGGAACTCAGATAGGTCCATCTCAATCGCTATTTATTGCACATACATAGTTCCTTTCACAGCACACAACTGAAAATCTCCCCAGATATAATGTGCCAGCCTACAGATTTCCAATCTGAATAATAGAAACATTCACAAAATAGGAGAAGAAAATCTCACAAAACAGCAAAAACAATCCATTTGTTCTTGGAATATAGGAAACGAATTGTGTAACAATTAAACTTAATTGTGTGCTCCAAAAGGTTAATTTGATGAAATGAGTTTGAAACCTGGTTTAAGTATTACGTATTGCCCTTCTCCATATTGGTATTTTGTTAATGTGTACTATGCATCTCACTGAGAAGAAAAACGACTAGTTGTTTTTCATTCTTATGTGTCTTTTTTCCCTTCCACTAGGATGTGGCTTTGTATGCCTTCTCCATCTCTAACCCAGAACAGAGCATTCCATAAAACACTATTTTGGGAATGCTGGTTTATATACCGTATATTCTCGAGTATAAGCCAATCTGAATATCAGCCGGGGCACCTAATTTTACTACAAAAACTGCATTACAAATATGCTGAAAAACTCAGTGTATACATGAGTATATATGGTATTTTAAAGAGCACTAGCAAATAAAAATTAATATTGCTTCATTGTTTTTTTCTAATTATAATCCAGTGTTAAAAAGATAGGAAACAATTAAAATACTGATGATAAGAAAGTATTAAGTCTTGCTAATAATTTTGCTTTAACAGAATTTAAGTGAAATGGATGAACTCTAAAATTTAGCTCTCCCTCTCACTTTCTCCTTAATCATTTTCATCACACAGCAAATGGGTCAAGATAAATTTGGATGGAGAGATTCCAATTTGGGCTGCTATGGCTAGAAAACATTTTCTTGATATTTTCCAGTGAACTATTTTAACTCATATTGCATACTGCCTATAACAAACATAAATAACCTTGTTTGTGATTAAAGTGACATAAATAACAAATAACTCAGATCATTTTTTAAACGGAATACTTCAATACTTTTGTAGTCTTTGTAGACTGAGCCAAATAGTCTTTACATTTTCTACATGACCAATGTTCCAGAATATTTAAATTATTTTTGTATGTACTTAATTTACTAATATATATTAAACCCATTCACCACCAATTTTCAGGGCCAATGAGAAATGAATAATTTACTGGGAATAAATTTATATTGGTTATTTGTATGTAGGCTTCACACTGGGAAGTAAAATCAATTGTTTAAAATTTACTATGATTTCTTTGAAAAATCTTTCAAGGATATATACATATATCATAAGTGATTGAATATTGATTACACCTTTCCCTACTTAAAATTCTCCCCATAATATGCACTCCTATAAGACACATTGAATCATGTTTACAACTGCATGTGTATGACCTGCAGAGTATGCCACAAACACACTCTTTGGATGTGAATGCTAGAGTACAAGAGTAGACCCATCGAACTGGACTCCACTGGATAGCGTTCCCAGGATTGCAAATCTTCCTAAGAGTCAACAGCCTGATCAATACCGAGCAGAATATCCCTTGAGTTTGAACTGCCTACTCTGCGTTTAGTCATCCAGCATGTTACCCACAGTCAATGTGTTTCAGGGATCTTCCTCAATGAATGTGCCACAACACAGGTATCGGCACTTTAACTTATATACTTTTGTAAAAAGTAAGGACAAATACAATTTTGTAACTGAAGATATATAAAATGTTTTAATTCATTACAAAATGTGTATAGTTCAATTTATCTTCTTTTGCAAATATTAATATGTTCACCCCCAGATTTGAATAACAAAATAATGTCCCAGTGTTCTAATTAGCCTTTCACATTTGAACAAAGACGTATTATGATTGTTCTAATGCTATCACATTCTCTATTAATTGTTCAAACCAGAGAAACAGTAAATAAAGCAGATATTTTGAGTGTGATAATAAATATTTCTATGTGGAAGTTTCAGAATAAAAAAAAGAAATAAAACTTTAGGAAACAATGCGACCTAAAATAAGTCACTTAAAATTTCAAGGTTTTGTTTTTGATTAATTTGGGCCAATAGAACACCTTGATAAACTCTTAAGACACTCAAAACTTAAACTGATTAAATCTACAACAAGCATGGCTGCCATCTTGTGGGGACACAATAGAATGTAATGAGGGGCTGATCTCAATAAAGAACCCCTTTGGGTTACAAGTCCTTATTTGACCTCTTACAACCAATGGTGTGGTGTCTGTTAATATTCCACTTAAATCCCACAACATTATTCAGACAGAAGAGATGAGGCAATGAAAAGCTATCTACCAACTAAATTTCTGCTCCTAAAAATTCAATTGTATGGCTACTGCATAAACAATTAAAAAGTTGAAAGTCAGTTATTTGCTTGAATCAACTTTAATAAAATATGAGTTTGATAAAGATGTAAAGAGTTCACATTCAAGAATTTATCCCAATAAAATGATCTTGTAATAGAAATCAAAATGACAAAATATTTATCAATCCATCCAATTGCTGGATTTATTTGGACATTACATCTCATTGATCTTGAAGAGTCCATGACACTGAATTGACAGGAGAGTTCCTTAGATTTAACGAAAACAATGAAAGGAAGGCAGTGATTAAGAGTTATTGCCGGAAGCAAAAGAATGAACACAGAAAAAGAAAAAGAAGGGAAAAAATAAAGTGTGGCGTTAGCAGTGGCCCCAGACAATATAACTTGATAGAAACTAGTGAGTCATCAGAAGTTTATTTGAAAAAATAAAGTACAAAAGCAAGAAAGAGGCTATGTGATTATCTTATAAAGAAATTTATAATTTAGTGTTTTCCTTTAAAAGAGATTTAAAATAAAAATACCCATAATGTCTAAAACTAAGTCTTTCAATAAATTTCCATATACTGGTAAGACAATTTCCCCTTTCTTTAGAGAAAACAAAGGTATGAAAAAAGAAAACACTAGAATCCCGTAATCCTTAACTTCTTTAATGGGTGAAGTATAAATATTATTTTTTACCTTTCAGCTAAATAGAATGTTTTCTGCGTCTACAATTACAAGTTTCCAGCCATTTACCATGACAACTTACATCAGTGTCTTCTTACAGCCCTCCTTTCCAGAAACTCCCCCTAAAGCTGTAGTTAGTGAACCTAGAATCTTTAGTGTGACAAACTGTAATATTATAATTTATCATTATTTAAAATAAATATTATATTATTATTTTAAAGTTATTGTAATTTAAAATTATTTAAATTCATTAAAATCCAAAATTATATATGCTATTCATTTGAAATCTATCATTTCCTCAAAATTTCAAAGCAGGTGATCTCATAAACTTATACTAAAGCATAATAAAGTTATTGTTGAGGTGTATTATTCAAGAATTTCCAAGAATTGGCTAATGAAAGTTGACATCAGTAAACAGATCTATATTTTTAAAATTTTGGACATTGGTCATCTTAGTACATTAAAATATAAAGCAATCATATGCTCCAAGAACTTCAATTACTCTATTATGCACATGATTAAAAGCATTTAGACTGACACATCACCAAGGAAAACAAATTAATCTTTCTTCCAAATTATATTTTTTCATGAGAGACTTATTATATTACACAAAGATCATCCAAAAGAATGTGGAGATTATCTGACAAAATTATTCCTATCACACAAAAATAAAGTTCTGCTGAAGAGAATGCAAAACCGTTGTAGAAGTACATCTATTGGGGACTTCCAGAAAGCCAAGCCTGACTCAACAGATGCTGTAGAAAGAGGGTGTCATTGCTGATGAATGTTGGCTGAAAGCAGAGAATGTCAGAGAGGTATTTACCTATATTGTCTTGACTATGCAAATGATTTTGACTGTCTGGACCCTAACACACCGAGGGCAATTTGGGGAAGAATGGCAATTCCAGAGAGTATAATATGCTCATACGGGATTTGTATATTGGCCTAGATGCAGTCATTTAAACAAAATAAAAGGATACTGCACGTTGTAGCGTTGTATCAGAGTGGTATCTTTTTTATGAGAATTACTCTATCTGTATGTTGTTCAAAAAATCCAAGAGGCTGGACTTTGGACAACCTACTAAGGGACAACATGCTTTTCTAGGGATTGAGTACAACAAGGGAACAATTTGTGATATGTAAATGACACAACCTTGCTTGCTGGGATCAGTTATTGATGGAAGATTACACCAACAGTGTAGACTGCACTTCAACATAAAGGAGACAAAATCGTCACTGCTCAACCAATATGCAACATCATGATAAACAGAAAACACTGATGTTGTCAGAGATTTCATTTTATCTGGGCCTAAAAATCAATCCCCATGGAAACAGTAGTCAATAATCTAAAGACATATTGCACTGGGAAAATATGCTGCAAGAAACTTCAGTTAAGTGTTAAAAAGCAAAGACGTCACTTTGAGAACTAAGGTGGGTCTTAGTGGACTGACGTCATAGCGTGTTCAGTACTAGAGTGACCAAAGCCTTGGTATTTTCAATCTTCTCGTCTACATGAGAAAAGTGGACAATAAAGAAGACAGACACAGCATTACTGCTTTTGAGTTATGATGTTGGTGAAGAATATCAAAGACATTATAGATCGTAGAAGAATGGAGAAATTTGTCTTGGAAAAAGTGGATGTGCCTTCCAGGGACTAGTCTCTGGAAGGTGTTATCATGATTGGTAAAGGAGACGATAACTAAAGAAGAAGAAAATCCTTAATGGGATGGATTGACAAGGGGACTTCCACATGGGCTGACACAGCGACAGTTGTGAAGACAGGACAGTGTTTGGTTTGCCGGACAATGGATTTATATGAGTAGGACACTACGAGATGGCTCCTAACAGCAACAACCGTAATAATAACGCCATAAACTACTCAGCTTCCCTTCCCTTTCTTCAAGTTGTTAGTGTTCAAAACTCAAATAATGCCTGATTGAAGTGTCAATCTCCATCATACAAAATTAATTGGTAAATTATTAATGTATAGTTTAATTACATCCTTATTTCAAACATGCATTGGCTATGAAACCTTAAGTGAATAATTGAACCTCTCTTCCCTGCAAAAGTAGAATTTCACAAAATTTTGAATTTTACTGTAGCAAGACTAGCATAGTAACCCTTTTCATGTGAAATTCTTGTATTAAAAGCAAACAACCTTAGCTGAAAGTGGTCTTCACAAAACATCTGTATGCCCCTAAAAATCACTGTGCATTTATAACAATTGTCTGATCTTACTCCTCTTGCTGTTCAGCTTAAAATTTTAATTTGCATGAGAAATAATTGTATTCATCTAAATAAATATTATACCAAGGTATGCATTTTCTAAAAGAGTAGAAAATGTCATCGATAGGTACATTGTTGAAGATTTGCTTAAATGTCTGAATATGGACGTTGACCAGTATACTTAATATGGACTGCTATTTTTTAATGGGAAATCAATACACTATTGCTGTTTTTATTTATTTTGACTTTGCTCTTTCTGGAAAGGAGAACAAGGGTTTTACTGTCTTGTCTGACTCATGAGAGTGGATGGTCAGTATGATGCAGTGACGCCTTTCCTGTGATGTGCCTGTCCACTCGCTGAGTATTGGAACAGTGCATAACTGTTCATTAGGATGCTTAAGAGAAGTTTAAAAGCAGATTTTATTTGGACCTTAAGCCTCTCAGAATTATGATCAAATATTTGTTTATAGCTTGTTTGTTTTCTTTTGAGATGCTTACCAGGTTGTTCCAATATAAAGCTCATTTTGAGAACTACTGATTTAGAAGATTTTGAAATAATTAAAACGGCTTGCTTGTAGTACAATAGCTCTTATTTTCCAGAGAGGAAGTATCATGAACCCAGTCTATATTTCTGTATGTAGCTATCTCTGGGAGCGACATGTTTATAACTCCCAATATTTTGAGGTTCCCCCTCTTTCTCTGATTGCAGCACATTATGGTGATCTTTCCGTCTTCAATACTTTCCACGTCTTCCCCCCCCCCACAGGGCATAGTGGCGCATCAATATTTGCAAATGCTTTCAAAAATAATATGAGACAAGGGGAGTACCACTTTAGTTCAATGACTTCATGATCTACCACACAAATATAATCCAGGAGAGTGCATTGACAAAGTAAAGTGGCATTAAGAACAATAATGCAAATGTATGAGTCCGTGTGTACCGGACCAATCCAAACGCATTCCGATTAAGTAGATGAAGACTCATAGTGACCCCCTAGGACAGGAAAGAACGGACTATGTGAGTTTCTGAGACTGTAATGTTAATGGGCATCGAAAGACCCAGTCCTTCTCCCCCAGAGAAACCAGTGACTTTGAACTGCTGACCTTGTAGTTTACAGCCCAATGAGTAACCCCTATGCCACCAGGGCCCCTTATGTCATTGTATACTTGAGGGACAAAAGATGGGTGATTAAACTGTTAGTGATTAACGATGATGACTTTTGGAGGTACTACTTCATCCAGATTCAGAAGGAAACCATAAAGTCAATAAAATCAGTCCTTTGTAAAATGTTTACCCACAATAAAGAAAATGTCAGTAAATTATGGTCCTCAATCTCAAGACTTTGTTCTAATTCAGAGTTATGCTTACCTACCTGTAATACAAAGGTGGGATGTGCTATGATGGCATAGGAGGATGGATTTAATTCATATCTATTATGGGCATGGACATGGCTTCATGGGTAAAGGGAATTGAGGAAGGCCTTGAGTAACTACTATTGGAAGGTGGCTGAAAAAAGTAGTTGGAAGGAAAAATTAGATACTTTCCAGGCAAAACTATGAACAGTAATAACAAAATGGCAGATGGTTTCTGGAGTGTGTGAAAAATATGTAAAAAGAATGACTACATGTGAGCACTTCCCAAAGGTGAGCAGGCTCTGCTAGCTGTATTTGGAAATTATAGCCCAATTCACTAGCTAGAGTGACCAAAGGCTTAAGTAAGAGAGTAAGAAGAAAGAGGTTTTTAACTAAAGTTAGAGGCAAAGGAAGGCTCTCAAAGGTTATTTGAAGAGGTTGACATTCATACATCAAAAGCAGCAAAATATCCAAGGGCTTTCAAATAGAATAGAATAACAATAGGGCCATTGAAACCTGACCTCAACTAGTGACTTGGTTGTGCTAATGTATCTCCAGCCCCAAAGGAAACTAGATTAGATACAAGGTAATAGCTGGAAGAAAGGGAGTCACCATGCTCAGGCTTTCATGTTAAGGTATAGAGAAGACAAGCAAGCTTGCAGAAAACCCTTTCATTTGGGGACTGGAAGGCTGTCATTCAGAATTTCCCTGGCACTCTCCATGGAAGAGCAAGGGAACTTCCTCATTCTGAATTTACCCGAATTGCTCTGTGATTCAGTCACTTTCTCCCAGAAAGTGTAATTTTATGATGAAATGTTTCACGGAAGCATCTATTTGTTTAATTATAATTCTATTTAATTTCAAGATCTTCTTTATCCTCTCTCTATCCCGATTGCCTTAAAAATACATGGGAGACAGGGTGAAAAATCTCTGCCTAAAAGGTAATTAGCACATCCTCTCCTTTTTATAACTTTATAATTGAAACCTCATTAAAGATTTCTAGGTCTCTTTTTCCCTTAGTGGCCAGGTGCCCCTAATTTATTTTCAACCAATGTGCCTCATTCCAAGCAAAGACTAGAAAAAGTCTGATACCTGTTGGAGAATAACAAGGTTAAATAAGTGGGGTGGCTTTTTTAGGTTGCTTTAACCTAGTAAAAAAAAAAAAGAAAAGAAAAGCTTAAACATCTTTTCTCTTACAGTCCTGCCTTTTTCTCAGTCCCGGTTGAAGATTCCAAGGGAAATGAGAGCACTATTTTGTTTCTCCCTCGGATTGCAGATAGGGGGAGGAGGTGGTTATTAGAGAGAAGCTCTTCCTCTCGGTTTCCCCCGCTCGCCGCCTGACAGCCCCGCTCTCTCGCGGGCTCGCTCCTTCTCCTAGGTGATCCATTTCCAGGCAACGTGGGGCTGGTGCTGAAGCTGCCACGCTCGCTCCTCGCTCGCTGCCTGCATTCCGCCAGGCGAACGGCTCCCCCAGCATCGTGCAGCCTGCGGCGGCTCTCCTCCGCCGCTCGGCCCGCTGCTCCGCACGGCGCGACTCCCCGGCCACCGCGCCCGAGCGACCCGGCGGCTCAGGCCCGCCTCGCCGAGCTCCGCTCCCTGCCTCGCGCCGATCGGGGCTTTTCTCCGCATCTCTATCTGCAGTACCTTGAAGTTCACTTTTTCCACCCGTCTCTGCGAGGGTATCGTCCCTGCGCTGCTGGAATCTAGCTGCTCCGCTTGGAATCTCCTAAGCTTTGCTCGGCACTTAGATTTTATTTTGGCACCGGAGACAAGTGCTTCTCTGCGGGCCATTGGGGTGCTTTGGGGCCGGGGCCGGGGGCGGAGGGGAACATCCGGCGGGAGGGGAGGCGGGGGAGGGGGGTCTGTTGGAACTTGCGGCGGCGCTGGGACCCGACCCGCGACCCGGGCGCAGCGACGGGGATGGTGTGAGCCCCAGCCTCGACCCCTGCCCCAGCGCCACCGAGACTGGATACATTTTGCAAAACCCAAACTGCAAACAACTCTGGCGATGCCAAAATTCCCCTCCAAGTGACACGGCTTTCAGAAGGAGGCTTCCTCAACGGGGGTTCTTTCTCCCATTCCCGCTGCCTTCTTCAGCGACGATTAAAGGGTTTCCCCCCCTCTTTTACTGGCAATAGGGATTTAGAGGGGGAAAAGGAAGAAAAAGAAAAGCTGGACTAAACTCTATCGTGACCTCCAACTCTTTGGACTGATTTTTATTCTCTCTCTATATATATTGAAAGAATATCTATTCTTAACGGGAATCGGCATAGGAGGAGATGGAAGTTTTTCCTTTGCTCCTGGTTTTGTCCGTCTGGTGGTCTCGAACCTGGGAATCGGCGAATGCGGATTCAATCATTCACATCGGTAAGAAAGGGTTTCTGCTGCGCGTGGATACTTCAATGTTTCCGCTTCTGAGGGTGCCCCCCCCGCCGCCCCCGTCCTCTGTGTCGCTTGTCAGAGGTGGCTTCCTCTCACTGTCCCTTCCTTCACACTGGTTCCCTTGGGGGGAGCCGGGGAGGCTCCGGACCGGTCCTGGGGTTGTTGCGCGGGGACTCCAGTGGTTCCGGGGTGCCGAGCGCGGGGCAGCGGGGCGTGAGAGTACATGCGTGTGGAGGGCGGGCGGGGCCGTTTAATGTGCTCTACCTTTCATATACCTTTCCGGATGCGCATTTGCTCCTTTAAAAGAAAAGGGAAAGAAAATCTGGGACCAGAGGTGGGATCACCTGGGCGAGAAAGGACCAGAGCCAGGGGGTGGGGGCGCTCCCTCCGGATCGCACAGGTGGTTTTGCAACGTGAGCCGCCCGCGGTGTGCCTCGGTGACTGGGTGCCCGATGCGCCCCCGGCCTCGCGCTCCTCTTCGAGCCCTCCGGGCTTTGCGGTCCCCGAGCCCAGTGTCGCCGCGCCGATGGCAGGAGGGACGGGTGGCGGGAGGGTCCAGGTCTGGTCACCACGCGCCACGCGCTTCCCAGGCCCGGAGGGGCCGGAGACCGGGCTGGGCACTCTTGGGAAACGCGGGGAGCGTCGGCGGGGCCGCCCCGAGGTTGGGCAGCCTCCCCGATGCCCGCCGCGCCTCGCGGTCCGCTCCGGTGGCTGTGTCAGGAGGCCAGCCGCCTGACTTCGGCGCGGACCGCAGCGCACCCCGAAGCGGCTCGTGGCCCCACCTATCGGCCACCTGGCGGGCCGGGCCCCAGCCCGGGGGCGGGCGGGGGCGCGCGGCGTCATTGTCATGCACAGCACCCGCTGCTCCGGCTCCAACTCTTCTCACTTGCTAATCCGTGAGAGCGGAGCTGGGACGGGCGCTTGCAGGCTCTTAATGCGACGATTTCCTTTTCGGAAATTCGCGTCCCCGGGCCAAGCAAGGTCCATTTGCTGGCCTGCAGAGGCCCCTCCTGGAGATTTTTTTTTTTCCCTTCTCCTTTCTCTGTTTTTTTTTTTTTCTGGGCACAAGACTTATCTGCCCACAGGGGTTGGTGTTCTGCAAATCCAGGCGACAGATGGGTCGCAGCTTCGCTCCCCATTCTACCTGACCATCCTTCGTCCAACCCCCGCGTGCACGCGCACGAGCGCACACAAATGCTCGCACACAGAGCCCTGGAGGGGGACCCTGCTGCAGGTAGCCGCTGAGCCTGCCTAGGGGCCTTGTTTTGTCTTCCGTGCGCCTCCACAGCTGCCAGTGTCTTAGCTAAGGGGGCTCCCCCTCGGTCTCAGAGGCTGTCTTTGTAAACATGTCTGCCATTCTATCAGTAGAACCATACATGAGACTGTGTAAGGGTAATGAGGTCAGGTTTCAGAAAACCTTGCCCGTATGCATCGAGTAATTTAAGCACTAGAAAGCTTGCCCACGGAGACCACTTTTGCCTGGGGGTTACTAGTGCCTGTGGGCTCAGAACTTGGGAGGGGTACATTATGGTTTCATTGAGGGGCCAGTGATGTTTAACAGAGCTGAAAAATAACCTGTGCTCTTACTAAAGAAATGGCAAATTCACGTCCACTTTAAAATGATTGAGCACGGTTGTAGGATATGTACACATACGTCTGTACACAAACACACACATACACACTTTTTCATTCATTCAGGATTAGACATTTTTGCCTTATACTCTTCATCCCTGGAGAGGGAAGACTTGTGGATAAATTTTTAGTTTATTGCTTATTTTGTGATCCAAATGATAAATAGATCTATTTATTTACAAACACTTACAGATCTTGTTATGCTTTCCTAGATGAATGGTATTTTTGCAATACAGTCCGGGCATTTATTTCAAAATTGAAAACAACTGTTATAATTTTCCCCCTTTGCATTCTGTTGTATGTCAGTGAGATGTGGTTTACTTTATGTTAACCAGACTCCCCTCCCCCATAAAGTAATGACAAATTACAGAATTTTTTTAGATAACTGGTTCTTTGTATTAACTGTGTACATCCTACTAAATGCGATATGCCAAGTAGTTGCTTCTTAGACAATTAATTTGACTTTGCCTTAGACGATTAATTAATGTGACGAGTATATTAGACAAGAGGATTAGCATCTTTTATAGACTACCTATATTGTCAGGAAGCTAGGAAGTGTGCCATTCTTTCAAAAACCTATCGTTTTAAATATACTGCCAAATTGTTAGCCCTTCAATTTGTTTTTTTTCTTTAAAGAGTGACGGTGGCTAATTTGTGTGCATTTCAGAGATTGAAAGTCCTCCTCCCCCTCTGATCTCAGCAAAAGTACAATATTTCCCAAACTGCAATATCCATATCAAAACTGAGAAGTACCAATTAGCCACATGCATCAGATCAGTCTAACTTTCTTACTTGAATAGAGTAGGAAAATTCCTCCTTGTTTCCACCAGATGATTGTCATGATTGAAATATTTGATAGGAGAAATATGCTTTTGGAAAAATGCATTTCAGGCAATAGGGATTTGACTGATGAAACTACAGGGAACAGGAATGCTCAGGGATAATACTAAGAGATATGCAGAAATGAAAGCTTTTCACAACCTCATGTGATGTGTTCAAACAAAAAGTAGCTGCAGTGTGTAATTTAGGCAAACTGGAAAGAAGGACAGACACTGCTCCACTAGGTTGACTATTGCCTACTTTTGGTATTGAAGCAGTAGCATGTTGGAAATCCTCCCCATCTTGTTCTCTCTTTTTTTACTCTGTGCAGATTTCTGAGTTCAATTATATATATTTAAACACCAATATAATTTAAAACCACATTGGTTTGCAATGATAAGATAAAGGGTAAGTATAGTGATTGAAATAAAATGTCTTTGTTTCAGTCAAAATAAATGCTATTTTACTTTGAAGTTTCTCTTAAACCATACCTTAAAGATATTTGATATGTTGCACATTGCATACACATGTACACATACAAACACATGTAATCTATATAAATAAATCACCTTCAGTGTGATTTTTTTAGCCCCAATAAAAGAAAGGTCTTTTGACTTATAAAAACTATGCAGGTTTGAATTATGCTTCTACTTTGAGCCTGTGCATTGATTGAGTAATTCCATCAGACCCACATTACTTGATTGCTTAGCAGTTTCCTAATGATCTGCACGCTGTAGGAAGAACCAAAAAGTCGTGAGGGGAATGGCAATGATACTGTGTTTTATGAGGCTATTCAGAAGTCGCTCTGATTTATGTAGCTAGAAAGCTCCCAAGTCTTTGAGATTAGCCACGCTGACTGCTATTTTCTTCATCCATCAGTCGTCGCCCCCTCTCTGCTCCCTAAACACAACAGGAGTCCAGAGCACTGCTTTCCTTAAGCAGGGATTAGGTGGCATTTCCAGTCAAGTGTACAGTTTGTGTTTTGCTTCCTATCTAATATGGAGAATCTCATGTTGCAATAGTTTAATATATGCTCATTTCTTTATCTGGTCCTGGTGCTCTGATCTAATGGTACATGAGCTATCTTCAGTTATAGATCTATGCCAGGGAACATTCCAAAAAGCATACTTTTTCATATGTGACACAAATCATTAGCATATTTCTGTTGTTATCTCTCAGAGTAAAATATCTTATGCCAACAGGGAGGAGAAAGAGTGTTTGTTTAAGAAGCATTTGCAGAAGCAAACAATATGTTATCTTCGAAGATCACTAGGACATTATGTGGGAGAAGCCAAAGACAATTCACTGAGTGTTTTCATCATGAAGATGTTCTAATTAACATACAAAATTGGGGCTTAATAAAATGTGTCATCAGACAAACAAAATAATGGATGATGAATTTACAGCATCAGTTTTCTTTAGTTCCCACTAAGGACTATTTTATGAAAGAGAAATCTATGCATGTAGATGATGTCTTACCCTAAAATATTTCCTGTCATACTTTTCCCATGATTGATATTGGTTAATGACAGCTCCCAGGTATCATCAAGGACCCTTGTCTTGTCTCAGATATCTCAATGATCCCATAGCCTACATTTGTAAAGTGTGCTCCCCACTTTAGGGAGCCCTTCTAGAAAACATTCATAAGTAACTTTAAAATAAGAGCTTACTTAGCTATCATTTTCTCTATTGTTAATACAGTTACTTGGTACATAATTTGGATGTGCATGAAATTAGACAATGTTGTAATTCATCAACAATATCAATTCTGACATAACTAATAAGCTATTACACTAAGGATCTTTGATTTCTACTCCAGGTATATAATGCACATTCACTAAATAGCTCTCACAATGTTTAATTCCATCATGAATAAAAATTACGATGACGACCTAGTAATTGATCCAACATTGAAACCAGTTGAGATTAGTAGGAGTAATGGAAGATGCATTTTTTTCTATACTGAACTCAAAGACTAATTTTATCACACTGTCACTTTAAACTAAAGCCTATCCATATTGACTCTACCAAGGGTTTCCAAGGGTGTGAATCGTTATTGAAGCAGAGCCTATCTTTCTCTCAAGAAGTGGCTGGATGATTTGAACTGCTGACCTTTTGAGTAGGAGTTCAGTTGCTCACTTGACAGGGCCACGAGGGATTCTTTTTAATATTAAAGGGGTACTGTAATTCCAAAACCATATTTTTCAAACCAGAAGAAACTCCCCCACTCTTCCTTCAGCTGAATATATTACTTTAGTTTTAAAAAAATATTCAGCATTCCTGCTTGATCTTCAGGTTTCTGAGATCATTGGTGAGTAGCATGCACTTAAGATAATTTTACTATAAATGTAATGTTTATTTAGAAAATAAATTATGGCTTATAAAGATGTGTTTGCCATTAGGTGTCACTGCATTCTGAGTTGTTCCTTTGTAGTCACACTTGAAAACCACATGCAATTGGGTGTTTTTAAAAATTCCTTTAATAAAACAGCATGCAATGAATTTAGTGATGCTAGAATATATTGGCTATTTTTATTTTCATACCAGCAAAGTAACTATTGCCTTTTTCTTTTGTTCTTTTAAAAATTTAAATTCTAGCATTTATTGACAGCTGGTATTCTTTTGATATATTGAATTTCTAGACCTAGTGATATAAAAATTTCACAAAATGAAAACATAACAGACATCCATTTAAAAATAAATGCTTGTTCTCTTTTGAACAACAAAAAAACTATAGACACAGAAAACTAGTGTGCTTAGTAGTGTCTCTATACAAGTAGATATTCATGAATAAAAGTAGAGTTTGTTAAATAACTTCCAACAATGGTGGCTGATTGTGCTTAGCTCCATGATGTGAGTCTAAGCTCTGTTTACCTAAAAAACACCCGCAGAGTCCCAAACTGAGAGATACTTCTGGTCTGAAATATCTATAAAACAAAATTATGGAAACAACAACACATAGACACATATATATGTATATAAAATAGTGTCAACGAATCAGTTTTGACTACCCATCATCCCTGCTAGGTGACTGTTTCTTATTAAACACTGTTTGGTACCCTGCATTCATCCCTTTCGCTGCTGGTTTTCTTTGTTACTATTACCACTTAGAGGAATGTGCTATTGCTGTCAGGTCAATATTGGACTGCCTCTGCAAAACCAGCAGTTCCAATTTACCAGTTACTTTGGGAGCAAGCTAAGGCTGTCTGCTCCCATAAAGATTTACAGCCTAGACATGCTGTCTCGGCTTGCTCTGAGTTGGGATGCATTTGATGGCAGTGGAAATGGGTTTCTCTCTCATGTTCTATATTACCGCTTACTTTTTTCCTTCACTTTGTGAAATCTTATATTTAGCATATTGTATTATCAAAAGAATGATGAAACTTAGGCCAACTTTCAGTTTCGAAGTTATTTATATTAGTCTGGGTACTTTAGAGAAACAAATCCACAGAAACTTATGTATAAGAGAGAGAGTTTTATATAAAAGGTAAGTGCACATCAAGAAAACATCCCAACCCAGTGCTGCCCAAGCCCACAAGTTCAACACCAATTCACAAAGTCCTCCTCCATCTCACAAAACAGACACAGTGATGCCGACTACAGGAGGAAAGTCAAGTCAGTGAATGTGTCAGCATCTCATTGCTGGCAGGGGTCTCCACACGGGTTCTCCAGCATCCAGGGCTGCATCAGAGTAGGTCCATATGGCTTCTTCTCAGGGATGTCTTGCAGGAAGTGAACCTTGTCAGCTGAAGGAGGGAACTGGCTAAGGCAGCTGCACCCTGGTCCGACCATCAGAAAGCAAGACACCCGAGAATTGGAAAAGCAAGGCTCACCAAGCCATCTATCCCTCCGCCCTTCAATTAACCCCATATGTGTTTATCAGCCAGGTTGGCATAATCAACTAACTCATTATTTTTATAATTGGCGCCAACACAGCATGAAATAATCTGACTTGGAGTTAACTAAGTGAATTATTTGTCTCAGTCTTTTCCATGTGACAGTTTTCATTACTAAATTAGCTGGAATAATGTGTTTTTAGTAACAGAATAAAATTGTGTGATTGATCGATACCTAAGGTATAGAGAAAAATTGCTAAAATGATTCTGTGATTGATTATGAGGAGCGTAGTTGGTGTAAGATTGTAATCGCAGATTGAAGTTTTTGAAGTTGGTGCATTGTATCATTTGGGTGTGACCACATTTTTCAAATCGTTGGGGGCAGAATAAATGCTGTTAAGAAATTTAAAGCTTTGTAACTATATTCTGATTTTATCAATATCTTATTGAGTAATATTGGGAAGAATTTAATTCCTATAGTTTTCCATTTTTTGCAACCCTGTTACAGAAAGTTTTAAATTAATAGAACATAAACTCTGAAGTTATATGCACTAAAGTGAACACATGTTTTTATATTTGAGGAATGTACAAAAATGATCTGAAGAAGAAACGTAGTATTGTGTGGTTTATATACAAGGTGACTTTAGGAAGTTCATGGAAAAATGAAATAAAGAGGTAATGGGATATTATTTTTTTCATGAATTTCATAACCCCCCTCATATATTTAGTGGTGGGTTTCAATAGAAATTCATCAAACTTAAATTATTCAAATTAAGGACTCCAAAGTAACTATGAGTCAGAATTGACTTGCTGGTAGTGAGTTGGGGTGTGAATTTTCATCACAATGATCGTTGTTAGTGCTAACAAGGATTGTGCACAATGTATTTGTTCATCCAGTAGTCTAACACCAGTGTCACATTGGGGGAGCTGGTTATTTGTGTTCCTTTATTTGTGTCATTTTATCTCTTAATGTTCTTACTTTGGTGTTGCACCCGGTACCAGTTCTATAGCATAGCACAAACTAATGCCATTAGCTTGGCTAGAGAAATGATCTGTTTAAAACAGCACTGGAGACAATAGCTTGTACAATTTACAAACTGGAAGCACACCAAGAATACTAACCCATGCGTGGTAACCTCACCAAACGGAGTCTGTGCGGTGGAACTTGAGCGAGCTGCTGAGGGAGAAGTGTAGCTGGACCGCTTTTCTGTTGCTGTCTACTGGAGGAAAATATTTGAGCTTTCCTTCTCTGACGGATTGCCACTGTACACAGGTTCTGGTTTTCACAGACTTTACTATGCTAAAAAGGCTGAATGAAACAAATATGTATATATTCATTCAATGCTTTTGTGATGTTTACTTTTATTTCCCATATTCCTTCTGCACTCACTGTTGTCCACAAGGTGACTGTCAAGGTGAGGCAATGTGGCGTGCCTGCTGGAAGGCCAGCATGGGAGCTGAGCACTTACAGAACTGTTATATCCGTTAACAAGTTTGAAATCATTCTGTTGTCTAGCTTCTATCAATACATATTTTATTCATTACAATTTTTCACATTAATATATTGAAATAATTTGAATATGTTTCACTTACATCAAAATAATCCAATGTCCTGTTTTGTAAAATAAATTATTTTATGTCCCTGAGGACCTGCTTTTTATAGCTAGCATTGAATACAAATTTTGCATTACTCTAAAAATTATTTTAATTCGAGAAAATGATATTCTTGAAAATAGAGGAGTGAGTGGACATTACTATCAAAAAACATCCTATGTAGGTGTGCTCGTGGGGAGAATGCCCTTCACTGAGCAGGCACTATGTTCCTGCTCTCTATGATGTACTGAATTTGTTGTTCTTAGGTGCCTTAGAGTCCATTCTGACTTAGGGTCATTCTGTGATCCTAGGAAACAATCAGAGGATATTCTGCTTGCTCCGGCTCTGCCCTCACGACTGTGATGTTAGAACCTGCTACCGCAGCCACGAGGGCAGTCAATCTTGTTGAAAGTCTTCCTTTTTTTTTTTTTTGCTGACTCTCTATTCTAAGAAGTGTGACGTCCTTTTCCAGAGACCTGTCTTTCCCAATGACATATCCAAAGTACTTTAGATAAAGTTTAACTCAATTTATTTCTGAAGAAGAGTGCGGCTATAATTCTTTTAAGATAGTTTCTTCTTCTGTCAGTTAATGGTATTTTGTATATCCATGCCCAACAACACAATTCAGATCCATGAACTCATCTTATGCCTTCTCTTGGAATTGTTGAACAAGTGAGTTATTTATTTGTACTTATGGAACTTTTTGCTTTCATGAAGAGGCAACCAGACCGAAAATGTAAATAGAGATTAAAAACAAAACAACAATAACCAAAAAGCTAAACCAGTGCCCTTGAGTCAGTTTCAATTCATGATGACCTAAGTGTTTCAAGAGCGCTGATGGCGTAGGGGTTACACGTTGGTTTGTTAAACTCAAAGTCAGGAATTTGAAACCACCAACAGTTCTACAAGAGAAAGAAGAGACTGTCTGCTCCTATATTTGAATGATGATAGGTTTCCTTTAAGAAAATCCTGTGATATATTTTGTTTGCTTGAAAAATAATTTTGGAAAGGAATTTTAAAATAATTATTGTATAAGAAGATAGCATATCATTACAATATCGATATTTAAAAAATAAAAGAAGTTCCTTTTGCCTCTATTTGCAAAAGTTTCATAAATAACTTTACAAATATCTTCTATCTTCAGTTATATATGAAAATGTGGAAAGAACTATTCTCAAATATCAAGACTTATTTTGAAAAGAAATCTTAGTTTGCTCTCTTGTAAATAGACACTTAAGTGATTCATATTAAATTTATTTTATAATTCAAATAATGTATGTATGAACATAAGCATTCACAGAGAATGAAAATTATATTTTGCACCATTTTCAGCATTTCCAGCACTACTACTTTTGTAATGTCTTGTGGACGCTGTTTAACATGAATGCCACACGATTGGCCTCACCTCATTACCTCTGTGCTAACTGATGTGTAAACATGAGACTCATAAACAGTGAAGGAACAGGAGATACAGGTTCGGGGACTAGCAGTGAGTGACATAAGAAACAAAAACAGACGATTGTGACTGGTGCCAAGGAGCATAATTATTGAAACACAGGGCATCCGTGAAAAATCTAATCGATGAAGTGCAGACTCTGCATAGGTATTTTGAATTTGTTAGTCTATGACTTCCAGACTTACTTACGAAAATCCAAAGACCAAGTAATATGTTAGGATACTGTGCATTGTATCCAGAGTCAGCTGGATTGCTTTGTTGTGTGCAGTTCAATGTGGACTAAAAACATAGAAATCTGATTCCTCCTGTTGATAATCACAACTGGCCAGCATATCAAGTTTGTTAGTCGTATCATGGAAAGCCCTGCCTCCCTTCACAATTTTGATCTAATTAAGGACATCCATGGCCAGCAGTAACAAGCCAGTGTGACATCTTTCTAGGACCGTCTTTATAGGAAGGTCAGCTACACTGCGAATGGCTCAAGGAGGCATGACTTTTAAGAATGAGCACATGTTCCTTAATACGGCCTTCACGTTTCAGTTTCTAACACCTCATGATGTCAAGGTGGGGCTCAACCTAGACTTGAGGAGCATCATTTCTCCAGGACTGGATCCTGTCATTATATTGGTTGGTTGACATTTACATAGATCAAATTGAAACATCATGGCTTAGCCCTTACATCCCATTTTCAGAAGCGTCTCTGGTGGCATCGTGGCTTACGAACTGAGCTGCAGACACCAGGATAAAACCCACCTGCTGTTCCGGAGCATAGAGATGAGGCTTTCTGCTGCCGTGAGATTCACAGCCTCGCACACTCTCAGGGACAGTCCACTCTGCTCTCCAGGGGCATGAGGACTCAAGACGGACTTGATAGCAGTGAGATTTTCAAAAATACAAAACAAAACTTTTACTATTTATTTTTTAACTTTTAATACTTCATTCAAATAAGAATAAGTGATTTTTCTAAAATAATATTAGTGAACGATGTTTATTTAGTACTCACTGTGCTTGGGGAGCCCGGCCAAAGTGCTTGGTGGTGAACTAAGTGGAGGGTCGTCTGAGCTCACTGGGTGAGAAGATGTGGCCGTCTGCTACAGGAAGATAGCAGCGAGGGAACAGAAGAGGAGCTGATACCAAGGACTCAAGGAGAAGGAAAATGTTTTGCGAATGATGATGGCAACATATGTGCAAAGGTATTTGATACAATGAATGTATGGATTGTGATCAGAGCTCTCCATAAAATGGTTTATAAAAAATTAGAAATAAATCAACATGGCAGCCTCGGAAACCATGTGGGGCAGCTCTCTATTCAGTCCCTTAACTTGATGGCACTAGAGCTGCGCTACTTTTCTTACTCTGTAAATGTCATCTGAATCAAAGGTGCTTTGAATAATGAGACTCATTTGAATACACAGGTATTCAAATAATTATGCTTCCTATCCTTAATAACTTTTGCCCTATCTACTTTCGATGACACTATCATACCATTAATAAGTTGAACTGAAGATAGAGCCATTCAGGACTCAAAGTCAGATGGCCGTGGCCTCCATAGCACTAGAGATTGTGATAATTCAATAAACTTCAACTTTATGGTACCTGTAAGGTGCCATAAAACAAACATCTATTTCAGGGGATAAAAATTATAACAGATAAGGAGGTTACTGCTCACAGAAAGTCTTCATTTATAATAGATATGTCTGTACTCAGCTTTCTGATGGATAATCATTCATTTTGTTGAAGTTATAGACTACAAAGTCAATAAAACCATGCCAAAGTCAGAGCTTAAAGGAGTATCCCTGCCATTCGCCCCCGCCCCCTGGTATGTTCCGTCGTAGCTGTCGGTAGTTAAGTTACAAGTCCAGTTTAGGGAGGAGAAGCCTTTGGAGGCTAACTGTTATGTAATTAATAAGACGAATGAGGTCGTTTCTCGACTTAATGCCACATTTCAGACCATTCCACCAAGAACACTTTCTTTCCTATGGAGAAATTAAATCACTTTTTAAAAAACTCTTACAATCAATAGTACAGGGCTGTTGTATAATATTAATCTCTAATTTCTTCTCAGTGTAAAAAAAAACACTGACATAAACAACAGTTTATACTGTAAGAAACAAACAAATGAACAAACTATTGGAAAGCTAGAGTAATATGTGTCATAAAAATTGTTATGAAAACATAACTCTTCTGACTTTTAGTTATCTAGGCGTCATTGACCACAGGTCAGACATTGACTATTGAAGACAATAGATAGTTTAAGTAATAGCTGGCCAAATGTCTTATTGTATTTTTTTCCTCCAAAAGAGACCTTCTTGTGGTTGATAAAGAGTTAATACTTAGCAAAACCGGCTGCTTTGATTCTCTTGAGTTTCCCTGCCTACCCTTCAGTGGCAATGTTAATGAAGAGTGAAATGGCTCAAGGCAGGCTTGAAGGAGCAGAAGGTTTCAGATCATCTGTAAACTGGGAAATCAGCCCCTGAGTGCTCATATGCACAGGTGTGCTGAGTAGGAATCACTTCTTAAAAAAAAAATTACCCAGAGTCTGACACAAGAATTTATGGTTGGCAACTGAACTGGAGAGAGGAGTTAAGCTTTCAGACCACCCAAGAGGAATATAGAGATTGACGCAAGTTAGGAGCCAAATGCGAAACATTACTAGGAAAATAGTGGTCCTTCAGGGTCACTGCTGCTGAGAGAGGAGCCTCACTGTTTAGCTTTGTGGGTGATGTCAACTGTAAGTATTTTTTACGTAAAGGGTTATAGACTCTAGTTCAACTTTTAAAAAAATTAGGTAATTTTGTATAAGCTATGTTGGATGCAGTTCCCATTTATACAATGTATATTGAGTGTGTGTGTATATAGATATGTATTTTCACACATGCATATATATGTGTGTATATGTACACTCCATATACCACTGTGAGCAAAATATATATTATATAATATTAATTATATATAATACATTTATAACATATATATAATTCACAATTGACCTCCCAGATGATTCTATATATCCTCCTAAATCATGAGGGCATAATAGGTTTAAACTAAGCTGTGAAGCACTAAGAAATGATAAAAATCTAGGTGGTGCTTCATTGGGGCTCAGAGAGTGGCAGATAGGAGGTACTGTGATAAGGGAGAGTGTATAGCCTCTACATTATTGATGTGTAATGAACTAAACCGGCTAGTGTTGCCCCAATGTTTGTTGATTTTATATAGATAAAAAGAAAGATAAATAGCTAAGTGGTACTATGCTGTCTGTTGCCTGCACTCATAGCAAAATCTATTAGGCTAGTTCCTTTTTTAGAGCATACGTTTTTTTCTTTCTTTCGCCCAGCGTACTGCACACAGTGGCCCAGGCTCCAGGCTTCTCCTTCAGGTGGGGTGTGCAGTGTGTATCACATGCCGGCATCGCTCAGTGAATGGCAAATCAGAGGAAAATGAAGACGTTCATGCTCTGCATGAATCATCGCTGTGTTCCTTTACCTCTGGCTCTCCCCATTTTTTGCGCCTACTGACCCCTCACATCCTTCTCTTGTGTTTCACCTGTCCTCTCGGCTATCTTAGGCCCAAATGTATCTAATCATGTGGAGAGGAAAAACAATTCATTTACTCAAGGCTTGTCCTCTACAATTTATGACAGATTCTATCTTTGAATCTGTGTGGGCAGAAGAGTACTCTGCTCAAGGGAAAGCAAACCGTCATGTTAGTGATGTGAGAAGCTGTTTGGAAATCCCTTAGGTCTGCACGATTTTAACATTTAAAGTAAGTGAACATGTAGTTGAGATGTAGTGCATTAGCATGACCTTTCTAGTTTCAGTGTAATATATAATTCTAGACTGTGCCTATGGGTGTAATCCATGTTGGAGGGCATTCTCTATGCTCTTTATGGACAGGAAGAAGGTGGGATTAAGAACTGGCTTTAGGAGATACTGTGAGCCAAGTCATACCCTTTGTTTCCTTGTGAGGCATTTTAAAGATTGCTAGAGGGTGTGGTTTAAGAGATGGTCCTTTGTTTTCCTTGTGAGTATGGTTGCCTAAAAGACAAATCGCACCTCCATCAAAGCCATTCCGGTGTCTGAGAGTCATCGGATACACCAGTTACTGTGGCAGAAACTTAGGAGGAGCATGGAGGCTGTGGGATGTCTTCTCATTTGACCCGACTAAGGCGCTGTGTGACACAATAAAAGACTGACTTCCCAGCCCACAGAGGAAAGAGTCAAGGTACCATGTGTCACAGAGACTAAGGACCAAGAGAGAGACTTGGTTCTGGTTGCGGGGAGGTGTTGTTGTGGATCGATGACTGTATCCTTGCTGTTTACTGACCCTGACGTGCAGTAAACTACTAGTTTTCCTAACACATTCCCTTAATCATGAGCATTGTCTGAGAAGTATTTGTGTTTATTACAATGAATCATGGAACCCAGCAGAGAAGTTCCAGAAGCTTTGGAAGAAGAGTTGGTGTCAGAGTGGGTGGAGAGTGAAGTGTGTCTGACCCCTGGTTTGTGGCAGTAGTAAATCCAGATATGGCCAGCTACTACCCATATCATTTATTGCAGTAATACTTTCATAACTGATATTACAAATCACAATTTTGTAATTGATATTACAATAGAACTAGTATACCTTTTCATGCATTGACTTTAAAAATAAGGACATTTCTAAATAACTCATAGAGATATATTTAAGAATTGCATTTTCCATCTTGATATAATTTAGACCTTATATTTGTTCATACAATTTTATAATTAATAACACAATTTATATTTTAATATGTTAGCATTACGTATCTTCCATGTAAATACAATTTAACACACTGCAATGAAGAGTAAACAAAGAAAAAGTTTTTGGTGTTTTTTTTCAGAAAAGTATTCTTGTAGCCAACTAAGCTTTCAGAAGTTTTGATGTAGATAATCTAAGGACCTTTGCAGAAGTTCATTGACAAGGGACTTTGAGAAATCCAACTTGGATTCTGAAGGGGGCATAAGACAAAGGATGTCATTGTTGACATCAGATGGGGCTTGACTGAAAGCAAAGAATATCAGAACATTGTTTACTTATGTTTTATTGACTATGTAAAGGCATTCAACTGTGGGGCTCAGAATAAGCTGAGTATAACTTCGAGGAAAATGGGAATTCCAGGACACTTTATTGTTCCTACAGTGATTTTACATGGAGACCAAGAGGCAATTGTTTGCACATCTAATACAAACCCAAACCAAAACAAAACAGCCCATTGCCACTTAGCTGGTTCTGACTCATATTGACCCTACAGGACAAAGTCAAACTAGTCCCTATGGTTTTTGAGGCTGTCAATCTCTACTGGAACTGACAGCTCATCTGAATCCTGCACTGAGCATGGTGTATTTGAACTGCACATGTTAAAGCTAGCAGTCTGACATTTAGCTCACTATGCCACCGGGATCCTTTAGATAATAAAAATAGAGACATGAAGAGTAACTCTGTATGGCTAGACCCTAAATTACGCTGTAGCAGGTGCAACAGAAGGGTTAGACTCAGTTAATAAGGTCACACAGGAAAATCCCTTTGGGATTCAATGGAAAGCTTCCTAATTTACTATACTTGTGTATGTTATGTTCACACAAGTGACATACACCTTATTCATTTTTATAATAAATCAAGAAATCCCCCAAAGTAATGTATGTTACATTTCAATCTACATTATGCATGTTATGTGCACTTGTGAGTTTTTTATGTGGACACATTATATGCAGGAACATATGTTAGTCATGTTTTTATAGTGGCTTTGTAATTAGTCTATTCAGACTCCATAGGAGACCTTGGCAGTATTCCAAGTGTATCTTGATGAAGGCCTTCCCCAAGCAGTGGCAAATAGGAAGTAGAGATTACCTGAGTCTGCTTAGGAAAGAGGCTTAAAAACAAAACAAAAACAAACCAAACTTGCTGCCATGTGGAGTGGATGCCTGACTCCTAGCAACCCCACTCTTGGTTTCTGCAACTGTTTATGGGAGTAGAAAGCCCAGTCTTTCTCCCAAGAATGAGAAAGAAAGCAAGGATTAGGAGTTTGAACTCGTTGACTTGGTCACTCTTTAGAAGTGGTAGTAAAGAAAGAGTCTAACTTCCACGTCTCCTACTTACTGGAGGGGCTGAGCCAGTAGTGACACCTGTCCCCAGCATAGGAAATGAAGCAATTCCAGATGGGAGAAAATGATATTGATTTTGTACAAATAATTTTGGCATAACTGAATTATTGTGTCCCAGAGAGCAATATTTTCCTTTCTTGTCTCAAATGGATTAAAGAATAGGCATTCTTCATAGTCAACAATCATATTTTAACCTAAAAAAGAAACTGTTTTTTTTGCTAGTCATTCATTTTAAGCTTTTCCCTTAGATGTAATGCTAATAACATGATATCCTATTTAAAATGTGAGCCATTTAAAATACTTTTTTGAGCCACTTATATTAAGAAAATGTTAATTTGCCAACACCAGGGGTCATTTTTATGATTTTGAGTCCCCATGTGCATGTACTTATCAACTCAGCAATATTAATTCCAAATATTATTACTGGCATTTTAAAGTATGTCATTATTCCCATCTAAATTATTTAATATTCATTTGTGATAGAATATTTGGTCACTAAAGGTCAAATAAAATATGATTATTTTTATTTCTTATGTGTGATTGCTTTTCTACTTTAATATTTTAGTAGAATTTCCTTATGTAAATTTATAGAATTATAGTACATGGAGGACTGAAAATATTCCCACAGAATTTTCTGTGCTTTAGTTACACATTATCTACAAACAATTAGTCAGAAGGAAAAAAATAGCTGTGATCCAAGAATGGCAGAAGCATCCTTGGAAATTGGTCCAATAGAGCAAAAGCAAAGGAAATCTTGTTGGGATTTCAGACCTCTTCCTTTCTCTTTTTCAATACAACAGGAGACTCCCCTTTCATGGGACTAGAGCCTTTCAGTCCTCCAAAACCTCCGGAGGAACACGAATGTGAAATTAGAAGGGTGTGTGTGTGTGTGTGTGTGTGTGTGTGTGTGTGTGTGTGTGTGTGTGTGTGTGTGTTGCATTAATGTGTGGGCTTCCTTTTTACTATCATTTTATATATAATACAATTAGAACTTGATTTTCTCAATTTTTGGCAGAGGGGTCTTACTAGATGGATCTATTGTAAGAGGGCCATGGATGGGAAATTGAATGCTCCAGGGAAGGAACGGCTTCCAACATCCTTAGTGTTACTCTCAATCTCTGTAATTGATTGTAGACTAGATTGACCAGAAATTCTGACTCAGTGGAGGATAACCTGACTGAATTGAATCAGTACACAGCTGTGGTGGGTGGCAATCTTCAAGGCGTAAAGGTAACATGTCTGTTTCTTAAATAGAGTGGAATGTCAAGGGGAAGAAGGAAAAAAGAGATGCTGGGGTGGAAGTCAGGGTTGAATGGTCAAGTCTGACTTTGATCACGTTCTCACTTGCTAACCGTGCTGCCCTTGGATAAGGATGGAAACTTTCAAAATCTCCCATTTACCAGGCCTTGCTTCTTGGCCGCTCAGGTAGCACAATGACTAAAAATGTAGTACAACTGCAAATAGGGCGTTGCAGACTACTGAAGTAATCACCGCGGAGTCTTGGTAGCATAGTGGCTAAGCACTGAGTTGCCAACTGCATGGTCAGTGGGTCAGTGGTTAGAACCACCAGTCACTCCCTGGGGGACACATGAGGCTGTCTGCTCTTGTACAGATTTAAAAGTCTTAGAAACCCAAACGGACGGTTCTGTTATGTCCTATGGGGCCATTATGAGTTGGAAACAATTTGATTATAGTAAGCTTGGTTTGGTTTCTAACTACACGGCCCTGTTCTGTGTGGGTTATGAGTTGAACTTCTAACCACAGGGTCAGCAGTTTGAACCCCCAGCTGCTTGGTGGGAGAAATATGAGGCTTTCTGTTTCTGTAAAGATTTATAGCTTCAGAAACCACAGGAGCAATTCTACTCTCTAGGGCTCTGTTTGTTTGTTTGTTTGTTTGTTTTTACTCAGGACTAGCCTCCAAGCACCACTAGACATATTCCTTTTCAATAGCCATGGTGATTCTTTATTAACAACAGCTTGTAGTAATCATTTCTTTTAGAAAATGTAGCGCGGCATCAGTCCCGAGGAGTTAAAGATTAAACATGTCCCATATGTCTAGCTCTCTCAAGAGACTCCTCTTCATCCCCCACCTCCCTTCTCCCATGAGGATATTCCGTCATGTTCTGCGATACCGGTATTCATTGCTGCATCCCCCAGAAACTCATGAAACTTGGAGGGAATGTGACAAATGTTGACAAATTCCTGACCTTAGAGAGAATGTGGGCCAAGCCACATCCTTTGTTTCCTTGGGAGCATCTTTAAGACTTCTTTAGTAGAGGGTGGGGCTTAAGACATCAGCCTTTGTTTCCCTGTGGGATGGTCAGTGTGGCTGTTCAGTCCCACATCTGATGGTCAGACAGAGGCAAGTCCAATGCAGAGTCAGAGCTAAAAACCAAAATGTCAAAAAGTCACAGCACATCTTCTTGCTTCTACTGAAGCTTATTCAGGATATAGGATATGGCTTTCCAGGTGAGTCCACATGTGCTAGAACCAGTGTACATAGCCCATCAAGGATGGTGTCTTAAGTCAGACCCTCTACAAAGTAAAGTCAAAGATGCTAAAAGGAAACAAAGGGTCTCGCTTGGTTCATACCTGCTAGTAAGGTGGAGTCTTAAAGATGCCTTCAAGGAAACACAGGGTGTGGCTTGGCCCCCAACCTCCATCAAGGTCAGGTCTCAATTCTACCTTACTCCTGTCCGTTAGCATAGTACAGTATGTCCACCAAAATAAGACCACAGTCACAAAAGGGCGAGTCCAGATCCATAGTACATCATAGAAGGAACCATGGCTAGAAGGGCCATGCTAATTGACCACCACTCCCAGATGGCCCTTTTCTGCTACAGAGCTCCTTTAGGCTCATTAAAGAAATGAACATACATTGTGTTTTCTTTTCATTATTCATTTTTCTGAACAGGTAGCATCAAAGAGGAAAAATAGGTAGGCATAGGGTCTCTTTGATAAAACAAGCACGTAATGCCTCTTCTTTCTAATTCTTCAAGTACCCCGATAGTGACTGCTTGTGCTCTCTTCGGTCGCTTTTGCCCGTCTGCTCCTTGACTGGAACTCCTAACAGAACTGACTGCCCACAGGCAACTGCACCAAGTCGGCTCTCTCCTGCGACTGCAGGACTTTTCCTCACCCAGAGTCTACTGTTTTAAAGAATTAGGAAAATGCTGTACAACAAAGAAATCCTCAAGAAACGGACTCCTTTGACAGTGTTTATTGTTGTGCAGAAGCTATAATAAGGCAGATTTGGAATATACTTTAGTATAATAACATCAAATATGAAGAGGGCTGTCTTTACAGGTAAAGAAAGCTTCACAGGTATTTTAGATAGAGTCAATGAATATGGCCTTTCTCCCTCAAATTCCTAATATGATACACGCTAATTCTGGACTATGTGCCTGTGGCTTTGACGCGAGTTTGGAAAGAAGTATCTGCTACAGGATTGCGGTGGGATTACGTCCTGACCTTAGAGAGAGTGTGGATCAAGCCACATCATTTGTTTCCTTGGAGCATCTTTAAAACGTCTTCAGTAGAGAGTGGGGCTAAAGACATCAGCCTTTGCTTCCCTGTGGGATATGGTCAGCTAAAAGACAAACCACACGTCTATCAAAGCCAACATGTAAGTAGATACTTACATACAGGAGTGTGTGCATCCTCAGTATATAAGAGCCATCTGGAATACAGAGAAAAGTTGAAGGGCCATTGGAAGAGCATGTCCAAGACCTCCGTCTGGAATAGAGGATGCCACAGACACTGTGGTATGGAGACTCAGAGATTCATCGCCAAGATTGTGATATACCTTCTCTTCCTCTCTCCTGAGACTATAGCACTGTGAGAAACAGAAAGGTGTGCTGTTTTCCTAGAAAAGGCCAACGGGCCACCTAGCTGAGAGACTGAGGATTGCAGGGAGACCTGATTTCTGGCTGCAGAGCAGTGTTGCTGTGCACCAGTGTCTGTGTGCTTACTGACCCTAACTTGTGGTAACCTGTTAACTTTTATAATGAACTCCCTTAATTTTGAGTATTGTTTGTGAGTTCTATGTGGCCATTGCAATGAATTATTGAGCCTAGCTTAGAACTAGAGTACCAGGGGAGGAAGTTGGTATCAGAATTGGTAAATGAGCACAGAAGGTGAACGTATGCCTGACCTTTGCCTCAGGGCAATAGCAAAGCCAGGGGAGGTCAAACTTGCCCACCTCTATTGACCAGGAGGACTGGTGTGGCATAGTGGTTATATCTTGGGCTGCTAGCTACAAGCGAAGCAGTCAAAACCATCAGTCACCCCATAGGAGGGTATGCTTTCTACTCCTTTAAAGAGTTTCAGTCTCAGAAGTTCACAAAGGGCAGTTCTGCCTTGTCCAATGTGGTCGCTATGAGTCGGCGGCATACACTCAATAGTAGTGAGTTATTTACCAGTGGTTTTTTTAATTGCCACAGGAGATAAGTACAATATATTATTTTTATTATGAATTAATGACACTAAATATTATAAAATCTAGTGCATTCAATCTCTACTAACTTTTCTCTGAGAATGTGCCAATTTTCAATTTTTGTGTAAATTGTTTGTTGCCTATCTACCGATTCCAGAACCCGGTTTTACATTAAAAAAAGAGATCATGACTGTGCTGCGAGCTGTTGGTCTTACAACTTGTACTTTTATTTTGCTGGACTGGCTCATAATCTGCCTCATCTCTTTTATTTACCTCTGGCACTCTGGGTTTCAGGTGATCTTACTATATTCTAGTTGTGTTTGCAACTGTGGAACTGGATTTGAGAGCACGGTTCTTCGACTGTGTTTCCAAGACAAATACATTCTTCCTTCTTTCTTCATAGAGGATGGTTTTTAGACCGTGCTCCTTAAATGACCTTCCCGGAAGGATTATATAATCATAGGCTCTCACAGTTGGCGGGAATACTAGGCATTGCAGTGCAGGCCTCTCCTGTTGCTGCTGAGCAAATTGCGAGGTTAAGTGACTTGAATATTGCATAGATATATACTTTGCAGAGGCTATTGAGCTTAATTTTTTACTAAAAAATAATTATATTCCTATTATCAAAATAGTGTGAATGTGGGCTGTTGGCCAGGAGATAGAAATGGTTCAATTATGTAAAATTGGATAATTGTTTTTTATTAACATAGGATCCATTTTACCTGCGCTCCGTTATATTGCTTTAAAGTACTGTAATTAATTTTTTGAAACCTACTAAAGGTAATGGTAGAACTAACTAACCTAATGGTTGGAGAACTATTACGAGCAGTGAGTATGTATGAAGGACTAAAATAGGATAATTCAATTAACATTTAGTTCTATTTTTCCACAAAATTTCCGAAGCCCCCTCCCGTGTATGTAAAGAGATGAGAGGAATCCTCCGGGCCGCTCTGCGAATTTAGAGAGTGCCTGTGTTTAGCTGAGCGCTAGCCATTTCCTCCAGCCTGCACCCCTCACACATCCTTCCCTGGTCTGCTTCCTATCACATGACTGCTTTCCTTGGGTTCAGGGGGGCGCTTTTCCTTCCAGATCAGCGACAATTAATATTGTCTTTGTCACAGCATGTCACTGTGTGTCTATATGAATTGCTTGAGATGATTATATTTGGTGTTTGATAACATCTTTGTGCTGTTATCTTATTTGTGTAGATGATAGATAGCATTAATATATAATCTTGTATAACCTATAGTATAGACTAGGTTTTATTTATTTTTTTGCTTAGTACCAAGAATGCACTTATGCACATACACACATGCAAATGTGTGCACAAATACACAGTGGATTTTCAAAGCATCACATCCATTGTCTTAGATAACTCTAATAGTAATAAAATGTAACAGTAAGTAATAGAAAATAACATCAAGTTAGCAGAAAGGTGTGTGGTGAATAAAATATTTATGTTTTGCTCAAGTGAAAAAACACATGTTTATTTGTTGGTTTGAATATGCAGACTATTTGTTTGAAGTTTTTAATGGGCAAACAGAATTTTGGTTAATCTTAGAAAAGCACATAGATAATTCTATTTACAAAAGAGAAGACAAGATGATTTTTCATAGTTACAAAAGATTGTTCTGAGTAAGAACCAGTATAGCAATGTTAACGAAAATCAAACACAGATCAAAGAATCAAGCATTAATACAAATCTCTCCTAATATCAGACTGTTCAAATGAAATATTCTTTTTCAGACTTTCCATGCTTCCTTCTGATTCTGATACATGTATTCTTAGCACACACACCAGAGCATGTTATAGCCACATCACATACACTTAGGTGTGAACACTTTCGTAGTAACTGCTAGGTTGTGTAAGAAATAAGATTGTTAACTGGAAACGAAGTCCAATAAATTGTCGCATATGTCTATATTCAAATGTCATCTTCCCCCCAGAAAATTATTAACGATCTTGGACAATCTTACTCTTCTCGTAGGTGACATAGAACTATAGACACCTGTTTTTCAGGGGCCAATGCAAAGCGAATTAAGTAAGTTAGGCAAATACAGACTAGTGGATATTAATCAGTATTCATTTGTCTTCCCTTTTTTGCCCCTGCTTCCCCCCCAAAATTTCAGAAACATAATCGTACATTTTATTTCTGCCTTTTTGTGCATAATTGCCAAATATCTTGAGGCTAGAGTTAATTGAATTTTGTAATTATGTCAATTAGAGAGAAAAACTGCCTAGAAAAACATGGGCCATTTTTATTCTCCTATTCTAATGCTGAGACATTTGCTATTTGTTTAACATGACGGAAAACACCTAGAGCATTTTTTTATGGATTTGTAAAATTATTTCTCACTCTCTCATTTTTAAGATAAAATTTTCAGAAAAGAAATATATTGTTTTTCTAATTGCTTACATATTGATGTTTTTTTTTCTGTTGCCTGAACATGTTCAATTCATTTTCTAGGTGTGAATGCTCAGGCTCCATAATAGCTAAAACCCCTTCTGTTTTAAGTTATAGTTGTCTACGTTCCTGTGTTTTCTTTCTAAAGCCACTTATAGATCCTACTGACATGTTTGTTTCATCTCCAGCATGTTTGTGTAAAACTATCATGTGGGAGTTAAGTATTTTTTTAGTTGAGAAAAGTTGAGAAAGGAGGGGGAAATGTCACAGTGATTTGGTGAGCATTTCCTTTTCTTGGCAGGTTTACATACTGGCACCGATTTACTAATTGTTCGCCTTTTCAGTTTAACTGGACTTTTCTTCCAGCATTGAGCCATTAACGTGTTTTAATCAATAGAGCTAGCTCCACAGGTTTATAACTGATTAAAGGTCAGTAAATTGTTGGGACATTTGATGGCAAATCAGCACAGTTTATTTAGAGCCCTGAATAGAAAGTGGACAATTGAGTCTTAATTTAAAGATGTATTGATGAAGTACGAATTTTACTATAAATTTTGAAATACTATTATTCAAGATAAATCATAGGTAAAGTGCTTCTAAAATGCATAAATTAGGACTTGTTTTTCCACCCTGGGGCAGCGCTTCCATGAATGAGATAGGCAGAAAGAGTGAGTTGTTTAGGATGGTGTGCTAGTCTGGGTAGACTAGAGAAACACATGCATAGACTCCTAGGTGTATAGGAAAGAGCTTTATATACAAGAGCAATTGAATATTGAGAAAACATCCTAGCCCGGTCCAGATCAAGTCCCTATGTCTGATATTAGTCCATATGTCCTATACCAATCTACAAATTCCTCTTCAGAGTCCTGAAACACATGCAATGACACTGAATGCAGGGAGATCACAGACCAGTGGGTGGGAAGTCTTATGGATCCAGTGGCATTGTAGGCATCCCAATGCTGGCAAGAGTGTCCATGTGGCTCCTCCAGCTTAGGGCTCTAGATAGCTCCATGTGTTGTGTGAGCTGCAATTTCTCCTAGGGAGTGAGTGTGTGTCCTGCCTCCAGCGAGCTATTTATCTCCTTAGCACCTCCAAATGAGGTCTTCAAGCAGCGACCAGATCCACAGGCTAAACTCCACCTCTCCACGCTTAAGTCTCAAATTGACAACAGATTAAGTTACTGCAACAGATGTTTTGTTTCTGTACAAGAGCATAGGGTATAGTGAACACGACCAAATCTATCCTTGTGGAAGTTACATAATCTACTGCTAACTTGAGCAAAGGGGTGGGGTCTAGGATGTTAATCAAGTCATAGCCAGGGAGGCCTCTGTGTGGGCAAGGCCTTCTCCTGAGGATTCTGGGAACTCTGTTCTTCCTTGCTGGAGGTGGAATACACTCTCCCTGCTGGACATTCCTCTTGACAAGCCACATGGAGCTACGCTGATGGAGTCCGAGCCCTGGAGCAGGGGGGAGCCACAAGGAACTACGCTGATGGAGCCTGAGTCCTGGAGCTGGGGGAGCCACATGGAGTTACACTGATGGAGCCTGAGTCCTGGAGCTGGGGGAGCCACATGGAGCTACGCTGATGGAGCCTGAGTCCTGGACCTGGGGAGCCACATGGAGACCCATGCCAGAGCTAAGATGCGTCCACTGCCACTGTATCTACAGGACTTTGTGTCATTGCATGTGTTCCGTAAGTCTGAAGAGAAAATTCTAGACTGGTATCAAACATAGGGGCTAATATCGGACTTATGGATTTGACCTGGACTGGACGGGGCTGCTTTCTTAATATACAATTACTCTTTGATATAAAGCGCTCTCTTACACACATTGGAGTGTCTCTGGATTTGTTTCTCTAGTCAACTCAGACAAACACTATCTTCTATAATGAAAAATATGTTACTCGTTATCCAGTCACATATAAATCAATACCAGTAATCTGAATAGCATGTATTAAGGATTTAGCAGTACCCCCTCATGTATTCATGTACTTTCCAGGCATGCTCTCATTAAATTCTTGACAACCCCATGAATCGTGGCCTTATCATTCTTCCCATTTTGCAGATGAGAAAAGAGTAGTTAACTGATGCTATGTACTTTGAAAAATTATTCAGAAACAATGAATGTCATGATCTAAAATTTGTGCACATTTCTTCAGTGAACTCAGTGGCAGTGAGTATTTTGGAGAGAGTAGATTTAATAACTTCTGAACTGTTTTCCATGTTATTTTCCCTGGTAGTCACCTGGTCAGCATGAAATAAGATTCTCTTTGACACGATTCCGTGATACCCAGCTCACCTATGACTTCCACATCACATTTTAGTTATATTCTAGCAAGACTACATTTTTTCCATGATCTGGAAAGAAAAACAAGTACTTTAGACTGCCATAAATTGCTACTGAAGACACTTTTTTGGGGGCTAGCAGAGATTAAATATTTTTGCTCAACAACCAGGTAGCCTGTGTTCCAAGGGCCTCAAAGGAGAATCCTCACTCAGATCTTGAATTTTGGAGTCTCCCATCCCCCCAGGGAGTAATTGAACATGTGTTTTGCCTTCTTTTCTCACTGAGAGATGGACATGGAAACCCATACTTCCTTGGCCTAAAATAGAAATTTACCAAATCTATTGGATAATTTAGCTTAGTCCTATTGAAAACCTTTGATCCATCTTCTTCATGTTGGAAAAAAAATCAGTTTAGTTGTAATATTTCACAGAAATGCCGCCATATCAGTTTGGGTATCATATTTTGAAAGATGAAAAGTTAAAAACTAAATATTTTATTCCTAAAAATTTATTTCTATTGAACTACAGCCATTTTCAAACATCTTTCTTGGCAGGCAACATTTTGCTGCCTTTTTCTTATGTGCCATAGGAAAAAAAAGACAATGATACATATCTCAGCATAAAGTGAGAAGTAAGTGATAGAAAGCCATATTTAGGACAAGCTACTTTTATGTTTGATAGGATGATATATTGTCCTAAGGTAAGAATCATTAGAAAAGAAAAAAAGTAAAACTATAAAACTAAGATATTTTCCCAGTATATTTAATTCTGCTCCTTATGTATGCTGATATGTTGTTTTTAGGTGCTGTCAGGTTGATATATAAACAGGTAAGTGCTCATTTACTTGAAGAGGGGCTCTGTACAGACAGGGAGAAATGTCAGATGCTGAATAATAACAAAAACAAATGAAACACAAATCCAAGGTTAGGATGACCTTTAGAATGCCTAACAGCTGTGGGTGGCCCAGGTCCCCACTGGGACAGGAGACGGATTACATCCTGGGGCTTGCTAAATGTTCTTTCTGCAGAAGCATGGCTACTGGGGAACTGTGACTTATAGATCAGTTTAGCTAATGCCAACTTGATGTGTGACTTCATCAGCAGCAGTCCAGAGATTTATTGAATGGGACTTTTGAAGTTAAGCCAGCATGACTGAAATAAACACAGAAATCACAGCATAAGTCACTTGTGTTCATTAGGAAAATGATGATAATTTGTTTCTGCTATATGTGATTATAATACTCTACTTGTATTAACTTCTATTAGCTTCTCAAGTAGTCATGGCCCTGGTAGCTCTCATTAGAATAGATGAACTGACTATAAAATTTGGTATAGCAGTAAACCAGCACTTTTACCTTGCTGAATGGTGAATTCTTTTGCCTTGAAAGTTAATTTTATATTAGTGGCCTCAACGAACATAATGAAATGTGACCTGAGAAAGATGTTTTTCATAGGTAAATAAATACATCACTATGGATGGATTTTCAGAATAAAACATAAATGACAGAAGAGCATATAGGAAATGGATCTTTTAAAAATGTGCTTTTCTAACTTCTATGACCAAAAGTTTGTCAATAACGCCTTTTAATTTTTTTTGGATTTTTAATTTAAAATAAATTTAAACTTACTTTCTTTTAAATTTATTTTGTGACTTGTTTTCGGGTTTTACTTTTATGCCCTTTAATCATTTTAAACTGCAATAGGAAAAGGTGCCTGTGTTTGAAGCTGTAATAAACCACCATTTCATATTGTTTCTAAAGAATTTATTCTCTAGGCATCTTTGATCTTGGGTAGAGGTTAGGGATGTGTGTGTGTGTGTGTGTGCATGCGTGCACGCACACCTTCTTGGATACTAGCTATTCTTATGTGTAGCTTTCATCATCTAAGATTAAGAAATGGTTCACATTACAAGAATAGTGATACTAAATAGTTATTACTAGTGGGATAATTAATTTTGCTACTTTTTCTAAATAGCTGATGATAGGTTGTTTTATTTCCCAACTACTCCAAAACCCTCTTCATGTAAACTTCAGAATTTATAGGGTAGAGAGTGAAAACAGTTATTTACTGTCTGAGGGTTTCTCCCAATTGTGATAATTGCTTCAATACCATTAAATCATATTCAAAATCATTTATCTAAGCTTGGTTATTGTTTCAACTCATTGACTTAAGTCTTATCGGTCCATTGAAAGTTAAAACTAGTAACCAAATTTATTATCCAATGATATGATTTTGGCCTTTTATGGCTGCTAAGAGGTTCAAATAAAAACAAAACATTAACCAATTTTTCAATATTCTTGATATTTTTGTAGAATACGTATTGTGCCAGGGACTCTTTCATACTCTAAATAAAATAGGCCCCCCAAAGAATCTTGTCTTCCTTTAGCTTGCTTCTGAAGTGGGAATTTAAATAGGAAATTAAAGGAATTCTGAAATTATGAAGTGCAGTGATGAAAAAGGAAACAAGATAGAAGTATATATATGAGAGAGAGAGGGAAAGAGAGAGAGAGAGTGATTTTTTACAAAGGGTCAGCAACATGAAATCCTTTCTGAATTTGAGATCTCAGTGGTGTGATTGAGGAAAGAATGTTCTAGGAGGGTGGTATGGAGAGGGAAAGAAAGTGAGATAGAAACAACAGTCAGTACCCAGAATGATGAATATTAATTGGGCTGGACTGCCAGAACCCAGAGTGAGTATTTGTACAGGGAAATAGAAATAGACAAGAATTATAATGTAACCCTTTGGAAGTCACATATTGTATTATTAGCACAATGCAATCTCACGCTCCTTGAAATGTTTAATACTTTTGAAGGGAAGACATGCACCAAACTCCATTTTGTGGTTCAAAAAACTCTTCCTGACAAGCCTGGCAATGTGATCAAGGAATCCTCCACTACTAGGCTGCATTTCTCTGTTGTTCAGATTTCCCTAACCTCTACCTCAGACTATGTGCTTTAGGGTTTATACACCTTTAGTATTTCTTGGATCAAGATAAACTCAGTTTTGCAGGGAAAAATGTTGCTTTGGGGTTCAGAAGAAAAAATACAGTGTGTATGTGGTTGTTCTTGAATGAAGGAAGTAGGGACACTTCGTTAGCCCTTTCTACAAATATATATCATTGTAAATGGCTGATACTCAAGGCAGTCACAGATAAATTGTTTTGTTAGGTATATATTTATGGCTATATTAGTAAGTAGAGTTTCTAAGAAGTCAATAATTTTTTTTCTCTTTCCAAGAAAGTACTCTCTCTCTCTAAGAAAGAGTGCTCAGGCAGATTTCTATTCATAGAGGCAATATTTAGAAATGTTTTATTTATTAGTTTATTTTGCTGATCCCCAAAAAGATTCATCTTGAAAAGCCTGTAAACAAAGTAACTCTCCATATATGATGCATTTACAACTTTCTCATGAAAATAATAATCATGTATGGACTTCAAATTCAAAGCTAGGAATTTCAAAGGATAATTGCTAATACATGGCTTTAGAGAACAAAAATTAATAACAGGATAGCTAATGTGAAAACATGATCTATGAGTGCCATAGAAATGCTACAAAGATGTACATATTTGAGGCTTGCTTGTTGCTTGAGTTTGTAAGTATATGCTATAGAAAAATGTTATACAAAAACAGAAAATTTGAAATTGGCCTGTGAGTTACAATTGAAATTGTTAGCCCTACCAAAAATAATTCCAGCAATGAACTAACAATGTTAGTTGCTTAAAGTGAGAAGAAATACTGAATTTCTTAAAAATTTACCTTCCCAAATATATATAAATACTAACCTAATGAGAATATTCATGTTTATAGTAAAATGAAGTGCACTCTAACCATGTGCATAGGAATGTTTCCAACCATTAGAATTTTCTATAAATATTTATGGAGCTATTACTTCTATTTGAAAAGCTTTATATTACTAACTCTCGAGGTGCTATATGAAATTAAATGATAGAGGCTTGCTTCATTTATAGTAAAATGAGTATTAGAAATATATATAAAGAACTATGGCAAAACAGAATTTTGGAGTGTGAATTTCTCTTATGTGTCAGACAGACCTCTTATTACTTTATTGAGTAACTATATATATTAAAACAACAGTTAATTAAATTGTATTCCTATTAAAGTCACCACAAATTTTTATTGACTTATTAAAAAATATAAAGATAGGCAAAAACACATATACCAACCATATCAAATGCCAGCAAATATGAAATTTGTAGGTATAGGTGTAGTTCATGGTCGAGTACTTAGGCCAGCTGATACCATCGTTTAGTTGAGGGAGCAGATACCTCTTTCCCCCACTGTTGTAGTTGTTAGGGGCCATCAAGTCAGGTCCCATCCACAGCACCCCTGCGCACCGCAGAAGGAAGCACCGCCCACTCTTGTGCTGTCCTCATAGTTGATCTATGGCCTGGCCCATTGTGCAGGTGCATACCTTTTTCTTCTGTCTGCCTTCTTCACGGTCCAATTTTCAAATGCATATGAAGTAATTTTCAAATGCATATGAAGTAATACCATAACTTGGTTCGAGAACACATTAGTCCCCAAAGTAACATCCTTGTTTTTCAACTCTCTAATGAGGTCTTGGGTTGCAGATTTAACTCCTGTGACACGTCTTTTGATCTCTTGACTGCTGCTTCCATGAGCATTGATTGTGGATCCAAGCTAGACAAAATCTTTGAAAATTCAACTTTTCCTCCATTCACCACCATGTTTGCTACCCATGTTTGTTAACCAGTTGTAAGGATTTTGATCTTCTTTACATTGAATCCTAATCCATACGTAAGACTGCATAAGTCTTGTTCTTCATAAGCAAATGCTTCAATTCTTCCTCACTTTCAGGAAGCAAGGTTGTCTCATTTGTATATTAAAGGTTGTTAATAAGTCTTCCTCTGATCCTGCATATAAACCAGCTACTCCGATTGTTTGCTCAGCATACCGATTGAATAGGCATTGTGAGAAGAGACACTCTGACACACACCTTTCTGAATTTTAAACTATGCATATGCCCTTGTTCTGGTCACATAACTTCCTCTTGATCCATGTACAAATTCCCTATGAGCATAACATTGTTAGGGGATTCCCATTCTCCAGGTTATCTGTAGTTTGTTATGAGCCGTGACACAGTTGAGTGCTTTGTCATAGTCAATAAAACAGAGGAAAGCATTCTCTGCTTGGAGCAACAATGATGTCCCTTGCTGAATGTCCTCTTCTGACTCTGGCCTGAGCCTCTGTCAGTTTCTTGCAGTGTTCGGCTCCAAACAGTGTTGGATGATCTTCAGCAATACATTACTTGCATGGGATATGTGACATTGTTCTATACTTTGAGCATTCTGTTGGGACACCTGTTTTTGGAATGGGTACTAATTCATACCTGGCCTAGTCTGTTACCCAGTAATTTTTGCCATAGACGAGGAAGATCTGCTAGCTGAAATATTTCAATTAGTATTCCGTCAATTCCTGGAGTCTTGTTTCTGGCTAATACTTTCAGGGAAATTTTAACTCCTTCCTTCAGCAACATTGTTGCTTGCTCATATGCTACCTCCCCATAATGGTGAGATGTCCACCAGTTCGCTTTGGTAGAGTAACTGTGCAGTCTGTCCATCTTCCTTGGATGCTTCCTGCATCATTCAATGTGTTTTCCCATAGAACCTTTCAAGATTTCACCTTGAGACTTGAATTTTATCTTGAGGTGTTGTTTTTTTCAGTTTAAGATGCTGAGCATATTCTTCCCTTTGCTTTTCTAAGTCCAGGTCTTTGCACATTTCACTGTGATATTTGACTTTGTCATCTTGGATGGCTCTTTGGCATTTCAGGTTTATCTCTCTCACTTCACCTTTTCTTCCATGTGCTTTAGCTATTCCACACCTAAAAGCAACTCTCAGAGTCTCTTCTGACACCACTTCCATATTTTCTTTCTTTTTAATGACCGTTTTCTTTCTTCCTGAATGTTATTCTTGGTGCTCTTCCATAGCTCACCACGTCTTCTGTCATTAGTGTTCAGCACTTCAAAAGTGCTCTTGAAATGTAAGTGGGAGAGACTCAAGTTCATATTTTGGCTCTGGTAGACTTGCTTTGATTTTCTTCATATTTAACCGGAACTTACATAGGAGCAATGGACAGGCTGTGCACAGCCAGCCCCTGGCCGGGTTTTAGCTGCTGATCCTGAGCTTTCTGTCATCCCTTCCTACAGATATTGTCAACTTGGTTTCTGTGCTTTCCCTCTGGTGATGTCCATGTGATAGATGCATTTTGTCTTGTTGAAAAACATGAATTTACAATGAAGAGGCCATTTGCTTTGTAAAGTTTTGTCATGTGGTTGATCTCAGGCTTTGTGGCTGTGTGAATCTAGAGGGATGAATATTTACACATATAAGAAGAAAGCCCTTTGCTTTACTCCCATTGAAGTTATTTATTTTATACCTGTTAAAAGGTAGGAAGGTCAGCTGGGAAGAAAGAAAAATAAATAAATTCATCATACTGTTATGTTTAGGTGCCACTCAATTGGTTTCAACTCAGCTGGCTTCCATGTCTCCTAGCAAGTTATATGGCAATCATTCTGTTGGAGTCGGTGTTGCGGCCACTGTGTCAGTCCATCTCTTTTAGAGCCTTCCTCTTCGCTGACCCCCTACTTACCAAGCATCAATTTGGGGTTTTGTTTGCTTGTTTGTTTTTGCCAGGGATAGTCTCTCCTGATAATATGTCTAAAGTACATGAGGCGAATTCTTGTCATCCTTCCTTCTAAGTAGCTTTCTGGCTGCTCTTTGTCCGAGACAGATTTGCTTAGTCTTCAACAAGTTCATGGTATTTTCAGTATTCCTTCCCAACCTCCTAATTCAGATACATCAAATCTTCTGCTGTCCTCCTTATTCATTGTTCCACCTTCACAAGCTGAGGAGGCCATTGAAAATATCATTCCCAGGGTCAGGCGCATGCTAGTCCTCACAGTGACATCCTGGTTCAAGCTGTCTTTTGCAGCAGATTGTCCTATGCAATATGTCTTTTGATTTCTTGCCTGCTGCTCCCATGTACTCTGATGGTTACAAGCAAAATGAAAATGTTGACACCTGCAAGGCTTTCTTTTATTTGATCATGATGTTGTGTATTAGTCCAATTGTGAGGCTTTTGTTTTCTTTCCATTGACTGGATAGGTACTGTCTTTGTTCTGCATCAGCAATAGCTTCGTCTTTCTACCTTTCAGCAAGCAAGTTTGGGTAATCTGTATAACACAGGTTCCTAAAGAGCCTCCCTCCAATGCTGATGACTCATTCTTCTTCTTATAACACAGGCCTATGGAATACTTGCCCAGCATGCATATTTATTAAGTATGCTGAAAAAAGACAACTCTGCCGCTCACACCTTTCCTGATTTTAAACCCTGTTGTATTCCCTTGTTCTGTTGAAAGACTACCTCCTGTCCTGTGTCCAGGCTCCACATGAACTAAATGAAGGGTCCTGGAATTTCATTCTTCCCAATGTTTTCCATCGTTTGTTGTGATCCACATAGTTGAATGTCTGTATAGTCAATAAAACACAAGTAAACATCTTTCTGGTGGTCTCTTCTTTCATCCAAGGTCCATTTGATGTTAACAATGATGTCCTTAGTTCTGTATCCTTAGTGATGTGTCCTCTTTTGAATTTCTGGCAGCTGCCTTTTGATGTACCACTGCAACCAATTTTAAAATATCCTTGAGCAAAATTTTGCTTGCTTGCAATGCTAATGATATTGTTCAATAATTTCATCTTTCTGTCCATTCACTCTTGTATTGCATATAGGTATGGCTCCCTTCCAATAATTTAACTGTATCCAGTTTTTTTTTTGGCATAGAGCAGTGAGTGTTTTCAATGCTGAAAACAGATATTCTGTTATCTCTGGAGCCTTGCATTTCCTTGGCAGAAAGATGGAGCTCTCTCCTCCAGTAAAGAGTTAACTGTCTCAGAAGCTCACAGGCACAGTTCTACTACGCTGTTAGTATGGCATGGACTTCTCCCTGCACACCAGTGGTACTTGACCAGATGCTACTTCTTGAAATGTTTGAATGTCAACCAGTTCTTTTGGTAGAGTGATTCCATTTAACCTTCCATTTCTTTTTCTGCTTCTGGCATCATTCAATATCTTGCCTATCAAATCTATTACAAATCTTAAAAAATATACTAAAATGTGGCATTTGAGGCTTGAATATTTTCTTCTGTTCTTTCATTGTTAGAAAAGCTGCACACATGGTTTTCTTCTGAGATTCTAACTCTGTTTCCTCACATTTCATTAGAACACATTCCCTTCCTGAGCTGTCCTTTGAAGGGCTCTATTCAGCTCTTTTATTTCCTCATTTTTCCCAGGTGCTTCTGCTACTCGGTGCTCACAAGTAGCTTTCAAAGGATTTTCTGACATCTACTTTGAGGTTTTCTCTTTTTTCTCTTTTAAGTGTCTCATTTCTTCCTTCATATGATGTTTTTTATTTAACCAATAACTTATTAGGTCTTTGGTCATTATTATTCAAGTTTCAAACTTATTCCTGAGGTGACCTCTCCTTGAATTCAAGTGCTATGTGAACAAGGTTTTATTTTGGCTCTTGTGGACTCGGTTATTTTTATTCAAGTACACCTGGACTTACATATGAGCAGTTAATGGTGTGTTTCTTACTCAGCCTCTGGCCTTTTATTGGCTTGTGACGTTGAGTTCCTTCATGTTGAGTTCCTCTTTCCATAGATGTAGTAAAATTGTTTCTGTGTGTTCCTTTTGGTATAGTCCATGCATACAGTTGCAACTTATATCGTTGGGAGAAAAAACAAAAGAAAAGCAGAGCAGCAACTTTCTTTGATCAACAACAAAGTCATTACTCTGGAGAAATTCTATTGTGGTGGAATTCTATCCCTAACACACAGTGTTTAGTGTTTGGGTCCTTATTTCTTCTAACCTCAAGAACCAGGAAGTAGGCACAATTATTATATGCAATATTCAAATCTCTAATGTGCTCAAAGCAGAATTGTGATCAATATGAAAGATGTGCTTATTGTTTCACTTATGAGACTCTCTTATTACCTATCATTTTCCAGAACCCAGAACCCCCAGATAGTACAGTTAACTAAGTGATCAACTACTGTTATCAAGGTTCATAGTTCAAATATACTCAAAGGAGTCTTGTAAGATAGGTCCAATGATCTGCTTATGAAAAGTCACAACCGTGACAACCCTTATGGATCAGTTGGGTCACCATGAATCAGAATCGACTACAGCATCTTACAACAATAAAATGGATACTCTAGCACTCTCACTAAAAAATATGACTTAGGCAGAATTATCAGTGCATTTTATCCTCCCGCTCACGATAAATGGTAGAGAGAGAGTCATAAGGATACATTTAATTAATGGACGTTGAATGATTAGTGGTTCAATCTTAGAAGCTTGAACAGAAATTTTTATCATTTTCTCTAATGGGAATGTATGTGAATAAGAACTCTCGAATTGCTGTAGTTTTCTTGGCTCTTCGCTTAGGGTAGAGAACTGTACAGCAGAGCCAAGGGAACTTCAGAGAATCTGTCCAATGTTGATGATATTTTGAACCTCTAGATTTTATCATACCTGGAACCTTAGACTGAACCGGTACTCTCCTGTTTAAGGGTGATATAGATTTAGGTTTTATTTATTTGTTTTCAACTTACAAACTAAATATCTAACTGAAACGGTGGCTTGTGAATAAATCTTAACTCCATGACATTTTGAGCTGTTGATGACTGTGCTTGAAAGTCTTTTTACCTTCTTGTTTGAAGGAACTATCATCTAACAAAAATGACTTTCCAAATCTGAATTTCAAATCTTAAACGAAGCCATACCCTTTGTAGAATGAGAGGCATAACCTGCAAAGTTTAGCATGAAGCTGCGGTCAGCCTGCCGTGGTTAGAATCCCAGCCCAATCAGCTACTAGCTGCGTAACCTAGAACAAATTATTTAAAAAAATAGCTCACAGTACCATAAGTGAATTTGAGAAGGATACTAGACTCATAGATTTACTGCTAAATTAGATTATGCCTACTATAGCCTAATTTTTATGTACTTGTCTATTAACTGAGAATTTGGTGATTCATATCCACTTAGAGAGACCTTGGAGGAAAGGTCTGCTGATTACTGAAAAATCAGCATTGCATATTCTATGAAGCACAGTGCTCCTCTGGCACTTTTGAGTTCCCCATGAATTGGCATCAACTTGACAGCAACTGTGCTTTTTAATAATTATTCACTAGTATAATAATTTCTACATTGTGAGAGGTTGTGTTGGGAAGGTTTTTAATAAAAAAACTTTGGTGATGGAAAAGGAGATATCTGTTCAGAGTAAATCCAGTGTTTCTTATTTGATTCAGGTCACTCTTGATTGTAAATAAAAAAGTTAGGGGTAAGTGCAATAAAAGGTTGGGTACACCAAAACCCACAAGTGGTGTGAAGTTTGATAGCTCCTTTGATCTCCAACCTCATTACCAATCCAACACTAATCATGGTGTCCTATTGCCTGAATATTTCAGCTTCACCCATTTCTCTCCATCCTATACAAATTACTAGCCCAGGCCCATTATCTCTTATTTAGACTTTTGTAGCAACTTCATTGCTTAAATACCTGATTTCTCTACCCCTGCCAGAGATGCCGATTGTATAATGTGTGTGTGTGTGTGTGTGTGTGTGTGTGTGTGTGAGTGATTTTCAAAACTTTTTTTGGCGAAAAAAATCCATCATATTTTAATTCATTTTTTCCACAAACTTTTTGAAGCTCTCTCACTCTTTCTATAAGATGTAACTTTGTCCCACCTGTCCATTTCACATGGTCAGGAAATCTATCCATTTTATCAGACCTGTACTGTATCTCTACAGTTTATCAAGATGCTTCACTTATAAAACTCTTGACAATGAATAGTAGTACCTTAATCATATCATAAAATTTCATTTTCTTTTCTGAAGTAGTATTTTTAATATGTTTCAGTGTTATTCATTTGTGAAATAGAAATATTTTGACTTTGGTCTTATGATTAGGCTTATAAATTACTTCTACTCATGTACAATTATAAAATTACAGTGAATTCAGGAGTCCATCTGTATTGATTGAATGCATCATAACTTGGTTTCTTTGAAACAAATTCCAAAGCAAGAATATTGTGCAATTCATTTACTGAGGATTCCTCTCAGAAGAAACTGAAGGGAATAAAAAAGTTAGATAGCTCAGGGGAAGAACCTAAGTCAAGAAGCGGGTGGCTACAGGAGATGTTATCCCCAGCCTGATCCCTGGAGGGCCTGGAAAATTTCAAAACCATCTGTCACACTCACCATCAAGAGGCTAGACTGCAATACCTATTAATCACTGAAGGGAGCTGTTTGCGCGTGTTTCTGGCCGATCAGATCATGAGTGTTAAGTGCACAGGTGTGAGTCACAGTGACTGGCCTATAAAAGGGATCTTTTATAGGTATCTTGTACAACTGTATCTTGTCCACAGACCACAGATCAGGTAAAGAAAGCAAAGGTCTTTTTCTTTTTTGTCCATTAAGGCTTTTAGAATGGAAGGATTCAGAGACAACATATAGGGAAAGATGCTGTGAGGAAAAAGCCAAAAATACCAAAAAAGTACAAAGTATGTTTTCAGGGAAAGAACGAATGATTTCATTATTTAAATATTATTATTTAAATATTTAAATCATTTAAATATTGTATATTTAAAATAATTTCATTGAAATGGATTGGAACTGTGTTAGGCTGGGTTCTCTAGAGAAGCAAATCCGGTGTCTCTTATATGTTTATGCATGTAGAAATTCTTATCAAGGAAGGGCTGTACAATTCCCCAAGTCTTGTCTGGTTCAAGTCCATAGGACATCAGATGTGAGCTGAAAGGATTCTACTGACATCTGTACCTGCAGGGGCTGACCAACCGGAAGCAGATTGATAGAGCTGGAAGGTCATAGACTATTGAACGCTGAGCTGAATAAATCCAAGGTCTGCCGCATGAATCCAAGGCCGGCAGTCCACTAACGGCCCCTGGGCTTGGCAGGTGTTATGAGATTGACTAAGCAGATGTAGTGCCCAAACCAGCACTGCAAGGCTGCTAGCTGCCACACACTGACAATTGATATTAATAGGAGGCCATACCCAAAGGGAAACCCCCCTCAGTTGTTCTTCAGGCTGAGCCCATATCAAGGGGGACTCGTCTCTCACAGCTGCTTGGCTGTTCCTCAGAAGGATCCCCCAGGAGGCGCCCAAACTGAGTTCAATCATATCATGGGAGAAGTTTGGCGCACCCGAAGGGGCATAAAACCTAAGGACCACAGTGATTGCATACAGAAATAATGCAGATGTTAAGCAGGTATAAAGTATATGTTGTTAAATGTAGCACATTTCTTCAGTAGCCTGAAGATTCATAAATATTTTATTGCAGAGATAGAATTAACCTTTTCTTACACAATCAATTATCATACTAACTGTAGTAAGCTCCAAATCATGAGATTCTGCCCCTGGTGATGAGAATTTAAGACATATAATGGCACACAAACACATAGACAGAAATATGGGAGGGCTTTTAGAAACTTCCAGAAAAGAAGGAATTAAAAGAGAATGGAATTTTTTTCAACTAACTTTTTGAAGCCTCTCCACCTGCCCCTCTGCCCTCATACTATTTCTCTCCGTCTTTAACTCTAGCTTTCACTGTCTCATGGCTTGATGTTAACACAAAATGCATGTTTAAGTGATTTTTCCAAAATATCTTACTTCCATGTGTTTAAATACCATTAAAGAGAATGGAAAGTTGCTTTATAAAATAAATGTCACCAAGAAAAGCCCACACAGTGAACCCACATAAGAGTGTTGTTCCTAGGCAGAGAGTCTTCGGATACTGTAATTATTACTTAAAATCATAAAACAACAACAACAACAACAACAAAGCCTACCTTGCAGTGCATTGTTTATATGTCTGAATCGCAAGGCCATCCCAGTTTTGTTTTCCTCTTTTAAAAATATTGTCACACTCCTCTTGACCTTAGGGGTGGGAGGAACAACTGCAAAGCTAATGAGCTAATGTCTGTAGGGGCTTTTTGAAACCTTTAGATGAAAGGTACAGTATAAATCCAAAACATGAATCTTTAAATGTGAAATATTCTAATTACTGCCCATTGCCACAGGAACATTATTGGAGATTTATACCTTCCTCTGACATGCTGGGCACAATTGTTATATAAGGCAATGTAATTTTAGGTGAACTGTTATAATTCTGTGGTCATTACCATGTATCAAAAGAATAGCTTAAGTATATGTTTTAAATCTACATATTCAGCATTTAATATTTCTCACCATTCATTTATTGACATAAAAATTAGAGTGATTTGAAAAGGTAATCCATTATGATTTCCTCTCTTTAGCTGCCAGAATATTTTTTAGATAAAAGGTATAGAAGGTATAAAAGGTATAAAAGGTATAAAAATGGAGAGATTTTTAAAGAGATTGAAAGGACAGACATATGCTTAAACCTTGGCTAATAAATAGTTCATTAGATGTGAGTTGGATTTTTTATTTCATTTTAGTATAATGATTCACTGATAGCGAAGGGAGAAAGTAGTCCTTATAGAAGTGTTTATTTTATTTGTCCCTTTATATAATATTTTATACAGTACCATTTTTATAATATTTGCCAGGCATGAATTTGATCATGTACTTTATTTTGCTTCTCATGTAAAATGTATTTGGAACTCTGGAATTTAAAAACGAGAAAATGAAAGTAAAGAACATCTCGTTAGCTAGCACAAGGTCACCGAGCTACTTGGAAACATAACAGAATTTAAACCCTGGCCTTTTGACTCCTAAACTTATTCTTGACCTATACTAGAAAAAAAGAACAAAACAACAACCTAACAAAACCCCTATGGTTTCAATTTTATGTCTATTATTCCATAATGAAGACTATGATCCAAGAATGTACATCTAGATAATTTTAATAGGAAAATGAAATTTGGAGGAGTTCTCAATAGAAGCAGAGGTATTTATGCCAAGGTTTTCTACATGATTTGCTTAAATGGTTTCTTGCCAAATCAATAAGCAAAAACATGGAAATTACAAAGAGAAGAGGCTTGAAGCGAAGAAGCTAATTTTCTTAGGCTCCTGTTAAAAATACATAGCTAAGGACTTGGCATAAGTAAACTAACCTTAAGGATTGGCATTTTCTTGAATCAAGGAAATTGATTTGTTATACTCATATTCTTTGCTAAATAGACCAAGAGTTGCCTTTGAAGAAACTTTAGAAATGAGTGATAAAAATGTTATATATTACTTATGAAAAATTTAAGACAGGTGGTGTTTGAGAACATTTGCAACCATTCTGTATGTAGTTTAGAAGTGTTTTCACCTTTCTGTAACTCAAATTATTTTAACTAATGTTGTTAGAAAAATCTCCCTTAGGAACTGCAGTTAGCTTAAGTACTTTACTTAAAGCCTGGGCTTCTTAGCGCTCATTAGATTGCTCAATAGCAGACATGTTTGATGCCGATAACGTCTACAAAGCTGGATATGCCGAGAGTCTTCTCTTATTTCACCTGCTAATGATTAAAAGTTGTTGCTACGTACTTTCAAGTCAGTTCCGACTGAACGCAACCCTATGCACGACAGATCAAAACACTGCCTGGTCTTGCGTCAGCATGACAGTTGTGGTTAAGTTCGGCCACTGTGTCAATCCATCTCGTCCAAAGTCTTCTTCTTTTGCTGCCCCTCAAATTTACCAACCTGGTATCCTTCTCCAGGGCCTGGTCTCTCCTGACAGTATGCCTGATGTATGTGAGACGAATTCACACCAGCCTTGCCTCTGAATTCTGGCTTTATTTCTTCCAAGACAGATTTGTTTGTTCTTTTGGCAGTCCGTGGTACTTTCAAGATGCTTCGCCAGGACTACAGTTCCAATGAATTATGTCTTCTTTGGCCTTCCTAATTCTTTGTCCAACTGTCATGGGCATATGGGGAAACTGAAAATACTATAGCTTGGGCCAAGGTACCTTAGGCCTCAAAATAATATTCTTGCTTTTCAACACCTCAAAGAGGTCTCGTGCAACAGATTCATTCTCAAAATAGCTAACCTCACTCTCTAGTTAGCCAAACAAACATGGATGGCCAAGGGCTTATAGAACCTACTGTTCTGTTAGCTTGCTCAAGGTCAACAGTTGTTTCCAGTGGTTACCCTGATACCAGACAACCTAGAATGAACATGACCTCTAAGTGTTAATGCTAAAGCAAAATATATATAATCACTATGTATTTTGATTTTGAACAAGATACTACAAAGATGATCTAGCTCTCACTGCTGTCTCCTTACTCAGAGACCTTCTAAAGAAAAACATCTTTTTTTTTCTCTAATTTGGAGGGAGCGCATTGGCGGTGAAGCTCCAGAATCAAACACCTGCATTTGAGGTACCACTTGCCTTCCTCTTTCCTTGCCACCCAACCTTCTCATATGCACAACACAAATCACCAGTCATAGAAAATGGAATTTCCAAAACAAAGGAAAAGTCTTCTCATGCTTTCTCCCTTAACCTTATTCACCCCACTCTTCACTTCTGGGCGTGGTGAAGGTGATTGTGTGAAAATGGATGCTAAGTGAAATTTCAAGGACCAAATGTTCCTAAGACTCCTGTGGTGATTTTGGGAGCTATCCTAGGGGGTTGCTTCAGCCGGACTTCTGCCATCAGCTGCTTTGTGCCTGAAGCGTGGCTGGTACTTAGCGTTCAAGCAGGCAGGCTGCCTTGTACCATTTAAAAGCACAGTTATGAATGACCCTATTCGGGTTTGCATCCAGGAGAGAACTCAGGTTACTTTATCCCAAGACGCCTTCTTGCTTTTCAGTGAAATACCCACCCAACCAGGTCTACCGCCCATTCCAGCTAATATTCCTAAGTGTGCACCCCACAATCTCAGCATCTCATGTGAAATGATCTCCATCTGTCCTGTGTGTGATCCTTTACTGCCCTCTCACAGAGTAATTGCCCAATGCTGCCTTTCTGCTTGTAAGACCAGGCAACTATCATTCTGTGGCCTGTCTTGGACTGAGGAGGTCACAGAGAATGCCTGCCTGTTAATGACCTGAGACCCTGGTAGTTCACTTTTTTTTAAGACCTAGAAGGAGGGATGAGAGGGAACAAAGACACAGGGTCCAGGAGGAACATACTGCCCCACTTAGCCACTTAAAACCGATGGGTCCTTCCTTGGTTTTAAGTTGATTTGAGTCGAGTTTATAACTATTGTAAGATCAATGCTGGATAACAAGATAGTAGGTAAATGAAGTGGACACACAATGTAATCCTCAAGGTAGAGCAACCTGAGGCTTTATAACAGAGCCCAAACTCTCCTCATTGTAAAGAACCCTCTTTCATTTCACACCTGCTCTATTTCTGCTTTCATGCTCTGCCACTCCTGATGCAGGTAATTTCTGATCATTGCCTCCATAGAAATGGTACCAACTCACTTATATATGGTGTCTTTAAACATGTTGTTTTCTATTTGGGATTTTATATGATGTGTGAAAATGTATCTCAAGATTAAAATAAACACAAAAAAATGAACAAAAGAAAACTGTGTGTGAAATGTCCGTTACCTCTCCCAAAGAGAGGACAATCATAGTATATTGCTTGGTGCATGTATGACGTGATTTATTATATTTCCATTTGTATTTCATATATCACATTGCAATTACTTATTAACAATCTCTTCTCCAGCGTCTTATAAATGGCTGTGTTCTTGCTAATGTCTTGTTCACCATGACTGGCAGAGTGCAGAACAATGCACAAAATGATAAACTGGAAGTTACTTGTCTCAGAATTTGCTGGAACTACAAAGCAGAGCATAACCTGCATCAGGTATCTCTTTATTTTAGACTGATTCTGTGAGCTTTCAAAGGAGGTACTTAAAAGTAGTTTCCAAATATATTTCTGGTAATCACATTAGATAAAACATAAATGGGTCAGCAACCCTTAATAGCCTTTTCCTTCCAATATAATCCCCTGCCTTTTTTCTTTATTTAAAATATATGGCTTATACATCTTTTTCTATTTTTGGATTTACGGTCCTCTTGTCAATCAGGTTGGAGAGGTTCACCAGACCACTGGCACACTTCAGTTTCTAGCTCTCATTGCTTCTGTCGCAGCCACATTATGTTGCTATTTGAAATTAGCCCGATACAGTCTGATGTGTTCTGTCTGCTGTGACTCCCTTGCTAGTGCAGGAAGAGATGGCAATTCACAGTTGATTTTCTAAGGCTTCCGCTTTTTCCAGTTCCTTCCCAGATGCTTAGCTTTTCCTCGGAAATGTGATGCCACTATGCCAGGGCCATACGCTGACCAGTACTTTTACATCCATCCATGTTCTGTGCTGCAACTTGTCTTTCCCAAGAACCCCCTATAACCTTGCGCGCTCTCTAATATGTCTTTCAAATATCTGAGGCACATGTAAGCTATTAGACTTCAGTCTGAACCATGTTATTTAGAGTCACTTTAGATGTTCAAAGACATATATTATAAAAATGCTTAACCACGAAGACCTTGGGAGTTTATTTCTCCATCTCCTTCTTTCTGTGTGTCTCCCTTAGTCTTCCAAAAAAATAAATACACTTTCTTCCCAGAGATCTTCATTGTATGCCAAGAACTTATGGGAAGGGGAGTCCTTTCAGAAGTCTAGTTATATCTACTAAGGCAATGGATTCCTATACAGATTATAATTGTGCACAGACAGACCTTCAGCCACCATTTGCCTTTGAATCACACATGCACATTGGAAACCCATGTATGTCAGAGTGGAACTGTGATCCTTAAATTTTCAATAGCTGACTGTTCAGAAGTAGATCACCAGGCCTTTCTTCTGCGCTTCCTTTGGGTAGACTCAAAATTTCAATCTGTAAGTTAGTAGCCAAGCACATTAACGCTTTGAACTCGGGCGCTCTGTATCGCTCCAGCAACTGTGAAAGTGCTGCTTCATGTAGATAGTAGATGACCTTCACGGGCAAAATTGTTTTAAGTGATAGTCCATCAATAGGAACTTGATTCAAGAACCAAGAAAAAATTTTACTTCATGCTCATAGTTAGCAAAATTAGATACATTTATTTATTAGAGAATTTTAGTATAGTTTGTTTGGCAAAGGATTGGATGGGCGCTGTAAAATATAAGCTTAAGGATCTCTGTTAGGCAGGATTTTTTAGAGAAAGAAAACCAGGACACACACATACATCCACATGCATATATGTACACATATATGTATGTTTGTCTGTGTCTATATATATATATATATATATATATATATGGGTTTATACAATGTGAAATAAGATAATGGCTAGTTAATTAGTCCACACTGCAGTACAGAGGACTCAGTTCAACTTGATTTTGTGGAACAGTAATGTACTGAAATTCCTTCAACGCATGCAGGCTGCTGGTCCATGGTCAAGGAAAACAGACAGCAGAATTTGCCCACAGGCAAGTCAGGCAGATTCAACCGGCAGGCAGCCGACAGCAGGGTCAGGCAGCAGCAGTCAGTAGCTCAAGAGCACAGGGAAGCATGCCCAGTGGGGTCATAAGTTCTAGGGATACACAGCAAGGCCTCATGATCCATGGGTTGACTTGGCCCACAGGTAGTGGAGCACACAATTGAGGCAAAGAACTGGGTAAAGCAGCAGCACGCTGGTCCGATTACCAGGGAAAAAGAGAGGAAGTTCCCAGAATCCTTGTGAGAAGGCCACATTGACAAGGAGACATCAGCAGACTGGGACCTGATGCACAGGCTAGACTCCAACCCTACATTTTTTTTATCAGGTAGACATGAAATTATGTAACTACCACAGAATCTATTTGTAAGAAGCAGTTTGGCTATTATAATGTACTAACTAAGAGTCTAATGTGGAATCTACATGAATCTACTTCCGTATATGCTACAGGAAGACTCACTTGAGAATTAAAATATTCCAATTAGCATCCGATGGATAACGAGATATTTCAGATTTTTTATGTTTACATAAACATTTTAAGGATATTGAAATTGTCACTATACATTCACAGATAGAATTTTCATGGAGTAATGAAAAAAGCTTACTGAATATTAACTTCTGGAACAAATGCTTATTTTGTGTCTATTACACTGTGCTCAGTGGTGAGCAAAGTCAAAGAAGACACTGCCCTCAAGGAAGTCTCATTTTAGTTGGGAAGCAAACGATACAGGATTGTTGTTAATGGCATTATTATACAGACCCTTAAAGTCAAGATGTGGCAAGGAGGAACTCCTAAGTTCTAACTAAGATGCAAGAGTTTACTAATACATGGACAAATGCATGTCCCAAGAAATCATTTGTGTGAGTGGTATGTAAGTTACAAAGTGAGACTTGGATTCCAAAGCATGTGATCATTCTACTTGAGCGTTTTCCTGAGAGAAATAAGACTTGAACCTGAACAAGTCATGTATCTAAAGAGGTGAGTGACCTCATCAATATTTTGTTTGAGTAAACGCATTTAAAAGTAATGGTTATATATTGTCCTTACTTTTATACATTGGCACTGTGGAGAACAGAAGGAAACACTTCAAGGTCTTGAACCATCTCACACATATTACTGCATTTGATACCATTGCTGCAGCCATTGAAACTCACTGTCTCAGAAGCAACGAAGCCCCCATGGAAGAAAGCTGTGGCTTATTATAGACACTCCACGACAGTGAGTTTGGTTTGGTTTTGGTTTAAATATATTAGGTAGTTGTGTTACTCTGGGTAGACTAGAGAAAAAAATCCCAGAAATATGCATGTGTTTAAGAAAGGACTTTATATAAAACAGTAATTGTACATCAAGAAAACATCCCAGCCCAGTTCACTTCAAGTTCATAAGTCCGATAGCCCATGTGTCTGAAACCAATCTATAAATTCCTCTTCACACTCACACAACAAATGCAACGAGGCCAAATCCAGGAATATCACAGGCCAGTGGGTGGGAAGTCTTAGAGATGCAGTAGTGATGGACGCATCACAGGGCTTGCGCTGGCGTGGCCTCCACGTGGCTCCTTCAGCTCCAGGGCTCGAGCGTAATTCCAAGTGCTTTGTCAGCAGGAATGTCCGCAGGGAGTGAGTGGTCTGGCCTCCAGTGAGCTATTTATATCCAATGCGCTGCCAAATGAGGTCATCAAGCAGCAACCTGATTGACAGGTTAAACTCCACCCCTTCACAAGTTGACACCAGAATATGTAACTAGGACAATAATATATGATTTGATGGTCTGAATATCTGAAAATAGACTAAAACAGTCATTTCAAACCAGTACATATCTTTATATTAGACTTAGACTAGACTTAGAAATTAATTCTGTATTTTATAACAGTGCAGTACATTTTTACAATAATGAGTGTTGAGAAATTATAACATTCTATATTACATGCTCTGAAATCAGGTTAGATGAATTTTATGATGTTACTGCTTTGGACTGCCTTCGATTTGGCTCTGACTCAATGTTACCTTATGTACAACAGAAGGGAACATTCTGGGTGCTGTGACATCTGCAACAATGTTTCTGTACTTGAGATACTTGTTGCAGCTCCTGTGTGAATCCAGCTCATTTGGAGTTTTGACCTTTTTCTCTGATCCTCCATTTTACCAAGCATGAAGTCTTACATTAGGAATTTGTCCCTCCTAATGACATGTCTAAATTACGGGAGATGAATTCTAGCTATTCTGGCTTCTAAGTAGTCTGGTTGTTGCTGTACTTCTTCCATGTCAGATTTGTTTGTTCTTTTGTCAGTGGTATATTTAATATTACTTGACAACACCATAATTCAAATATATTCATTCTTCTTCAGTCAGTTTTCTTCATGTTCCAGTTTTCACATACATATGATGTGATAGAAAATGTCAGGATTTAAGTTACTGTTCAAAGTAATATCTGTACTTTTTAACACTTGAAAGAGTTCCTTTGAAGTAGCTTTGCCAGTACCATACCGATACCTGATATCAGCAATACCAGCCATCATTTCATGTCATCTTTGGTATTCAGTTCGAAGTCCCAGCAGGTTATTGTTGGGGTGGTTGCTGCCATGCTTGTTCGGTGCAATCAAGTCAGTTCTGACACACAGTGACCGTAAGTGCAACAGAACAAAGCACTGCCAGTCCTGCACCGTCTCCCAATTGTTCCTATGTTTGCACACACTGTTTTAGCGATGGCATCAATCCATCGGCTTGAGGGCCTACCTCTTTTTTCGGTTGCCCCTCTACTTCACCAAGCATGATGTCTCTCTCCAGGGACTGGTTTCACCTGACAATGTATCCAAAGAATGTGAGACTGACTCACGCCATCCTTGCCTCTAAGGAGCACTCTGGCCATACATCTTCCAAGACGGATACATTTGTTCTTTTAGCAGCTCATGGTACTTTCAATATTTTTCTCCAGCACCACAATTAAAATGGATGGATTTACCCAATGCAACTTATATTTTGATCTCCTGACTGCTGCATCTATGAGCATCGAGTGTGGGTCCACGCAGGCCAAAGTCCTTGGGGACTTCAAACTTCTCTCCATTTATCATATTACCGATTGGTCCTGTGTGAGTCTTTGAATTATAATTGAGTTCTTGTGATCCATCCTGCAGGCTGCGATCTTTGATCTTCATCAGTAAATACTTCAAGTCCTCCTCACTTTCAACAAGCAGGGCTGTGCCGCTTGTATAGCCCAGGCATGTTAACAAGCCTTTCTTGAATCCTAATGCCACATCCTTCTTCATATATTTCAGTCTCTCCAATTATTTGCTTTGCATATAGGGGGCAACTCTAACACACACCTTTTCTAATTTAAAACCAGTATTCACTGATTTTAAACCATGCCCTATTCTCATGAATCTATTAATTCACTTACTGTTTTTATAGCTTTACATATCCTGACTTCCCATGCAGAAAAACATACAAAACAAAAACAAAGCACCCTAAAACAATATAGCAAAATAAAAGAGAAAAATCTCAATAGAAAAGAAAGCAGAAACTAGATCCATCAAAGGGGAGATCAAATGTTAAGGTTTCAAATTCTAACACAACTGCAACTGCAATAACCCACTTTCCAATGCCTTCTATGTGATAGCAAGGCATTCACATCCCTAGTCCACGGTCAGGAGATTCAACTAGAGGCTTAATCCTCTTGGGGATCCTAAAAAAAAAATTGAGTTTTGGCCTTTCCCAGTCATCCATAGCCTTCTTCAAACGAGGTGTTAAGAATGTAAGCTCTAATATTCCTTCCTCGGATCTTAGATTTTATTATTTAAAATCCTTGGATCACACAGGCTGGTGTGCTTCTTTCATGTGGGCTTAGATGACACTTATTTAACTTAGATTAACTTATTTTCAGACAAACCTATTAAGACCCCATATATGATTCTTTCTGTTAGCCGAGCACCATCTGATTTCTGCACCATACTTTGCTATAGCACATATCTCTTCATGAAGGCAAGCATAGAGTAAGACCACATCATAAGAACTAATCATACTTAGAATAGGGTTACAGTTAAGTGTGAACTCAAAATCTATTTATATATCTGTGGTTTATATATGTCCCTGGTTCACCTTAGAGACATCATTATCCTTTAATTGAGAAACATTTTTTTGACGTTTTATTAGGGGCTCATACAACTCTTATCACAGTCCATACATATACATACATCAATTGTATAAAGCACATCTGTACATTCTTTGCCCTAATCATTTTCTTTTCTTTCTTTTTTTTTACCTTTTCTTTTTTTACATTTTATTAGGGACTCATACAACTCTTATCACAATCCATACATATACATACATCAATTGTATAAAGCACATCCATACATTCCCCGCCCCAATCATTCTCAAAGCATTTGCTCTCCACTTAAGCCCTTTGCATCAGGTCCTCTTTTTTTTTTTACCCTCCCTCCCCGCTCCCCCCTCCCTCATGCGCCCTTTGTAATTTATGCATCGTTATTTTGTTATATCTTGCTCTATCCGGAGTCTCCCTTCCCCCCCTTCTCTGCCGTCCCTCTCCCAGGGAGGAGGTCACATGTGGATCCCTGTAATCAGTTCCCCCTTTCCAACCCACTCATCCTACACTCTCCCAGCATCGTCCCTCACACCCTTGGTCCTGAAGGTATCATCCACCCTGGATTCCCTGTGCCTCCAGCCCTCATATGTACCAGTGTACAACCTCTGCCCTATCCAGCCCTGCAAGGTAGAATTCGGGCCATGGTAGTTGGGGGGAGGAAGCATCCAGGATCTGGGGGAAAGCTGTGCTCTTCGTCGGTACTATCTTGCACCCTGACTGACCCATCTCCTCTCCTAAACGCCTCTATGAGGGGATCTCCAGTGACCAACACTTGGGCCTTGGGTCTCCACTCTGCACTTCCTCCTTCATTCAATGTGGTATATATATATATATACACACACACACACACACACACACACACATATTCTTTTTTTTTATTTTTATTACCCTTATGGGGTATATGGTAATTTTATCATTAGTATTGTTAATGTAACTAGCAATATAGAATTTAAAATACTGTTGAGAAAGGGAACGTACGCATGTATAGGTAGCTTTTCAGAACAAAACAGAACAAAAGTGATGACGTGCACATTAGTGTTTAACCTATAAAAGTCTTTCCTGTATTCTTTATGACATTTTCATTTATCATGCATGATGTCTTTGATGTCATTCCACAGTTCCTCTGGTCTTTGGTCATTAGTGTTCTGTTCCTAAGTTCTGGTGTAATACCGTGTCATACGTCTTATTTAGGATTTTATTAACCTGCTTTACATATCTTCAGCTATACTCCGCACTTGCACGGAACACTTCATCGCGTGTTAGGTAGTTACTCCCAACCAGGTTCTAATTGTTTGTCTTGCTGTTCTAAGTTATCTCCTTCCACAGTTGTATTCTGATTTGATACCTGTGCACCAGAAGTCCCTCTGGTGGAATACTGTGGAGATTTATAGATGTATGGTTAGCATTTATATTGTTGACAGTAAGGATATGTGCGATTAATGTGTAATTGGCCCTGAAAATTTTGTCATGTGAGCTTCAGCTTTGTTTCTCTCATTGCCATATTTTACAAGAGCCATTTCTTCTTTATTGTTTCCAACTTTGCTTTACAATCATGAGTAATTATGAATGTGTCTTTATTGTATATTTGTCAGTTACAGACCGCAGAAGTTAATCAAGTTTTTGATTTCTTCATCTTAGTGATTGGTGTGTACATTTGAGTAACAATCATATCGCCTGATATTCTTTATAGGCATATAGATCTAACATTGACATTGAACAGCCTAGTTCTTTAGAATGGATCTTCAATTCTTCTCCTTTAAGGTTGAATGGAATGCCATTCCTCTTCAGTTTGTTAGTCCTAGTAGAGTAGACAATATGCATGTCTGATTCTAAATCAGTAAACTCCCATCCATATCAGTTCATTAATGCCTAGCATATTGATTGCTATGTATTTCTTATTATTACTCATGATTTTCAGTTTCCATATTTGCATATTCTACATTTCAATTATGAATTGATGTTTGGAGTGATGTCTTCTCTTGCCACATGAACAAATAGAGCTTTGGAAAATTGTGAAACCTCCATGTCATTAAGTCCTATTTTAATTTGAAGAGACAATCCTTATCCAGCCATAATCGGATTGCCTTCCAACCCGAGGTTCTCATCTACCAGTCTGTCCAGCAGTATATCCCATTGCTGTTCGTAAGACGTTCACTGGCCAATGTTTTCGTTACTGGAATGTCAGGTCCTGCTTTCTAGTCTGCCTCAGTGTGGGGTTTCCCCAGACCTGTCCACTCTGAGTGACCCTTCTGGTATTTGCAATCTCTGTAACAAACCTCGTAGCATCTCAGCAGCACCTAAGTCACCACAGCATGATAAAATGGTAGACAAGTTGTAGATTTTGATTATAGTCTTATGTAATAGTAAACTTGAGCTACAGTGATTATAAATAAAAGGCTGTACCTTATGTGGGTTTTCTACCTTCTGCAATGACTTAAGGGAAACAAATCCCACATACATTACTCCAAATAAAGAATACATTGACATTTATGAAACAAATTAATCACCTCTAAAAACATCAAGAGTTTTATAACCAAATGCCTCAGACTTTAATTCTTTTATGCAAGTGCATTTAGCTCTTAAATTTTTACCATTACAGAATTTTATTACTCCTAAGCATTTTACATAAATTATTTTAAAATATAATACAATTCAAATTATTTCCTTGACAGGAGTGCAGAATTAGTATTAATTTCAAAGAAGAAAAACATTTTATAGTAACAGAGGCATTCAGGCTCAGTAAAGAGATTAAAATCCAGAAATTGTAAGATATAATTTTGAATTTACTCAGTTAAGTTGTATGTCTCTAAAGATAGAAGCGTAGCCGCATGCCTTCTGACCATGTCAGTGTGTTGCACCCTTCCAATTAACTGTAAGGGGAAGGGGTTGGAATAAGATAATACAGGGAATGTTTATGTGAGTTCATCTATATGCTTTATAAAACATTACTAATTGTGAATGTACATTGCAATAAAATCTCATTAAGACATGATTCATAAGACATTCCAATCAAATATATATCATTACAAGGTGGTAAGAGAAGGCAACCTAAATATTATCCAATGGAAATTAAATAAACCAACTCTTTGTAATTACTCTAGAAATATATTTAGTGACATAGGTTACAAAGTAAAGAGATTGGTGATACTAATTAGAATATTAATTAGAGCCTGTATTGGCCTTAAATTGGTGGACTTGGAAGAACATTCTGAAATGCAATCAACATAATTGATCTTTTGGGAAGCTCCCGAGAGTAGGGTATTTTTTTAAGAGTGCAGCATTAATCAAATGAAGAGGGAATATGGAGAGGTTCCATTGATGACCACAAGAGGACACCTGGACTGTGTTAGAGGTCCAAAGCTAGACATACGATGAGCTTTATGTTTTCAGATCACAGCTCAAGACCGGAAGAAAACGAAGCATGATCATTAATTTGGTTATTTAAAATAACACATTTTTTGGATAAGTTTTAATGAATTGAAACAAGATTCCAGGATGCAAAAGGAATAATTAAAACTGAATTGAACTCTGTGACATCAAAAAATATGAGCTTGCAGGTTTTAAAACATATGTCCATGACTGATTGCTAGGTTTGTGATTATGATTCTCTCAGAGGTGTTAATCTATTTTTAACCTGATACTCAATATACTGGATAGGGTACATCCTAGAAAATAATTCAAGGCAATTGGAGATGGTTATATACCACCATGCTTGGCAAGAAAGAAGGCCAGCTAAAAGACTCTCAAGGAGATGAAGCGGCGCAGTGACTGCAGCAGTGGGTGGAACCGTGGTCCCGATTGTGAGGATGGCACAGGACCAGGTCCTGCTTCCTGCTGTTGTCCATGGGTCATTACGAGCCAATGCCGACAATATAGCTCATAGCAGTAGTAGCTTATCTGGAGAAAATGCTTACCTCGGAGAGAAATAATCAACACCAAGAAGATTGTTAATTTTACATAACACAGTTTTATTTATTTTGAAAATGCATTCCATTTCCAAGTAAAACTGAATCAGAAATTTTTCTAATACATGAAAGTGAAGGAAAATAGATGAAGAGGACAGTTTTCTCAGAAAATTTGCACTCTCATTTATTTTAAATGTCCTAGTTGTATAGATACATTTTAAATGACAAAGTACTTATTTTGTTTCTTTTTTATGGCACAGCTTGTAAATTTCAAATGGACAAACCATTGGTGTCATGTACAGTGTCTTAAGATAACTTGCCCTTTAATCAGAGCTTCTTGTCCAGTGCTTGGAGGTCTACAAGAAGTATCTAAAACGTACTAGTGTGGAAAATGGAGACTGCTTCCATCGAATGAGGAAGGGGTGGCCTTTGGTTTTCCTTGGCGTTCAGTTGCTGTAATGCTGTCCTTCAGGCGGCTGAGGGAGTTTCCTATTTTCTTTAGACATCCTGAGGCGTCAGAGCTCTTGCAGGACAAGTTTGATGCTGTGGGAATTCTGCCATTTTTCTGGCACAATATGGCTCTTAGGCCCACCGCTCCATTAGAATGATTAACTCCATTTATATTAATTTTTGTTACAAATCTTACAAAGGTGAGGATGTGCTTTTGAGTATTTTTGTCCACATTCGATTTTAAGGATTTATAACTGCTTTTCATACATTGTTTTCAGAGGGCCAATTACCATCTGTGTCCATCTTGAAAGTGTCCTGTCTGCATCATGTTCTAGACCCCAAGAGGCTGTGTAAGCTCCTGCTCCTGTCTGGCCCCTTCCAGGTCATCCAACAGCCAAAATTGTGAGGGGCTTTTACTCCGGAGCCCGTGGTGGCTGCCATCTTACGTTGCTGTCATACCAAAATATTGATTTTTCATTGTTCTAAGAAATAAATAGGGTTGTTATGTATAATTTATAGGTAGATAAGTTTTAGTCTTTTATTTTAGAGTAAAACATAGACAATGTAATTTTGCTCAAAGGTGCAAAAATGTATACCTTAAAAATGTACCAAAGCCTTGGCACAATTTATATTTTAAATTCTTTGAGCTATCTATATAAACATACACAAACTTTGCCACTTAATTAATAAGCTAGGGGTTTCTTCTATGCCAGAGCAATTTTAAGAGTTTAGAGTACAGTTTTCATAAAATGTAATTGTTAAGTGTATTCTTGACTAAGATTAGATGGCAAGCTGAGAATGTGGACATCATGTTCTAATTTTTCTGGCTTATTCTCTGCCTCCTCAAAATGTATGCTATTATTCTAAGCTGCATTCTTTTATTCCACAGGTTTTCTAACAAAGGATGATTATAATAACAACAACAGTAATTGAAAAATATTCAATTGGAGCCAAAAAAATCTGATTTTCATTATTAATATAAACTGTCCCCAAACCTACAAATCTATTTAATAATTATTTGAATAGTGGCATATAATTTTCTTTTTTTGTTTTTGGCATATCATTTTCATAGGTTCTGCTGTGATCACCCTTATTTTATTCAGTATCAAATGTGTAACACAGAAATAATTCTGTTTTTTGCATATAAGCATTTTACAGAAGCTTCCTCTTCTGACGTACAGAAGACAGTAAAGTCTTGTCAATTCTGTGCAGCAAGTTGATTTCCAATGGGAAATTATAAAGGAAAAACAACATATTTAAAAAATGTCAAATGTAAAAACTTCACTTGTATTTTAATATATTAGTTTGCTTACACTGGTGATGTTTTTCTGTTGTTGATTGGCTTATTTGATTAATTTTTATATTTATAAGAGACCATGTAATAAAGTACCTATATTTCATTAAAAGGGCTGGGATGGTGCCCGGCTACTGAGAGATATAGCGTCTGGGGACTTAAAGGCTTGAAAGCAAACAAGCAGCCATCTAGCCCAGAAACAACCAAGCCCACACGGAAGCACACCAACATAGGTGATCGTGAAGGGCAGAGGAGACCAGGTCTCCAACAACAAAGGTTGGCTGGTGGTGAGAATCACACCACCGTGAAAGAGGGGGAGTACATGATGGGGACACAATGCCCATCTGTAGACAGCTGGACATTCCTTCCAGAGGGGTAGTGGGGAGGAGATGGGTCACTCAGGGTTCAGTGCAGCAACAATTAAACTAAAAACCTTCCTCTAGTTCCTGAACGCTTCCTCCCCTCCCAATTATCATGACCCCAATTCTACCTTTGGACCTGGTTATACCAGAGGATGTACAGCGGTGCAGTAGGGCTCTGGAAACACAGGGAATCTAGGAAAGAGGAACCCCTCAACACCCACAGTGGGAGTGGCGACACCAGGAGGGAAGGGGGTGTAGAAAGGGAGACCCGATCTCGGAGATCTATGTGTAACCTCCTCTCTGGGAGATGGGCAATGGGGAGGCGGGTGAGGGGAGACGCCGGGGAGTGTAAGATAAGATATAATAATTATTTATAAACTATCAAGGGACCAAGGGTGGGATCGGGGAGGGAGGAGGATGGGGGAAAAAAGGGAAACCGAGCTGATTCCAGGAACCCAGGTGGAAGGTGAATTATGAGAATGACGAGTGCAACGAATGTATAAGGGTGCTTTGCTCAATTGATGTATGTACGGATTGTGATAAGAGCCTTATGAGCCCCAATAAAAATATTTTAAAAAGAAAACTAAAAAAAATAGTCTGGGAAAATAAATTTCCTTAATTTTTACATATTCTTTTATTCTGAAATGGTATCTTAAGGTTTTTCCTAAATTTCTGAGTTCTGTTTTGCATTTAGATTTTGTGGCTTTGTAGTATGTGATGGGTGTTTTCAAAGTAAATTCTGATGTGTAGAAACTCCCATAACAGAGTGAAGTTTCTTGACTATAATCCTCATAGAAACAAGCCACAGCTTTCTGCACGGGACTTCTTGGTAGGTTAGAACTGCTAACCTTTTGGCTGGCAGCTGCGTCTCACCAGGGTTCCTGTTTCTAAGGTTACAGTGTGCACTTGAACATGTGACACATAGCAATCTGTGCCATTTTCATATGCAGCCAGTCCTTGGGCTGCCCATGCTCTCCAGGCTAAGAACTCGTAATCGCTCCTTCCAAAACTCAACCCAACTCACTGACACCCAATCGGTGCGGACGCACAGTGATCCTAACAGATTGGGCAAAGCTGCCTTTGTGGATTTCCAACACATTAACTCCTCCCCCCATCGTCTGTGGAGGTTTGTAACTGCTGACCCAGCAACCAGCAGCCCAATGAGTGCCGTGATGCCACTTGCTCTTTAATGTTTGGTAAACTGGCCCTCACTTTGAAACTATTGAAACAACTCCTACTTCATCACCATCACCTCCACTTGCAGCATGGGCAGTTTTTAAATCATTGAAAAAGCAAGGAGTCTTCTCTTTTATTAAAACCCACTGCCATTGAGACCCGTATAGGGGTTTGAGGCATTGTTAATCTTGATGGGAACAGAGAGTCTCGTTTTGCTCTTTCGGTGTGGCTGGCTGGTAAGTTTGAGCACCCACTTTGAAGCGCAGTCCAACATGCACCTGACGCAACCACCCGACATCATCACGTTTGTAGGGCTCAACTATACAGTCTTAAAGACACTGCCAGAAAGGGAGCGTGTTTGTAACTATGAGACTGCTTGTATTCATATTTCTAAAAAGCAGAGTTTTAGGAAAATGTTCTATTTTAATTATATCTCGTTTTGCTAATGTATGCATTGTCAATATGTTAAATGAAATTATATATGCCTTCTGGTTTATAATGAAAATTTCAACCTTATATATATGCATATGTATATATGTAAAAACTATACAGAATGGTCAATAAAATAGAGGGGCAGAAAAGCTGATGAAGGCTCGTGACTAGATGCACTCAAGTGCAGGAACAGTCGTGAGGATGGCACAGGACTGCCCAGTGTTTCTTGTACAAAGGGACGCTTATAAATAAGGTCTCCTGTACATAGGGTCACGATGTCAGAACCGACTTGATATTCCATAACAACAGCAATATGTTTGCATTACTAGATTACATATAGTTATGAACTGTATACCTGTGTGTATGCATTGTCATAGAGGACTATATTTCATCTACATATGCATTAACATGCATATTTGAATACATAAATACATGTTCTATTGTGCTTTTATATGTGAGTATCTTTTTCCTTTTTCAGTGATATTGTTTCTATAGGAACTAATGTACTGGAAGAATCCAAGCAAGGGAGTTTCAAATGGTATAAAAATCAAACAAAGCACATGCTTAGCAAATGAAGTGCTAATCCTGGGTCATACAGTTTGGAAGTTGCGAGAGCAAAACAAAATTATTACTTCATGATGAAATATAATCTATCAAGCTTGGAAAAGCATATGCTTATCTTTAGCTAGGGACTTGCCAGATCATCATCATTTTCAAGATTACACATGTGCACAGACCTTGTCCTTGGTAGAAACAAGCACCGTGTCTCTGAGTGTAAATGAGGCCTCCTGTTGCTAGGCTAGGTTGGTATTTGCAGTCTGGGTCAAATGTCTATTTCAGAAACAAAATTTCAGTTTTGGGGTAATGTCAGTTGTGCAGTTAAATTGATTTTCTGTCACATTAGTAATGAAAATTTTAAATCTTTGGAGAAATGGAATGTGAATTTTTAATTTCTTTTCATATAAGAAAGTACAAGTGGGGCTTCAAAAAGTGTGGAGATGAGATTAAGTGATACATTTTTCCATGAAAAGCTTTGGAAACCCCTTTATTTTCAAGCCAGAGTTGGAATTCACCAGTAGTCAGGATATTTAACCAACAGCATAAGAGCTGCTTTAAACAAATACTGGGACAAAATTATTTGAAAAATTGAAATAAATCCCTAAATTTCATAAGTTGGACATTTGAATTTCAGAGCACTTACAAGTCTTTTCTTTTTTTACATAGAAAGATATTCATTTTTCCCTATACTTACAATTTTAGGGAAATAACTAACATATGCTAGGTATTTACCATTACCATTATATTAGTGCTCAGTCAGTGAGTTGGAATTCCACGTGATACTTGTGTATATCTCTCTCTCATTCTTAATATAGTAAAGACATCCTTTTTTGGTATGATTTAGAGAAAGTGACTATTTTTCTAAAAGAAAACCAAGATTGACTAAAAACATTTATAAATATGTTTGTTTATTCTTACTGTATTTAGAAACTTCTGCAAAATGGTTTTCCAATCAAGATTTTCTTAAATGCTTTAAAATATTCAGTAAATCCACAAATCTGTATTGAACACAACTTAAGAATGTAGGTCTTTCTTATGTAAGTATAAAGGTCTGTTAGAACACATCTGGTTGTAAAAACATCATAAATAATTATAAGATATAGTTGTCATGTTCCGTTGTGCAGTCCCAGACAAAGTATCACCCCAGGCACTAACCTGATACAGTTCAAAAGTTTTAGGTTTACTTCACATTGTGACTTTTGTTTGAGGAGGATCCTCAAATGAAGAAAATATTTAATGTGGAGAAAGGAGAAAAAGCTTAGGAATCAGAACAAATACCGACGATGAAGCACAATAGAAAGATCTTGGGCACTGTAAGTAATATAGGATGCTGAGATCCTAGAGTCTCTCTTGGCTATGTAGGCTCCATTATGTCGATCTCATGCGTAACAAAAGGAGCACCAATGCACAGCAGGGTAGGCATTGCTCCCCTACTTGATAGCTTGTTGCTTGTTTTGTAAGGTTTCTCCAGCCTGTAATACCTGTTATTCGCTTCATAAGAGAAAGAATTTACACCAAAGCCCATTTTGTAATCCAAGTGGCTTTTTATGAAAGACTGGAGAAGTTTCAGTCTTACAGTCTCAAAAGGGCACACACTATTTCAGGGAAGCATGTCAAGCTGCACTGGAAGCCACACTGGGGTTTTTGCAACTGGACGGGAGCAACTTCTTGGAGCAGCGCACCTACAGTGTGGGGCTGGCAAGAGGGGCTGTCGCACAGCTAATATGGGAATGATAGAGCACTGGTGGGCAGAGGCTGTGGCCTGGAGTAGGATGGATTGGGGATTGGGGTGTCTATGTGCACCTGCAAGGGCTTGCTGGTGAGGCCTCACCTTCTGACATGCCTCTGACCAGGTAGGGTCAAAAAAATGGGTTGCTTTCCCAACTCCAGGGTATTTCCCAACTCTGGCCAGGGAGGAATGGTTGAAGGCATTGGTTGACCCCATTGGCTGTGTTAGGTCCACCTGGGTGATGTGATGGGTCTGGGCCTAGTTTGGCCTCCCACCTGGGTTGGAGGCCTGAATTTGAGCATGCTCAATTGGGGGTCCTCATAGGTGTCTAGTGGTCTCCTGATTTCTGCCCAACCTCCTTTATGGGGCCTTTTGCAGGCTTGGGAAGTACAATCCTCCGTCCCTGAGCTAGCTACTAACAGTCTGAAGCCATAAACTGATCTCCAGGAGAAAGAGAGGTGGTTTCTGTGAAGATTAACTGCCTCAGAAACCACAGAGCAACTTCGCTGCCCTGTTGGGTCACGGGAGCCTGGCAGTGTGTGGTTGCACATTGGCTTTGAACCCTATGGTTGGCAGAAATCACCCGCAGGTCCGAGGAGCTTTCCGCTCCTGTAAACACGTCCAGTCTTAGACATTCACAGGGTTAGTATTGACCACATGTGAGTTAGTATTGACCACATGGCACTGAGTAATAGGGTCACCATGAGTTGGAGTTGACAAAGGGAGTGGGCTTGTTTTTGTGTGTACTACAGAACTAAACATTATCTTACTTTATGTTTTCTTAATGATATCTAGCATATTCCAACCCATTGTTTTGATGCTTGTGGAAATTTCCCAGTGGACTTCCACTGGCTGCGTTGGCCCTCTTCTTCACCAAACACTGATCTTCTCCAGTGATTGATTTCTCCTGATAATGGGTTCAAAGCTAATAAGGCAGGCAATTTTCTGTTGTAATCTATAGTTCTAATTGTTTAATTTTAAAATGTAGATTGCTAGATTTTATGTTTTCCAAATCTATCTTAGTTTCAAAGCTCAACTGTAACCGGTTCACCAGAGGCAACTTGACCTACATTAGAAATACTGCCCTCATTGTTTCTAGTATCAACGTCACAAATAAGTCATCACAGTAGGAAAATCTAGCAAATACGTTGTGGGACTATATGGAACACTTAATAAATTTGATAGGCAATTCAGAGCACAAGAAGCATATTAAACAAAGAAACATTTGGTAGGGACTAAGTGGAGCTTAGATTGTGCAGCATGCTCAGAGCTGTTTTGTGCTTTTGTGACATTATGTTCACCAAGAGGAGAAACTTGGCCACATGTGTCTTTCACAGTACGGATACTTAAATACAGGTGTACATTCATCTTTCACACTACGTCTGCATGATGAGACTTGGTAGTCGGAGAGGTTGGCTACGTGGAAAGTAGAGGAGCGTGTTGGAAGTCTCTGTTCTGTGAGTTACAGTCCTCTGCCGAGGGAAGGAGTTCGCTTAGGAGGAAAATGAAGACCACAGAAGAAACCCGTGAAAGGCAGAGGGAACAGGAGTGGGGTAGAAAGGTAGAGAAAGTTTGGAGACATTGAGTGAGAATTCAAAGTAGATATTAGTGGATTAGAATATGTTTGTGCTTGAATTATATACTTGAAATATCTCTTAAAGTGGTAACATTTTGTCCTTACTAGATTTCTGTGCAAATTTTGTGAGTCAAACTTTCATTTTATTAGCAATCAATGTAGTTCTGTCCTATCAAGCAAAATGGCCACATGTGATGTAGAAAGCCTTTATAATTTTCTCCATGCACGATTTGAAGTAGCTTAAATATTGGTATATTATGTGTCACACACAACATATTTAATGTATTTGTACTACCTCAGTTGCATTATTGTGTTTTGAATTATAACAGTAGCATGCATTACATACATGGGATGCTTTACACAAATGATCATTTAAAAGTTATCAAAATGTGTAGGCAAATGTGGAGTTCATGCAATGTGGTGGAGGCAAACTGATTTCCTGCCAGTTTGGCCCCCATGGCCGCCTGAAGTTTTACGTTGTGAAGTTACATTCTTTACTTTCTCTTTCATTGCCTTACAAATTTCATTGCCTTTTATCTTCAATAATATGCAATGTGTTCTCCTGACCAATCCGTGCTTGCAGCTACTGATTATTTCGAAGCAATAGGGCAAATATACTATGATCTAAAAGAATGAGAAATTACTGTATAAATTAACAATACAAAAGTGGTTGAGTCAGATAGACCAGACGGTAAATTTTCACTCCACAGTTAACCGGCTGCATGACTCCTGGTAAGTTCCTTCTTTGAATTCTTATTTTTTCATCAAATAATTAGACTCACAGGGTTGAGTATAAGAGTCTTAAGACAAACTGTGTATGAAAAATCCTACACAATACGTGACACGTGTAGACATTCATCATTTGTTAGTTTTATTCTTTCTTTTTCCTTTGAGAGATTTCTAGATTCCAATAGAGCACCAAACCTGCCCCAGTCCATTGCTCTCCAGCCCACTGTGCCACGAAATGACTTTATAGGGCAGAGTGGAAGTGCCACACAGGTGTCCTAGGCTGTAATTCCATGGAAGTAGTTTGCCACATCTTTTTCTCCTGCAAAGCTGTTGGCAAGTTCAAACTGCTGACATTTGATTTTGCAGCTGAGCGCCTAACCCCCGTGCCACCAGGATTCCCCTTAATAGAGCACAGACCTAAATACTAAGTAATACATCTCTGCTTTAGAAAAAAATAATCAGGAACTAGTGCGAGACAGCAGCGTGTGATGCTGAGGGCGAGGCAGCCTGCAATGGCACACCTGCTTGGCTTGCTGCTCTGTCTCGGTGCCAGCCCCAGGAAAGCCTTTACAAGCCTGCCAAAACATTTCCTTGCGGCATTTTCCCTCAGGCTTCTAATTCCAAATGACTTTTAAATGTGTGACCTTTGATATTGACTATTTTTACAGGGGGGAAAAGTCTTCTTGCAGAATATCAGAAGAAGCAATCCTGTAATTCTAAATCCATTGCTGAGCAAAGAATTCTCATCTATCTGAATTGTATTTCTTTGTAAAGTACCTTTAATGGTTTGGTTGGGGCAGCCTAATCTCCCTCTGGAGATAAGAAAGAAATTTTATGAACCAGCATGGATTTCAGGATAGGAAGGAAGAAAAGAAGGAAGATTTAATTAAACAGAGACCTTCACTTGATTTTCCCTACTGTTATTTATAAGCAACAAATTGCCTCCCGATTTATACCTATGCTCTCCCACACATTTTCTTCCAGCAGCAGCGACACTTTTCAGTCCTATATTATAACCCCCCCAAAAAAATTCCTATGAGCTTTGGGTAAACCTGTCCTAATGCTTTCCTTTTTGAGTTGTTAGCTTTCTCCTGGGTACCCCGCTCCACATTAAGTTCTCCCTATAAAATTGTTTTCTTCCAGCAATGTCCTCCATCTACCTTTTATTTATTCTTAATTAAAAAGCAAACAATGAAAACAAAGACAAACAAAGCCGAACTAATACTGAGTGCTGAATGGTAAGCATGGGATAGAATTTGACTCTTTTCCTGAAAATATCTACAGCCTGATGAGGGTACCTGTGCACCCTGTACACACTTCTGATGTGAAAGCAAACCTAGAGGTGCCTTCAAACACCCCCCAGCATGATTTGATTAGGTTAGAAGGCTCATTAATATCAGTGGCATTTGACTGTGGTCTTGAAAGGATTTTGAAGGTAGAGAGTGAAAGAGGACTCTGGGTGAGGTTGAGTGGAAGCAGTGTTTTTTTCAACAGAGACAGCATTTTACAGACTGCTATTGTTGTTAGGTTCCGATCCTAACACCCGTATGCACAACCGAACGGAATGCTGCCTGGTCCCGTGCCATCCTCATCGGTGTTTCCATGTGCCCAGCTGCTGTGTTAACCAGTCTCCTTGGGGGCCTTCCTCCCTTTAGCTGGCCTCCATTTCACCAAGCATGCCATCTTGCTCCAGGGACTGGTTTCTCCGACAACATATATGGCCTTTGTGAGACGAAGTCTCACCATCATTGCCTGTAGGGAGTGTGCTCTGGCTGTACTTCTTCCGAGGCAGATTTGTTTGTCCTTTGGACTTGTCTGTCTGTTTGTTGGACAAGGGCGGCACGTGCGCTGTTGTGAGGCTGGAAGCTATGTCCACAGTATTTCAAAGGCCAGCAGGCTCTCTCGAAGTGAACGGGTTTCAGCGGGCTTCTGGGCGAAGAAAGACCACGAAGAAGGACTCAGCTCGCCACTTTGTCTGAAATAGCTGCTCCAAACCTTAGGCCTAACGTGGAAACATTTTACAGAGTAGGGGATGATGTTGAGATGGTTATAGATATTTGAGAGGGAAGTAGGAATAGAGCAATATAGTATCAAAGATGTGTCTGCCCCAAACTGAGGAATACAAGCCCAAGGTCAAATATATATATATTCATATATATATATATATATATATATATATATATATATATATATATATATATATAATCAATGGAGGTTGATTATATATATATATATATATATATATATATATATATATATATATAATCAATGGAGGTTGATCCCTTCCCCCATAAACTAATTGCTACCTGGTACATACCCATAGTTCATTGGTATGTTTCTGGTAAGTACAGGAGGGTTTTGATAGATACAATCATCTGAAATAAGGAGGACAAAAAGGATAATCGTCCTGTATCCTTATACCGTAGTTCAGAGGCGGCACGATAGGTGAATCCCTAATTTGGTGTGTGTATCTGCTCCAATGGCCTGTCATCCTTTCCTGTAGGCAAACCACAATGCCCTGCTTTCCCAAACTTTATTAGGAATATTTATCACGGCTATTGTCCCCAACTGTCTCCCGAGGCTTTGTCGCAGTCACCTTGGAGTTCCGGTTGTTAGAAATGGGGCATGAAGTATTCAAGTGGGGGGTTGGGCTGGTTCAGGGTTTAGGACAGAATTAGGTCTCAGATTACAAGCTGCCAACTTCTGCAGAAAAGGTGCCTTGGGGTTTCAGGTGCTTAATACGGTAAATTGTTAGAAGTTAGAAAATCTGTCTTCCCTATTATTGAACTGTTAAGCACCCATAACTGGGCTTCACCGTAAAACTTGTAAACATGTATCGCTTCATGTGTATCAAGGAGTGTATCACAATGCGCATCCATAGGTTTTAAATTTCCATGGTCATTGCATGGAGTGGTTGTCGTCAGATGCTGTCAAGTCGGCGCTGACTCCTGCCAACCACTATGCCAACAGAACAGTCTTGCAGCCTCATCCCACCTGTCACATCTGAGCTCATTCTTGTGATGGCGCTGACTGTCAGCCCATCTCTTGCGCCTGTCCTCATTTGTACTGACCCTCTGTCAGACCGAGCGCAACATCCTTGCTCAGGTACTTGTCAGTCACTCCTTAGAACATGTCCGAAGTATAAGGGACAATGGTTTTCTATTTGAACCGTTTCTGTCTCTTCTTCTGGCGATCCATAGTACATTCAATATTCTTTGCTACTAAAAAACCAAACCCTGCCATTGAGTCACTGTCGACTAATAGCTATGTGACCGGAGCTCTTTATCATTTGATCATTAATTATGCAGTGCCCAGCATTCACACACACACACACACGAGACAATCAGAACTAGAATGGCTGTGTCGTGTGTACCTTACTTCTCAAACTGGCATCTTTGCTGTGCTAACATGTCAAAGACGTCTTATGCAGTCGATGTGCCCTGTAGAATAGTCCCTTTGATTTCTCAATAGCTGCTTCCTTGAAAGTAATATTTGGATCCAGAACCGATGAAATTTTGGACAATATCATTTTTCCCATATTTATCATGATGGTTTCTATTAATGCAATTGTGGAGATTTTTGATTTCTTTACATTGAAGGGTATGGGTTTTGATCTTCATCAGTAAGTGCTTCAAGTTCTTTTTTTGGCTCTAGGAACCATGGCTGAGTTATCTGCATATTTTAGGTTGTCAATAAGCCAAGTTTTAAAATTATTTGCTCAGTCTACACACTGAATGAAGCAGAGTGAAAGGATACAATCCTAAATCACACCTCTTCTGATTCCAAACCATCTGTAGCAACTTGTTCTGTTGTAAGAATTGCCTCTTCGTCTGTGAACAGGTTCCACATCAGTACAGTGAGCTGTTCTGAAATTACTAGTTTTCTTGATGTTTTGTATAGTTTTTATGATCCATACATTTCGTTGCATTTGAATAGTGCATACACATAAGCAACTATCTTTTTGGTATTCTCTGATGTCAGCCAAGGGCTATCTGATATCAGTGGTGAGATCCTTGGCTTCATGTCCTATTCTGAATACAACATTAATTCTGGCAGCTGCCTGTTGATGTACTACAGCAGCCAAACTTTACTGGTGTGTGTTATTGATATTATTAATTAATTTCTGCATTCTGTTTGGTTACCTTACTTCTTCTGTTTTTCTACTTACAGTAACAGTACTTGGTGGGTCCCAATGATTCTTCTATGATGTTCATTAAAATTGTAATAATTATAATTATTAATAAATACATTATCCTGGTTTCATAGGGAAATAATTAAATGAAAATATGCTACATTTTAATTGAAAATTTCTTTATATGAAAAATGTAATGAAATTGAGTAAGTCAAGAATATATGTATATCATATTTCAATAAAAATTCTAGGAAGTCTGTAATTATTGGTAGCTGTAAAATATATATATTTGTGTGATACGAATATTCATACGTTCAAGGTGCCACCTGGTTTGGCGGATTCCTTGAAAACAGGGCGACTTTAGCTCGCTGAGCTTGAGCTAGTTTAAATAACGCAGGCGCGATGCGGGAAGGCTGAAGTAGCGGTTGGAAGAACCAGACAATCTAATGGATTTTGCCTACCCCTTCCTGGTTTGCAGGTTTTCAATGTCCTTTGTAACTAGGTTCGCAGCTTTAGTGGAAAGGCGTCCAGAATACACGAGCCTTGTGGTCTGGCCTGGCTTCATTATGTGCCATTGAATTTGCAACCGTAATATGGGATAGCGAGCAGCTGCCGTTCACTGCGGCTTCCTCTCTCCGTGCGAGACTATCAGCTCGGTTAATTAGAGGAGTGGCTGGAGTTAAAACACTAGCAAATGCGGTAGAATTATTTCATTTGGGTAGTGTCCCGAAAATAGGATGAGAGGAGGAACATCCAAGGCTTTCCCTTTCTCATTAAAAGCCACATGAAAACATATGCGATGAGACACTAGGAGAGTGAAATAGATTGAACAGCCTACTTAGATGGGTTTATTGGCCTGACTGATGTCCTCTTCCCAGTCGTTATCAAAGGAGCCAAAGAAGACAGTAATGTTGCCATTGCTCACACTGCTTGGGGCCCCTTTGTTGGCATTGTCATCAGATTCTGTGCGATGTACTTTGACTAATTCTCAGTAGTGGAAAATCTTCATATTTAAAGAGTCAGCTCTGTTTTTGCCATTAGTAGAATTTAGAATGTGCCAAATTTGGTGAGTAAGGCCAGTGATCATTGTAAGCAGTATGCTGCCTCGCCCCAAACAAAGTCAATTACAGTCTAATGAAACTGGATTTTTGATGCCGTTTGTAAACTGGCTCTTTGTAGTCCTAAAGAGTCATTTTCAACTCATTTTGAAACACTATAATATCCCTGCAGTATGTGTCTTTGCTTACTTACTTGAATGCATAGACTATTTTCTATGTGAGAAAAGTCAGTTTAAGAAAATTATTGTCACAGTTAATATTTATTTTTTGTTGATTTATAGTATGAAATTAATAACAAAATTATAACATTATAAGATATTATAAGAATTCTCATTAAGCAAATTGAAACTAAACCAGATCAATGCTATCTCAAACTAAAGGGAAATTATTTGAGAAATTAAAGAGTAAACTTTTCACAAAATTAGAAATGTTAAATAAAAAGAGGATTCATAGGAGCTATTTTGTATTCAACTAATCTAAGAGAATTATGAAGGGAGAGCTAAGATAGTACTTCATGGATGCTATTGTACTTTTTAAAATTACAGCTGCTATTCTATTTATTTACTATCACAAATTTGTATAGAAGATGTTATATTAACTTTTGGTAGAATATCCAGGTATAGTCATTATTCAAATTCTTCTAACTCTGGAATTATTCTCAACTGTACAACAAAACCCAATCAGAACTAAGCCACTATCATCAGCTTGATTCCTCCTTAGAGTGATCTTACGTGATATCATAGAATGCCCCATAGGCTTTCCAAGCTGCATCTTGATGCAGGCAGACACCCACATCTTCCTCCCATGGAGTATCTGATAGTGAGACCAAACCAGCGACCTTTCGGTTTGTAGCCCAGCATTGAAACACTCTTCCAGCAGAGAGTCTCTTACATTCTCTTCTTTATAAATAGAGAGTAGGAAAACTTTTCTCATTCTATACTGTTAAGCAAAAGTGTCTGAGACGGCATTGCTTCTACGAGTGTACTACTGAAAGTGTGGCAGGCAGCATCAGCATCACATGGTGAATTTAAGATACATGAATTCATCAGCAGAAGAGGTTTCAGAATAGCTCTACTTTGTTGATGCACTAGAATTTACGTCTTCATTTTACTTTAAATAGAGTCTGTATGGATTATGTGAAGGCTGACATAGCAGATCATAGTGTTACATGGAACAATCCGTACACATTCTGCCCCTGCTAATCTTTGTATTGTCCTCCCTGTGACATCACTTATTCCACTTGCTCTCTGTCTGTCCCCTCTGTGCGCCTCCTTCTTCCCTGATCCTCTGAACTTTGTCTTTGGATAAATCCTGCCCTTTTGACCTTCATTGTTTGGTTAATAGAGGCAAGTTCAGTTCCAGACCTGAAGGACATGGACTATAGTTTTGGAGGTCCCACCAACATGTATCTGACCAGTAAGCCAGTCACTTTTATGAATTTGAGTCCTCCTTTGTCCCCCGCCCCCATTTTTTTCCCATCCTAGCAAGGACCTCCTAACGTGATCCCACTCAGAGCAGTGGGGAATCACAGCCAGGGACATTTTGTTCTTCTGGGCTCCGGGTAGTGCAGATGGACTGCCCATTAGCCCATTGGAATAATTATTCCGGTGTCTTTTGATTTCGCCTGTCTTCTTTTCTTTAGACAGGGAGAGAACAACAGTTACATCATAGAGGGTTGCTAATGAGCTTTTAAGATCCCGGATGCTACTCAGCAAATTAGGAGGCAGAATACCATCTTTACGAATTATGCTGTGTCAGTTGATTTTAGGGTGTTCTTGTCCCACAGGCCCAACTCGTTGTCTCAGTGAGTTCATGTCTAGGATGTTTTCATAACTTCTGTTCTTGCATGTTTCACCACATTCATGGCTATCATTTTCAGCACGATTCAATATGCATAGAAAAATATCCTCTGTCAAACCTGGGTGCACTCCCACTGTCTCTCTCTCTCCTATTCAGCTCATGTGTCTATTCAAACATTTAGCCCTAGAGCCTCACTGTTTCAGGATTATGTACATAATAATGTTTGCCTGTTGCTTTTAAATCTGGCAAACCTCCCAGTGTGTCCTTCGCCTCCTAAAATGATAGGCAAAACATTTATTTGCCTATAACTTTATTTATTCCTTATTGATTTCTAGAGAATAATTAGATGATCAAACAAAATAAGATAACCATGAAAAAAAATGAGAGTCGAGTCAGGAAAGGCATTTTTTGGGGTACTCTGATCATGTTTTTTTCATTGCCTTGGAGAGGCATGGCATGTCTAGGGAAAGGTGGAAGACTATCTGTGTCTCTACCGTTAAATAGTTTTCATGATGATGTTTCCTGTGTTTGACAGAAGAGCAAAATGTGGATCTTTGTGAAAACAACAAGAGAGCACAGCTCTGGAAGGAAAAGAGAAGCAAAATCTTCACGTCTTTTCTGCGGATCTCTGCAGTAGATTGTGCTCTCTTACCTGTCAGTAATGTTTCTCCTCTAAATGTGTACCAGCATTCCATGTGGATCAACTTCCTAGAAACCCTGGGATTTTGAAGCAGTTCAAACCCGCTCATCTATAGGATGTAGTTTTAAAGTAGCACTTAAATCGCTTACAGACTTGGCAAAGAGCCACTGTCTTGTATAAGTAATTTTCCAGTAGAAAGAAGCAACACAAAATAGTGTTTGCTGTTACTATTAGTTGCTGTACAGTCAATCATCTCATGGCAACCACACTTGTGCCGAGCAGAACGGCCCCAGAGGGTTTTCAAGACTGTGATACATCAGACGCTGATTGCAAGATCTGTCTTCTGTGGTACCTTGGGGATGGTTCAAACCCCAAGTGTTTTCACCAGTGGTTAGGCACTTAGTCCTTTGTTCCATGCCAACTCAAAACCAGTCTCACGGCAATTGAGTGTATTCTGACGCATTGTGACGCTATCGGGCAGAATAGAAATACTCCTGTGAGTTTCCAAGATTGTAATGGGAATAGAAAGTCTGTCTTTCTTCCTGGTGGTTTTGAACCGCCTACCACAGCCCAATGTGCAATTATTAAGCCACCATGGCTCTAGGTGTCTGTCACACAAGGAATCCTTAAAATTGTGTTTAAGAGGATTAAAGCTGGAATTAGCTAGATTTGTATTTGAATAGCATCCCTGTGATTATTTATCCTGATTAAATTAACTAATTTTCCAAAACTGGGTTTCCTCATCTGAAAAATGAGACAGATATAAAGAGTTGCTGCGATAATCGAAGGTGAAGCAAATAAATTAATGATCAATGTTCACCACTATTACATTTAAGGAGCCCCGTGACACTATGGTGCAAACTGAAATGTAGGAAGTTGGAAACTACCCAGCCTCTCCTCAGGAGAAAGACTTGATGTCTGGTTCTATAAAGATGACACCTCAGAAAATGCCACAGTAGTTCTACTGGGTCATGTAGGGTAATTATGGATCAAAATAAATTTGATTGTACCTAACAACAACACATCACAACAGCATATTGTTACCTCACACTTTATTTGTCTTTTCCTTTTATAGATATCATGACTTTACATGTATTATCTCATTTAGTAAATTAATTTCTATGTCAATAAAAATATTTTTAACTGACGAGTGAGTAGACTCAGAACTGTAACAGGCTTGTTTCCACTCAATCAGTGAGCTAAGTGAAGTGCTAGTTTTCTGTCTTAAATCCTCTATTATTTTTATGGTTTCATATCATGTGGTTTATCTGTAAACTCAGGAAGTAAATTGATGTCGTGGGTAAAATCTCTAATTTGTTGACATTTTTGCTACCTGTTCATACTAGCTGGAAAATATTTGGACAACTTACTTGGATATTCATCTAAGTGTCAGTTTTCAATTCCTCAAAACAGGTTTGAAATTCTTATTATTAGTTGCCATTAAGTTTGCTCTGCGTTATTGTGACAGTGTTTACAGTAGGACGAAGTGTTGCCTGATCCAGATCCATTTCCAAGATCCTTGGTAGACTGAAATCCAGAGTGTTTGAGGAGACTTCAAAATGTTGTGGACAACAGAATGAAAAGGTATTGGAATTTCTACAAAAAGTTGTTGAAGCCCCTCATATTTTGACCCCTTCCAACTTTGGGCTCCCCTCACATTGGACACTATTCTATTGCAATCCATAGAATTTTCATTGGCTTGGATAATTTTTGGAAGTTGAGCAGCAGGTGTTTGTTTCTAGTATATTTTAGTTTGGAAGCCCTTCTGAAACATGTAGGTGTTTAAGTGTCTTATAAAGATTTAATGAGAGAATCCATCTCAGGGTAAGTTCGGCACCGTAGCCCAGTACTGACACACAGTAGATGTTATAAAGTTGTTCATGCATGTCATCGCCTGCCACCTTGGGAAACAATTGTTTCTGATTATGTTGCTATATTAAAAACTTGTTTTTAAGTCTTTATTTGGAAGTACATTGAAAACAATTCATTAACTATATAAGAAATCTAGGCATTCGGGCACATTAATTTATATTTCTTTCATAATCCAAAAATTATATTTCCCAGATTGCTAATACTATGGCCAAGTAGTACTTGATTGTTTCTAACAATAAAATATATTTCCAAATGAGAAAAAGTTTCAGGCGTGAGGACTTTCTCCAAAGCATATCACAAAATCAGAAATGGGAGACCAAATATTTTCTGGGAAAAGTTCAATATTGTTCTGTATATTAACAAATGTGTGACAAATTTACATAGTCCCCAAAGGGATAAATTAGAAAGGAACTAATTCTTGAAGATATTTATTTTAGTAACATTAATTTGATATTACATATCAATGTAGTTAATTAATTTTTAAAAACATTTTGACATGATTTCAGTCACACAACATGCTTTAAGAATGGGAATACACTCTATATCAACCAGTGATCATTGCTGCGTTATTCACAGTAACTGAGAGTGGAAAACAACCTAGATGCCCATCGACAAAGGAAAGAATAGGGAAAATGTCATATTCACACGTTCTCTTCAACCATAAAGAGAACCGGCATCCTAATTATGCCAGAACATTGATGAATCTTGAAAAGCTTACACTCAGTAAAATAAGCCAACATGAAAGGTTAAATTTCGTGTGATCACACTTAAGTAAAATACTTAGAAAAGACTGATGTCTATTATTGGTTACCATGCTTGTGAGGGTGGGTAAAAAGGAGAACCATTGTATAGGAAGCGGTGGTTCTGTATGGTAGGGGGAAATTGACCTGTTATTTTGTTGGATTTGTACAATATGATTAATGTAATTAATATTCTTAAATTGTACTTCTGCAATGGTAGGGAAGAATATACAAAAGTTCCTGGATATTCTTTGTCCATAAATCACAAATATTAATATTTACTTTATTGTCAATATATGCATGTGTTTGTGTACATGCATGTGTGTGTATGTATGTAAATATACATATGTTTATGTGGTATTTGCTAAGGATAAAACAAATTAATACTGATAGTTTACATACCTGGAGAGGGAAGTGGAAAACATTAACCCATTGAACGAAGTTTGATTCACAGTTTTCAACACAGCAGAGCAGCACGGCTTCACAGGAATTCCAGAGTTCCGTAACGATGACTTGCCCCCTGCCATTGAGTCATTTCTGGCTTCAGACTTACAGTGAACCTACAGGACAGAGTAGAACTGCCTTTTTGGGTTTCCAAGACTTTAAAAGCTTGACAGGAGCAGACAGCCTCATTTTTCTCCCACTACAAAATGATACGGGGGAAGTAATTGTCCAGGAAGCATCAGCTTTCTGTTTATAGTGATGGAAAAAAATGTGACAACATATGTTGCCGATTGTTGTACAACATGAATAATGGGGATAGTGGCACTCGATTGTAACTGTGAAAAACATTGAATTGGAAAATGTGCTCTCCTTTTACAACAATAAACTGTGATAAGAGTCAGGAAGGAAATAATCAATGACCTGAAGTTGAGAATGGTCTTTGCTTTGTCTACTTTAGAAAGCGTTCTGTGAAATCAGTGCTTTTTTCAAGTGAGACTTTAAAAGCAGAAGGATCTTATCGAGAGACTCCTGGAGGGTGATGGAAGGGGGGGGGGGATTTTGGAAAACCTGGAGTAACTAAAATCCCAGTGCTGCAAAGTACCAAGGAGAGTGGGGAGGAGGCAGACGGACAGTGTCCAAGGAAAGGTATGCTTCTGCTAATTGAGGGTAAATAAGTCTTCTTTGAAGTCCTTGTTTTCCACTCAGTTAATCGAGTAGAACCAAATTTAAACAGATAAATGGCATTCATGGATATTTAAAAGTTTGCTTCTCTGAAGTGAAGAGGTTAAAAAGGACAGGTAACTTCCATGTATGCCCACTTAGCCTCTCTTAGGTCTCCCATTAGTTTACTAATCTTACTATCAGTGGACTTTTGCAAGCGTCTGTCTTTCCTTCTTAGAAATGTGTCTACATTAGTGTTTGTTGAAATGAAACCACAGTACCATGACCAATGCTGAGTTAGAGCAGTTAATGTAGCAGGAAGTAATAAAATCTGAGGTGTGTGTCTAACACGCATCTTACATTTTATAAGAGGGAGGAAGAAAAAGAAACTTGAAGAAGTACTGTGGAAGAGATAGAATAGGTCTGAGGAGGGGGGAAGTTGGAGTCGAGGGCAACGGGAGTTTGAGTCAAGCAGTTTGAGGTTGTTGTGGTCAGGGGCAGGTGAGTTGGTTCTGACCCATAGCAGCCCTCTGCACAACAGAAAGAAACACTGCCTGATCATGTACCAACCTCACAATTGTTCCCATCCCGGAGCCCATTGATGCAGGCAGCGGTTCTCAACCTGTGGGTTGCGACCCCTTTGGGGAGTCGAACGACCCTTTCACAGGGGTCGCCTAAGACCATCCAAAAACACATATTTCCGATGGTCTTAGGAACCGAGACACCACTCTTCTATCGTCTCCAGGCGGGTCCGTCCACATGCAGGTACGCCCACATAGGAGTCCCTGGCATGAAGGCTGTTATGCATGTTACACCATGCTTCAAGACAATATTTCATTTATTTGTAATTAGAAATAACTCTTTCACAATATATAATTATATTGTTTTTGTGATTAATCACCATGCTTTAATGATGTTCAGTTTGTAACAATGAAAATACATCCTGTATACCAGATATTTACATTACAATTCATAACAGTAGCAACATTTACAGTGATGAAGCAGCAACGAGAATAATGTTGTGGTTGGGGGTCCCCACCACATGAGCAGCTGTAGGAAAGGTCGCGGCAGGAGGAGGTTGAAAGCCCCTGCATTCTGTCAGTCCTTCTCGGGGGCCTTCCTCTTCTTACCGAGACTGCTCTCTCCTCCCATTTCCACAGTATGAGAGAAATCGCCCCGTCCTTGCCTCTGAAGAGCACGCTGGCCTTACTTCTTCCACGCCAGACTGGTTTCTCCTTAAAGCAGTCGGGCACTTTCGGTATTCCAGCAGCGCCCTCCGGATGTGTCCGTTCTTCTCCGGTCTTCTAGTGTCCGCTCGTCCCATGTATAGGATGCAATTGAGAATGCCCTGACTTCAGTCAGGCATACCTTAGTCCACAAAGTAACAACCTAGCTCTTCAGGACTCTCGAAAGGTCTTCTGCATCAGATTTACACGATAAATCTTTTCATCTCTTGACTGCTGCTCCATGAGCATTGATTTTGGATCCAACTAAGACAAAATCCTTAACAACATCATCCTTTTGTCTGTTGACCATGATGTAGCCTCTTGGTCCAGTTGTGAGGATTTGGATCTTCCTCACATTGAGTTGGAGTTAATACTGAAGGCTGCCATCCTTGGTCTTTATCAGCCATTGCTTCTCTTTCTCCTCACTTTCAGCAAGCAAGGTTGTGTCATTGGGTTATTACAAGTTAGTAATCATTCGGTCAATCCCGAGGCCACACATTTTTTTCTATAATTCAGCTTCTCTGGTGATTTGTTCAGCATATATATTAAACAAGTATGTTAAGAGGATACAACTCTGATACATATCTTTCCTACTTTTAAACCGTGCTGTATTCTCTGTTCTGTTCACACAACTGCCTCTTGATCCACGTACAAGTTCCAAATGAGTATAATGAAGTGTTCTGGAATTCCTTTTTTTCTCAAGGATATCCACAGTTTATTATGGTTCACATAGCGGGAATGCCTTTACATAGTCAATAGAACACAAGTAAACCTTTTTCTTCTGGTATTCTGTGCTTTAAGCCAAGACCCATCTGACATCAACAATAATATCGTTTGTTCCATGTCCTCTTCTGATCCATCTGGAACTTCTGGCAATTCCCTGTCAATATACTGCTGCAACTCTTCTTGGAAGATCTTTAGCAACATCTTACTTGTGTGTGATGTCAATCTCATTCTATAGGATTGAGAGTAGTAAGGGGTTAGGATGGTTTAATACCAGATACTTAAAGAGACTTACCTTCTTATTGCTTTGTGGAGGGGCATAATGGCATGAATTAAGCTATTTTAAGAGAATTCACAATTGCTTTCCTTGAACAGTGATCTGAAGCTCCACAGTGGGGAACACAGAGGAAGAAGGAATTGAGATAAGTGGCTGGGGAGGGAGCATAGAGAGAGATTGATGACTGAGGCTTGGTAACATCTCTGCACACTTTTACTGGTGCCTTCCTCACATGACTCTTGCTGTAATGTTGGCATATACACAACAATGACACAAGGAAAACATGATTAACATTTTATAAATGCACCATACTCTGATCACATTATCCACTTTTTATCACTTGCCTATAGCTTATATTTTTATTCACTGTGGATTCTTTTTTCTTGGCTTTTTCAGAGAGCAAGCACATACGGAGAGTTTAAAATCTAATTATAAACCCATGAAAATAGAATAGATTATTGCATTTCAATAATTAGTGATTTCTAAGGTTCTTTTTTATTGATACTCTAGGATTGAATGATTCTACCAACTTTTTTTTAACCAAAGTGTAATCTAGAAAAATAAAAAATAGAAGATGCTGAATGTGCACAAATATGCAACAATATGCAATAAGTAAACAACAAAAACTTAGTTGATGAAATAAAAGAAAATTTGAAGAATTTACTGAACATGAAAGATTACAGACTTTGTATGGATTATATCTCAACATCAAGAAAATTAAATTCTTCACACTGGACCAATATACTAAACGAAGTAACGATGGAAAGTCATCCAGGATCTCATTTTACCCGGATTCACCATCAGTGGTGACCTTGAAAGCAATGGTCAAGAGCCCCAATGACTCACTGCATTGGGCAAATCTGTACACATTTCTTCGAAGTATTAAAATACTAGTATCTGACTTTATGGTTTCAGGTGTGCTGGATTCAAGTCAAATTATTTTCACTCACCTCATAAGCATGTTGTGTTGGGCTGTGTTGACTAGAGAAGCAAATCCAGAGAGACTCCTAGGTGTATCAGAAAGAGCTTTATATCAAAGTGTGATTATATTGAGAAAACATCCCAGACCAGTCCAGATCCACTCCTTAAGTTGAGTATTACTCCAGAAGTTCAGCATTAGCCTACGAATCCTTCTTCAGACTCAGACAGCACATGCAATCATTCCAGATTGAAGAAGATCACAGGCTGGTGGGTGGGAAGTCCTCTGTATCCAATGGCAGTGGAGACATCTCTAGAGCTCTGGCTGCCATTAGCATGACTCCATGTGATATGTCCACAGGAAGATGAAGGGAGAGAGAGAGAGAGAGAGAGAGAGAGAGAGAGAGAGAGAGAGAGCCTTCTCTAAGCAATTTATCTTCATCATGCCTCCAAATGAGGTCATCAATCTGTGACCTGACTGACGGGCTAGATTCTACCCCTTTACACTTAATACCCTCAAGTTGACAGAAGATCCTGTAATTACCACACGTGTGGAAGGTGGACAATGAATGAAGCGTTCAAAGCAGAATTGATGCCTTTGAATAATGGTTTTGGCAAAGAGTTCTGAATATACCATAGAGTACTGGAAAATCAAACAGATCTGTACTGGAGGAAGGTTGGTCCGAATGTTCCTTAGAAGCTGCATGGTGACACGTTGCCCCTGGTGTGGTTTGGCTCTGTTATCTGCAGGCATCAGTCCCTGGAGAAAGATCATGCTTGATAATGTAGAAGGTCGGGAAAGAGCCCCTCAAAGAAAGACACTGACAAGCGACCTGCATCCATGGGTGGAATATAGGCATGGCTGGGAGGCTGACACAGGACCAGACAGCCTTGCTGTTGTGCAGATGGTTGCTATGAGTTGGAACTGACTTGGCAGCACCTAAACATGCTAACAATTTAAGCCAAGTAATAGCATCTTAAAAAGCTTTTATTAATTGAAATAATAATTCATTGGTCTCATAAAATATAACAAAGTATAATAAATGCCAAAAAATATAGTTTAGTGGTTATGCATTGGACTGGTAACCACAAGGTCTGCAATTCTAAACCATCTTGTGCTCCATGGAAGAAAGATAGGAATTTCCACTCCATAAAGAGTTACAGTCTCGGATACTCACAGGATGTTCTTCCCTGTACTGTAGGCTTGTCACTAGTAGGCAGCATACAGTTAGGCTTGATTTTTTTGAGTATCATGTATATGCAAAATTATCTCTGCAGACTCAATAAACTAATAATGTTGTTGTTATTGTTAGGCGAGTTCCAACCCATAGCACACTCAGGCACAACAGAACAAACACTGCGTGGTCATGTATCAGCCTCACAATTGTTCCTATGCCTGCGCGCATTTTTGGCCATGGTCTCAGTCCATCTCCCAAAGGGCCTTCATCACCCTTACTTCCCCTCGACCCTACACAGCATGACGCCCTTCTCCAGGGACCGGTCTCTGCTGACAGCATGTCCAAATGTAAGACCAAGTGTCACCATTCTTGCCACAGACCTGTCTGTCCTTAGCAGTCCATGGTATTTTCAATAACCTTCTCCAGCACCGCAATTCAAATGCACACATTTTCCTCCAGTCTTTGTTTATTCACTGTCTAACTTTCATATGCCCACGAAGCAATAGAAAATACCATAGCTTGGGCGAGATGCAACTTCGTCCTCAAAATAACATCCTTGCTTTTTGTCCCCTTAAGAGGGAAATACTGCAGATTTAGCCGAGAGAACACATCTTTTGCTCGCTTGAATGCTGCTTCCATGAGCATTGACTGTGGATCCAAGTAAGAAAAAATCTTCAAAAATGCCTTCCTTTTCTCCATTTATCATGATGTTAACTATTGGTCTAGTTATGAAGATTTTGGTCTTCTTTACATTGAGTTCTAATCCGTGATGATGGCCGCAATCCTTGATCTTCATCAGCAAATGCTTCAAGTTCTCCTCACTTTCAGCAAGCCAGACTGTTAATAAGCTTCTCTTCAATCCTGATGCCACATTTTTCTTCATATAAAACAGCTTCACTGATTATTTGATCAAGTTATATATTGAATAAGCTCAGTGAGAGGATACAGCCTTGTCATATACCTTTCATGCTTTTAAACCAGGCAGAATTCCTTGTTCTATTAACACGACTGCCTCTTGATTGATAGTCATCCAATGAAGTGTTCTAGAATTCCCATTCTGCTCAAAGTTAGTTTGTTATGATCCACACAGGTGACCTCTCTCTGCATAGTCCGTAAGAAAAGAGAAAATATCTTTCTGGTATTCTCTGCTTTAAGCTAAGGTCAATCTGACATCAGCAATTATATCTCTTTTTCCAAATCCTCTTCTGAATCTAGCCCGAACCTCTGGCAGCTCTCTGATAATGTATTGCTGCAACCATTGTTGGATGATCTAAAACAAAATTTTATTGGCATATGATATCAGTGATATTATTCCAAAACCAACAGTAGATTTGCCATAATTGTAAACAAGAGATTTGTGCCATTATCTCTACAGATATATTTCCTTGGTGGCCAACTAAAAGTCATACTTTTAAAGGTTTTAGTGCATAACTGGGAAAAAGGCTTAAAAATTGGCTTCTATGAGACCATAACCAATTAAATGTTGATGTGTTGTAATGAAACAAAAACATTTATCTACTGCTTAAATCTTTACAAGTTTTGATAATTCTTCACTCAGGTGTTCTGACCATAGGACACCCGATTGCTTACAAGACCACGTGTGAAATGTACTTATTTTAAACATTGCACATTGAACAATATGCCTGTAGCATACTTTATCTAAAGAATCTTATTCAAAAATATCCTTACATCTCACTGCTACCAAAGCTTAGTATCCATTTGGCTAATATGTTGAGAAAACTAATTTATACGAACCATATGGTCTAACATATGTTAAATGCATTTTCAGATGTTGGGCTATGTCCCGTATCTTGGAAAACTGTGAATCTTTACCCAGAATCATAGACTAGAATTGTGGGGCTGTGAGGAAAGTAGTCCAACAATGTGATTTTTTTCAGAAGTAAGGAAAATAACCTTCCTAAGAGACACAGGATTTATTTTTTCCATCTCCTGACAAAGAAAAAAAATTTAAGTACAAAATATTTACCAATGTAAAAAACTTGAATCTGAATAGTAGTATAAGACATTTGCTCTTTTGTTTTTCTGGATATTGATTATGAAGATATATTTATGTAGCAGGGGTATATAAATTCAGTGTATATTTATTTTAAATGAATGGAGTTAAATCAATCATAAATGGACAAATGTTGCTTGGGACTTATAAAAAGTCAGGAGAAATACTCACATCAGAAGAATCATCCTCTGACAGATACCAGTAGTGTAAGGGGAAGGATAGATAAACTTTTAAAAAACCTATGTAGAAGAATTTTTTTTCTATTTTAAATGGTAGTTGCCTTGCATTTTATGCAAGGATATATTCCAAGAATTTAGAGAATATAAAGTTAATTCATAGTCAATGCTGTCATAGATTTGTTACCCAGGAAAATTTCAATGCCATAGTGATGATATTTTATTCTCATAAATATGAATATCATAAGATATCAAAATATGTGTTTATGCTCTCTTGCCAAATGTTACTAGAAGCATGTTTGTTTATGCAGATTGAATTTATTGGTACATTAAAAAATAGAGAAAGCACAAATGAATAAATGTGGGCATCTAACAAGCCATCAAACCAAAACACCAAACAAAGCCCACGTGTACAGTATAAGTTATATGGTAAGTATATTGGATGCAGGTTCGATGAAATATTGCTTTTCTACATTGGGTAGATACTTCAGGAGATATGAATAAATCTTTAGGTGGGCAACTTCTTATTAAAGCTGATCCTGTAAGTGAAAGTCCCTGAGAATAGACAGGCTAGCAGACGTGTGCGCATTATTGCAGTTTGCATGATATTCTTGCTTACGTCTGTTCAGCCCTTTGCAGTGAGTGGTCATGTTTCCTGGGGGTCCGTTCTTCAGAAAATAACCTGTCTGTTGTTGTGCTAGGAACTTGTTCATGTTCGATGAATAAAACCGGGGCATAGCTGTTAGTGTCATGTCACCTTCTAGCAGCATCAGTGTCTGGTTAATATTGCCAGGCCAGCTCTCACCAGTCAGGGCCCGCCTTGTTCTTTTTACACATATTATAGCAGATAATTCTACCTGCATATCTCACAGGAAAATAATTTTATGAGTCACATGATTATTTTCCAACTAAATCCATGTATCTTGTTTCCGTTTTTTCTCTAATCATTGGACAGTAAACTCCATAAATCAGAGACTGTAACGGCTTTGTTTAAATATTTTTCCTGTTTTAGCATAGGTTTTCTAGAGGAGCAAGACCAGTGACACACACACACACACACACACACACACACACACACTCACTCACTCACTGCCATTGAGTCACCACTGGCTCATAGAGACCCTTTAGGACAGAGTACAGCTATCCCTGTGTGTTTCTGAGATTGTAACTCTTAAAAGGAGGAGAAAGCCTCATCTTCTCCCAAGGAGCAGGGGATATGTGGTATGTCGGGGTGTGTGTGTGTGTGTATGTGTGTGTGTGTGTGTGTGTGTGTGTGTGAGACACTTTTAGTGCATCATAAAATAGAAATTCTAAGAAAAAAGGTTTCCCTATTGTGTAGTATAAGTACGTTGTTATTTGAATTCTTGATGCTTGTGGTTTACCAGAGGGACAAGGAATCATGTTCATGAAACCACAGAATTCCATAGAGGTAACTACGCCTCTGAAAACTTTGACGATACCGATCTGTGTATCTTATGAACTATTTCAGTTTCTCATATTCACTGTATCTTGTAATATTGTGCATTCTTAGGAGGAGTTGGTGTGAGATGGCTAAACATTTTGATGTCCTCGTAAAGAAAAAACAAAACACAAACAGAGTAATGATTGATGTTTCTTTTGTGAAGAGGAAAGCAAAGTTTTCTGGTGTATTTTATTTCATGCCTGGAATTATGTTTTCTTTTATTTTTGCCTTATGTACAAGGGGGTACCTAAAATGACCAGAATTTTTTTCCAAAGGTATTTCAATTTTTTCCCCCAAATAAATGTATCACCTTCAAAGTACTCTCTGTTACACTTAAATACATTTGTCAAATCTGTGATTCCATTCCTGGAAACATTTTCTGTTTGGATGGCTGACAGGACCTTCCTCGTTTTTTTCTTTACCGCTTCTTTGTCATCAAATCACCGTCCTTTCATGTCCCCCTTTATCAGTAGAAACAAAAAGAAGTTTCATGGAGTGAGGTCAGGTGAGTCAGGTGTGTGGGGAAAGAAAGGCATGCTGTGTTTTGCCTCACACTGGTGCACTGAGATGGCTCTTGAACAGGTGCATTACCATGGTGGCAGAACCAGTCCCCTGTCTGCCACAGATCAGACCTTTTTTGTCACACTCTGAATAGAACCTCTGAATAGAAAACGTGGTTTTTAGAACCACTGAATAGAAAACGTGGTTAACAGTCTGATCTGGTGGAGCAAACTTCAAATACACTATTACCCTCACACCAGAAAAACAAATGAGTATGGGGTTTTTGGGGGGTGGGTGCTTCCTCACAGAGTTTCTTTATAGAAGATAAAATGAGGCTGATGGAGTTTTCCTTTTCCCCTGAAAAATCATACACCTTTCTACTTGTGAACCTTATTTAACAACCTTGTAAATGTCACATGTTGCGAGCATTACAAATTAATAAATGCTCAGTTCTCTTTCCTTGAATATTCTCTTTCACAAGTAAAATTGGCTGGGACTTTTTTGGAATCCAGGGGTATAATGTGTTATACATTGATATTATAGTCTCTTGATAAAAATGAATCCATTTTATTATGTAAGAAAACATAAAATAAACGTAAACATCACAATAAGGATGTGACAGGTTGAATTTTGTCCTCTCAAAAGATATGTAGACTCCCTAGCCCCTGTGATCCGGGAATATTATTAGGAAATTGGCAAATGAGGTCTTTGCAGAACTAATTAAGCAAAAAATGAGATCATATTGGATTAACATGGACCCTAAATTTAATGAATGGGGTCCTCAAATTTTAATGAATGGAAACTGGATTGTGGACACATAGAAAAAGGACATGTGAAGCCGGAGTAGAGCGGGGGGCTATTCTGGCACCCCAGCAGAGAGTCCACGGCTGCCAGCAGCCATTAGAAACTGAGGAAACCGGGAAGGCTGATTGCCCTGGGAGCGTCAGGAGGGGCTGATTGCAGACAGCGAGCCTCCAGGGGGTGAGATGACTTATTTCTGTAACTTAAAGAAACCCAGTTTGTGGAACGATGACGGTGTTTTTAGAAATACTTCTGGATTATGTATTTTATTACATTACTGTTCCACACCAGTGAAAAACAATGATCAGGAATATAAACCCAGTAACTCTGAATAAGAGATTCTAGCGTTTTCCTTCACAAAACAGGGCATACGTACAAAGAGTTTCGTTGTTTGAACCTGTCCATTTCCCCTCGGGAAAAAGATGTGGGAGTATACTTCTGTTTCTTTTCACTCTAAAGAGCTAGTAATAGCTTTAGAGGTGTGACTGTGCATATAGTTTTGGCAATATTTTCATCTACCTCACCGATTCCATTTTGTTTTCTAATAATGCAATTAGTAAAGACTCGCTTAAAACTGGCCCTTAGATAGAAAGCTCACATGAATTGATTTTGACAGATGACTCAGCTCCACATTAACAAACCCTTGTAATAGTGGTCCATCTGGTCATGTAAGTAAACCACAACGGCTCAACTTCCTGGGGCACCTGGTAAGGCGATGTTGTCAGGGTCATCCTGAGCCTGCTGTCTTCTTGCCCACTGACTTCTGAGAGTCATTGCATAAGAGAATTACCACTTCCTCTGAACTCAGCCCTTCCCGCTCAAAAGTGCAGTCCATGTTCTCAAAGGTGACATCTTATATATTACATTATTGCATATCCTTTCAATGTTCCCATTCTTATCCCAAGTACCACTGAAAAAGGAATAGGTATATTGTGTGTGTGTGTGTGTGTGTGTGTGTGAGAGAGAGAGAGAGAGAGAGAGAGAGAGAGAGAGAGAGAGAGAGAGAGAGAGAGGAGGGGGGCTTCAAAAAGTTCATGGAAAAATGGAATTCTCAGATAATAGAATTGTCTCTACTCGTTGAAGTCCCTTGTGCATCTGCTTTAGAGATAACTTTGTTTCATCAGGCTGCTTTCTAGAGGTTAAATTACTTAAAGTATTTTAATTTTCTCAACATACCCTGATGATTGAAGATACGGAACTTATTAAAATCAATTTCAGATTTGAACTTTTACCTTGTCTTATGAAAATGCTCACTTTATCATAATTTTAAAAACAAATTATATGCTTTGTTGGATAATTTCAGCTACACTGTGCTCTCAAATTTGGGAATAATTAAAATAAAATCATGACTTCAATATTATCTTAATGAACAATGGAGAGGAAACGTTTGTAATGGAAAACAACTAATTAAAAAGAAAACCTCGCCTGTGAAATTTCTCATTCAACAAAACTAACATGTACTTAATGACTACCTTAGATTTTATCATTTAATAGAACGCAAACGTATGTAGCACCAAATATGTCATCACCAAAGAGGCTGGTAGTAATATTTACAAAGCTGGTAATAATATGTATGTTACTCTCCTGTTAGGAGCCCTGGTGGTGTACTGGGTTATGCGTAGGAGTTCTAACCACGAGGTTCACAGTTCAAAACCACTAGGCTGTCTTCCAGAGAAAGATGAGGCTTCCTACTCTCATAATGGGTTACAGTCTCAGAAATGTACAGGGACAGTTTTACCCGGTCCTACAGGGTCTCGGAGTCAGAACTGATTCCATGATGGTGAGTTTGGTTTGGTTAACTTCTAGAGGTGAAACAGAGTTATTATTTAGCCTGGAACTTAAGGAATGTAGATCATTTTCAAGCGTTCATCTATCTTGTAACTTTAAGTCACATGGTTAGCCCTCTTAGGTGTATGTTTTCTTCAAGTGTAGAAGAAAAGGATTTAATTTATGAACCTAGCAATCAGTATGCACATCAAAATGCTGCTATAAATTGAACCAAATTTTCAATACAACAGGGCAGATAGCTTGGAACTAGCTTAGAATTTAGTAAAATGAGGACAAAAGGAATCGAATGATTGGCCTGTCACAATATATTTAATCAAGGACACTGGACATGTTAGGGGTTTGGAGCAATCTACAGGGTGGTGTTTCATTCTGTTTGTCACATCGCCACTATGTGTGGGAGCCGACGTGACAGCATGGAAGGACAACAAAAACATAAGCAGCAACAACAATAGGACTGGAAAGGTCACATTGGTTTTTCAACAAGGAACCTGATTTAGGAAACTGTTAAATATTGATTTAAACCATTTTAGAGAGTCTGTTTTAATATCTCTTCATTGTATCTGCCATTGTAACTTAATGTATCATCTAGAGTTATGTGAAAAGTAATTCTTTGGGTAATTATATTATAGCTTAAGGAATTATGTTTTATTAGAATCGATCAATTGGCATCTTTTTATGTAACATAAATTTTATAATTAGTTAGATTTTGAAAAATATTATACAGCATATTTAAATTATGTAATCCAGTATACAAAATAATTGCTATAGATGGTTTTTAGTATTTATGAATTTATATTAATTTAAAGTAAACTTCAAAAGTGTTGACAATTATATTTTATCCAATGTTGGTCAGTTGTTCACTCATGTGAATTACTCAAATTATGTTAGGATATTGCTGGTTTTTTGTGACTTCATTGCAAGATTATAATATTTAAAACAAATAGTATATCTATTCCAAATATATGATTTCTGTTTCTGTCCTAAATTTCTTTTTGAGCTGTCTTAGCTAATTATTCTTCTAGAAAGTAGTTACTACCTCTGCAGACAGACTTTAGACTTTCTAGGCTTTTTACCTTTCATTACAGAAATTTGTATTAGAATACCTGCTTTACTGAGTGCTTTGTGAAGATTAAATTACATCACTTGTTCATAATACAAGTTGTGCTCTTTCTGAAACCTATCTCTGAGATATATGATTTGCTTCCATTGTACTTTATTTTCTAATTTAAACTATATTAATTACATGTTATTGGATAAAATTGCATGTCTATTTTAGCTGTAACTCTAGAGGTGATATATATGAAATATATAATTTCAGAATATATTTCTTAATGTTGACAAATCAACAATATTTTATCTAATTTTATATTTAAATACATATAAAATTAAAATCAGCTTAATAAATTTAACATTAAATTATATGATAACATTTGTTTATGCATCATGCTTTTCTATATAGTAGAATTGTGAAGGTTTTTCTTGTAACAAACTTTTTGTTTTATTTTAGAATTCAAAATTTATAAAGTGAATCAATATATAAAGCCATCCAGTTTGGTTACTTCTGGCTTATAGAAAATTAGTTCTGTCAGCATTTTCACCAATCCAATCATATAACCAAATCTTCAATATACCATTATACCTCGTCAATTGATGTTTGTTGCTCAGTGCCACAAGCTGGCCCTCAGTTCACTTCAGTCTTGTGGACAGCAGAATGAAACGCTGCGCGGTCCTAAGCCAGCCTCCAGTGGTCAGTTTTTATCTCATTGTTGCAGCTCTTGTACCAAACTGTCTTGTAAAGCCTCTTCCTCTATTTCCATCCTCTACTTTACAAAGCATGATGCATGTCCTTGTGCCTTTGCCCCATCAAAAAGGCCATTCTCATAAGCCTTTTTCTGGAAAACTTCTTGATAACTTTCTAAGCACAGAGACTTTCCCCTCTTCCCTCTCTGGTACCCGCCGATGTGTCCAGTGCATTGCATAGTCAAAATCCTATGAAGAGTTCCTAAGTGAAAACTGCTATTCTAAGTATGTACGATGTGATTTTTCACCAGACGCTAAGGAGGTCAGTCACTAGTACTATCCCGACTTTCAGAGAAAAGTACCGAGCCACAAAAAGTTAACAAATATACATGACTTTGCTCTGAGTGAAAGAATCAGGATCTGAAATCTGTGATTTGATATCTGATTTTATACTTTTGACCAGTTTTCTATATCACCTCTTGTTCTTTTCGTGTGTTTTTATATGTGGAGAAATCCAAAGTGTGGCAAATAGTGAACAAACTTCACTGCTAATGATGAAAAAGGTAGTGCTTTTAGAAGTGCCTTGGAAGAGAGTCCTGATAATCTATTTTTAAAAAGTTTAGCCCTGAAAACCCATGGAACATGGTTCCATTTTCACACACATGGGATCTTGAGAAGTCAGAATGGACTTGCGGGAGCAGGTGATTTTTGTTTGTTTTGTTTAGTTTATGTGGTCAACATGTTGACTTCCACTGTGCTTTCAGTGGTTAATTTAGTTCTTGTGATGTATTGTTACTGAATAGTCATACATTTTTTTCTTTATTTCTTGAAGCCAAATTGGCAACTGAGTAGTATCTATATGCCCACTCAAATATCATACAAAAGGTTTTTTCTTTAAAAAAAATCCCAACAACACCAATAATCTGGTAGCTACTGAACTTTGATGATATCCCAGTCTCAATTCAAAATCTGTATATTGCATTTTTACCACACTGCCTGATGTGTCTCTATTCAAATACATTTCTTTTTTTAAAACATTTTATTAGGGGCTCATGCAACTCTTATCACAATCCATACATATACATACATCAATTGTATAAAGCACATCCGCACATTCCCTGCCCCAATCATTCTCAAAGCATTTGCTCTCCACTTAAGCCCTTTGCATCAGGGCAAATACATTTCTTAAGGAAATGAACCCACCACCACAAGTTCTGTGGAGCTTGATTGTGATGTGTGTGTGAACACTTTATGGTGGAATACCAATGAATTTATTCAAAAATCTGAATTGTTTTCTCGTTCCTTTGTCAGCATGTGGTCTTCAATCTATCGTGTCATTTTAATTTTGAAAGAGACTTTTGTTTCAAACATATTGTTCATCCCTAGGAAACCATGGGAAATGGTAACAACAATGAAGATCGGTGTCTCTGTTAGGTGCCTTCTGCCGAGTTGGTTCCTACTCATATAGTGACCCCACACACAACAGAAGGAAGCATGGCAAGGTCCTACGCCACCTGCCCAATTGTTGCTCCGTTAAAGCCAATTGTTCTAGTCACTGTGCTAATCTGTCTCGTCCATGGTCTTTCTCTTTTTCACTTTCTACTTGACCAACATGATAGCGTGGTCCAGAGACTCGCCTCTCTTGGCAACATGCCATCATCCTAGCTTTTAAGGAGTAGACTGGGTGTACTTCTAAGATCGATTTGTTTGTTCTGACTGTCCATATTACTTTAAGTATTTTTGGTCAAGACCATTATTCCAATACATTTTTTCTACTTTTGTCTTCTTTATTGCCCAGATTTCACAAGCATATGAGACCATTTAAAATACCATAACATTGACCAGGGGATATTTCATCCTAAAAGTGACAGCCTTTCCCTTTCATACTTTCACTGGTCTTGATTTCCTGAATGCAGTTTGCTGAATGCAAAATAAGTCATTTGATTTCTTCACCGCTGCCTCCCTGAGCATTGATGATGGATCCGAGCAAATGATATTCTTGACAGCTTCGATGTTTTCTTCATCCATCACGATGTTGTCTACTGGTCCAGCGGTGAGGATTTTGCTTTTCTTTACACTGAATTAGAATCCATGCTGAAGTCTGCATTCTTTGAACTTCATCAGTAAGCGCTTCAAATTCTCTTCACTTTCATCAAGCAAGGTGGTGTCATCTGCTTATCGCAGGTTGTTAATGAGCCTACCTCCAATCCTGATGCTGCATTCATCTTCATTTAATCCAGTTTCTCTGATTATTTGTTCATCATACAGATTGAATAAATGTGGTGAAAGTATTCAATATTGAAACACACTTTTCTAAATTAAACCTTGCAGACTCTCCTAATTCTGTGTTTAGGTTCCACATGAATAGAAGAAAATATTCTGGAATTCCCATCCTTTGCATTATTATCCATGGATAGTTACCCAAAAACTCAAATACCTTTATATAGTCAGTAAAGAAAGAAATAAACATATTTCTGGTATTTTCTCTTTTCAGCCAAGATCTGTCTATTGTCAGCAATGAGATCTCTCATTCATAATCTCTTGTGATTCTAGTGTGAATTTATGGTAGCTCTCTGTTGATGCACTTTTTTAACCATTTTTGAATTGCGTTGTGCACAGTTTTGTTTACATATACTATTAATGATATTGCTTGATAATGTCCTCGTTGTGTTGCGTTACTTTTCCTTGTAACGGGCACACGAACAGGTGTCTTTAAGCTCTCCTCCACATGTCCAACCAAAGCTAGTGAGTGCTTGTTATGCTATGGCGATGCTGAAGATGCGGGCAGAATTCTTTAATTTCTTCATCGCTAGTTTTAGTGTAAATTTGAATAACAGTTGTATTAAGTGGTGGTTATATATATACATATATGTATTATATCCTAACACAGACAGCTTTTTACTTCGAGTGATCTTGAAATGCTCTTTGGATGATGAAAATGACCGTCTTTCTCTTAAATCTGTCATGATAGACGTGTAAACCATGCCAGTCTGACCCAGAATGACTAGTACCACCATTTCAGCTCACTGATGCCTAGGATATTGGTCGTTATGCGGCCATTTCATTGTTGATGACGTACAATTTTCTCAGAATTATGCTATGTGCATTCCACCTTCCAGTTCTTAATAGGTGTTTGCTGCTTTTCCTTCTCACCTTGAGCTATTACCTACGAGCATTTGAGGCTCCTGAAAGTTTTACTTCTTCCATGTCAGTAAGGTGGACTCTGCTTGGAGGGAGAAGCTAGCTCTTCCTCAGCTGGCAGGCTCATCTTCCAGTCTGCTGACAGTATTTTGTTACTCTTCATACGGCTTCAGTCGTTACTGGTCGAGAGGTGGGCTGCCTCTTCTTTCTAATATGTCTGAACCGTATTCTGGAAGCTCTGTTGAAAACTGTTCCCCGCCAAGACTCGGCTGGTTCTTGAACTGTGGGTGGTGCACCTCCCAGAACCCCAGCAGGGAATAAGCCACCACAGTTTGACCAACTGGGAGACAGTAAGAAGGGTATCCATGGAGAGTGGGAAATTCACGTGTTGTTTTTCAAGTAAATTATGAAGCTATTCCCCCCTAAGTGAAACCTAATTTAAAAAGAAAAATGGATTTCTGGCTTTATGTAATTACTATATGTCAGTGAGAATTCCATTAGTATTTAAAATGCAGGAGGTGTCTCCACATATAATAATTTTGCATATATTTACAGCTACACTGTGGTTCAAAGGGTATTAGAAATCTGGAATGTAGTATAATTTTTATTCTTTTAAGTAACTGTATCAAGTCCATAATATTACATGGTCCCCTGAGGTTGGGAAAAGCACCATGATTTTTAAAAGAATTTAAGAAATCTGGAGATAGTGATATCCATGGCAACAGCATAGCTCCAGGCAAAAGGGGCGCATGTGGGAGAGGGCGCCCTGCTGGACAGCTGCCTGGCACCAGAGTCAGGTAAGGGAGGGGGAAGGAAAGTTGTAAAGCAACTTGCTACTGGGTTTTTGGAATGTGTGACCTTTAGCAATTAATAAATCGGATTTATGACTTTTTAATTGTATTTAGCCTCTTTAGTCTCTCATACAATCAAGTTATGATTTTTTTTAAAGATTAGTTTTGAAAGTTTAGGAGTATAGTGTAAAAATCAACAAGGCCCTGAATTTTTGAGCCCATGCGGCTGTGTTAGATTGAAACACAAAGCATATTTATTGCACATAAAGTAATCTGTATGTATATTGACTGCATACAGTTGTGCACAATTAAATATATAGGCCTAAAATAAATTAACTTAAAGGTTTAGAAAGAAACTATCTTTGTTTTATAATTATATTTATTTTACTCACTGTAGAAATGTATACATAGTTATTAAATTATACACAAGCAATTATAAAATGTTATGCATGCAATTATATCATATATGTGCAATCGTAAGATAATTTAGATCATATTTTAAAGCATATACATCACTTCTTATAGCTATTAAAGTTCATTAAATGTATTATCCAATATTTTATCTCCAAAGTAATACAATCTTATCTCTTATCAACTTCTTAGTAGAATGACCTCAGAACTTTGTTTTTAGTTGCTGAACCCTTTCTTTAATTAAAATATTACCAATAAGTATGAAAATATAAAATTACTGAAAACAAATAATATTTTAGTTGGGATGAAGGCTTGTGTGAATCAATTATAAAATCCCAACTAGATTGTAATTCAAATAAGACTTTTGCAGATCTCATTGCCTATTTACTGCTGTATTTCCAATAAGGAGCCCTTGTGGTGGCAAGGTGAACAGTTCGAATCCACTAGTCACTCCTTGGGAGAAAGATGACGCTGCTGCCCCCTCAAGATTCACAGTCTTGGAAACCCTAGGGAGCAATTCCACTCTGCCTACGGGTCGCTATGGGTGAGGCGTTTGGGAGGATATCTCCAGTGCATATAAAATACCTCCGAGAAAGTAACCTTATTATTCTCCCAGCTACAAAATTCCTTGAAATGTTTGAGTACAGCTTTAAAGCTATAGCTCAATACTTTGCTAGCAATGATCCTAGATTTCTAGTACATTCCGCTAATCTCCTTCACAGTACCTGGCAGAAGGCGTGTGTGTAACCGCAGATTCGTATATGAGAGGAAAGAGCGAACTGGTGACCCAGTGAACATGCGAGGAAGGGCTTTTTAAAAATCACACACAGAGTGGGAGAGGGAGGGAGAGGGACGGGAAGAGCGAAAATGAATATACAAATCCAAGTGTTTGAACTGATCTATCATTAAAACTAGTAACCCACAAAATGACACATTTAGCTATTAAGTGGCAAGCTTATTTTCCTTCTCTGAACATTAATCCGTTGTCATCAAATGGATTCGGATATCATATAGAACATAGTAGAATGCCCCCATGGAGTTGACAAGGTTGAAAATATTTATGAAAACATATTTATGTGTCGTAACTGAAAGGTTCAAACTATTGACCTTTGGGTATTTGGTTAGCTGCTAAGGGCTTTTGCTATGTGCCACCAGGATCTGATACATGGAAAGAAAGTTGCACTTTCAGATGCTTCTCTGTCGAGATGCGCTGATCTCTGCTAGGCAGCCTAGAGATGGCTTTAGGAGCCTTGACAAAGTATCTGGAGTTAGAGTGCCACAATGCTCATGGTTTTTCACATTCACCGATGATTCCTTATTTCCTAGAAAGCATTAGAAGCTTTGTATAAAAATTGCATTATAAAAAATATGACAATTTATCTTCTACAAAACTCACCTAAAATTTCCCATTTTAGATTAGCCATTGTTATAAACTAGTGTTACCACTTTATAACAGATAAGCTTATGCTTAGTATTTGTTATAACTATCTATGATCAACTCTATTAATCTGCTTTCTTATAACACATCCTTGTGGATATAATTCAAAATTGTGAACACTGTTATTTTGGTCAGGACTATATGATTGAATACATATGTGATTAATTTCTCTGAATTGTTAGTGCTTGATGTGGTACTTGTTTGTTTGATAAATAAAGATTCAGTGATGTCTTGAATTGGAAATTATGTTTGTCAACAGCAAATATCCCATAATGGAGACTTTACCAATAATGGAGGCATCCTTACACAATTTAAGATTAAAAAGGACTTGAACCACTTTTTCTATCTCTTAACTTTATTTTTAATTTGTTGTCGCCATGGTGATGTTGTTATTATGAAAACTTTATGAAAATCAAGATATAAATTTCTAACCCAGGTATCTTCATAAACAGAAGTATTGGCTGTAGTCTCTGTCTCTCAGCTGTTGCGTCTATGCCAACTCACAGAGACCGATAGAACAGGATAGCACTTTATGCATATGTGTACTTAAAACATTTTGTTATTGCAGTAAAATATGCTTCACATTCCTGTACATCCTATCATCCTACAGTTTGCTAAAATCCACCAACTAATAAACCTATATCAGCAGCGCTTAGCTCTCTAAAGAAACTCACCGCCATCGAGTCCATGCTGACTCATGGTGACCCTACACGATGGGGTAGAATTGCCCCCTGGCATTTCTGAGAATTAACTCTTGATGGTAGTAGTGAACCTCATTGAGGACTGCTGCTTGTTTCAACTGCTAGGGTGACCTCAGCTCAGCACGTCTTAAGCACTGGTTTAGGATTTGCACTACTCTTTTCACCATATTTAAACCCTTGGATTGCATGGTGCATGATTTATATGTCAATCAGACCATTAAAAATTGGCTTGGAAAATGAAGATTAAAACAACAGTTTGGGGAATACAGGTGTGACCACAAAGAGGAGCGTCTAGCTTTCTTTAGATTGGCTACCACCCACAGGAGCTCTTCCTTTCGCACACGTTCGCAGATCATGAGAGATGGTACAAACCAAGAATCACTGGTGCCGCCTTCCATACACTGCCAGGGCAGAAGGCGGGAGAGACCATTTTCTGTAGTGAATGAAGAAAACAAAATGTTGACTTTTTAAGATACCATTATATCTCAAACCAAAGAAAAGAGTTGGTTTTGACTCATGGTGAATTTAGCGTTTCTGAGGATGGGTCACTGGAGCAGATTGCCTCGTGTTTCTCTCCTGAAGAAAATGCTGGTCCAGAACTTCCATCCTTGAGGTTAGCAATCCAATACTTAACCTACAGTTCCATTCGAGTTGCCAATATCTCTCTGTAAAACACGTAGCTATTATAGTTTATAACGAAAAAGTTCCTTCAATAGATAGAATATACCCTTTGTGAAATGTCAGCCCTTTACCACTGATAAGGAAGGGCTTGTCTTGTGTGATCTGGTTATCAAAATCCATTTATCCTCAGAAGAGTTTTGCATGCTAGTCTGTTCAATGAATCCCTCAGGTGGGCCTCTACAATGAGATTGAACTTCATTCAGAATGATAATGGGTAGACCTTTCTGTTTTATAAGGTGTCTCAATCTAATTAGGAGGCATGTCTATCATATTGCTATCCTTATCGTGTTTCCCTTCAGGCCTATGAACTAATTTAATTGGGGAAACATAATCTGGATTCACGCTCAGTCTATGGATACTGAGGGCATTTCGAATGTGATCAGCAAAGTTATGTGTATCAAGTATTCCATAGTCTATTCCTTACGGGGAAACCAGAGCTGTTATAGCAATTTCAAGTCCTAATATGGCTATTAAAAAGTAAGCCGTCAAAACTCTCCATTCCTGTAGAGGCAAAATCATAGCCAAGATATGTTGTTGAAATAAATGGGAATTAATTTTGTAGGTAGCACTTTACTGAGAGCTTTGCCGTCAATGATATATACATATTAGTGGGAAAATCATTTTGTAGCATAAAGAAAATTTGAAGAAGAGAAAATATTTATGGTTAAAGTAAACCATTATTTGATATTTCAACTTTTTGGTAATAATATTTGGTAAGATATTCTGAGCTTTACCAAGCTTTACCAAGTTGAAAAATATTTAGAAATTAATTGCTTTTTAAATAAATCTGTTTTTAGGCAACAGTTTGGGACTTAAACAAAATATTATGACTAATTTTCTGAAGACTGGGGAAAATAAAGCAAACCAGGTTAGAGAGCATTAGATAAATGTAGTGTATTTAAATTTCATATGTAGATATTTGCTTAAAAATCAAAATGATCTCTATACAGGAGCCATTAATATGGTATTTATGATTAGATTCTGCTCCTGGAGATATGGATCTGTGCTTGCCTTACTTCACAATAATATGTAGTGTGATTAACAAATCTTTAATGAGACTTTTTTTTTTTAATTGACTGGGCATACTACTTTCAAAGTACAGAGTAACTGATTGGACACTGTTTGTTTCGAAAACAGTTAATATTGATGACCTATTTATGTATTCTTCTGGGGTTATCAGGAGCTCTGCTGGCATCGTGGGCTACACCCTACACAGTCCACTGCAGAGTCAGCTGTTTGAATCGATGAACCTCTGTGCGGGAACGATGGGGCTTTCTACTCCGGTAAAGCTCTACAGCCTCAGAAACGGAACAGAGCAGTCCCAGCGGTGTCCTGATGAGACACCCCTGACTGCATGGCCGCGGAGGATTTCCTTATACCCATAGAAGCCGTTTATAATCATAGCTAATTAAAAGTGGTATGTGTCTCATCACAGTTGCTACAATATGTCAATTCTAAGAATAAATGGGACACAAGAGATTGGGGATGGCCTCTAGAAAAGACCCAAACAAAGCCCGACTCAGAGTGAGCATGTCGATGGAGTAGAACTGCCTCCACAGTTTCTTTCAAGGCTGTAAGCAGTGAACAGGTTTTTCCCACAGAGAAGCTGGTAGGATCAACCTTGGTCTTTCGGTAGGCAGCCGAGTACGTAATCACCGTCTGCAATGAGTGGTGAGTTCTGGTATTTCCCTCCTTTCTTCTTAAAGTGTTTCCGCTTCTTTGTGGAACCCTTTGGCTTGTGTCCGGAGATGTGTTGAAAGACGAATGCGATCTTTTTGTATGATAATAAAAGCAAATATGCATACAAGAAGAGGAAATAATTTGTGCTGAATACTTTGGGTTCCCTCAGATACATATTGATATCAGCCCCATCTTGCCTTTTGATGTGTCCCGTAATGGAGAAGAGACAGGAATATTTGTAAAAGATTCTTCACTTTCCTAATCCTGACGGACTAGACTATTAGAGCAGGATAATGTGGGGTTAAACCATGTTGTGGCAACTGTGTTCAATAGCAGGAATGGGAATAATGGTACATTTGTACTTGGTGGGGAAGAAAGAGGAAAGTTCCTACCTCACTTGGGTACTAGCTTAATAATAATTAGAAAGTAATAAGTAGAATGTGAAGTTCATAACTTAATTATGTTAAGAATGATATTGGCTTAGGAGAGGTCTTGTCTTTTGACCACTAGATATTTTAAAGTTTGTAGTACAAATAATTAGAAAGTTCAATATTGCTCTTCCGTTGTGTCTAATTAGTCAAAATTAAACCATATGGAGAATAAAAAGCAGCCACGTGATGAGAAAGATAGTGGATCGTTCAGTGTTTTCTGTGACTTAATAAATCTCTACTGCTGTCAGTAATGCACTATGTTTTTCTCCCCTCACTGCCAGGCCTTGAAAAGATTATGTTTTCATCTTTCGCAGCAGAACTCAGAAAGAGATTGATTTTATCCCCTGAGTTTTTTGGGTTTTTTTGAGGGAAATTGTTGATGTTACCCTAAGGGGAAAAAAGGAAAAATAAAAAGATAAAATTTTAATGTAGATGGATAGGTTTTAAACTTTTTAGTCATTAGCTGTGTTTAACTGCGAAGAAAGACTGAAATCCTTCATTCAACCGTCTACACATAATATTTTGCATAATGGATTCAGCACTTTCATGAATTCCCTGAAGCCACAATTAGGGTACCCAGGCTCTCTCCAGTCAGCCACATGTATCTTCATGACTAGTTCTTCGATGGCCAATATAATCCTTCAGCCTAAGGAAGGGAGGGAGTGCAGTTTGTATCGAGATTCTGTAGTGCTCTCTGAATTTGTTCCTATGAAACAGCCATAGGAGATAGGATGGATTATCAATAACCATCCAACAATGGGGCCTACAATAGTGCACTCAAACATAAGAACAATTGGTGGTTAGGACCACTAATCCTAGGGGATGGTGTAGGATCCGGCAGCGTTTCATAGTTTTACACTCGTACATGAGGTCCTTATGAGTTGGACATGACGTGATGAGAGCTAACACCACTGTCACCAAGAAACGAGCCCTCCCTACCACAAAATGTGTGTATTTACCACAAAACTCACTGCACACACTAAGATGTAATTCAGTCTTTAATCCTTGTCTCTTTTTTTTCTTAAACATTTTATTAGGGGCTCATACAACTCTTATCACAATCCATACATATACATACATCAATTGTATAAAGAACATCCGTACATATTTTGCCCTAATCATTTTCAAAGCATTTGCTCTCCACTTAAGCCCTTTGCATCAGGTCCTCTTTTTTTTTTCCCTCCCTCCACGCTCTCCCTTCCCTCATGTGGCCTTGGTAATTTATACATTGTTATTTTGTCATATCTTGCCCTATCTGGAGTCTTCCATCCCCCCCTTCTCTGCCGTCCATCTTCCAGGGAGGAGGTCACATGTGGATCCTTGTAATCAGTTTCCCCTTTCAAACCCATTCACCCTCCACTCTCCCAGCATCGGCCCTCACACCCTTGGTCCTGAAGGTATCATCCACCCTGGATTCCCTGTGCTTTCAGCCCCCATATGCACCAGTGTACAACCTCTGCCCTAGCCTGTCCTCCAAGGTAGAATTTGGATCATGGTAGTTGTGGGGAGGAAGCATCCAGGATCTGGGGGAAAGCTGTGTTCTTCATCGGTACTACCTCGCACTCTAACTGACCCATCTCCTCTCCTAAACCCCTCTATGAGGGGATCTCCAGTAGCCAACACTTGGGCCTTGGGTCTCTTATTGTGGTTGGCCGGGTAAACTAGAGAAACAAACCCAGGGAGACTCATATGTGTGTAATAAAGAGCTTTATATTCAAGAGCAGTTGAATATTGAGAAAACATCCCAACGCAGCCCAGATCAAGTCCACAAGTCTGATATTAGCTCATATGTCTGATACCAATCTATAAAGTCCTCTTCAGACTAATGAGACACATGTAATGATGCCAGATGCAGGCAGATACCAGGCCAGTGGGGTGGAAGGTTTTGTGGATCCAGTGACAGTGTAAGCATTTCAGCCCTGGAAGGGGTCTCCAGGTGGCTCTTCCGGTTCCAGAGCTCTAGTGTAGCTCCATGCATCTTGTCAACAGAATGTCTCACAGGGAGTGAGCCTATGCCCTGCCTTCAGGGAGTTATTTATCTCCTTAGTACAGTGGTTCTCAACCTGTGGGTTCCAACCACTAAGGGTGTCAAACAATCCTCTCACAGGGGTCTTCTAAAACCATCGGAAATACAAATATTTCACAATATAAAATTATATTTTGTTTTGTGATTAATCACTATTCTTTAATTATGTTTAATTATGTTCAATTTGTAACAATGAAAATATATCCTGCATATCAGATATTGGTATCATGATTCAAAACAGTAGCAAATTTACGGTTATGAAGTATCAACAAAAATAATTATATGGTTGGGAGTCACCCCAACATGAAGAACTTTTAAAGTGACGTGATATTTGGAAGGTTGAGAACCACTGCCTTAGTGTCTCCAAGTGTGGTCGTCAAACTGTGGCCTATTGACAGGCTAAACCCCACCCCTTCACTCTTAAGTCTCAAATTGACAACAGATTATATAACTACCACACTTATGAAATATTTTAGTTTGTTTTTTTGGGTAGAAACCTGACCTTTAACTTCAATACTAGAGTTTGGAGTATAATTTTCATTATATTTTCTTGTAATTAAATTAATATGATTTTATGAAGGAGCCCTAGTGACATAATGAGTTACATTTTACGCTCCTAACTGAAATGTCAGCAGTCTGAACCCATCGATATTTCTGCATGAAAAGGTGAGGCTTTCTCATCTAGTAATGCTTTATAGCCTCAGACATCACCAAGCGTGGCTCTCCTCCATCCTGTAGGGTCATTGAGAGTCCGAAGTGACTAAACAGTATCGGAAGGTTTGGCTCATGGCTCATTTAAAGTTGAGAAATGTTAATAGGTTCTAGGAGATAAAAGGTTTGATTGTCAAGAAAATATGGGGGATATTGTGTATTATATCCCTCAATGTATATAACACAATTTTCAAGTAGCTTTGCCTATAAAGCTTTTGCTTAGGCAGCCTACTGATTATTGACATAATTTTGATATTGAGAAATTTTGAAAAATTCTAAGTTACACCTTTAAGAAAATTTTTTTTTTTTGTTAAAATAAGTTTCACAATCATATTCTTATATCATTGCCACCCATGTTAGGAATACTTATATTGGAAATATGATTTATAACAAGTGAATAATCAATCTTATCCCTAATGCATATCAGAGGTATGGGAAAGGAACAAGAAAGAACTTGCAAAATAAATATTAATAATAATAGTTTTGTTTCCCAGAAATTATGTTCTGTTTTCTATCAGGAAATCAGTGGCTCTGATATGACATAAATGTGATTCTATTCACAAAATTTTCTCGAGAAAACTCTCTGTGGGAAGGGACCCCTTGAGTACTGTTAATGCTCAACCACGGTCAGTGTCACAGGGATAAAGACTCAGTGTCTGTTAGCATCCGCTTCCACTTAAGTAGAGTCATAGGAATGGTGTGGGATTGTTAGTAGATGCTACAATATTTCAAGGCTGGTATCCCATTGGAATATACTTTAAGGGAAAAGATACAGATTTATTCTTTCTGGATTTCAATAGATATTTGCAACAGCCTTTCTTAGTAATATGGACATATGTTGACTGTCATTTGTTTAGCCAGACAAAATCATAATTGTTTGAAAGATTATACTCTAATAACCCTAAGTTATAGCTCTATGTGGATTGGAGGGCACATTTCTAATGGTTTTCACAGATTCTGTTCTTTACCTTCAAGAACTGGGCGGAGGGATGCGGACTCGGCAGTGTTTGGTTCTGTTTGACAAGATGATCACAATGGGTAAGAACTGGCTCCGTGGCGCCCAATAATAATAACCGACTAATTCTGTACCTTGCTTAATTCTGAAGTTTTATTGTTGACTCAGATAGGGATATTGGAACAATTATTTTCCAAATTGCAATGCTATGAAGCTGTATGTGATCTTGACGAGGGTAAATATGTTGAATTACAAAATTGAAATTCTAATTGAAACTGGGAAATATTCAGAGTAGGTCAAGGTTTTCAAAATCATATTTAATGGTCACCTTTGGGGTCCTTTTCATTTTTTAGAAGCATCAACGACAAGTGCACAGGTAAATATCACTGTTGTCAATATTATTGACTACAGTGTATATGATCTCCTTAACCCTCAACTCCATAGGAATTAACTTGGTTTAGTGACCTGTATTTGCTCTTTGCGTTTTTTTTTTTCTGCAACAGCTCATGAGACAAAATGCACTTTAAATCTTTTACAGGGAAAATAAAATTGAAATAAAATATATAATATTACCAGAATAATTAAGTAAATGAATGCCAGGATTGACATTTTTTTCTGAAGCTTATCAATGAGACTTTTGGTGGTTTTCAGTAGAGACTAAAACTACAAGTGTCAGAAAGAAAGTGTAAAAATGGCCGCTCTGCTTTGTGGTTCACTCACTTTACCAGAATGGAGCCAGTCCAAAGAAGAGATGCAATCAGCTCACACCATGTACATTGAAGTGCTTGATATTCTGAATAACAAGATGATATGGTCAGATCTGATATGCTATTTGACATCATTGAAAGGCTATTATCTAAAGAAAATTTTAGTTTTCTCTCTTGTTTGTCACCTAATTGAAAACCTGGGTCAATAAGGTGAGTGGAGGGAGTTGCAGGTTTCACTCAACACAAGAAATATATTTTTAATATTTCATGATTATGGAAATATCATGGAATAAGTTGTCTGAATTTTTTTTACTGTAATTGAAAATACACAGCAAATACTGAGCTCTTGGCAAGTGAATTTGTTGGGGGAAAAACACGCTTAAAAAATGCCATTGACTTTGAAATTAGAAAGAGGGGCTCAAATCCTGGCTTTGTGATATAAAGTCTGTGATATCGCAGGCTAATCACCAAACCACTCCCACCCCTCTGTTGCCCTTTAAACAAAGAAACGATATCCAAACTTCAACAAACTGAAGTACACACTGACTCTGTGCTGGAGAAGGGCGCCCCTCCTTTCTCCCACTACAGAGCCTCTGGTGGTTTCGAATTGCCCATTTTGAGGATGCAGTCTAGCACTATTTCAGCAGAGCTCCCTAAGAGAGGTAACGATAATCCTGGTATGAGAGTGCAGAAAATATTCCTTACATTCCTCTCAACAAAAGGGAAAGAAAAAGTTATTTAATGTTATAATTAACTTGTAACTTCTAAGGTCTATTATCCTTATCAATTAGAAAAGTACACTAAAAATGCTATTCTGTAATTGGCTATTAAAATAGCCAAGAGTTTATTTAATTTTTTCATTTTAATATTAAACTTGAATAGACAGACTTAAATATCCTACAGTTATGTGAGTTTGAGTAGCTGACTATCATTAGGATTTTATTTCTATTTTCCCGGGTGTAGGGATTTTGGGTTTAATCTTGTATTTTCTAAACTGAAAGAAACAGTGATGCAAAAATTTGCAGATTATGCAATCATCAGGATGAGCAATGCTGCTGGTGTGAACCTTCATTTTCAGTCTATGCATATTTGATGCCACTCAGCTTGGGAAACAGCTAATGATTCATCAGATCCACACATTGAGAGAGAATGACTATCAAGTTAAAGGCATATGATGAAGCACTGAAAGAACCGTACAAATAGAAAGAAGGATTAGACACAGAGTCTTCCACCGACTCGTGTTGTTGTTGTTGTTAGTGCCGTCGAGTCATTTTTGATTCAGACCACCTGTACGGGCAGCAGCATGAAGCACCGTCTGTCCTGGGCCATCCTCGCAGCTGTCCTAATGTTTAAGCCCATTGTTACGGCCACTCTGTCCGTCCATCTGTGGCAGGACTTTCCTCACTGCTCTTCCTCTTTGCCAAGCATGAGGCCCATCTCCAGGGACTGCGCTCTCCTGACAACAGATTCCAAGTACATGAGCGGAAGTGACACCATCCCTGCCCCTATTTTGATCATACAGACAGATTTGTTTGTTCTTTTTTGGTGGTCCATATTACTTTCAATATCCTTTGCACCAAAATTCACATGCATTCATTCTTCTTCAGTCTTCTTTGTCAGTGTCCAACTTTCCCATGCGTATGAGGTGAATGCAAGCATCCTGGCTTGGGTCAAACACACCTGAATCCTCAAAGTAGCATCCTTGCTTTTCAGTACTTTAAAAAGTCTCCTGTTTCACATTTACTTAATGCATCCTGTCCTTTGATGTCTTGACTATTGCTCCTGTGAGCATTGATTGTGAATTAAAGCCAAATGAAATCCTTCACAGTTTTTTCTTCATTTGTCATAATGTTGCATATGGATCCAACTGTGAGGATTTAGCTATTCTTTACACTGAGAGGTAATCTCTAATCAAGGCTGAAAGCCGGAGTTTCCTTAAGAAGCGCTTTAAGTCCTCCTCATTTCCAGCAAAGAAAGTGGTATCATTGCCTATCACAGGCTGTTGATAAGCCTCCTTCCACCAAACTGGAAACCATCACTTCATTAGATACATTCGTCAGATTCTAAGAGCTACATGTATGAGTTAGTATTTCCATGAAAGAGCGGTTACATCCAGATGGAAAATCTTAGGAGTCCTAGTGATACAGCAATTTAGTGACTATGTCCTAGCCAAAAGGTTGGCAGTTCAAATCTACCAGTTGCTTGCTTCATGGGAGAAAGATGTGGCAATCTGCCTCTATAAAGATCTTGACCTTGAAGCTGTGTGGAGAAACTCTACTCCTTCCTAGGGGATGCCTAGGATTACAATTAACTTGAAAGTAATAGTATTTTTAATGCTGAAGTTCTTAATGCAATACACTGCCATTGAGTCAATTTTGACTCATAATTGCCCTATAGGATAAATTATAACTGCCTCTTTGGCAAAGGGGCTGCAAATCTTTATTGTGGTGGGTTTGAATTGCTGACTCTGATATCAGGAACCCACAATGTGTATCCCACCACACCACTGCGGCTCCTAAAATTCTTGTAGTCAACATTAATTCTTTTCTTTCTGTCATACCCTATACGTAATAAGTAGAAAAGCCTATAGACTCTATTTGAAAATTATATTCACTGGCCACATTTAATAACATGGACTGCTTGGTTCACTGCACCTTTAGCTTCACATGTTTCAGTAGCATCATAAATATTTTCCCAGTGTTTGCCCATCTTCCATCTTGCCAGTAGATCCTTAATAAGAATAAAAAGGTATATGTAAACAAGGAACGGTAAGATCTTATATGACTGGAACCTCCTGGTTCACTTACCCCTCGGGACTTATCATTTTACTCCTCTTGCTGCCTCTCTATCTAGCCACGCTGGATGGCCTTCTCCCTGGTCTTTAAATGCAAACGACATGCTTGTGCATTAGGCGTGCTTGCTGTTCCTTCTTCATGAACATCTCTTCATGTATCCTGAATCCCTTGCCATGTTCTTGAGTCAGAACGCACTCAGTGGCACCAGATAACAGCACAGCACGTCTTCTTCCGATACCTCATGTGTTCCCTAGTACCTTTTTCAGCGAATCACACTCTGGCCCCTTATGCAAAACTGAAATATGTTACGCCCTGCACTATTTCTCTGGCCCTTTGTGGCTTTATAGTCTCAGCTCTTGCGGTTTTATAGTATAATCCATATGGGATAATGAAGGTCCACTTTATGGATACTTTGTACTTGCTCATCAATGTTATGCAAACTTCCCCTCACTTTGAACACATTGAACCAAACCCTATTTGCAACAATTGTTTCAAATCAAAATACCCTCCACTTGTTGCATGCATGGCTAGAAAACCTGGCTAGAAAACCTGTGGTCCACCAGACAGAAATACCTCACATCATGGAACTTTAAATCCTAATGGGAAAGCCAGAAAATTAAATAATATTACCCAGTCACCAGGTTATGAATAAGATTCGGCTGTTTTCCCCTCAGTTGAATTTCTGGGTAGATTGAATAAGTGCATAGGGTTTTTATTTAGCCTTGCTTTAGTGCAAGAAAAGGCTCTGGCCCTTTCCTCAGGTTTATATTTCACTAAGCATTAGTACTCATGTAATGTGAGGGGGTACTCAAAACAACCTGGAGGCTTTTTTATCAAAGCTGTATGTATATATATATATATATATATATATATATATATATATATATATATATATATATATATACACACACACACACACACAACAGTCTTATCGCCTTCAAAGTACTCTCTATTACACTTAATATATTTGTCAACTCTGATACCATTCTTGGAAACATTTTTTTCAAATGCATCTCTTTAGATGGCTAACAGCACCTCCCTCGTTTTTTCTTCACCTCTTCTGTGTGATCAAATTGCTATTCTTTCATGTCCCTCTTCATTCATGGAAACAAAAAGAAGTAGCATGGAGCAAGGTCAGGTGAGTACAGTGTGAGGGGTAACAGCGGGACGCTGTATTTTGCTAAAACCTGGTGCACTGAGATGGGTGCATGAGCAGGTGCGTTGTCCTGGTGGCAAAACCTGTCTCCTGTCTGCCCCTTGAACAGATACACTAGCTTTTCAGAACCTCCAAATATGAAGCTTGATTAGAAGGCTGACCTGGTGGAATGAACTACAAATGTACTAGGAGTCGACATACATTTGGGAAGTTGATGGACATCCAGAATGAGGTTTGTCATCAGTCAACATTTCACTTTTTTGAGACAAGAAAACCACGTGTACACTTGAGTTTTTCCCATAGCACTAACCTTGTACGCTGCATTATACATCAAAAACAGTGTCTGCGACATTTTCCAGAGCAGGAAGCAACATTTCATAGCCACATGCTGTTTTCTTAATTAAGCTACCACAAAAAATGAGGTCCGCGTGAAACCGCTTTTACGAAAAAATTCACTGTGACAAGAGAGAACCTTCCCATGTGATGTTACTGGGTGCCCTAACTCAGAGCAAGTTGCTGGATGTTCACCTTGTGGGGAAAATGGGTACTATGAAAACTCCACCCAGTGGAACTTTTTTCGATGTGTGTGTGTGTGTGTGTTTGTGGGGGGTGGGGTACCCTCTCATATATACAATATAATTTGCACATCGAATACATGAGTTTCTTTGCGTTTAACCAAAACAAATAGAGCAGCTCCTCTAACCTGCAGATAGGAAAATGAGATACACAAAATGAGGAGCAGAGAGGATTCTGTAACTTACAGATAGAATATTTTTATCCTCTCCTATTCTTGCTCTTAGATAGAGCTGCCCCTTTCCTGCACTTTCTCTTGTACCTTGTGAAGGATTGAAACATAATAGCATCTTGAGTAGCCACAGGCAGCTGTGCTGTAAAGAATAGCCCAAGCTCTCCTCTCACAGTGTTTCCCTTACTTTGTGAAGAGACTTCTGCATTGATATTTATTGTTAAAATTGATTCTGAAGAACCGTTTTAAAAAATGACCCTCCCTCAGGCCATGATTTATCTCTTATGGTATCTTTGCCTTCACTCTGTTTTTGAAAAATCTACAGATGCTAGTGTGAAACTTCATTCTGTTATAAGAAAATGCACCTCTGACCCCAGGAAGCAGGATCTGATTTGATCACTAAAGATCTTCACTGGCTGACCCATCAGCCCAAATGAAATTATTTAGCTTGCTTAAGCCTGCATATAATGTTAACGTTTGCATTTTGAAACATTTATATTTCTCATGATCATTGGAGAATAAATTGTACACATGCGAACCTTTGAAATTGATATACTAGATTTGGTGTGTATTTCTTAAAAGAACAAAGGTAACCTTTCATACTGTTACATTATTTGAGTAGTTACATTAAGGTGAGAATATTAACAATTATTGGATGATATTTAAAATATCATATAAATGTTGTTTGTCCAAGTAATGTGCAAATAACTGGAGGCAAATATCTGTATAATTTTTGGAAATAATTTTATTTTGCCACTCTCCACTACTAACATCAGTGCCTTTTTGATATGTATTTTGAGGATAATGCCCCTCAGATTCATGTATACTATTTTTTCCTTTCATTTATATAATCTAAATAATCAGTATAAAAAGCATTAACATATTTTTCTCACAGCTTAAATATTATATATTTTTCTAAGTGTAAAACAAATGTCAAATCCATGTAATTTATACTTCCTGATAAAAAATGAAAATGAGTTATTTGCCCTACTCTTAAATAAAAGAAAATATTGAAACTATAAGTAGAATTAACCTATAATCCCACATCAGACTAGGTAATCTACAACCTTAATAGACACTTCCTTTACACAATATAGGTGAGAATTCAATTTAAGTTAATAAAACAAACTCTCTTGCCAATTAAATAACTGAAGAATAAACTTAACAAAATGCACAAGAAGCATGTCACTTGAAAACATAGGTGTGAAAAAGAAAAAGAAAACATAGGTGTGTATTTAAGTAAATCATTACTTATTTTATAACAGAGTTTAGAAATCTAAACTAATCATTTGATCTCCCTTTTGATATACTTTAGCCTGGTCTCGTTTTGAATATTTTCTGTTTGTGTTGTTGTTGCTCTTTGAGGCTTATCTCTGCTGTGTTTTGCTAGTGTTGGTAGGCAGCATTCTTAAGGCGCTCATATGTGTCTCCCTATGCTTTTCAGTATATGAAACCCAAGTTTGGTGGATCTATAGACAATAACTAGACTCTGGATGCCTGGGGTAATGGCAGAGGATGGAAGGGTTAGTGGACAGCTGCTGTCAAGGAGAACACAAGGAAGAAAATGTTTGGAAAATGATGTGGTAGCAACTGTACAACACTGATATGACTGAACTCTTGAATGCTATGATATCTGTTTTACATCCGAAAACAATGATGTGTGTGGGGGTGGTGGAAATGAGATGATTTCGCTATAAAATATAATCACATTAAAACAAACTAAGAAAAACCTTTAAAATGAAATCTAAAGATACAGGTATGCAAGATTGATGCCAAATCACAGTTACCCTGTAAGGACAAGGTAGCACAGGCCCGTCTTTCTCCAGAGGAGGGGCTGGGGGTTGCAAAATGAAGTTAACAGCCCAATGGACAGCCACTGCACCACCCGGGCTCCCGAAGTGCCGACAGCCGTGTCATTTTCCATTAGAGTTTTCAAATCATAGTAACCAGTGAAGTTGTTCCAGGAATAAGGAATTGTATTCAGTTTGTTTGTTTCAAATGCTCTTAAATATTTATTTAAATAACCTACTCTTTGCAAAGAACAATGTCTAGTATGAGTTAGAAAAATTCTCAGGTAAAGTACATTAAATGCAACATAAGATTATGTATAAAAATAGTCGAAGTTACAGGTCTAAAAGGAGAGTGTACACTAGTTAAATTGGCGCCAAAGAAAGCACTAAATAAGTCCGATATCAAAATGATATTTTCTAAATAGATATTGTAATAAATTAACAGCAAACTTTCCTAAGCCCAGATCTTGATATCATACTTCTTTCCTGTTGTGATTGTATTCTGAAACGTATTCTCTACAACCTCTTATCTGCAAAGAAAAATATCCATCTGCTCGTGCCTCCCTGCTCTCGGAAGCACACTCGGGATTGTAGTGACACGGGACTTGGGTGGGGAAATAACATGAAGGAAGAAAAATAAACAACCAACAATTGAGATACAACTTTAGTCTTTAATATTTGAGGACTAGATGAGAATAAATAATTACAAAGAATGGAAAAACACAAATGAATAATTAGATGAAGCCCAAATGAGAGAAACAGATAAGAATAATGAGTGGATAAAGAAATAATTACTGGAGAACAAAAAGCCAAGAGAGCAGCTGACACTGAGATGCCAAACAGAAAACAGAATTACTAGTTCAAACTTATACAAAGGAGGAGAAATTGAAAGGAAAAATGCCTGTCATCATTATACTTACTTTTTCTGAATTTTTTCCTCTTCACCAAATGCGCTCGGTATGAGCTCAGATATGAATATTATTGGATTGGTAAATCTACAACAGCCTTAAATATACTTCATATGCCCTGGAGCTATGGAATATTTGTTGTGTATGGTTTTCAGATATTCTGCCGGCACAGTGGCTCGAGGTGTGGCTATTTCCAAGAAAGGTCAGCACTTTGGGTCCAGCAGTGTGGGACTGCTGCCTGGAGGATTTACGACTTTGGAAACCCTTTGGAACAGTTAGTGTGTATCATTCCATGGCTCGGATTCTGAATCGACTTGATGGCAGTATTTTATTTGTATGTATTTTTTTTATAATCATCTGCTTGGTTTTGAATTCTTACCATGTTTTTGTTTTCTCTCCCTAAGCAGTATTCAATCTCTTGTTTAGCTATTTCCTGAGAGCAACATGACCAGGTTAAGTTGTCCCTGGTATAAAATTTATGGCTCATTCCTAGAAACAGATTACATTTTGTGATTCAAAGGTTAAAGATAATACTGCTATTTCTTAATAATACTTTTTTGGTATCAAAACAGGAACAATGTTTTCTTATTTTCTCCTACTGTGGAGAGTTTGAATGCCTTTGTATAGACACAAAAACAAAGGTAAATATCTTTCTAGCAATCTCTGCACCCACCACATGATGCATTTGATACAAAAAATATTACACCTCCTCTCATGTCATCTTTTGAGTCTGGCTTGATGCTGAAAGTTCTTGATTGCTGTCCAGCTAACACTAATTTTAAAAATTATCTCCAGTGAAATTTTAATTGCCTATGATATTGTTCCCTAGTTTCTGCATTCTCTTGGGATATTTTTTCAATATAGGCAAGGAAAACCCACTGAGAAGTTTTTAACAATTGGATGAAATAGTTGGGTTTTTCTTAAATTCTTGGACTCTGGTGCATACACCCCCACCACCACCTTGCTTGTAAAATGTTCAATCCAGTTTGAATTTGTTTATTTCCATGCAATTTGTTCTTGGTTCACTCCTTGGAATGGTTAAACATGACCACCTTTTTCTATACCGCTCCTCTGCATATTTCATCCATCTTCTTAAGTTGAATGTCAATGAAAAAGAGGAAGACATTAGACAATGTGTATTGACACAGTGACTTCAATGAGTTCAAACCTACCACTGGGAGGAGGCTATGGGCCTAGGCAGTGTTCCCTTTTGTTTCACATTAGGGTCACCATGAGTTAGGGCCAACTCCACGGTCCCTAACAGGCATCAACAACAACGCTTGTGATAGCAATTTTTATATGCTCCCTTTCATCCCTCATGATTCCAGAGTCTCCTAGATTTATATTTTGTACAGAAAACCTTCAATTTCTTAATGGATATCTGCAGTTCTTCTCATTTCGAGTCATGTCACAATAGCAAATCAAGTTCTCCAAAACTTTTTTGCACTCATGTCATGAAGGTGAACTTCATTTTGAGATGGCAGCACTTCCGCATGTTTGGTTTTTTATTTTTATTTTTGCACTCATGTGCATCTGATCTCTAAGCCTTGTGGTTTTTGTTCTCCTCTTGTGAATTCAAAAGCTGGACAATGAATAAAGAGAAGAGGAGCAGCTAGCTGATGCTTCCGAATTAGGAGTTTGGTAAAGAATAGCCAATGTACTATGGACTGCCAGGAGAACGGTGCATCTGTTTTGGAAGAAATAAAGCCAAAATACTCCTTGAAAATAAGGATGGCAAGACCTTTTCTCAGGTACTTTGGATATTTTATCAGAAGGGACCGCTCTCTGGAGTAGCTCACCGTGATTGGTATAGCAGAGGACACGGAGAGACCCAGTGACTGCGGTGACGGGCTGCAAGAGAGGCAGCGGTGTGCCGCGAGTGCAATGTTCTGCTCTGTTGTAGGGAGGGTCACCGTGAATGGGAATTACTTAATGACTTTGGCACTGACTATATATTGCTGCAGCTCTACCTGGTTTATTTAAAGAAACGTTAGGAGTGTGTACGGGACTTGTTCTGGCGTAGGAAACTTTTTTGACTCAAGTAATCTGCACCTTTAGTAATTCAGTGGTAATTAGATTTATTATTTCAGAACCCATCAGACCTTTGAAAACTAGTAAATATTAGCTAAGCTTTCAGGATATTTGATGTAACAGGACAATTTATTTCACAATTAAGTTCTCAATTAGAGATAGAGCAACCTATGAAATTTAAATGAATGATCTGGGTAAACATTGCTTTTGAGTCCGGTCTCTTCAATTAAAAAGTGGAAAAAAATATTGACTGGAAAATGTTCAGATGAACATAGACTGGAGGAAAGTGAACAGATATATTCTTATGGATTTTTCGCATTGAATTCTACTGATCTGATGAAATGCTTTTCCATTAGATATATTTATATCAGATTTAAGTAGTATTGAACATTTTGAATCATAATTATTACTGTGCTGGATCCAAACATAAAAAAATGCCTCCAGATCGATTCTGATTCATGTGACTTTACAGGACAGGTGAGAACTGGCCCATATGTACTCACCATTCGTCTATGGAAGCAGATCATGGCCACTTTCTCCAGGCTGGCTGCTGAATGGATGGTTAGCAGCCAAGTACCAGCAGGGCTTCTGACAGTTTTCCGGAATCTCAGAACAATACAAAAAATCCCTGCTCGTGAGTTGATTAGATTCACACACCTCTATACAACAAAGCACCTGCCCCCTGTGCGTTCTGAAATCTAACTCTTTACGGAAGTAGAAAGCTTCATCTTTTATCTGCAAGGAGCAGCTGGAGGTTTCAAACCCTTAACCTGTGTAACGCACCATGCCATGAGTGCTCTCATCCTGCATATATTCTGGATATGCTGGCCAGTGGGAGCCACTTTTAGATGAAAGGTGCTTGAATGGATCTTCTCCAATCACTGTGGCTTTAAAATTAGGAAACCAACGCACATACATGGATGTGGTTTTCCAGAGGTTACTTTGTCAACCAGCAAATCTCCAACTAATCTCTTTCTACTACACTCACTACACATATGTTTATGTAACATCTGCTATTGTTTCATTAATAAGTAAAGCCTCCTTTTTCAACCTTATTTCTTTTTCCCAGTGGAGATGTTCAGCACATATAGATTCACTATATGACTCGCCATTTTCATGCTCCCACCTTTCCATACCATATTAATCATTTCTTAGTGATTTTCATTCAGTACTATCTATGTGAGATCTGATAAGTGCTTTTAATAATGTAGTTGTTTACTAATGATGTGCGGTTTACTGAACCCAACACCACCCAAAAACAGCCCCTTGCCCCTGAGTCGATTCCGATTGATAGTGACCCGATAGGGAAAAGCAGAACTGGCCTTCATAAGGTTCCAGGCAGGTTCTAAGCATTCAGTGATGGTTCTCCCACATTTCTCTCCGTTGGAGTCTCTGGTTAGTCTGAACAGTGCCTTTTTGGTTAGCAGCTGAGTGCATTAACCACTGGGCCACTAGCACAAGTACCCCTAAACAGCAAATCATCTATTCAGTAAAGAAAGAATTTGTTCATTCTAAAGACCTCCAAGAAAAATTTTCACAGTGACTAATCCTCTTTATCTTGTCTTAGATATTGCAGTCAGGCTGGGTTGGAATCTAGCTCATTGATCATAATATACTGAAGCTCCCAACCGATATTCTAACTGGAAGAACATAAATGCGGTTTTGTCCAACCTGATAAAGGAGATCTTATAAAATTAGAATAAAGAGCCTGATTAAACATAAACTTCCAAATTCCGTGCCAAATAATGGATTTTGTTATTCTTAAGAATGATTCCATTTCTCTGAAGTCCAACTTGAAAGCATTATTGCTGTGTTCTAGGATTACATGCACTCTGCAATAAACATTTATTTTGACTAAAAATGATTAACATTTGCATGTCTTATTAGAACTAAATTTGTTTATGTAAATCAGTATATTCCTTTTTGCATTGGAGAGCTGGGCTATTTTATAATATTTAGCATGATTTTTCTGTAGTGCAATATTACATCTTCACTTACTCCAATTATAAGATTTTTTAGTAAATTGTTCTTTGCATTAAGAAGTACTGCAGTCTATAACTTATCTTATTTGTGACATAGTTTGGCAAAATGAACAATATCTTTAAGAACTATTAAAATTAGAAAATAATATTAAATTCTAGGTTTCATAGTGACTAAGGAAATACTTTTAAAAATGACATTGAAACAAAACTATGATAATTGGAACTCAATAGGATTAGCATGTTTTTTCAGGTCTTACCAGTTTTCTACCTTTAACTAGACAGTCATACTTTTCTGTCCTCTGTGTTTCTCTGGCATATTTGAGTTTCTTTGAATGGTTTCTGCCTTATGCAGGATCTAACCTTTGCAGGCTTTGCACTAAACATAGCATATTTATTTGTTTTACCATAATTACTACAACATTTGCTGATTTATCTGTGTCATTGGCATGCTCACTAAGAAAGTGTTTTTCACAAGGCAGAATTTAAACTATAATGCTAAGAATTGTTAAGAAAGATATGAAATGATGAAACATACAACTTTACTCTAGTTCACGAATGCTTCCTGCCCTCCAGTATCATGATCCCAATTCTACCTTACAAATCCAGCTGGACCAGAGGATGTACACTGGTACAGATAGGAACTGGAAACAAGGAATCCAGGACAGATGAACCCCTCAGGACTAGTGGTGAGAGTGGCAATACCAGGAGGGTGAAGGGAAGGTGGGGGAGAAAGGAGGAACAGATTACAAGGATCTACATATAACCTCCCTGAGGGACAGACAGCAGAGAAGTGGGTGAAGGGAGATATCAGGCAGTGTAAGATATGATAAAATAATAATATTTTATAAATTATTAAGGGTTCATGGGGGAAGAGGGAGTAGGGAGGGAGGAGAAAAAAATGAGGAGCTGATGCCATGGGCTCAATTAGAAAGCAAATGCTTTGAAAATGATGAGGGAAAAAATGTACAAAAATGTTTGGCTCAATGGATGCATGTATGGATTGTGATCGAGTTGTACAAGCCCCCAATAAAATGATATAATTATTTATTTTTCAGTCTCATTATTTTTATTGTTTTTCTATTTGTTTTCTTAATTTTCTTACATCACACATGTAACAATATAATCATTCCCCTCCCACTGATTTAATTATTTTTTTAAATCTTTAAAAAAAGAGAAAGTAAATGTCTAGAAAATAATGATGGCAACATATGTACAACAATTCTTGATATAATTGATGTATAGATTGTTATAATAGCTGTAAAAGCCTCCAATAAAATGATCTTTTGATTTAAAAAAAGATAGTTAACTAATAGCATGATCCCTGTCCCTGTAGTAGTCACATCGTAGCAAGAAGGAGTTGTTGGACAAGTCAGTGACAAGTATAATTGATGTGCAATGACATGTAGAGGTATATATATATAAAACAAAGTAATAATTGTAAAGTTCTTTAAAATGCATTATAACAGTTTCAATAATCATGTTATTACAATTAGCAAAAATTATTTGTGCCACAGCTGAAATATTTTACATAAGCAGAACTAGTGCTCAAATCTAGCAATTCCACCTACAGTCTTCATTCTTGCCAGCAGCAAGCACTCTTTTCCATGGAATGTTTAATTTTTGTAGTTGCCTGGGGCTGGACCTGTGTCTGAAGGATGTAGGAGATTAATATCTACAAGATATTAAATAAAGTTATAATGAGATATGAAACAGTCACCAGTAAAATCTTTTGTGTAATATTTTTAACTATGATTTCTAATCCTTCGAGCACAGTAACCATTTTCATTTAGGTGGAATTATTCCTCTAATACATAATAATATGAACATTTAGTAGTTAATAAATGTTAATTAAATTTTAAACAGAAGCCTGGCTTTTCAGATAAAATGCTTTCTACAAATGTCTTCTATTTTAAAAATTATTAATGCAAAATAGATTTTGCAAACTTAGAGAAAACAATGTAGTGATCATAAAAACGCATACATTTTGAAGGATGTGATAACATCTTAAGCATGCTAACTCCTTTAGCAGAAGAATTATGTATTATAAAATGTATATCACATGCTTTAAAACAAATCAGGCTTAATTGATTTTTAAAATATAAATCCTTAAGTGGTTTTACATACTGTGAAATTTTTAGCCACCTTGGAAAATAATTTGGGTATATTTACATATAGCTTGCATTATTTTATCTATGATGACAGAGAAATTTACTTCAGTGGCATGATACTATATTGTGTGATTATAGAAAAATAGTCCCACAGTGCTGTATCTGCAGCACACATTATATTTTATGCTTCAAGAAAATTATTCTTATAGAGTCTAAATTACATGATAATTTGTATGGCTCTCTTGTTTTTGCACCAAAAGTATTTTAATAAAGTGAAACAAGCGTTATTTTTGTAGGTGAATTCTGTATTAAGTGCTTTTGCACAAACAGTATAATGTTATTATGCAAATGCACTTTGAATTATCATTATAACACATTTGTCTTCAAGAAATAAATGTAAAGTTCCTACCACAGTTAGACACTCTATTTACGGGTATAGTACATATACTGACTTTAGAACCTAAACATGATCATGAGACATACATACTGAGAGTTGACAAAGATAAAACATGCATCCTTAGAAGAGGGTATGCATCCTAGTGTTATGGATGTTCAAAGCAAGAAAATATGTACCAGAGAGCGTTAAGACCCATTACCATTTCTTGTCATGTCCATGGAATTACTTTGAAATTCTGGTGGTATAGAGCTTATGCATTTGGCTGCTGGCCTCAAGGCCTGCAGTTTGAAACCACCAGCCTCATCTTGGGATGAACTCCGGCTTTCTACTTCTGTGCAGAGTTACAGCCTGGAAACTTCTAGTGGCAGCTAGACCCTGACCTATAGAGTAGCTATGAGTCATAATCAACGTAAGATAGAGTCAATACCTACAAGATCATTCTGAAGAGCAGAAATTTAATGTCCATTGATGCTTTCAGTTCAGGAAGAAATTAAAATAGATAAATCCTATTCTGTCTTGTTAACCTATCAACAATTTAAATTAATTATTTTAATTTATTTGTTTTTCCAAGAATAGGCAAAATGCTCATTAATAACAGCACAAATACCTATGGGTTTTTGTAATGTATTTTTAACTATGATAAAATCATGGTTTTTGGAATTCATATGAATAACATGAAGCAAATCATTTTTATATCTTCCAAAGTAATTTGAAATCTCAACATTAAGCACAGTTTCCAAAAATTGTATCTTTAAATGCTTGAAAATCTTAGAAATAACTATCTAAAATATAGTATTTAGAAAATATAATATCAATAATATAAAATGATGTTGTATTTTACAAATACTATCTATGCATTAAGGAGTTCTGGACCTATACTGAGTAATATATGTAGAAGTCCAGGTAATGCAGTACGTTGGGCTACTAACCCAAGATCAGCAGTTGGAAACCACCAGCCACTCCAAAGGAGAAAGATGAGCCTTCTGCTCCTGTGAAGAGTCAAGTCTCAGAAACCCAGAGGGCAATTCTGTTCTATCCTACAGAGTCTCTATGAGGCAGAAGTGGTCCAAGGGCAGTGAGTTTGCCTTAGGAGTATGGTGGTGTGATGGGGTAAATGTTGGATAGAGAACCATAGGTTGATGGCTCATCCTCCAGTCATTCTGAGGAGAGGAGGCTGTCTGCTCCTCCAAGGCTTATAGAAGGTTGGCAAATATTTGTTCCCTCTCATAAGGAGAAGACAGAGTTCCACAGGAGGGAAAAGAGAAATCAAAGGAGACATTTGCGTAAGATATTGGTTGATCTGACAATTAATTTAAGCTATTGAACCAAATTGATGATCTGAAATGTAATATTGTTTGTTTTTAAAGATTATAGATTCAGAAACCATAGATAGGGTTGCTATAATTTAGACTCAACTTTAAGACAGTGGGTTTGGGGTTTGGTTGTTTACATGCATTATTATTAGCTTGCATACAGTATAATACTATTAAGACAAATTTTGAAGTCTCATTGAAGTTGCAAATCCTACAATAATAGCCCTCTAATTAAATGTACTAGACAGGAGGGAAAGAAACAGATAGCTAATCAAAAAGATAATCTCACTGCCAGTTAATCAATACTGACTCACAGTGACTCTTTAGGATAAAGGAGAACTGGCCCTATGAATGCCCTAGACTGTCATTCTTTTCAGGTGTCCTAAGCATCCTGTTTATTGCTCAGAGTTGCTGTTGGTTTCGAATTGCTGACCTTGTGGTTTCAGTCCAACATATAACCAACCACACCACTCTGGCCCCTCGGATATCTCAAAAGATAATTAAAATTAAATTTCTGTTTATGTATGGAGCACACTTTTGGATCCGCTAGGCAGAAGAAATAATGGGGGAACTTGAACTCTTACCATTGTCACCAAGCCTGATGCTGTCTTCAATGAGGAATCACAAAATAGTATACAGTGATGCGGCCCTACTGTTCAGACAATGATCACATAAATGTCCAGTGGTGCCACACGATTTGTTGTGGTTCTTTGTTTAAGGGAAACCAACTCTCTGTTTGTTTATTAAAATCCCTAAACTCAAAAGGAGGGGAAGAGAGTGTGGCTTCAAAATACATTCCTAATCCATGGAGGGCTTATCTACCAAATCCTCCGTCTCCTCTTCTAGGTTGCATTCTTCCACCCAGTGATTATGTCTCTATGCACTTGTCAATTCTTGCCAGGTTCTCTGCTCTTGTGGAAGGTGCTGATGGCACCAAGAGGGCCTATGTGCTCTTGGGCTTCCGTTTCAGGCAGGAGCAGCAGTTACATGTGATCAAGAACCAGGACCACTACCATCAGCTACTCTCCTGACGCTTGGACGCATGGTTCCTGTGGCCACATTTCTGCCCTTCCTCCCATACAATTGTGTCCTGTGCCCAACCGTGCAGCTGCCTGTACAGGCGTTGCTTGGCCAGCTGCATAATGGACTTCTGTCCCCAGCAGATAGAGTTCTCATTAAAGGCTCTGACTGCATCTCCCATAAGATTTTAAAATAATAGTCTTTGATAGAATTTAATTGCAGATTGCATCAGGTCTAGCCATAGTATTTTAAATTGCCTCCTAAGCATATGAAAGTTGGATATTGAATAAAGATCAAAGAAAAATGGATGCATTTGAACTACAGTGTGAGTGGAGAATATTGAAATTGCCATGAACTGCTATTCAACAGACACACCTCTCTTAGAAAAAGTCCCGGGAGACTGCTCCTTACAGGCGAGGAGCATACGATTTCACCTCCTGTACTTTGGGCATGTTATCAAGAACGACCCGTCATGGAGAAGGATGTCAGCCTTGGCATGTGGCGTAGGAGCAAAGAGGGAGCCTCGTGGTGTGCCGGCTTGGCACAGTGGCCGCAGCAATGGGCTCAGACATAAGGACAACTGTGAGGAGCGCCCTGGACTGGCTTTCATTTCAGCTGTTCTACGTAGGCTTCAATGGATGGAACTGACTCAAGAGCAACCAACACAAGAGCGACAGCCACAGCAACAACACCTGGTGCTCAGACAGTGTGCATATTACATACTGCCCCTTTCACAGGACTTGTCCTGGCCCTTGCGTGCTGTAGTCTTACTCATTAGAAGGGATGACTCAGTGATGCTAATGTTACTATTTAAGGACTCAATTATTTTGTTATATTCAAGTTTTTTAATACCTGCTTAAAGATTCTTAGCTATGTTTATTCCCTAGTCAAATCCATGCTTTTAAGGAATAATTTCCACAAAGTTATATTCTCAGTTTCTAATCTCTTCATGTGATATCAGAAGTCAGAAGTTTGTTTTGAAACTGATGTTGGCAATATCAGTACAAATGTGCTTGATATAATTGATGTGAGGATTGGTATGAGAGCTACAAGAGCCCCCAATAAAATGATTTTTATGAAAAAAAGAAAGGCTATGATAAAAATGAAAGAAATCATTAGATTATTTAAAGAGAGAGAGAAAGAAAGAGAGAGAGCTCTCTCTACAGCCCTATAAGTCCAGGGTCCAGGGTCCCTGGTGGGTCAGTGGCCATGAGCTGGCTGCCATCGCACTAACTGCCCCTCGGGAGAAAGACGGCGTTCTGCTCCCATAAAGAGTGGCCATCTTGGACATTCCCAGGGGCAGCTCTCTTCTGTCCTACATGTACTTATGATTGCTGTGAATTCGTTCTAAGCCAGAGGCAGCTCTGCTCTGTCCTATGTGGTTCATATGACCCAGAATCGACATGGGATTGAAATGAAAATAATACTTCCTCTATTGGAATGCCATGAGATCAATTGAAAGATCATGATCACAGCACACAATCAATAACTAGAGAACATCACTTATATCAATTTCCAAACTTCATTCTAAATGACTTCTGCCCTCATATAGTTTACTGGAAGAGAAACATTAAAACAATAATAAATTAAGCAATTGCATATTATGTAATTACAAAATGTGATACACATGGTGTAGAAAAGAAATGTGCAAAGCGAAACATTATGAAAACAATTAGGTATTTGAAGGTCTTTGAGCAATTCTTCTTCCCATTGGCAGATGTTTGTATAATAATTCATGTTTTAATATGTAGAGAGTTTCAACCTAGCAATATTTAAGGGACACTTTTCATTAAGACAAAAGTGACCCTGACTAACTGAAAAACTAGGTCATAGCTTATGTTCACAAATACCCTCCTCTGAAAAAAAGGCAGCATATGAAAATATAATAGGACACAATGTTTCCACTAACTTTTACATCACCACTTCAAATTACTTTTAAAACCAAAGCAATGTGTATAAATCAGGCATTAATAAAAATCATAAATGAGTTCAAGAAAAGAAAAGCCCATTCAATTCCTGGCTTTTGTATTGTAAGTGCTCCACCATCAAAAAGCCCCCGTCATTTGAGTGCTACTTTCAAATACTCAGTGATGTGAGGGCCGAGATGCTTTAGAAAAAAATGTGCAGAGCGCTTCCCGACCCCGGAAGAGAAGGCACCAGGACATTGTGTGCACATGAATGAGGACACTGTGCCCGAGAAAGGGTTGAGATTGTGCTCCTCCACAGGGCAAGGCTGCTCCTGTTGGCAACCGGCAGTCCTGCCCTCCAGGCCTTCTCTCAGGAAATGTAGGAGGAAATAATAACCTTTGACCATGAATACCTTTCCACATCACTGTGTAGGATTCATGTAGATTAGCATCATCCTTTTGTATAATGGGTTGTGATTAAATCAATATTTACATATTCTGCAAAGAGAACATTTTCTGTTGTTTGCTTGTTTTCCTTTTGCATAGCCAGGTCGAGCACACACAGACATGGTTGTATATCTACTTTGGGGTAACAGGAGGCAAGTGAAAATGCCACGCTTGTTTAAGTTCACCTTGCTTTTCACTACACTGAAGAAGTCTCCTACATCAGATTGCCCTCATGCAATGTGTCTTTTGATCTCTTGACTCCTCTCCCTTAGTCATTTATTGTGGATCCCAGCAAGACAAACTTCTTCACAAAGTCAGCATTTTCTCTATTTATCATGGTGCTACCTATTGGTTCCGCTGTGAAGATTTGGTCTTCTGTACATTGAGTTGTAATCCATACTGAAGGCTGCACTTTTTGATCTTCATCAACAAGTGCTTCAAGTCTTCCTCAGTTTCAGCAAGCAAGGCTGTATCATCTGCAGAGTGAAGCTTGTTTATAAGCTTTCTTCAATTCTGATACCACAATCTTTTTCATGTAATCCAGCTTCAATGATGATTTTTCTCAGCATATAGATTGAATAAGTATGATGAGGCAATACAAGCATGACATGCCTTTTCTGACTTTAACCATGCAGTAGTCCCTGTTCTCTTCATGCAACTCCTGATCCATGTACAAGTTCTGCATGAGCACCTCCTGATCCATGTACAAGTTCTGCACGAGCACAATGAATGTTCTGGAATTCTTGTTCTTCTCAAGGTGATCCACAGTTTATTATGGTCCACACAGTCGAAGGCCTTTGCGTAGCCAATGAAACACAAGTAAACATCTTTCTGGTATTCTCTGCTTTCAGCCCAAATCCATCTGACATTAGTAATTAGATTCCCTCTTTCATATCCTCTTCTGAATCCTGAACTGGCAATTCCTGTCATTTTACTGTTGCAACCATTGCTGGGTGATATTTAGCAATATATCCTAATTATTTGTGGTTTATTGTACTTTTACTTATATCAATATCTTTTAGCTCCTTTCTTCTTTTATTTCCTAAACTTTATGACAGTGACAGCAGATAGAGACAATACTGTACAGCATGAATTTAATGTAAAATGTTAGTACATCAGGTTTCTTAAGTCTGTTTCATGATGTTTGCATACAAGAAAAGTCAAGATAGATTCTTTAGAAAATAACATGAAGAAAAATGTGGTGTCAAAGAAAAAGAATATGATTGTATGCCTTTATTTCTGCTGATTCAAAACACCTATTCAGTTTTTACTGTAGCAGATGAATGATGATGTTGATGATATAGATAAGCAGCCACCATATACCTGTACACCAGTATCTATTCTGAAAAGATGTGAATTGTCTTCTTAAAGCCATATGACAAGTGTGTGAAGGAGCTTTTCCAAACCCACTTGATATAGTAACTTCCCATGTGGGCAGCTAATTGCAAGGCCAGTAGTTTGAATCACCAGCCAGTCTTAAGGAAAAGAGATGTGGCTTTTTTTTCCTTTAAAGATTTACAGCCTGGGAAACCCACAGGGGGAGTTTCACTCTGCCCTTCGGGAAATAGTTACTAGAGATTCATAAACCATGAAGCACAATTCTTGACTCCAGAAACATTGTGGAAAGTGAAAGTAGTTGTCGTTGTCTGTGTTTCTGCACAGGCTAGAAGGCCTGGCACTCTGCTCCTGTAGAGATGTCAGTCTTGGAGGCTCTATGGGCAGTTCCACTCTGTCACATGGGGACACTATCCACCTGTGTATGGTTGTCCATTAACAACAGTAGTTTACGTAAAATTATTAGTATTGCATCTCTTCACTTTCTCCTGAGAATTTTGGTTCCAAGATAATATTCAGAATATATCACTAGATATTTTATATTTTCACTGTCAAATTATTATGCTTGTCTGAAAATTTGTATGCTTGTATGTCTATATGGGCTTATTAAATTACCATAGTAAGTTACCCTAGGAAAGCATACATTTTTTATACTCTTAATTTTTATCAGGAAATTAGATGTCTTCAGCAACTAGCTTCACATATAGCTTCTGAGTTTTCTAAGCTCAAAGAATAGGTGAAAAAATATATTTATAGAGAAAATGACATTATCCATTTTGCATTAGATAATAAGATTTTCTATTAATCTGATCTGATCTTTTATATTTATACCTCTTCTTTAACCTAAAGAGATCTCCATCTAGCATCAAGACTTTTAAATTATTAATAAATTATTTTATAAGAGTAATTCACATCTCTTTATCACACTTCAATCTCATAAACAGAGGGTTGGAAGAACAATTGCTGCTCTTCCTGCTAGCCTACCTGACATCTTTGTGAGCCCATCCCCATACTCTATTGCACTTTACAAGGCAGAAGCACAGAACTGCTCATAGGTCACCAAGCTCTCCCTGGCATTTCAGACTTGATCTCTTTGTACTTGTAACTCCTTTGCCTATAATAAATGCCTCCTCTTCGTTCACTGGAATAGACTCTATCCAACCTAAAAGGGAGGTCATCACTTTCAAAATTAGCTTGTCAGTTGTCAATAGTGTTCCTTTGTGTTGCTTCTGATGTTTCCTCCGTAGCATGGGCACCTGTTTATGATTGTACATATTACATCAGAGTGTGCTAATAACAATAAGCTTCTTGAAGCAGGCATGTGACTCATCCATCTGTGTTTCCCTAGCTTGTTAGTCTCTTCTTTGCTCTCATGCCTGTTATGACTCCTGGTGTTGTATATTTGCAGAATGGAGCTGCCTCCATGGGGTTTCAGAGCTGCGATATTTCAGAGGGAGATTGCCAAGACTGCCTTCCCAAACATGTCTGGCAGGCTCTGAACTATCAACCTCTTGGCTTATCAACATAGATGTTAGTGCTTTGAAAAATGAATGCACTTTGAGAGAGAGTGATGCCTACAGATTGAAAAGAGACAGAAGGATGCTGTGCTGCTGCCACAGTTCTTTCTCTTTTAATAAAGACTGAGACAGGTAAAGTGTAGAACAATATAAAAAACAACCAGCAACTATAAATATTGAATTATAGAAAAAATGAGAATAATAGGTCTTCAATATATAGGAATATCTTCTCCCCGCGATTGGTGCTAAATAATCAAATCTCAGACGTAAGTCGGGAATCTGGAGACAGGAGGATAGTCTGAGCTCGAGAAAGTGGCTGCATCACACCCTCTATTATCTTCTCTCTTGCTGAGGTCGAATGCAATGTCACTAGCTGGGACCATTGTTGGTGAGGAAGTAAGGCTTTCTAAACAGCTGTCTTGAGTAGAAGAAGAAGCTGCCTGCAGGTATATAGGGAGGGGATTGCCAGGCGACACTGGAGAGACTTCAATGAGGCTAGACACATGGAATCTGGTGGGGCATAAATCTGCAAAGCCTCTGTGATCTCCTCAGGAGACCTGCAGTTGTCTGAATAATAGAAGCTAGGGAAATAGATGGCAGTATTAGTGATGGTATTTTGCAGGATGAATGTTGTGTAAACAAACCCAAGAAGGAAGCCAGAGATGTGACATGTTGTTCAGATAATATGTGAACGTGTGGAAAAGTAGGTTGAAGCTGAGGTCCAAACAGAAAGCACATGGGGCTGATGCTGAGTTTATCATGGGGATGATGGTTCCAGTGACAGTTATGAGCTATCCTGAAAGCTGTCATAACGGTAATGTTTTTACGGGGGACAGTCATTCTATAAAGCTGCCTCTCATGATATAACTTGATGTCTACAGGGTTCATCTTCATTATAAACGTTGTGATCTAGGATGCAGATTTCTCATGAAATGATTTCTTTTAATTTACTTTGCATTATTATGATATTAGTCTAGAATTAATTTTCACTGCTAAACTTTTAAATAATGTAGGTAAAAGACTGATGTGTATCAATGGAAACAAAAATATCAAATGCTACTTACTTTTAATTTAAGCCAAAAATGTGAATTTAAAATATATGAAGTTGCTTGTAGTGTCATGAAAATGTCTCAGTGTTCATTGTTGTATAAAAAAACAAAAAAATTTAAAAGTTTGTGTTTGTATCTAGACATCCCATACATGAGGCTTGCCATGAAAGTGAGAGCACACTTGCTTCCTTCTTTTAGCATAAATATGCCTAATGAATCATCCTTCACAGATAGTGTTATGTCTTTCATAAATTCTTTCAGAAATTTAGACTTTGACTTCTAAACATTTATCTAATTACTTATTTATATGTATCATTACTTATGTATCCTGTCCAAAATAGCGGATGATATCAGCAGTGTAATTCTATAACATTTAATTGCTAACAAATTAGTGGAGTTCATGCTTCCTAAAATTACATTAAACTCTCCAGTAAAGATAGATAATTTTAATGCTCAAAGAGATGGAAAAAATAATCTTCTGCTACTAATTTATGAATGGACTATTAGTAGTATTATGGACATTCACAAAAATAGATTTTTCTTCTGATAGAGGAAAATATTACACAATGATAATTTTTCCACAAAAATAATGCATTCCAGATCTGGATTTAAAAGTTCAAGCTAAAAGTGCTGATAACAGAGAGTTTAGAGTGTATAAAATGATTTGGGAGTAAGAAATCAAAGACAATGTTTTGAATGCTGTCTTGAACACAAAGTAATGCATTGACTATATTATCTTTTGGTTTTATGTTTATTTATTATATTTTATTAATTATTGCAGATAGAATTTAGAATGATTAGTAAATTTTTAAAACCTTATATTTAATTATGACAAATATGTAATATGTTTGCATTAATGATATTAAGACTTCAGATAACAACTCATACTCTTTCTATAAAAACACGCTAATTCACCACCACTGGTTTGAATCTTTTATGACAAATAAACCTTACAAATCTGAATCTTAGAGACCCTATATATCAGCATGACTCCTTTGGGGCTAAAATGATCCTTTCACAGGAGTCACCTGATTCTTAACAGTATCAAATTGAAGTTATGAAGTAGGAATGACAATAATTTTATGGTTGGGGGGCACCACAACATGAGGCTCTGTATTACAGGGTCGCAGCATTAGGAAGGTTGAGAACCACTGCTGTACATGGTTTCTGTGTTATAACTCTTTACTGTAACAGTCTCATTTTTCTGCCTTGTAGTACTTGATGGATTTGAAATACTGCTCTTGAAGTCAGCAGGCCTGTGCTTACCTGACAGCCCTACAAATATTTAGATTGAAGAGAAAGTGACAGAGGCAATAATAGTCAGTAATTTGCCAGTTCAACAGAAGCTTTTTTTTGAATATCTAGTATGTAGTAAGCACTTGATCAAAAGCATATTATATGTCCTTGTGGAGTATACAGTATAATGTGGGGGATCAGGGGTTAATTTATGTGACGAAAAACAAAATTAGGGCACATATAACACTCAGGAGTTACTTGTGGTCAGAAGAAATAATGCATGGAGCTACAGTGTTGTGTAGTTGAGGATTCTGACCATCACTCTGAGGGTCTTCTTTGGCGCTGAACTTCAATGAGATGGATTGACCCATCCATGGCTGCAACAAGGGGCTGAACCATAGCAATGATTTTTAGTGGAGAGCAGGCAATGTTTCATGGTGATTGAAAGATTATCCATTTAATAATTTTTGTAGAATAAATGTGATTTTGAACTGTTGGCGTGTTTCTTTTCTTCTCCAGAGAAAGTAACTGGTCAGTGTTTACACAGTGAGATCGATTTGTGTTATCTTTTCTGCTTGTGACAATAAAGGCAAGTCAGCTCTGCTCAGGGATGGTGTGTTTCAAGCTCCTTTTAGTAATCGACATGTCCTGTACTCTAATCATTTCTATCAGTCATAACAACATTTTGTTGCTCCATCTTTCTTTCTCCTGCGACTGTCACTTAATTGACTTTTGTGGTGAGAATACTCTTATTAGTAACTAAATACATATTTCTGGAGTCCTCAGACATGGGCCAGGTAGGAGATCCACACTGGTGAGGAATTGGCGCTATGCTTTTAAAACTGATGAAGCCCTGGAAGAATTCCCTAGCCTGCTGGAAGAGATCCATGCTTAGGCCCATCCCAAAGAAAGATGGGAGTTTGCAGTGGGAGAGAATCTGAAAATAGGTGAAAGTCTAAAACTGAACTGAAAACCAAATATTTAATGGCAAATTAAAGCTAGCAAGATAAGTTATGATGGAGATGAAATATATATCAAATGAATTAAAACAATATAAACATGATATTTGTGAACTTAACAAATTTGGGGCCTCTTAACCTGGTTAGGGATGGTGTTAGAATCCCTTTTTTTTTTTTAGTGAAATAAATAGAAATTCTGTTTAGTAGTTAAATGTCACACAACAAGGTAAACATTCAGCATTATTGATGTAACCAGCAAAATGCTTTTCTTTCTTTAAATAAAATTTTTTACAGGACTTTAGTCTAAATCCCTGAGATTTATGAATAAGTTCTATATAATTCAGAAGATCTTGATACAGTGAAAACTATAAAAGTTGGAATGTATTTAAGGCGGAAACCTGCAAGAGAAGAAAACTCAAATGTTTTCCATTAAAACAAGTGATAGGAAAAGGGATGAGACTGCACTCTGTCAAAGGCGGAAAGCTTTCCAGACTCGATCAAACCAAGCAGTCCCACTGGGTCCCAGATCTCACAGTCGTCAATGCACATAACCTTAATTACATGCACAGAACTGTTATTTTCTTCCCTGCTAGAAATACCTGCTATCTATTTTTCTTTTTTAAAAATCATTTTATTAGAGGCTCATACAACTCATCGCAATCCATACATACATGAATTGTGTAAAGCACATTTGTACATTCATTGCCCTCATCATTTTCAAAACATTTGCTCTCCACTTAAGCCCCTGGCATGAGGTCCTCATTTTTCCCCTTCCTCTCTGCTCCCCCTCTTCTCATGAGCCCTTTGATAATTTATAAATTATTATTTTGTCATATCTTGCCCTGTCCAAAGTCTCTCTTCATCCACATTTCTGTTGTCCGTCCCCCAGGGAGGAAGTCACACGTAGAGCCTTGTTATCAATTCCCTCTTTCCAATCTACCCTTCCTCTACTCTCCCAGTATCAGCACTCACACCACTGGTCCTGAGGGGATCATCTGCCCTGGATTCCCCGTGTTTCCAGTTCCCCTCTGTACCAGTGTACATCCTCTGGTCTCACCAGACTTTTAGAAATCACACTTTGGAGGACATGATCCGGAAGCTGAATCTTAAAGTTAGTAAGGCAGGAAGGTCCCGGAAGGAATAAATCTTGGAAAGAAGAAAGGATGATATTTTAAAATTCCTTTCTCTTCTCTTTCTTCCTTAAAACTCTCTCTGAGAGCGAGTGCTTAGTTACGGCTGTTTTCAAGTTAAGAAACAAAGCTTTTTCTAGAGAACTGTCCTTGAGCATTTATTATCGTAGCCATCTTCGGAGAAGATGTTTAGAAAATTGAAGACCATGCCGGTGTTGATGACTTTGGTAATTCACGTTTCAGAGTTACTCTCCAAGTCTGCTTCTAAAGAGGTAGCAGAGTTGGTTGTCTTTATCATGAAGCATGAAAGTGTAAGTCTGGCTGTGTTCAAACACAATTCTTGGGTTTGTAGTATTTTTCTGCTTTGAAGAACTTTTAGATATTTCTTTGTAAATGGAAAAATGTTGTAGGAAAGGTGTTCATCTGGAAAATTCATTTTCCTTTCATGATTTTTGCAGTGACTACAAATGCGCCACTGACAACTTTCTGCCATAGCTTTACTAACAGACATAGAACAATATAGAGAACAATATATACACAGAACATGCATAGTACAAATATACATATATATCTCTAGAACAAAGCATACATAGAACATACATAGAACAACATAGAGAACAATATATACACAGAACATGCATAGTACAAATACACATATATATCTATAGAACGAAGCATACATAGAACAGACATAGAACAATATAAAAGTAATCCTTGATTGATTCATATAAATGTATGCTGTATGTTATGGAAAGTACCACCATAAGCATATAAACAATAGGCTAAACACCAATATGTGCTACTGTGCACACAGTAACTATTAAAAGCTTTATGGGAACAGTGAACTTAATGGCAATGTTGGGACGACATAGTCTTAACTCCTACCTAACACGGGAGTCTCTTCATCCCTAGAGATAAGTTCCTGGTCTTTTTAAAACCCCACAAATAAAGAATAGGTCATATGCTCACAAACCAGACAATATTTTGTTGAAACTTGTTGTAGAATTGTTTCCTACTAATTTCACAGAGTCCCTGTACCAAAGGCTTGGGTAGACGTCAAGTGTTGCAGAAGGCAGTATACGGTCAGTCATGAATCGGACCAGAGGAAGAAGTCCAAGGAGCACCAAAAGCATTATCTAGCAAAAAGGATTCTCAGAATATTGATCCTAATGTTTCACAAAACTGATGCAGCACAGGGAACACTCACGTGTCTACATGCTGGAAGAGTCATATCTGTGCACATTCCAAAGAAGGCGAAAGAAGATGATGGCTCGCATTGGGAGGGAAGCCAGATTGCTGATGAGAAATGCTCAAGGTCAAGTCATGATACTATTTTTAGGTGCCATCAAGTTGCACAACAGAAGCAGAGACCCCAGCCTTGCGCCATCCTCACAATGTGGCCTGTGCTTGAGCTTGCTGTGGAGTCCATTGGACTCAGTACCTTCTATAACAGAGTCGAACTGCCCTGTTGGATTTCCAAGACTGGTAGTTTCATAAACGTATACTGCTACATATTTCTTCCACAGAGTAGCTAGTGGGTTTGAACACTCTACCCTTTGGTCAGCAATCAAATGCCTAATTACGGATCCACTAGATAACGTGACAAATGTGCAAACTATTAATGGCAAAAGAAGAAAATGTTGTTAAGGAGGACTTTGTAAATCTGGTCGACTAGAGAAACAAATACATAGACACTCATATGTGCATAAGGAAGAGCCTTATATACAAGAGCAATTATATATTGAGATAAAAATCCCACCCCAGCCCAGATCAAGTCCATGACTCCGATAATAGCCCATATGTCTGATACTCGTCCATAAATTCCTCTTTAGACTCATGCAGCGCAAGTCAATGTTGCCAAATTCAGGAAGATCACAGGCCAGTGGGTAGAAGGCTTGTGGATCCGGTGGCAATTGAAGCATGTCAACAATGGCGTGGGTCTCTAGTGTCTGCTCCAATTCTCTGAGTGTTTCTACAGCAGGAACGTGAAGGCAGAAAGAGTGGCTCTGGCCTCCAGTGAGCTATTTAACTCTGTTACATGAAGCCATCAAGTTGCAACCTGATTGACAGGCTGGACTCCAGCCCTTGGCTCAAGTTGACATAATGTAACTGCCACAGGTACACTAATATTTTTTTCTGAGAATATTAGTGAATTTTGGTGGCATTTTCATATATGAAGAAGAATGTGATAGAGTACATTTGGGAGAGAAATCCGTGCCTACCAGAAGTCAAAATAGCAAATAGATAATTATGCATAGCTTTAAGGGATTTGAGCTCTGGAGAGAGGTGAGAGTTTACTGTATATTTTGGAGTTATCAGAATTTAGACTATATTTAAAAACAGGACCGGAAGAGATCAACGAGGAAAATGTGTTGAATTTATGAAGAGAAAAAGTGTTATATTTTGCTGGGAAAGAATATGTAACCTTTTAAATATGAGGTGCTATATTCTGGTGGCATGTGTTTAAATGGTGGATGGAATGACACTTTTTATACAGTCTTATTTATGCCTGATCTTTCTTTGCAAAAGAGTTCACATAATGTGTGATAATACATTAGTCACTAAAGAGTTACATTTAGACGTTGGAAAATTGAGTGTTCAATAAACTCATGGCAGTTCAATTAGAAAGCCAAAAGTTACTGTAGCCCAAGTATACTGACTAGGGTGGTTGATTGAAGGGAATTACTGGTCTCAAGAACCAAAACAAGAGCAACAGCATAATTAATTAGGCTAATTAAACTAGAAGATTTTAAATATTCGTTAAGATTTTTGAAACCGAAAAAGAGAGCTACTGAGGAAAGGGTAGCTCTGGAAATAATCGAGAAAGTCTTGGCAATTTCATTGAACTTGGATGAGTGCTAACCCTGCTTCATTTGAATTGCCAAATGTGGTATTACCCAGTATGGCAGGTGGCATTTGGATTTCTTATGACATTCCATTATGGAAATTAAATTCAATAAAAACAACTCCACAGGGGCCCAGCCATCTGATATAAGCTCTTAATTCGTGAGTAGTTTGCCTTGATCCTAGATAAACATTCATTTCAGGTAATTTTCCATTGAATTTTCTCAACCAGGATTTGATGATTAGGAAGGAGAAAACGCCAGGTTATTTCCTGGGGACAGGGTCTGTACTGTTCTCTTCCTGTTTGTCAGTGAGATATTTTGAGAGCTTAGATCCTTCCCTATTTCATTTCCTGGGGACCTATTCTATGTAGACTGGATGATTTCCCCAATGTCCTGTGATAGGGATATAATCCGACAGAATAGTTATCTCTTTTGAATGTAACTAGTAGTTGGTTTTACCAACGAAGTTCAAGACAGTGAAACATTTTTGGGGGATTTAATCCTGAATCTGATGATGGCTAGCATAATAACTCCAGGGAGTTCCTTATGAAATTATATATATATATAACATTTCCAAAAAGACTAATACATCAACAATCAAAGCAATGCAGACATCAACACATATCACAAAGGAAAATTTGAACACCAAACCAAGATATGAATTAATTTACAATCCCATTTTATCACTAATTCTAAAACATAATAGTATTATTTTGGATTGAATAGAAACACACAAAAATAATTTCAGCCACTTCTGCTATTTTAACAACAGTAATCCATTTACCACAGTAGTTCCAACCACACCCCAAAAAACAAACTCACTGGCATCAAGTCCATGCTTACCCTGTGGGTTTCTGCAACTGTAATTGTTTACAGGAATAGACAGCCCAGTCTTTCTCCCACTGAGCTGCTGCTGGTTTTGAACTGTCCACCATGCAGGTCATAGCCCAACCAGTAACCACTACACCACTACTGCTCCCTTCCCAGCTACCTTTTATACTACTATTGCCAGTAAGCAAAGATTCCAAAGGTGCTTGTACAGAGAAGAGTTAGTAACTGTTATTAATTGTTTACTAGAATAAAATAACTTAATGAATGAGAAAAAACCATAATTTCCATGATGATCTTTATTGTATTTAAAATGGTAGGATTAAGTTTTAAATTGTTATTAAACATTTTAGTAAGGCAGTTGTGCTGAATTCAGCAGAATCTTTGAGGTTATTATAATAATTATGTGAAGAATTTTGTAGGCTACCAAGCAAAATAAGTATCTTACACCAAATAGTTTAAATATAATTTTCTGTTGACAGAAGCAAGGAAGATGATGTTTTTCTACATGAATATGATTATTAAGTAGACGACAGCAAATTCAACCAGGAAAATTCATTTTTGAAGTGTGCTAAGGGGTGTCTGGTTTAGATATGGCAATTAATCACTGTATTATTTATAGTACTTCAGGAGCAGCTCACACTACATTAATCACGGATAACTTCTGCTTAATTAACAAGACTGGCAAGAAATGTCAAACACTAGCACAAAAATACAATTGAGTAAAAAATAAATAGCATTAGCTGTGGACTGATAATCACAAAATGAAAATTTTAACTTACATTCAAATCTTCACCCAATGAACCATGTTGAGTTTCACTGGAAATTTTCTGAATGAAGGATTTCTACACAAGATTGATAAAAGTGGGTTAAGGTGCATAGGAACAACAAGGTCAGATAAATTATTTCATATAGTGTTTATTCTGACCAACCCACCTCTCGTGTGCTATGTAGCTTATTCTGTAGAAGGTGCTGCCTTTGTTCTCACGTGGCTGGAACAGGCGTGACTGGAGTGACAAAACAGACTGGCATGAGTTTGATGGGTTTCAATGTTGGCTTCATCATGCCCCAGCTCTATGATGGAACACAAGTTAATTAGCCTTTCTGTACCCCAGTTTCATATTTTACCCCAAGTGGCTGTGGATTAATACTTATAATGCTTTTAACACTACATAGACTCACTCACTGCTATCCAGTCATTTCAAACTCATAATAACCCTCTATGACAGAGTAGAACTTCCCCTGTAGGTTTCCGAGACTGTAACTGTTTACAAGAGTAGAAAGCCTTAAAAAAAGAGTAGAAAGCCTTATCTTTCTCCTGCAGAGCAGCTTGTGGTTTCAAACTGCTTACCTTGCAATTAACAGCTCACAGGGACTCTATGACTCAGAGTCAATGTCGGGGAGAAATTTTTATTGGAGTAGAAACCTAAGGAGGGGCTGGTGATTTCACACGGTGGTTAGCAGCCGAATCCTGCACCACATTAGGTTTTATTTTCATCTCTATTGGACCACCAGGATAGTTTATATGTTTCCCTCCCTGGCTCTCCTCAGTTGTGTAATCCATGTTCTCTGAAATCCAGGCTAACCCATAACACACCCCCTTTCTGTGTCTTGAAAATGTCACATCAATACCTGATGTGGCAAATGCCTGGCGTCATATTATCTAGTTTAAATGTTGGTTTGGTCACATCCAGACTCTGAGACTGGTATTCCCATGACCTGGATCCTCCCCTCTCTTTGTGTTTGTTCGCTTAATCTGCCAACAGATCTCAGAAGAAACTAGTTAAGGACACACCCTACAATCAGGTGGTCTCATTAATACAACATAAGAAACCCTACTCCTAAATGGAATTATAACCTTAGATAATCAAACCTTAAACCAAACTCACTGTTTGAGCTCCAAGCACTGTCATTCCATCTCCTTGGCATTCTTCTCCTTTTCCATGACCCTCCAATGTACCCAACATGGTCTCCTCTTCCAGAGTCTGGTCTTTCATAATGACATGTCCACAGTGCATGAGGCTGTCTCGCCGTCCTTGTCCCTGTCTAATATTCTGCTTGTACTTTTCCCAAGCAGATTCGTCTGCTTTTCTGGCAGTCCTCGTCGTTTTCCAACATTAATCAAATGCAGCCTTCCTTGTCTTGTTTCTTTCTTATTCATTTTCAACATTTATATGTCTATAAGACAAATAAAAAATACCATAGCTTGGATGAAGTGAACTTTAATCTTCAAGGTGGCATCTTCTCCCTTCCACACTCTAAGGAGAAAGACCTTGGGCATCAGATTTACTCAATGAAATGCTGCTGCTTCTATGAGCATTCAATGTGTATTCAACTACAATGCAATTCTTGACAACTTCAGTCCTGTACTTTATCATGATGTTACCTATGAGACTAGTGATGAGGATTTAGGTAGCGTTAGATTGTCTTGTAATCCATGATCTTCAGTAGCTATTTCTTCAAGTTCACCTCCCTTCAGGAAGCAAGGATGTGTAATCTGTATAAAGAAAGTTGTTAATAAGCCTTCTTCCAGACCTGATAGCTGGCTCTTATTCATATAGTAAAGCTTCCCTGGTTATTTGATCGGCTTACAGATTGAATACATATGGTCAAAGTATACAGCCCTCGTATACACCTTTCTGGTTTTAAACAATGCAGTATTCCCTTGTTCTGTGTGAGTGACTGCCTGGCATTCCCATTCTTCCCAGTGTTACCCATCGTTTGTGATGATCCACACAGTTTGGATGTCTTTGCACAGTGGAGATAACAGAAGTAACCATCTTTCTTGTATTCTCTGCTGCCAGCCAAGATCAATCTGTCATAAGAAATGCATCTCTTATACCACACTTTCTTCTGATCCAGCTTGCATTTATGACAAATACATTGGATGATCTTCAGCAAAACTTTAATTTTATGTAATATTAATAACATTTTTTCTGTAATTTCCTAACTATTTTGGGTCACCTTTCTTTGTAGTGGACACAAAAATGGATTTGATCTAGTAGGTTGGCCATGTAGTTGCCTTAAAAAAATTCTTGGCATAGACAATTGAGTTCTTTCGGTGCTTTTTGAAACCTTTCGATTGGTATTATGTCAATGGCCACAAACTTGTTTTTCACTTCTGCCTTCATTGCGGCTTGAGCTTCTTCCTGTAATATCAGTTCTTGATCATGTGCTACTTCTTTAAATGATTGAATGCCAAATTCTTAGTACAATGAATTTATGAATGATTATTCTATCTTCTTTTGACGTTTCTTTCATCATTCATAATTTTGCTCATAATTGCTCAGTATTTCAACCCGAGGCCTTATTGTTTCTTCACTTCTTTCAACTCAAGCTATGTGGAGTTTGTTCTTCGCTTTGGCTTTCTAACTTCAGGTGTTTGTATATTTCATTATAGTCCTCGTGTTCTAGAATTGTTCTTTGACGTTTTCTCTTCAGGTCTTTTTAGTTGCATAATTTCTTCTATTACTTTTAGCTGTGCTCTGACCGAGTGCCAAGTTCAGAGTATCTGTGGACATTTACTTCATTCTTCTCTTCGATTTTTCTTCTTTTTTTAATGACCTTTTGGTTCCCTCCTGTCTGATGTTTGAGGTCATCTTACAGCGCATAGGGTCTTCTGTCATTAGTGTTCAGGTGTCAATTCTGTCCATAAGATGTTCTTGAAATTCAGGTGGGACAGACTCAACAACATATTTTGGCTTTCATGGACTTCTTTTAGTTTTCTTCAACTTCGACTTGCTTTTTGGTTGGGTGTCACTGGTCAGTTCTCACTCATTGTTACCCTGTGTGTACAACAGAATTAAACATTGCCTGGTCCTCAATCATGCTTACAACTATTCTGATATTTGAGCTTATATATGAGCAATTGGTGGTCTTTTGCACAGTCAGCCCTTGACCTCATTTCAGTGGCTGATATGGAGCTTCTCCATTGTCTTCTGCCATCTATGTTACATGTGTCAAATCTACCCTTGAGATGTTCTTGAATCTCAAGTCTGACCTACTCAAGGTCACATTTTCTCTTTCATGATCTCATTTTAAGTTTCTTCAACTTCAACCTGAGCTTATACATAAACATTTGATAGATTGTCCCGCAGTCCTTCACAGACCCTGGCTTCACTCTGAAGGATGAAATTGAGCTTCTCGGGGTATTTTTTTCTTCCTGAAAATATAGTCAACTTGGTTATTGTGCATTCTTTGTGTCGAGCTCCATATGTAGGGCTCTGCGTAAGTTGTTGAAAAAGGTATTTGCACTCAAGGAATCCTTGGTCTTGCAAATTGCTATCATAAGATCTTCAGCTTCATTTGTATCACCCACAGTCTTTTTCAATGATTTTTCCTACCTCTTTGTTTCAAAAGTTTGAATTTCAATTACCAATAATTATCAATGACTCTTGAGTGCATGTTGGATCAATTTCAGACAGAAGAAGTTGGTAGGCTTATTCTATTTTGTCATTACTAGCTTTAATGATAAGTGTAAAATTATATACTAATTGAATTCATTGAACTTCCTTGTCGATGTTTATATATTATCCTCTTACAAATAGCTTGTATTTAAAAATAGATCTTGAGATATCCTTTTTGATGACAAATAGGAGGCCATTCCTTGTAAATTGTGTTCAACATCACACGCTTTGGGAAAAACTCAAGTACATGAGTGGTTTTCTCGTTACAAAAGGGTGAAATGTTTATCAATGGGAAACCTTGTTCTGGACATCTGGCAATCTCCCAAATGGATGAAAATGTTGATTTGTAGTGCATTTAGAGTTCATTCCTCCAGGTCAGACTGTCAATTAAGCTTTCTACTTAGAGGTTCTGAAAAGCTAGCATAAGAGTGTGTCAAAAAGGCTTTATTGGTGGGCGACTGGTTTGACACCACAACATTGCACCTGCACATGAAGCCATCTCGGTGCATCAGTTTTTGACTGAAAACAGCATGCCTCTCTTTCCCCTGCACCTTACTCACCAGACCTCACTCTCTACAACTTCTTTTTGCTTCTGTGAATGCACAGTGACATGAAAGGACAGGAATTTTACAACATCGAAGAGGTGAAGAAAAAAAAGGAGGAAGGTGCTCTCAGTGAACCAAACACATGAGTTTCAGAGTATTTCCAAGAATGGAATCACATATTTGACAAATGTATTATGTTTAATGAAAAGTACTTTGAAGGTGATAAGGTTTTGTAAACGAATTTAAATACATCTCTTTGAGAAAAAAAAATCCCATTCTTGAGGGCTACCCTCTCAAATGACTTAGTCTTAGCTGTAACAACTTTTAAATAAAGCACCTCAAATGCACCAATTCTCATAATAATGAATTTGAAGGAAATGTTCTAGTTTGATTCATAAGTGCATGTATCTAATTCAGAAATATTTTAATTATAATTTAAGTAAGTTATTCTTCAAGAAATGCATTTTATGTTAAGTGTTAAGATACTCTAAAATGAAAAATGTTTTAAAATACCGTATTTTAACAGTAACCCCTTACTAAAATTTTATTGACTAATTATTTGAGACATTGATGCAATAACATTCATCTAGTATTTCTTAAAATATTCTTAATAAATGTTTTAATGTTTCTGGTATACACATGACTTTAGTTTGCTAATATTTGATTATTAATGGGTCCTTTTCTGTTTAACCTCAAACAGAAAACTTTCACTATGAAATGCAATTGTAGAATGAATTATACAGAAATCAACATGAATTTAAACTTTTTTCCTTCTCCTTTGTGCATACTACATCCACATTTCACTTTGTACAAATTGAGACTCCATTAGAGGAAATTATTTAGACTCAAGGCAAAATACTACCTTTAGAATAATGCATAAAGGAAACAGTATTGCATACTTCTACTACTGATTAAAATGTCTAATACCTCAATATTAATTCAGTATTTTGAAGACTTTATTAAAGCTCTCCTTATTTGTATCTGTGTTTCTTAAATTAGGTGAGAATACATTTATTGAAATTCATTTATTCTGAATGTGTTTATTGGACTTTAAATGGGTGTCTCCTGCAATATTTAAATGATTTCCTAAATGATTTACAGACTATTCACAACGTTTTAGTTTTAATTTTAGTGTTGTATATTTCTCATACCAATCACCATTATATGTCAGAAATAGCAACAACAACAACAATTCATTCAGACAAATTTCATGAAATTGTCACCATCATTTTGCATCTTAAAACCAGGATAATATTTATAAAAATTTCAGTATCCAAAGCAACTGGCAGACTTTTATGCGTCTTAAGCTTAAACTCTAGACCAACTCTGTGGGCTTTAGTTGCAACAGAAGTGGTGAGGGTGTGGAGATGGCGGTAGAGGTGGTGGTGGAGGTGGGGGAGGTGGTGGTGGTAGTGACTTAATCAACTTACCATAAACTATCGAGGCACCTAGGAAATATGGAGCGTTCCAGAGACACATTGTGGGAATTGTGCACAGTCTGGCCCCATCACGCTGGGGCAAGGCGCTGAGGGCACACAGCAGAGCAGCAAGGGGAGCAGAGTGATGGAACCCTCAGGAAATACCAAAAATATATGGGAGACAGAGTGTGGCACCTCATCAGACTCGACTAGAAAACACTGGTAGAGGTCAACAAACAGACCTTGAACTATTTATAGGTTTTTCCATTTTTGTCAGTGGCTTTTTTTTTGTTAATGTTATTTTGTTCTTGTTTTCTGCTGCTGCTATTGTTTTGTTGGTTTTGACTTTCTTTGTTGTTTTATTTGGCTTTGCCTGTTTTCTTCACTTATTAATGTATCTGTATGTCTATCTAGATAAGATAGCCAGGATAAATAATTCAGAGATGAAAAGAAGGGAACCAATGGTTCAGGGAGAATATGGGAGAAGGGGAAGTGGGAGAAAGAAAGGGGACAGGGACCAACCCAGGGACAAGAAAACAAGTGAATTAAATCAATGGAAATATGGTCATAGGATTCCTAGTGGGACTCGAATCAAGGGCAATGTATCAGCCAGGAATTACTAAACCCAAATGAAGGCCACACATGATGGTGGGACAAGAGGGACGTTAAAAGGAAATAGAGGAAAGAACCAGGAGGCAAAGGGCATTTATGTCTAAATACAGGCATGTACATATATATGTAAATATATGTGTGTGTGCACACACATAAATGTATAATGAAAGGGGAATAGAACTATGTACTCATATTTATATGTTAAGAATTAAGGCTGCAGATGGCCATTGAGCCTCAACTCAAGTACTCTGTTAACACTAGAACACTTTGTTCTAACAATTCGGCATTCTATGATGCTCACCTTCCTGACATGATCACTGAAGACATATGGGTGCATAAGCATATGTGGTGAAGAAAGCTGATGCTGCCTGGCTATCAAAGGATATATCGGGTTGGGGAGTTAAAGGCTTAAAGATAAACAAGCAGCCATCTAGCTCAGAATTAACAAAGCCCACATGGAAGAAACACATCAGCCTATATGATTATGAGGTGTCAATTGGATCAGGTTTCAGGCATCTAAGACCCAAAATAAAACCATACCCTAGATGAATTGTTGGGGAGGGGGTCAGGGGCATGGGGTGGAAATCCAATGTCCATCGGTAGACAATTGGACATTCCCTCACAGAGGAGTCACAGGGGGAAATATGACCTAGTCAAAGTGGAAGATAGCATCGATGAAACACACAACTTTCCTCTGGCTTTTTGGTGGTTTCTTCACCCTATTATCATGACCTCAATTCTACCTTACAAATCAGATTAGACCAGAGCATGCACACTGCTACAGATAAGAGTCTGCAACACAGGGAATCCAGGCTAGATAAACCCCCCCAGGACCAACAAGGGGAGTAGAGATACCAGGAGGATTAGGGGAGGGTGGGTGGAGAAAGCAGGAATCAATCAGAAGGATCAATATATAACTCTCTCCCAGGGGGATGAATAAAAGAAAATTAGCTAAGGGCGACAGAGGACAATGTAAGATATGGGGGAAAATCTATAATTTATTAAGGACTTGGCAGGGGAGGGAGGGGGAAGAAATGGGGAACTGATATCAGGGGCTCAAGTCGGAAGAGAATGCTTTGAAAATGATGATGGCGGCATATGTGCAAATGTGCTTGACACATTGGAGGAATGTATGGATTGTGATAAGAAGTGTAAGAAGGCCCAAAAAAAGTATTTAAAAAAAACAACATTGTGAGGGTTCAGCAACTGTTATAGACTCAGTGTATCTGGAATTTAGCAATGCAAGGTTTCTCATTATCTAGTAATAGTTTAAATTATTTAGTTTTGTTATGTAATATATCCTTTGGAGTATTTATCATAACCTATGTGATCTTAATAATTCTGTGAAGGAAGTGGTACTATTTTCCTCTTTGTATGGAAGGAAAAGACAGGCTGGCAAGTTTAAGAAGGACAATTGAAAGGTCAGGTTATTTTAAACATTATCCAGTCACCCATTTGTGGCTGGATGGTGGGCCACTTGCAGTATTCCTCCCCTCGACCCTTCAAGTCCCCTATCAGTGTATAAAATCGAAGGTAGACCCCTCACTGACTGTCTCACTTCATCTTGTTTGAAACCTTTCTCAGACATCCCCATGAAGATACTGTGTACATAAGACTTGCAAAACTCCTGAAGCACAAGAGACAAGAAGGTTACATACTAAGTGAAGTGGTAGATTGGGACTAAAAAGACAAGAGGGGCAAACCCAACAATCAATGAAGCAGAGATCAATGTAAGCTCCTTTTCTTTTATACAGCCAGCTGTGAAACAAGTGCAGCACGTGGGAGATCCTATAAAGAAATGACCTGGGGGCAAGGAGACTCTTGGAGAAGACGACTCGATTCACTGTCCGTTTAATGGACAGAGTGACATTGTGGAGAAGGAAGTGGGGTATAGGGGGGGCACTTTACTAGGCAGTCAGTACTAGTTTAATTTCTTCGTTTGTTGGATCTGTTTTTTAAAGAATCATCTTAGCTAATCAGCTAGGGTAGGTAAACACATGGAATTCATTGCATACAATCCGAAGACGAGGCACACTATTTTTTCTTGAAGTGAACAACATTTTTAGTTTTGGTACATTAATTAGTAGTTTTTTAAAAAATAAATAGTTAAAATAGTACTACATTAAGTTTGCAAACTTTAGTTTCCACAAAATAAATTCCTGGCCTCTGTGATCACAGGCTGCCCTGAAACGACAGAACTAGATTTTCCTTGCCGGTATGTGTTCCTTCTGCTAGTGAACAAAGATAGTCTTATGAAAGAAAGGGTTAAGGCCCCTTTGAGGCAAAGGGAAATAAAATTATCTTTAGAATGGCTATGATAGCACCTCCCAAGGCAAGCTGTTGGCAGACCAGCTGAGGGCAGATTGTGTGCATCTGTGTTCGTGAAAATCAACCGCGTGGTGTCAAGGACTCTTTTTAGTCACACTGAACTCCCTTTATATCTCTTTCCTGAGTCAAGTCATCGTCTCAGTTTCTACCGGGCCCCCAAGCCCTATTACTTTCTCATCTTTGCTTTATAAATACTGACTTTCACAGCACTTGACACCATGTAGAAACATAATCAAATGAGGCTTTCTTGCTTTGAGGACTGAAGTGCACCTGCTCCAAGCCATGGTAGTGTCAATGGCCTCTTCCGCGGGAGAAAGTCGGACACTGAGTAAGGCGCACCAAAGAAGAATCAAGGCACTTGAGATGCGGGGTTGGCAGCAAATATTGAAAGTACCAGAGGCTGTTATGAGAACAAACAAATATGTCTTGGAAGAAATACAGCCAGAATTCTCCCTGGAGGCAAGTTGAAGCATTGCCTGACTTACTTTGGTCATCTTGTTAGGAGGGACCAGTGTGTGGAGAAGGACATTGTGCTTGAGGGCCCTCAGTGAGAGGATTGGCCAAGTGGCTGCAACAATGGCCCCCAACACCACAACGATGGCTAGGATGGCACAGGACTGCACAGAGCTTGTTGTACACACGCTTGCTGTGAGTCAGAACTGACTGGAGGACAGCGACCAACAATTGCATGTATCTGTTCTTTGAAGACAGAAAGGGCGGTCCTACTACCATTTCACGGGCATTCTTACTCAAATCCTACACCATGAGCTTGCCACTCAGAATTCTTTATTGTTCCCCAATGTTTTGTTTCCTTTAAGGATGCAAAAGTGCCATTTTGACATGGTGTAAATTGACGAGCTCAGAAAAACTCAGGACAAAGTTAGGTGTAACACTGCCTTCAATAGTGTCCAGAATGCACAGTAGCTTAACATCTAAATATCTGGTTTAAGAACTTGTTGTCTATCATGATCCCAATTCTACCTTACAAATCTGGTTAGACCAGAGGATGTGCACTGGTACAAATAAGACTGGAAACACAGGGAATCCAGGACAGATGATCCCTTCAGGCCAGTGGTGAGAGTGGCAATACCGGGAGGATGGAGGGAGGGTGGGGGAGAAAAGAGGAACCGATTACAAAGAACAACACATAACCTCCTCCCTGGGGGACAGACAACAGAAAAGCGGGTGAAGGGAGATGTAGGACAGTGTAAGATATGACAAATTAATAATTTAGAAATTATCAAGTGTTTATGAGGGAGGGGGGATGAGGAGGGAAGGGGGAAAATGAGGAGCTGATGCCAGGAGCTTACATGGAGAGCAAATGTTTTGAGAATTATGAGGATAATGAATCTACAAATGTGATGATGTATGGATTGTGATAAGAGTTGTATGAGCCCCCAATAAAATGATTAAAAAAAAAGAGTTCATATCAAGGACTCAAGTAGAAAGAAAATGTTTTGGAAATGTTGATTGTATGTACAGTGTGCTTAATACAATTGAATGATGGATTGTTATAAGATTTGTAAGAGCCCCCCCCCCCAATTAAATGATTAAAAGAAACCCACACAGATGGTAAAAATCTCCAATAAAATATCAAACAAGGAAACAAACAAGTGTTCTATTTTTTAAAGCAGTATTTTTGACTTTCCTTTGCATTTAGGTGAATATCCATGTAAATATATTTGAATTTAAATTAAACACTAATTACATTAAAATTAAATATTTTAAATTAAAAAAGTAAATATAAATCACTTCCAATTTTATAATTCAAGCATTGAGCTTTCTGAAGCTTTAGCTTTTTTCTATTTCTTTCCTCTGTTTTGTTATTTTTAATGATTATTATAGTCATGTAGCTCATTTAATATGTATTTCCTCACTGCCAATTGACATTTTAAAATAAATATTTTCCCATTTCACCTATTAACCAGAGCCTAATTTTAAGTTATTATAATGTATTTTATTAGGTAAGGAGCCCTTTTGGTACAGTTAGTTAAATGATGAGCTTTTAAGCACACATTTGGTTGTTCATATCCACTAGCCACTCTACTGCGGAAAGATGAGGCTGTCTGTTTCAGAAAGACTCACTGTCTAGAAAACTGTACTAATATATATATTATATATGTACTAATATATATATTCTACTCTATACTATAATATTGTTATGAGTTGGATTCAACTTGATTGCAGTGGGTCTTTATTTAATTAGGTAACACCATTTTCATTCTTTTATCAATAATTAAATCATTTTATTGGGGGCTGCACAACTCATCACAATCCACACAGACATCCATTGTGTCTAGCACTTTTGTACATTTGTTGCCATAAACATTCTCAAAACATTTGCTTTCTACTTGAGCCCTTGGTATCAGCTTCTTGTTTTTCCCCTCCCTTCCTGCTCCCCACCCCCATGAACCCTTGATAATTTGTAAATTATTATTATTTTGTCATATGTTACACCATCTGATGTCTCCCTTTACCCACTTCTCTGCTGTCTGTTCTCCAGGGAGGAGGTTATATGTAGAGCCTTGTGATCTGTTTCCCCTTATCACCGCCAGTCTCACCATTGGTCCAGAGGGGTTCATCTGTCCTGGATTCCCAGTGTTTCCAGTTCCTGTCTGTTTCAGTGTAAATCCTCCAGTCCAGCTGGATTTGAAATGGAGAATTGGGATCATGATAGTGGGGGGCAGGGCGGAGGAAGCATTCAAGATCTAGAGGAAAATTGTATGTTTTGTCATTGTTACACTGCACCTTGACTGGTCCGCCTCCTCCCCACAACCTTTCTGCAAGGTGATGTCCAATTGTACACAGAGAGGCCTTGGGTCCCCACCCTATACTCTCCTTCATTCACGATGTTATGATTTTTTTGGTCTTTGATGCCTGATACCTGATCCCTTCAACACCTTGTGACCTTACAGGCTGATGTGCTTCTCCCATGTGGGCTTTGTTATTTCTCTGTCAAATGGCCACTTATTTATCTTCGAGCCTTTAAGATCCCAGACTCTATCTTTTGACAGCTGGGCACCATCAGCTTTCTTTACCACATTTGCTTATGCACCCACTTTGTCTTCAGCAAATGTGTCGGGATAGGCTGGTGTGCTTCTTCCATGTGGGCTTTTTTGTTTCTGAGCTGGATGGCCACCTGTTTATCTTCAAGCCTTTAAGACCCCAAACCATATATATTTTGGTGTCTTGTTCTATTATTATACAAAGGACTCTTTTAAATATCTATTTGCCTAAGGTTTTGCCATCGTTTCATCACATTTCCTAAAGATGGATGATAAAAAGTAGAATGAGTTGGTTAAAAGTATATATTTCAAATTTTTTTGTTTCATAATGTAAAATCACTGTATATAACTAATAGTTATGCCAACAATTTATAGACATCAGAGAGCTAAAAACCGTATTTGTGAGTGCCCACCTCCCTGATATGAACAATGAAGCTAAATGTGTGCATAAGCAAATGTGGTGAAGAAAGCAGATGGTGCCCAGCTATCAAAAGATATAGCATCTGGGGTCTTAAAGGCTCAAAGATAAACAAGTGGCCATATAGCTCAGAAGCAACAAAGCCCACATGGAAGAAACACACCAGCCTGTGTGACCATGAGCTGTTGAGGGGATCAGCTATCAAGCATCAAGGAACATAAAATCATATCATTGAAAATGTGGGTGAGTGCTGAGTGGAGACAAAGTCCAAGGGTAGCCAACCAGACACCCCTTGCAGAGGGATTGGGGGGGGGATGAACCAGGTAGGGTGCAGGGCAGCAACGATGAAACATATAACTTTCCTCTAGTTCTTAAATACTTCCTCCCCCCACTATCATGATCCCAATACTACCTTGCAAATCTGGCTAGACCAGAGGATGTACATTGATACAGATAGCAACTGGAAACACAGGGAATCCAGGACAGATGACTCCTTCAGGACCAGTGATGAGAGTGGCAATGCCTGGAGGGTGGAGAGAATGTGGGGTAGAAAGCGGGAACTGATTACAGGAATCTACATATAGCTTCCTCCCTGGGAGAGGGACGGCAGAGAATAGGGCAGGGGGAGATGTCAGGCAGTGTAATATATGACAAAATAATAATAATATATGAACGATGAAGGGTTCATAGGGTGGGGGGAGTGGGGAGGGAGGGGGAAAATGAGCAGCAGATATTAAGGGCTCAAGTAGAAGGCAAATGTTTTGGGAATGATGATGACAACCAATGTACATATGTTGTTGATATAATGGATATATGTATGGAATGTGATAAGAATTTTACGAGCTCCCAATAAAATTATTTAAAATTTATTTTTTCATATTCCATAATTTACTTCATTTACTACCAATAATCAAAGTGTTTCCATGTTCATGTATCATAAGTTATGCATTATAGAACAACTTTGCAAATGTCATATAATTTAGGGCTTTTAAAAATCTTAATATTCATCATCTTTTATACTTTTTTCCAATATGAGTGATCAAAATGATATTTGATTTTTAAAAATATTTATTTTTCTTCTTTTTTTAATCATTTTATTTGGGGCTCACACAACTCTTATCACAATCCATACATCCATCCACTGTGTCAAGCAAACATCTGCTGCCATCATCATTCTCAAAACACTTGCCTTCCACGTGAGCCCTTAATATCATCTGCTTATTTTCCCCCTCCTTCCCTACTCCCCCTACCTCATGAGCCCTTCATAACTCACAAATTACCATTATTTTGTCATATGTTACACTGCCCTACTTCTCCCCCTGCCCTCTTCTCTGCTTTCCATCCCCCAGGGAGGCGGCTACACATAGATGCTTGCAATCAGTTCCCTCTTTCTACCCCACATTCCCTCCACCCTCCAGGCATTGCCACTCTCACCACTGGTCCTGAAGGAGTCATCTGTCCTGGATTCCCTGTGTTTCCAGTTGCTATCAGTACCAATGTACATCCTCTGGTCTAGTCAGATTTATATGGTAGAATTCAGATCATGATAGTGGGGGGAGGAAGTATTTAAGAACTAGAGGAAAGTTATATGCTTCATCATTGCTACCCTGGACCCTAACTGGGTCTTCTCCTTTCCACAACCCTTCAGTAAGGGGGTGTCCTGTTGCCTACCAATGGGCTTTGAGTCTCCATCCTGCACTCACCCATATTTACAATGATATTATTTTTTTTCTTTGATGCTTGATACCTGATCCCTTTGACAGGTCGTGGTCACACAGGTTGGTGTGCTTCTTCCATGTGGGCTTTGTTGCTTCTGAACTAGATGGCCACTTGTTTATCTTCAAGCCTTTAAGACCCCCAGACACGATATCTTTTGATAGCCAGGCACCATCAACTCTCTTCACCACATTTTCTTAAGCACACGTTTATTATAAATAGGATTGAAAGTATCTTCATAGGTGAAAATCTGTTTGCACATATTTTGAAGATTTTCTTTGCATATGCTTTGTTCATTTTTACTGTAGGAGGTTTAGGATCTTTTGATAAGCTGTATAGGCTCTTCATAAGTAATAACTTGTTACCTATTGCAATAATACTTGTAATAACTATTATTTATACTTATTTCCTTTTCATTTTTCTTCCTTACTTATCTCAAATTCACTGCCATCAAGTAAGTGTTGACTACAGCAATCCGACAGGACAGAGTAGAACTGCCCTGGTGGGTTTCCCAGGCTGTACACCCTTTTGCCAGTCGAAAGCCTCATCTCGCTCCCTTGTAACATCTGGTAGCTTCAAACTACAGACCTGTGGTTCTCACCCAATGCACAACTCATGACACTACCAGGAGTCCTCCCCTCTTAGTGACATAATCAAAGTTTTGTTGTAATATTTTTTATATCCATGCCTTCATTTTTACTTACTGCTGTATATAATGCCAAACAAGTATTGCTCTAGAAGCGTCATTAACTCTTTCCCACTGCTGATCTAATTTTACAAGTTATGGATTCAGTGCTCATAAGTTTCGTGTGAGTCATTAAGTCCGTGAGCAAAACTGACTGCTGTGGTGAAGCACCTTTATCAAAGCATTTGGATCAAAGAATCTGTGAGTCTCAGAAAAAGCAATTAGATTAAAAGAAAATCAGGATCTTGGCTCACACTAAGAGCATGTAAGACATAATTCATCTTGAGTCAGGGTTTTTCATCTGCCAGCATTGGGTATCAAATATGGAAAATAATGTCAACCCTCTTTTTATTTTTTCTTTGTGTTCCACTAAGTCTGGTCAATTTTCCTCCAAAATCAAAGTTAAATTTAAATTGTGTTCATGTTGGAAGTAAAATAATTTATATTCATTAGACACACTAAGCTGTATTAACAGTAGAATACTGCTGTGAATAAGGCCTCATACTTGCGCGTCCACTGAGCCTATCAATAGAAAAGAAGTGCAGAATCTGTAAGCATTGCATGAATGGATGGGTTTCCTGCACTAGAGGATGGGAGGTCATGAAGCATGTCCTCATAATACCTTTTGGACTGCCAAAGGCTTGCTTAGAAGTTGAAAATGAAATAGAAAGAAAACAACAAGACCTTAGAGAACAGGAGAACACAACTCAATGAGCACTGAAAATCAATGAAGTAAAACTGGTCTGTCCCCGAAAATGAACGAGGTGAAAATGGACCATTTTTGCCTTCATTGATTTTCACTGCTCATTGAGTTGTGTTTTCCTGTTTTGGGTTATGCTTTGTTCTCCATCTTTTCAGCTTTCTCTTTGTGCTTTACTTTAAACGAGGTGGTTCTGAGCTGCCGCTGATAGAAGAGTTGATGCTCAGTAAGAGATTTTTACTTACTTGATTTTCTGTTCTAGATGCTTTACAACTGATTCCTAATGTTTCTTTTCCTATGGAATTTCCTGTAAATATTTTCCTTGTATTGTCTGTCAACAAGACTTTTGGGGGGCTGTGTATGTGTGGAAAACATGTTGCTATAAAATTGAGTGTAAGAAAACTATTAAAATATAAATTAATTAATATGACTTTTGAAAAGAGCTTGTTGTTTCTACTCATTCTACCCTTCACCAAACATATGCATGTTCAGTACTCATATATGCAACACAGTTTCATAATTTCTAAGTACTATCATTCATATTGGTGAGCCAAATGCATTTTGCTTGATGAAAACTGACTGATGAATTAGCTTTAGGGAGGCTGACTTCACTAGGGAGCTGTCAAAGAAAGAAAGGCTGTCCGTGGTTAGAGCATACAATGGTAACTTGAAAATAATGAGTGTGAGTCAAATCAATTCTAAAAACAAAACAAACCAACAAAAACTTCCCTGCCTTCGAGGAACGTCCACATAATGTCCATCGCAACCCTGTAGGGCAGTGTAGAGCTGCTCCTGTGAGTTTCCAAGACTGGAACTCTTTACAGGAGTGGAAACTCCTCTCTCTCCTGCAGAACAGCTGTGACATCGAAAGCAGATCCCCATACACATTAGTGATATTCATTTTCATCAACAGCTCTAGATTTACTCTGAATTTATTTTCATATTTGGAGACTAAAGTGAGATGGTGATCAACATTTTAACAGATAAAATTGGATGCAGTGAATACTTTGTTAAGTATTTGCAGCTTTTATAAAGTATATAAATCACTTATAAATATGGAGAAAGGCACATGCCCAAAAGAACTACAATGAGGAACTACAATTATTTTGGTAAGCGCTCAAGCATATTTTGGAAGTAACAAGTTAATTTAAAAATATCAAATTCGCTGAATACAAAAGTTAGGTCAACCCAGTGTTATCCAGCAGAATAGTTATTTCTAATCCTGTCTAGATTGTTTTCAACAATAGCCTAAATGCAGACTAGGTTCACACTATGCAATTTTTACACATCTTGTTCCTTGACTTTAGAATTGTTCCTATTTGATGTCTTGCCAAATCCGAAACCAAACTCAGGGCCATTGAATTGAGGGTATGACTGCTCCTGTGTCTTTCTCTGAGTGGAGGGTGTTTTCAGATGGCTGATGATGACTCCGTGGCAGTGAGTTTAACTTTGTGGTTGTTTTTTTTAAAGACAAACAATGTTGCGTATAGGAGACTAATGTGTAAGGGGGTGCATGGTTGGAAAGACATATCACACGTGCATTAGTTGTGTGAAAAGACAACACTAGCTAGCTAATGAAGGAGCCCTGGTGGCTTACTGGGTAGGTGCCTATGATCCCAAAGGTCAGCAGTTTAAAACTCACAACCAGCTCCAAGGGAGAAAGACAAGACTTTCTACTCCACATGAGACTGACAGGCTGAGAAACCCACAAGGGCAGCTCCACACTGTCCTAAAGGGTCACCCTAAGTCGAAATCAATTTGACAGCAGTAAGGCTTTTAAACTAGCAAGTGATTTTCCCTCCCTTCTTTTCCCTGCTCCTGTCAAGGAATGTCAGCCCCTCCATACATTCTTACCATTCACAAAAGATACATCACACAGTGTTTGGACTTGTGCGTTTGTCTTATTTTGTTAGATGTAATGTCTTGTGGGCTCCTCCATGTTCCAGATACTTTGGAATCTCATCATTTTTTAGGACTTTTTATTCATGTGATTGCATTTTGTCCATCACCTTTTGTTCATCCATTCACACAGCGTCAGGCACTTGTGTTGTTTCTGGCTCTGGCTGTTTTGAGTAGCGCCACAATGAACATGCTGTGCCTGTCCGTTCTTGTGCCTTCCCTTACATTACCACGTCCTACAACTGGAAGTGGAAGTGCACGGAGCGCCCAGTTTGGGTCACAGCAGGGTACCGCCACATGACACCAGCTAATGAATCCTCTCCTACTTCCCTCCTTTGGAGACACTGTTCTCAGCAGGAGCGATCTCTCCCCTGGGGAAGTGGTCTTTCTGATGTACACATAAGGGGGTGATACATGAGTTGCAGTCATTAGACAGTCTGGCCAGCCTATTGCCGGCAGAGACCAAATTGAATGGCTGCATGGCCTGAGAGCGACTGCTTGTTTGGTGATTGTGCTTGAAGCAGTGGTTTCACACAATCTTTGTCTTTTTGTGATTAACTATCTCGAGTGAGCATCACATTCTCTACGTCTGATCAAGTTGTGAAGTGCGTCGTGGGTTCGTCATAGTTTTCTAGTGATGCATAGTATTCCTCTCTCTGTGTGTGCCAACCTAAGTCTCTGCGTCTGTTCTTCTACTAATGGCTATCGGACCCTTTTTGTGAATAGTGTTGTGATAATCTTGGGAATGCCTGTATCTATACATGTTATGTGTCTTAGTTCTTTAGGGTAAGGAGCCAGCAGAGGCATTAATGGGCAACATAGGCTTTCCATTCCCAATTGTTTTAGGCAGTGAAATTCATCTTTCTACAATGGCTGTACATAAATCCATTATCTTATATTTGAGTCCAATTTTTCAATCAACTTTGTGAAGTCACCCTGTCTGTGATTCAGTGCACATATACGGTTGGAGAAATTTATATAATCTTTGTGAATGACTTAACATCTTCAAATATTGTTTTATATACGATCTTCTTTTCCTCTAATTTTGGTTAATCTTCTTTTGCAAGTATAAATAAGTTAAGCCATGTTTAGGGTATTATTATATAACACAGAATTTAGGAATGATAACTTTCACTTCCCTTACAAAATAAGAATGCTGGTCGTTTCTTGCTTAATGAAATCTAAATAATGGTTATGACCCGAAGATGTATTACAAACTTGAATATGCTTGCAAATGCAGATGCACTAAACCGCAGGACGGACTCTTTGTCCCTACCCTCCAAATAATTCAATTCCGCAGAAATGCTTCCTAGTGTCTGAGAGCAGCAGTGCTGGATCACAGTGATTCATAAGCACATAAATGGTACAGCTTTCCATTGGAAAATCTAGCTGATAAAGACATAGTTTTACTCCAGTGAGATTCAAAGACCACTAGCAAATATATATTTGTCCAAATTTAGGCCATGACAAGGTAATTACATTGGTATCTTTTCCTCACTTTGTGGTCACTTGATTTTCTAATTTTACTCATCATTTGCTTAGCAAGGAAAGCAAGAAAGAGCACTAGGTAGATGAAATCAGCCTGCAATGAAACGAATCTCCATGTGAAAGCTTTCAGACCTTCAGACATCAGTCCTGATTATCCGCATATACAGTTTGGTTGCATGAGGGCAGCAGAGTTAAACTGTTATTTGGCTCAGTCGTTCTGAAGGCCGTCAACATGAACGTGATGCGCATCGAGACTGCTCTTTTACATGGCAAGGGGAAGCAGTCACAGAAAATCTGCACCTCTCTGATGCCTCCGAATCACTTTGCAGTTTTTTCACACATTTTATTTCACACTTTCTTCATGCACACAAAAATACTGTATATATCTATATATATACATACATATATAGTATTAGAAATAACTCCTTTCTAAAATGCTAAATTTAAAATACCTTTTAACATCTATTTCTTTTTTCCTAATGAGATGACATTCTACTGCACATTTCTCCAAAAATATTTTACAACTTTATAACTGAAGAACAAAGTCAGTAATACTTTTCTTATGATACTACTTCAGTTATATATTAATTAAAATAACATTTATAGTTTCTTAATTATACATAGTTAAATAATCAGAAAAATTCCTAACAAAGCTCATCTCTTTGGTGGATATTGGAATATATGTTCATTTTTGTGTTTTACATTTGTTAGTTGCCTTAATATTTTGATTCATTAATTTAATTTCCAAGGATTCATAGTGGTTTATGGGCAAAATATCAGATTGTGCTAGGTATACAGATACCTAGCTAGGTACACAATAGAGATAGATCTTCATATTAGTATTTTCAGGTTCATCAAAATGATATTTTCTAATATTTTATATTCCTCAAGCATTCATAAGTGGGAAGAGTGTAGGAAGGAAAAGTACTGCAAGCTGAAAAGAAGTGAGCAGATAATTTAGGGACTAAACCTAGTGTTGGGCCTGTGGAGGTGTGCTTGTGGACGTGATAGTAGAACTAATGTCCAACCTCCCCACAGAGTCGCAATGCAAAAATGGAGGACATTGGATTAAAGGAGAGAGACGAGAAATAGAAATGAGGCAGAGCATGATCTTGAAGAAATAGAGGAGGCCATTAGGACTGGGGTTCAGAGAGGCAAGCAGAATCGTGTAGGAGCAGCAACTGGAGGGAGCTTGTAGCTGTGTTCTAGTTTTAATCGAGTGTAAACCTCAGGTGAATCTTAATTTTATTGGGGGCCTTAAATTTAAGTCAGGATTCTATACCAGAGCACAGCAATTTTTATGCTACAGATTATCTTTTGTTTGCAAGTCATTTTTATTGATTAAATGACAGAGAATTTATTTTTTAATTTGAAAAAAATTTTTTGTCAATGCCTATGTTGACCAAGGCAAAACAAACAGAACCAAAAACGTACTGCTCAAGATTCTAAATATTAAATCCTTTGTGAAGGTAGCTTCTCCCGTGAATCATCAGTTGTTGGATGACACGATTCTGAATATTCTCCTTTCACTTAAAGTTCCAAAATTATAGTGCAGTGAAAAGCTTTTTACTAAAGTGTTAAGGTGTTTTTTGATAGATAGAAGCATAAAATGCCCTTCCCCTTTTTTTTTGGCAGCTCTTCCAGGAGGAAGGAAAAAAATCATCCCCTTGGCATTTTTGGAAATGAGTAGGGAAAAATTATAAATAATGTAAAATACAACCACTTTTAAGACACTTATATGGAACACTGTACAATGTGTACTGAGCATGACGGTATCCAGACGTACGATCCGATCACCAGCATCGCCTGTTTCTAGAAGAGGGGGAAATGAGCTCCCTGAAACTGGGCTTGACTTTCCAATGTTGCCTTCAGTTTCAGTTGGAAGCCCATTTCAAAACCAAGAGCTGGTCAGGAAATGGGTAAGAGAAGGAAGTTACTGAGTATGGTATCTGCTAGTCTTTCCACCAAATTAAAACCACAACATTGGCGCTCTCTGAATCAACCGCGCAGTACAAGTAGACCAACCTTACTACCTGCTGGAGTTAAGACAGTCTGCTTTTTAAAATTTGTGTACACTATTCATGTGTACTTCACACATGTGGACCATGCCATATGCCAATGCCATCATATCTGTATGTTACCAAACCTCCCAAAATTAAACCCACTTCTATCAAGTCAATTCAAACTCACAGCAACCCTACGGGACAAATTAGAAGAGCCCCTTTGCATTTCTAAGAATTAGGAATCTTTGTAGGAACTGATATGACATCATCATACTTCCACAGAATATTTGGTGGTTGTGAACGCTGTACATTGTAATCAGCTACTCAGTGTGTAATGTACTCTGCTTCCAAGGCTTCAAATATATAGTTTATAAAAATGATCATAAGAGGTCATATTGATTAAAGTTTGAAAATAAGTATTTAATGTATTGTACATTAGAATTGGCAAAGGACACTTTTAGAGGTCTAAATGCAGGCATATCCATATGTAAATATATTTATATATAATGATAGGGAAATAGATCTATGTACATATATTTATGTATTAAGTATTAAAGTAGCAGACAGACATTGGGCCTCTACTCAAGTACTCCTTCAAGGCAAGAACTCTTTGATCTAAGGCATTATGTGATGTTCACCTTCCTAGACATGATCACTGATGACAAAATGGTTGCAGAAGCAAATGTGGTGAAGAAAGCTGATGGTGCCCGGCTATCAAAATATATAACATCTAGGGTCCTAAAGGCTTGAAGATAAATAAGCAGCCATTTAGCTCAAAAGCAACAAAGCCCACATGGAAGAAGCACACTAGCCTGGGTGTCATGAGGTGTCAATGAGATCAGGTATTAGGCATCAAAGACCAAGAACAAAAAAATTACATCAATGTGAATGAAGGGGAGGGCAAAGTGGAGACCTGAAACCCATCTTTAGACAATTGGACATCCCCTCACAGAAGGGTCACAAGGAAGAGACAAGCCAGTCAGGGTGCAATATAGCACTGAGGAAACATGTGACTTTCCTCTAATTCTTTAATGTGCAGCCCCCTGCCCCCTTGTATCATGACCCCAAATATACCTTAAAAATTCTGCTAGCCCATAGTATGTACACTGGTACACATAAGATCTTGCAACACAGAGAATCCAGTACAGATCACCCCCTGGGCTAACAATGAGAGTAGCAATACCAGGAGGGGAAGGTGTGGGGGAGAAAGGGGGTACTGATCTCAATGATCTACATATAACCCCTGTGTTAGTTATATAATCTGTTATCAATTTGAGAGGATTATGAGTGAATGAAGTTGCGTCAAGCCTTTCAATCATTGTATAACCAATGATGCCTTTTATGTGGGCATGACCTTCCCCTGAGGATTCTGGAAATTCCTGTATTTTCCTCGGTGGGGGCAGGAGACAGTCTCTTTCGGATCACTGCCTTGGAGACATTTATTAGTAGGATCCACATGAAGCTATCCTGAAGCCATCAGAGATTTTCAGCTAAAGGAACCACATGGAGACACCTACCAGAGCTGAGATGCTTATGATGCCACTGGATCCACAAGACTTCCAACCCACTGGCCTGTGATCTTTTCTGCATTCAGTGTCATTGCATGTGTTTAGTGAGTCTGCAGAGGAATTTATGGCTTGGTGTCAGGCATATAGGCTAACATCAGACTTATGGACTTGATCTGGAATGGGCTGGGGTGTTTTCTCTATATTCAATTACTTTTATATATAATGGTCTTTCTTATTCACGTGTGTGTGTGTTTATGAATTTGTTTCTCTGATCTACCCAGACTAACACAACCCCCTCTCATGGGGATGGAGAACCGAAAAGTGGGTAAAGATGGATGGCAGGCAGTGTAAGAAATAAAAAAAATATATCAAAGATTAATGAGGGAGGGAAGGTGTGTGTAGGGGGGGGGGTGCTGAGCTGATACCAAGGGCTCAAGTAGAAGGAAAATGTTTCGAATATGATGATGGAAACATATGTACAAATGTGCTTGACACAATGAGTGCATGGATGGATTGTTATAAGACCAGTAAGAGCTCTTACAGCTCTTAAAACAAACAAAAAGAATTGACCTAAATCTTAATTGTGAGAACAGGACCCCATTGTAAGTCAAGGGCAGCCTGCATAGAGGAGTAGAATATAGAGGGAGATTTCCAGGTATACTAGAGAAACCTATAGTGAGACATTTCTTGTGTGTTGTGTGTGTTCTTGTTTTTTTTTCATTTTTATCGTTTTATTAGGGGCTCATACAACTCTTAATCACAATATAGACATACATCAATTTTGTAAAGCATATCTGTGCATTCATTGACCTCATCATTCTCAAAACATTTGCCCTCCACCTAATCCCATGGCAACAGCAACTCATTCCCCCTCCCCCTCCCTCATGAACCCTTGATAAGTTATAAATTATTATTTTGTCATATCTTGCGCTGTCTGACGTCTCCCTTCACCCACTTTTCTGTTGTCTGTCCCCCAGGGAGGAGGTCATGTGCAGATCCTTGTAATTGTGTGTGCTCTTGTGGTGGTTGTTGTTCGATGTTGTCCAGTTGTCAGGCTCATAGCAAACCAATGTGCAACAGAATGAAACCCTGCCCCGTCCTGTGTTATCCTCGCAGTAGTTCTCATGCTTGAGCTTATTGATGTTGTCACTGTGTCAATATACCTCGTCAAAGGTCTTCCTTTTCCCTGCCCTGATACTTTACCCAGCAGGATGCCCTTCTATCGAAAATGGTCTCTCTAGAAAACATGACCAAAGTACTTCTAATCTCTTCATCCTTATCTAAGGAATATTCTCGCTGTATTTCTTCCAAGGATGATTTGTTTGTTCTTTTGTCATTGTATGGTACATTCAATTTTCTTCGCCAGCACAATTCAAATTCATAGGCTCTCCCTCGGCTTTCTTTATTCGAAGTCCAATTTCTATGCGCCATAGGATGGGTTAGGCCAACCTTAGCGCTCAAAGTAACATCTTTGCTTTTCAACACTTTGAAGAGTTGCCTCCTTAGGCATTGATTGTGGACTTGGATAAATTAAAACCCTTGACAACATTAACCTTTTCTCCATTTATCATGATGCTACATATAGGTCCATTTGTGGGAAATTTTATCTTCTTTACACTGAATGGTAGTCCATACTAAAGACTGCAATCTTTGATCTTCATCAGCAAGTGCTTCAAGCCCGCCTCACTTTCAACAAGCGAGGTTGTGCCAACTTTGAGAAAGCCGCTCTTGTTTGTAATATTTTGGGTACTTTCTGATCTAGTGGGTTCTTCTGCCCTATCTATGACAATATTCTCTTTTGTAGGAAGTATTCATAATCTAAAATAGTCATAAATGAGGTGTATTGTTTGTGTGTCACCTCTAGGAGCCATGTATATATTGAAATGTGGTTTTATTCATGGAATAACAAGGAATCTGTGAGCTACGCAATGCATGAAGTGGTTCACCCTAGTGGGGATACAGTTTCTACTTATGATTACCTCTGTACTGCCTACTGATGATAACCCATACTGATCACCATTTTTCTATGCTTCTTCCTTTGAATCTAAATAAGACACATATGCATATTGTTCTTAAAACCCAGATATATTATATAAGTACTGTACCTGAAAACTCTTCACTGATTCTCCTTTACTTCATAGAGTATAATATTTAACACCCATCTGTAACGTGACTTTTTATGCACATTTTACTCATTTCCTAAAGCTTGCATGGATTTTTTATTATAGTTGGAATCCCCTGAATGATGTAAATGGTTAAACACTCAGCCACTAACCAAATATTTGGCAGTTCAAACCCACCCAAAGAGGCCCTAGAAGACAAAATTGGAAATATGCTTATGAAAGATCACAGTTTTGAAAACTGCATGGATCTGTCCTGCACTGCACACATAAGGTGGTCATAGTAATAACTGCCTTGCAAGATGCTAATGGCTACAAGAAGGAACAAGCATTCTGTGTTTATTGGCTTCCAATTCACCGTGTCCCCAGAGAAGACCTGCCTCACAAGTATTCAGTCTTTCATTCCTCGGCACCAGCATCGCACAAGTAGGACAACTTGTGGATCTTCCATGTTCCTTTGCTTGTGATTGCATCTCCTTCCCTCCTTCCTTCAGCACCTCACTTTCTGCATGCACATTAAGCCAAGTTTAAAAGACCGAATTTTATGTCTCTCCCTTGTCCTTATGGAAAATAACTCACATTCCAAGTGTTCCCTATGACATATCTATGTTTCTTTCATAAAACTATGATATTTTCCATTGAATTATATTTCCTTGTGTTTATTTACAAGATGGGAAGGAACTTGAAGCCAGGGATTATATATGAGTCAGTTAGTTCATTGCCTTGCATAGTAAATACATATTGATTTGTTGACTGAATAAATTTATCAAGTGAAAAAGATATCGCTTTCATATGCAGCAGGAACATGCTGGTTTCATTTACATGCACAAACTAGATTGAGTATTTGACTGACATAGGTAAGGATTGTTTCATTTTTAGGAACTTATGCATCTGCATTCATTAAAACTTTATTCTTTCATCCTACAATGATTTATTTTGCACCAGCTATGGATTAGAAACTTATATGAATAGTTTGTGACTTCAATATTGGTAGGAATTATCAGCTACCATTTTCAAGAAACATGACCTTCGTCATCAAGAGAGAAGACACAGATAGAGAAGTGCATTCAGAATGTGGTTGGATGAGCCCGTGTCCGTGCGTGTGCACAGTGTGTGTGAAACAGGGGCTGCCTCCTCCTGAAGTGCTCCTCCACTGGGCATGTCCATTGCTGAAGCATGGGTAGCCATATGTTCTGTCATTGTAATAATGTGTGTGCACATCATTCCAGTATTTGTGACATGAATGAAGTGATGAAATCAATCATGAACTTGCTGTTACAATAGCCCGAAGGATTTTTCTTTCAACAGAATTGGTACGCTAGGACTAGGCTGAGAGGTTCTCCTTGCTCAAAAATTGTCAAGTATGTTGATTTTAGCTTGTGAGTGAAGTATTTTGCACCTTGTTTTTTTTCCATTTTCCTCACAAAACAAACCTTTTGGGAAGATAAATTGTTCACAACTATTAGTCTTTGAATTATGCACAGCACCGAAGAATAACGCTAAATCAGATGACTTGAATTCTATTCCAGCTAAATTCTGGATCAGCTTCTGAATTAAATCGGTTAACTTTGGTCAGTGTATCTATTTTTGACCTCAGAATATAGGGATGCACCTTTAAAAGTAAGTTTCTAATTGTGCTCTGTACATTTGCCATTCTCCTTTATAAGGAGCGGGGCTTCTTGCAATAGAGATTGATGTGTCTGCTGTCAGGCCAGGCTGTAGTGACATTCCTCAGCAACACCACAGTTCAAGGGCAGCCGTTCCCCTTTGGTCTTCCTTACTCCCTCTCCAGTTCTGCCTGCTGATGAGACAATTGAAGATCACATTATCAGACAGGGGCACTTTAATTTTCCAAAGAACATCTTTAATATTTAAAACGGCATTTTTCAGGAGATCTGACAAATATGCTTGATATCCTGACTGCTGCTTCCATGGGAATTGATTATGGACACAAGTAAAAGGAAATCCTTAAAACTTCAGTCTCTTCTCCATCATGCTGTTTATTAATCCACTTACAAAGATGCTTGTTTCCCTAATGCTGACGTGTAATCCGTAGTGAAAGTTGTAGTGACTGAGATGCATCAGTGAGTTCCTCCTCATCTCTTCACTTTCAGGAAGCAAGGTTGTGTCATCCACATATCACAGGTTGTCAGTGCTTAGCCCTTCACTCCTAAAGTCCCTGTCTACACCCTATTGTGCAATATTGCACATTATTTGCTTAGCATATAGGTTAGAGTTTACAAGTTTTAAAACAAAATAAGTGCTAAAATTAGTTCTTTTAAAACAAGTGCTAAAATATATTAATTTGTGAAATATTTCCATTTTTGTTTCTTCTGTTTTGCTTACTACATTCTATGCAGCTTGAAATTATTGCTTTAATACCATATCATATATCCTTGGTCATATGCATCCTTCTGAAGTGGTGGAACATTAACTTGTTCCTTGTGGTACAGCTACCTTTGGAATTACATTTAATTTTTATGCTTCCAATACTGTTCAATATTTTATCCAGAGAATATTTGACTATTATAACTCCAAGCTAGAGTTTTGTGTTCACGTATTTCAACTTGGAAATGCAGAGGTGTTCTTATTAGTTTTATAACTGTGGTCTTTGTACATGATATTTAACTTTCTCTTTACCAGCTACCCTTTGTGATCTTCTGGTCAATTCATTTAATTCACCATGTATCAATTTGCTTTAAATAATTTATGCCGAAGAGCAAATTTCAAAGTATCTTCTGATATCCATTTTGGCCTATTTAATGATTTTTCTGTCTTTTTAATTACCTTTTCTTCTTGTATGATATGCTGATGTCAGTGCACAATTTGTCTGGTCTTCTGGAGCTCAGCCATCATATCTATTCTTGAGATGATGCCAAACTTCAGATGGGACGGATGTGTAATCGACTCTGGTTTGTGATCTTGAACTTTGCTACATTTTCATACTAATATAGTCAATTTGATGACTATGTATCCCGTCGATTTGTGCAGTTGTCATTTATGTAGTTGGAAATGTGGTGAGGATGCTTCAAAATGTTAGCGGTAACTGGTCCGCTGGACCCTGACCTTCGTGCGCGGTGAACCTCCTTGATGCAGAAGGCAAAGTGACAACAGAAGAGCAGCAGCAGAACCAGGAGTCAGAGCAGAGGCAGATTACGTGCTCCCCGAGGCACAGAACAGGTACTGAGTGCTTTGGGGCAGTAGGCTGGCTGGTGGAGTGTGGTACCTCTGGGCATTGAATTGGGGGAGCTGGGATTACCGAGATCCACAGAAGTCAAGTGGAGGGCCTTCAGCTTATGGCTGATTGGACGGGGCAATAAGTCAGTGAGCTGTTTACTGACCCCAGGAAATTGAGCCTTCGAGTGATATACAGCAGAGTGACGTACTACCTGAGCATATATTAACAACCCGCATTGAGGTTTTTAATATTTCCTGAATGAACACAACTGTCTGAGCATTTTCACCCACGTTATGATGGGTTGACTTCCTTACTGACTTCTTTAATGGTGAGTTTTGTCTGTGCACTCTATGAGGCCATGGGAATGGACGATAGAGCCTAGATTCAAAATCAGAGACAGAAAGCCGCAGGGAAAGGAAATTTCCACAGAAGGGAAATACAGAGGATCTAGAAACTTGAGAAGGAAATTCTGATCGGCTGACATTTACATCATCATGCTCTGCCAAAAACAAGGCAAGGGTGAGACCTCATTCAGTATTTCTTTGGTCATTATAACGTTTCAGCCTTGTCGCAACTTATTTTATGGATCATTTGAGGCCCAGCCTGAGTGAAGGCGCTTTCTGGGAGGATGCTGGGAGAAGGAGGGAGAGCAGAGGGTCCTTTGGAGGCTTCCTGAGGTATATTGTCTAGTAGACTTTGAAAGTCTGGTTAGAATAAATGTAAACAGGAATTGGGCTGGTGTCTTTGGTAGCAACCTCTCTTTATGTCAAATATTCATTTTTCTGAGCTTCTTTGCACATGGTTTGTTTTCATGTTGAATAGTGTGACATCAGCACCTGAAATTCCTGAAGGCTTTTCTTCATCCAGGTCATGCAGGCTGAGTCTACATTGAGGAGACAACTTTCCCCCAGGCCCAGGGGCACATTTGAGTTCCTGTGAGGTTCATCTTCGGATGCAATATTCGACTGCTCGTCCCAAGGTCTTGATTAGCTTGTATTTTAGATGTAGTTCACTAGGTCTGAGTCCTAAAGTTCCGCAGAAGCCTGTATCCAATGTGTGACACTGTTGCTTCAAAAACCAGTCACGTAATTTCCAGACATAAAAGCCAGAGCAAACTAACCGTAGTGGGAGTTTCTTATGTTCCTGGCACGCTAGCTTTAATTTTGGATTTGAAGATGCAAATTTTATATGGTAGTATCATTAATTTCAAAGCAGACATTTGGGAGAAACAACTCTGACAACCCTTTCCCATGAAAAATAAACCACATGTTTATATGTTTCTTATTTTAATACAGTAGCATGCATCCGAATTCTGTAAAAAAAAAATGTCCCCAAACCCATCTGTAGATAATTGGACATTCACTCACAGAAGGGTCACAAGCACAGAATGAAACAGACAGGATGCAACACAGCGCCCATAGAACACACAACATTCCTCTAGTTCTTTAATGCCCCGCCCCCATCCCCACCATCATAATCCCAGTTGTACCTTAAAAATCTGGCTAGATCCAAGCATGTATAGTGGTACAACTATGGAATCCAAGACAGACAAACCCCTCACAAACAGCAATGGGAGTAGTGATACCATGAGGGAAGAGGGAAGGTGTGGGGTGAAGGGGAAGAAGGGGAAAACCAATTACAGTGACTGACATATAATCCCTGCCCTCCCTGAGGGACAAACCACAGTAACCTGAGTGAAGGGAGACAAAGGGTGGTGTAAGATATGAAAATAATAATAATTTATAATTTATCAGAGGTCCATGAGGGTAGGAGTGGAGGTGTGGGAAGGAAACAAGAGTAGCTGATACTAAGGTCACAAAACGAAAGAAAATATCTTAAAAATGGTGATGGCACATCAAATACAAATGCGCTTGATACAACTGATGCAGGATTGTTGTAAGAGCTGTAAAAGCTCCCAAGAAGAAGATTAATTAAAATTAAGAAGCATTCTGTATGAGTTTTCATGACCACATTTTTCCTCGTTAATGAAACCAGAGCACCTTCTATTGAATTCAGTCTTACACATCTTTTTTTTATCTTTGAAGTTTACTTCCTTTAGGATTGTTTTTTTAAGTTGTTTTTCATGTGGATGCCCAAAGCTGTTAAATCTCATCATATCGAGCCTTAGTTAAGTGCTAGGCTCCTCTGTAGGTATTTAACGTGTGGTAATTTGCTGTCGCAGAGAAGGCATGAAATAATTGGTTTTTGATTGTTGTTTAATTTTGACATATGGCCATGAATATAGATTGGTAACAAATAATCATTTTTCTTCATCTACACATTAGAGGAGATTAGTGATCATTTTTCAAGAGAAGTGCACCATTTACATACTCAAACTGGCTTGTTAGTAAATGCATAGCTAATATTCCTAACATTTACCCTTACAAAGGCTTTGTCTAATTAAAAAAAAAAATTTCCTTAGGCATTAGGTGGTGGGTTATATTTAAGATAATCAATTTTGTATTCAGTAACTTAAACTAATTGTCACAAGTATTATTAAGTTACCCTCCCCTCTCCTTTGGGGTCTGCTCTCCCACATGTGGAGAATCCTCTTCCCTTTCACCCAAGTTAGCACCTGTTAACTCTTCAAGGTCTGGGTTTCTAAAAATTGTTTCAGGCCCACTGGTTACACCTTTAGGTTGTATGTTTGGTCTTATATAATTGGTTGCTTTTATATATCGTGGTGATCTCTGTACATGTGGGATATTTTCTATTTTAGACATTGTAAATATTTATAATTAGTGTGTACTCGGACATAAATAAACATTGCTCCCTAACATATTACCTGGTGGTTAGCAGCCTACATTACCACCAGGACCCTCAGGTTTCTGCTAGACTATAATTCATGATCTTTGTTAAATGCAATGATGTACTCTTCACTTAGTTGTCTTTTTAATATGTGAGTTAGGTAATTATATTTTCTTACGTAAAAAATAGGAGCACCTTCCTATTGGGTAATGTGTACTGTGATGTCTGCAAGGCTCTCCGTTCTCTTGAGGGCCCCAACAAACAGAAGATATATGTACATCTTTATTGTCATGGACTCAATTTCCACTGATTCAAATTTCGACACATTTTAATTTCAGTTACTGTGTAATATCTGTTCATATCAGAAAAAGGAACAAATTTAGTAATACACTACCTACTGTGGCATTTTGAGAACAGACTTGGTATTGTATATTAGTTCTCAGTTGTTCAATTATTATGATTCATGACTAAATTTACAATGAAGTTCCAAGAGACCTAATTTGTAGTGTGCAATTAGTACACTATTTTCCTTTAAAACTATGAAATATTTCAGGTTTATCATTCTGTTGCATAATCCAAGGTCAGAAAGTGTGTCATACTAGAGGTTGTTGATTATTGCCAGTCCCAAAGACAGGTTCTGCTCATCAAGGTGGAGGTTTCTCCACAGCCTTTTGGTAATAAATACACATTATTTGTGTAACACTTCTCATGTGCCATTTGGTCTCTATCTGGTCCTTAGGAACCTGGGATTGCTGTTATATACTGACAATACAAATAGACCCAGGCATATTCAGTTTAATTACGCAATGTTCATTTTGCCAAGACAAAATTTTAAGACTCATTGTACCACTGCATTTTAAACACATTAAACTTAAAACAAAACAAAAACCCAACATGCAGCTCCAGCTTCTGAGGATTCGATGTCTCGGAGAGCAGAACTGTGCTTCGTGGGGTTTGGCAAGCTGGCTTTTCCATGGTGGTTACCAGGCGATTAGTTTTTGAAGTGCTTCTGAATAGACTTGAACCACCAATGTGTGGAGCTTTTTATTCAGTAGCTGAGTGTCTTCACTATTAGCTCCTGCTGCCAGCTTTGCCACTAACAATGTAGTCATTTTTACCCCTACCCCAGATGTCTAGAATTCTACTATTGTTTGGGAGAAAAAATGATCTATTCTCTGATGAGTTTGGCAATAGTAGCTCTTAGAATCAGCAGTGAAATCCAGAGACTGAGAGAAACCGATGTATCACATCTCGGTCATTGAATTACCCACCGTGATTGTGGAAAACAACACATCATGCTGTCACATCTGTCCTTATGCCCATTCCCACACAATTCCTGCTTTGTGTAAGGAAACTTGGAGCAAAATGTTAAGAACATTTGGATGTGCACTTTCTATTGCTATTGATTTTGAGGGATTTAACTTTCAATTGTTCATGCTTCTTTTTGCAGCACGTCGTGCCCCATGTTCAATTTCTTCAAAACTAAAGAATTCTCTGGCCCCAAGTCTCATCTTCCTACTACTTACACTTTCCTCCTAAGTCTCCATGGAAATGCAGTGATTTTCCCTCCCACCACTTCCCCTTCATATGCTACCTCAACACTCCCAGCAATTCACTTGCACCCCATTCTTTCTAGAACAGGTGTCAACAAATTTTTGAGATGCGAGAGCTAATCCAGTTCCTCATAGCGATTTCAAAATTGAGAGTCATACATATATTTCCAGACAAATGAAGCCACTATTGATTGAATAATAACCTCTAATGAAACCACAATAGTTATATTTTCATGTCAGGTAATTTAAGAGCCCCATGTGTGTACCAGAAGAGCAGCATAGGGTTCATGTCTGCTGTGTGTGCCAAACCCTTTATTTCTATAACTGTCACAAAATATCGTTCCTTAAATGGTGGACCATCTGATCTTTCTTTAATCACCAGTGTTCCTACCTGTCTTCCTGTTAACATTATAAGCTGTCTAGAACAAATGAAGACAGAACGCTCTAATAGCAAAACCAAAATAATGAGCAATATAGTGAAAATAGCATAGGCTTGGCTGGGTCTGCGCTCATCTCTCAGTTTAGTAGCAAGTGAGCACAAGATTATTCTAAGAGAGTTCTGAACTACCTTCCCTTCCATATATAACCTGGATGAAATGGTGGCTTCAATCATTTTGTTCACTGTTCTCTAATGTTAGGTGGCCTGATGTACCGACTGTTTTAAGTGGAGACACTAAATTGCTGCTTTAATCACTCTCCAAAGCCACAATGAATGGTAATAATAAATGGAGAAACATTTGAATTTTCTGAATTCATTTTGTTAGGATCCATAAGCAATGTCAATGCAAGCAGCAATCAAAGTCAAACAATGTATTCCACAGCACAGATCTGCTTAAGAAGACTGCTTTAAATGGGTAAAAAAACAAAGGGCTAACGTGGGCCTTACTTAAACCATGGGATTTTCAATCACTTATTTACATGAAAATACTGAAGAATAAGCGGGGAAGACAAAAGAAGAAATGATGATGTCTTTGTATTGTGGTGTTGGTAAAAGTGTGGAACGTACCGCTGACTGCTAGAAAAGCGTGTCTTGGAAGAAGCATAGTCAGATTGGTCCTAGGAAACAAGATAGCTGTATCCATCCCCTGTACATTGGACACATGGTTAGAAGGGACAGGTCTCTGGAGAAGGATGTCACAGTTCACAAAGTAGAGAGTCGACGATTAAGAAGATCCTCCATGAGAGGAAAGGACACAGTGACGAACAATGGGCTCAAAGCCAACAGCAGATACATGAGAAGAATCAATTTAATTCTTACCTTCTCAGAGAAAAGCAGTGAGTATGTTTTTAGGTCCCATGAATTGGAACTACAGTGTCCTCATGTCCAACAGAACAAAATAATGTCCAGTCATTTGTCATGCTCACAACTTATGTTAAAGTCAATTGTTACAACCAGTGTACCAACCCATCTCATTTCTGTCCTCTGTTTTCCTACCATCTTCTTTCCCAAGCATGGTGCCTCAGATCCGGCCCTGATTGCCCCTCAGTATGTCCAAAGTATTTAAGAAGTCGGACTCTTCTCTTTTAGAAGGAAAATTTTCTCTCCACTTCTCCCTGAGACAGATTTGTATGTGTATAATGACTCCTAATATGGCTTATGATCTTGAAATTTTCTGATTTCTCACAAGCAGATGCCGACTGTATTAAATGCATTGTATTCAGTTCAATACTAAGAGCATGCCTTCATCTTCAGGGAATCAAAGATGAAAAATAAGTTCACTGATTTTAACAAGTTTAAAATCTAATAAGAGAGATGGAGTTCTATGCTTATCAATAGGAAAATGATGTGCATGCTTAAAATTAGGAGAATGTAAAAAAATAGCAATTACCTATAAGAGTGTCTAATTCTTCTGGAGAAGTAAAGTGTTTCATAATTATATAAACTCCTGGTCAGAGTATCAAAGGATGAGTAGAAAAATGACGTCAATAAAGGACTGTAGAGTGATGTACAGGGATTTTCAGACGGACAAAACACACATAACTGTGACAATTTATCATGGTTAGATAATATTTAAATTTATTAGAAGCAATATTGAAATAGGATTATGTACATACATGAGAAAGTAACTAAATTCTAGATTTAAGGTATCATTTCACCAACTTGCTCAATTTCATCGCACATTGATGTTATTAATATCACATTTAAAATACTATATTTATGTAGGATTATAACTCATTTAAAAACCAATAGCTAGACAAAAATCTATTATGAATTAGCGTGATACTGAAATTTCTTTGTAGTCTATGAAAACCTTAATTTGGGAAATGTTTGAATTCACTTAATTGGATTTAGTTAAATGTTTGCTTGCTGTTCTGAAACCGTTGTAATATTACTTATTTAAAAACTTTGTTTGCCATGTCCTGTTTAGTCTTGGTTTTTGAATTCAGTGCCAATGGAATAAATAATGAGACTGTAAGAAATGAATACAGAGGTCAATTCCATTTCCTGTCACTTTCTATCAACGTAAGAAGCATATAACACATTTTCCAAATCGTCATTTTAAAAATGTGGCAATAGGTTATAAATTCCCTTGATTTATATCAGTTGGGCCCTAGGCAGCATATACCAAAGAGTATTCCTACACAGAGGTTGGGATCCTCAAAAAAGTCTTTCTTTCTTTATTTTTATTATTTAAATTAGCTTTGTCTCTCAGAATGTTTGTATGAGTTTAAACCTAACCTATTTTTTTCAGAATTATTCTTGTACTTTCTTCCTATTAATTTTTTTAAATTTTGATTCTACTCAATTATGTTTTTTCCCATTAATTTTCTTTCCCCTCCTTTTTATTACTCTTGATAAACCAGTTAACTTTTTTTTAAGCTATTCTCCCATCCCTACATTTTATGGGGTGAGCAATCCTAGGGTGCAGTGAATGAGAGTTCCTTTGCTAACCAAAAGGTCAGTAGTTCAATCCAACTCACGATTGTTTGGGAGAGAGATGTGGCCATGGGCTCAACTCAGATCATGACCTTGGAAATACTATAGGTCAGTAGTGTACGGGCTGTAGGGTTCCTAAGACTGAATACAATCTAGGACAAGGGGGATGTGGGTATGAGTAATTAAAAAAAACACTTTATTGGGGGCACATACAACTCTTATCACAATCCATACATGCATCCAATGTGTCAAGAACATTTGTACATTTGTTGCCATCATCATTCGCAAAACATTTGCTTTCAACTTATTCACTTATTCATTTGATTTCTCTCATTTTCATAGTGCTAAGATATGTTTCATTCAGAAGATTTTGTAACTACTGTCAAGGTAAATGGATAAATATAAATATAGAACACCTAAATAAGATACCCAGAGAATTAAAAACATGAGAATAATTTATTTTATATTTATCTTAGTATTTGATTTGTTAGACCTAACCTTGTGGAAAAAGTGAATTTTCAAAACGTTTATTATAAATGATAATTTCGGAAGCAGGTGCAGGCTTTTAACTGTATTTTGAGATTGAAAGGGGCAATAAGACGGCTCTAATTCAAATTGTGTTATTTCTATGTTAAGGAAAATACAAATCTCACTTAGCATTGAAAATAATGTCCCCAAAAGATATAGCTATAGCATGTATATAGGCTTTTCAAGGACATAATAGTGACCCATAACCTCTAACTAGTTTGAATCAATCCATTTTCCAAAAAGATAAACTACGTACTAAACATGTTATTTTTCTTTATCATGTTGGTTGTTACCTTCGAACATGACAAAGAAAATGAAACTTTCTGGCGGACCCCTGGATACAACCTTTCCTTGGTATCCACAGGGATACGCTCCAGGACCCCGAGAATACTCAGACCTACGGATAAGAAAATCCCTTAAAAAATGACAGACCTTGTAATTTAAATAATACTTTTATTATTTATAATATCTAATGTAGTACAAATGGCATGTAAATAGTACTATGAGTTATCCTTGAACTTTTGAGGGGATAGTTTTTACCTTTTAATTGACCCCCAATATTTTTATATGGTATTGGTTGAATCTGTAGATGCAAAACTTGAGGGTGCTGATGTTTTAGTGTACATATATTATAGCTATGTATTATATTTTACAAGGATTTTTCTTTTGTTTGTTTTGTTTAATCATTTCATTGGGGACTTGTACAGCTCTTCTCACAATGCATCCATCCATCTATTTGTGTCAAGTACATTTGTTCATATGTTGCCATCATAATTTTCTTTACAAAATGTTTTTATATCGTTTAGTTAGGAGCTCATACAACTCTTATCACAATCCATACATACATCAATTGTGTAAAGCACATTTGTACATTCATTGCCCTCATCATTCTCAAATCATTTGCTCTCCACCTAAGCCCCTGGACTAAGCTCCTCATTTTTCCCCTCCCTCCCCGCTCCCCCTTCCCTCCATGAACCCTTGATAGTTTATAAATTATTATTTTGTCATATCTTGCCCTGTCCGACATTTCCCTTACCCACTTTTCTGTTGTCCATCCCCCAGGGAGGAGGTTATATGTAGCTCTCTGTAATCAGTTCTCCCTTTCCAACCTATTCTCGCTCAACCCTCCAAGTATTGCCATTCTCACCACTAGTCCTGAAGGGATCATCCACCCTGGATTCCCTGTGTTTCCAGTTCCTATCTGCACCAATGTACATCTTCTGGTCTAGCCATATTTGTTAGGTAGAATTGGGATCATGATAGTGGGGGGAGGATGCATTTAGGAAGCAGAGGAAAGTTGTATTTTTCATCATTGCTACATCACAACCTGTCTGGCTTGTTTCCTCCCTGAGACGCTTCTGTGAGGAGATGTCCAGTGGCCTAAAAATGGGGTTTGGGTTTTCACGCCACACTCCCCCCCCGCCCCCATTCACAATGATAATATTTTTTGTTCTGATGATGCATGATACCTGGTCCCTTCGACACTTCGTGTTTGTACAGGCTGGTGTGCTTCTTCCATGTGGACTTTGTTGCTTCTGAGCTAGATGGCCGCTTGTTTACTTCAAGCCTTTAAGACCCCAGATGATATATCTTTTGATAGCCAGACACCATCAGCTTTCTTCACCACATTTGCTTATTCACCCGTTTTGTCTTCAGTATTTATGTCGGGAAGGTGAGCATCATAGAATGCCAGTTTAATAGAAGAAAGTATTCTTGCATTGAGGGTGTACTTGAGTAGAGGCCCAATGTCCTTCTGCTATCTTAATACTAAACCTATAAATACATGCACGTTTGTTTAGACCTCTATAAACGTCCTTAGCCTCCTAGCTCTTTCCTCTATCTCCTTTGACTTTCCTCTTGTCCTCTTTTCCTCTTGGTTACATTGCAATGATGTTTTTAAAAGGCTTTCAAGGATAATATTTTGCTGTGTTTTTGGGAAAGCAGAGTAAACTAGCTTTTCATTTGACAATTTCTACAGATTATGCAATGGCCTTAGTTATATTTTCCACAAGTATTGTTTATTTTTCTGTAGGTGTGTCCGGTATTATTTCAATACGCTAGCTTCCCCTAACCTCTTATCTTGATTTAGAGAAAATGTTAATCTTTTAGTCTCAAGTAGATTTTTAAAGTAGGAAATAGAAAAATGAAAAACCAAACTTGCAGCTGCCAGGTCCACTCTGACTCAGAGGTCCCTGTAGGTCACGATTGAACGGCCTCACATGGTTTCTGAGGCTCGAACTCAAAAAAGTTATAGAAAGTGTTTCCTTTCTCTCTTGGGGTGACTGGGGGTTTGAGCTGCTGAGCCCAAAGTGTAACCCTCTATTTTTTTTTAAGTAGAGCACCATAAGTAGGCTTATGGGCACTATCATTTAGTACCACTGTGCTGTTTCATGCAAAGGTGATCTCAGGATGTAGTTTCACTTCAAGGGTTGAAATATATGGCAAATTGGTCATTGCAGGAGCCCTCTGGTCTCAACTGATCCTTTTATTCTGTACCAATCTATAAGTTTGAATTTTTTCTACATTATTCTTCTCTTCTACATAAAAACTCCACACTGCTTAAAAATAAAAATTATAGCATGGCAGCGTTTTTGTTCCCCCATAGAAATATGCGGTCAATTCCCAATCTTCAAATATTAAAATCCTATATTTAATTACTCTTGTCCCATAAACTACTCCTTTTTAGGTCCCCATCTGCCTTTATTTTTCTTAGTTTACTAGACTTCACTGCAGCTCACTGTTCCCAAGCAAAATCTACTTCACTTAATTTGAACAAGAGGATCTTTCTACAGCAGGAATATAAAAATTTTATTACCCAACCAAAGGCATTTTAATGGCTGCTCTTCAGTTAGAGAATGCCTGTACCTTTTTTTGATTCAGTTCAGGTTCATCATTTCTTATAAAACCATGTCTAAAACTGCTGAAAGAGAAAATTTTGAAAAAGCAGACAATTCCTCCTATAAGCTTGGACTTAAATAAACTTTCTTTGTCTAGATACCGTTCTTCCTTTATTTTATGATAAAACCCTTAAATATAAGAACTACGTATAATTTTGATTCATCTGTTTGGTTCCAAAAAAAGAGGAAAAGTGATTTTGAATATTTATTTATAAAAGCTAATAAAGAAAAATGTTTATGACTGTGGGCTTTTATAGAAACAAGATTCAGAAATATTCTTAATCTAAGTTTTGATATATTTTAAATTTAAAAGAAATAACTAATAATACTTTATCATGAATTTTATAAAAATTATATTAGACAATAAAGCATATATTTAGAATTGTAATTAACATATTGTAAGCACACAATAAATCTTATATTTAAAAGATATTTCTATTTGTATCTATTGCAGTCAATAAATGACTATTCTTTTTTTTATAAGCCAATTTTCCTCTTAGTTTGGATAATAGTTTATTTACAACCAGAGGTTCATAATCAACTTTAGAATAGACATGTTGGTAACTCAGTTTTCCTATGTCTCTACTTTTTTTCTACCCATATGTTAGTTTTCCTTTTACCTTGTTATATCTTAAATATGATGATTTCACAGAATACATATCCGGCAAAGTTGGTTGATACAGGTCTTTCTTGCGAACAGTGAACAGAAATAGAATTCTTGTTAAGTAAGGAAATTAGGGGCAGATAAAGAACAGAAGATAGGTAGCTTGTGGAAAAACAGTATTTAAGAAGATTTTAAGAAGATTTTGTCATCTGAATATCAGCAATTGACCACGTATTTCTGCTGAGGAGCAAATACACTGTCATGCTGTGGCAGTTACATAATATCCTGTCAACTTTAGCAAAGGGGTGAAGTCTAGCCTATCACTCAGGTCATAGCACTTTGTGGACATGGCCGCCTGAGGATTCTGGGAACTCCTGTCTTTGTCCCTGGTGGCAGGAAACATACTCCCTCATGCATTACATTCCTGATGACAAGCCACATAGAGCTACCCTGATGACAGTAGAGCCCTGGAGCAGAAAGAGCCATGGGGAGACCCAGGTCAGCGCTGGAGATGTGTTCACCAGCATTGGATCCACAATACTTCCAACCCACGGGTGTGTAATCTCCCTGCATTTGGTGGCACTGCACATGCTGTGTGAGGCTGAAGAGGAGTTTCTGAACTAGCATCAGACATATGGCTAATATCAGACTGATGGACTTGATCTGGGCTAGATGGGGTTGTTTTCTTAACTTACAATTACTCTGATATAAAACTCTCGCTTACACGTAAATGAGAGACTCTGGATTTGTTTCGCTGGTCAACCTGGACCAACACACACACACACACACACACACACACACACACACGATATGGGTTCATTTCTAAGTAGTGTCTGGTCTTATAAGCTTCATTTTTCAGCAGTGTCTGGTCAAATATTGGTTTTAGTCAATGAATTTATATTACTGATTAAACTGTCACATCATAAAATATTCCTATAAAATCATGGAAACATTTATGAAACAAAAATATCAGCATGTAAAGTTACTGTTTCTCTTCATATCATTGGTCTATCCATATCTGAAAGTGAATCAAACCATATGCCAAAATCAAATCTAGCGTGAATGAGCAAGGTTTCCCAACTGAATACTTACAGGATAGCCCTGGCTACCTACAAAGAATGAGCAAATGTAAAACAATTCCACTGAACAAGTTTTCTGGGTTTATTCTCACCCGTGAAATTTCCAATTTTCTTTGACTGTCCTTATCAGAGACTCCCCAGATCATTTTATATTTTTGATACAATTGATAAGATCATCACTTTTAATTAAAAAAATAATTTGTCACCCTAAACTTGTGATCTGACCTCTCTGACCAAGCTGATCCCCTTGGAAGCTACTGTTTTGGTTGGACTTTGTTCTCTGAATTGTTTTGGTAAATCCAAGACTTCTCCCCAGTTATGACTCACTACAGAAAAGTATCATTATTAGCCTCAATTCTTGCTTAAAAATTTATGGGAAGATGGCCATGCAATGTTAGTACACATCAGTGTTAGTACCCATCAGTATTAGTACCCATAAATGTTTGTACCCATCAGTGTTAGTACCCATCAATGTTGTTTGTTAGTACCTATTAATGTTAGGACTCATCGATGTTAGTACCAAACCTTGTGATACCCAAGCTTTTTACTTAAAACTGAAAATGCAGAATCATGCAATATCCCATCTTTTGCAGCTATCATATCAACGGTAGTTCTACTGTCTTTGTTCACCAGTTTCTGGAGTTCAGTCAATGACTGAATTCATTGAGATTTGTAGTCTTCCTTCTTTGGACTCATTTTAGGTCTTCCTGCCTTTTCTTAAAATATTATATCTATTTAAACATTGCTGCTTTAGGTCATAGATTCCCAAACTTATTTGGATTACCACCAACTATTCAGGAAAAAAAAATTACTCAATGCACTCCCCACCCAGCCCCTGACAACTGAAAACTTCTATACTGGAGGATATAATGCAGGATACAGGGTAGTTGTCCGCTTTTGGAACCTCCTTGTAGTCATCCACTTTTGAAGCCCCCTCACCCCCTTGCCCAAGTGAGCAATATTGCCTACTGTGGGAAACGGCTTTAGGTGGTAAAGAAGTTACCTAAGAATTGCAAAGCTTTTATGATTTGTGGGTATGTACTGATAATAGTCAGGACCTCAGAAGCACTTTTTCCGTTGTTCATAAAAGGTATTTTTTCAAGGGCCCAGGTGACATAGAAGATGATGTACTGAGGTGCTAACAGCGCGGTCAGCAATTACAAACCACCAGCTGCTCTGTGGGCGTATGTGCGCATATCTGCTCCTCTAAAGAACTGAAGCCTCAGAATCCACAGGTGTGGTTCCACTCTCTTTTATAAGGTTTCTAGGAGTTGAATCAACTGGAGAATAGTGACATTTTTTGAATTTTTGAGAAAGAGTCTAAGATAAGTATATTACAGAGAAAATTTGTCTGCATCCATCCACAGTGGCAAAGACACTTTAAACAGTTAAAAAATTAAGCCTATAAATGTATTAACTTTAATACTAAAATAGCAGTACTTTTTGACTTATCCATATTAATAGATACTTCAATTACCAAAAAATTGGCAGTTTTTCATGTAAATTAGTTCCTCAGAAAAACTTCTTTCAAAATTTCTTTAATAATATTTTTCCCCTTTGAACATATTTCCTTTAGTTTCAAGCTTTGGGTGTTTTGCTTTGCTTTTGTTTTTGTAATTCATTTTCATAGCAAATCAGAGAAGATAGGAAGATTTGTCATTTATTAGCATTACCATGAACTTCAAATAATAAAGATGAATGGAGTGGTAGTGCATCAAGTGGAGAGTCACAAGAAAAGTGTCCAAACAAAGAAATAAACCAAAGTAAATGAGGGAAAAAGAAAAGCAGCCCAATATTTAGCGTTGTGGAAAAGACCCTCAGACAGCTTCAGGGTTCCTGCAGTGAAGGGGAATTATTTGTTCTATCTGGTTCTCTATCTGCAGTCTGTGTGACAGCCACCGTATCTTCTTATTGTTATTTATTGTTAGTTATTAGATGCCATTGGTTTGCTTCCGACCCAGAGCGACTTTGAGCACAAGAGAATAAAATCCGCCTAGTGCGGCACCGTTCTCACCATGGTTCCTACCCGAGCCCTTTGCTGCTCACAAGGCGTCCATCCGTTTCCTTTAGTGTGTTCCTCTCCTTCAAGCTGTCTCTATAATCTACCAAACAGTGACTTGTAATCATGCAAATAGGATACGAGGTATAACAGACCAAGGGGAAAAGTGTCTGCGTCTGATGCTTGTAATGTGTGTGATGCTAGCTAATCCTGCAGAGAAGTCAGGTGCGATGGGTGGGGTGGTTGGTGTCAAAAGAAGGTAACTAAGTTTAGAGAGTAGAGGCATATGTTATTGCTGCCTCATAGGCATCGTCCCCAGGCAGATGTGACGTGGGATTCTCTTTCGCCCCATCAGTCCTCATTTATTTTTGTTTTTCAAAAGTATGAGTAAGAGTTGGAGATATTTAAGGGCCATAAAACATATTTGATGAATCTTAGGAAAATTTCTCTCTGAAAATGCTCACAAAAATAAAGGCTCAAATTACTTTAGTATGATAAGATTTTAAATGCAATTCTATTAGTAAATTGAGTTGCTAATATTTTTAGCCTAACATGTGATTTTACATACATAAAATATTTTGGTTTTCAGCTTGTAACCATTGTAATTTTAGTTATTTGCAGATGTTACTGAAAGTACATGTGTCATAGGTATGTTGAGCATTTTATTTGAAAATATTTATAAAAATGGGAGTGGGGCAAAGGGAGATGATGGCAAGGAGTTCATATAGAAAAAGAATGTTTGGAAACATTGTGGTAGCAATGAGATATTTTATAGGACATGATTGAAACTTGGCATGATATGATACATGGATTAAATCACAACCGAAAACAGATAAAGCACTCTAGTAAAATAGAGTTTTGAAATTATCAGTAAAGCAATTTGGATATAAATAAATGAACAATTAAATTAATTAATTAAAAAAAACTGGTATTAACTCTTCTCTAACCCAAATAAGAGAACATAAGAAGATATATTCTCATTGGTATTTGTGAAACTTCTTCACTAGGGGATCCTAAAATGTAATTGAACTTGGACGTTGAGTTTGAGAGAGGATTTCCTCAGAATACTACATTTCTTTCATTTTAAATCATTTTATTATGGGCTCTTACAGCTCTTATGACAACCTATGCTTCCATCGTGTCAAGCACATTTGTACATATGTTGCCACCATCCTTTTCAAAACATTTTCTTTCTACTTGAACCCTTGGTATCAGCTCCTCATATTTTTCCATCCTCCCCCACCTTCCCACACTCATAAACCTTTTTTAATTTATAAATTATTATTTTCTTTTTAAGATCATTTTATTGGGGTCTCATACAACTCTTATGGCGATCCATACATCAATCCATTGTGTCAAGCACATCTGTACATTTGTTGAGCTAAATTGCAAAAGTTCTCAAATAAGATTTAGAAAGAACATAAAAAGAGTTCAGATGGAAAGAGCTCATTTTAAATTTGAACCCGAGAATTTGTTTTTCAGATTTCATCTGAAAGTATCTCCTGTTTCTTTGAATATTATAGAAAATTTCTCTAATCATCCAAAGAATGCACATTATTCTTATCTGCTCCTCTCTAGAACTTTTTGAAAAAAGAAAAGGTAGAGTTTAATTCTAATAATATCAAAAGCAATCCTCAACCTCCTTAATAGTGATTTTGCTGAGCGAAATCTTTCCACCTGTAAAGATTTGCCTAGGTGTCTTAGACTTACCATAGGATAGTCTTTCCCCAAACCCATACAATGAATTTTAAAGCAAGACTAATTTATATCTTTCAGACCTACATCTATATTCTGCTTATGTCCAAGCTTATGAGGCTATTAGTGCATCATGGGTGGACAAAATGTGTATTTATTGTGTATAGACTATGCCTTATATATTACTTCTTAAAATTGACAGTCAGAAAGGGAGTTATTACTACACAGGTTTAAAAGCAGTGATGTGATAGAATCCATATAGGTTATTTAATGGCACAGTAAGGGTACCACTTTTCAGCAACATGGATTTTAAGTTTCCAGCAACCCTGTCACTACAGTATTGCCTAATCCAGAAACATCTTTAAGTAGATTGTGTAGTGTGTTTTAGCACTGGCTAAATATAATGATAGCAATTATAAAGGCAATGGAAAGGTTAAGCCAATACCAAGAGAATGTCTCATATTTCCTGAAATATATGACATCTTAAACTTTTGTGTTTATAAGGGAACATTATATGGGTATTTCACATATAACAAAATGGAAAAGCAAAAAAGTAATTCCTCCCTCCAACATTATCTTTCCCCTCAAAGTTCACTTCTGAGTGACATACTGATACCACTGTCCTTATAAAATAATACTTTCTTGAAATTCATACAAAGTAAATTATACTCAGCATAATTATCTTGACATTCTTTCATGTTTCAGTGTGTGTCAATAACCACTCTATTTTCTTGTGTATTTTTCATCTATATTGATAACGCTATGATTTACTCATCCATTTGTATGTTGATGAACATATGCGTTTCTGATTTGGGCTATTACAGATGAACTGGCAACGTGCATTTTTTATTTAAATCTTTTGAAAATCTTAGTTAATCACTAAGGAGTAAAATGGCTGATTTATATTATAGTGAATGTTTACTCAATTTGAAGAAAATATTGCATTGCTTCCTATTTATGTGCTCCATTTTCTTTTCTCCTGATGGTGCATGTAAAGATTTCCATATTTGCATCATCTAGGTGTATGCATCTATTTAGCATTAGATCTTTCAGGACACACTTAGGAGTCTATAATTTGTGGTTACATGTCTGTATTTTCCTGATGAATAATGAGGTTGATGACCTTTACATGTGTTTGTAACTTTGGTGAGAGATATTTTTCTCTCAAAAATTTTCACTTATTTAAATTTGCATTGTTCCTCCACTCAAAATTTGAGAGTTAAATATATATTTTGGGTACATATTTCCCAAAATTTTATTTATAGGTTTTTAAAATCAGTCTGTAGTTTATTTTTTTAGGTTTCATTGGTCCTGAGTTTTATATACTGAAAAAACATAGCAAAAATGTAGAGAGGTGGCCAGAATGACAGAATGCATCAAAGATAAATCCTAATATGCAAAGAGAAAAACAAACAAAAACAAAACAGAAAATGTTGAAAACCAGGTCAGCCCAGCATGTATGGGAGTGGGGGGATCAACTGACAAGGTTGTAACCATTCAAGTCAAGTGTATCATTTTGACCTCCTGCAGTCATCTCTCCAATGCACTCTATTTGGTGACCAGCTTATTCCCATCCCCCATTACGGATAGAGGGAAATCAACAAAGGCTTATTTCCTAGGTAATTCTTACAAATGTACCTTTGGCTTCCACTGTGGTCCTCTGCAAACCAGAATCTCCTTCAGCTTTAGATTATGTGATTTGCAATCCTTTGATCACTGATGTTAGTGGGTTTCTTCCATGTGGACATAATTGCCCTCTTCTTAGATGGTGGTTTTGGGGGAAGAAGCTTTTAAGACTCCAGATGCTATTTTATCTAACAGCCAAGAACCATGAAATTTCTTCACCGCACTTTGCTATAGCACTCATATTTTCTGTGTTCCCTTATTGAGGGAAAGTATGGAGCAGAGCCATGATGGAAGAATTGGTTGTTCTTAAATTGGAGCTGGGTTTTAGTGTGATCCCCAAACCCAGTCCTGGGTCTATGTTTTTTGTTGTTGTTTTAAATCTGTCTTTGAATCCTTTGGAGACTGCCATGTTAATTTAGAGTAGAGTCTTATGGATCATGTCTCTGGAGCATCAAATACTTCTTTTAATATTGTCGTGATTGGTCCCCAGTACTAATTTTTAAACCAGCATTGAGAGCAGGATATTGGGTCAATGTAGGCTAACTACATGTCATAATACCTGAATTATTCACATTTTACATAATCAATCTGTCATAGCTGGACACTGAACAAAAAATGGGAATTGATTATTAGGGTACATTTATAATAATATGCACTGACACTATCAGTCACAGGTTTTAAGGAATAATATAGGTCTTAATACAGCATATAGGGTATTTCCTGATATCTTATATCGTAAGAATGTTTATTTTACAGAGTTTGGTCAGGCTATATTAGTTTTGGGAGGAGGGCGAATAAATCAAGTCTTCATTAACACATCTTGGGAGAATGCTTCACATGCTAAAAACAAACAGACATAAATGCAAGTTTTCAGTTCTTTGTAAAGAAAATGTTACCATACTCAAAGAATATATCAGTTGATCAAGTTTTAGTTGTTAATGGTCACTTGATTTGTCAAGAACAAACTTCCCATTTCTTCCTGGAAATTCCATAATAATTTACTGTGATCATTTTATATTTTAATGCTCTTTCCAAATACAAGGCTATGTGTAATGGAATTAAAAGAAGTCAATATTTATTTATTCAATGTATCCGTACAATGCAGCTGTATTAAAATATGTTAAAAAATAAAACATATGCTAAAGTATGTGGTTTAGGAAAATATTACCAATGTTGCACTTATTTAAACCGACAGTTGAATATGGCCTATTACCAATTTTCAACTAATTAAAATTCACTGCTGAAACAAACACATGGTTTTCTCATAATGTATTATTTTAAAAATGCAGACAGAAAGATCTCATTTTCATCTAGTTGATTCAAACTCATAAAGACTCTCTAGGGCGGACTTCTGAGACGAAAGTTTGACAAGAGTATGAAACCTCATCTTTCACCCATGGAGGCACTCATGGCTTCAAATTGCTGACCTTGCAGTTAGCAGCCCAATGCAAAACCCACCATGCTACCTGGCTCCTGCAGGCATTACTCAGTGGGGGAGACATAAATGATTTCTCTGCTTGGAAAAAAAACTGTTTGCAGAAGTCTCCGGGAAATAAGATTAACATAAAATTTAAAGAACAAAGCAGTTACGCCTTATGAGTGATAGTTCTGGCATTTCAGCATTGCACAGTAATTTTTTATGGTGATACATTTTCTTTTATAAGAATTTCTTCAAGAAACTAGTATTATTTAATGCATTTACAACTATTGTATCATTTAATCTTCAAAATGCACCATAAATTCTTATTTTATTCTCATAGAATAAAATTGAGGCATATTACAAAAATATTGCTTGTCAAAGACAAGTAATGATATTTTATATGTCAGTATTAGGTTACTTTGCCTCTCCAATCCTATTTGGTGGTTAAAAAATAGTGAAAATATAGTTTAACACCTTATCACTTGATGTCCATATTGGCTGATTTTAAAGTTGTTCTAATTTTTAATATTTTCTGATTTCTCTTTGATTTACATTTTCCTCTATTTTACTTTGTTATTATTGTTAGCTTTTGATTTTGTACATTTTTCAGTATATGAAATTCAAATGGGTGAATCTATGGAGACAATAACTAAATTAATGGTTTCCTGGGTAATGGCAGGGGGGGTTAGGGAAAATGAGTATTTAACCACAATATGTCCCAGAAATAACATGTTCTAAAGTTGATTGTTGTAAATAATATACAACTCTTCTTGAAATGATTGTATGACGTGGTTTATGGGCCAATACAATAGCTAAAATATCAAAAATAATAAAGTATCTTATTAATGATAAACACAAGTGTACTGGCAGCTCTGATTTTATTTACTTTTTAACCTTTCCAGGGTTCCACCCACTTCAGTAATAGCCAACAGAGCAAATCTGCAATAGAGTCGAATTTGTAATATGAGGTTGGACAGGAGAGTAACCCAGAAAGTTTGCAGTTCAAACCTCTGCTAGAAACTTAATCTCTTCTTGTAAAACAAAACCAGAGTAGGTGTTCATTGCATAACAACCAAATCTCTTAACCAGCAAAACATAACGCAGAGTTGTCCCATCCAAAAATAGCCACCACCATCAATGTTCTGAGTATGCATTGCTGTGAATGGTGTGGGCAGTCGTCTAGGATCCTCTCCAGTTCTTGACAAGGTGCACGGGATCTCTTCAAAATTCATCACCCAAATCCCTTGGCCCATCATTCTCCCCAATTCTATTGTCTCTCCAAGTCACCCAAATTTTAAAAGATTGGGTGTGCTCTAGTTTAGCTTCTTCAACTATAATTAAACTGTTCCATACTGCTTAGAAATCTAGTCATTAAGTGAATGAGAAACATTTAATAGATTTTTAAAATTAACATGCTTAAAGCTATGGGTTTAAAAATCACAGTTTAAAATTCACATTTCAAGTAGTTATATTGAAACATGTAACCAAATATGAATATTGAGAATCTGATATTCTGAAATACATGGCATTTTAAAAAATCAAGTCTTATAACTTCACTTCTCAAAAAACTCCCTGCCATCAAGTTGATCTGACTCATGGTGACCCTACAAGCCAGGACACACCAGCCTCCTTGAATGTCTGAGGACTTCAAATCTCTCCAGGAATAGACAGCCTCATCCTTCTCATGTGGAGCCACTGGTGGGTTTAAACTGCTGGCCTTTGGACAGCAGCTTGGTGAGTAACCCACTGTACCACCTGTTACTGTTGTGTAAATTCTGACATAAAATGACTTTATAGGACACAGTAGAATTTCCTCATAGGCTTTCCAATCTTGCAATCTTTACAGAAATAAACTGCTTCATATGTTGCCTTGTATTAGTGGATTTGAACCAGGAACCTCTCCATTAGCTGCTCAGTGTTTAGTAACTGCACCACCAGAACTCCTTTTAGGAATGACACACTTTGACTTTTAGTCTCCAGTGTATAAGACTAGAGCTTGTTAAATGAAGAAAACATTTTATACTATGATCTCACTAAGACTTGGGTGAGGAGCCGTGGTGGCATGGTGCTTATTCATCAGCATACAAACTGCAGAGTCAGGAGTTCAAGACCATCAGCTGCTCCATAAGAGAAAAATGAGAATTCCCACTCCCACACAGAGTTGTGACCATCTTAGAAACCCACAAAGGCATTCTACTCTGTCTTCTAGGGTCACTTTGATTCTAAGTTGACTCGAGACAGTGGGAGAAGCTTCCTATGAAATAGACCGCGGACGGCGGCGGCTACGTAGGCTCAAACAGACGAAATGAAATATTGTAATGATAACTCTCACGACGGGATACACACACACACACACACACACACACACACACACACACACACATATATACCCCCAACCCCCAGACCCCCAAAAAACTGCAAAGGAAAGGTTGCAAAATAATTTGATTAATCTCTTTGAGAGTCAGTGAGGGGGACAGAGGACTAGCGTTGAGAGTCATAGAGATAGCTTTAATCATTCAGACACATCACAACGGTTTTCCTCGTGTCATAATGAAGCCGCGCAGACAAGGAGGGAAGAGTGTAGTCGAGTTTTTAAAGGATACTGTTTTGTTTCCCTGACGTAGCAATGGTGCTCTCGTGTGCAAGGATGGGTAGAGAGTGTCTCAGTGAGGCACCTCATGGCAGCAGCAGTGCAGAGAGAATGCCTACCTGTATCTAACATCTCAAGATTTCCACATTAGATTAAAAAGACAGGCACCTCTTTGAAGTGTAAGGCGCAGATTCCAGTGGCCCGGTTTTGGGCTTATCAGTCATGGTTCATTCAAGGTTTCCAAATACTGTTTCTCTGCTCACTGAGCCAGAGGCAGCATGCTCGATTCTGTCAGTTTATACTTGAGTAACTTTAATATGTGAATCCATGCATCCTACTCACTGTTTCTAACACTAACCCTCCAGGGAAGATGGGCACCTGCTACACACCATGCATACACACACACTCACAGAGCTATATTGAATTTGCATGTGTTATACATACTCTGGAAATATTTGTGTTCCAATATATATTTAATCTTATTGAGAGAGAAATACTATGCACTGTAAAAGAAACTATTATTTTAAAATATGTTGAAATTTGTTTTGACAAGGACACACACATTAAGATTACTCATAAAAATTAACATGCATAATGATTTTAATAGTAATTGAATTCTATCTATGAAAGGTCATGCTTTATAAAGTCCCCTGTTATCTGAATGATAACATCTGTGGTTTTCCTTACCACCAAACTTTGCTTGATGCACTAAAATACCCATGCCTGGTACAAATGGATGCCTCTTTTGAAGAACAGCACTGGTCTTGGAGTATAAATCATACACAAGTTGAACACATGCCGAATTCTGAAACCAAACCTACTCTGAAAGTAGCACCATGATAGATTGTTAGTCTCTTCGGTAAGTGTCAGTGGCTTTCGCACATCCCCCAAGCGTGCTAAACTTCTTCCTAACTGGACATTATTTGCTTTGCTTGAAGTTGTTGATAAATTTGTTATGCATTTTAATAATGGAAGATAGCTTAAACTGTCTTTAACATATCATTATAAGTCTGATCATATGTTTTACTCTAGTGCTTTTTTAACTCCATGAAGCTATATGCTCACATTTAGCTGAAACATTAACATAAAATGTTAATTATACTGGGTGCATTTGTGTCAATAATGGGGGAGTTAAATGATAAGGACTAACCGATGATTGTTTCCTGATTCTTTTCATGGGAAGGGAAGCAGTTCACCATGTGTATTGGATATTATTGTGGTGCCTACTTATTGCAGAAGTCATTCATCCAAGTATATTACTTTCTTGTTAAGTAGGTGGCACGTACATTGCTGAAGTTGCAAAAGACAAAATTATTTTTTTAAAAAGCCAGAAACTCCACAGATGGCTGATATCTTGAAAACACATTCAAAGAAAATTTGCATTGCCCCAATTGCTGTCTCAATGCTTCTGTAAAATGCCAAATTTTATTCTCCATAATATATTGCTCTTAATATGTAAAAGCTATAATATTGAATATTCACTAATAAAAATTCAATGGAATAAGCATTTTAATTTATTACATATACACATATATTTGCCTAGAGACATATAAGACAGTGTATTTACTTCTATAAGGGTGTTATTGTTCCCCTTATAGAACAGACTAGTTTGGGGCTGAAAAAAGATTCCTATGGAGCTATGACAAAGATGCTGGGGGCGGTAACTCCTCCCCCAAGTAGAGTGTTCCAGCCTTGCCAACCCGAGGAAGCAGTCCACCTCTGCCCTTGGGGTTGCTATGAGTGAGAAGTTACTCGGTGACAGTTGGTTTGATGCCATAGAGAAATTATTTTGAAGTCTTGGCTAATAGTTAATTTTCAGCAGAACTAAGTGTACATTTTACCAAATTATTGAAGTTTTGCAATAAGATTACAAGAATGCTGCTACACATAAAACAGCAGTTTTCAGAGAGAGAGAGAGCAAGCATTGTAAGTAACTTTGGAAGGGCCTCAAAGATAATTCGGTGTAGAGTTACCAGTTGAGAATATTATGGTGATAATTCTTTTGAATTCCAAAGGGGTTATCTTGATCATTTTTTAATGACACAGGGTGATTTTGGCACTTATTATAAGAATTTTTAAGAAAATTGGCCACTATCAACTGTTCTGGTGAAGAGAAGACCAGGAAATTGATCCTTCAATCAGCCCGCCCTCCCTGCCTCCCTTTCCCCACGCCCGCATATATGACAATGCACATGCCTCGACCATGAGAACTTTGTTGAGCAATTTTATCTCATCCTCCTTATCATCTTATATCTCGCCCCAACAGACTTCTTTTTTGTTTCATAACTCAAAAACACTTCAAAGGAACATTATCAGAGTCCCTTGCAGTTGTAATGTAATTCGGTAAGAGGGGGATTGTGCGTGGAAAGGTTAGAGACTGAAAATCTACCTTCAGAAGTGGTTACAACTAGATTGGATGATATGTAGAAAGACAATCGCTTCATCTTTTGATATTTTTGCTTAATTCAAGTGTCTGTGATTATGTAACAATACTATTTTTACTGACCTTCATATATAGAGTAAGGGAGGTGAGAGAGAGAAAATATAGCCTTGATTTTCCTGGTGTCTCCTTAGTTTTCTAAATTCAAAGGAAATGACTCATGAGAATATTAAAATGCTTATATTGTATAATATGTGTCAGTGACTTAACTAAAAATATATCAAACAAAGAAACAGATAAATATACATGCATCCACTCAACTAGTTTAAATAAAGTGTAACTAACTTAGCGCTCATGTTGTATGTAGGTTTTTATTGTCATTCATATTGGTTCAAGGAAAGAAATAGGAAGAATGGGGGTAAAATCATGATAATAAACACACACATATATAATTATGTGGAGGATATAATGATAGTGAAAATGATACGGGGTTTAATTTTGCTATACTCTTTTGGATCTTTTAAGCCATTGTCTTGTTCATCTAAATGATCAATTGTGTGGACTGCTTTTATTTAAATTTCTTTACTCGCCTTTTGTTCTTGGAGGCTAAATGTGGTGTCCTCTTTGCTTCTGATACTGGTAATTTAGATCTTTGCTCTCTTTTTACATGATCTGTTTTAAGACATCTAATTTTAATATATTTTCCTAAAAGTACCTTTGGCCTCATCTATTTTTTCTATCTTGTTTTTCTGAAATATATATTTTATTTCTTCCTTTGAATTTTATTGTTTCATTTCTTCTACTTTAAATTTCATTTGTTTGCCTTTTATTAGTTTCTGTAGTAAAAATTAGATTACATATTCATTTCTTTTTTAATTTAAACATTTTATGCAATGAATTTTATCACTACCTTTCTTTTAAAATCATTATGTTCTTCATTTCTCTCCATATATTTAACTACTTATCTGATTTCCTACTCCCTGTTTGAAGATATTTCCATAATATTATAGGTAGCACAAGCCTTCTCAAAGTGAAAATTTTCAGTGTTTGTTGGACTGAATATATATTCAGTTTCCTTTTGCTTTGAAATATTTTTCTATGGGATATGTCATTTGTGTTTATAGAAAACTTTAATTTCAAGAAACCCAAAATATCATTGTTGTCTCTGACACTTACAATTTCTAAGAGGAAGTGTGTTCTGTAAGACTTAATTTATCTGCAGCTATTACCTGAATGACATACTTTCCATAAAAATATAATGTGAAACAATCTGCCACAAAAATCTTGTCAAAGTTCTGATTAAGAGTTCTTGATTCTGTTTGCAATGTAACAATTGCCCGGAAATATGGGTTCTAACCAAACATTGAAAAAAAAGTTAAGTACTTAAAAATTGTTACTTTTCTTCATCCTATAAAAGAACTGTGGTCACAAGAAAACAAGTAAATTAATTTCCTATTGAAGTACCTAAGAGACCCCGTCAAAAGGACTTCAGCATTCCTACATTTTGCCTGTAGCTTTCCAGGGAGCGCTATTGAGAAAGCTTAGATGCTCGTCAGAGAGAAGGACTCTGTCTGAGGCACGGTCACAAGATCCCGTCCACGTCCCCAGAAAATCTTAAGATGCAAAATTCTTACGTTACTGGTAATGCAAAGAACATTTTTTCTTACCCCTAAATTGCAGAAAATGTTCACTGTTTCTCTGGTCAAAACAAAACAAAAGGTCCTTTGCCTCAGGGTTACTGGAAACACTCTTGACCTTGGGACGCCCTCAGAGATCACGACTGTGGATGGAAGAGCTCGTTCTGTGCCTTTGGTGGACCAGGACTCAAATGACACGTCATGGTAGCTGTAGACTTCTTTACCACCCAGCAGAGATCCCACCATCCTGGAGAAAGCCTCAAAAGCACTCTTACCATCAAGACTGTCAGGAGATTCTAGGCATAGTTGATAGCTTTTGTTTTGAAACTTGTGATGAGTGAAGAACAGATTAATTTTCCATTTAATAATTCATAAACATTTTATTTTGAGTATTGCTTGCAATCTCCATAATATAATATAATGTCCTGCATCCCACTTCCACCCTGATTTCTTATGTCCACTCTTTATTTGCTAACCTTCTGAACTTTGCCTTGGAGTTAATGTCATCCTTTTGATGTCAATGATTGTTCAAAGGGGTGCATACCTCCCTTGTGGTGCATCTGAAAACCGAGTCATAGGACTGAGGACATTTCTTAATATGAAGGGTGACTAAGGTCTATAGTCTAGGGGAGTAAAGCAGTGTTATCAAATGAGTCAGCCTATTCTTTCTTTCTTAGGTTTTTTTTAAGGGGTCCCTTAGTGGAGAGAATATGGAAGCTTATTATTATTATTATTTTATTGGGATTTGTAACAATTCAAATTCAATTAAATCAAGTATAAGTGGACAATTGCTGCTGTCACCAGTTTCTTGATTTCCTTGTTATCAACTTCCGTATATCCCCTCCATCCTCCACCCCACACCCCAGGAACCATTATTGTTATGGTATATATATATATTTTTTTCCCCATGTCTTACATCATTCAGTATATCCCTTCACCTACAATTCTGATATGTGTTCCCTTCGAGTGGGATTATACCATCCTCATTGCTATCAGGTCCCCATTACTGTTTCTGAAGGCTTTGTCTAAGCTTTTATGCATCAAATGATCTTAATTGCACAAGTGAACACACACATGTCTAACAAGATCAATGAGGTAAAGCAAGAACCATGATAGTGAGGGGAGGAGATATTAAAGAACTAGAGGAGAGTTATGCGTTTCATCGGTGCTGTAGCACTCTCTGGACTTCACGTGTGGCCTTCTGTCAGGGATTGTCCAGTTATCTTAAAGGTGGGTTTGGGTCTCCACTTTGTCCATGCTCCTTCACAGCGATTTCATTGCTTGTTTTTGAACTTCTGACACCTGATCCCGTCGACACCTTGTGATCGCACAGGCTGGTGTGCTTCTTCCATGAGGGTTTTGTTGCTTCCCTGCTACACGACCACTTGTTTACCTTCAAGCCTTTAACACCCCAGATGCTGTATCTTTTAATAGCTGGGCTCCATCTACTTTCTTTAACACATTTGCTTATGCATCCATTTTTATCTTCAGTGATTGTATCAGGAAGGCGAGTATCATACAGTGCCAAATTATTAGAGCAAACTGTTCTTGTACTGAGGTAAGAATTCAGTAGAAACCCAAAGTCCATGTGCTTCCTTGTGGTGTATATATGCAGACACAAATACATCTATCTTTATGTAGTTACATATATACGTATCTATATTTATACTTACATATATATAATTTTTATTTTCTTGTTCCTTCCTCTTTTTCTATTTTCTTTCCTTCTGCCCCACTATCGTGATTACCAGATGGTTCATCTCTCAGTAATTTCTCTTGGATATGTTTCAATTGATCAAACAGGACCTGCAAAGCTGCACCCTCTTCACCATCCATTTCAGTTTCCTCCCCTTGCTATCGCCCATGCCTGGCACTGGTGGCTCTTTCCGCTCCCCTTGCCCTACACCCGTCCATACACCACCCACAGCAGTTGGTTCAGTTGCTGTCTCCTTGGGTTGCTTATTCTGCCTGTCTTATATAGATAGACACCAAAAGAAAAATAAGAGAGGAAGAAGATATAAAAGAGAAAATAAAATTAAAAAGACTATATAAACAGTTCCATGTCTAACTGTTATCCTGACCCGGGGTAGATGTATAACTCTCTGTGATATATAGAGAAGGATGTGTTATAATCCATCAGTCCAGTCCTCACTTCTCTCAGGTTCCATCTCCCAGGACCCGCGTTTACCTACCAGCACTTATGCTCTTAAAGGCACACGTTCCATACGTCCCCATTGCTCTTCGTGCAGTCAGGGATGGAGACGTCCAGGGCCCCCTCCCCCAGCCTGTTACTCCCTCAGACTTCCAGGGTTGCCCCCTTGTGAAAACCCCTGACCACTTCAGAGGAGGTGCCAAACACTGCCCCCCAATCAGAAGTCTACAATCAGGATTCCTCAGGAACTTCGTAGGAAACCTGTTCTTGTTTTATGAACTTGAATGTTATTCAATATTTTATTCCCAATCTATCCAGTATCTTCTAATATGATCCCTTTCCAAACAATTGATGCTAGTGGGAATTGGACTTTTATGGGGAGAAAACCTCTTGTTTTTCTTCCTTAAAACCTAAGAAGACTCCTGGTCACAAAGATCTTTTTAAATATTCGATTGGAGTAGAACAGTAGAAAACCTGTCCAGTTTACCCCACAAACCACTCAGAGGATAGTACTTTTCTGAAAGCAGCCTTTGATTATATAAGCCAATAGACATAAAACATATCCCTTGACTTTAAATGGCCAGCAAATTTCATCACAAGTATTAATACTCCAAATCAGAAAAGTTCATATGAAATATATGGTGGTAAGTCAAAGTGAATTTCTACAAGCACATAGAAAGAGTTATGGAAAATATCAAAATGTGTAGCATTCGTTCCTCAACATATTCTCTCAACACATGGAGGTCTACATGCTTCTGAAGGCAGTGTTTCCCGATGGCCAAATCAGGTAACTATCATACTGCTAACATCAAAAGCCAACAGTTCAAACCGTCCACCTGCTCCTTGGGAGAAAGGTAAGGCTCTGCTCCTGTAAAATGCCACTGCCTTGCACACCCTGCATGTGTGTGAATTGATTTGATAGTAAAGGGTGCAATCCCTTCTGAAAGAATTCTACCATCTTTAATACATGCCAAGTAAAATCACCTGTTGGGATATCGTTGAGGGATTCAAATCGTGTTCTCTTCAAGTGTTCTTTGAATTTTACAAACAAAAAAGGAATCTGAAGGGGCTGTATAGAGGATGGAGCTAGGTTTCCCCATAAAATCGTCACGTGACAGCCCTTGCCATCCTCACAGAATGTGCCGGGACTTCGTGATGATGGGAATCCCTTGGTTTTCCATCAGCTGGCATTTCCTTTTTCTCACTGGTGCAATTTTCAGTTTAAAAAAAACAAAGCGAAGCTTCCAATTCTCCTTTGTCCTTCTAAAAAATTTATCTAAATTACCCCTTTGATGGCACCTAAATCACATTACCCACCAAACTGGCCTTTTGGCTTGACTGTGAGTGGCCTGGGAGATCCCCTGTGAGTCAGCGATAACTCAGCTCCGACTCCATGGCAGTGCGTTTAGTTCTGAGGGCGATCCTCTCAGAAGCCACTATTTGGTTGGTCCCTTTATGGAAGGCATCCTCACTAGAATGAGACAAGTGCGCACGAGACACATTCCACACACTCTGTTTGGAATAAGCCCATGCATGTGGGAAGTGAAACCTGTCTCAATAGTTTCTATTAATATTCTCTTTTGCTACCACTAAAAACAGTGTTGATAAAAATATGTGGGATATAAGATTGTCAGAGTTCAGTTAAAGTTCAATAGCTATTTTCTCATAAACAATTTTTTACACTTAATGTAAGATAAATAATTATGTTTTAGTTATTAAAATATTTTATTGGTGGGAAGAAATATATCCACATAATAAGATGAATAACAAAACACATTGGAAGAATGGAGTTTGCTTGTTTTCAATAGTATGAACACAACACAGCATATAATGTAAATCATTCTTGTTATAATGAAATATGTTCTTCAAGTAAATATATGCAACCCTAAAGTTAACAGAGCTCTAGTGTGTCTGTCCTCAGCACCTTTCTGTGCTTCAGTGTGTCTGTCCTCAGCACCTTTCTGTGCTTCAGTGTGTCTGTCCTCAGCACCTTTCTGTGCTTCAGGGCTCCACACTAACCAGCTGGAAAAGCCCTCCCGAGGGTTGGTGGTCATTGGAATCACTGTTTCAGTCCTTTACCTGACTGTGGTTTCACTGCGGCTTGGGTATTATAAGAGCAGAGAAGGCCACTGGATTTTTTTTGACACAATATTCTCTTTCCAGTTTGAAATGATGAGATAACAAATATATGGAAATTTACTCTGCCCATTTGTAGGCTTCATCAGTTTCAAAGTTGGAGTTGCATTTGGAAGGTATGGATTGGAGCAGATGGCAAGTGATCCGAATTTATTAGGTATATGACTATAGGAGTACAGTTGGAAAATGAGTTTTAGGTCTTCTCACTGGTGGTTGTGCACAAGTCAGTGCCAGCTTTCTACTGTTTCCATATTTTTCATTCATTTTATGTAATTTTACAGCATTATGGAATGATTGTTTTCGTATGACTTTATTAAACTGGGCAGCAAATAGACACACATATCATTGAAGTGGGCAATATGTTGTAGCCAGCTTGCTTGTAAGGTGCTTTAGGTTGTGACCATACTTATTTTATATAGGTTTGTTGGCTTACCACCATTAGAGATTATATATAATCTTGGGAAAGTAGTGTGGAGTAATTATTGCATCACACTAATTAACATGAAAGCAAAATGAAATGCTGATTCTGAATTCTCACTATGAAATCCCTCTTTGGAATAGTTTCATCTCAGCATGTAATTGGATGGGATTGCACAAGTTATAATGACTATATTATCCCTTAAAAAGCACTATGATAGCTCGATGAGATTTTTTCCCCTTACATTATCAATATCAATCTTAAAAAATGAAAACAGAGAGAAATGTCCAACATACCAATAGAAGATGCCGACTGTGCGTCATTAACCATGAATGCCCATAAGGTAAGGACAAGCGTGCATTGAAACAAACACGTCAATCTGAAAGTAAAAAGGAACAGAGTCAATAAGAAAAATTATCAAAAAGAGGAGTAATTCAGCTAATATTGCCACTTTGCATTTTGTACTTTGTCTTCTCCATATTTCGCTTTATGAGATGGCAAGGTTGGTAGGTGACCAGAATTGATCAGGAATGTGCACACGAGAGTATGGTTGGGGAACAAACTATTGGTATGTTCGTTGGTGGTTTGTGACAAAAGTAATAATGGTATTTTTCTTCTGTGTTTATATTTTCTGTTTAGTTTATGAGATGATCTGCGACTCATAGATTCTGTTTCATAACATAATTATATTCCATGTACCAGGTATTTTGGAAGTAATTCATAGCTGCTTGTATTAATTTTCTAAGACATTTTTAAAAAGTGCACAGACTAGTGTGATTTAAACAGCACGCATGCGCTTTCTCTCTGTTCCCCTGGCTGGATGTCTGGGATCAACCGTTTGGCACTGCCCTGCTCTTTATTCACACCGAGGAGTGGATCCTCCGTCGCTCAGAATGCTCCTCGGTGTACGATGGATGTGGCAATAAACAGCATGGAGGCCACATCGAACTTCCTTTATCAACACAAGGGACACCCACCTGGTCTTCCACTCTGCTGGGGGTATAATTCATTGTGGTGGCCACCCAGAACTTCCATAAAATACTCACAATGAAGGTACAGTAGGGAAGTAAACAGGTGACTACCGGCCATGATCATATAACATTAAGGACACCGTTTATGGTCCACAACACCTCTTCTCAGCCAAACCTGTCTCTGGCCTTCATTCTCTCAGCCTGGTCTTTCTGCCAGGGAGCTTGTTCATGTTCACAGTCTTCAGGTCTGTGGTCTTGGTGCTGTGGTGCCTCTGCTGCAGTGTGTATGGACTAGGCACGGATTGGCTTCTGCTGTCTGCTGCTTTGGCAGGGATCTTGAAAGAATGTGCTCCAGTGGGCTCTTTTGCCTTGATTGTCCAGGGAATCCCGTCTTTATGTTTCTGAGCTGGCTCTCTTATAAGCAGCAGAATGTGAACCCAAACTGGCCAACTACCACTGTTACTGGTTCACACACCCTGTTTGCTGAAACCTACTTATTCACGTGGTTAGGGTTACAGGGAGTTAGTCACTTGGCTTTTCCCATTTTAAAATGTTTTCTATTAAAACAAAAAAGTGGAGACTAAAAGAGATCAAGGAAAATGCACGTAGATTAAGCCTCCCTAAGAGTGCCATCCTGCTATGTAGCCCAGGGATGGGGATAACCTTGTCATCATGCAGAGTGCTCTGAGAGTGGATTATTGCAGAGATGCTGTTAGGTTAATATGTAACACTATGTCATTTGATGTCCCTTAAGACTCATTTTAAATTTGTTCTACTTTTTCATATCTTCTGCTTTCATTTCCATTGAGGCTTCTCTGTTCTCCTTTTGTTGCTGTTAGTGTTGATATTTTGTGTATATTTTTCTGTATGTGAAATCCAGGGTGAGTACATTGACAGAGAGTTTCGGCGGAGGGGCACATGACCAGCGAGATTGGGAGGAAGTGGGAACGAATATCAAAGAGCAGAAGAAAGAAGCAAACACTCAAAAATTGATTGTGATGATGATTGTACAGCCCTTCGTAATCTTATTGAACTAGTACATTGTATGATACGTGAATTATAAGTGAATAAAAGTTTAAAAAACAAATATTAGACAAATGTACTTCACCACAGCAATATATCTTTGATTTCTGCCACTGCCTTTAGGCGGCCTTCTTCCCTTCCCGTCAATATGTCCCTCCTATTTCTGTTTGACATTTTTAAGAATTTTTCTTTAATTCATCATTTACTTCATTACTTCATCATGATTCCAACTTCACTATTTAATTACATCTCAAAAAGGGATGTTGCCAAATAAGGTCACATTCTCAGGTAGGGATTGGGACTTGACTGTGTGTCTGAGAGATTCAGTTCAGCTCATAATATTGGCTAGAGTACCAGTATTTGAAAACTTACTGAAAGAGGTTCTTATGAATGAGTCTTTTATAGCTCTTCCTTATGAGTGGTACCCCCCATAAAACAAACCCTGAATTGCTCTTGCAGAGGGGACCTTTCTGTAGTACACATTTTTCCTGCCAGGCCAGCATCGAGTGACTCACTCTGAGTTAGCGCACCCTGTGGCGTTGCCTGGGAAGGTTCTCTCTGGCCATAGTGAAAATTTTTTTTAAAAGCAGTTCCACTCAAACCTCGTTTTTTGGTGTGTGTGTGTGTGTGTGTGTGTGTGTGTGTGTGCATGTGTGTGTGTGTGATAGCCGATTTAAAAGAACAGTGTGTGGCTGTGAAACTTTTTTTCCTGCTTGTGAAAAGTGTTACAAAAAGTGTCGTGGTGTTGAACACAGCTCACAAGGCCAGCACTAAGGGAAAAACTCAAGTGTACAAGTAGTTTTCTCGTTTCAAAAGAGGAGAAATGTTCTGGACATTTGACAAATTCCCGAACAGACGAAATTGTTGACTTGTAGTGCATTTGGGGTTGGTTCCACCCAACTCCAATCAAGCTTTTTATTTAGAATTTCTGAAAAGATAGTGTAACAGTGTGCAACAAGAAAGGCATGATTTGTGGCAGATGAGGGACTAGTGTTGCCACCAGGATCATGCACCTGCTCACGCAGCCAGCTTAGCACACCCGTTTTGAACAAAAATAGCGACTCCCTTGCCCCACGCACCTCCCTCACAGGACCTCACTCCATGCGACTTCTTTTTGTTTCTACCAATGAAGAGGGACGTGAAAAGACAGCGTTTGACAACCTAGGAGCGGTGAAGAAAAGAATGAGGGCGGTGCTGTCAGCCATCCAAACAGATGAGTTTGAAAAGTAGTACTGTTTTGCAAAACAACTTACATATGTGACTTTGAAAAAATTCCATTTTTATTTTTGGGTACACCCTCCTAGATAACTCCCACTCACATTTTCACATACTAGTCTTCTATTTCCTGCTGGACATTGATACAGGTATGCTGCCAAGCCACCTACTCCAAAAGCCTCCGTGTCTTTTTTTAAGTTACAGTAACTTTTTATCATGTGAAATTAGGTTGACAACAGCAAATTAAGAGCTGATTTTACTGCCCAAAGATGGCAGTTATATATCATTTATTTCCCTTTGCTTATAGGAATATTTGCTGAAAACCCTACCCTGTTCCCATGAAATTTTAAACTTGTTTCAAAACTCAGATGAAATCTAATTTCCCTGTAATTCTTGGCTATTTTTAGTACGAATTTTATTAATTGTCATTTTATAATTATTATAGAGAATTGAGCATTTTTTAATATACTGAGGCATTAGCTGCTTTTTGTTTCTTCTTATCGTAATGCATTTTGTACATCCATGTCTGTGCACATGGATGTCACGTGATTAGCTTATTTGCAACATTCTACAATGCCACTGTTTGTAAATCTAGTATAACATCAATTACTTTGTGGTCGCTTCATTGGTTGTTCAAAGCAATACAAGCAATCATGACGTCTTCCCATGATCTTACAGTGCTCGGTTTGGATGGCTGCATTAGTAGTTGCATGAATAATATGTAATCACTTTAGTGGCTCTTTTTAAAAATGAGGCAACGTCCATTTTCCTAAATTTTCACTGGCTCTTCTTATAAGGATGATTGAAGGCATTTTTTATTAGGATCTGCTTCCTTGCAATGAGTTTATTCCCAGAATTAGACATTTGAGTAAATATTATCATAGTTAAACTTATATGTAACTAAAATGCTAGATTCTGGGGGGAAGATTCTTCTGACAAATCTTATAGAGGCTCTGAATATAGAAATGTACTTTATTAAACCTGTCGGTTTCCAATAAGTGTATCCTGGAAAGACCCAAATGAAGTGTCAGGAACAATTCTCTTCCTTGGATGCAGCGGCTGCGTGGAGGGTTCCTGCGTGGTGGGATTGTCTCACACCTTTAACACGGCTTCACTCTTTATTTGAGTTCTCCTCACTGGTGTGGAATTAGCAACGAATGGGGCCAGGTGGTGTGAGTAGAAAAACGTTTAGGAGCTGTACAGAGATCTAGCAGTGTTTATTTCACAACTCATAAGTGATTACATAGATACATAATAGCAGGTATCATGATAGTATACACTAGAGTTATTTACTAATGATAATTTAGACTACCCATATTCAGTTAGAGCATCTTTTCAAATACACTTGTTTAGAGAGCATGGTAAACGTAACTATCCACAAAGTCTCTGTCTAGTTAACCCATTTTCATCGCTGATATGAGGCACCGTGTTTCCCTGTTTCCCCAATGAATATAAACAGCATCTCTATAAACCTGGAATAGAGGTCAAAGGTGCCTTAGAACCAAAGATCGCTGAGTGGTACGTGGAATGAGAAGTACTAAGGAGTCATAGCTGAAGTCCTTCTGACAGGAATATAATTTTGAATACATCTGAGCTTGCTAAGTGAAAATGTGCTCCTTTAGGCTCCACGCTATTATTTCCTCAGGAGAAGAAAAAAGGGCTTGTGTTTAAAACAGCTTTCCTAAAAGCAGGTATCAAGAACTATATTCTCTATTTTTTGAGAAGTTGAAACTGTCGTTTCTACAAATGCACCCTTTTTGACAGCTATCTTGCCTGAAAGGAACTCAGGGGCGGGGTTGGGGGAAGGGTCATGGGATACGTGCTACACCACTAGCCGCCAGGTCAGCACTTTGAACCCAACGGCTGTGGAGGGGGAAGCTGGGGCTTTCTGACCCTGTGAAGAAAACCCAAGGCCAATTGCACTCCGCTATCGGGTAAGTTGAAATCAAATTGATGGCAGTGGATTTTTGGGTTTCTTATTACCCTCCTTTACCTGATGTTTTTACCATCCATTTTCAAAGCTCCAAACCCACTTCAGTGTAGCTGATTCTGGTTCATAGCAACCCTGTGGGACAGGGTAGAATTAGACTGTTAGTTTCACCAGACTGCCACTCTGAATGGGAGTAGAAAGCCTCATCTTTTTTTTTTTTTCTGTGAAGTGGCTGCTAGCCAGAAATCCAATAAACAAGACAGGCGGAGCCCTGTCCTCACAGAACCTAAGCTTCTTTATCATCTATACGGAGCCCCATCCTCACAGAACCTAAGCTTCTTTATCGTCTATATTAATAAAATCTCCCGGAGAAAAGCCTTCAAAGCATGATTGGGTTTGTCATGTGCTCAACGTTGAAGTTCAGGTGCTTAGAGGGTCTCCCTGCTTTCTTGTACAGTCCACTCCATTCTGTTCTGCATGCTGGTGCTGTTTTATTTCTATAAAGCCATTTCAACCTAGTTATTTCACTATCCTTTATTTTTATTCTCTTTCCTTTTACTTACCACCTATGCCTGGAGCATATCTGTGTGTAGCCTGGTTGACTAAAGAAACAAATTCAGAGACCCTCAAGAGCTTATATCAAGAAATACTGATATGTCAAGAAAACATCCCAGCCCAGTCTAGATTGAGTCCATAAATCCCATACTAATTTATAGCGGATACTAGCCCATAAATCCCTCTCCACACTCATGAAACCCAGTGCAATGATGCAGAATGCAGGGACATCAACCACTGTGGGTGCAAGTCTTATGGATCCAATGTCAGTAGATTCATTTTCAGGGCTCCCTCAGGTCTCAGCGTGGCTCCTAAACAGGAAGAAGAAGGTAGAGAGAGAGATTGGCCTGCCTCCAGACAGCCTTTTATCCCATTGGCACCTCCAATCAAGCTGCCACCTGATTGGTAGGCTAAATTCCGCCAGCATGTTACTACTGGAGCCATGTCAGCACAAAAAAAGCTATCACAGCATTAAAAATATAAAACTCCACAGCTAATCAAACACCAAGTGAATAATTTCGACATGTGCAATTCACTCTTTTGATTACATCTTTGATATTTACATAATCTCCTGTCAACTTGCAAAGGGATGGAGTCTAGCTTGTCAAACAGGTCATAGACAGTGAAGCCTCTATGTGGGCATGGCTGTCTCCTGAGGATTCTGGGAACTCCTGTCTTCCTCCTGGAGCCAGGATGCACACCCTCTCTGCCACATATTCCTGTGGATGAGCCACATGGAGCTACACTGATGAAGCCAGAGCCCTGGAGCTGGAGGAGTCACGTGGAGACCCCTGCCAGCACTGTGATGCTGCCACTGCCACTGGATCCACCAGACTTTCCACCCACTGGCCTGAGATCTTCCTGCATGTGGTGTTATTGTGTACGTTGCGTGAGTCGGAAGAGGAACATACATGGACCGGTATAGTACATATGAGCTAATGTCAGACTTACAGACTTAATCTGGACTGAGCTGGGATGTTTTCTTTATATTCAATTACTCTTTACATAAAGATATGTCTTATACACATATGAGTGTCTATAAATTTGTTTTTCTAGCATACCCAGGCTAACACAGCTTATTTTAAATTATGCAACCAAATTCACTCTTTTCTAGGTTGCTCCTTCATAAACGCTCTGCCAGCTAACTCTCCTGTATGGTCTTTGGATGCTGTTGTTAATGTGACCCACACCATATTTTAAAGAGCACACATTGCTTAGGAATCCAGCTAAACTATTGTTTACGGTGAACAAACATTAGGGGGATTTCTTTTTTTCTAAGGTTAAAAGATTATCTCAGAACAGTAGTTTCAGGGGTTCATCCTTTCTCAATGGCTCCAAAAATTCTGCTTTCCGTGAGTTTGAAAATCCATCCTGTATTGTCCCCTATTAGATCAGCATTCTATGTAGAATCTTTAATCCAAATGTTTAGAGATAGTAGTCATTTGTTTCTGGGGCCAGATAAAAGGATAGTTGTTCATGGAGGGAATTAGCTACACGTTTATTTTTCTTCTGCTGTTCTTGAGCCACTTGTAGTACTTTGGATTATCTATCCAAATGTTTGTGTGATTCATTCAGTTCTCATATGATTGGCTCACCACAAACATTTCCTGTCTTTGTGGACATTGATATTTCTTTCCCATTACTGCTTAAAATGTTGCTATTTTTATAGTTATGCCTTATGAAACATACTGAAACATGATGTTAGTTCCAGTAGTAAATAGACAGAAACATGTAATACAACTGATTAAGTATTTTTTCAAATGAAAATATACATTAGGAAAAAATCACCTATACTATTTTGACGCTTTATTTGCAAACTAAATTTGGAATGCTGTATGTTATGAAGAAATATAAGCAAATATAAACTCAGGCAATATTTAAAATTAGCTTCACTTATTTCTAAATTTACTATTAGTAAAATTTCCTGTGTCTTTCTTGTGCCTGTGTATTCCTGTCCCAGAACCCAAAACTCTTATCTACCCATTCAGAAGTCACACTTATCTGAAACCAGTTATTGCTAGTAAGAAACTCCTAAATAATTATTTTGCCTATTTTAGCAGTTTGTTTATTTTTTTTCAGATTAAATCCTATTTTTTGATAAAATATATGAAGGAGCTTTGAAATTTTACTTAGGAAATTCCATTATATTTCAATTCAATTTGTCCATAAATTCTTTGAAAATACATTTATATATGTTTTTTTTTGTTTTGAGACCCACAGTTTAAAATATATTAGCAGAGATTTTCTTTCCTTCATTATTGGAGAGTGGAAAATGTTTTCTATACTGCAAAAATACAGTTGAAAAATTTTATTCTATGTATATTAAAAAGGTTTTGTTAATATATCATCTGATAATAAGATCAGTAAAATTAGAAGTAAATCCTAGACTATAGACAAATAAAAATATATAACTTTTGTATATGTCACATGAGAAAAATAATGATATTTTTGAAGTTTCTTTGTAACAAAAATGAGAATGTAATATAACTAATGCACTCTGTTGCTTCATATAATATTCACAAAACGAAAGATGAGATTGTTCAATATTGCTGAACCACATGTCTGTCCTTATGTTCAAGTCTGAGACTGGTGACATAATTGCTAGAACTAATAATATGTAGATTCAAATGGCTTTCCTAGATATAAATTATAAAATACTTAATTTTAATCTTGTTTAGTTCATTTTAAGCAAGTTTTCATGTATCATCACAGTAATGCTTTTATTGTTAGCAAAAGCTATACATATATTTGTTATTATTTATAAACTGCAAATTATACTTAAAATAATGCAACCATATATTTTCTGTGGTGATATTGCATAGATTAGATAAAATTAGTACAGTGATTTTACAATAAATTTAAAACACTTGATTTGAACTGCAGTACAATCAAAATCCAAGAGTGGAAGAAAATAAATAAAAATATCAAACTGTTTTCACATATATACAGAAAGTGTGAAGACTATTTAAAAATCACTTTTGTGGTAGTTAAGCAACGGGAGCATTCATGTGGAATCTATTTCATTTTAGAATGTGTTTCCAGTCAAGCAAAACCAGCATTCTCCCCATGAGAGACTGGCTGCTGTTTACTTCAGTTTCTTAAATCATGAAATTATTTGGAAAAGATTTCAAGCGCTCTATGTCCATAAACTGCTCATTAGGGTTAGTCTAACTCTGAGTGTCTGCTTATTGGCCTTCGGAAAGAAATCTCCCCAAGAAAATATATAAATATTTGTAAGTGGGATGATATTCAAAATTCATAATAGCAACATGTTTCTCAGCTAGCTGATGTAGAAATAAGGTATGGGAATTCTGGTATCTGAGTTGATGAACTGATGAAATACATAGGAGCTGCTAAGGAAGTTGCATGTAGACTGGGTGAAACTTTCAGATGGCTATACAGACAAAAGTATCAATATGATAATAAATTTAAGGCAAAATAATAGAGTATTAGAAATTATGCAGAATTAAATGACCTGATTGAAATGTAAGTAAGAATACGTAAAAAAGGAATCAGTATCCGTGTACATTAGGAAATCACAATTTGCATCAGGTTCACCTATAATGTTAAGCAGTTAAATAATTGAATCAATAGTGTAACATTGGATAAAGACAATATTATAACGCAAACTAATTCACAGAGTTGAAATGGCTCTAGTTTAAAATCCACACTAATTGAGTGCAATGAGCATTGTCAACCCTCAGATACTCCAGTTCGGTCGGCGCATGATAAAATGTAAAGTCTGTCACATGAACTGAGTTTCTCACTTTTAAGTAACATTTGAGATAATTTTGCATAGTACTCATCTTCCTGACCCGGGCACCCACACCTAGAGTTCTGTGAGTCATCACCATTACTAAATGTATTAAGAGAGATTTGGAGGTGACAGAATATAGAAACTGAAATTTGTTACAATGCTGTTAAAAAATTATGCTATTCATTCAACACAAATTATACTCTACCAAAAATGTCATTTAGATTATTGTATAACTTGTCATAAAATCACCATACATTTTAAATTAATTTTAAATATTTTGAAAACGTCTGGCCATAATTAACTGTGTATTATTCTTTCATCATCCACTGATCGTGATTCTTAATTGACAATGATATGCATATTTTTGGATGCATGGCCATGCTCCTTTGCCTTCCGTTTCTTTCCCAATGTCAGTTGTCACTGCTGCTGGGACCTCAAGAAACATCTTCTTCTTGCGTCCTATCGTATCAGCTCAGACTATGGGGATCTAACTCCTTTGGTAAAAGATGTAACAATCTGCATCTGTAAACATTATATCACCTTGGAAGCTAAAGCATATCTTTTCCTTTAAGTTCACATAAGAGTGTGTAGATGCTTTTTACTATACTTAGGAATGTGCATCTCTAAAGGCATCCCATTACATTTTTACTAAAATACCAATGTGTATATCATAGAGCCCTACATGTTTTTCCAAAGCTTACTATACATCTAAAAAGATACATCTTCCCCACTCATAGTTTTGACTTTCTTGGTTAATGAAATATACTGAATTCTTTTCCAAATTAGAATCTCAGAAAAAAAATTCTCCTTCCTGAAATAATGTTTACCCTTGGTTAATCCTCCTTGAATCTAGACTCCATTTGTATCATGTGACCCTCCACTGAGCATCTGCCTTACAGGTTGCATTACGACACGCATGCTGCTTCTGTGTATTTCATTTTCTGTGAGCGAACATTAGGTCCTACATAACATTGGAGTCTCATGCTGTTGCTTTGGGTAGAAGAGTCAGCTCCGACCCCCAGTGACCCGATGATGGAGTCAACATTACCTAGGACTGCCCTGGCACAGGTGGAGCCCTAGTGGTGAAGGGGTTGGCTACTAGTGTCAAGGTCAGCAGGTGGAAATCACCAACCCTTCCCTGGGGGAAAGACTAGGCTTGCACTGCCAACCTTGCAGTCTCAGAAACGCACAGGAGTAGTTCGGGCCTGTTAGCCAGGAGTCAGAATTGGCCTGAGGGCAGTGAGGGTTTTGTTGTTGTTTGTTTGTTTTAGAATACTGCACCCTGTTTTATTAGGTACTGTCAAGTTTGTTCTGATACATAGTGAATCTCTATGTAACAGAACAAAATGATCTGTTTTGCCTGTCTGTCCTCGACTCATTATTGTATATCCTGTGTCCATCTATCCTATTGAGATTGATGCTCATTTATCTGAACAAAAGTAACCCTGGATTTGGAGTGGTTACTTGTTGGGCTGCTAACCACAGATTAGCTAGTTCAAAATCACTAGCTGTTCCTTGGAAGAAAAATGAGGCTTTGTACTTCCATAAATGTTATAGCCTAGGAAACCCACAGGGATGATTCTATTCTGTCTTATGGGCTCACCAAGTCAGAATGGACTGGATGGCAGCGTTTTACCCCTTTTGTATAATCTCAGTCACCAGTCAGTCAGTCAGTCGGTCAGTCAGTGCCATCAAGTCGATGCCTACTCCTAGCAACCCTATAGGACAGTGTAGAAATGGTCCCATACATTTCCAAGGTGGTAACTGTTTATGGGAGTAGAAATCCTTGTATTTCTCCTGTGCAGGGGCTGATAGTTTGAAACTGCTGACCTTGCAGATTACAACCCCATGCATGACCATTGAGTGACCATTAAGCCACAGGCTCCTCGTCATACAATCTAATTAGTTTCTCTAATTGTTTATCTCACTAGTTCTATTTCTGTATGTCTCTTCTCTAATTATACAGTCAACTTTGCATAGTCCCCCCAATCATTTGGTGGGAGCTAAGCAAAGATAAAAGAAATGTATTTAGAAATTTCACTTCACCACAACTCAGTATGACATGATGTATTCTTGATTTGGAAGTCAAGGTGTCACTAAACACAAAATGGGACAGGAGAAGCATAATAATCATCTAATTAATTTTAATACTTCTGGGTTCTGTACTACTTGAACTTGAGTTCATCGAGTATTGACTAGTCTAAAAGTTCACAAGCACTGTTTGGTTTCCATTTCCTTTCTCTTAATCATTTTATTCGGGGCTCATACGACTCATCACAATCCATACATCCCTCAATTGTGTAAGGCACATTTGTACAACAACACAATGAGAAACAAAGTCAGGAATCAGAGGAGGAAATTAAATATGTTTAGTTTCCTTTGCCATGAGAGCAGATAAACAGGATATCAGTACCATAACCATCGCTAAACATGTTGATCCAAGATGTTATAGAAGAATCCTGACCAGAAGGGAGGAATCATGCAGCCCACTATTTCAAATCTCATAGCATCCAGAATTTCTAACTCCTGAAACGGTTTCCTTGTGATAATTCTTAAGTATTAAACTATATGTTTATTTAAACTGAAATGTAAACCTTGAGCATCATTTTGTTTTTAAAAGAACTCTGTGTAGGAATCAAATGGACAACAACTGAAAAGTTTAGAAGGGACACTTGCAGTGCAATGAAGCAATGGCAATGAAGGGCTCAAGGAAGAAGTGCATGAGGAGAATGGTTGCCCGACTTGCAAGCACAGTCATAATACAGTTGCAGATATAGAAATTGTGGATTTCCTAAACTCTTCCTATCGATACTTTGAGCATCACTTAAAAAGTCAGCGTATATTCCCTTTTAATGAATGAATCTGGACTTAGAAGATTAATTTATTAACAAGAACGTAGTGTGAGGATTGGAGGAAGACTTTTTAAACAATCTGTGATATGCAGAGGAAACAATCATGCTCGATGAAAGTGAGGAGGACTTGAAGTATTTGCTGATGAGGATCAAGGATTACAACTGTCAGAATGGATTGCAACTCAATATAAAGAAGATCAAAATAATCACACTAGACTAATAGGTAAAACCATGATAAATGGAAAAGAGATTGAAGTTGTCAAGGATTCCATCTTGCTCGCCTCTACAATCAGTGCTCAAGAAACCAGTAGTCTGGAGAACAGAGGATATATTTCATCATGCAAATCTTCTGCACAAAACATTAAAAAAACTGTTGAAAATCAAGGATGTTCCCTTGGGGACTAAGGTGCACTTGACCCAAACCCTAGTGATCCTGAATGCTGTGCTGCTAGAAAAGAGTTCCAGTGCCGTGGATGCCACACAATCAGACAACGCTCTGCCGTGAATGCCACGTGATCAAACAACGCTCTGCCGTGGATGCCACGCGATCAGACAACGCTCTGCCGTGGATGCCACACAATCAGACAACGCTCTGCCGTGGATGCCACGCAATCAGACAACACTCTGCCGTGAATGCCACGCGATCAAACAACGCTCTGCCGTGGATGCCACACGATCAAACAACGCTGTCTTGGCAGAGGGACAGCCTTACTTTCATGAATGTTGTACATGTTGTCAGGAGAGACCAGTCCCTGGAAAGGACATCATGCTGGGTACATGGGAGGGGCAGAGAAAAAGAGGAAGGTCCTTTAGGAGATGGATAGACGCAGTGGTTGCAACAACGGCTCAGGCATGGGCACTACTGTGAGGCCAATGCAGCACTAGATGCTGTTTCTTTCTCTTGTACCACAAGGCCACTGTGAGCTGCAGCTGACACGATGAAACCCAACACTAATACTGATTAAAATGGCCAGTTTTCCCAAATGCAATTTTTTCTCTTCATTTGTCAATACATTTAATTCCAATTCATTAAAACTGGAACAAAAGGAGGTAAATAGTTACTATTACCTTTTTTTGCTGTGTTTTTTTATATCTTTATTATTTTTTCTTCAAGTCTCATACTTTTATAATGAAATCATCATTCCTTATTTTTAGATCTTAGGTCACAGCTTGTATGTTAGACTTCTGTTACATGCTAAATGAATCGGGACTTCTTTTTAAAGGTACAACTTTTTTTGTGTGTTTGCAAAAGTACTTTGAGTCTTTGATGTTCATCCTGATGATTCAATATAATTTCAAAGCATTTTTTGTGTGAAGACAAATAAGAAAGGTTTTTGACGTTTTCTTTGGAATACCACTTAGTAGGTGCCAAACATACATAGCAGGTGGTAGCTAATTTTCATTTTAATGAAAATCTTTTTAGACTAGAACAGCATAAGGTTTTGCCATCTGTGTGTATACAGCTTCAAGACATATAAAAGAAGGTCCATGAAACACAAAGCTAGAAGTTGTTCAACACCAGCCTTAACTACCTGAATAAAGTATTAAATGAAGATACATAGATATAGATATATGCTAATTTGGATGGGAAAATCTTATAGAGCGATATATAGGGAATTTTTTGATATTTCTTTTGAATATTTTAAAATACTGTACTGATAATTTTTCCAGAAGAAACATGCTAACAGTGTGTTTGATGAACTAGTATATCACAAACCTTTTACATGTGTTAACCTTTCTTTTTAGGCAAACCATAAAAGACTTCCTTGCACAATCTTTGTACTGAGAAATGAGTATAATCTTACTATTAGCTACTATTCTACTACTTGTAAAATTTAAGTACATCTCATATCATTAATGGTATCTAAATTGTAACCTGTCTTTTGTCTTTTTTATAGCACAGTTTTCTGAATTAGGATTGGCTTTTTTCTTCATAGAATGGATAATTCTTGTTGCATTTTAAAGTCATTTTCTAAATCTTATGATGTATAAGTAATAAATTCCACTGGGAAAGTGAACATTTACTACTTTGTAAAATTTTTAAAAGATTAAGTATATCATGCACTTCACAAAAAGCAAAACTGAGCAAATATGAAATAATAGTTCAAAATAAAATAAGAAATATAGAAGAATAATGAAGGCAAGGGAAATGATAGAGAGTACAACAGTCCAAAGTTAATTCCTGAATAAATTTCAATTAGGGTGTATTCTAGGGAGGTATATGGAAAAAAAAACACTATTAGAATTGAAGATGAACTTTGGACATTGAGGCTATTTAGTTTTACCAATTATGGTCAAATTACAAGACAACAAGACTAATTATGCAAAAATAAGAATTTGCTAATTATGTGAAGCATAAGATAATTAATATTATAAGGTCACTTGTCTTGCAAAATAATTCCCTGATGGATTTTTTTAAGGAATTGCTCTAATGGTCTTAATTGATTTTAAAATTACTCATTTCTTAATAGATAGACCAAGGATAAACAAATTAAACATAAAAAAATTAAAAGCTGTTAATTTGGAATTTTATCAAGCACAAAATTAAAATATTCATAGGACCAAATCCACCATCAGTGAGTGAGTTCTGTCTCTTGGTGACTTTAGACAGGACAGAACTCTGCCAACAGAGACACAGACTATATCTTGCTCCTGTCTAGTGGCTGGTGGAGTCAAAGTACCAACCTTCGGGAAAGCAGTCAAGCACTTTGACCACTGCACCAACACTCCTCCGCACCTAAGGGAGCACTCTGGAAATTAAAAGGCAAGCATAATCTCATCAACATGAAACAGAAAAAAGCCTATGTCAGCATTGTGAATGCACAAACACATAGTCCCTTAGTTGGCTTATCCTCTTCAAAATTAAGCCAGTTCTATATTTGATTATTTAAGATACATAACTCATCACCCTCATATATGGTGATGTGATTTATGAGAATTAGGATCCAGACCACATCCTGAAGAAAATGAGACAGAAATAGATTAAGGTAATAAAATCAATTAGAACAGCGAGTATGCCGCTGTCTGGTTTTGGCTGACATGATTAAATAAGTAATTAAACAAGTGAACACACAAATGAATAAAAGGTTAAGTTTCTTTAAAACTAAAGTCTGGAGGGTATTTTATGCAGTTTTTCACCTTTTGACTTTGTACAAATGAAAAACAAAGATATGTTTCTATATTGGTGTGACAGCTACGTGCCCTTTTCATTATTTTTGCTTCCTGCAGTTACTCTTCATTACGTTTACTTTCTATGTGATCCTTTTCCGAAACATATGTCCAAAACTTATATACACACGTAAATGTATACACCCACTTTTGGCAAAGAAGATAGGGACCACTCCGTGGGAGCGTGGGGAAGGGGTGGCGGGAGGGGAAAGGAGTGATTCATTGGTGTAAATGTCCTGGTCGTTTTCTTAGCAGTGCAATTTCCAGTTTTCCTAAAGCAGCTTCCTAATGCATGCTACAATCATCCTGTGTCTCTGGAGAGAATCTACCAAGAATACCAATATTTGGAATTCCAAAATATAGATGCTTCTAACCTTTGAGCTACTGTCTTTGGATCAGACCTAAAAAGACTATGATAAGTGAATTACTGAGAGAATGTGTGTGTGCAGCCAATTCCAGAGCCACATTTACAAAAGTTTTATTTCAAATAAACAGGTGTGTATGCAAAGGAACCATTCTAGAGAAGCGTTTTGACTTACTCTCACATCTCATTCTAGACAATTAATTCCTTAGTATTTTTTTTCAAAGCACAGCAATAGCCTTTGCCAAATTCACACCCACCGATCCTGCCTGCTCATCAGACCCACAGGACTTTTCTTCTGAAGGAAGATTTTAAGTGGGATTAGCCTAGGGAAGGGGAGAAGTACTCAAGGATGGGGAATTTTAATGATCCAATATTTATTTATTTTTAGGAGAATTTTTTATTAGACAGTAACCTAGGGAACTGACAGGCATGTCTTTTGTCATAGATCCTGAAGGGAATAATAGAGTTAAGGGCAGCCAACTATTGTGTGAAATGCAGTGAACCATGAGTATTAGCTATTGCATCTATGATGTGGTAGGGAATGTGAGTGAGCTCATTCTACCACCATTTCAATCCAACATTTGTTGACCATTTCAAATATCTTCCAGGTACAGTGTGAAGCCTGGAATATTTTCAAGAATTTTACAAAGGCCCTGTTTTCAAGTGCTTATAAAGCACAGCTTGGTATTAGAAGGCGTGCAAGGAATATTGAGCTTGTTAAGGAAGAGGTTCAGATGTGCAGTCTTACCCAGATGCCTTTAATGAGTTCCATAGAATATGGATACCTTCTTCATAAAAATCCAGAATTTCTTGCATCAATTATATATATACACTGTCTAATAGTTGAGCATATGAGAAATAAAGGATATCTCACATTTTGCTTTATTTATTAGCAAGTACAATTTTTAAAATCTGTGTTTGATTTTCAGACATGATGATATGAAATTACATATACCATATATACTCGAATATAAACCGACCCAAGTATAAGCCGAGGTACCTAATAATTACCTGGGAAACCAGAAAAACTAATTGACTCGAGTATAAGCCTAGGATGGAAAATGTAGAAGCTATTGGTGGGTTTCAAAAAATCAAAACAAATGAAAATAGTGTTAAAAAAATTGAGACATCGGTGGGGTAATGTATTCAAATATTTATTTTAAATAAAAACATAAATAAAAGGACAAGTCATTTAATACTAGTAAACCAGCACAGTAAGTGGAAAATAGGTTACACAAAAACAATAAGGTATCAATAATGATACCTTAAGAGTACTATTCCCTGAGCTCAATCAGCAACCAAGTTAAACTGTAGAGAGTTAAAATCCTTCAAAACTGGATTGCTCATCATCATCTGTGTCCCAATGCAGAGCTTCAGCTGGTGTAAGGTCATCATAGATGCTGTCCTTGCTGAGATCGCCATCATCACCATCACTGCTGCCATTTTCATACAAAGCACAGTCTTCACTGCCATCCATAGCATTACTAATACTACATTTCTGGAAGGCACGTCGCACCATGTCTTCTGGAATGTCTTCCCATGTATCTCGAACCCATTTTGCTATTAACTCTATGTCAGGCATCATGAGATTTCCTCCTTTTGTTAGTTGGGTTTGACCAGATGACATCCATTCATGCCACGTCCTTCACACATGATCTTTAAAAGGCTTATTCAAAGATACATCCAGAGGATGTAAGCCCACCTAGAATAATGGCTAAAGTAACTTTATTAGATTTTGCCAATATTTTTATGTCATCTGATAGGTGGACTCTGAACGTATCCCAAACAAGCAACGATGGCTTTTTCTTTAAAGCTGCTCCTGGTTGTCGGTTCCAAATTCCTTCCAGCATTTTTTATTTGTTCCGTCTTCATCCATCCAGCCTTTAACATGTGCACACAGAATAATTCTTGGTGGGATATTAGGCAAGGTCTTTCTTTTTAGGCAAGGTCTTTCTTTTAGGCAAGGTCTTTCTTTTAAAAATAATGACAGGACACAGCTTAGTTCCATTAGCCAAACTTGATAGAACAACTGTAAAGTGTTTTTTTTTTTCATTTCCTGTGGTTTTGAGAAAAATGTTTTTTTCTCCTAAACTTGCCACAGTTCTATGGCTTGGACGATCAAAAGTCATGGCAGTTTCATCCATATTCCCAATATCTGCCAGGTCATAATTATAAATACTTCTTTGTTTTATAATAAATGACTGGAATGACATAATTTTTTTCTTCAAGGTCTTGTGGCAATTTCTGGGAAATCTTTGTTCTTTGTCTCAGCATAGTAGGCCAAACCTGTTCATGAAGCTGTTACACCATCCTGCTGACGCAGCAAATTTTTCAATTCCTGGTGCTTTATATTTGTCATCCTCAGTCATTTGTAGAGCACGTATGCAGATTCCCATGTGTGTTACACAGTACACATTTTGACGACACTCCATAACCCATTTATGCAATTCACTCTCTAGAGCCCCATAAAAAGATGTTAAACCATGACGAGCTTTCTTAGCTTTGGGAATCTGTTCCAAGTCACCCATCATATTCCCCACTCCCTCACTTGCTTTTTGTCAAAACAGAATTCCCTATTTGCAATACTGTTATTGCTCTCTTCTGCTCTTGACACAACTTTCATTTTGAAACCAGCCTCATATGATTGGTGTGTTTGTTCTAGTTCAAGAGTATCCATTTGGCTTGAAGATAAACAAGCGGCCATCTAGCTCAGAAGCAACAAAGTCCACATGGAAGAACACACTAGCCTGTGTGATCACGTGGTCCCGAAGGGATCAGTTACCAGGCATCAAAGAACAAAAAATCATATCATTGACTGCACACCTCCATGATAGGATCGCTGAAGACAAATGGGTGCATAAGCAAATGTGGTGAAGAAAGCTGATGGTGCCCGGCTATCAAAAGAGATAGTGTCTGGGGTCTTAAAGGCTTGAAGGTGAACAAGCGGCCATCTAGCTCAGAAGCAAATAAGCCCACATGGAAGAAGCACACCGGCCAGTGTGATCACGAGGTGCCCAAGGGACCAGGTATAAGGCATCATGCAAAAAAAAAGATATAAGTGTGTGTATGTATGTGTATATATGTGTATATGTATATATGTATATATATATCATATTAAATGAAGGGGGAAGTGCAGAGTGGAGACCCAAGGCCCAAGTGTCAGCCAAGGGAGATCCCCTCATAGAGGGGTTTAGGAGAGGAGATGGGTTAATTAGGGTGTGAGGTAGTATCAATGAAGAACACAGCTTTCCCCCAGATCCTGGATGCTTCCTCCCCCCAACTACCATGATCCGAATTCTACCTTGCAGGGCTGGATAGGACAGAGGCTGTACACTGGTACATATGAGGGCTGGAGGTACAGGGAATCCAGGGTGGATGATACCTTCAGGACCAAGGGTGTGAGGGATGATGCTGGGAGAGTGGAGGGTGAGTGGGTTGGAAAGGGGGAACTGATTACAAGGATCCACATGTGACCTCTTCCCTGGGAGAGGGACAGCAGAGAAGGGGGAAAGGGAGACTCCGGATAGGGCAAGATATGACAAAATAACGATGTATAAATTACCAAGGGCACATGAGGGAGGGGGGAATGGGGAGGGAGGGGGGGGAAAGAGGACCTGATGCAAGGGGCTTAAGTGGAGAGCAAATGCCTTGAGAATGATTGGGGCAGGGAATGTATGGATGTGCTTTATATAATTGATGTATGTATATGTATGGATTGTGGTAAGAGTTGTTTGAGTCCCTAATAAAATGTAAAAGAAGAAAAGAGAAAAAAATGATTAGGGCAAAGACTGTACAGATGTGCTTTATACAATTGATGTATGTATATGTATGAACTGTGAAAAGAATTCTATCAGCCCCAATAAATTGTTAAAATAAAAAAAAAAGAGTATCCATTTCTAATTTGATAACAGGATAAGAATACAAGACTTTGAAAAAGAACTTTCATGATAATGTCCCCCCATCCCCTGCTGGGACATGTTAGCCAGGAGGAGCAGGGGAGTCTGTGTGGGCAGGGGATGCAGGATGTGAATTAACACAGAGATCAGAGGGGAGAGACAGAGTTCAGCCACAGACCCATCCTTACCAGTTTACCTGCCAGAGTAAGTAAATCACTACTGGTGCTTCTGCGAATTGGAGCCGTCCACGTTATTGGAACCGTCTATGTTATTGGAGCCGTCCACGTTATAGGTGCTTCTGCAAATTGGAGCCGTCCACGTTATATCATGATTGGTTAGATGTGAGTAAACAAACATTCAAAGCCCTGCAAGGGTTTTGAATGAACAGTGTGGAAATGGTAATTGTCCTGTTACACCTCGTTGGGGTACCACTGACCTGTGTATAAGCTGAAACCCTGTTTTTCAGCACATTTTTGCTGAAAAACTCGGCTTATACATGAGTATGTATGGTATATTCTGCTTTTTTTGTTGCAAAATCGGTTTACTAAAATTATTTTAGAAGTAAGAGGAAATTGGTGCAGTATCAGAGCAATGAGAATTTCTTACCTTGTAAAATTTATAGTACTATATGTTTTTACTTCTTTGGTAACAACTGTTATTTTAGTTAATCCTAAGGATTATCTTTCCTGCTTTCTAAATTTATGATATGCCTGAAATACCATTTTAAAATCCTTAGTGCCCATGGTTACTTAATGGGATGAATTCTTCTGCAGTTGTATTCAGTACACTTCAGTGGAGATGCGGAACCAAGAGGAGCAGGGCGATGTGAGATTTCACTTCTGTTGGAGGGTAGGAGGGGTGACTTCTCCTTGGGGAAAATGCTTCACATTTTTTATGGATTCCCAGTGGGAGAATCTACACTCTGTTATATAGATAAATATGCATTTTTAACCAGGTCTTTTAAAATTTTCTGTCCCAGGCCTTGTACTTCGGGCCACCTGGACTTTACATTTTGCCCTCTTAAGGTTACAGTGTACTACACAGGCCAAATCAAACCGATCCGAGAAAGGAACCAACTAAGTGAACTAGACTTTGCCTTAAACACTCTGGTGCAGGTTAAAGGAACCCCCTCCCCCTTTGGTGTTAAAATGAATACTCTAGAGAGAGAAGAAAAACCCCCATGGTCATGGATTTGTAAGCCACATGTATTTGCTACGCTCGTGGTTTCATAGCTTTTTAAGACGTGTCTTAATTCTGTAGAGGTAGCCTGCTGTAGTGAATTTTTTGCCTGGTGTTTAAACTTCATTGTTTTCTGAAACAGGATTCAGTCACTTACATTTTTAAGTATGTATAACTGAACATTTTAGTTTACTTACTTTAGTCTAAAAATATTTCCTATATATGAAAGCTTCCCTTGTGTCTTTAGTATTTTAAATTCTATACCACTGCCCAGTTTATTGCTGGAATTACCAAAAGCTCTGTGAAGGTTACTTATATTATCTCCCCCAAAGCTGATAATACTTCCATTAAAGTAGAACAGGCATATATTTATGAATATGAATTTTAGCTCCTATCTAAATGTAAGTCCTAATGTAAAATCAATCAGTTTTTATGAAGCTGCTCTGTTTAATTCTTACCATCATGAAGACACCACTGAAGATATTGGGGCTACAGAAAGTGTGGTGATTAAATTAGATGGTGCATGGCTCTCAGAAAGAATAGAGTCAGGGATTTTAAAAGTTGTCTGAAATTAACCAGCCATCTAAGTAAGATGTTAGCTAAATCCACACAGAAGAAGCACACCAGCCTCAGTAGCCCAACGACTTTAAAAACAAAATCCAAGATCAGAGGAGGGGATTGTAGTTTAGAGGATGGAATTAGGGTTTAGATTCCGACCACAGTGTTTGAGGAAGCCTAAGTGACTGTGAAATCTGAAAATCGAGGTGCTATACCGCCATGCGGATTAAACCTCTGGTGAACCCCCTCTAACCAATGACCAGGGATGTGAAAATTCTTGCATTCAGAGAGTGCTTTGGAAAATGGATTGATGGAGATATAATAAGGTTAAAATGTAACACCTTACCATTTGTTTCCCCTTTTGACCCATTTAAACTTTTTCTCACTTTTTATTATTTTCTGCTTTCTTTAGGATTGGTATTTTTCTCTTTTGTTGGTGTTTCTTTGTTTTTGTTTTGCTATTCTTTCCTTTATATGAAATCCAGGGTTAGTAAAGCTACAGAAATTGTAATTAAATTAGTAGTTCCTTAGGGTTATGGCAGGGGAGACTGGGGAAAATGATGAGCTAATAATATTGAATTCAAGAATATGTATATCTATGCATATATATTCACTTTTATTTAGTAATGCTTGAATTGATGATCAGGATCAAGTTTTCTCAACCTCCTTATGAAATTTCCTAAGAATATCTTTCTTTGTATAATATAGGTTGATGATATCCTAAGTCAATCAGTTTATAATGGTTTTCAAAATACTGCTATTTCTAATTCTATTTTTTAACTTTATTTACCATATGTACTCAAGTATAAACCAATCCGAATATCAGCCGAGGCACCTAATTTTATCACAAAAACTGCGTTAAAATATGCTGGAAAAACGTGACTTATACATGAGCATATATGTGTATGTCCTTCTACGTGCGCTGGAAAGCCTCTCCAGGAAGTGTCTCCCATGTGAACATTTTCAGGATGGAATTAGGCCAGGCACTTCATTCTTTTCTTTGTCTAAAAATATTTCCATCTTATCCTCTTTCTCCACATTTACTCTTATTCCTCTCCGATGATGGAGTTTCCTGGTCAAAAGCTTAGAATGCATTTTGCAGTTCTTCCTTCCCCTCAGTCAAATATAGAAAAGCCTTATCTATAAAATTGCCCCTGCTCTGTACTTCTGTTAGTAGGATTGATGGACATCAAATTAGATTCGCCAACACCAACTGGTCATTTATAGTTAGCACTGCTGTCAAGGCGATGTCCCAAGTGCGACACATCATATAAGAGTCAAAGTCTTCAAATTGTTTAACGGCTTCTTGTCATCTACAAAGTCAAATCCAAGGAAGATACTGCATGGTCAGATCTCTGCCTACTGTTCAGCCTCCCAGCCTACTATGCCCACATGTGTCTTTTCGGATCCACGTATATGATTAGTGCATGCTAATATTACTTTGAAGTTTGTTTTCACATGGTTATCTGCATGGTAACCCTTAATTGTAGAATTAGATTACCCTTTGTTCCCAACTTTTAAAAGCAATAATTATCCTTTCAGCCAGAACTCAAAAGTAAACTATTCAAAGACTACTTCTTTTGATGCAGTTAGGTTGAAATTTAACCTTATCATTTGATCTCCCTTTTGATTCATTTAAAATTTATTCTAGTTTTTAAGATTTTTCTGCTTTCATATCAATTAAGGGTTTTCTTTGCTTTACTTTATTGTTTTTAGTGGTTCCTTTTAAAAATATTTATCTTCATATAAAATCCATAAGTAAATCTATAGACAGTACCTGGATTAGTGGTTCCTTAAAGGTAAGGCAGGGGAGTTTGGTGGGAAATGAGGTGCTAATAATGATGAGTACAAAAATGAAGAAAATGTTCCCAAACTGATTGTGTTAGTGATTGTATAATTCTTTTTGATGTAATTAAACTACTGAATTGTATGATATGTGAATTATATACTAATAAAACTGTTAAAGTATAAAATAATGACACACTACTAAAAAATCAAGTGAATGTCAAAATTATATTTTAAAGTAAAATAATTAATTGATAAATTATTAAATTAAACTTATTTTGTTGATTTAGCATAAAACAAAAATTAATATATTTTATTTTATATTTCCAGTCAGAAGTAAGCATTTTTGTTCTGTAAATGTGCTTTTTTTACCCTTTCAAGCAGACCTGTGACTTTATACATATATGCATATATATGACATATATAAATATAGATATAGGTGTAGATGTAGAACAAGCTGTAGATATAGATAGAGATTAAGAAACTTTGGCTGGTTAATTTGTGTACATATCTATTTCTAAGTGCTCAGTCCTCTGATAGCAAGCACATTGTCATCATAGCTGAATCATTAATTGCTAGAGTAATCATTTTGGTGTATGATACCAAACATACTAAGCATGAATCGATTCTCATAGCGACCCTATAGAACAGAATAGATGCATAGCAACCTTATAGGAGAGAATAGAACTGCTTCATAGGTTTCCAAGACTATTAATCTTAATAGTCAATAGTCTTTTCTTAATAGTCTTAATAACCCTTTCTCCCAAGGAGTGGCTGCTATATTTGAACCACTGACCTGGCTGTTAGCATCTGATGTTTAGTTGGTAGTATCCAACCACTTTGCTATCATGGCTCTTTTTTGTATATAATACAAATATTTGGCAAATAATTATTGGTCCTGTGAATCGTAGTACGTATGCCTACCTACCCTCATTAAAGGTCCCTACCCAGGTTCAGCTTTGGTTTCTGGCTTTCATCCTTTTTACTAACTACAACTGAGTGTTCATCTATGCTGAATTTCTCTTCTTTTTCCAGTTGTCTGTTCATTGACTACAGTTTGCTCCATGTGCATGTTCTGTTAACCAAGATGATTTCACTGTTGTGGATCTAGAAGCTCTTTACCACCTGCACATGGGTCTTGCTGATTCGCATGCGTTAGCTCATGAAGAAATCAGATGCCATCCCAAGTTGTATATTAAATATACTATCATTAGTGGGGCTCCCTCAGTTTCTCTTTCTTTGTCTCTTATGCTAACTAGACAGATACATTCATTTCAAAGTATTTCTCCACAGACTATGCAAACAATACAAATCAATGACTCAAATTAGAGGAAACGTTTTGCAATAGTGTTCCTGTTTCCTATAATATTTGTTTTGCAAGATTTTCTATGGGTTATGAGAAGCAACTTTTTACAGGTCATGTTCAGGATTACCGATGCCTACTCTTATTTAAATTTCCTGAGAATTTAGATGATTTGACTATATACTTCTATTCATTGACATATGAGACTACAGAAGACACAAACATGACGATAACCTTCTCAAGGTTACACTCAAGCATTTCTTCCAGAAGAATAATGTGCTGCTAAAAAGTATATATGCTTAAAATGCTTAGGGAAGTACAACATTCTGATCATTCCTAGTGATGCATATTATTTTTAAGCATCTTCAAATCAACAGAAAATTTGTAGTCCATTCTTAACATTATTTAGTAATTAAATATTTAAATAATCAAATAAGGACCATCAATCTTTAAATAACACTTCTCAAAATAAAATAACACAATTAAAATAAGGCATTAATATGCACATATCCTAACACAAGGGGAAAAGTTTAATTAGGGTAGCCTGCTTGTGACTTCTTTTATTTTATTATCTTTTTCCAGTATACTGAAAAATAGTTTCTTAATTGTCTAAATGAAGCCAGGAACCAACTCAAGCTGTGTTTCAGAAATAGTCATGTTAACTTATGGATGGTGCTCTCTCTGTTTCAAATCTAGTTCCTCCCAACAAAACAGAACAGGTTATTTCAACCAGCACCATCCCTCCATTCTTTTAAGTAATAAAAACCAAAGACTCAAATTATGTAAAATTTATTTTGTTTCATCTGAGCCTAAGAAATGCCACTTTTTATAATCAGATAAAGGTAAGGGATTATGCACACACCTCTGCAGCCATGTCTTAGTGTTGGGAGATAAGATCCACAGCTGTTTTACTTCTGTTTACCTATAAAGCTATGTTCACATAACATGAAATAAAGCTTTCTGCACTCCTTTTTATATTACTTATTTGGTAAACACCAAGAGGTTCCAGATTGATTGTATATAAACATAACTGATAAATATACCCTTTACTACCTCTTTCTCCTAAAATATTAAAATAAAGGCATTTAAATTATAGAAATTTTTATAGCTGCAGGTTTTTTTGTTTCCTTTTGGTGCTATGATAAGTTAGAAAGTTCATAGCCTTAATGTTTTCCCCTGTCTTACACAATACCTGTTCCTAGTGACCCTGGTATAGAATAGGTACTCATAAATGTCCTCCCTTGTAAATGTATTAGGAGAAATTCATTTAATGCCTCAGCTATTGTAGTACCTCAGATGACTACATCTCCCATTATAATTGGTAACACTGCATCTCCTTCCTGCTCCCTAATCTTACACAGACAAAAAAAATAGTTGTGACTGGGCCCAGACCACGTTGGGTTCTATACTGATGCCAATAGTAAATGGCATAGCACTGTCATTTTCTATATTGCTAATTTTTAAAACACCCACTGGATGCAGCAATTTATTTAATCATACCTTGAATAACATAAAAAATAAAATCTTATGAATATCATTTTTAAAAGTATTGCCTTGCTCAGTTCACTTCTGGATTAATATGAACTGAGGCATTTATCATTCATTTAGTCACATATTAAGGCGTTGGAAAGGCTTACTTCTATTTCACATTGTAGTGAATGCGTAGGGGTACCATTAGGGGTGATAGATAAAAACTGCAAAGGGAGACAGATAAGCACCACACTGCTTCATGCCTTTCCTCAAAGCAGAATCTTTCTGATACTGAGCCTGTTTTTTGTCACATCAATACCTTTTTTTCTCACTGTGAAAAAATACTCACTTAGAAAACTCAGAATGTCAATTTCAAAGGGAAATATCTAAGGATGGAATTGACACATGCACACACATATACACATACGCATAAGTTTCAAAAGTTAATGAAAAATTCCAAGATTACATCATACATTTTCAGTTCCATTAACTGTTGACCCATATGTATATGCATATGAGTATTTGCATGACTATGCATTTGCATGTGCATTTGAACTTGTATTTTTATATGCATTTGCATACATTGGACCGTGACATAGTATGGCTCTTTTACCTACAAGGGGTTACCACCAAAAACATGGGAAAAATCTGGGCTTTGGAAAACTCTTGTTGTGCACATTTTCATTGTTAGGCATTGAGCGCTCTGAGTTAGGGCACCCAATGCATAACTGGGAAGGTTCTCTCTGGTCATAGCAAATTTTTTCATAAAGGCGGTTTCCTGCAAACTTTTTTTTTTTGTGATGGCCAATTTAAAAGAACAGTGTGTAGCTGTGAAATTTTGATTCCTGCTTAGTAAAAATGCCCAAACTCTTGTGACGTTGAACATGGCTTACAAGGATAGCACTATGTGAAAAAAAGAAACCAAGTACATGAGTGTTTTTCTCATTTCAAAAAAGGTGTAATATGCATTGATGACAAACCTCCTTTTGGAAATCCATCAACTTCCCAAATGGACAAAAAGGTCTACTCAGAGCATTAGACGCTCATTCCACCAGCTCTCTCTTTAGAGGTTCTGAAAACATTACATAACAGTGTACAACAAAAAAGGCCTGGTTTGTGAGAGACAGGGACTGGTTTTGCCACCACAACAATGCACCTGCTCACACAACCATTTTAGTGTGCCCATTTTTTGGGGAAAAAACCATTAGCATGCCTCTTTTGCACCATGAACCTTTCTTTCCTGACTCACTCTGTGTGACTTCTTTTTGTTTCCTTGAATGAATGAAACATGAAAGGTTAGCAATTTAACAACTTAGAAGTGAAGATAAAAATGAGTGAGGTGATGTCAGCCCTCTGAACAGATGAGTTTGAAAACTGTTTTCAAGAATGGAATCACAGATTTGACAAATGTATTAAGTGTAATGGAGAGTAATTTGAATGTGATAAGGTTTTTTTTGTAAAAAAAAGTTCAAATATATAACTTTGAAAAAAAATCTGGTGTTTTTTTTTTCAGGTACCCCTAATATAATCTTTGTACAGTCAAATAAAGTTTAGGAACTCTAACTTGGGGCATGGCTACTTTTACCATTGTGCTTGGTAGAGGAGTGGGACATCTCAGAAGCAAGATGGGAATCCCATGAGCATCCAGAGGGAAGCACTGGTGGAGCAGATATGAGATCCCTACCTGCTGTGGCAGAAGCAGCAGAGGAACCAGAGGCCACCGCACTGAGGCCCTGAGACAGAGTAGAGAAGCCTTAGTGAGACTGAGAGAGCTGCAGGTGGGCCTCCTGGACCACAAACAGAGAGATATGGTCTACCTGTCTGAGAAACTAAGCATCTGACAGACGTCTGCCCACGCGGCTAAGAGTAATTGTCTTAGACAAGTGAACCAAAGCTCCAGTCTCTGGTAACCGGGTAGGAACCCTGGTGGCAGAGTGCTTACACGTTGGGCTGCGAACAGCAAGGCCAGCTGATGGAAGCTGACATCTGTTCCCCATCCAGAAGATGGACTTCCCATGCCTGCAAAGGTTTGCATTCTTGAAAACTCACCGGGGAAGGTCCACCCTCTTTCACAGACAGTGACCCCATGGCAGTGAGGATTATCCTCTCTAATAAATCCCTGTAATTGTGAGTCGGCTCATCAAACCCAACAGAGCTGAAGAGTGTTATGGGAGAGATAGTTTGCTAAATGAAGTTGAAAGGTGAAGACCTGCCTGAATCTGCTTCATCAGAATAGTCCTTGCAGATGCAAAGTTAGAGTCTCCTTCTCCCTTTATCTGGAAGAGGACAGAGGACGGTCCCCGCATTATTTTCTCAAAGAGTGTGTGCGTGTGTGCACATGAGAACACATGCTGATGTTCTCAGTTGGGTTGGTGTTTAGTTTAATGTGGAAATTGACCTAACTTTTAAGTGTGCATTTTAGGATTTAAGATAACAGCCAATCAATGGTTTCTGCAATTTCCTGCAGAAATAAAGCGTAGTGCCATGTGCTGTGTTGAAAGCACACTATCGCAAATTCACTCCCTTCGCACTGGGAAATAACCCAATTCCTCCCCCGCCCTATTTCTTTCTTTTAATTCTTTCTTTCTCTCAATAATCTGAGATTATGAAAAGGATACTCCCTATAGACGAAACCTCTGATTAGACTTCTGACTACTTGAGACATATATCTGGACCTGCTATAGAAGCCACGAAACAATACCACCTCTCTCACATTGATCGTTTTTCTAGGGTCCCTAGGGCCTCTGCTTTTATGTATGCTATTTTAAGTTTGTCATAGTGTTTTCTTCAGGAACACATTTCTGCCTGTCTCAGTTAGCCCTTTCACTGAAGGACTGTGTTCCAGCAGCTTGACTGGAAATCCCTCACCCTAGCTCTGAGAGAACTTCTAATGCTCAATGTGTAAAACTTGCCTTTGTGCCTTTTCGAATGCTGTTCTGTATTAAATAATACCCTTGCCGTTTTAGCCCTGTACAAAGAAGTCTCTTCACATCTGTTCCTTAACTAAAATGTGTCTTAGCGAAGTAGTCACAAAGAATCATCTCGTGTCTCACTCTTAAATATGAAATATGCATATGATTTGTATATATGTGTATGTACACAAACACGTCATATATACTCATGTATATGCTGCTTTTCAACACATTTTAATGCAGTTTTTGTGGTAAAATTAGGTGCCTCAGCTGAAATTCATGTCACTTTGTACTCGAGTGTGTATGTGTGTGTGTGTGTGTGTGTGTGTGTGAGAGAGAGAGAGAGAGAGAGAGAGTTGCTTAGCATTGGGATAGAGTGGTGAATAGGGGGATTGGGGGACAAGTGGTCCTGGGACTCAGTGTTTCATTTTGGGGTAACCAAAATGTTATACAATTGATTGTGGTGAGAAATGTGCACCTCTGAGAGTGAACTGAAAGCCCGTCGATTATACATGAGCCCCGAGTTCAGAACGTCTGCAGCACTCTTCTGAAGAGTCTCCTTCTTTGACTTCCTTGTGCGTATTTCGGAACCAGTAGGGCCTTCCTCTTTTTCTTTGCCCTGATGTCATTTACCAGGGACTGGTATCTCCTGACAATATGTCCAAAATACGTAAGACGAAATTTTGCCAAACTTGCCTCTAAGGAGCACTCTGGCCTTACTTCTTCCAGTGTGGGTCTGCTTTTCCTTTAAGTAGTCCATGGTACTTTCCATGTTCTTCTCCAGCACCACCATTCAAATACATCGATTCTTTTACAATCTTCCTTAGTCAAGGTCCATCTTTCAACTGCATATGATTCAATGGAGAATACCATGACTTGCGTCAGGCGCACCTTAGCCCTCATTACTAATATGCAATGCTTTAAACTGGATATTAATAAGGGTATTGCTGATAGATACTAGCAATGTATATTGGTAATGGTTATTCACCATTACTGATGCAACTGGTGACATTTGGTACATGGGGAAACTGTTGAAGTTGAGAGTGTTGAGTTATATACAATTTACATAAATCAGGATTGTAAACCTGAGCACAAGGGGTCCTTTGAAAAATATTTAAAATTCCTTCATCTGAAAATCATTAAAAAGTAATTTCTCAGTTTGGTCAAAAACCACTATAACTTCCTGGAAACTCCTTTTTTTATTATCATGCAGACTTTTGTCTATCTGAAAATATGAATCCTTTTTGAAAATATTAAAAATTACATAATATGGCTTTTAAAAAGGAAGCAAAATGTGTATCTCCACATAGTAGCCACAAGTGATGGAAGCCAAATTAGGCTTATTTGGAATGTTTTGCTGAAATTTCTTTCCATGTAATTTGGGAAATTTAGCAAATCAAATATCCTAACGCTAGAAAATGAGATAAAAATTAGTACTTCTAATAGAAATAATGACAAATTTCAGTGAATAAAAATAAAATAATATTAATTTGTAGCTGAATTGTGACTGGATTTTGTTTTCCGTGTTTGCTGGTTTTTTGTGTTATTAAAGAATGTGATATGAGGAGAAAATGAGGGAAATATTATTGAAAGTACTCTCATATTTTGTAAACATATAGCCTATGTTAACAGAAAATTATCTGTATTATTGTTTTTCAAGGATTTTATAAATTATAAATCCCTACTGTAGCTTCGGATTTTATCATGATGATCTCAAAGACATGAGTAATGTCTTTTTTGTTTATCTAAAAATACAATGACTGTGATGAACAGAAGAAATCAAACAAATGATGAGTCATAATTAAATGAATTAGAGATTGAATCAAGGAAATAAACAAGACATTTGGAAATTCTCTCCCTATTATTTCACTTCTCGTTTATTTTCCTCTGTGTGCAACAAAAAGACGTCATCAGCTGGAGAGAGTCTAAAGCTTTATACCTGGATAACACTACACGGTGGATTCCCTTTAAGGCTCAATGATGGATTAAGTTTAGAAGGCACTTAACAAATAGCAGATGGGTCTAGTTATTAGTGGTCATGCATTGGGCTGCTAATCACAGGTCAGCAGCAGAAAGGTGAGGCTCTCCACTATTGTAAAGAGTTACAGTCTCTGAAACCTCAAGCGACAGTTCTATCTATGCTGTGCTATAGGGTTGCCATGAGTCAAAATAGCAGTTGGTTTTTATTTTATTTTATTTTCCTATGGGCCAAGATCAAGATGATGGGAAGTAAACAAACCTCTCAAAACTAAGCAATGACCACGTGCCTGTTTAAAATCAAGGTCCCTTTTTATCCCCCTGCACCACTTCTTGCACCATTAAATCTCCTGGCAAGATGGTTATCAGTCCCAAGGTTAAACCAAAACAAGGACTATGATTCTATTTTATGAATAGCAAAACTCCAAGAAATCGAGTGATTAGTGGCAATTAACAAAGAACAAAGAGAGGACTATATTCCCAGGAGGGTAAAAGGTATGCAGGGAGATGGAGGGAGTCAGCAGGACTGCAGATGAGACTCCATAGTGCATCATAGGGCAAAGGCCTTCAGCAGCAGACCATGGCAGCAAACCTCTCACTGCCTGCGGGCGCAGCTCTCCTCTCACGGATGATGTGGCCCTCTGCCACCAGGACTGTGGGGCACAGAGTCACAAACGTGTCCCAGCATTAAGGACCTTTATGGCTACAAAGACAAGCTGCTTTCAAGTAAGCTTTAACTGAGCTTAAATATAGAGCACAGCTGTCAAACTACGCAGGGTTCTCTTCCAATCTGATATCATTAAAATGATGTTTTCAACTGATTGCGATCGGAAACGAGAGGGCCGCTGTTGCTGGATGAGATGGGTCAGCTCAGGGTCATATCTGAACATCATTGATTGTCGACATGAAATATATCTTGTTTTAATGACCCTAAAGCAACAAGGGTGTTGGCTATATTAAGCATTTGTTAAACACTTACTAGCTTTTTCCTAGAATTCATAGTTGTATAATACAGACTATAGAATGCAACATGGAGTAACAGCAAACCTAAAAGGTTAAAATTATGATAAAAATGGAATCTCATTATCGGATGACATTTCCAAAAATGTGTAATATTAAATCTGCCTTTTAGAACTGGATAATTATTGTTGCATACTTTAAGCATTTCATCTACTCCATTTTCAAATAAAACATTTGAGTTGTAAGGGTCAGAAAGATGACAACCTCAGTCAGACCTTCTGTGAGGTTTATTTCTACATTAATCTGAGAAGCTTACATTCCAGCTAAAACCTAATGCACTGTGGGTCAAGAAGACAATACAGCGATTGGTTCCAGCTCTACAATACTGTCTTATGTAAGCCTGATTGATAGACAAGTGTTCTTTTTAAATCTACCTTTCATGTAAAGAACTTCATTATCTTGACAAATGAACTGAGAAACTTGATAACTAATGTCAGAGTAGTCTGTCTTCATTGATAGTAACAAAATGTAGATAGTATCAATGTCAGAACTTTCTTGTTGTTGTCAAGAATTGCAGACAGATGCAAGCACTTAGAAACATGTTTGACCCTCAGGAGGCACTGGCAAAAGAAATATGTGTGCTATAATCATTTACAGCTTATATATTGTGTTTATGTCCCCTAAATAAAAGGAAGAGAGGATGAGAATTAAATTATTTTAGATAATTTCAGATGCTGGAGACTCAATGATAAAATTTGCAAGACTAACAACTGACTTATTTTTTCGGGCCAGTATTTTTTCCCAAAAACATAACGAGTATGTACGTGCCTCACTGGGCCGCATGGCAATTGAATCAGCTGCAGTTGTGGAAAGAGATGATAGAGAATCTCAATTTCATTAATTGGAACAGGGCTAGTGAGGGAGTATTCCCTCAACACAAGAACACTCTGTTCTAACAATCAGGCATTCTGTGATGCTCACCTTCCCGACACAATCACTGAAGACAAAATGGGTGCATAAGCAAATGTGGTGAAAAAAATATCAAAAGATAAAGGCTTAAAGATAAACAAGCAGGCATCTAAGCTGAGAAGCATCATAACCCACATGGAAGAAGCACACCAGCCTGTGTGATCATGTGATGTCCATGGGATCAGGTGTCAGGCATCACAGAGCCAAACCCAAATCATACGCATTGTGAATGTGGTGGAGGGGGCATGGAGTGGAGACCCAAGGCCCATTCATAGACAATGGGACATCCCCTCACAGAAGGGTCGTAGGGAAGAGATGAGCCAGAGTATAGAAAAGCACCAATGAAACACACCACTCTCCGCTAGTTCTTTGGTGCTTCCTTCAGTCCACTATCATGACCTCAATTCTACCTTACAAATAGGAGTAGATCAGAACATGCACACTGCTACTGATAAGAGCCCACAACACAGGGGATCCAGGATAGATAGACCCCTCAGGGCCAACAAGGAGAGTAGAGATACAAGGAGAATTAGGGGAGGGCAGGAGAAGAAAGGGGGAATTGATCACAAGAATCAACTTATATCCCCCCTCCCAGGGAGACAAACAATGGAAAAGTGGGTAAAGGGTGATGGAGGATGATGTAAGAGATGAAAGTGATAGTTTATCACTCATCAAGGGTACGTGAGGGAGGGCAGGCCGGGAGGGAGGGGGAAGAAATGGAGCGCATATCAGGGCCTCAAGTGAGAAGAGAATGCTTTGAAACTGATGATGGCAGCCTATGTGAAAATGTGCTTGACACACTGGAGGAATGTATGGATTGTGATAGGAAATGGAAGAGCCCCCCCAAAAGTATTTTTTAACATTTTTTGAAAGCTCCACAAGGGTGAAAATATAACAATGAATACATATCTCACGTGAATGTAGAAACCATCTAAAGAATAGATTTAGTGCATGGACAATAATGTCCAAAGATCATACAAACATCGAGATCACATCAATTACATTACACAAGAAGGAACCAAAAGGTCATTAAAAAGACAGGAAAGAAATAAAAGGCCAAAGTAAATGTTAAAGACCATTCTGCAAAAACGTCCAGATTAAAGATTATCATTTTACTTGGATCTATAATCAATCAACACTCAAGGAAGCAAGAATGAAATAATAATTAAAAATACTATATTTCATTGGGTTTATCTGCTACAAAAAGATATCTCTGAAGTATGAAAGAGGGAAGATGTCAGTTGGATGACTGAGGTGCACCTAACCTAAGCAAGGGCATTTTCAGTGACTTAAAATGCACGTAAAATCTGGGCAATGAGTTTCAGTGACCGTAGAAGAAATGATTCTTTTGAAGATATTAATATCTGGTCACAGTGTAGAGAGCACACCGAGCAAGCTAGCGCCTAGTTGTAAGCATGGAGAGACTTCGTAGTCTAAGGAGTCTGGCAGGCTTGGTGACTAAGAGGCAAAAGTTGCAGGCAGAGCCAACTTTTAAAAAGAGCAGTAATGGCCACGGAGCAAAGTACAGTGTGATCAGGTGTGGACTGTGGATGGAACCACTGGTCCTCAGTACTTTTTGTTATATTTTTTGAATTTAGTAATTTCTCAAAAAGTGTCATTTTTTCCATAAAATAATAAAATATTTCAATATGACTTGCCTAAATTGGAAAGCATATTGTCAGTTATTCTTCCTTAGCGACCAATGGAAGTAAGTTTGACTGCACAGAATATATTTGATTTATGTTTACACATAATTGCAAGTTCTTTTGATTTAGTCCAAATAAAATATAAAACATTTATATATATTAATCTATATAAATTACATAGCTTAATAATTGATAGATTTAAGCAAACATAAAGTTGCCATTGACTTGATTCCAACTAATAGTAACTCATGTGAGTTTAATTGTACCAATATGATTTTCAACAGTTGATTTTTTTTAATTAATGGCATAGCGGTTATTTTTTCCAAGGTATCATTGGGTAAACTCTAACCACTAAGCTTTTGATTAGTAGCAGACTAGATAGTAGATAATTACCTATTCCAGCTGTTAATATTTCAATAAATTTCTAATTATCTAACATTATTGTAACCTTTTTGTCAAATGAAAATTGTGTATAAGTATTAAAAAATAAAGTGTAAGGACTAGTTAAATAACTCTGGCTGTGTCATGATTAGGCTGTCACTAATAAAATATAACTTATCATTGGCCTTGATAAACAATTTAGTAAGGAAATAGTGTTCGGACTTTCGACTGCTGTATTCCCCTGACTAATGTTTGCCTATTCCTTGTCTCAACATGCCCCACAGTTCCAAAGTTTTAACTCAAAGCAATGAAACAAATTGGCTTTTATATCCATCTAATGCTCTATTGTTCGAGTCTTCTTAAAAAATGCTAAGGCAATGAATAGCTAACTCCTTAATTCATACTACACTACTTAATTGAAAAAGCAAATAATACATTAAGCTCAAATAAAGTACTTACTTAAAAAAAGCATTCCCTTCATATGGGTAAATTACTTATTCATTCATCCATACATTCAATAAATATTTTTAGTACACTAAATGCAGAGACTAAGCCAGGAGCAGTTTGTTACAGCGAGAGAAGGCAGGTCATCATCCTCTTAGACCCCATCTTTGCAGCCACAGTGTCAATCTATCTTGTGGAGACAGTTCCTCTCGTTCACTGTCCCCTTATCGAGTACGCTGTCCTCCTGGAGGAACTGGTGTCTCCTAACAACATGTCCCGAGTACATGAGACAAAGTCCAACCATCCTGACTTGTAGGAGCTTTCTGATTACACTTCTTCCAAGACAGATTTTGTTTGTTCCTTGGCAGTCCATGGTACTTTCAAGATTCTTCACCAGCACCACAAATCCAATGCATCAGTTTTTATGTTCCCTTTCGTATTCAACTTCCAACTTTCACATGCCTATCAGGGGGATAGAAACACCCTGGCGTGGGTTAAGGTGCTCTTTGACCCTCAGAGTAAAACATTTGCCTTTCAACACTTATGGGATCTTGTGCATATTTACCCAAGACATGAAGCATTTTATCTTACTGCTGCCTTCATGAGTAGATTGTGGATCAAGCATTACACAGATATAATGATAGAGAGAGAAATAGAACTGGATATGGTGAGTTCTCGGCGTGGTCTGTCCATAGAGCAGTGAGAACTGGTGTAGAGGCAATCAAGAAAACTGTCCTGTGAAATTAATTACTGAACTCATGAAGAGGAAGCGTTGTTGTGTGCAGAGCGGACTCTGTGTGCAAAGATGCCGGAAAAGCAGACTGATTTTCTCAGGAGTCAAACTTTCTACCACACAAGTGATGAAGTACACACTGGGGTTACCAGGAGGTTGGAACACACCTGATAACTAACCGGGAGCTTGGACGACATTTTTACTTCTCCAATCCACTTCCTCACTTGGATCCTTGGTGGTGGAATGGCTTACACATTGGGCTGCTAATCTTAAGGGCGCTGTTGGAAACCACCAGCCACTCTATGGGAGAAAAATGAGGCTTTCCTCTCTAGTAAAGGGTTAACAGTCTCAGGATCCTACAGCTCCATTCTACTCTGTCCAGTTGGGTCACTATGAGTCAGCGTGGACATGATCATGCTGAGTTGTGTATTGGAATCATCAATTTCCTTGTTCTTAAACAATATCAAAATGCCAGCATTAAGTGATAAATATCATTTCTCTATATTGAAATATAGCATTTTATAATCTAAGTGGTGATACTGGTAAATGGGGCAACAGGCTCACTAGAAATTAGTTAAGTTTTTGCTAACATGTCAACAACATTGTTGGATGTTTATACATAAATATAGTTTTAGGTATGGTGACCATAATCTAAAATTCCTGCCAATATTTCTGATTATTCTATTAGCTCAAAGGTACTCTGGAAGTCATTCTACTTAGTAATCTTTGACTCACAGCCATACAAATTTATGTCTGAATTCAAAATAGTTTAATATTTTGAGAGTCATATACAATGTATATCATCAATATAGAGGTAATATTTCTAAAAATTAACAAAGTAAAATAAAAAAGTGAAGCAACAATAATAAAATGATCAGATGTTAGATGTACTATTGAAAAAGTATCAGTCTTTATTGGTTTATGTGGCTCAAAGTATTCCCATTTGGATTTCTACAGGATCTGATTTACTAATTGCTTTGTACTTTTTTAAAGGTGTTAACATACTTTCTAAGGAGACAGTGAATTAAGGTCTAGGCATCTCAGTAATTCAGAAGAACTCTGGCAAAGAAATAAGGGTATTTTACATGCTGGTAAATGTATAGTGTGTTTCTGCTCACTCAGGACCCCAAGTCCTTTTTGACTTAAAATATTTACTTAGATTCATTGCCTGGGGAGAGAACTATGCATTTTGTGCTGAAATGATATCGAATCTATTTGTCAAATATAGAAACAAATCATTTCCTTTTTAAAAAATAATTTTAATGGGGGCTTGTACAACTCATTACAATCCATCCATCCATCCATTGTGTCAAGCACATTTGTACATTTGTTAGCATCATCATTCTCAAAATATTTTCTTTCTACTTGAGCCCTTGGTATCAGCTCCTCACTTCCCCCCCTCCCTCCTTCTCCCTCCCTCCCTCATCAACCCTTGATAATTTATAAATTATTATCTTTTCACATCTTACACTGTCTGATATCTCCATTTACCCACTTATCTGCTGTGAGAGGGTTATATGTAGATCATTGTGATCATTTCCCCCTTTCTACCATCCCTTCCCCTTCCCCTACTGGTATCACTACTTTCATTATTGGTCCTAAGGAATTTATCTGTCCTGGATTCCCTATGTTTCCAGCTTTCATCTGTACCAGTGCACTTCTGCTGGCCTAGTGGGATTTGTAATGTAATCCCAATTCTACTTTACAAATAATTTTCTTCTTGTTCTTTTCCAGAAGCTACAATTGCTTATAGGAATAGAAGCATCCAAGCATGATGTAATTTCTCCTATATTAATCGTGCAAATACACACAAAAACACAAGCACAAATTACTCTAACTCCGTACCTTCTTTTACTTCCAGCTTTCACAAACATTTCAATTATTTGCTTGTTCCTACTATCATAATTTATACCATCTCATTCTAAAACACATTAATTAGACTTTAATATTAACACCAAGGAAATAAAAACTTTTCTTCCCAACATATTAAAGCCCTTCTCAGGTTTCATCATACTCTTATGTATATCACTAGGTTCATTCCTATAACAAATGGTCCCAGTCACTCTGGGATTTAATATTTTATTTTATATATAATATATATATATTTACATCCCAGAGTGGCTACTTTTATTTAAAGCTTTCTGCTATGCACTATAGTAAATAAATAAAGAAGAATAAGAAAAAGGTAATGCTCACATGGAATTTATAGTCCACTCAAGAAGCAGATAGTTGAACTAAAGGTGATATTTTCCTTCAAGTGTTCCCAGTTATTAAATGTCATCACCACTCACACAGTTTCTCATGCCTAAGTTTTGTAATTATATTTATTCTCATTTTAATGCCCAACATTCAGTTGATTGGTTATTTCTATTGACATGCCTTCAAAATACATATTGAATCTGTTTTAGAATACAAAAAGCACCTCACATCTCAAATATAATTTAAGGAGAAAATTTATTAAACCTTAGGAAGGATAAAGACAAGATAGATACAAAAACATACCATCTGGATGACAAAGACCAGAAGCAGGACATCAGAATGGTCTAAAAAGATTCACAAAGAATTGAAAGCTTAAGTTGGACACTGGAGGACAAGGGACATGGAAACAGAAACATGTGTGCTAGGAAATCACAGTTGTGAGTGGGACTCTAGGCGTGAGAAAGAGGCCATGATGAGTAGGCACGACATGGCAGACGAGACAGTTTGCAAGACTGATGCAGACACCGGTAGTCTAGGCATGACTCAGGACTGGGCACCACAATTTGGAAGTCTCCCTCAAGAGCATGCTCAGGCAGTCCCCTAAAGGAGGCTGTCCTTGCCTGGGCTGGTCCGAGGTGGTGGTAATATATTTTCGAATGCACTCTGCCTAAGGGCAAGACTATTCACATTCCTAGTGAATGGCCAGTGGGAATTTAATTGATTAGGTTTAATAAAATTGAATTGTGGGCTTTGACTGTTTTCCCTGGCCTTCTGCAAACCTAGTGCTCACGATTTAAGCTCTAATAAAAATCTAACCACTTCTCATTATTTTCTGTTATTATGATGGTACAAACCACAATTATCTTAATAGAAGATTTTAATGGTACCTAAATGGTTCTCTTGAGCAAACTGAACAAATTTTAAATTGAAAACATGTAACACTCTCTTTAAACCTTCCAACATTCTCCCATTTTACTTAGAATAAACTCCGGCCCCATTTCTCAGCTTTACAACATCCAATCCACCATAATGACATCAGGTTCAGTATCTCTCATCTTTGCTCTGCTCTTGAAGACCCTAACTTGTCATATTCCCTTGAAAATGAGGTGTTTGCTCTTCCCTCAGGAATATATGTTTGCTCTTTGTTTCCCCCTAATTTTGCTGCTTCATGATATTCAACTTTCCATTAAATGCCTCTTCTCAATTAAATGATCCCTCTTCCCTGTGCTGATCACTTTGAAGCCTGCACCATAAAGTAACTTAACTGATTACCACATAATATATTAGAAAAAAATTAGATTGCTTCCCTGTGCCTTTCTCCTTCGCTAGAATATAAACTTCATATCAGATATTTTGCACAATGAATCTTATATTTTAAGACCTTGAATAGCAAGTGATATGCAGAAAGTACCAGAACTATATTTTGAATTGAATAAATTGATATTAAAAGTTCTATAAGAGAAATACATATTTCATAACTTATGGAGTCCATATTATATATCCATCATTTGTTCAGAGCACGTAGTTAAGAAATAATAAGACATAAATATCATATTTTGAAAATGTACTCAATTTTTGTGCTCATATATACATTTAAAAAATTTTTTAGTAAATAATAGTGCATATAACTCTCTGAGAAGTGGACTTTAGTTTTGTACCCTAAGGAATATATAGGAACGCAAGCCTGGAAGGTTGTTCATAATGGGAAACACAGCCTGAGACGCAGGCATCTGAGGAACAAAGCAGAGCAAAAGCTCCCTAGGCCTCCACGTACCCGGCACTGTACCTTGCAGAGCCTCTTGTTAGGTTGCAGTTCTTTCCGACTCATAGCAACTCTCTGTACAGCAGAAGGAAACGCCATAGCACCCAAGGAGGGAACAGTGACTCAGGAGAGTTTCCAAGGGTTTCATATGATGCTTACCAAAATAGACCAGAGGAAGATTTACAGTTAAGAATTTATTTTTTTTTACTCATAGTAAAAGAAAAGAAAAAAACCTGAAGTAAAGTACAACTTTAAAAGCTGTATATAGATGCATGTAGATTCTAATAAATAGTGCATGTAATTTTGCAAATGGGGCTCAAAATGTTCACAGAAAAATGGAATTCATGAAAATGTGTGTTTCTTCAAGATCTTTTGGAAGCCCTCTTGTATGTGTGATGTGAGGAACAGGGAAAAGATGATTGGGAACTTTCTCCTTCAGACAGAAGGAAGCAGAAGTACCTTTCGCAGAATAAAAAGCATTATCAGTGAAACAGCACATTAGTAACAGTGGAGTGAACAGTATAAAAAAGCATAATTTTTGATTTTTGATGCCTTGAGTAGATGCTTTCAGCCTGTCTGTTCCTTGCCCCTAAGACGTAGCTGAGAATCCACTCCAGAGCTTCAGAGAAAGATTCTTCTGGCAAATACACAAATGACACTACTCAGGAGTGGTTCAAGTGAAATAAAGTATCTAAAGATATTGGAAATGTCCACTGTCCACGATGCTGATAGATCCAAGTCATTAAAATGTGGAGAACAGAAGGAAGTCAGAATATAATAGATGGACAAGGGAAATGACGACGTGAGGAAACAGCAGCAAAGCAGACGACTGCCTGAGAGCCATTTCCAGTGAAGTTAAGGAGGGAGAGTGGCAGGAGCTAAGTAGGAGGTGCGGATGAGAAAGTATTTGAGCAAAATGCACTACTCAATAGAAACACGCAGGCTCACCAAGAAACACTGAGCCCCAATATCAATAGGAGGAAAAGAAACAAGTATCATATTAGAGAGAACGAAAGGGTTTTCTGAGGCCATTGATGTCACTATTTGCCTTTTTGCTTGTTTGTTGAGTGGTCAGTAGAAATGTGAAGGTACATTCCATATCCTATTAATTCCGAGTACACGAAGTATCTTAAGGCTGCATATGAGAGTATGTGTTGGGTTCAGTCTCAAATAATATTCTGTACTTTTGAAACAAATCTAGATTCTATAAACATTGCAATAGCTACACAGAACTCACAAACAATACTCATGATCAAAGACTTTATATTAAGGAAGTTTACTGGTTGCAATGCAAGGCAGAACTCCTAAAGATAAATTCTTTTTTTAAAATCATTTCATAAGATAAATTGTTTATCAAGGCACATTATAAAATTATTTTAGGACTGCTAGCAAACACCCAAAAGGCATGGAACTCCACTGTAAGCCTCAAGCAAAGCCGTGCAGCTACAGCTCTGTGGTTCAGTAATGCAAGATCGTTGAAGTAAGTACCTAGAGGCACCCCGCTCCAGGAAGCCTCAGCCTAAGAGTAGTCAGCTCCATCCTCCGCCTCTGGATCAGCAAGTCCAGCTTCCCCAACCAAGAGCTTCAAGTTGCCCCTCCATAAACCAGTCTCCTACGCACAAGCACTTGACTTCACTGCTCCATCGATGGAAGTCTCCCACGTTGATTTATGCGCTCTCTCCGGGTCCTGCTGATGCTCCTCTGAAGCGCTAGTTGTCTGTGGAGCAGGGAAGTTCACTCTATAGGGACCTTGAGGTCCAGAGGACATGCATCACTCTTAGCTCTTGCTGGGAGCACTGTCCCCTCTCCTGTTTCTCAGAGGGCTCATTTGGTACCTGCAGGATAGCATTCCAGGGACTCCTAGTCACAGTTACTCACAAGGGAATCCCATCAATATCTCCACTCATCTTCTCTCCAACACTCATTCGGTGGGAGGGAGTTAGGGACTTTGGCTAGAAGAGCCATATTAAATCATCCAATTTCCCTGAAATAAGTGAAAAAGTATTGTTTCTAGGGTTCCACTTCCTGTATGAACAGGTTTACAACAAACAAAATGTGTTTGAACAATTCTCTCCAATCAGTGAGAGATGCAAGTGAGTTTGCTCAGCAACACGTCCATCTTAATCTGTTTAGTGTGCCTTAAGAGAATAGCTTCAGAAAGGTCCAGTTAAAACTGGGCTCCTAGGAGATCTTCACTAGGCCAGCGACATTGAGCTCTGTAAGTTATGGCCACAGCCTTTTGGAATTCCAAAGAGATAATCTTGATATATTTTCTCATAGGACACAGAATGATCATGGGCATTTATTAGTAAGTAGTTCTAAGAAAATGGAAAACTACATTGGTGAGAAATAAAGGCCAGGAAATCAGTGCTGAATTCTCTCTCTCTCTCTCTCTCTCTCTCTCTCTCTCTCTCTCTCTCTCTCTCTCTCTCTCTCTCTCTCTCTCTCTCTCTCTCTCTCACACACACACACACACACACACACACACACCACGTCACTGCAATGCATCTACTTACTCGTAGTTTTATGGTAGCAAAGGCTGCTATATGAGAGTATCACCGGGAAGCCGATCCCACCCAAACTACAGCCCTCATCTTACCCCTGAAGATTTATTTTCCTTCCAAATCTCAGGGAACATTTAAAAGGAACAGGATTGGAGTCCACAAAGATGCCATTTAGAGGTGGTATAAATCAAAGCAAGCAGAACTCTTTGGTGAATGCATCTCAGAGATACTGTAGAAAATGTATAAATCTAGATGAAGGATACTCAGAGAAAATGGTTTCACATTTAGAAAATTTTAAGTAAAGGTTTCTATAACTTTGCAACAATTCTTTTTACCTTATGCTGTTACTCTCTGATTCCAAAGAGCTCCTTTCTGCAACAAAGTAGAAAATAATATAAATAAATCATTCCATAGATGTAATGGGTGTCTACATGCTAGGACATAATTGTTTCCCTTTAAAACAGTGATAACTTTGAAGCTGAGATGCGCTCAGTCAACAAGATTCATTAATTTATGTAGCCATGCATTTTTCCCCTAGGAAATTGTATAGCAATCAGTTTTTTTATTCTGATTATTTTGCCCATGGAAATAAAATATATTGTGATACATATACTAAGAAACAAAATGACTCAGATTTTCTTTGTTGAAATTTTAGTTGTCATGATCTTTGTGTGGAGGAACAAAAATGGACACATAGCAATTGCTCCACAAATTCCCTTAGAACGTGGCAGATAGTTCAGACTGTTCTAATCTCCAATCACCTGGAAGAAAGTTCAACTCATTGAGAAATCTACCACCACACTGTGGCCTCAAGTTTATAGCCAACACTGATGTTGTTTTTAACATCACACTCCATACCTCTCTATTGACTATTGTCCATATATACTTTTAGAAATGGTTCTAATACACTTAGAAGCAAACTGATAACATTCTCTAAGATGGGAATCAAAATGTCTTTTTCAATTTAAACTTAATGTTAAGTTTATGAACTCAATGTATGCTATGACCTCGTCCTAGGTAATATGCACATGGTTTAGTACCACTTTATTTAATATTGATATAGATCTTTTTAATGTTTAATAATCAATTTCAAGAATCGCTTATCTCTGAAATATTAAAAAAGCAAGTTGGCAAATATCCTTGCCACATTTTTAACATACTGACTTAAAGAATAGTTAATTAAAACACTCTATAAATATGAAACTCAGTTGCATAGCCAAGACAAATAATCAAAATATTTTCTCAGCAAATGTTTAGTGAGTGCAATGCAGTGATTAGTGAGCTATGTGTTGGGCTAGTGATAAGAAGTTCAGAAGTTCAAAACCCTCTGGAGAAAGATGAGGCCTTATACTCCCATAGACTTACAGTCCTGGAAAGCCACGTGGGCAGTTCTACCTCTTCCTCTGGAGTCACTGTGAGTCAGAACTGACTGGCAGACATCGAGTTTTTGCTTGGCTGTTTTCATTTGCCAGTACTTAGACCTTTTCTCTTCAATCCAGCTTCTCCTGCTCTCCCTTCATGAATGTAACGTCTGCAAAGACGTACTGAAGTCGTATCTTTTCTGGAAAGGCTCTGACGGCCTCTCCACAAAGCCCCTCTCTCCTTGATGGTGCTTTCCACGCCCGACACAGAACGTAACGTGCTACGGCCGTACTTTCTTCTCTGACCACACAGCATGTTGACATCGCGACCACTGCTGGTCAACAGATTGTGTCACTGTGCTGTGAGGATTTACAGCTTAGACGTGGGCAGAGGGGTGATCTGTACAGTTATGAAAGAGAACAAATGGGGGGTATAAGAAGAGGAAAATAAAGTTATCTTAAAATTTAAGGGGTTATCCTACAATTCAGCATTTTGCAGAAATCTTCTTGTCACCAGTGGTTGTGTCGTAGTCATTTTATTTAAAAGAAAATCATCAGACGACACTCTCCAAGTCCAGGGGTGACTTACTGCCAAGGGACCAGAGTGCAGGCAGAACCTGGGTGAGGAAGGTCTTTCCTCAGCGTGTCTCCATGGACTTGGTAGGAAACTGTGAACACTACATATTAGTTCCTCATTGCTCTTATTTTCGCGTAAGAAAAGCCTGGACACCTTCTCAGTGATTCCGAACCTGTGCCTGCAGCCAGTGAAGGTGATCAGAAAGAAGAAATTGTTTCGAGTGAGATTTGATTAAATTGTTTTAAAGTGAGAAAAATTTAGTAACCTTAAAGGGCCAGAATGGATTATCCGTCATTCAACTTTCATAAAATGTGGACTTACTCATTTTATTGCTCAAAGGATCCTGGTTACATATTTGCTGATGAGAGAATCCAACTGCGGTGAACAGGATGACAAATGGCATTACCTTATGAAGTTATTCGAAGAGAAATTATAATTTATGTAGTGTAAAATTTCTAAAGTGTTCTAGATGAACTTTAAATGTTAATGTTACCTTTCTAATCACTTGGGTTTTATTTTTCTTCATCATGATCCAATAACTTAAAAAATTACTTGACATAGATGATCCTGTTATTATCAGTTACACTAACATTATGGTATCAAATAAGTATAATTATATATGTGTTCTCTAGCACAAAAATCCATGAATCCATATCCACTACCACTGAATCAATTCTAACTCACACGGCCTCGGTCCAACAGAGTAGAACTGCTTCTTGGGATCCGTGAGACTGGTTCTATGTCCAGGAGCTCACAGACTCCTCCTTCTCCTGCAGCGCTGTTGGGGGTTTGAACTGCTGCACTTGCTTTCAGCATCCCAATGTTTAATCATATATGTCACCAAGAATCCTTAAAAATATCCCTAGCATGAAAATCTCCTGATGATATTGGCTCTACATTTGTGCATTTGCACTCATGTTTTCTATACAAAAATAAAATTTTGGCTCTGTTTTTTATTACAATATTAAACCTAGTCAATTTTTTTAAAGGAAGGAAAATATGTGAATGAATGTTTTGATACCAGTCAGCATAATCAGTCCAAACACATATGTGTTTTCTCATAAGGATTTTCTCAACTCATTTGCCAGATATTCAGGACCCTCCACTCACTAGTCCAGGAAGGCTTGTACTTTTCAAGTTAGAGGATCTAGAGTTTATTAACGACCCAAATCAGTGAAACAATTACGGAAAAAAAACTTTAAAGAAAAGTACCCCCTATTAATTGCCTTCAAGATGGACAAACAGATGTTAGATTTCAATAGGCAAAATACAATTGGACCATTCTCCTTAGAAATCCATCTCAAGGGTCAATTCTGAGAATAAGCAGTTATTTCTTGTACTACACGCTTTTCCCTCACCACGACTGGGGGCTCCGCTCTCCAGGAGGTGTTCTCTGTTCGTGCAGCACCTCTCTGTTCTGATACCGCTTCTCTGAGAGCGTCACGGTGCATGTCTTAGAACTTCTCCTGCATGTGCTCCTGTGCAAGCTCTTCTACCCATATTCTGGTTAAAAACAAAACAAAACATGGGTTACCATCATTTACACCAGTTTTCATAGAAATGTTTTCTTAATAACAGGCATTAAAATATAACATTTTAGTAAGCAACACTGTCTATATCTATTGAAACACATCATTCTTCAGTCTGAAGGAATATTCAAACAAAGCAGTGTAAATGAACATAAATTTAAAGACAGTAAGTACTCATTAGCTCCAAGTCTAGCTGATCCCAAACATATCAGCCCCGCACAACATATTGTGTTGCACTGCAAATATAAAGTAGTGATTTAATCACACCTACACACAAGAACCACGATAACTCCCTCTCAGAAAAGAGCGAGATGAAGTGGTGATCTGAAGCACTTAATCAAAATGCAACATGTTCTAAGTTAGAAGGTTGTTAATCCATTTAGTAAATGCTTAACATATCAAACTTCACGTTATGTATTTGTAGTAGTGTTGGCATTCTGAGTGATCCTGCTCAGGTTTAAACACATAAAACCTTTTCAAACACACACACACACACACACACACACACACACACACACACACACACGCAAGTTCTCTGGAAAGCAAGTTGTTTGCCAAGTTGCTTTTATCCCAGGAGGGTCTTTGAAAAGGCTAATACACTGTTTGCAAACACAAACCCTGATCGCTGCTCAGAAGACAAGTACTATTTAGAGTTGCTTCCAGAACAAGCCATTTAAAGTGTAATTACTCATAAAATATGGCATATTTGTTCTAGACAGATTGCAACAGGAAGAAATATGAGGAAATCCATTTGCATAAAAAACCTTGAAATCTAAATAATTCATCCTTTAATTTATTGGGGAAAAAAGAAAATGTTTTTTGTTTTCAGTTTTACTACAGTTTAAATATAAGGATAATCTATGATCAAAAATTGCTGACTATCAATCCATTTCACTGTTGTAATTAAAAAGTCACATTGTAGTTCACTTGCAATATGATGTTATCGCATTGAAAATGCATCACTAGTCCTGATGTAGTCTGTCATTTGTCTTATAAATTAACTCTATTTTAGTTTAAATTAAAAACAATTATCCAATAGATATTACTATGTATGTAAATTAATTAATACTCTAATTTAAACTCAGGATACAATTAATGTTCCTTCTCAAAGTGAACCTTCTACTCCAGAGTATAAAGAATGAAAAATGATACTTCATTTGATATCAACATTCAAATTATAAAATAGTTAAAAATGGATTACTATCATTATTCAGTGAACTTACATACTATAGAGCTAAAAGAGAAACGTAAGCTCGCCTGAGTAAGACTATTGGATAAGAAGCTGCAGGAAGAGTGTTGATGGAAAGGTGACTGTGTGTGGCTCTTCTCAATGAGTATTCACAACGAGCACCTCCTGTTCTTTTGGTAAATGTATCCTGAATATGTTATGTTCTATAAGGAATTGGCTACTGAGGTAGTTTATTGTGCCAACCTGGCCGATAAACACATGTGGGCTTAATTGAAAGGCGGAGGGATTAATGGCTCAGTGAGCCTCACCTTTCTAGTTCTCTTGCTTTCTGATGGTCAGACCAGGGTGCAGCTGCCTTAGCCAGTTCCCTGCTTCAGCTGGCAAGGTTCACTTCCTGCAGGACATCCCCGAGGAGAAGCCGCATGGTGGTACTCATGTGGAGCAGCCATGTGGACACCCATGCCAGCGCTGAGATGCTGACACATTCACTGACTTGTCTTTGTTCCTGCAGTCAGCGTCATTGTGTCTGTATGGTGAGATAGAGGAGGACTTTGTGGATTGGTGTTGGACATATAGGTTAATGGGTTAATGTTGGACTTGTGAGTTTGGGCTGCACTGGGTTGGGATGATTTTTGATGCACAGTTAACCTTTATATAAAACTCCCTCTAATACATGAGTTTCTGTGGATTTGTTTCTCTAAAGTACCTAGAGTAACACAGCTACTAAGAATATAGTAACTACACGTATAGAGTATTCATATGGATACAAACAGAAAATCATTATTTTTTCAGGGACAATTTTGAAAACGACATCTTAAGAGCTGCTGACTGCATTTGCACATTCTTGAGGGCATTTACTTGGGAGCCATGTTTCCCAGGCCATTGGGATTCAGGGAAGAAAGAACTGTGAACAGGAGGTATATGAGAGAGGGGAGTGGGGATGAGATAGAAAACGGCTTTCTAAAGAAAAGAAGTAAAGTAGCAAACATTATCAGGTACCCTGTATGCTGTGTTCATCCAGACATTGAAATTGGAGCGAGAAGATGGGAAAGTACACGCACGCACGCAGGAAGGCATGTTCTTTGGAGCGTCTCATGTAGATCACGGTTGTGTTCTTCGGAGGAGTTTGGGGATGGGAGTAAACAACTGGAAGTGCTAATGGCGGCATTAGTGAAACACAATGTTCCGTTTCCCGGGTAACTAGGGATATGGAACACTTACTGTGCTTTCCAGGGAAATCTTCTCAGGTTCTCTAATCACTATGAAGTTCATTTGATGACATTGTGACCTTTCTTAGGTTCGCTCGTGGACAGTGTCATCAGATTACAATGTCCAGAGCATGAGTCTTTGATAATCGTTGTTCCATCTAATTAAGTAAACCAGTATATTAATTCATCACTTCACTTGTTAGGAGTTCATGATACATGATTCCAAATTTGAAAAGTAGAGAAATTCTTTTGAGCCTCTAGAGTTAGAAGTAATTAAGTTCATTATTTATATAGTTTTAAGCCTTTTGTAAATCACAGCACATGAGGGAAAAGAACATTTCATTTCTGTGCAAATGTTTGAGAAACGTTCATAAGAATTTTGGAGTCTTTTGAAATGACAGCTTCACCGTGAATTCTAAATCTGCAGAAAAATTGTTTCTTAACATCTTAAATGTAAAACAAATTACACACACACACAATCAGTGCATTAGTTTCTGAAGTATATTATAACAAAAGTCAAACTAAGTGATAGAAACCAACATAAATTGATTCTCTCAGAACGCTGGGGAGCAGAAGACTCATTAGGAGGACCACACTCCTTCTCACTCTCTAAGCAGAATACTTTCTTGCTTCTTCTAGGTTTGGTAGTCATCAGTGTTGTCTGACAGTCCTTGGCTTGTACATACAGCACGAAAACTTTTGTCATATGACTTCTGTTCTGTTTGTCTGTCTGATTTTGTTTCTCTTAACTTCTTATAAAGATACCAGTAACATTTGATGAGAGCCCATTCTACTCCACAGTGACTTCATGTTAACAATTAAATCTGCAAATATCCCCACCACCCCCCAATATATTCATAGTCATAGGAATCAAGAATTAGAGCTTCGACATATCTTTGGGGCAGGATATTCAACCCATAATAATTAAAATAATTATGCATGCATTTCAGAGAACAAGATGCGTAGATTTTAAATCTATAGCACATTGTCCTTATTTCTCAATGTGAAAATTGAAGAATGACTTGTGTACGAGGCAAGACAGCATTCACTGCTCTATTCAGGCCGACATAACAACCCTGAATCAAGCCCACTGCCATCAAGCCAATTCCTCTAAGAGTGTGCAGAGAAGACAAGGCGAAGCTGGCCCCGAGGTCTCCAAGACTGTGAATGTTGATAGCAGCAGACAGTAGCATCTTTCTCATGCAGAGCAGCGAGTGAGTACAAAATGCCAACCTTGCACTTGGCAGTCCAATACCTAACCCACTCAAAAAGCCCAAACTCACTGCTTTCGAGTCAATTCCAGCTCAAAATTACCCGATAGAGCAGGATTGAATTGTCCCAGGTGAGTTTCTGAGACTATAGCTCTTGACTACCTTACAAAGCCCTATTTTTCAGCTATTGCTGGTTTTGAACTACTGACCTTGTGGTTAATAGCCCAATGCATAACTACTATGCCACCAAGTTTCTTAACATGAGAAAGGCCAACTCACCACTACCATTAAGTTGATTCTGACTCACAGAAACCCTCTTTTGGAATTCTTTGGCTGTATATCCTTAAGGGAACAGAGTTTCAGCTTTCTCCCTCTGGGCGGCTGGTGGGTTTAACTGCTGCCCTTCTGGTTAGCAGCCCAACACATAACAAGGGAACTTAGCAGTGTTTTAAAAAGAAGCAAAGGGCTTAAGTGGAGGGTAAATGTTTTGAAAATGATTAGGGCAGGGAATGTACAGATGTCCTTTATATAATGGATGGATGTATATGTATGGATTGTGATAAGAGTTGCATGAGCCCCTAATAAAATGTTAAAAAAAATAAATAAAAAGAGAATTTTCTCCTTCTCCTTCTCTTAAACTAATTTAACTAAAGTCTAAACTTTCCACCTATCTTTTATAAATACTTTTCCTCATTTTGGGATTTAGTAGGACTTTTAATATGTTGCTTTATTTTGAAATAGTTTAATATTTCAAAACTTCATGGGTGTGTTCCTTTCATTGGAATTTGTTCCCTCACAACATCAGCATTTTATAACAAAGATGGGAAATAGGAAAATTGTGAAAATGAAATATCATTATAATAAAATTTTGTCCCTCACTAGGAATATAAGGGAAACCTGGTGGCATAGTGGGTTAAGTGTTGTTGGAGCGCTAATCAAAAGGTTGGCAATTCAAAGCACAGCTTCCCCAAGGGGACAGGCTGAAGTAGTTTACTCCCATAAAGATGTATAGCCTGGAGAATCCCGTGGAGCCATTCTGCTCTGTAGTATAGTTTCTATGGGTCAGAATCAACTCAACAGCAGTGAATTTGGTTGTATTTATATCATTCCTAATAACTGTGATAAAAAATTTAGATACATGGGTCAATTGAAATTTTTGTTAGATTAATATTCTGAAAATGGACTAAATGGGCTACTAAATGGCAAGCTCAAAGATATTCCTATAAAATCAGAGATACTTTTATTAAGGGAAAGTATCAAAATGTGAAGCTGTGATGACTTGACATACCCTCCGCTCAGGATAACCTTCTGAAGGTGGTGTTTCCAACTCACCCCTCCCAAAGAATTGTTTCTGCCTCTTTAATAGATATCAGGTCATACAGCAGTTTTGGAAACTTCAAGGAACTCAAATCATGTTTATTTGAACTGTTCTTGAGTTCAATATCCTACAAAATTCTCATAGGAAAGTAGTTGATACTCACAAAGCATTTGTAGATGCACTGTCATAATGTGAAGGAAAAATTCTTGGTATGAATTTCCTGGCCTTTTTATCACCAATGAAGTTTTCAAGTTTCTTAAAACTTCTTCACAATCAGCCTCCCTACCATCCTGTGCTCTTCAAGAAGATCTATCAGAAAATCTCAATAAAGCAGTTTCCAAAATATTTTGAGCTGAACTCTTGGCCTTGAGTTTAGTTCAATAGGAAGCTACTAGTTTGACCAAACATTTTTTCACAAAAGAAGCACCACATGGAGACAAAAATAGGTGAATTACTGAAAGACCTTGTCTGTGGACAAGATTTGGTTTGGAATAAGCTAGTACATGAATAGCTGGAACCCTGTAGCAGCACTGTATTTTCTTACCCTTTTCCATAATTATCATTTATTGCATAGCACTAATACACTTAGAGGACTAGATCCTATGGAACATAATTATTTGTCTAATGGACATATGAGACAAAAGGTGATTGAGCCACATACATTGCCATGTGACATGTGACTTACCTTGATACCGTGATAAGAAGGATGTAGAAGTGTTGATTTCATTTTCTTAGGAAGACATTGGGTTAAAGTCAAGGGCGTACATGGGTGAAATGCAATGTAAATATTTCAGTTTAATGTATGCTACAGAGGCAAAATCATGGTCAATTACTTTTGCAAAATATGTCCATATGGATGTTAAATATAAAAATGTAAAATAAGGCAATTTTGGAATATAATCTTTATTTTTAGAATCTTGGATTAAACATTATGGAGCCTTGGTTGCACATGGTTATATGTTGGTCTGTAATCCATAAAGTCAGCAGTTCCAAACCACCGGCCCCTCTAGAGGAGAAAGGGGCTTTCTACTCCCTTAAAGAGTTCACTGTCTCGGAAGCATGCAGGAGAAGTTCTAGCCTGTTCTATAGGGCTACTGTGAGTTGACATCGGTAGCAGCAAGTTTGGGAATTAAACATGAATAGTCTTGCTCCTGAAAATAACAAAGAAAATCTATCTAATATACATATACACACACACACACAAAGATTTGTATTCTTTTAAGCATAATCGCATGCTATCACTTTAGGATAAATACATAACTTTAAAATGCTGTAATAGATCTCATCCAGAATTATTAGTCTTTTTAAATTTTAGACGTCCTAAATGCTTATTCTTATGGTTATATTTATAAAAGTAGGAAACAAAATAAACTTTATGGCCATCAAGTCGACTGTGACTCAAGGCTGCCCTGTAATCCAGGGTGGAACTGCTCCTGTGCGTTTCAGAAACCGTAACTCTTTAGGATAGTAGGAAGCCTCATCTTTCTTTCGAGTACCCTCTCGTGGTTTCACAAGGCTGACCTTGCAGACAGCAGCCCGGATGATAACCAGAATGCAACCACGGACCCTGAAGGCTATATCAATCTGGCCTGTCTCATCTAGCTGCATCTTCACTTAAGGTTGTATGCATTATGCTGATTTGTATATCCAGGGTTTTTCTAGTTGCAAAAAGAGAGCAAACCTGTGAGCGACCTACCATGCTCTTGAAGGACAAAGTGTTACAGAGAACTATTGACTCAATTTATTAAAATGAATTATAAATATTTTGTTCTAATTTTAAAAAGAGGCAAATATCTTCATTTTATTTACATCTTGCTAAGTTTGAAAATAGATTTTTAAGTTCATATGCAAAATTTCACTTCTCTAACTTACCTGCCCTGGTGGTGTACTATGGTAGTTATGTTTGGGGCTGTGTTCTGCCAGGCTCATAGTTCAAAACTGCCAGCTGCTCCTAGGCAGACAAATGTGACTTTCTACTCCCCCAAACAGTTACAGTCTCTGAAACTCTCAGGCACAGTTCTAGCCTGACCCTTCGGGTCGTTGTGATCCGGTATTGACTGTATGGCTGTGAGTGAGGGAGTGATCCCCAAAACGACGGAAAGAAAGCAGTGAGCAAAGAGAACTGAACAATTTCTATATGTCTGTTGTTGGGAATCGGGAAGGGTGACAGGGTACAGGACATAAAAAATCAGACTTGAATTCCACAGTTTGTTTTTAAATCATTAGTTCTGTCTCTTTGTCTCTCTTTCTGTGTGTGTGAGAAACCACAACTTTGAACCTTGAGATTTTTCCAAAGACTCTATTTTGAAAAGAAAATTATTTCTGTTTTTTTATAAGCCAATTGTTTCTGTTCCTTCTTGGGAAAAAGGCAAGAGAAAAGAAAGCCTTTATATATTTTCTTATAAATGGCAATTCCCTTTCCTTACCATAAGCCATCTTTGTCTTTGATTCTCCTACAGATTCAGATTGAGATTTTGTGGAGTCTTTGAACAAAACATGATAAAGTAAAGATTGTGTACTAAAATTTAATTAACCTTTACTAGAAATAAATTAAAAGGAATCAGAATTACACATTCTTAAAGTAATAAAACATAATGATCATCACAAAATTTAAAAAGTGATATTTATTTGTATTAATAACATGACTACAGTAGTCAATGAGTGGCAAAATGGATTCTGAACAGCTTCAACTCTGAAGTTTGGTGGTTCAAACCTACCAAGAATCCTCTGACAATGATGAACTGCTTGCTATAAGCTTACAGCCAAGAAAGCCTATGGGGCAGTATTGATCTGCAACACAGGGGATCACTATTGGTCATAATAGATTGAAAGTAAATGTTTTTATTTTATATTATTGTCAAATTTGAGCACATTGGTTACTGAAGTAGAATGTTCCCCTTCCGTGTTAACTTCCAGTTAATGCACCCAATGCTCAGACAACATCTGTCTCTCAGTGGTGGTTGGCATGTTATGATGCTGAACAAGTATGAACAGTGTTTCCAGGCCAAGTTGGTTAGAAACAAAAGGCTGGCAATCTACTTCCAACATTTAGTCTGGTCCACAACTGATTCATGAGATCATTATGCATAGACATGCATGGGCTCATCAGGAATAAAGCCTGTCTTGTTAGAGGCTAATCACCAACCACCAAGTTGTCAAACTTAGGACATTTTTCTATAAAGACCCAATGCACCAGAAGTTGCAAACGTCCTTGTTGCTGAGACTTGTCAGCTACAGACAGAAATGCTGATCAGTTGTATTTCATAGGAGTAAGAAATCTGTGTCACACTTGGACTCTTGGCTCTCTCCTTGGCTTCCTGTAATCTAATGCTGCCTTCTTTTCCCATATCTCTGATCCTTTTGAAATGGACTCTAAATGCTACTGCCTCCTGGGTTGGGTTACTCCTGTTACATTTTTACTCTACACTCTTCACACAATTTTCTAGCGTGTGCTTCATTTGAAATTATACTAGATTATGTATTTACAAGAAATCCTTCTCATAATATGTACCTTGATATCCCATGGGCATCTCAAATAAATCTGTTTAAAAGTAAAATATTATGTGCTCTTTTCCTTATTGAAAAATTTTAAATGTAATAATAGAGAAATTACTACAATGAACACTCATTATCCAATGTCCATACTCAGCTCCAGAAATCAACAAATGTACTGAATTTATTACATCTGTTCTTCCACAAAAATGTTTGCTTGATTTTTAATACAAATCAAAGCATTCTTTCTATTTGTAAATATAGCTGTGTGAGGTACGTGTCATTTATCATCCAAGGGATGGTCTGTTATTTGGCTACTGTGTAAACACCCTATTCAAGTTTGATGCTCTTGCTTGTGGAACGCGGGGGAAGGAGCAGTTGGAGAGATGGTGGCAGAGTGGCTGGTGAAGGTGAAGGTTGTGCCCAGCTCCACCCACTGTCCCATAGCCGATCCCATAGCTCCTGTAGCCGCCACCCACCTGCCCTCCAGAAAAAGTAAGGCAGCCTTTGTCCGGAACCGTGTTCTTGTCCTCACCCGCCTGCATTCCATCCGCAGTCTAGTACTGCAAAGACTGTGCGGTGTGAAAAACTATTGGGAGGAAATTATACACAAGAAGAGAGCTTCTTTCCCTTAAACAACAAAAACAAAATGATTAGACCATCCAAATAATATGAGGTCAACTGTTTCCCAAATCACCATCAAAAGGCACATGCCTGTATTTTAGTAAGCATCACTAGTTGATAGGATGCATTTTACACATTGCACTCAACAAAAGATAAATATGTAATATCAGACTGTGCTTTACTTAAAGTACAAAGACTGAGTCAAAGAGCTCATTTAAATTTTTTTTCAAATAAGTATCTGACAGAATTCCATATATGGCATGGATAATTGATACAAATTGATCTATACATTTAAGTTTGCTAATTATTTCTTAAATGTCTATTAGTTGCGAACACTCTTCTTTTCATGACATTGCTTAGATTGTTTCTTTGTGGTGGTGGTTGATTTGTTTCAATAGTTTGAGTAGCTAGAATAAAGTAGGAAATACATTGTGGTATTGAGTTGAGAAACTATTTAAAATCAGAATGCATCACAAGTTGTGTTATACACTTCAATTGCATCACATCATTAAGTATATGGATGGATATGTGTGTGTGTCACACACACACATACATAAGGGGGTACCCCCAAAAAAACTCAGAAGAAAGCATTCCTGGGCAGAACTTTCCCAGTACGTGTTTTTCCCTGTAGGCGAGCATCCACAACTTGCTCTGAGTTTGTGCACCTAGTGGTGTGGCCTGTTCTCTCTGGTCACAGTGAATTTTTTCAATAATGTAATTTCACTCAAGCCTTATATTTTTTGTTAATAGCCAATCTAAAAGAACAGTGTGCAACTATGAAATTTTGTTTCCTGCATGGGAAAAATGCCGCCAAAACTGTTGTAATATTGAACAAAGCTAATAAGGGCAGCACTATACGAAAAACTCAAGTGTGTGAGTGATTTTCTCCTTTCAAAAAAGGTGAAATATCTATTGATGACAAACCTCATTCTGGACATCAGCTTCCTGAGCGGATGAAAATGTCGACCAAAACTGTGAGCTTATGTTCGAAGACTGATGGTGGACCATTGGCGAGACAGACCCGGGGGTGGGGGTGCTCTGGACAATCTCGGAGTTCAGTTCAGCGCATTGTAATGGGAGAAGTGGGAATGAGAAGGGTCGCTGCGAAATGTGGACCCCAGGTTCTGACTGACCAGCAAAAGAATATTGACTGGAAATGTCATGCTTTGAAAGGATAACTCTTAAGAAACCCAGGTTTTTTATCCAAAATCATTCCTGGTGACAAGCACGGTGTAGTTCTTATGACCCCCAAACCAAGCATCAATCCCGCCAGTGGAAGATGCCATTGTCACCTGTCCCCGCAAAGCAACTGCTCAAGAGAAATCAAAGATCAAGACGATGCTCATTCGTTTTATTGAAGTGAGGGGGACAGAGCATTTGGAATTTGGTCCACCAGGTCAGACTGTTAAGCAAGCATTCTATTTAGAGGTTCGGGAAAGATTCCCTAACAGTGTGCTACACAAGGCATCTCTTTTCTTTTTTAAAAATTAATTTTGGCAGCTGGGGGCCTAGTTTTGCCACCATGACATTGCACTTGCTCATGCAACCATCTCCGTGTGCCAGTTTTGATGAGAAAAAGGGCTGCCTCTCTTGCTCCATGCACCTTACTCACCTGACTTGCTCCGTGAGACTGCTTTTTTGCTTTGGCAAATGAAGAGGGACATGAAAGGACAGACATTTGAAGATATTGAAGAGATGATGGAAAAGTGAGGGCGGTGCTATCAGCCATCCAAACAGATGGGTTTGAAAAAGGTTTCCAAGAATGGAGTTGCAGATCTGACAAATGGATTGAGTGTGATGGAGAGTACTTTGAAGGGGATATGGTTGTTTTATTTTAAAAAAAATACATGGTTTTGAAAAAAAATCTGCGCTGGGGGGGTCCCTCCTCGTATCTATAAAAACTGCAGGTTGAGCAGCTGTGTGCCCGCGTCACAGCTGCTCCTGGGTTAGAGCACAGTATCACAGGTCTGCACCAATCCAGCTCAGTGGGAATCTTTCTTTATTCCTCAGACCTTCTATTTTAGCAAGCGTGCATCTCTCTTCGGGGTGGGGCCTTGAGTAAGAATTGCACTCCTAGCTACAATATCAGCATTCCACCCCGCCGGCATCGGCATCTTTTCAGGGGCAAGGTGGGGCTGTTTCCACTCTCCACACTTTAGCGTTCGGGAGGATAGTCTCCCCGGGCTATCGACTCCTTGGCAGGGGACGTTTGGCTGTGTTTCTCAACGTGTGTGCATGTGACGTGCTCAAAGTTGGTGAGAAACAATATCAGCAATCAAGCGTCTAAATAGCCAGTGTTGATACTTTTTCCAAGACCAGTTTGTTTGTTCTTCCAGCAGTTTGCTTTGACTGCCCATGATAATGATTTATCTTGTCAGCACGACTACCACACTCATCTCAAAGAGGTGCACATTAAAGAAGTTATTCCCATCTCTCCGCTCTACTCCATAGTCTACTCTATCTTGGCCCTAGGTTCAACAATTTGCTATAATGTCTCACAGAAGTTGAAAGCAATGTAAAGGAAATCATTCCCATGGCTGTTAGGAGCTATTAAATCCCAAATCCAAAATTTAGATGATTATCTGGAGGATTCTCATCATCCACAAGCTGTGGAAGCTGCCAGAACCAGCAGCTTGGGTCAGTGATCGAATGAATTCAAGTTGTCCCAGGAGCTGACTATCAAGCAGTTGTTGATTGCTTGACTCAAACTCATAGCAACCCGACGTGCAAGAGAGCAAACCCTGTGCGGCCCTGTGCTATTCTCACGGTTGCCCTTGTGTGATCCCATTGTAGTGGCTGCTGAGCCCATGCATCCTTTGGGGAGCCTTCTTTTGATTTGGGTGCACCACGACTGCTTTTCTAAGCATGAGGCCAGACAAATGCAGTGTTCAGAGCCAAAAGCCAAAAAAAAAAAATCTGAAAGTCAAAGCAGGTCTTGCTTCTACAAATGCTCAGTCAGGAAACAGGTCACAAAGGGAAAGCTTAGGTGGAAGTGTGGTTTTTGATTTTCAGCAAAGCATGCTCTCCAAGAAAGCAAAGTGTGGTAACTTAATTAACAGCCTCTCGTATGATGGAGAGTAGGACACATCCCACCTTAATCCTGTAACAGAGAACACACTCTGAAATAGAATTAGAGCCACATGCGTGGAAGCTAGGATTTATAATACATAATAAAAGGGATTATGGCCATATTAAGTAATTAACTACCTTTCACAAACGATAATTTAACAGCATCAATTCCTCAGTAGCTTTCCTTCTTCATTTTGCAATTTTATATGCATCTAATTTGACGGAAAATAGCTACCACTTATTCATTGCCTTTACTACCAAATGCCAGCATATTTGATATTATCTTTCAAGGAGTCTGATAATAGAATCAATTAATATATATACCGTAATTTCAGTTAGACAATTTGCCATAAGTTACAGACTCTGTAGAAAAATCAATATTCCTTTAAATATATATGTTCTGTATTGTAATTAGTAAGGCAGAATTAGAAAACCAGAATATGACTGACTTGCCTAATCTAGTATTCCAGATGCTTACGAATCATAATTAGCTAGATTTTATTAACTGTTTTTTTATGTCAGCATAGCTTTCTCTACTTTGCTAACACATCAAAAGAAAATCATGTTTATTTGTTGTCCCTAGATTTAACACTAATTATATGGGACATTATTTTTCAATAGCATAGTCAAAATAACTTTTCTACCTCTTTTAAAATACACATTTTGAACTTTAATGAATGTTCTTATAATATAAGCACTGCTGTGTACTAGGTAATAGGTTATTTGCATAACTAATTAGTGTTGGGGATTTCTTCAGAATCAACCTGATTAACTATTTTTATTTCAGTGTCAATATTTGAAGAACTGTCTAGTACATAGCAATAATGGCATATTTATAAGAAATATATTGTAAGAGAAATTTGTGAATGAAATATTATAGTCAGCCACAAGGATCAATCTAGAGCCACCTTCCATGGTGACAGATAAGGGAAAAATGGGTGAAGGGCCATGGAGGACGATGTATGATATGGAAAATGTAATCTATAACTTATCAAGGGTTCATGAGCAAGGGCAGGCAGGGGGGAAGGAGGGGTCAGAAATGGGAAGTTGATATCAGGGACTCAAATTGGAAGAGAATGCTTTAAGATATTGATGGCATATGGGTAAATGTGCTTGACGCTTTTGAGGAATGTATGGATTGTGATGAGAGATGTAAGATCCCCCAATAAAAGTATTTTTAAAAGGAATTGTGAGAGCAATAATATCATCAGATACAAAATTATTAGAAGGTATATTGGAAAGAATTTTCATTGCTCATTGAGAAAGGAGACTTTGCAGTTAATCACCAGATGCTAAAACTGAAGTTAGCAGTTCAAAATCAGTAGTCCCTTCCTGGGAGAAACATGAGACTTTCTAAACCCAGAAAGAGTCCCAGTCTTTGTCACCCACAGGAGCAGTTCTCCTCTACCAATGCGGTTGCCATTAGATAGAACTGACTCACTGACAGGGTGTTTGAGAGTTTGATTTTTGGTTTATGTATTCAGAAACAGTGAATTCTCTATTGAAGGATATTATTATGAGATGAGCATGCTCAGTGGTGTCATGGATTACATTAAACTGGAATAATTTAATGAGATTGCTAATCATTGAATTTTTCTGCAATGATATAGGATGCTCACAGATCACACACACACACGCACACACACACACACTCACAGACATTTGATATTAGATGTCATTTAGTTGGTTCTGACTCATGCGGATCCGATGTATAGGAGAACAAAATATTGCCCATTCTTCACCATTCTCAGAACTTTTCTTATGTTTAAGCTCTATATACATGTTTATAGTTACATATAATATATATATATATATACCACCTCACCATCTCACTGCCATATGCGGTTGACACAAACTCGTGGCAAACCTACAGAACAGGGTAGAACTGCCACTGTAAGTGTCTGAGACATAGCTGAGGAGATCGAACCCTGTGACTTTTACTCTTTTTGGAGTAAAAGCCCTGTTTTCCTATTGCCTTTGCGTGTGTATTTGTATGTATTTAAGTGTGCGTATGCTTATACGAATACATCCACACACAGAGATAGATCTACAGGGAAAATGTGAACAACTTTCACATAAAGGCATTAACAATAGAAACATAAAGGAAGAAATGTTAGTGCTATATAAATTGATTTAAAATGCGGTTTGTATATGATCCTGTTTTTCACTGATATTAAAAATAAAACACATCTTGGATTTCTCTAGTTTTGATACATATTTAACAAGGGAGTTATCGCGTTCAGAGTCTTTTCCCTTTCTTTAAGCAACCATCTTACACGTGGGTTAGATCAATTTTTAAACAGTTTGGAGTGTAAGAAGAAGTGGTAGGAGCAGAAACAGAGTTAGACAGAATTTGGTCGGTTCCATTTGTGGTAATTAGATGCTTTTAAAATAGTTTTTATAATGGTTTCATTGGCATGTGTTACACATTCCAGTATATCCACTCACATCAAATTCTGTTGTTCAGTGCCATCAGGTAGGGTTAATCCATCATCATTTTATCCGTTCCCCTTTCCGGCCCTTGCCCCTCTTCCTTCTCCTTTACCCTAGGGGTGGAATCCAACCTGTCAATCAGGTCATAGCCTGACACGGTTTTCTTGGGTATGTGGCCTTCTAGAAGGTCCTGGGAATCAAGCACTCTTTCTGCCACTTACCCTGAGCGCTCCGAGAGATTTCCAAGAATCCTGGATCCACAGTACTTTGCACCCCCGACTGTGATCTTCTTGCACTCGGTATCATTGCATGTAGCTATGAGTCCAAAGAGGGAGTTAGAGACTAGTGTCAGACTTATGGACTAGTTTTGGACTTATGAACTTGAGTTGGACTGAGATGTAACACTCTCGATACATAATTAGATCTTGTTATAAAGCATACATCATATATTATAATTTTATGTATATATTTATAATTATAATATTATGTATTTGTTTTTCTAGTCAACCTGGCCTAACAAACATATATTATCATAAATCTTGTTCATCCACTTTATGATTTCTTCTCTTTTACTTGATTGCATTTTATAATACCCCCTTACCTTTCTGCAGTATAAAGAAGCAATGTAAAGGTTTTACTTTATTGAAAACTATTTTCTAATTTTTTATGCTGATAGCTTAAAATTTAGACTTTAGGAGTGTGAATTGAAACCAGGTAGTCTCTCTTCTCATAAGTTTTCTCCTCTCTAACATGGGAATCAGGACTGTTCCTCTCTCTTTGGGTAGTTTTAAGAATTACTAAAAAAGAGTCTCTGCATCTCCAAATGGTTTCTTGTAAACAATAAGTCCTAATCATTATTGCATAATATTTATTGTCCCTGTATTTCTGTCAGAAATATTGATGATCATAAAAGAGTAAAAAGACTTGAAGTTTAATGCACAGTATATTGTTGAAAAGAAATCTTTAGGATGAAGCAAAGAATACCTAATGTATTTTTTCCATATATCATCTATGTTCAAGTTGCCTAGAGACAAAGGTATTTCTTGCTCTCTGCTCTAATATTAATAATCTTCCAACAATTTGTATTTTGGATGGATACTGTAGAAAATTATTTTGTATTATCACTATGTATTCTTAAATTTGCTGTTATATTTAAAAGACATATTTGTTAAATCAAAGTGTTCCCTAATGAAATAAAAGGAAGAGAAAAACCAAGTTTATTCAAATCTCCACTGTTTTTCATAAATGACTAGCTAAATATTTTTCAGAGATTTTTCCTCGAGTCCAATTAAATGGAATCTAAACTTTTTCTTTCCTGGATAATAGAAAAGTTACTGGTACTGTGAAAAATGATTTGTAAGTAAGAGGATAGCTCTTTTCATAAAGCCAAGGATAGTTTAATTAGTACCAAGTATTGAGAACTAATTTAGACAATTTTACTTAATTTTTTTCATTCAGATAGAAAGTTTGATTTTTTTATAAAATGAGGGAAAAAGGAGTGCATCAGAATATTTTTTCTTTATCATATACACATGTAATTAACCACAAAGAGATGTTTAAAACCCAAACTCCAAATGAGTTGATTCTTTAAAACACAAAGAAAATATAAAGAATGAAGGGTGAAAGGAAGATATTTCTTAAAATGATTAATAAAAAATTTTATCTTTAGAAATCATTTCATGGTCAAAGGAATTAAAGTATATTTTAGGTAACATACAAAAAACGAATGTAAACCATTTTTCTTCATATTTGAAAATTTCAAATAATGTTTGAAAATATTTATTATACTTTCTAGAGTATCCATCAAGATGATTAATGAGGTCCATTCTTTTCCCCAGCCACGTAGAAAAAAAAATCAAAACATGGTCAACAAGAGATTTTATTTTAAAATAGCCAAAATTCATGTGGAAGTTTCTGAGTGGTGCAGATAGTGGGGCACTCAGCCAGTACTGAAAAGGTTGGAAGGCACATGGAGGATCCACAGAAGCAGGTCTTGGTTATATTTCTGATCGGGCAAAGCTCTGTGAGACCCTAGGTGTAAAATATTCTTTTTGGAGACACATGCCGTCACAGGAAAAGAATAAGTTTTTTTAAAATTATTTTTTCATTATCAGTGATACATGACTGCCATCAAGTTGCTTCCAATTCATAGTGACTCTGCAGACTGGCTAAAGTCCCTGAGCTTGGGTGGCACAGAAAGTCATGAATTGCGCTGCTAAACAAAAGTCCAGCAGTTTGGGCCCAGCACACACACTGAGGGAGAAAGCGCTGTTCATGCAAAGATTTACACGCACAGGCAACCCACAGGGCCAGTTCTACACTGTCTTCCACATCCTCTGTCTATGACTCAGAATTATGACTGGTAGGCATGAAAAAATAACGCTGTCTTCAATGAAGAGTGAAGGGAAATTAACAATATATTGAAAAGATAAAGGTACATTTGCAGTAATATACAATACAGGGTGGCATTGGACAATGTTCTAGACGTTTCAGGGAAAAGTAAAAAGGAAAATAAGAAAATGAAATCATGATCGTACATGGTTGAAAAATCCCGTAATGTGATGTTTGCATACGTCTAGACATCCACAACCATCACCACGCAGACAAGAAAATTATTTGACTAGGGAATAGGAGCAAAATTAAAAAGGGGACATATATAATTTTGATCCTTCAAAAATAAATAATAGTGGCTTAGAAAAAATGTACAATATGCTGGATTGAACTGATGCATGGATTGTTATAAGAAATGTAAGAGCCCCTAATAAAATGATCTTTAAAAAACTTCCTTTGATTTGAGGAAGTCGGCTGTGTCACCTGTGTATTGAAGTTGATAACCCTTCCTCTAATCCTGATGTCATGTTTTCCTCCATAAAGTTCATCTTCTAAGCAGTTAAAGAAGTATCATGAAAGGATACAACCTTTGCTAAAAATACACGGTATTACTAAAAATTTCAAAGTAGAAAACATTCAGGTCAGGAAATGATCAAGAATATGTGAGAGTGTTATTCCTATACTGCTTCGCACATGCTCATTATTTTCTAACCACAATTTGCATGAGGTGATATTTTAGTGTGAATACAAGTAAGACAGCAGTGAGTATATTATTTGTTGTACCATTTCCCTGGTATACCATTTAAAGCCATATGCAGCCTGTGTACCTGGATCACTCTTGGACATGCTTAAAACAAACAAATCAACAAAAATGCATTATTTCCCTTCTACAAAGTGCTATTGACAAGATGATAAAAGTTAAGAATACGTTGAAAATGCTAAAGTAACCCAACATGTAGCATAATTAATAAATCAACCATCAGATGAAATAGTTAATTATATATATGTATAGGTTCCAGGACATATTTATTTTTGTAGAACTTAATGTTTTTATTCTAATATTATGTTATCGGTCTCATTTCATCTATATGTACTGTATCATTTTAAGATAGTGAGTTTTCCTTTTTGCAGTTCATTCTATTATGATGTTTATTGAGTGATGAAAATGTATTAAGCATTATAAATAAAGGAGACATGCCACTTCAAGAGTCCACGAGGCAGAATGAGAAATGCAATATCATATTGCTAATACTGCTTTTGCATGCCACATGCTATGCTATGCTATTTTTAATCCTCTTAAAACCAAGAACAAAATACATTATAATCTTCATTTCACAGGTCAGGCATTGCCCAAAGTCACATTGTAATAAGGTAGCAAAGCTGAATGATCAGTCTACCAAACAAGCATTTTGATAACCCCTTTCATTTGGACAAGACCAAATTCTTGTCTGACAATTTTTAGGACAAAATTAATATGCTATATAACTGTACTACAAAGCCTCTTATTTGTTCTAAGAATACTCTTTTTATCCATAATAACATTTAACTGTCAATTTATGTGTTCATTCACTCCATCAAACAACGTTAGGTTTCATTTTCTCACTTTTATATTTCTATGATTATAATTACCTTTTATATTGCCTTATGAGATCCTTTAGTATAATTTAATTCCTTGTCTTAAACTAAGACTAAATCTTACATATTAAGGAATGCTGAAAGAATTAATGAACAATAATATGGGAAAAATAGATGTTATGAAATTAATGACACATGAACAAATATTCTAAGTGGTAGAATACATTTAATATTTAAATGAAAAAGATATACCAATGTAAAACACACACTGACATATACAAAAATAGTGTGAAAATAAAAGGCAATAATAAAACCCCTCGGGTATGAGTTCTTTTGTAAAAAATGACAGTAAAAATCAAAAGATCATATTGTTTCCTAGTTCTCTAAATGACATTTTGAATGTTGCAGTATGTTTAGCTAACAGTGATTCAGTGAGGTTGCCAGTGCTATAAGGTTGCAGTGCAAAATAGTAGATTGATTCCAACCCTGCATTCAATGACATCATTTGGAAATAGGCTATTATAGGAGAATTTTCACTCTCAAAACTGATAAGCACTACAGATCAGGGCTATTTATCTATCAAGTATCAATCCAGCCATTCCTTCATGAAAATACATATTGCAAAACCAGGGTTTTCCTCAGGCTTCCTTGGCTGACTTCGTAGATTGTGGAATAGCTTCGATTCTCAGACCTCCTCACAAAGTCTTTTACAAGTATCTGAGTTCTCGGTTTCTATTTCATAAGAGAAAATGTTAGGTTTGACATATGTTTTAACTTTAATGAAATTTCCAAGAATCCCTCTACCATGTAAACTGATGAAAGCATAGTATTTGATTATTCCACTGGAAAATCTTTTTGTTTTTAGCAAAAGAGCGCATATGTGATTTGAGTTCCACGGGAACTTCTCTCGCTCTGTGTTTCTTTCTCGGTCCCTTGACACGATGCCGTAAGCACCTGCCAGCAGCCAGTATGTCTTTTTTGGGTTGGTAATCCTGCACCATTGATAAAGTCAAATTTATGTAATCATGAACAACTCTCGACTTAACCTTTGTTACCCTATATTTTTCGATCCTTTGTAAAATGTTCCAATTATCTGTGAATATCATTTTAACATATTTAATTTGTAGCACCACTTCTTCATTCACGAAGGAGGAAATAGGGCTGGATGAGAGAAATGCAGCCTGCCGCTAGTCACAGAACGCATGCATTCCAGGACGGCCATTCCATGTGCTCTCTGTGCACTCCCAGTAGCCATGTTACATGAAACATCAATTTGTACTACCACATGCACATTTTTTGTGAAAACGCACAGGTAGTGTCCCTAAGAGTATCTCAAGGAGACACTGGAAAAATTCTACTTCATTTGTCTCAACTTCAATCATGTCACCATGTTTGTGGTTGTTCAGTGAGATAGTGTGTCTTTATTATGGCCAGAGCCCAAATATAGTTCTGCTGATTGTATGACACTCCCGGGTTATTTATCAATTATATACTTTAATTTAGCTTTAAGCTTAATGCCTTTGGGAACATACTTGCTTTGGGCCGAAATGGCTGACTTAAGTCACCACTTACATGCAAATCATTTACCTGAATAGCTGATAAAACTGTTACACATTAGTCTGATTTATGGTATTAACCTGACATAGAAGTTGTAACCTTTACCCATGTGGTCGACTGGGGGAAAAAAGTATATCAAAAGGATGAAATGGAAATTTTGTTTTTCCAAACTGCTATGTCAGCTAATGCAAGTGAAAGCAATGTGTGTTTCATACACAAGGCAAAGGACTTGAGGACTTCAATATTAAACAATAAAGAAATAGATTTGAATTCCAGGACTCCATGGATACCTACCTCTGAATATCACAGTCGAGCCAACCTAAGCGAGGTATTTTATCTTATTCCAGTTTTCTTTTGCTCGAGGTCACCTCTGAGAGTGACCTTGAAATTACAGTGATGCTTTAAAATAGGCTGTGTTGTTAGTTGCCTTCAAGGTGGATATAAATCGTAGCTCCCCTTTGTACAGTAGGTGAACTATTGCCCGATCCAGTGCTAGCTTCTCAATTATTATGTTGGACCCTCTTGTGACAGCCATTGGGTAGATCTTTCATCAAGGGTCACCCTCTTTATCCTCTACCCTCAACTGCACCAGGCATAATGCGCTTTCTCAAGGACTGGCCCCTCCTGATAACATATCCAAAATGAGTGAAGCAAGGTCTTGGCACCCACTTCTAAAGAGTATTCTGAATATATTCCTTCCAACACAAAGAGTTCATTCTTTTTTTTAAATTTTAACAGTTTATTGGCATATAAGTCACATATCACAGAATCCAATAGTTCAAAAAAATCAAGAAGTCCAATCACCACTGCAGGCAGTTTGAAAACATTTTCTCCATTCTTGTATTGTTCATGATTATTTCTCCATTTCCTCCCAATCTCTCCTGCCACACCCCCCAGGGAACCATTAATCCAGTTACTGTCTTAGATTTATCTATCTTGAATTTCATATCCAGGAAAATATTTTTTAAAAACTAAAATCAATAACAAAATAAGAAAAATTAAAACCTCAATTAGAAAGTAGACCACATTAAAAAATAGAAAAAAAAACTTGAAAGGGAGATCAAACTATAAAGTAATTAATTTTTAACCAACTGTATCTGCAGTAACGCATTCTGCAGGTAGCAAGAGAGTTCACACGACTGGTCCAAGGTCAAAGAGGTTCATTAGAGGCCTACTCCAGGTGTATTTCCCTTCCCTTGAAAAAACTGAATTAAGTTTAAAAGCGTAAAAAGGAAAGCAAATAATAACATATTACGTTTTACCCTATATCTTCCCGGTCAACTTTACAATGCTGTCTCTGCTAGCAAGACTCCTCACGTCCCTCAACTATGATCAGGGGGCATTCACTGGAGAGCTAATGCATATGAAGCTAAATCCATTCGTGGATTCTGCAAACGAATGCTGGGCTTCCACTGTCATCCACAGCTTTCTGCAAACAATGTGTTCACAAGTTAAGCTCAAACTATTTCCTCCTGTGGATTTGTCTTTTATTATTTACAATCCTTGGATCGTACAGACTTCCATGTGGACTTAGTTGAAGCCTCATTGGATGGCGGCTTATTTGAGGACAAGCCTTTAAGAACCCAAATGTTCTTCCTTGTTATAGTGGGGTCTAGTTAATTTCTTCTCTACACTTCGCTACAGCACCCATGTCCTCAGGGATCTCTTCATAAGGGTGACATGAAGCAAGGTTATACAATAAGAATGCATTTTTCTTACATTGGGACTAGAATTATGTGCCTATTTAGTTCCTGGTCACCATTGCGTTCTCACCCTCCAGTCATTCTTCAGGCAGCCCATGGTATTTAGTATTCTTTTCAACACCATATTCAGAGACCTCAACTCTCCTTTGATCTTCCTTATTCATTGTCCAGCTTCCATATGCACGTGAGGAGATTGAAATTACCATAGCATGAACCCGGCGCACACTTTTCTCTGCGTGACTTTTGCTTTTCAATACTTTTGCAATTGAGTTGTGCAGTGAATTAGAGGATTTCATGTGTTGACTGTGCTACCATAGGTGTTGATTATGGATCCACCTACTTGAAACCCCTGACAACTTCAGCACATCCTCTGTGTATCATGATGTTGCTTAATGGTCCATTTCTAAGGATTTAATTTTCTTAATGTTGACATGAGCCTGTGGTTACCAGTCCAAGTCAAGTTAAAAAGATTCATTAAAACAGAGGAAGGAAAGTGTGGGCAAAATAAAACCCCAGACAGAGGAAAACTGTTAGCAAAATGGGTGATGTAGCGACTCCGATGCGAAAGAGGAGGTGGGCTGTTGTTGCTCAGGGTCAGCTTGATGGCAGCGAGCAACTTATTCACACATTTGAAAATCAATCGACCTTCCTGAACATACTCCCAGAAATACATAAAGTTACTACAATTATTCTTGTATTGAATATTTACAGGCAGTGAAAATATACACGAAATAGGTCTTTCACTACATTTGTATGAAGCAGCAGATATTTAAAACAGTTTTAAAATTGGAGAAACAACTGTCCTTTAGCAAGATTTTTCACTGTTTCAGCAATCTCATGCCCTGGAAAAGAAAAGGAGGCTCACATGTATATATAGGTGATTGTGGATTTTTTCAGTTTATGTACTAACAAAATGAAAAAAAAAGAGCAAAACAAAATTACAAATACTTAAAATTGTTTTGTTAGAAAGTGAACCGTTTAGCCTTTTTGATGTTGTAGTTTGGGTTAGTTGTTAAAGATTCTGCAGGGAAAGTGTCCCCTTATCTAGTGCATTGCTTTAACCGTTTGTCAGTATACCTTTCACATGCACGGTTTCCAATTGGTTTCTCTTATCACACATAATTTGGTCCTTATGAGGAGACAGAGTTTACTTGAGGATTTTAGAAAGGGTGCAGACCCCCGTGGAAGCATCTGGTTGAAACAATTTAGAATACTAAAGAAATAAAGGGGGAAAAATCTATATCTCTCTATATAGATCTAGATAGATAGATAGATAGATAGATAGATAGATAGATAGATAGATAGATAGATAGATATATCTCTATATATAGATATATAGATACATACACACACAAAGAAAATGAATTTCATGAGTGTGGTGCATTAAGCGGGGCCATCTAGAGAAGCCAAACCAATGACATGCATACAACATACATACAAAGAGAGAGAGGGGGGTGGGCAGAGGCTGGTGGTTTTAAACTACTCACGTTGAGGCTCATAGCCCAATTATAACCACTATGTCATCAGGTAAGACCAGCCTAATTTCAAGTCTGTGGGTCAGATATTCAGCTGGAGGCTTTTCCTGATTTATGTCTATTTAAGCGTTGATTGATTCAGCTACAGTAGGAATACCACAGACTGAATAGGATAAAAAATCCAAGGTCAGCAGGAATTATGATTGGAGAGGCAAATAATTCATGTTCAAAATCAGATCCACAGTGTCAACTAATGTAGGCTACAATCCATGCTCCACAGGAAGCCCCCTTTCAATTGCATCAGGGATGTGACCCAAGTAAGGGGCGACTCCTCTCTACTCTTACCACAGCTGGGGCTCACGGCACATCCCATCTTAGAGTTGATTACATTATGTTAGATTGCATGTCAGGGGATTACTAGCCCTCGATTGAAAAACAATTGATATTTCTGGCCCAGCCAATTTGACGCAAAATCTAATGATCACAATTTGATTTCATGTTAAACTGTCAAACAGCCCAAAGTAATGTTTAGATATAAATTGATGCCACTCTAAATTGCAGCAATGTTCTTAATAACATGGAAAATAATATTCCTAACTTTTTATGGAAAAGCAGAGACCCTGGACAAACAAAGCAGTATCAAAGATGAAAATCAAAGTAGGGTTCCTTATATTTTCTAAACTCAGATCTTAGTGTGTGACCACACAGCCAAGCATCTTGGGACTGGTACACAATAACAGACACAAGAGACCAGTGGGCACAAATGACACCTCAGAAGTAAACCCGTGTAGCTATGCGCGCTGCTCACGAACAAAGTGTGGAGGTGCACTCAGCGAGGCACCCACTGCCTCAGTCACAGACGGGCTGAGAAAACAAGAGTGCCAATTGCAGAACAACGAAGCAGGAGCCATGCCGGAAACTAGATAATCAGAGAAACTAACGTTGAACTCAAGACTTCATTTTAGTTAACATTAAAAGTATAAAATCTCTTGGTTGTAACATGGACAAAACTAGGAATCCTGCATTTTGGTATGCATTCAAGAACTATTGTGTTTATTAGATGCCATTGAATTGGTGCCAACCGGAGTGACTCTGTGCAGAGCAGAAAGAAACACTGACCAGTTCTCTGCCATCCTCATAACCGCGCCCGAGATTACGTCCACTGTTGCAGCCGTGGCATCAGTCCGTCTGCTTGAGGCCTTCCTCTCCACCAGCGCCCTTCACCTTGACAAGCTTGATGTCTTTCTTCAGGGATGAGTCTCTCCTGACAAGAGGACGTGCATTCCGTACTGGGAAGAGAACTAGACTCTAGGCGTTCTGGGTGTGGTGGATGGTGAACTGCTGTGAAGGCTCATGGCATCACACACCTACACTCACTGTCAGCTCTCCTTACGCTTGTGACACTTGGAACTATTTTTTTAATGATTTTTTTTATGTATTTAGTAGGGGAATAAGAGAACCTAACTCCAACCTCTCCATAGGATTACGGAAGTGATCTGACTTTTATGAAATGATTATTTCATAAGGTGGAGCTCTCTTTTCTCAATTTACAGAGAGCCCAACCAGTATCCTCTCTTTCACAATAAAATTCTGAAAATCATTTGCGGAACTCTTTGTGGGGATGGAGTCCTGTTTCCCATCTCGCTCACCCCTGGATTATCATTAAACTATTTTCAATTTAGTAGCACCCTTCTTGGTTTTGATAGTCTTAGCAGACTTCCGGAAGCTATGTTATATTATGTTATATTGTTAGATACATGCTGGTTGGGACTTGTCATGCCCAATATATAAGATGCACTCACATGTTTTTTTCATTGCTTTGTGGGCTTTTTTCATTCCCTTTTGTTCCTGTGATCACCACATCCTTCTCCTTTCTTCATTCATGATGACCACACTTTCTAGCTCATTTCAGACTCTTCTGTGATTTGATTTTCTGCTGTTGTTCTGCTACCGCTCCTGTTCCTTTCTCACTTGACCTGCTTCTTGAGGACAAGATTCTTGAGTGACATGGAGTTCATTACCATGGATTTGTTGAAGGCTCTTTGGGTAACATGCCTAGTTCTGGCTTGATATTGTATAGCAGGTCTCTAAATCTTACTTCATATGAGACTTATGAGATAAACTTAAAATGTGCTGTCTTTTCCCTCCCCAGTTACATGCTCCTCTCCATGCCTGGACAGTGGCTAGCCTAGGCTCATTTCTACTGTGGATCTCCCTCTGGACTGGGGCAAATGCCACAGCTCTTTCTGCTCCTAGGCTCCTTGTATTCTCAGATAGTACACTCCACGTTATTCATTTTAGTGATTACATTCCGCATTGCAATAGAAGCTATATTTTACCACGGGACTCAGTAGAAGTCTGTGTCTAAGAAGGGATACTTTTAAGTGCTTGTAAATGTAATTTGCATGTTACCCATTTAAAAAAAAACTAAGTTTGTTATTTTCAAAAGTAAGGTTCTTGAGTCTTAGGAAAATTAAGATAATTTTTATAAAAATTAGAATGGTGTAAGAATCGATGATGACCACACAGGGGCACAAATGAGGATAGTGACATCATGAACTGCCCTACAACCTTGGTCATCCCAGACAGTGGTGCTCTCCTATCACACCTAGGCGTTCACCACTCCCCGACATCCACTGCAAATATATAACACGCTCTAACAGTATGATTTGCACTCTTGTTCTAAATAGTACATTTTAAACAAAATGAAGGTCAATACGTGAGGTCTATTTTTATTTTGTGATAATCACGATCACTGCTCTGGAAATGTACTTTGTAATTAGACAAAGGGTAACCATTTAAGAAGCAGAGACATTGTATTTTATATGCCTAGAGAGTTTATAAAAGTGCATTAAACATTTCTGAAATATGCCATAGTTCTCATTTACAAAAGAAAGTACCTTATAAAAATATTTAGTTTGATCTTAGTTTTAAAATTATGACCTCATTCTTTTATGTCCATATTCCACAGATGTGTATTAGATACCTACCATTTTAGGTTAACAACAATCTCTTTCTTAGATAATTAATTAGATTTAGAGAAAGCACTCTTTTTAAACAAATTGCTTTTAATCTGATTTCCTTTTGAGTATAGGACTACCTTATATTTATTTATGCTTATTTATTTTAGAAGTATCCAGACTAATTTAGCAGCAGCTTCTGTATAGAGCTGTGAAGAGCTTGTACTAGAATTATATTTTTCACCGTCTCTGTTATTAAAGGCACTTTTGCATTTTAGGGCATTTCATAACAAACAGAAAAACTCAGTGAAAAGACTTCCCACGTGTCCTAACTCTGAGGAAATAAAAGGAAACACTACAAAAGTGATTAAACAGAGTGAGAGTCAAAGTATAAAGACTTTCGAGCGGGTCCAGTTTTCCTGGATACTCTCACTTCAGATCCTTCGTTTCCATCCACACAGAGCTCTCAACATTTGAAGTAAATTAATTGGTAAGATATTCAACCATTGTCTGGAAAGGAATATGACATTGATAAAAATGGAATAGAATGTTTGCATTGTAACATCCGGTGGTTACATTTTCAACAACTCCTTTTGCAGTCTAAAATTCAAATTTAAGTCACTTTTCTGAAAGTGTTTTTTAAAAGTAATTTTCTGATTCTGATGGATTATTTCTGCTCCATTGAATTGATTAAATGAGGTTTACTGGAAATAGGATTTGCATTGACAATGTTTATGTATTTACTTCTTAAACGTTATTATGAAATATCATCCTTCCATCTAGCAAGACTTATATGAACTGGGATAAACCTTATTTTTAAAAATTCCCGGTATTATAAGTAGATAGTGATAGAGTATTATCTATTATGAAATCTATTTCAAATTCTAATCCTTAAAAATTAATAACATTTTCCATTTGACAGCTATAAACATGACTTCAACAACTATGACATGAAAATAATAATACTTGGTTGTGTAGTGGTTACGAGTTGGGCTGCTAACTGGAAAGTCAGCAGTTTGAAACCACAAGTTGCTTCATGGGAGAGGTTGAGAGTTTTAGGCTCAGAAACCCAGAGGGGCATTTGATGGCATTTTGGGGTTTATTGTTCTTATTGTTATATCTTATATACAAATGAAATTTGCTTGTCAGTACCTGGAAGAATTTAGTTAGCTTCATGTGTTTTTTTCATGAAAAAATATTTAACAAATGCATACAATTTGTAGGCATTGTGTATAGATGATCAGTATGAAAAGAAACAAATATTATTTTAAGAAATAGAAATAATATCATTATTGATAATACCAGGAAATTATACACCATTTTATCATTGGGGCTCAATGCTGAAGACTAATGCCATAGTACAGGAAAACACTGAAAAGTGCTGGGGCTGAAGGGATAGTAATTGAAATGGCCAGGAAGACCTGGTTATGAACAACTAATTTTAAGTTAGAGACGTAAGGTTGGGGTGTGCTGAAATAGAAAGCAGTAATGGAAACAACAGTTGAGAAAAGGCTTAGGTCTCAAAGGTATGATACTGGCAGACACAGTGAGCGAGCTTTCAGAGGAGGGCAGTCCTGGAGGTCACAGTGCAGAGTTCAATTGGAGTCGACTTAGTAGACCCCAGGCAAAAATCTTCAAACCTGGTGCTTGAAGTGCACCAGTAGTCTCAAGGTTGTCAGCATCAGGTATGAGGCAGAGTAAGTAACTCTGTGGCAAATCGAAAAGGGAGAAAATTAGCAGGCGCTGAGCCAGACCTACTCACATTTTGTAATCACCAATTGGATACTGTACTCTTCTTTCTTTTAGGAAGACGAATGGAACAAGGCAAGATAAATACACTTTTCCTTTCTTCAAAATTATATCCCTCTTTGGAACTAAGACCAAGGAAATGATAATTATTTGCATAAATGCCAAGGAGAACCTAACCTCATCCCCAGAAGACATAGGTTCTGATGCACATATGTATCTGATATACCTTATAACTCTTTTCTTTTATTTTTTGCTAAGTAGTTCTTTTAATTTTTAATTACCAGTAGGTGATAATTAATATATCACACAATCCAACAGTTCAAGCCTATCAAGAAGGATTTGCAGTCATCGCAACTATCAGTGTTGGCAGTGATGGGCCTGCTTTTGGATCCTTTGTTACCCATTCAAGTTGACTCCCTGTTACATATGTAATTATATATAGAGATATAAGTATCTATATATATTATGTGTATATGTATATGTGTAGTGATATATAGATATAACTCTATATATAATGTGCCTTTTATAGGACACTTTTCATAATTCATTTTGAATTAATTTTCTGTTGGTGTGAGATTCATTTGGTGGCATAGGAAATTATAAGAAAAAATGGAGTGTAATGTCTTCATCTCAAACTGGATATTAAGGAAATCTTAAAATAATGAATACTGCACCCCCTCATTTGGATCATACAAACTCAAGTTAGAAACAGTTAATGTATTTGGTTGCTAATGTTTTTGGTTGAAAGTGGTGTCCACTTCTAGGCACATTGCACATTTCCTGATGTTATATGTCTAAAAAATTAGCCACTGGAAACACCATTAAACAGAGTTCCACTCTGACATGTGGGTCCACATGAAACATTATTGATTTCATATGAAGCAGTTCTTAATGTACTTGGTTATTTTAACAATCCTCATAAATACAGAAATATGATATTTATGTATTTATATAAAATGTATGCATTTTATATAAAATATTTTAATTTATTCAATTATTAATTCCATTTAATCTATATACATATTATTAATACCAAACTTTCTAATATTCCAAATCTTTACTAATACTCTATATATATACCTTGGAGTATCACAGCTATTTCAACTCAAAATTCACAGATACCGCCACTCAAAATTCAATGAACTGCATCAGACTGATAGTGAACCTATAAGAAAGAGGAGAGCTGCCACTTGAGATATTTGAGACTCAACAGGAGCAGAAAACTTCCTATTTCTCTTGGGCAGTGACTGGTGGATTGAAGCCACTGACCTTGTGGTTCACCACTAAATGTATACCGCACTAAGCCACCAGGGACTATTTCTAGTGTTTTTAATAGTTTTCCCTATATATATATATCCACTCTCTCAAAACCAAAACCAAATCCAAACAAACCGTTCAGAATCCTGGATGGAGTGTTGAAGATTCACGTTTATTTACTGTCTTAAATGTGCCTCCAAATTTCTGTCTACACTTTGACTTTTATTATTGGATAACATGTTGTAAATGATTCTTTCCCTGGGAATCTTCTAATAATTACCCCCTGCTTTTAGATTTTTAATTTTATGCACATTCAAATACAACCTTTGCTGTCTTTAATTCCATATTTTGACTTGGTGAAGGCAAAGGTTAGGAAGGCCTTTATGATTTCAGTGAGAAAATTTATATCCAGGAATCTAAACATAGTGCCTAATTTAACCCAAATATGTAAGGGAAGATCTATTAGTTGGGCTACTAGCCATGGAATCAGTGAGGTAAATCAGAACTAAGGTATTTTGCAACCTGAGTAGATAGGGGGTACCTTAAATCAGGTAAAAATGGCAAACCTAAGTAGCTAAGACATTCTATGAAGAGATCATTTTCAAGGTCAAAAGAATAGAGATTTCAAGTCATCTATGTAAAGGGAAAGAAGCGTAATTCCAGTTTCATTGAGGATAGTGAAAAGAAATTTCAGTAGGGTGAAAGCATTTTCAGATTGCAGATCAAATGGAGAGAGAAGATGGTGAGAAATGAAGGTAGCTGGCATATGCTTCCTGTCTTCTAGAAGTTGGGTAAAGAAGAGAAACAGAAAATCTCCCTAAAATATTGGGTTGCAATACACTTAATTGTGTTCTGGCAAGTTTTTAAAGCTTTTTATATTCTCATGTGTAATTTGTTAGAAGATAAGACTTTTTCTCATTCCCTGTCTTCTCAGATTTGGCTTCCAAGCTCTGTTGAGGATTGAGCCATCCTAAAATTCAGAGGTGTGCTGTTGCATCTTGGACCACAGATGCTCCACATGGCTCTCAAGAGTTGTTCAATAGTGTGCTTCCTTTGTTTCTTGTGAAAGTTTGCAAATCCTTCTCACTTTACCTCTGGGTGCTAGAGGCTACCGCTCTGAGTTCCAGTCATCTGGCAGGTTGCCCTCAGACTTATGGGGTGCAAAACCCATACACGGATTTATTCCTCCTGGCCACCTCATGTCAAGAATTTAATTCTTAGGCCTGCAAGTCTCTTGTTTGAGAGCCAAATCTAACCTTAGATGATAATAGCTCTATTGGAGGAAGGCCCTGTATGAACAATTTAACATGACACTTCTAAAATGAGAGGAAGGGCCATTAGCATGTATTCAACTTCAGGTGAATTATTCTCCCAAGTCTAACGTCCATTTTTATATCATCCTTTGCATGAATAAATATAATATTTATCTCTTTTTAAATACAAAAATGACTAAATTCAAAAACTACAGACATTTAGGAGGATATATATATCTGCATTTGCTTTTCAATATTTCAGTAAATGGCAACAATCATTTCAAAAAGAAAAACAATTATTTTTAAAATTGAAATAAAAACATTAAATAGTTAAAACTCATTTTGGGGGGATTGTTTCCATTGTACTTGGTATAATACATGACTTGTTTTTTATCACAAATTACCCCCATAGTTTTGTAATGAAAAGCAATAAACCTAGAATCTAGGTGTAGTTTTGGGGTAGCTCTGACTTAGAGGTCCTTGCAGCGCTGTAGTTAAGTTGTAAATTTGGGTTGTGGTCTTAAAGCTTGCCTTGGAAAGGATCTGTTTCCAAGACCATTCACATTGGCTGTTGGGTGTTGTCTATTTCCTTCTCCATAGGAAAAATCTCCATAGGAAAATTCACAGCATGGTAATATATATGCTCTATATAGTATACTTATAAAGTATATGTGTGTACTGTATATATACATGCATATGTGTAATGTATACTATATGGTATGTGTATATGTATAAATAATATGTGTGTATATAGTATGGTAGTTCTTAAGAAATGACTTTTCACGATTAAATGTGATCGGTAAGGTCTGATATCATCTGGGTCTAAATTGCCCCCACCCCTCACTTAGATGCTCCCTCAATCCTCCAAGGTGCCTTGCTGGCAGAGTAGCTATGCATTGGGCTACTAAGCACAAGGTCATCTGTTTAAAACCAGTAGGTTCTCCGTGGTAGAAAGCTGAGTCTCTCTATTCCCATAGGGAGTCAGTCTCTGAAAGCCCTGGGGGAAGTTCTGCCCTGCCCTGTAGAGTCGCGAGGAGACAGATGCAATGGTGAGGAGTTTGCTTTTTCTTGACTGGGTAATCCTCTCCACTTGTGCCTGGCTTGGGCCTTGTGATTTTCATAGTAAACAGTAAAAGTACTGATATTTCACTCCTGAGTCTTATCAGAACTAACTCTTTTTTTTTTTAGATCAGGGCTAGAGTTAAGTGGGGCCCCGGAATCCTTCTGCTTGTCCCTGGTATATGCATAGCTCTAGTTTCATAGTGATATTATGACAAAATCAAAACTCCATAAGACAGATATCCCAACAAAGCAACAATCCATCTAGCAGACAACAAAAAATAAACAAATTAAAACAAACACAATGAAGGCAGGTAAACAAAACCCATAGAAACAGAACAGTAGGACATTGTCAGTCCTCCCCTCCAGGTACAGGGTGAGTCCACTGGTGACAGCATCAATGTTTCCAGTGACGGAGCACTCTGTATATATGAGGAATCTACGCCAGTACAGTTCGACCAGAAGCCATGAACTATGAGTTGTTGCTCCACACAGTTTTTGTTGGTTTTTTTTACTTCCCTGATTTGAGCTCCACAAGTTTTGATCTCTCATTCAATTGAGCTCTGTGTACCTTAAGCATGGGGAATTGTGCCAGGGAGAAACTTCCTGGAGGATCTATAGAATTTTTTATATATGACCTACTTTCTAGCTAATGTTTGATATTGCATGACATTGTTCTGTAAAATAAATCGAAACATCATAGAGTTCATTTGATCAAAACCCATTAGGTTGAATAATGCTCTAACATACCTAAGCCTGAAGGAGCTTGTAAGAATGACCCTGAGACCAATTAGAAAGCTCTCCAGATACACATGCAAGAGACTCGGGTGACACTCACTGATGTAGATATGGAGACAAAAGGGTATGACTTGAAATGGCATTTGCCCTGGTCCAAGTAGTGCAGTACCAGGCCACTTCTGAATGGGAAGAAAACAAATGAGTGGGGTGAAAACATGGCGTGAACGTTGGTGAACCTTGAGTGAGGACTTTTGTTGTTTTACTGTGTGTACTCCCTCACTTTGCTTTAAATAATATATACAAGATAATCCTATAGTTTAGCTTCTCAGGGTCTTGTGCGCCTCATGGGTCTTTCAATGTCTACGTCTGTGTTTGGTTGTTTCTTTCTCTCAGCCCTCAGTATGACAGCTGTGCTATCTAACTGTGGACTTTATCGCTTTCTTTAGGCATTTATTGTTTTCCAGAGTGTATCACGGACCCTTGCACATTTCATAAATGTTTGTTCTAAAAGGAATGGGATTAATGAGTGTATTACTAGGTCTAATAGTGCCCCCAGGGCAGCTGAGCTCAAATATATTTGTTAGAGGTCAACAGAAAATGAGACAATGACTAGTTTTATATTTCTTAAGAGCTGAGCTAAACCTTCAGTAAATTTATTGTGACTGGAAACCTCTTCCATATTCATTTCACCATTAACTCTTAGTTTCTCAGTTTCCAACATAATTTATATTTTACTTCTTTTATAAAAACTTAGGGACTGTGTGCCTTTTTTCATTATGTGTGCAAGTTTCCATAACCTGAAAGTGAATAATTCCTTTCATACTTATTTGTCTTATTATATTAACAATTCTGTGGAATTCATATACAGAATATTTTCCATGCTTACTTTATGCCTAACATTTTATTGATGTGTTTAAAGGGTATACCTGTTTAAAATGCCCTGCTAATGTTATATTAGCAAGTATTCAAAGCATGGTTATTGACAATAAATCTAGTGCCTAACTCCTAGAAAAGTACAATGATGATGATTAAGGTGAATTTTTCAAACACGTTATTGCATTTTACAGCCAACAAAGAGGTATGAGTAAAAAATATCAAACTGAGAGGTAACACAATCTTATTAAGTTTGCTGGCAATACGTAAATCAAAGGAAAAATATGTAAATAATTGACATCCTCGTGTAAATAATTGTGAATGCGCATTGTAAATATAGGTATGTATTCCCTATTTCTAAATCAGTATTCTTGGTCTTGCCACAGGATTGAGCATAGATGAGAAGAAGCCATTAGCTGCTTTAGAACCCCGAGGCCCAATCATAACTCATAAGGATGGCAAAGTGCTCATGAATATGGAGACACATACTCATTGCCTAACAACAATTTGTAAATTTTTGCACCAAAACGGAGTCTTTTCTCATTTCTTTAAACATCAAAATGAAAGAATCAAATTACTAGCACTCTGAATTTACTAAAAAAAATGGCTTTAAAGATATTTCCTAACATCTGTTTTATAAGAATATCTCTAGCTGATATTGCTTTTAAATAATTGGAATACTAGTGTGAATAACCATTTGGGAGCTCTAACTGAGGAGCAGGTCCCCCTGTTGCCTGGTGTAGCCCTGCTGACAGATAGCTTGGTGAGGGAAGGAGAAGGAACCCGCTTCATGAGACGCGGAGGGTCACGTATGGTGGAGAAATTCTCTTTGTTATTAGGTACCCTGGTGTTGACTCTGACTCATGGCAACTTTACTTATAATAGATCTAAAATGTTCCCCTATTTTGCAACGGCTTTATAATCATTGGTATATTTGAATCCTTTGTGTGATTATTGTATAAAACAATCCCAATAGTTTCCTTCAGTTTTTTTCTTTCCTGACGCTCTATATTACCATGCCTGATGTTCTTTTCTAGTGGTTGGTATTTTCCAATGATGAATCCAAAGTAACAGAGCTGCAGTCTCCCCATCATTGTTTCTAATGAGTATTCTGTTTCTCTTCAAACTATTAGGTCCCACATCCAATTCTTAATCACATATTCTAGAGAGAATCTCTCACAGGGCACCATGTACTCACAACATATCTGGCATTCTCAGCATGCTAAAAAGAAGACAGGTCATTTGGGGATGGCTTTTTGCAGAACAATTTTATTTCTTTTTCTTTTGAAGCCTTTTATAACCTGACCGTCATTTTCTTAAGTGTTAATATTTTACATTTCACCCTTGCCATTCACCCAGTAGGGGGTATTACATATTTGTTTGGGAATGAACTATGTAATGGTAAATAATTTTGTGGGTTATTTTTAAAGCCTTATTGATCAATGGCTCATGATTACCCACTATTCATTTGCTACCAATGTGTGTGTACCAGCCCCAAAGACCTATCTTTGAAATGCCTCCCGGCTGCTACTGGAAGCAAGACTTTAGGTTACTGAGTTTGGGCATGTTGTCAGCAAAGACCAATAACTAGGAAAGGAAAATACTTTGAATAAAAAAGAGAGTCAAGAACAATGAAGAAGCGGTCAAAGAGCTGGAGTTTCACCATAGATGGAAATATAACAATTTCAAGAAGAAGGCATAGGTCAGATCATTATATCTGATGTAGTTTTATCAATCCTATATCTCCTAATGTGTAATGAATAACGGGCAATATTTTTGCAGTATCATATTTATGGCATCGTGGTAATTCTAAATATGTGTAAGTCGGTTATTATTAGAGGGGGTCCTTTAGAAGGCTAAGTATTTATTATGAGGCACAGTTTAGCACAGTAGTCTATACGACTAAACAGACATACTCATAGCGATAGATGTGTAACGTCATTGTATCCATATATCTACATTTCCCCACAGCCTCTGACAAAGTTTGGAATGTAGCTTTCAAAAAAGACTCACTTTGCTTTGAATCCGTTTCTCACAATTAGCCTAATGATCCCTTTCTGCCTGCCAGGCCTCATTTGTGACTCCTCTGTTTCTGTCACAACATGCCATCTCCTCGGAAAGAGCAACTTGAGCTTATTTAGACTGAGGCCATAGCAGTAAAGAACGTGGAAAATTCAATTTTCTGCTCTGCTCTGTAGGCCCTAGATGAAGTTACTCAGATTTCCCCCAGGTTAATGGGCACTGGGTGACTTTTAAATGATATTGTGATATTCTAATAATTTCTAGTGCTAATTAGTACAATTTTAAACCAGCAGTGAGCATAGTGAGAAACTTTTTTCTCTCTGTCGGGATTAATACCTGTGGTGAAATGAGTTCCTTTATGTGGCCTTTTGCTTTGGTTGTTTGGAAAACCCCTTAAGAGAGCCCTTCCCACCCACCCCTTGCTGAAATCCTTTGCCCTAGGTTTCTACACCAGAAGGTTAGTTTTTTGGTCCAGATTGATTGACATTTCCTAGGTAATTTGGAAACCACTTGAGCTTGATATATTCAGCCTGACCCAGGACTTTAGCCTACCTGGGATGGGTGTATATTTTGAAAGACTTGGTCCATAAACTATGCATCTGACATGATGGTTAGCCTACTCATGTCTAGTATGCAAATGAAGTGTTTGTGATTGATACAGAAAGGGTTCATACCTTGAAAGTCATGCACTTTGGGCCTATATATACAGACAAGCCACATACACTGGAAACACAGAGAGAGAAGCAAGGAGAAGAAGTAGAAGGAGGAGGAGGAAGAGGAAGAGAGAGAGAGAGCAAAGGAGGGACAGATATAGGATGCAAGGAACCTCCTAGAAGAGCTGGACTATTTGTCAAGCGTTGTTACACTGAACACAATGAGAGGCCTTGTAAGAGACCAGTCCGAGAAGCGGGTGCAATAGTTCTGAAAGATTCCTAGATATTAGGATCAAGAGAAAGCTGTTCTGAGAGGTCCAAGGGGAGCCACCCCTCCATGGCCTGGCAAAGAATATTGACAGTACCACAGACTACCAGAAGAACCAACAAAGCCCTCTTGGAAAAAACACTTAGCAAGAATGATCCATAGAATGTAGAAATATGACCTTCTTCTCATGTGCTTTGGACATGTCATCAGAAGAAAACAATCCCTGGAAAAGATCATCATACTTGGTAGAGTGGAAGGACAATGGAAAGTAGTAAGACGGACAGGTACCTTGGCTGCAGCAGAGACATGAGCAGTAACCAGAAGGATGGGGCAGAGTCCGTCAGTCCAGAAGGATGGGGCAGAGTCCGTCAGTCCAGAAGGATGGGGCAGAGTCCGTCAGTCCAGAAGGATGGGGCAGAGTCCATCAGTCCAGAAGGATGGGGCAGGGTCCGTCAGTCCAGAAGGTTGGGGCCGAGTCCATCAGTCCAGAAGGATGGGGCAGGGTCCGTCAGTCCAGAAGGATGGGGCAGGGTCCGTCAGTCCAGAAGGATGGGGCAGGGTCCGTCAGTCCAGAAGGATGGGGCAGGGTCCATCAGTCCAGAAGGATGGGGCAGAGTCCGTCAGTCCAGAAGGATGGGGCAGAGTCCATCAGTCCAGAAGGATGGGGCAGGGTCCGTCAGTCCAGAAGGTTGGGGCCGAGTCCATCAGTCCAGAAGGATGGGGCAGGGTCCGTCAGTCCAGAAGGATGGGGCAGGGTCCGTCAGTCCAGAAGGATGGGGCAGAGTCCATCAGTCCAGAAGGATGGGGCAGGGTCCGTCAGTCCAGAAGGTTGGGGCCGAGTTCGTCAGTCCAGAAGGATGGGGCAGGGTGCGTCAGTCCAGAAGGATGGGGGAGGGTCCGTCAGTCCAGAAGGATGGGGCAGGGTCCGTCAGTGCTTTGCTCATCCATAATATATAGGGCTGCTCTGGCGGAAACCCGCTGACAGCCCGTAACACCAACGACACGGGCTGAGAGTGCTCGCTAGCCATTCCAAAGGCTTCTCCAGCCCAGAAGAGAAGTAAAGTTGCTGAAGAAGGGGTGACTTGCTTAAGAATTATTTTCTTTTTTTAAAGCAAGAGTTAGAGGTCTGCCTGAGCCCCGCCTTATGAGAATGTTCTTTGGGCTGATTCTGGTCAATTATCCTCTATGAAGTTCGACCGGTAGCATTGTTACGATTATTGTCCCTTCCCTGCATCTTACTGTTCCACAGTTGGGTCACAACCTAATAAACCAATGTTCATGGAAGCATCGGTCGAGAAACTGAGCAACACAATGAATGGGGCAAATCTGCTGCACAAGCCCCCCATAAAGTGTTAAAAAGCACAGGTGTCATTTTGAGAATGAAGGTACGCCTGGCCCAAGCCATGCTATTTGCAGCCACCTCACGTGCCTGTGAAAGCTGTACTGTGCAGTGTTTCCCTCTGTGTCTATGAGGTCCCTACCTAAGTCAGAACCCACTGCAAGGCATCTAACAGCAAGAGTTGGTGTTAAATTAAAGGGTATACAAGGATTGAGACTCACCATATACACTTATCAATGGGTGCTTCTGGTCAGTTTTCATTTAAGAATGTTGCCTGCTTTGTCATCATGCTTGATGGGTTGGGCTACTAACCTCAAAATCAGCAGTTCAAAATCACCAAGTGTCCTTAGAAGAAAAGTGAGTCTATCTACTGTCAAGCTTCCCAGTCTTAGAAACCCACACAGCCAGTTCGACTCTGATCTAATTATTGTGATAAATCAGAATCTGCTCAGTGACACTGAGTTTGCTTTTTGTTTGTTGCTTTTTACTCCAATCAACAGACGCGTCTGAGACCCTTCTGTTCAATAGGGCCAGACCTAGTGATTTTCAAAACTGTAGATAAGCACTTACGATGTGAAAATCTTTAGAGTCCAAATTAGCTTTTATTCTTGGCCTCAACCACAATTTATTATTTATAATAAAGATTAATATATGTAAATTATGAATTATGATGAGGTAAAAAAGTTTGTGGAAAGTGGAATTAAAAGGTAATAAGATTTTTTCACAAACTCTTTAAAGCATCCTTTTATTATGATTAGAATGTCTAACTTACATAGCATCTTGAAAACTGATTTTATGTGTATTATATGCACCATAGTAGAAATATCTATGAGTTGCTAATTTCCTTTAAAAACCATAGCACTAGAGAATGATGCATAATTCTAATTTTTTCACCCAACCCCATAACCCAGTTCTAATAGGAGGAACACTGATATTCAAACAAGAATAGTCATATGCAAAGTCACATACATTGAATGTTTCTCATTTTTTATTCTTTAATGATTTCCAAGGATATTTCCAAGATTTATAAATATCTCCCTTTACCAGATTTCTTATACATAACTAATGTGTATAGCCAGTTAGTTTGTATTATTTTTTGTTGAAGAAATCTATGGAAAATTAATTATGTCAAATTATTCAGCCAGCCATTTTTCATTATCTTCCCTCTGGTCTCCTTAATTATCCTTACTTCTCTCTACTGCTCATGAATCGTGGTCTTCAGCTAAATGAAATACCTCATCAATGCATGCCCTGAATGTTTCCACTCACATCCCTTTTTCCTTCACTTTTTCATTTCTCTACTCTTTAAATGTCGTAATTCTCTCTAATACTCAAATTCCCCTCGTGCACAGCGTATTCTCCTATCTCTCAGGATCTGGTGACCTTATTTTAAATTTGTTTTCTAGAATAGATCAGATTTTAATATGCATTTGAGAAATTGTGGGTGTGTCTGCATATACGCACGGAGCTTGGCATCTATGACCCCCTCTGATCTCCATCGTCTCACAAGGCTGGGGTCAGAGATGTCCTGTTCATCCTTCCTTACCTCCTCAGACACCACTCGTTCCTCCCACACCACTCTGCATCTGTGCTGGACGTTATAACTCATTGCAATGGCCACAAAGCACGCACAGACAATACTCACTTTTCAGGGGGGTTATTAGGGAAGTGAATATGGTGCCCTACTACATGTCAGAATCCGCAAACAGTAGAGATAGTTACCCTTGTCCTCAGCTCGCAGCCAAATCTCTCTCCAAATCTTAGGCTCTCAGCAATGTGGTCTTCTGTCCTTATCCTCCATGGGCCAGGAGGCCGGCTTCCTTGTCACTGTGTTCCATGATTGCATAGTCTCCAGGCAGATAATAAGAATGTACCTCATAGTCGTGGCTCTGTTCTTAAAAGTATCCATGCCACAGTCTGTATCTGGTCTGGGTGCACTCAGCCACTTCAGATTGAGATCTCGAACTTGCTCTTCCACGATCCTCCAGATCTCTGCTTTTTCTCTACTGCTTCAGAGTTAGCTTATTGCTATACCCAGTGTCATCTAATATTTCCTCTGTTCCCAATGGAGGAAAGTAATACAATTTTAGGGTTTGGATTAAATCCCACTCATTTTAAGGGATGCTATTAATTTTTGAAATTGATGTAAAATATGTGTCACTGGGATCATATTTTGTGTGTGTTTACAATTTAGTGACAATTATGACGTAGACCAGTATCTGATCTAAATGAATTCCAATCATTTCTGTGTCCCCTAAGCAATAACTCCCCATGTCTTTCTTCCACCTGCCCCTCAGAACAGCGTTGGTCTTCAGCATTGGCCCTTTCTAGCTATTCATATAGATAGAATCATACAGTGTTTGTCCATTTGTGCCTACAATTTTGCTCAGTCTAATGTTTCCAGGTTCATCTGGGTGGAAGCATGTATCAGAACGTATACATCTCTGGAGCTGAGGAAGAATACATTATTTGAATGCACCGTGTTTTGTTGATCGTTGTGTGGGTTGGAAGACGTTTGAGTTTTCCCTCCTTTCCATCTGTTTGACCAACCGATATCAGAATGTGCTTCGTGTTTACAATTTGTCAGTACTTAAACTTCCCCTGCAGTAATGGTCTCTTCAAATCCATGCTACCATAAAATGTTTCCTTCTGCAAGTGAACTTTAAGAGGGCAATGTACTCAGATCGTACAAACTATTCCATTCCTGTATGCGTGTAAGGGGAAAGGGTCTCATAAACGTACAAGGTCATAACGCATTCAAAGAGGAGATACCACAGCACATTTGAAGGCAGCTGATTGATGATTGTGACATGTGCTTATAGCTAAAATAGCAAAACCAGACATTTAAAACAACATGTCTTTTCACATGTCTTTCATATATATACTTTGTAGAAAAAAATATCTACATAGTTCCTGCTAACAGGTTAAATGAGTATTTCATTTCAGTTCAAAAATTGGCCCCATGTGATTCATGTGACCCTTGGTTCTAGTCAAGTGGAACAGAATCACTGGCATGCAGTGGCAGAATCGTTGTTCCTTTAAAACAAGGGGTGAAGAGAAAATGCTGAAATTGGTAAGAATAGGTTCTGTAACTGCCTGTGACATGAACTTTGTAAGCATTGGTTCTGCTGTGGCCTGCCAATCCTTAGGATTGAAGTCAGGGATAGAAATCATGTTGCAGAGTAGAGCAAACTCCCAAAGAGGCTAGGAGACAGGGGGGTGTGAGGGGGTAGAGTATCCTAAGGGAACAAAGGGCAGTCTCAGAATGATTCCCTCAGAAGCATTTGTTTGATGATGTTTCACATAGCGCTGAGTACCATATTATAATCTGGTCTTCCAAACCTGACCATGTGGATAAGTGAGCAGTAGAGTATATTAGTTTGCTACTACTAGTTGATAAATTACCACAATCTTGGTTTCTTAAAACAACTGAAGTTTATTAGATCAAAGCCATGAAGATTAAGCATGGTGTAGTCTGGTTCTCTGCTGGGCTTGTCACAAGGCTGAAATGGAGTGTCAACGGGGATATTGTGCTTTCAAAATTAGTGATATTTCTGGAAGAATTGAGTATGCGTGGCTGCAGAACTGAATTTCTCATGGCTTGATGACTGTCAGCTGGGAGCTAGACTCAGTTGCTAGCAGCCACCGCATTCTTGTATCCTCTTAAACCCTCCTGTGATCACACGAAGAAGAGCATGTTTGAGTCTTCTCACTTCAGAATCTCTGCTTTTAACTGTACCAGCTTGAGAAATCTCTTTGTTCTGAAATGTTCTTGTGATTAGGTCAGGTCCACTGGAATATTCCCTCATGAACTGATTCTGGGCCTTAATTGTATCTGCACAATTATCCAATACAACAGGTAACATAGTATTTGACAATAATTGGAAGTAAGTCAGTAACAGTGGAATTTGGGGATATTTGGGAATATCTCAAAATTTTACCTACCATACTGATGCTCAGAGAAGTTACATATTGTGTTGAAGGTGGGCTTTCAAATCTAAATAAAATAATTTGTCAAGTTTTGATTGCAGTTATATATTCCGAGGGTACACATGAATGAACAATATATACATTTACCAAAATCATCATCAAGCTAAGAAGAAATTGTCATTTTTCCATCGAATGCTACAAAATTATATACAACTTACTCTTACTTCAATATTATTTACTCTAGGTATTGTCATTCATTTAAAATATTTTTTGAGAAATAGAGAGATGAGGAAAATATGGAAATTTTTCTTTAACACTCTCTAATGAATAAATATATCATAATTTTCAACAATGTGTAAGCTATTTTGAAGTTAACTGGTGATTTACTTTTATAATAAAAGTCTAAATTTTCTTTCCAAAGAAATATCAGAAATAATTTATTTGACATCATTTTTTTTCTCTTGGACAATTGTAAATTGAGTATTTCTTGGGAATGTGGTTAACGTGATATTTATGGAAATGTTTTGATAGATAGTCACCATTCATATATGTCATTGACATCTTAATATATTACTGATCCAGACCCTGGTGGCACTGTAGCCCAGGTGTTGGCTTGCTGACTGTGTAGTTGATGGTTCAAACCTATGAGACCTTCCTTAGGACAAAGATGGAGCTATCCGCTCGCTTAAAGATGTGTTGCTGTTGTCAGTTTCCCTCAAGTCAGTTCAATCCAGAGAGAAGCCCGATTCACAACAGAACTAAATGCTACCCAGTCCGGTGCCATCCTCACAATTATTCCTGTGCCTGAGCCCATTGCTGAAGCCACTGTGGCAATCTATCTCTGTGAGGGCCTTCCTCTCTTTCCCTGCCCTCCCCCCTTACCAGGGGACTGATCTCTCCTGACAAAAGGTCCAAAGTACATGAGAGGCAGTCTCTTCCTCCTTGCCTTTCAGGAGCAGACTCTGGACACAACTTCTCCCAAGACAGAGCGGTTTGTCCTTGTAGTTACCTGTTGGCACCTTCCATATTCGTCTCCAGCGCCGCTGTCCAAATGAGTCTCGATTCTTCCTCAGTCTTCCTTACTCAGCATCCAACCTTCATATTCGCAGGAAGCAGCTGAAAATACCATGGCTTGCTTCAGGCCTGCCTTCGTCCTCAGAGTAGCACCATTGCATTATGGACTTGAGAGAGGTCGTCTGCAGCATTATCTGTTTGTCCCTTGATGGCTGCTTCCTTAAGCATCTGTTGCGGATCAAAGCAAGACAAAATCATCGATCACATCGACCTTTTCTCCGTTAATCATCATGTTACCTATTGGTGCATCCGTGAGGATTTTGGTCTTCTGTACATTGTGTTGTTGTCCATACTGAGGGCTGCAATCCTTGATCTTCATCAGCGAGTGCTTTAAGTCCTCCTCACTTTCAGCAAGCAGTATTGTGTCAATTACATATCACAGGCTGTCAATATGTCTTCCTCCAATCCTGCTACCATATTCTTCTTATCCTTACAATCCAGCTTCTCTGGTGATATGCTTAGCATGAAGATTGGGTAAGTATGAAGAAAGTATACGACCTTCACACACACCTTTCCTGATTTTAAACCATGCAACATGCCCTTGTTCTGTTCATACAACTGCCTGTTGATCCACGTACAAGTCTTTCATGAGCACAAATGAAGAGTTCTGTAACTTCAATTATTCTCAATATTGCCCATAGTTTGTTATGATACACCTAGTTAGAGACCTCTTCACAATCCATGAAATACAAGTAAACGTCTTTCTTTTATACCTTGTTTTGAGCCATGGTCCATCTGACATCAGCAATGATGTCCCTCGTTCCTTCTCCTGTTCTGAATCCAGCTTGAACCTCTGACAGCTCCCAGTCAAGGTACAGACACCACTATTGTTTGATGATCTTCAGCAAAATATTACTTGTATGTAATATCAATGATGTTGTTCTTTAATTTGAGCATTCTGAATAATTTAATTTGATCATTCTGTTGGGTCACCTCTTTGAATGAATTAAAAAATGGATATCTTCCAACAAGTTGGCCAAGTAATTGTCTTCCAAATTCCTTAACACAGACAAGGAGGTTCTTCCAGTGTTTCATCAGCTTGTCAAAACATTTCAGTTGAGGTTTGATCAATTCCTAGAGTCTCGTTTGGGACTAATGGTTTCAGTGCAGCTTGAAATTCTTTTCTTGAGCACCATTGGTTCTTGCTCATAGACTGTCTTCTGAAAAAGTGACGTGTTGACTGGTTCTTTGTGTTGCATAGACTCTGTCTGCTTTCCATTTTCTTTGGATGCTTCTTGCATGATTGCAGATTTTGCCCACAAAGTGCAACTCAAGGCTTGCATTTTCTCTTCAGTTTTTCAAGAGGAGCTATGCTGAGTGTGTTCTTCCTTTGGACTTTCTAACACTAGTCCATTGCACACACCATTATGATATTGGAGTTGGTCTTCTGGAGCAGCACATTGATATTTTCTAGTCTATGCTTTGGTTACATCATTCCTTCCATTAGTTTTAGCTACTTTATTCTTCAGAGCAAGTTTCTGTGTCTCTTCTGAGGTCCACTTTGATCTCTTCTTTTTCTGCTCTCTTTGTAGTGAACTTTTGATTTCTTCATGAATGATTTTCTTGAGGTCCTCCTACACCTCAACAGATCCTCTGTCATTTGTGTTCAAGGACTCATATGTGTTCTTTAGATGTTCTCAAAATTCAGGTGGGAGAGACTCAAAGCCATATTTTGGCCATCATGGACTTGTGACATTTTCTTTAGTTTTAATCTTAACTCACATATGAGCTACTGATGGTCTTTTCAACAGTCAGCCCAGGAGTGGTTGTAGTTGACCTTGAGCTTCTCCACAGTCTCTTCCCATAGATATAGTTCAAGTGTATGCACACTTTTGTGTTGTTGATTACAGATGTTTGCTATGATCAAATGATTGGTCTTGCAAAATTCTATCATGTGATTTCCAGCTTAATTTCTAACACTAAGTCCATGTTTTCCATCTATTATTCCTTTCTCCTTGTTTACAGCTTTTACATTCCAATCATCAATAATTATGGGTACATCTTGATGGTATGTTTGAGTCTTTATGACTGGAATTGTTGGCAGAATTCTTCAATTCATTCAGCACTGGTTTTCATGGTTGGTACATAAAATTTCCATAATTGTTGTTTTGATTTGGTTTCCTTGAATGCAACCTCGGTTCTACTTGGTCTTACACGGCTACTGGGAGTCAAAATCAACTTGATGGCATTATTATTATTAACACAATCTTTATACCTAAGCTAGCTATCTGTGGGAAAATTAGGAGTTTATAAATTAGTTGCTAACTGTTTATGGTTCTCAAGAACATCATTCTTATAAACTTTGTGGATATATCTAATATTTACAGCAACGTTTGTTACGAAGCATTCTCATACTTTGCTTTGTACTCCATAAAGGGTTTTATTTTACCGGGTCCCTTTGGGGTCAGAATTATGATGGCAGTGAGAAAATAAAAGTGATACTTTTACTTTTATTTGAGGGGCAACATAGAAACTGTGATGATTTTCATACCAAAATCAACAACAACAAACAAGACTTAACATCCTTATTATCACGTGAATCGATATGGAGATTTCTCTCTCTCTTTTTTTTAAGATTGAAAATGATTCCAGAATCATTATTCTGCATAGCACGTAACTCCAAAATTTCTTTAAGAGGAATAAAACAAAGTTTACCAACAAGAAACCAGGAAAAAGGAACTAGAAAATTTGTTGACAGCCTATCCAGTGAACACAGTTGAGGACAATAGGGCCCATGTTAGGCCTGACTGCATCTATTCATTCTCCTGTCAACAGCTGGCACGCCTTCTTCACAGTGGCAGCGGAAGCACAGGAAGCGTCTCTGTTTTGCAAATAACATGTTGAGAAATTCCTTGACCCTCTAAACCCCCAACTATATGTTGAAAATTTTTTCACACAATAATTGAATCAGAAACAATTACAAAGGAATAACTAATGTAGTTTACTGAAAAGAATAGAAGAATAGTAGGAGAATACTTTTTCTTATACAGAAAATGGATAATTGGAGGAAATGTTACATAGCTGCAGGAACATAGTCTAAAATATAGCAAAACTACATTTCAGGGTGTGTATATATATAAATATAATTTATATTTTTATTTATTATTTCAGTCTCCTGTTTATATACCCTGTCTAGAGATACATATTTCATGAGGACTTTAATTATACAGAACTTTTCATTCAGTAATCTGTCAAGTCATTTTTGATACACAGGTTTCATTTTAATAAATATTTTTATCATACAAAATTTAATATTAGCACAGCTGTATTTCATTGTTCATTAATTCATTTGCTTTAAAAAAGTGTTACTTAAAAGTAATATGTTGACTTCATTAAATGCCTTGTCTGTCACCACAAAACAATTTTGGAGCAAATTAGCTTCCAATTGACATAAATGTGCTCTTTAATTATATTGTTTATTTAATTAAATTTTTCATAATTCCATTTGAGCTTCCAAACATATTTTTTATCAAATTATAAAATAGTTGAATATTCTGCTACATATCAATAATTTTCCTAATGGTTTTCCTTATATCTTTGTTAAATCACCTTGACAAGCTCTATTTATTCCTTTCTTATCCTTATGTAGGTATTTATGGGTTTCTCAAGGTTTATCTCAAGTCATGTTTGTAACCAAAGCATTCCTGCAAGAAGATAGAAACATACACAAAAACTTATCATTTTAGTTCATGGTATATTTGAACATTTATTTAGCATTACTAAATTATGGTAATAAATTGCATTATTTATTTTCTTAATTCAGGAAAGACAAATAATTTAGTGGGTCTCATATAGAGAAAAATATAGTTATTTATGTAGATAAATAAACATCTAGGAATAATGTGTTCAGGATTGTTCTATAAGAAATGTACATGAATATCACCTAAAACTATGTCTAATTTGTATGTGTTTTAGAAGTTACAGATTTGTAAAAGTATGATTATTTAGACCAAATTCACAGCTGCTGAATAGCTTTCTATTTCCAGCCACAGATAGAGTTGAACATATTGGCAGAATTCAAATAATTTTTCAACCAGTTTCTCGACCTAATGAGTGTTTTAAGTATGAAAAACAATATACTGAAAAGTAGTTAATTATTTTATACAGTTATTATTCAAATAGGAACAAGGAAAGAGGTATACAAAACTAGATTGTGTTGTAGGTAAAATTTTAAAATATTAATGAAAAATATTAAACAATACCTGAAAAAAATAATAAAACAGTTATTTAAGATATTTCCACATTGCTGCCTGATTGACATCCTCACTGGCAATATTCTTCTGATATTATCCCTGCGTCATCTGTTGTTTTATTTTCACTTAACTGTCTGTTCACTCTAGAGAAAGAGCCCATTCCGTGGAGGTGTGTCAATTAGGAAATAGTCATTTCGTTTGAAGAGTTAGAAACAGCTGGGTGACTTCTCTTCTCTGACATAATTATGCACATCTTGGAAAAACCCCTTTTCTCTTCTCCTGAACTTACAATAATAGTTCTGACAATACTTTCAGCTCCTCCAGCACTTTCAGACATTGTGTAAGGTGCTCCTAACATCTTGTGGAAGTCTGGGACTTACCACAAGCTAAAATGAATGACCGTATGCTATCCTCTGGTTATTAAACACTTTTTTCTGCTTACATTACATGGGTGTTTATTAAAGTAACAGACTCAAGGGAATAAAAGTGCATATTTGTATGAAAGGAATATGACACACATAGTTCCAACTAATTTGTTACACGCATAGATAGATGAACAGCATTCTGTATGCTTAGAATACGTGGTAGCAGAGATGAACATTAAAAAAGACTAAGGAATGTGAATTCATGGTTTGCATATTGGCAGCTACCCAGCTGCCCACCTTACTGAGATCCCTGATTATAAGTATCATTTTAACAACCAATTTGCCGAACTCAACAAAAACAATTAGGTATAGGTCCTGGTGAAAACAGGCTGAATCCCGTCCCTAGGTAAACAGCCCAGAGAGTCCCTAAGGCTGTCAACCTTGATTTCCCCCAGTGGGGTGTGTGGTGGGTTTGTATATTGTTATCAGTATGCTGAATTGTTTTAGACCCTAAACCACCAGGACTCCGTAAAGCTTAATATCAGTCCAATTTATTGGACTCATTCAGTTACAAATCCTATTTCTGTTATTTTCCTCAATTAGGGTCCAGGAGGAGGTAATTTTTTTTTTCAGTATAAGAATTGCCATCTAAAGGCAGAGATGTTATAATATGTTTTTATGTTTGTTCTATCTAATTATGGACAAATGAAAATTATTTGGAAATTGTTCTGAATAACTACATGTCCAACAAGAATATATATAATAATTTTGTTGTTCAGACCTGAGAATCTTCCTTAATATAGAGATGTCTACATTTTATATATTTTACAATGCATTTATAAGACCAATTTTGATTTTACCAAACCATAGAGAATGAGGCTGTTTATTCCCGTAGAGATTTAAATCGCGGAACTGTAAAGAGCCAATTCCCCTCTATCCTATAATGTTGCTAGGAGTGACAGTGAACTCAGTGGCAGTGAGGGAATCAGTGAGCGAGTGAATCAGATGCAACTTCTAATTCTTTTTTTTTTGTAATCCATGTGGTTTTTTTTTTAACAATTTATTGGGGCTCATACAATTCTTTTCACAGTTCATACATATACATACATCAATTGTATAAAGCACATCTGTACAGTCTTTGCCCTAATCATTTTTTTCTCTTTTCTTCTTTTACATCTTATTAGGGACTCATACAACTCTTACCACAATCCATACATATACATACATCAATTGTATAAAGCACATCCATACATTCCCTGCCCCAATCATTCTCAAGGCATTTGCTCTCCACTTAAGCCCCTTGCATCAGGTCCTCTTTTTTTTTCCCCTCCCTCCCCATTCCCCCCTCCCTTATGTGCCCTTGGTAATTTATACATCGTTATTTTGTCATATCTTGCCCTATTATTCTTAACCCTGTAAACAAATTGTTTACCGTAACACCTACAAGAAAGTCTTCCAAAGGTAAGTTCAAGCTGGGCTGCTCTCAGTCAGCAAGCTCTCTGTTCAGGGGCTCTGGGACTTGGTGGGACTGAAATTCCAAACCACTGACCCCTCCTTGGGAGAAGGATAGAGCTTTCTACTTCTGGGAAGAGCTACAACCTTCGAACTCCACAGGGGCAGTTCTACTGTGCCCTATCGGGAGCCGAGGAACTGACATGAATTTGTTGGCAGTGACTTTGTTCTTTCTCTTTCATAAAATTTCTCCTTTTCTTCTCCTCTTTGTGGCTGTCTCTCATAATCCAGATTTTGCAATATCCTTTCTCTGTCCCTATTTTTTCATATCTTTTAGCTGCTACTCTCACAATAGACATGATTTTGCTCACTCGTTCACTCAGTGCCGACTCATAAGGCGCTTGCAAGGCAGGGAAGTATTTCATTTTGATGGAAGGAACTGAGAACCTCATCCTGGTTCATTATTTTGTTATTAACTTAAAATTTAAATTGCCCTGACCTACAGTGTGAAAGATTAGTGTTGCAGACTTAGTTAGGCTATTCATGTTGCCATCCTTTATTTTTACAATACATGATTTTTGGGATTTTCTATAATGCCTTCTGTGTAAAGGCTGCCTTTCTATCAAAGGGAGCACGCTACTCTTTTCCCCAACAGCTTCACTCTAAGAACCACCTCTTTATATTAACTTATATCTTTAGATTGAACAATATCCATTACACTTATAGAATCTCACCAATTAAATCTAAAGTTGGTAGAAGTATGACCTGGAAGAGACACTAAACACAACCTTTTCTAATTCAGCTTTCTTTCCACCTGTGATAAATAACTTGCCGGGATGGCTTGGGTTTTTGTGGTTTGTCCATTGGTTTCTTTTTCAGAGGTCAGCTGCCGCTGGGCTGACAGTGAATGGAGCATTCTCCTCTAACTCTTCCCTTTCTAGAGTGTCCTTGCATAACGGAACCTCTTCAAAATGATAAACAGTATCCTTGGACGATGAGACAAACCTCAAAGTAAGCAGAGAGAACATATATTGAGGGTATTTTTATAATCATTTTATTGGGGACTCATACAGCTCTTATCACAATCCATACATCCATCCATTGTGTCAAGCACATTTGTACATTTGTTGCCATCCTCATTCTCAAAACATTTGCTTTCTACGTGAACTCCTGGCATTAGCTCCTCATTTTCCCCTCCCTCCCTGCTCCCCACTCACTCATGAACCCTTGATAATTTATAAATTATTATTATTTTGCCATATCTTGCCCTGTCTGATGTCTCCCTCTGCCCACTTTTCTGTTGTCCGTCCCCCAGGGAGGAGGTCACATGTAGATCCTTATAATTGGTTCCCACTTTCCAACCCACACTCCCTCCACCTTCCCAGTATCGCCACTCTCACCACTGCTCCTGAAGGGAGCATCTGGCCTAGATTCCCTGTGTTTCCAGTTCCTATCTGTGCCATTGCACATCCTCCTGTCCAAACTGTATATTGAGGTGTTTTAAAGCCACAAATAAAGAATTTGGAGAGAATATTCTCAGAGTCAATCTTAACGAAATCTTGTCTGTCAGGAGATGGTGAGAACTTTCCTGTGGTGTTTTTATCTTCAGCTGCTCCTTTAGTGTCCCCTCTTCGAAGCCTGACTACCCAGTAATTGCAGGGTAAGAGAACGAGTCTGTGGTTTGGTATAGCCTCATTTTGTAGAGAACGTGGAATAATGACATCGCTGTGAAACCTCACCTAAATTTTTTTTTTGGCACTCAATTATTCTAATACTTCATCTGCTTTAGCATCAACTGTAGTTTGCTCAGTCAAATGGCCAATCTCCACTCCAGTTCATAGGTGATGCTGATGCTTCTGGATGAACCACAATTTCAGGACCATTGTTCTAAACCTAGACGAGGACGAGCAGCTAGCTCAGTTGTCGAAGTGTTCTCCATGGAGGGTTAGCACCATTCCTGGAGGTAGGGTTCAATTATCCATGACTCTTGTAACTTAAGGTTCACCTTCCTTCATCAATTAGTTCAAAGTATATTCAGAAAGAAGTAGTGAAAAATAGTCATGGAAATACAGGCAGATTACCCAAATAGCATGGTAAGCATGGATGTCCATGTGCTTGCTCACTACTCTGAGTCACCCTTACAGGGGTCGTTATGTTTGGACTAAAGGTTGCAGCCATTGTGTCTCTCTGTCTTCCGTGGGGCCTTCCAGGTCTTTGCTGGCCCTCTTTGACAGGATTCTGGCCTTCTCCAGGAATTGGTCTCTTCTGACAAGATGTCCAAAGCATGTGAAATGAAGTCTCACAATCTTTACTATAATGAGTATTCTAACTTTACTTACAAGACAGATTGGTTTGTTTTTTGGGCAGTTCAATGGTACTTTCAATATCCTTTTCCATCATCATAATTCAAGTGCATTGCTTTTCTTCTACCATCATTGTTGAAAGTCCAACTCGGAGGCACACCTTAGTCGTCAATCACATCCTTGTTTTCAACTCTTTTAAAAAGAGGTCTTGTGCAACAGATTGACAGAAGGCAATGCATCCTTTGAGTTCTTAACTACTGAGCCCATGAGCACTGATTTCAGAGTCAAGCAAGACGAAATCCTAGACAACTTATTTTCTCTGTTTCCCTGGATACTCTCTACTGGGGCCAGTTGTGAGGAGTTGGGTTTTCGTTACATTGAGTTGTAATTCATACTGAAGCCTGCAATCCTTTATCTTCATAAGCAAGTGCTAGGTAATATCAACTTAATATTTCTGGTTGGAGTAAGGTCTGTCTTATGAGAAAATAAATGTTTAGCCGGAAGGACTGCAAGGGGTGGGGTTAGGGGCCATTGTCCTATAAACAAAGATTGACTTACTTCCCAGCCTAGACTTTTCCTTAAACCGTTTGAATATTCAAAGTTTTATGTTTACTCTTAATGTGTGGTGGACAAATGGAGTGCTATAGTTGGCAAAGGATGGGAGGAAATAGATAAAGAGAGAGAGAAGCAGGATGAAGATGTCGTCATGGGTTAAGGACACGCACTAGGCTGGGGCCAGGGGCAGCCATATAGGAGCCCTGGTGGCATAAGGGTTCCTCATTGGGCTGCTAAGTGCACAGTCAGCAGTTTGAAACCACCAGCTGGTCCACAGGAGGACGGTGTTATCTACTCTCATAAAGAGTTACCATCTCAGAAACTCGCAAGGGCAACTTTATTCTCTTCCATAGAGTAGCTTCGAGTTGGCATCGACTCAGTGACAGTGAGTTTGCTTTTTGGTTTTGGAGGGAGAGGCAACAGCCAAATATGTCAGGGTAGAAAGTCCTGGTAGGTTTGCTGGTCTCAGATCTCATAGGATCTGTCAGATGGTGCTTTTCCTTGTCCCAAGTGGAGTTCTGGAATTAATTATTAAATCTTCTTGAGAGTTAATATCTTAAATTTTATTTAAAAATAGGATGATAAAAAGAAGTGTCTCTTAATTCTATTTGGCCATGGTTTCAGGAACTGACTCCTCAGGAGTATAAGGAATATTAGGAAAATGATGCTTTAAAATGAAGGGCAACATTTTTCAAATATATATTAATATTTAACTTTAAGACTGGTTTTTATATATATTGTATATGCATGGATATGCCTGATTTACATCAGGGTCTTATTATATAGACTCAATAGTAAATTGGTTCAGAAGAGAAAATTATTTTAACCTATAAGCGGTATAAGCCTTGAACTTATGAGTAGCATTATTACTTTGTGTGTTTCACTATGTAGACATTAGCCTACACTAAGTTTGTGAGCAAATGAGTTCAGCTTTTATAGAGGGTAGCAAGCATACTATTTTTTCCTATTCATATTTCAGTGACACAGTATTTTTACTTATAGCACCGTGCCATACTTTACACTTTCAAAATGGAAACTGAAGGTCATATTTAAACAAAAAAGAAAGAAAAATCTAGTATATTGTATCAGGAGGACAAAGCTCAATCTGCTCTATTTCTAAAAATATCGGTAAGCCTGCTTCCCGATTGTACTGTCCAAATAGTTTCCTTCTAAACCTAATTTTCAGTGCACTATTGAACTGCTAAACCCAAGAACTTACACAGGTTCAAATCTACCAGCTGTCACACAGCAGGGAAATGAAGCTATCTAGCCCCATAAAGATGTCCAGTCTCGGAAACTCTGCAGGGGTCCTGTATGTCAGAAGGGACCACGGCAGTAGGTGTATATCAGTGTGGGGAGCGAATGAATTGCTGTGCGATTTGAAGTCCCTCTTTTTTCATGAACCTTTTCTCCTCCCCCCCTCATTCTGTGCTGCACTCTTCCTCCCTCCCCTTCCTCAGTGTTGTGTGTTCTTGTCAAATCAATATAGTGCATGATAAAGGGTCATTGCTCCAGTTATCTTATGAGAAGAAGGAAGAGACCAACAAGGGGAGGACAGAGCATTGATTTGCCTCCCAGGCTCAGTCTGAAAAAAAACGTTGCAATTAGTGTAAACAGCAAGAGGTGCCAATTATCATGTAAAAAAAATCCAAATTCTTTGTCTTTTCTTACCCAGTAATCTTGAAAGAAATCATAAGTATTTTTTATTAAAAAAACTGTTATTCGGGCCACTTATTCCTCACCCAGCAAATTAATAGAGAATTGAAGAAAGTCTTCAGAATGGATCCATGTCTCAGCGTGGAAGGATTGTGTGAAAGATTAGCCTCTGAGGACACTGCGCCTGGAGGAGTCAGCTCCTCGGATCCTGAAGCAAATCACTTACAAAGCTCGGCAAACGCACCACAAAGTCTGGTATTTCGGGTGACGGTATTGTCCCTCAACGTGTGGTTGGGCTTTCTGTACAACTTCTACGGGAATTCAAAACAAAACGTGAATTCAAATGTCCTTGAAGAGCTGGACTAGGGGAAGGAGCTGTGGTGAGATGGAACAAAGAATCCTTTATTATTTTGACTTAGTTCACATTGCAATAGATTTCACACGCAAAAAATGTCCTGGTCTGAAATCTCTGAATACAATTCTTGGTCCACTTTTTGCCTTTCACTTAAATTATATTATTTTTATAAGATTTTGAAGAAAAACAAGACTTACCATTTGTTTATAAAAGGAAAGTCACATAAGTTATTTATTTCATGCAAAGAGCATTATGAGCAGTCACAGGTTCCTACCATTATATGATGGTGAATGGAACACCTTCGTGGAGAAGGAGTCGATATTGACTGGGCTCACCTAAGGAGGGACTGCGTCGAGAGCTGAGAACAATGTTCGTTCAGCGGAAAATTCTAGACTTTTGTGTAGGACACGAGTTTTCATTCTCACCTAATACAGCTCACACAGCCAGCACTCATCTGTGAGCAGAAGCTTCTTTGTTGCTATGATATAAATCAGTATAAACAGAGCTTCTAGACTATGAAAACCAGTCAGTGAAAACCATTTGATCCTAATATTTTGATGCAATTTTTCACTGAGTAACCACTGAGAAAGGGAGCTGATTACAGGGCAGGTAATAGCAACATTGAAGGCAAGGAAGTCCTACCATAGGAAAATCATTCAAATGTATCAAAGTCGACAGGTCACTCTGATGTAGAGATTGTTTAATGGAAGCTACAGAGGCAGTCACAATAGTCAAGGAACAAAGAAATGAGAATATGATAAATGCAATAGTGTATTTTGCATTCTATATACAATTTCATTTTTAATTTTCAAAATAAGGGAAAAAGCATTGAAATATGAATTCATCGGTCAGAGATCGATGTTTCAATTGATTATAATGCTTTTTCTTACTGAGTTTTCAGAATAAATAATATTAACACATTTAGTTCTTACAATTTAATTTTTTTAATTGTCCATTTATAAAATATAAAATATTGGAACTTACTAGAACCCAAATGAAGAATGAGTTAAAAAAATAGCAGGATGTCCATTATTTGAATAAGATTTTCTAAAATTCTTGAATATTAGCTAGCTAATATATTTCACATTTGCCTAATTTAAGGTTAGAAGTTCTAGTTTTATACTCATTCATGCTAATGGCAGGGTTCTTTTGATTTTTTATCATTTATAAAAGTTATTAAAGAAACGTTTTCTTCCTCTTTTACAAATAAATCGCAGTGGTTTGTACTACACAATTTAAGTTTATTCTCTGTTGAACTTGGTGCTCTACAATTTTTGCATTGCATTTAGTTTAACTTTGCATCATTTTTTGGCTTTTCTCTAATTATATGTCTTGCCTAAGGCCTATCTTTTTCCTGTATTTTCAAATAATTAGCTCTCACTATATTAAGACACGATTTTATTATCATAGTAATCTCAATAATTTTTACACAAATCTTTTTCTTCTCTTAATTCTTTGAATTTACTTATCACAGTTTTTCTTTTTTCATGCATGGAATGCAGTTAGGATTTAAGTATTTTAGTTCTTTGTTTAATGAAAACTATATTTAAAACTGTTTTTCCTTACATCTATTTTTATGTCTTATACTTCAAGATACATAGTTACAAAATTATCATTCAGTTCTATGAAGTAGTTAATTTTGTTTCCCACATTTTTCTTTTCCTTCATGCTCTTTTTTAGAGATAAATGAAGATCAGACACTATAAGAAAACTTTCTTAGATGAAGATTTCTTAGTTTTATGATTATTGACTTTTGTTGCCATATAATTCTTTGGTATGGGGAGCTGGTTTGTGGGAGTAAACAGCATATATAGACTTCATCCGCTGGAAGACACACTTTGGTCATGTTAAGCAAACAGTCCTCTGACATTTGGCAAATGCATCGTAAGGGCCAACTTATCTTGTATTGAGAACCAGTAGTCAGTAATTTGGTGACAGATTCTGTATTAGAATCTTGATCTGTTAATAATTATAAGCCATAGATTTACAATCCAAAATATGATATTCAATAAGATATTTAAAACCATGAATTGAATATTTTGTTATGAACATAAAGGTGTTGGCCAAAAAGTAAAAGTCACCTTTAATATGAACTAAATATACTTTCTAATAAGACTTCAAATATTTCTAAATAAGCTTTGAGTTGCATAAATGTTTCCCCTTCACGGTGAATATTTCTATATTATATTTAAACTTAATCTTTTTAGCAACTTGATATTATATTCTTTGGCCCTGATTGTCTGTTTTGAAAATGAGAACATTGCTTGTGTATAAACTAGGTAATTATTGGAGGAGACATGGCAGTTATATTATAATGTACTGTGAACTCTGAGGACAAAGAGCAAAGTAAGCATTACACATTGGTAGATAATGAACCGGTTCATTTCAGTACCTGATCTCAATTTGAATATTACCGAGCTAAGTGAAATTTTAAAGTCTTTAATATTTAAAGTCAATGACTATGACACTGTCATTCTCTCAGGATCATTAGTCATTAAATTTCAAAAAAATCTTAAAAATCTAAAGGCTAGATTATTCTTCTGAATTCTATATTAAATATGAAATTGTCCCAAGGAAATTGTAGAAATTAATTGAAAATTTTTAAAAAGCCTAAGCAGCATTGCCGGTGTTTAATTGTGTATACCAAGAAAATTCCAGGTAGTTTCCTGTACAAGAAACTAGAAGGGATCCATATTTGTGCCCATTCCAGAGGAAGGACCAACATAATGTAGGAATAATAGAACTATATCATTCATATCACATACATCTAAAACGTTCCTCGCAATAAATTAAGAAGTTGTGTTAGCAATACACTGCCAGAGAACTTCTAGAAATGTCAACAAACACAGAAGAAAATTGTCGAAAAGGATATAGCATTGTTGATGTAAGATGGATCTTGGCTGAAAGCAGAGAATATCAGAAAGGTGTTTACTCATGTTTTATTCATTATGGAAGGCCATTCAATGGTTTAGATCATTATTAACTATGAATAACCTTTACAAAATACACATTCAGAACACTTTATTGTGCTTATGAAGAAACTGTACATAGACCAAGAAGAAATTGTCCCAAAGGTAAAAGTATATGTTGCATGGCATAAAATCCAGAAAAGTGTACATCACGACTACATCCTCTCACATACTTCTTCTATCTGAATTCTGAGAAAATCACCTGAGAAACTGAGCATATGCAGAAAACATGTCATCAGGCTTGAAAGAAGCCTCATTAACAGCCTATGATCGATAAAGGACACAAATTGGTTGCTGAGCTAAGAATAATTGAAGCACCTACTGATAAAGATCATAGATTATAGCTTTCAGAATTTAATTGCACATCAGTTAAAGAAGTTATTTAGATTTACAATGAATACTCATGATAGCATTAATGAATAAATCAAATGACATATTGCTTTGGGAAAATCTGCTCCAGGAATTGATGGAATATCAATGGAACTATTTCAACAAGCAGATGAAACACTGGAAACCTTACTGTGCCACGGAATTTGGAAGAATATTACATGGTTGACTGAGAGGAAGAGACATATTTTTACTGATTCCAAAGAAAATTCACCCAATTGAATTATAAAACAATATCATTGATATTGAACATAAGTTAATATTGTTGAAGATCATTCAACAATAGTTGTATCAGTGAGCACATTAACTGGAAGCTGCCAGAAAGTCTGACCATAATTTATAAAGGATGTGAAACAAGGGATATCATTGTTAATTCCAGGTGGATCTTGGATGACGGCAGATATTACAAAAAAGATGTTTGCTTGTGTTTTATTGACTTTCCTAAGGCATTCCACTGTGTGGTATCATCATAAAGTATGGATAGCCTTGATAAGAAATGGAATTCCAAAATACTTTATTGTGCTTATGTGGAACTTTTAGATGGATCCAGAGGCAATTGTATGAATAGAGTAGGGCAATACTGCATAGTTTAAAATCAGGAAAGGTGAGTATCAGGTTTGTATCTCTCACCATACTTATCTATTAGGTATGCTGAGCACATAATCAGAGAATCTGGATTCTATGAAGAAGAATTCTGCATCAGGATTGGAAGAAGGCTTTGGAACAACCTTGTTATGCAGAGGACACAATGTTGCTTGCTGAAAGCAAGGGGAAGCTGAAGCACTTGCTGATGAAGGTCAAGAATGTAGTGTTCAGTATGGATTACAGCTTAATGTAAAGAAAATCAAAATCCTCAAACTGGAACAGTAGATCACTTTAGAAGCACAGATAATATTGATGTAGTCAAGGATATTGTCTTGGTTGGCTCCACAATCAGTGCAATCAAAAGATCAATGGATACATTGCATTGGGCACATCTGCTGCACAAGACCACTTTAAAGTGGTGAAAAGCAAGGGCGTGACTTTGAGCACTATGCTGCACCTGACCCAGGTATGGTAGGTTCAATCACCTCCCATGCTTGTGAAAGTTGGCATTAACTTAAGGAAGACAGGTGTTTTGAATTATGATGTTGGTGCAGAATATGGAAACAAATATGTCTTATAAATGTAGTCAGAATGCTCTTTAGAGGCAAGGGTGGCAAGATTTGTCTCAAAAATGTTGACATGTTTTCAGGAGAGACCAGTCCCCGAAGAAGTATATCATGCTTGGTAAAGTATTAGGACAGCAAAAAGGAGGACTTGGCCCAGGTGGGTTGACACCGTGGCCGCATCTGTGGCTCATGCATACGCACACTGTGAGCATGGCGCAGGGCTGGACAGCAGTTCTTCTGTTGTGCATGAGGTCACTAGGAGTGGGAACTGACAAAAAGGCACCCAACAGCCATCACAGGTGCAACATACCTCTTAAGAATCTGCAATAGCAAACATGACATGTTGAGGACGAAGGTACACCTAACCAAAGCCATGGAATCTTAATAGAAACCTGGACAATGACTAAGGAAGACCTGAGAAGAACTGAAGCATTTGAATTATGGTGAAGATTATTGACAAATCATGGACTATCATAAGAATACATAAATATGTCTTGGAAGAAGGTATCAGAATGCTCCTGAGAAGAGTGGATGGTATCAGAATGCTCCTGAGAAGAGTGGATAGCATGTTTCTATTTCACAAACTGTTGATATGCTTTGTGGAGGGACTTGATTATGCGGGAGGACAGCATGCTTGGTAAAGGTATGGGTTAGGAACAGGAAGAAGGACTTCACGGAGAGATACTGACATGGTTATAATAACAGTCAGTTCAGAGATAACACGTGGAAACATGGGGCCCGTCTGCTGCCCTGGGGGTTGCTTTAAGTTTGAACCAAGTTCTCATCACCTAATCATTGGAACTCACTTAACACAATTCTACACTAACTATGGAAAATTTGTAAATGGAAATCTATTTAATAGTTTGCAAAATTTTTTGAATTGGTCTAAAAACAGATTTTAAAATAGTTGAAAAAATGTGTGAGTAAACCAAAGAGCTTAATTAGTAACATTTTACAAACACTGCATAGTTTAAATAACTAGATTAGTTATTACATTTGCAAGAATACTATGCATGAAATTATTTTGAAATTATAAATACCTGCCAAAATTTTAACTTATATTGAAAATAAAACTGCATAACCTTTGCTTATGGGCATTGGCTATCAATTATTTTTGGTCAGGTAGCAAGCCCATACATTTGTAAGACATTTGATTCGAATTTTAGAACTATCAAGTTTTTTCATAGTCATTTCATTTCAGGTGCTTGGGGAATGTACATAGCTTCATTTTCTTTAAGGTATTTCCATAAACATTTTAGTGAACTATTGCCCATGAAATACTTACTATACTATTAAATGTTAGTTACTATCATCATTATAATTGAAATTATTCTAAACTGGAGAGAAACACAACATAGTACACTTGCCTTTATTCCAAGATATTTTCTAATAGTCCTGAATATGGTGTATACCCAGAAGTTCCTTGCCAATGATTGAAGTTATTTGGGGCGAGGGGGTTGTATTCCTAGTCACTGTGCTTATGAAGGGTGAAATAAGGTTGAATGAAGAAAACATCATCCTTGATGAATTGAAAAATGTTCTGAGAATCTGTATACATGTATGCTCTAGGAGAAGTGAGCACAAGCTCCATCACTGTCACTAATTGCATGGTATGAATTAGCAGTAATACAATTTCCCCCTGAAATTAGATCCTGATTATACTGTTATTGTAACTGTAAACTTTGCTACCAGCAATTTGCAAGGATCTTTATCTCTGACCCTGACCACCCGAGTTAAGTCCGACCACACTGCCTGGTGGGCACCAGACACTAACCTTTTATTTAACTCTTAAACCTAATTGTCGTTCATATCCCTAGGAACACACATTCTCTCTCTCTCTCTCTCTCTCTCTCTCTCTCTCTCTCTCTCTCTCTCTCTCTCTCTCTCTCTCTCTCTCTCTCTCTCTCTCTCTCTCTCTCTCTCCCCCCCCCCAAGTAAACATTTGCTGGACATCCAAATACAATCTGTGAAACAGGATTTCTCATTTGACGTGGCTGTTGCATGTGCGTGAATGGTACATTCAAACATTGTGAGATCTCTCTGATGAACCTGGAGTCCCTTCTGTCACTGCGTTAGCAGTACTGATGGCGTCCTGGGGATGCATAGGGCTGATAACCACAATGAGCAGTTAGAAACCACCAGCCAGGCAAGTGGGAGAAAGATGGGGCTTTCCATCCAGCAAACAGACAGGGCAATTCCACCATGTCTTACAGGGTCGCTATGAGTTAACACTGACTCAGTGGCAGCGAGTTTGGTTTGGGTTTGGAGCTACTGTTTTAGTTGCTGGTGGAGATCGACGACGGAACTGTGGCAGTGGCGGTGGCTGACAGGGCATTGAGGGGCAAGAGCAAGAAGAAGCAAGCGGGGACGAAATGAAGCACACCAACTTTGTCTGTCATGCTGCCAAGCTAAGCAGCAGTAGGGTCCCCAGGCTGCAGCCCTTCCCACACCTCTCTGACAAAGTCCAAGTCCCACAGCCAGAGCCATGCCCGGTCTGCTTCCAGTCAGGTTTAGTGCTGCTAAAAGCACAAATAAAGAGAGATTTGCTCTCTTTTTAAAAATTATAAAGGAAAACCTTTATAAAAGTATAATGAAAAGAAAAAAAATATGAAGAACCCTTATGAGTCTTCATACATATATGCCTAAATAGACTTTAAGGGATTTATAGATACACATACATACTTGAACATACAGGGGTTTCCAATTTTTTGTGGAAAAAAACAATTAAGACAAAGGAATGTTACCAAAAATGTTTTAAAGGTCACAAATGAACTAGTATATATGTGTATATTTGTATATGCATGCACAATTTTATGCAAACACATGCATACATATATGTAGTCTTTCAAAACACTAATGGGAAATATTCATTGTTTTTTAATACCATTTTTCCATGAACTGCTCAAATCGTCTGCAAGTGTGTTTCTCTTAAAATTATAAGTCAAAATACACTTTAAAAATATTTAACATAAAACATTCAAAATCTTACTGAATAACTTGCAATTTTTGATTTATTAATAGCAATTTTTATTATTCAGAATGGACATGTATAAGTTCTTTAGTAATTAAAATGACAATGCTCATTTTGGTTAAATTTCTATTTATTTATAACATATTTTACTCTCATATTTAAATTTATTTATTTTCCTCATCATGGCTGTGATTAATGTAAGAGTGGATAATCTGTGAATTTGTTTCTTGGGTAGCACTTAGGTTTTCTATAAGACTATAAATTACTAGTTGTCAAATATCATCAACTCTATATATAGTCATTTTGAGGAATTATATATATATATATATTTCATATATTTATATATAGGTTCAAATAATTTTTACTGCCCAGGAAATTATATTTTATTAAGGATGCAAGACACACACTCATTGTGTCAGTGACCCCAGGAAGGCAGGAGAAAAGGTGAAAAAACGGAGAAAACTTTCTAGAGCAAATGAGTTGGTCAAGTTATAAATGTCTTTTTTAATCATTTTATTCGGGGCTCATACATTTCTTATCACAATCCATACATATATTCATTGTGTCAAAACATATGTACATTTGTTGCCATCATCATTCTCAAAACATTTGCCTTCTACTTAGCCCTTAATATCTGCTCCTCATTTTCGCCCTCCCTCCCCACTCCCCACTACCTCATGAACCCTTCATCATTCATAAATTATTATTATTTTGTCATATATTACACTGTCTGATGTCTCCCCCTGCCCTCTTCTCTGCTGTCCATCCCCCAGGGCGGAGGCTATCCATAGATTCTTGTAATCAGTTCCCCCTTTCTACCCCACATTCTCTCCACGCTCCATGCATCGCTACTCTCACCACTGGTCCTGAAGATCTGTCCTGGATTCCCTGTGGTTCCAGTTGCTATCTGTACCTATGTACATCCTCTGGTCTAGCCAGATTTGTAAGGTAGAATTGTGATCATGATAGTCGGGGGGAGGAAGCATTTAAGAACTAGAGGAAAGTTACATGTTTCATCGTTGCTACCCTGCACCGTGACTGGTTCATCTCCTCCCAACAACCCTTCAGTAAGGGGTGTCCGGTTGGCTACCAATGGGCTTTGAGTCTCCACTCTGCACTCACCCACATTTTCAATGATATGATTTTTTTGTTCCTTGATGTTTGATACCTGATCCCTTCGACAGCTCGTGGTCACACAGGCTGGTGTGTTTCTTCCATGTGGGCTTTGTTGCTTCTGAGCTAGATGGTCACTTATTTATCTTTGAGCCATTAAGACCCCAGACACTATATCTTTTGATAGCCGGGCACCATCAGCTTTCTTCACCACATTTGCTTATGCACACGTTTGTCTTCATTGATCATATCAGGGAGGTGGGCACCCATTGATATGATTTTTAGTTCTTTCATGTCTGATAACTGGTCCCTTCTGCACCTTGTGGTCAGACAGCCTGGTGTGCTTCTTCCATGTGGTGAAGAAAGCTAATGGTGCCTGGCTATCAAACGATATAATGTCTGGGGTCTTAAAGGCTTGAAGATAAACAAGCAACCATTGAGCTGAGAAGCATCAAAGCCCACATGGAAAAATTATCTTACAACTACTTTATTTAGTGGAACTATTTTCAAATGTAACTCTTATAAAGAAATTTCATTTTAAGCACATAAACATGTATACAATCCCAGAAAGCATATACTTATTATATTTAAGGAAGAAATGTGGATTACTGATTACTTATAAACCCTTAGCCCTCACCAAACCCAGTGACATCAAGTAGATTCAGATTCACGTCATTGCTGTCATGTGTCATGTAGATGGTTCCAACTAATAGCAACTGTCGTAAAGTAACTCATAGAGTTACTGTCTCAGAAACACGCAGGGGCCATTTGACCCTGACCTACTGGGACAACAGAATGAAATGCGGCCTGTTTCCACTCCATCTCCACAGTTATTCAGATGTTTAAGCCCTTGTGGCAGCCACTGTGTCAATCCATCTTGCCGAGGACTTTCCTCTTATTGGCTGCCTCTCTACTTAACCAATCATGATCTTCTTTTCTAGAACCCAGTCTCTGCTGATCACATGTCCACAGCACTTGTGCAAAGTCTCTCAATCCTTCCCTCTCAGGAGCATTCTGGCTGTAGTTCTTCCAGAGAAAGTGATCTGTTCTTTTGTCAGTCAGTCCAGGGTACTGTCCATCTTCTTTGCCACCACCATAATGCAACTGCACCAATTCTTGCTGCCTTCCTTATTCAATGTCCAACTTTCACATGCATATGAGGCAATTGAAAATATGTTGGCATGGATCAGGCCAACCTCAGCCTCAAAACAACCTGCTTGCTTTCAACATGCTAAAGAGGTCTTGTGCTGCAGATCCACCCAATGCATTGTGTCTTTTGATCTAACGTATGGGCCTCTTATACAGTTTCTGACCATTAAACAAATACTTACTTGTATTTTCACAATTCTTTACATGTGTTTTCTCAAGCAAAATTTTCTTTGTTTAAGTAATAGTGCTTGTCAGCTAGTTTTAAATTCTATATCATTCAACTGTTGACCTGTATTAAATTTTTTGGCAGTTTTATGAAAATTAAAAGTTAAGTAGCTTGTAAATAATAATTACTTATTTTACCATATATAATTTTGGAGGCAATACTAACTTTTGTGTTTGTTTGTATCTTTGTCAATATGCCTATTAGTCACATAACAGTTAAACTTTGAAAAATTAAATATGGGACAAAGTCATAGATCAGATTGACTTTTTTGTGATATAAGGAAAGTAAGCATGTTCTAAAACAACATCTATTCTCACTGCCATTGAGTTGATTCTGACTCATAAACATTATGTAACACTCCCCTTTGGGTTTCTAGAATTTCAAACAGTGTTGGGAGCACACCGACTCATCTTCGTCCTGCGGAGTGACCGGACTCGTGGGTTCAAAACACTGACCTTAGTATTGGCAGCAAAGTGCATCATGCAGTGGGCCACCAGGGCTCTGCGACTTGAGACAGCTTTCCTTGGAAAACAGACATTGAGAACCCCTCTCCTGGTGGTGCAGTGGCCTTGTGCTGTGATCTTAACAGCAAGGTCAGCAGTTTGAACACACCAGCCTCTCCACAGGGACATGAGAGGCCTTTCTACTCCTATGATGAGTTACTATCTTGGAACCCCCAGGGGTCGTTCTTACCTGCCCATAGGGCCACCGTGAGTCCGCATTCATTTAATGGCAGTGAATTTCCTTTGAATTTATAAGTTGATATCTTTGTGTAAAGATAAGATTAAGCCAAACAATAATATATTACATTTTAAGCTAACTATGTAACATAATTGACTTTACAATGTAGAGGATTATCTTAGCTGTAACTTGGGGTGTATGTGTGTGTGTATGTGTGTGTGTGTAAGGTAATACTGTAGTAATTACCTTATTCCAACAAGTGGAATCGGCTTTTCCCCTTGAACTTGTAAAATAAAACTGACAGTGAAAAAACATGAAAATAAAAATACCTGGGAAGCAACTAGATGCTGTGTTATCATATTTACCACCATAGTTATAAATATTGCATTTGAAAAACTTTATATAACTCAAAAAAGTATCAGCCCATTAACACTGTGCTAGACTAGTAATATGTGTACATCAATACAAATAATAAATAGAAGACTAAAACCAAAAACCTCTTTCCTGGACTTCGGCGTATGTGCTCAGTGACTGTTTTCAGAGTGTCTGTGGTGGAGTACAAAGCACGGGTTGTGCTCCTTTAGCATGACCTCTGGTAGAACAGTGCTGAACATGCACAGGCCAGTGGTTGGCATCCCCCAGCAGCCCCCGTGGTTCAAGATGTGGAAGTCAGCTTCCTTAAATAGTTCCAGCTTGGAGACCCGATGGAGTGCTACTCTGTCCTACAGGATTGCTGTGCATTGGAATGCAGTGGATGGCTCTGGATTTGGGTTTGATTTCCTCCTTTGGGACAAAGCCAAATTTACGTTGAGATCTTACAGTTGAAGAGCAAAGTAAATAAATAACTAGGATTTGAAATGTTGGCTAGGATTTCAACTTCTTTGCTTATACTGTTTGCAGAAAGATGAACGGTTTCTTCTGTATACTTCCTGGCTGTTTGCAGAAAGATGAACTGCTTCTTTGTGCCTTTCCCTTTGGTATATCTTAATTTGCCACCGAAGTGACTAATTTGCTATCATTTCTACAGGTTTCCACCATTTATTAAGTCAGCTTTAAGTTTAAAGCAATTTTAAGTGCTCTGTCAAGTAATAGTCAAATGCCTCCATTAAAAACGGATTACCAATACTCACCAGGAGTCAATAACTTCACCTGTTGGAATATGAGCTTGAGACAAAACTCTGCTTTTAAGAAAAGACCAATTTAGAATTCATGACAAGCTGAACATCTCTGGAGAAACATAGATCACTTCTTTGTGAATAGACATTTAGATTATCTGGTTTAAAATGAATTAGTTATTTCAGCTCCAGTATAGCAAATTTATATCATTCTTCCTAACAAACTGCTGTGGAAATTACTTTAAAAAGTCAAATAGTATTAAATTCACATGTAATGTTTAATTTAGATTTACATAAGCACTCCCACACATTAAAATAAATGTTTATGAACGTTCCAAAATTGAACTAATATTTAAGTTCTAAATATTTTCAGAAAAGATTAACTTAAAGTAGAATTCTATCTGGCCCAGAAATGACAGTCATTAAGTTCATTTTCTTCATTTAATTATTTTTATTAAAAATGTTGAACATATATATGTGCATACTTATGAGAACAATTGTAAAATAATTAAATTATCTTTCTATTATATTTTTGCACAAACTTCTTGAAGCCCTCTCATATATACAGAATTCTCTACCAGTTTCTCATGCATGTAGCCATACAGTAAAGAGGGGGTAGTGTTGGGGAGACAGGTCAAAACACTTAATTAAGTACAATCCATGCAAATATAAAACTGGAGGAAGCATGTCAGTTTCACAGCATAAACCTGGTCTAACATAAATTAATGTTCATCTTCCTATGTCTCAGTAAAGGAACGAGCCATATTTGTTAGAATCTGACATACCTGCACTGTATGAAAACAATTGCTTCTAGAATTCCAGTTTTTACATGCATGGGTTTATTTCAGGAAAAATATATTTAAATATGTCTTTGTGCTCAGTGAATGACTGCTCATGAGCTCTCTGGGTAATGTACTTGCTGCTCCTGGTTAGAGTACCTTCAAGAAAATGTCCACTCAAAAAGCAGTTTGGGGGGATGCTGGCCAGTTAAATGTAAGGCAGGAAGGTCAGCTCCAAAGGTCATGGAAACTGTCCATTTGTGTTGCCAAAAGGTCCTGCATAGATTTTCTAAAGGACACAGGCCATTTTGAATGTGCTTTATGAGAAGTTCTAATAAAATTGAAACCTGCATTTATGAGAAAGAGTCCAAGAAAGTTGTTTGGAGGGATATCTCCCATCATCACAGTGTACCTTCTCAATCTAAGAGGGGCGCAAGGGCTGTCCTAGGGGGACTTCCATGGGAACCACTACTCCTTTGACCCACAGCTTGAGCTGGTTCCTTAACACTTCTGTTGTTACTCCAGCTCAAAGAACACAGGATTCCTTGGAAGATGACATAACTACCATTGTTGAAGTTGTACAGATTAAAAAGCATAGAGTTCTTCAGGGGAAGGGCTCATGATTTAGAAACAGTATCTTCCGGTATGTATGTACGTAGCTGGGAAATACATCCAGAAACAATTCTTTCACATTTTGATGTTTTTTTCCTTATAAATGTTACTGTGTCATTATAATACTATATTTTACTTACCCTTCTAGAGAAATATTTGGATATATCACCTATAATTATTTCATAGGAAATGAGACAGGCTATTTTCTAAAGATTGAAAATGTTAAATATTGTTGGGATTATAATAAATAAAAGACAAAGAAAACAGTGACATTTATTGATAAATCCCTGTTAGCCAACATAATTTAGATGTTTTTACATGGATCAAATAATATATCCACATGGGAAATTTCTTACAGACAGATAGTTTTATTATTAAATTTTACAAAGGATATACGTAGTTTAGAATTTTATTACCTTGCTCAAAATCATACAGTCACCAAGTGACTGAGTCAAATTTAAGACCAATCTTTGCTTAATATAAGCACTGCTAAAAACCAAACAATAGGTTTGTCACGAGACTTATCCGCATCATCAGTATTCCTGTATGGATGGAAAATGCAATAATCATCTACAGTTTTTCAGAAATAATCTTCATTATTCCCGCGAACATGTTTAACCTTATTCTTTGAAAATAAATATTGAATTCAGTACTATATAAGATTGGGAAATCTATATCCCTTTACAAAATGACAAGAAAGAAGGAAGGAATTAAAAGGGTAAAAAGAACAAGGAAATAAAATAACAAGGATTTGCCCGCATGCTATGTCAAGTACTCCCAGAAAACCTTTATTATTACAACTCCTGGTAGTCATTCAATATTCTCAATATAGTATTTCCTATAAATCCCTAGGTATGAAAAACCCAACGTATTAGCCAGTTTGTCCTGCGAGAGCATTTTCTACTTAAAGATTTCCCCACACACACACACTATGCTCCTTGTAAGGGTCATTTGAGACACGATTCATCACCTCCATTGGCAAGGAACTTCCCTCCTGCTCCTTCCAGGACAGTGTGTTTCAGTAATAAATAAAGCGCATGCTTTAAGTGAAAGTGTATGTTTTTCAAATACATAAGTCTCTGCCCTATTTCTAGAGGGCATGACAGAATATCTGTGCTATTGCTTAATGGCAACGTTCACTTCTTTCTAGGAGCAATTTTTGATGAATCTGCCAAAAAGGATGATGAGGTATTTCGCACAGCAGTGGGCGACCTCAACCAGAATGAGGAGATACTGCAGACAGAGAAAATCACATTTTCAGTGACGTTTGTCGACGGAAACAATCCTTTTCAAGCGGTCCAGGAAGGTAAGGTCCCTCAGTGCTGCGCTTTTCTGGTTTGCCTTTAAGGTTCAACTGACATGGTGATATAATTTAGATTTGTGAAAGACCTAGAGCATGGACATATTGTGTCCTTTGCCCCCTAATATTTGTTGCTTTTCTTCAGAAGCTCAGTGTTTCAGATATTAAGTTTGTATGTCCCTCATTGAAAGGCAAAGAATGAGAAGTTATCGTGTTGATTGAAATAGAATATGAAACATTGATAATGAAAGGCTTTGGAACAGTGTCATGACTTCGTTGTGGACAGAAAGCTCTGTACAGGTGTGGTTCTATAGAAGATACCTAACTGTGGGCTGCCCCTAGACCACTGCCCCCTGGGGTGTCACACGTTGCAATGACTTTTCAGATGTGTTTATGACAATACATGCCTGCAAAGAAAGCCTCCAGACACTAAGTACAAATCAGAGATATGCACAGGAATTGGAAGCTATCAACTTCAGCAATAATATTTATACATATACATATATTTCTATGATGTGTTGAATATTAAAGTACTTTCCTCTATTCACTGTGATCTGACCTATTTTATGGGTACAAAAAGATACAAGGAGAAGTTGATTTTATTTTCCTGTAATATTCATTCCTATGAAGGAAGATTTTTATTGAGAGCTTAGACTCATAGGATTCTGTTTTGGATAACATTCATCTATTAAAATATCTAACCCTGTGTGCTTGGTGAAGCAGTCATTGTTTATAAAATGCACTTTGTTGCTGTGGCCTTTTTATGTTTATTTAAATATTACATTTATTTTAGGTTACAAGTACACAATTTAATTAGTTGAATGAAACGTGTCATTAAAAATTTAACGAGGATTTAGTAGGTTAAAAAGATAGGTACATTATTCCAATGAAGTCAAGTTTGACAGTACCTTTTTTTTTTTAAGTCAATTTTTGAAGAAGTAGGGAAACGTAATTGCATGAAAAGGGTGTCATTTTCATCTCTTCTTATTACTCCAGATTTATATTTCAGACCAGAAGCACTGGCTATTGTTGAAACTTATGTATGCTTACTTCAATCAATTAGAAAACTGATATAATGAATGTTGTTATAGAGGATTATCCTTCTTATTAATTTGAAACAGTGGAGGAAAAACACATTTTAATGATATGATTATGGTTGTTATAAATGAAATCCTTTTTCTTCCAGGATGCCATTTTAATTTTTAATTTGGAGATATCTATGGGAAAAGCTAGATTAGAATAAGTTTCCTACTGATTAAATTAGGGCTCTAAATAATAAATTGGTGACAAGTTTTCTCCGTGGTTGTTGACAGGCTAAGTTGGTTCTGATTTCTAGTGATCCTGTGTGCAGCAAAATGGACCACTATCTGGTGGCGGGCCATTTCCACTGGTGGTGGGCCATTCCCACTGGTGGCGGGCCATTCCCACTGGTGGCGGGCCATTCCCACAGCTGTCCCTATGTTGGAGCCTGTCCGTACAGCCACTGTGGCAAATCATCTTCGGGAAAGTCTTTCTCTTTCCCACTGAGCCAGCCTTTAACCAAACAGGACATCTTCCTCCACGCACTGGTCTCTCCTGACTGACAACGTGTCCAAAGTATATGAGAGGAAATCTCACTATTCTTGCCTCTAAGAAATATTTTGGCTGTACTTCTTCCAAGACAGATTTATTTCTACTTTTGTGAGTTCTTGTATTTAGCTAGCAGCATAATGTTTAAACAGTGCAATATGTAAATAACTTTATTGCACTAACTTTACAAAAATCATCTTTCCTTTTCAAATTGTAATTTCTAAAATGAATAAATGACTCTTGTATGACATCATAACTCTCTCCTGGCCATTAAGTTACCTCAACTTCTTAATCTTCTACTAACTTTTTCAGTAAAATTTAATATTTTTGCACATCTTTGTTGTCAATTCACATTTACTAATATTTTGTTTCTTAGAAGATAGTATTATGGAAAGAATGGAAACATTTTCAGGTACTGAAAATCTCATTACAAAAGTTCAACAGAACTACTTAATATTTTTCTAAATTAATATTAGAATCCAGGGAGCACATGCCAGACAATAATATGACATTTAGGAAGATTATAGAATACACTCTTAAAACATATTTATAGAATAGAACTGATATTCACATATAAGAAATAAGTATGAGTTTTCTGTTTCAACCCATGCTTAGATATTTTTTTAATATTTATATTAATTTATGATTAATTGGGAGTTATTAAAATACCATTCCATCATTCAATTGCATCAAGCGGTACTGTACATTTGCTACCACATCAGTTTCTGAACATTCTTTTTCTTCCTGGACTCCTTGACATCATCTCCCTGTAAGACTCTCCCACCCCCCACCAATGTACCCTCTGACCCATGAACCCCTTATTCTGCTTCCTGTCCCTGTACGTATCAATCCTGGGTTTCATACAAAACAGAAAGACACAACTTCAAGTGGGTGACCCACCAATGACGTAAAATTTCTGAGATATACCCTTATATGACCAAACAAAAACACAGAAAATTCTCCCTCGGATGCATGCCGGACCTGATCAGGTTTTCAACCCCTAGTTGTATTCCTGCATAGCCCTTATAGTGACCAGAGTCGGGTCCCTAAAATAAGGATGACTTAGTAGCTGTGACTATCATTGAAGTAAGTAAATATCCAGAAGTGTGAGTTGACTACAAAGATGTGTTGAAATATTTTCCTTGACAGAAAAACTAATTGAATGTAGTTGATAATCAAAAATCAAAGTAAAGTAATGGGTGGGGGTATTATGACATCATAAATTTTTCATTCACACTTTTTAAGAGATTACGTTTTAAATAGAGAAAATCACCTATTGAAAAATACAATAGGGTTGTTTATATATTGCTTTGTCTATCCATTCTGCTGCTATGTAAATTCTGAAAATGAAAATGCCTATCAAAGGTACTATTGTTGTTGAGTTTGTCCTTTTTTAATGATTTCCTATGAAAATGCAGGGCTGATAGAGCTATAGAGAAAGCAGGACTAACAGTCTTATGGTCATGGTTGGGGGATTGGGAGGAAATGAGGAAAGAATGAAGAAATTGTTGTGAACTTGATTGTGGTGGTGATGGAACAACTTGGTAATATATTTTAAAATGTGAATTGTGTGGTATGGAATATATCTAAACAAAGCTTAAAATTTTAATAGAAAACTGCTGTAAACCAAAATAATTTATGGTAGTGAAAACAAATGGAGAGATGAAATAAACATTTTCCATTAACAAACATCTAAATATTTTTCAAGAAAAAGAAATGATTCAACAGATTGCCTGATAATTCCGAATACTAATAGGATGCTCTGGACCAGTTATTTTGATGTTATATTCTGTGTAATGGTCCTAAAATGAGTTCCAGGAAATTCTAGAGATAATGTTTTACTCGGTTTTATACCAAGAATGATTTTGATTCATTTTAGAGGGAAAATTATTTTTTCTAGATTTCTCTTGAGAGGGTCAGTAAAAATAGCAAGACTTGGCACAGGTACAGGGATACTGGTCTCAAGAGTTGAAATGATTGTGAGATGGCACAGGAAGGCAGGCTGTGCTTGCTCCCATTGGACACAGGCTCAGTGTGATGTATAACAGCCTCACGATACCTAAAAACAACAACAGAGCTCTCTCTGTTACTGAGTGGTTCAAAATTAGAAAATGATAGAATTCTATTGACCAAGAAGAGGAGAAATCAAGAACTATGTAATATTTTGAGGAAATAGTTTAATTTCAGGGAGAACCTCAATTATGCTTTCAAAGCTGGTGAAAACTGTAAACTATTATAAATGAGGCACTGAATTTGGCCCACTTGTAGTTTTATTGTTTCTGTTTTTGTTGTTAAGTTCAAGGATAAAATGATAATGATGGAATATAGAATAGCCATTAACACTATGATTTTTTTACATAACTCATGATTTGGTTTCTCATTCTTTATTTGAATTTGAAAATCTAGTGCCTGGCTAAATAGAATTGTTACATGTGTAGATATTTAATTATTCTAGTGTATGATAATAGAAATTAGTCTCTATATTTATATTTATACAGCAAGTAGGAATATAATAGCTAATTAGTCCACACAGCAGTACAGAGGGCTCAGTGAAATTCCCTTTTGTGGAAGAGTTAATATACTGGAAATGCTGCAACTCACATGGGCTGCAGGTTCCAAGTTAAAGGAGGAAGACACCAGAGTCTGCCCTCTGGCAAGACATACATTTCCCCACAGGCCACAGAGAGCAGGGTGGGTCAGCAACAGTCAGTAGATCTGAAGCTTAGCGAAGCTGGGATGTTGAACTCAAGCACAGGAACAGGATCCACCAGCCTCAAGCTCTAGCAATGTATGTACCAGCAGCATGGTGAAGCAGGTCTCAAAGGAGCGTTAACATCTAGCTACAGGATCCATGGGTTGGCTTGGCCTACTTGTAGTATAGCATAGAGGCTGAGGCAGAGAACTAGCTAAAGCAGTAGCACGCTGGTCCAATGACCAGAGAGTAAGAGAAAAGGGGGTGGGCCTTCCAGGGCCATTTATCTCTCTGCCTTCCAATTATGCTGCTACCTGATTTATCTCTGTCCATGTGTTCCCATTGGGCAGGTTGGGGCAATAAACCTACTTATCACAGATGTGTTTTGAAAATGAATTTAAAGCCTTCATTGATTTATTATTGATAATTTCCTCTCCTCATTCAAGTTTATGAGCTGCTGATTTAAATTTTAAAAGAACTGTACATTTCTACTCACCTTATATTTCTATTGTTGATACAAATAAGGAAGAAGGTTATAAATTTTAACAGAGTACTTAATAAATATATAGTAATAAGGGGTATTGGTGCTAATGGATCATTTATAACTTTAATTGAAATAAGTTTCCAGATGGAGAATAATAATTCTTTATATGATCATTTTTATACATTTCCCCCCTCAGGCAATCAGTGAAAATAGCTGCCCATCTTCTTCATTAGCTTGTTGCGTCAATTTCCAAGCTTTTAGAAAAATAACCATAGAAAAAGCAATGTGTTTGTCTTCACAGATGTTATCAGAAATATATCACCCATATCTTTAACACAATTGTTCGTCATGTGTCTGTTGAGTTGCGAGATATGCAACAAGAACACAGTGTTTTTCATATGGGATGGAGGCATGCTTTGTTTATTTGTTTGCTTGTTTCCTTGACAGGCTAATTTGATAGCAAAAAGATAAACATAAAAGATCAATATATTAAACATTCACATATATTATTTTAGAAACGTATAGATGTGGAGACTTATAGAGGTGTGAAGTTATATAAGTACATTTGGGAATTCTTTCTTTGCACACAAAGTAACTGAGACCCAGGGGGCTCAGTAATTCCCCTTAGTTCTACTATCACTAGGAAGCTGTTGCAGCAGCTGCTGTTGCTAGGGTTTGTTGTTTCTACTCTTGTCTGAATTATTTCTTCTGCAGTATCTCTGTGCTCGTACATTATATGGAGGCATACACTTTTCGTGTTTAAAACACTGCATTGGTCTCGGAGATGCATTGAGCAATTGGCATCTAAAGGCCTCTTTAAAGTATTTGAAGAGCGAGGATGTCCCTGAGAGTACTACTATGCACATGCCCCGCCATATGGTGTTTACCGTGGCCTCATCCGCCTGGGAAAGTTGGACATGAGTAAGGAAGGCCAAAGAAGAATCACTGCTTCTAAATATGGTGCTGGGAATGGTATTTAGTCACTGGTTGCCAAAGACTAAATAGATCTGTCTTGGAAGAAGCACATCTAGAATTCTCCTTAGAAGTAGAGATGGCAAGACTTGACTTCACATGCTTTGGGTATGTTATCAGGAGAATCAGGTCTCCAGGAAAGGACATCATGCCTGGTTAAGTGGAAAGGGTATAAAACGGAGGAAGACCCTCAAGGAAGCAGCGGCTGCAACAATGGAATCAAACCTAACAGCCATTCTGAGGATGACATGGGACTGGGCAGGGTTTCAGTCTGTGGTACATGAGGTCACTATGAATCAGAACTGACTGAGTGGCACACAATATCAACAATAAGACACTCCTGGGTCTCTTGAAAGTAATAACTACTTCTTAAAATACCATTCAGCTCTTAGTTAAAACAATTTTCCTATGGAGTGTGATCATTTGAAATTCATAGGGAACCATGAGGTAAAATAAAGAATTGCATTGTAAAAATATATATTACAATTTAGATTGTATATTTAGAAATATGAGTATTGTTTCTCATGCAAAGTTTGTAAGTGCATACGTGCATCAGGCAGGATACAAAGCAAGCCTGCATTGGTTTTGTATATCATAATTCTGCAAAAAGACATAGAAATAATTGCTCTTATTAGAAAAGGTACCTAAAATTTAAATGGATAATGACAAATAGTGAGAGTCCTGACGAGTCACCAGTGATTCCGTTTGAAGGAAAGGCACGGCTATCATCGTTATTCTTCGGTTACATTGCAAACTACTGTAAAGAATGCAAGGGGTTCTAATAAACAATACCGGGTGATGAAATATACCCCATGCTTCTAAACTAGGAAATCTTAAGTGAGTGTACCAAAGTAAGAGGCAGAAGTAAGTCCTCCATATTGACAAGGGCAGTGCCATTAAATTATTGTATGTTTGCATATTAAAACATAAAGTTATATCATATTTTAATTTTAATTTAATAGTTAAAGCTGTTCATCTTCCAAGTTTCACCACATTTAACTTCTACTTAACCCATTACAGACCTCTGTATGTATAGTGATTGTTCTCAAAAAGCTTTGTAAGAAGTAGGCATCTGGTGGCACCATTGTTACAAGTTGAATTTAACTCATACAGTTCCAAAATAAAATGATTTGAAATGTATGAATGAGAATGTTTAGTTTAGGAAAGAAGTTGTATTTCTTTGTAATTATACCTAAAATAAATCCAAGCATTTTTTTATGTGTAAATGTAGAACCAGAAGAGGAAGAGACCCAAATGGAAGGGAATCTAAGTAGATAAGGCATGTCTCACAAATACCTCGCCACTCACTGAGAATCTTTCCGTTGCCATCGGCTAAATCTGAACAGTCTTGTTCAAAGAGGATGCACATGTAATAGAATGATTTATGTGGTCATATTACTTGGTACTTTATTTCAGATCATAGTATCGTAAATTATATCCCCCTAGGCATTAGGAATAGATTTTTACTCTGTTAAAAATCTTATTGCCAAAATATTTAGATGGTATTCTACAATTTAGCATTTTAGTCAGTGTACTTCATTATTCTATGCTGTTTCATGGGCCATTTTTTGTTAAATTTGTGAGTTCCTTCACGCCAGACAGTGTTTGGGAATTGGTGATTCTAGAAGCCGAGAGACAATGTGTGTGTAGGCGTGTTGTGGTTAGGTGCCTTCAGGTCAGTTCTCGCTCACAGAGCCCCTATTGCAATAGTATGAAACGCTGCCCTGTCCTGCAGTCCGGGACCATCCGCACAATTGTTCTTTTTGAGTCCAGTGTTGAAGCCACTGTGTCGATCCATCCACGAGAGTTTCCTCTTTTTCTCTGTCCTTCCACTTGACCCTCTGCAATGTCTGTTTCCAGGGATCGGCCTCGACTGCTAACATGTCCCCAGTAGGTATGCTGCTCTTCTCTGACTCACTTGTTTATGAATTTTTTATTTCTTCATTCCTCTTCATGGCCATCTCTGTAATAAGAGCTGTGCTTTGAATCTTGCCTTCTTGCCAGATGTTCTGTGTAACCCATTCATGTCTAAGCCTGTGATGTGGTGAAGGGACTTGTAATGCAGCTCATCCCCCCATCTCTGACCACTTTGGCAACAGGAGTGATATTTCTTGTCCAAGCTGTGAGCTTCTAACCCTTCTTCTGTTTCCCATGAGTCTGAGATATGTGTGTAGCTTTGACAGTCCAAAGCAATCTTCGCCAAGCCTTGGATCCCATTTCTCTTTCTCTGGCCCAAGAGGTCTGTATTCATGTGAAGCATCACTAATGGCAAAACCAACCATACAGATGGACCCTAGTAAATATCTCACACTGATCCGTTCCTCTGAAGATTTGAATGATAAGAGGAATTAGGATCATATAGAGCAGTGGCTCTCAACCTTCCTCATGCCGCAACTCTTTAATATAGTTCCTCCTGTGGTGGTGACCCCCAACCATAAAATTATTTTCATTGTTACTTCATAACTGTAACTTTCCCATATTATGAATTATAATGTAAATATCTGATATACCAGATGCATTTTCTTTGTTATAAATTGAACATCATTAAAGCAGAGTGATTAATCACAAAAATAATATGTAATTATGTATTGTGAAATGTTTATTTCTAATTACAAACAAATGAAAATTTGTCTTGAAGCATGGTGTAGCGTGGGTAACAGTCTTCATGCAGGGTGCCCTCATGTGGGCGTATCTGCATGTGGGCAGACCTGCCTGGGGAGGAATAGAGGAGCGGTGTCTTGGTTCCTAAGGCCATCAGAAGTAAGTGTTTTCTGGTGGTCTTAGGCGACCCCTGTGAAGGTGTCCTTTGACCCCTCCCAAAACAGCTGATATAGAATTTGGTTTTGATTTTAAGAGCACTGAATCAAATTATGCTCATCAATTAGCAATTTAATTAAGGCCCCTCTAGTTTGCCAGTTCAGGATGGGGTAGCAGCAATGGGAAATTAACAAGAAAATGGAAGAAGAAGGAGGTGACTTGGTCTGAATTTAGGAAGCGCTAACCATGTACTTGTGGAGTGTTGTGGGTATTTTAGAGAAAGAAAAGACACTTTGTCCTGGCTGTTTCACCTATCACATGGAGTTCTAATTGTGCTAATAGCACAAGGAGGGACACGACATTCTAGCACTTTAAATGTTTACCTTGGTAAAGAGGTAATTTCCTCTCTCTTTTCTCATTGCTTTTCTCTCAAATGAAAGCTAATAAAATGCCAATTGACTCTGGTTTTGGGGGGATTTTTTCCCCTCTCAGATTTATTTTTGTATTGTTGCATTTATACACTTTTCCTTTAACTTATTTAAAATGGGTCCCTTAAAATCACAGGTGGATAATTCAGCGAATGATTGAAATTCCTGTTCATAGATCTCTGTAGCGTAATTTTATGCTCAGTTGCTTTGACACATTAAACCTCACTGTCTGCATTGTATAACTGTTGTGTAAGTTACCTCATAAAATATATATTTTATCAGTAATGTTCATCTCTAAATTTTGGTTTATTTAGATCAATCTTTAGCAGCTTTAGGAAAGCAAGTGAAATTTGTTCTTTTGTGTCACTTAAATATTCTTTTTTCCTACCAATTTATTTGCTCATAATATTAACACACTACTTGCTTCTCTTTCTGCCCCTATAGATGTAGTGCATGATTATGGCAGCATAATTCAGTTTTTAATAGGTCTTTTATGATACTGACTTGTAAAGAATCACTTAAATGTCCTAAAGTAACTCTGAATATATCGTTTATTAGATTAAAAACCACATTTACCTATGTTCTGCAGTCATAATGAGAGTTCACTGTGTAGTCATAAAAAGAGTTTAAGTTCATGTTGACAAATTAAAAATGACTATACTATAGTCAGACTCTTTTAACCATAGTAGTGCTGTGTCCTTGAAATCTGATGTGCATGTTTTTAAATGATTCAATTTACTGGCTTAATTTTGAATAAAGGATGACCTGGAACCTCTCAAACCATTTTTTTTTGGTATGTGCTTAGAAATTGTTAAGTTTATGAGAGGCATTAGATGCATATTCTATTAGGACTCCTGCAGCATTTTGTTGAATTATCTTGCAATTTTCTGAAGATTTGCCACTGTAACAGTCACTTTTAAAGGGAATGCCTACAATGCTAATGTGCAGAAATGAAATTGCGTATTGTGAGGAATGAAAATGAATCAGGAATACTTTGGCGGTGACTGTAAGCGTTCAGCCTTGAGCTTGTCACGGGGCATACTCCACGCAATGCTGGTCTACCTCAGTTGGGTAACTTGGCCTTTAATCTAGCACCATGAGTTCGGTTTCATGCATGCGCCCCTTCCTTCAGCCCCCTTTTAATCCTCAGTTCTCAGGGATGCCCAGTCCGGTCCAGTTCACTTGGGAAATGGAGTAATTTCCTCTTGCTTCTATCCTTAATTCTCTATCCAGGTTTGTTAACGAAGATACTAATTGGCCCATCCTTTTCCTTTTTTCACTTTTTCTGGTGATTTGTTTTATGCCTTTATTTGTAAGGTTGCCCCTTTACCTCATTTAAATACATCTCCCTTAAAGTCACATGTGTCTAATTCAGGTATCGATAGATTGACACACAAGTTTATCGATATCTGTTACCTCTGCATCCCTAAACGTGAGGCCCAGTACAGATTATCAGTACAGTCCCAGGATGCACATGAAACCAATTAACTTGCTCGATGCCCCTGCATGGCGCAAATAGTTAGGCACTGAAGTACTATTCAAAACAAGTGCTTTCAAAGCCAGCCAGAGATCCCTATGAAGTAAGGCCTGGTGATCTACACCCAAAGCGTTAAGCCTTAAAGGTCTTATGGATTGACATGAATTTGAGTTGACTTTATAGCGCCAATAGCAAGAACAGCACCACTCACCTGGATTGGAAACTAAATGCATGGGACATGGGATTAGATAAAGCTGCCAGTATGTAAATTGTACTTCACTTCTCTTTTTTTGGTTAGGTTTTCAACAGTCTCCAATGCCTTTGAGCCTTAGTTTTTTTTCCTGTGTAAAACGGGAAAGAATTGACACCCTGTAGGGTTCTCATCATTATGTGGCCATTGCAGGATAATGACAAGGGGTTCTAATTATAGCAAGTGCCCTTTCCTACTGATCTAAGTACATTTCAGTAGAAGTAAAACATATGACTCGTTATCACAGCTGCACACATCCACTGGTACATGTCCGTCCATCTCTGACCTTTCCTTTCCATACATTCTCTACCACATAAATCAATGGTTATCTAGGACAACGTATTATCTGCCTAGTCACAGCGTTATATTTAGTGTTTTTAAATTCCCTTACTCTTTCCTTATTATGATGCTGAGTACTATGGTTGTAGAAGTATTAGAGAAACTAATTGGTTTCCATTTTTCCCTCCCTCCCTGAGTGAGTTAACTTAGTACAGGAAGATGTGAATTATAATTGTAGCATGGTTTATCTGGCAACTAAACATGACATTGCAACATTTGTACATAGGTTTGAAGGACTTAAAATACCTTGTTACCATTTCAGCAAAGGGAAGTAAGGCTGTGGACACTAAATTAAAGCTTCCCCATGGTTTGTGTAGGGTTCATACAAGCAGTGAAGTGAAAAAGCACTGAGTCCTACCTAGTGGTATTCAGTTGTGCACAGGAAAAATGGACAAGAGCCATGCATGTGAATGGAGAACATGGACATGCATTCAAGCAAGCATTTTGCTTCCAGACATGCGTCATCCCTGGTATTTTGAGTTTCTTTCTGATACAGTTGTTCAGAAGGTTATCTTTCCAAGCTTTGCACATTTTATCCCACCTGTGTATGGATGACTCAATTTAGTCGCTAGTTTCTTCTAATTCCAAGTACTATTTTCTTTCCTTACCACATGATACGATATTTTTCTCATGAATCCAAGATTTATTTAAAAACAGATTTGCTTTTAAGTTATTGCCAGGCTAGTGTAATGTGATGGTGACACAGGCTGATGTAGGCTCCAGCTCCTCACAAACCCCTGTATAACAAAGGAAATCATGCCCAGCCCCATGCCACCCTTATCGTTACTGGTATGTCTCAGTTCGTTGCTGAACCTACTGTGTCAATCCATCGTATTGAAGGACTTCCACTTTTTGTTATTGCTGTTGTTTAACTGCGCCTCTGCTTTCTTGTGCACACTGTCCTTCTCCAGGGCTTGAGCTCTCTTGATAACAGGTCCCAAGCACATGAGACAGTCTGTCCCTCCTCCCCCCTCAGGGGCTCTCCTCCATCCTCCTTCAAGACGCATGTGTTCTTGATGTGTTCTTTCAGTCCATGGTGAATTTAATCTTCTTTATTAGCACCGTGAGCCAAAGGCATCCATTTTTGAGTCTTTTCACTGTCTAGCTTTCACAAGCACATCGGCGATGAAGATGCCACGACTTGGGTTAGGATTACCATGTTCTTCAAAATGACGTTTTCTCTCTGACACTTTCAAAGAGAACCTGTGCGACAGATGTGCCCAGTGCAGAATATCCCTTGATTTCTTGGCTGCCCTCTAGGGAGTTTATTATAGAGACAAGTAAAATGAGATCCATTTATGTCAGAATTCCATGAAAGGACAGAACATAGAACCAGATTATATTTTCTTTCATTGGAAATTTCTTAAAATTGAAACATAGACAAGGTGTACCCAATGAGTGAAAAGTAAAAAATCAACAAAAATATGTCTATCATTAAAATAGAAATTATATTAGTTCATTTATTTTTAGATTCATTTTCTTTATTTTTAAATAATTTTATTGGGTGCTCATACAACGCTTATCACAATCCATACATACATCTATTGTGTCAAGCACATTTGTACATTCGTTGCCCTCATCATCCTCAAAATATTTGCTCTCCACTTAAGCCCTGGGCATTAACTCCTTATTGTTCCTCCTCCTTTCCCACTCCTCACTCGCTCAGGAATCCTTCATAATTTATAAATTATTATTTTGTCATATCTTATACTGTCTGACGTTTGCCTTCACCCACTTTTCTGTTGTCAGTCTCCCAGGGAAGAGATTATATGTAAATCTCTGTAATCAGTTCCCCCTTTCCACCCCACCCTCTTCCACCCTCCTAGTATCACCACTTTCACCACTGGTCCTGAAGTGATCACCTGTGCTGGATTCCCTGTGTTTCCAGTTCCTATCTGTACCAGTGTAAATCCTCTGGTCTAGCTGGATTTGGAAGGTAGAATTGGGATCATGATAGTGGGAGGGGGGGAGGGAGAGGAAGCATTTAGGAACTAGAGGAAAGTTGTATGTTTCATCATTGCTACACTGCACCCTGACTGACTTGTCTCCTCCCCAAGACCCTTTCTGCCAGGGGATGTCAGTTGCCTACACATGGGCTCTGGGTCCCCACTCCGCACTCCCCACTCCCCATCATTCACAATTATTTTTTATGTACCTATTGTAGTTTGGAGTTTATTTAACTGTGTGAGATAAACTTAATCCAAATATTCATGCAAATTACAATTTAGCGAATGTTGTGGTGGTGTGGAATTGATAGCATAAAGATTTAAACAAGCTAAGCTTTGTTTTTTTTTTAATTTGGAAAAGATTGATTTCATAACGTAAGCCATACTATGTAGAAACTAAGATATATATTGTGTGTGACTTAAAATTAGTGCTTGTTTGTTTACTTTAGTATGATTAAGGGAGTTACAAAAATATCTTTTACACCTAGATTTGAATAAATGGTTATTGTGTTAATCTCTTCTCTAGAGAAGCAAATTGCTATTTATCTAGCGAATAGAGAGATTGATTTCTATAAGGAATGATGGTTAGCACAGTTGTAGAAGTGGGCAAGGCCAATACAGTTTCAAGTCCATGAGCCAGATGTTAAGCCTGAGGACTCTTTCTCTCGACTCTGAGACAGCAGTTTAAGGAGCTGATGGAGTCAGACTCGGCTGGCAGACCAGAGGCTGCAGTCAGGTGAATGCAAGGCCAGCAGGTAGGCTTGTGACCACAGAGGCAGATGAATCTGATCGCCGCAGGTGTGATGGCAGCCCACAAGTGGCTCTTCAGATGCCCAGGGTATATGAGAGCCTGTTTGTTCAATGCCCAAGAACCAAAGGTCCATTACCCAGCTACAGGATCCTGACCCAGCAAAAAAGCAAGAGACCCACCCCCTCCTAACCCCCATTGCATCCGCTTATAGGGAAATTAGACCACCTTCCTGAGGAAACTTCTTACTTATTACAGGAGGGTTGTGACCCAAGTAAGACGTTGCACTCTCCTCCATCTTCCTATACTGAGGAGCAGCTCACACCGGATACCCTCCTTGGGTCGGTTTCATTGTGTTACATCACATAGGTACTCCTAGGCTTAGACTGCCCAGCCACTCAGAATCCTGGCTCCAGCCAACTTGACACACAATATAGCTATCACGATGCGGAGATAGCTAACTAGCCAGGCAAAGAATCCTTATGATGAAACCTTTTAGAGTCATGGTCTTACTGTGCTTGAGAAGCTAGATTCCCCTGTGAATATTCATTTTTATTCTGTTGCATTTTGAATTATTTTGATCATCAAAATCATTGTTTAGTGTAACAGCACTACCCGTTATTTGGTGGACCAAATCAGCATCCAAATTTCCCCCTTGGAAATGTCCCAAGGGAAATTTAATGGTCTTATTGCTGTGAGTTGGAATCAACCTAATGGCCATGACTTAGTTTGTTTTTTAATATTATTTTTTTGTTGTTGGGTCTCGCCGATACCTGGACCATTGGCCCTTCAATTGTAGCTTTGAATTGAAATACTACCTCTTTGTAATTCTGATTTTGAATATTTCCATGGAAGCACGTGGACATTTAATTTAAATACTCATCTTCTCTTGATAAGAAAACAAAGAAATAATTGGTTGGTTTGTTATATACAAAGATTTTCTTTTTCTCATTCTAAGAATGAAAGGTTATTCAGTGTTCTTTTATATTTGCAATTTGTTGTTACCCCTGGCAAAGAAGTCTCATTTGAAAAACTCAGTAATTATTAATGCCATTTATTTACTTAGAACTTACTTTGAATCATGAACTGTTAAAAGTCATTTATTTCCACACTTACTATTTCTATTGCCCAGCAAACAATGAGACAGCTACCATCTCTTTTACCAACTGCAGATCAGGAGATTCACATGCTTTGGCAAACTCTTTATACTTGTGTCTTTTAGAACAGTGAGTCTGTTATAGTCGGCTGATCGTGATATGCTTGGTGGGGAGGAGGAGAATGAGGACGAGGTATTTGTTTTCGCTTTCTGTGCAAGGTAGTCTTAGAGTGATGGTAAGCCTCCAAGAGAAGCCAATCTTTACTCAAGGATGCCTGCTCTACCCCACTTTCTTCTGAGCCTCACTAATTCCTCCTTTCTCCATCCAGAGGCCCCAGCACTGATACAACGTCACTGCTACTTGTCCTGGCTTCCTACTCTTACTGGGTCTGCTACATACTATCCCTACATGTGGAATTTCTCTTTTCGAATTTCTCGTTTACTCTAATTATCCTATTTTTGAGTGTGTCACTTTTTTCCTATTGAGATCCAAAAGGAGCATATTGCTTGTGTGGCAAAGTTGAATTTTCCTCATTCGGTGAATTGATGAATACTGATCCAATTAGGAAGGGTTGAATGGATTACTGTGGATGAATGCAAGCACCGTTTTACAAAGCTTAGAGAGAGCACATAACACAACTTTAAGCTTTTCTATTTTACTAGCTAAAGGTCTTATGCCCAGTGCAGCAAAGGCTGACTTGAGGCGAACGTTGCTCGGTGGCGGCTGCTTTCATGAAAGCACTAGGTTTCACCAGAGACAATACTGCACTCGAAAGAGCTACCGACATCAGACTTAGGTACTTGAATGAGAACTCCTTTTGGTAACATATGATTACTTTTACTAAAATGCTATGTAAACTAAATACAGAACATGTATTTAATTTAAATCTTATTTATAATAGGAAGATGCTAATGAAGCTAATAATCATATATTTAAAAGTCTCCTTTAAATATCCTCTTCTTAAATTAAGAAAAATATGATTTAGTTGTTTTCAATCCCCTTCATATAGTGCTAAGTCAGCAAATAAAAACTAAAGATAATGGTGGAGGGAGAGGAAAAATATTTAAATAATAGGGGGGAAATAGTAAGTTTTACCTTTTGATCAGAAAGGGGAAAGGATCTAATAAAAGAAGCAGACCTGTTCAAAAATACATCTGTGTGAATATGGGCTGGGAACATGGAAGACTGACATACCATAAGGACATAGACATGTGCTTTACTCTCCAGGTCTGTTTACTTTTCCCAGAGTCCAGGTCATTTCTACCCAAGGACAGTGGAAGAATATTGAATTTAGTATAGAAAGAAGCAAGGAAAATAGATGCTATCGTAGACGTCAGCCTTCATATAGCAAAGTTTTGGGATATCATTTCAAGAAAGCAAAAGTAATGGAAATGATTTGAGCTCAAAGATGCTACTTCAAAGGCACAAAGCCTCCACTGTGTTTTAAGAGCAGGCGGTGTTTCAAAAATAAGTATTCCACATCTAGAGCAGAGAAATTGCTTTTCACATTAAAAAAGAGATAAATGTCCAACTTTTATCATAGAAGCATTGTGCATATGAATTAATGTTCTCATGAGATTTTTACTGCATGCTTGGCATGGCGCACTGTAACTCAAGAGGCTCATGGTACTCTGCTTTTACATGAAAACACAGATTGTTTCTCCCTAGAGGTGGACAGAGCAGGTGAAGAAGAATACCATGTATTATGGGTCTCTTATCGGTTGAGCCTCTATCACACACATATATCGCTCTTTAAGTGAGGTGGTTCGTGGTTCCACAAAAGCATTCTTTCGTTGGCATGATCATCACAAGTGTCAACGGAGGCTGGTGTTGTATCAATAAAAAGTGGAATCTTTCAAAATCGCTATTCACCACTTGTTAATCAGCACCTCATTTATACTCTCATCCAATAAGACACAATTTCAAGCTTACACATTTCAAAACCCCCCGCAGTAGAAATAAGCAGTGAAAGAGAAGATTTGCTGAGCTCTACATTCTAACTACATTGCTCTACATTGAAGTTCAACATCCTTCCCTTCTTTCACAGGAGGAATAAAAGAGACAATGAAATTAAGATTTTATGGAGAAAGTATCATTCCAGCTAAAGTATTAATTAAATATTTATGATTTTCCTATAAGCAGGGTTACAAAAGGAGACTGTGGGAAGGGAACAGTCATTGGTTTGCTTTTTCTGGAAAATTATGTTTCGGGAAGCATATAAAATTGGTATTAAATAATTGGTGTTAAATAGCATGTCAAGGTTTGGACGTTGATTTATTAGCGAGTCACAAGACTGGCAGGACTGAAATGGTGACACAACGACAATTATGTATGTGTTTTAGGAAAAGACACATAGTTCCCCCCATTTTAAGTGATGAATTAGAAGTCCAGAAATTAAGATCTGGAAAATGAGTTACTAAACTATAGGTATAGTCCCAGTGGGGCCTGATAAAATCATGGAATGAAGCATTTAGGAGATTGCTGGTAAACTGGGCTGTGGTGAAGCTATTCTGTAGAAAGAATTGGCAGGACTTGACAAAGTACAATTCTGGGCCTAAAAAACGGGGGTACCAAAGAAGGGTTCTATTTTTTTTAGTAGCTATAGTAGTCCTGTAGTAGCTAAAGAAATATACAAGCATAAGGAATAAGCAACATAGGATGAAAAAATTAGGGGAACTTATAAAATATAGCTAATATTTTGGAGTCTTTTCCATGATTAGAAATAGTTGAGGTTTATCTAAATTAAGTAACCTTCACATCAAGCCTCTGCTTAAGGAGGTGAGGTTAATTAATTTAACAAGAGTAATGTAGTGGTACATTGGAGAGGTAGATATGAGATTTAAATCTAGGCAGTCTGACTTCAAAGGTATCACTCTAACCTGTGCCTGGGATTAGATAACAGGATATTCTTGGAAAAAGAGGAACTGGGACTTCATAGAGATGTAATAAAAGGTTTTCTGGTGGTGAAAATTATAGCTATGATATGGAGTAATTTTAAATAAAATATAAGCGGGAATCATAAACCCCTGTTTACAGAATGATGTAAACCTCCTACCAGTCAGTCATCAGGAAGGGGAGTTTCTTGATTGGACAGCCTGCATCATATGCTTGGGCTTTCTGGTGATGACCACTCACATGCTCTGGTACTGGTATTTGGCTCAATATGCATCAACAGATCTAAAATTCTTGGAATTCGTCTATTTCCACAGCCATGGGCCAACTACCTACTACTGTCTGACAACTTGATCTAAGATTTGTCATGTCAGCTCCATAGTTACATGAGTCAGGAGAAGTCTCTAGCCTGACAAATAATCCTTCTATCTATCTATCTATCTATCTATCTATCTATCTATCTATCTATCTATCTATCTATCTATCATCTACCTATCTATTACTGGTTTTTCACTTCTTGAGAATGCAGCCCAACACAACAGGAAATACCAATGATAAATAATTCTAGTTTTTGGAATAATGGAAACAAGAGAAAAAATAATATTGAACTTTGAACCAGTAAATGGCCTAGTTGTCCGGGGACATTTATGTTGAATAGCAATGGTTTGGGCTGTTTTAGAATGTTGTTTGTGTTGCTAGGAGCCGTCAAGTTGGTTCTAAGTTTTAGGGACCCAACATGCAGCAGTCCTGGGCCATGCTCATCAGTGTTCTTCTGTTTGAGCGCATAGTTGCAGCTACTGTGTCCATCCATCTCCTCAAGGTCTTTTCTCTTTATCACTAGCCCCTAGGTCACCAAGCATGAGGTTCTTCTCCAAGGACTGATCTTTCCTGGATATATGTTTAACTGGATGATAGCCAGAAACTTTAATGCAGTAGTAGTAGTGTTAATAGAAGACCCCCTCTAAGTCATAAGGAGCACCTTGATGGGCAGTCCTGAGTAACAGGAGTGGGTTCAATCACAAAGTTTGATGATGGAAAAGTTTGATATAAAAGAATACCTTGAATTTAGTAAAGCATTGAACACATGGGAGTATATTTAACTGAGTTGGGAAAAATCATAATAGGGAGCCAAAGGAGGAGAAAGAGTGAGAGCTGAAAGCAGTTTAGTTTAGACAGGAGATAAAGAGGAGATATTTGATAGGTATCAGAGTATTGTGCTATTGGAACCATTGTGTTTGTAAATAGAAAGAAAATTGAGGAATTTTATGTGGAGTGGTAATAACAATCTAAATACCATTAGATACAATGTGGCATTCAGGGAGTGGATGGAGAGTAGAAAAGATTTGGTAATGTGCCTGTAGAGGCTGGAATACTAATGAGGAAACATGTATCTGAGTGAGAATCAGCCTGAAATGGAAGAGAATGGCTATGTAAAGGATTTTCTAAACCCAGTTTTATGACATTCTCCAGCTATATTGGGAATCTATCAGCATAATGAAGGTTGGGGTTTTATGTGTGAACATTATTTATAGTCATAAAATTATTAACAATTAAGATTGTAAGAACTATTTTGAAGAAATGCATCATTATAATCAAAATATTTTCTCTCCTAATTACTTATTTCCACAATTTTCAATTATCTATTAAGTGTATATGGGGATATTTGAAAACATCTGAGGCATTTTTTTAGAAAGGGAGTATGGAAATAATATGGTGAGAAGGGAAAGGACTTTTTTCAGGACTATTTTTTTCCCTTTGAAATTTTTTCATGTTCATTAGTCCATTTGTATTCATGCATAGTGTGCTCCAATCTCTCTTCAAAAGGAAGAACATAGATAGATAGATAGATAGATAGATAGATAGATAGATAGATAGATAGATAGATAGATAGATAGATGCTGCTTTACTTGTTGCACCACAATTTGTCACGTATATGATTTCGCCCTTAGTTCTGGGCAATCCTTCTTCTCATCTAAAATGGAAAACAAGCAAGTCTGGCAGGTATCGAGACTGCAGTAACAGCTTTGGTCCTGGTTCTGGTTCTTAACCAGTTTCCCTCAGTAAGTATTTGTGAGCTGTAAACGGAGGGTTGAAAAATCCTAGACTAAATGACTTCACAGATTTGTTAGGTGAATCCAATAGGTGACAGGAAGTACAAGGTTCAAATCTGTTTGTCACACGCAGACCCCTTCTGGCCCACAATTGGACCTTCTGTAATTTCAAAATCTGCTTTATAAGTTTCAGTAAAAGTTAACACCACTAGGAAGTTCTGAAGATGAAAATGATATGTTTTCTGAGGTAATACTCATTTATACCTTAAAGGTATCTGTAAAAATCTATGAGACTGATGAGGGCAACATATGTACAAATGTGCTTGACATACAATGGATGGATGGATGGCTTGTGATGAGAGTTATACGAGACCCCAATAAAATTATTTTTTAAAATACAAAAAAAATCTATGAGATTCTGAATCATTTCTCCCAATTATCATTCAAGAGTAAAATGTGTCAGTGATTTCTCCAGTTGGATGACTCATCCATGCCAGAAAGAAGAAACTTAGAATTCATTTGTACATTCAATTGTGAAGTGAAGTCGGTAACCACTCTTTTGTGTGCGTGAGGTCTTAGGGGAGCCCTCGTGGATACAGAGCTTGGCTACTTACCAAAAGATTGAGGGTCCAAACCCACCAGGTTCTCCACAGGAAAAAGGTGTGACGGGATACTTCCCAAAGATTTACCACCTTGGTAATCCTTGGGAGAAGTTCCGCTCTGTTCTGTATCATATCTATGCCTCAGGATTTACCCCATGACAATGCGTTTGTATTTCGTTATGTTTTTAATTTGGGAATATCCTATTCTGGGGAAGAATTGTTTTTTCCTATTATCTAACGGATCACAATGGGAAAACAAAACAACAAAGGAACAAATTTCTCTCTTTTTCTCCCTTCATTTTCCCGTCTCTCTGAAGTTCCTGTCATGCTCTCGGGAAGTAAGAGAGATTTGACATGCCTGAATAAGGGTTCAGGAAACCAAAGTACCCAAAATTGTGTTTTAGATCCCAAAGGAATATTCTAAACAAGTATGGGACTCTGAAAACTGTCAGTGAACTTTCAGAAGGAAAAGTGGAAAGTAAATTCAAGTGAAGACTTTATTTCAGTATCTATAGACTATGCATTGCAAAGGCCCCAAAGTTAGCATTCATTTAATTAAGTCTAGGCTTATTGTGTTATTAGTTCATCCTTGGATAGTTAGTTATATCACTTCCAATTTAGTTATATCACTTCTAAATAAAGGGTCAGATTTTATTAGGTGTTTTTTATTATTTTTCTCAGTAAAAATTGTGATTGTGATATAGCAGTATTGTTTGTATTTAAGCATATTAAAATGTTCAAAAGAAAGATTTTTATCTCATTTAAACTTGCACTAAAAATAAAATATTTAACATGAACAATTTTTCTTTGATTATAAGATAGTGAATTAGACTTGTAAGATATTGTCAAATTCTATATCAATATAAAAATCTGCAATTTAAATTGGTATGTGACAATTTATTTCTCTCAGTTGCAAGACAGAATGTTGAAAAACAAAATGTTTTCATAAGTGAATGTTTTAGAAGCTTTCCAAGATACTGGATATGCTTGATTTTGTGTTTATTGTTTTACTGTCTAAATAAACATTTTGTGTTGCTCTGTTCTACAAATGATGTGTTTGACATTTAAAAAGGCTGAAAAGTTCCCAGTTTTTATAATCATTCAGAATAATGAGTGCTTTGTTCTAGCCAAAATTTGCTTCCTTGATGTTCAGAATATCAAATACTTTCTATGTGTTTACTGTTAGAAAGGTCATTCAAGTTTAGAGATTGTGCACCTTTAAAACTAAACACTGCTCTATTTCTTTTCCTTTCTAGCATACTAGCTAGATCAATTAGGAGCTATAGAGAAGAGAGTACTATCAATTAGAATACAGGAATACATGCTTAGATTTAATCTTCTAGAAGGAAAAGTAGAAAGAAAATCCACTGAAGACTAAATGTTAGTATATAGAGACTATCCATTAGTGTTGGTTTAACTAAGTTTTATAAAAATAATTTTATTTTTCATTTTACAAGGTTCCAATTTTTTATTTGTGTCCCTTCCCTAACCTTTTCTTCCCTTAGAAAGACCATGACTGTAATGTACATTTTCAAAATAATTTATACAACTGCAAATTATATTTGGTTAATTAATAGTTTGCACATTGTGTGTGCATGCTGGCACTGGACAATTATTCCATAATAGAGCTCAATCATTTCTCTACTATGCCTTCCGGAGAAACACGCAGTAAATCACAGTAACAGAGAAGGCTGGCTGAGTTGGTAAAAGAGATGAAGCATCATCCTCTGAATGTAACCTAGACCACTGGAAATGCTGTTTCAGCTGACATGTGGACCGTTGGACTGCCAATCAAAGGGATACTTTTCATTTAGACTGAAGTATCAGAAAATTTTATTTAAATAACCAATGTTGAAGTTCTAATTCCTAATGTCCTGGTTTATATGTTTTCACTCCCGTCTCTCCTCGTTTCTTTCCCTCTTGTCTTGAGTCCAGCATTGTTCATGCCATAGAGAGATTGGGTTTGTGACCCAGGAGAGCATCCCATTATCTTACCTAAAACCTCTATTAACTGGAATGTTTGGTGGTTTGGGGAAACCAAGTACTTATTTTTGGCATAGGACATATCTGGGTGCATGAAATACTATACCCTAAATTTTAGGGCATGCTATCTGCATTTATTATAAGAGTAAAACTTTATCCTAAACCTAGCTAAAATAATTCTGAATACATAAAGCTTATCCAAATATTTCACAAAGTCAACTACATTTTACTACTTTTTTATTATTCATGCGGGGCAGTTTTGGCATTGTTCTCACTTGGATTCAAAGTAAAGGTGATCTCTTTCAAGGATGATGATATCTGGGGAAATGAAAGAGATAAACACAAGTTTACCTCTTCCCTCTCTGCTTTCGCCATCACCTGCAATGTTACAAAAGGACAAAGGAATCTTATGTTTTATTCATTCACTGCAAATGTTTTAATTTGCATTTTAATGTTTTCTAAGGTGAGGGATAACAGAATGGTGGCAGAGTGAACATTGTAACTTTATTGTTCCTAGGGCGCTCTTAAAACGCCCAAAGATATATCTGTCATAAAGCACTGCATTTGCTTTACTCGCCAGGCTATTGGGACACGAGCCCTTTAACACTGGGCGGAAAATGTATTTCATTCAACTACAGCCAAGACCACTCCTTGTGGTGCTTCAAATAGACGGAAGAGGGTATAGGAACACCCACTTCATGAGTAAATGCCCAGGGGCAAATGATTCACTAAGATTACAAATCATTACTTTGCTAGACATCAATTTGTGAAGATTTCGACACAGAAAACCCAGATAGTGAAGGAAGTGTTGGGACAATTATATTCAAGCATTCATAAGGTGAATAATGTCTCAGAGAAAAGTTAAAAGAAAAAGGTGAACTAACCCCCCACCCCACACCTTCCAGACAATCTTGAAACACAGCTGATTTTTAACTTTTATACAAACTGCATATAACATTGAGTTTCAAGCCATGTGCATTCCTTGCTAGCTCTGTGTGTGTGTGTGTGTGTGTGTGTGTGTGTGTGTGTGTGAGAGAGAGAGAGAGAGAGAGAGAGAGAGAGAGAGAGAGAGAGAGAGAGAGAGAGAGAGAGAGAGAGAGACTGATTTTCATTGATTCACTCCGACAGACAGACATGTTGGCAGCTGCAGTAAAAAGCTCTCTCCACCCTGTGTTGCCAGAGCTTCTCACGTCTGAACCACAATCACGGTGCCAAGGGCTACCAGGAATGCCAAGTGTGTGGTGATGCGCAGCAAAAATATCTGGGTGAAAATACTTCATTGTTTAACACTACTATGTTCCTGTGGCACCAGAGCCAGTTTCCAGACATTAAAAAAAAAAAAAAAAGGCAAAAATCCGTAGGCACAAACATACTTTGCATATATTGCCTGAAAGGAATCGGGGCATCTGGGGAAGCAGCGCTTTGAGGCTGAGTGGAGTCAGCCCTCTGTGTTTACACCACAGCGGCGAAAAGAGGCAGAGCTGTTAGTTCCTGTGTGCATTTTAGTCTAAAGATACTTTTTCAATTGCCCCGAAACATTGAATGTTTGTGATGTGGCCATGCTTGTTGTATGTCTGCACCACTGAGGGCTTATTTTATATTTAGTTTTGCTTTATCATTTTCCCCCCATTAAACCCGAGTCCTGAAATTTTGTACTTCTATTTTCCACTACTCTCTTAAGGAGGATTTTAGATGTTCTTTGGAGAGTTGTTTTTGTTTTTGTTTTGCTATTTTTGGCTTAAGGGGTTGGAGTTTCTATGTTTTATTTCTTTCATTTTGTGTTGTTTTTAATTGAAAAAGGAACCTTGTAAAAGTGTCATTATCAGTATCTTTACACAAGTTTCCAGCATATCTCTAGGGGGGGAAAGTACTTGAAGAAATTTAAAACATCCCCACTTCCAAAAATTCTCATCAATAAAATTTTTCCTCCAGGTTCTTTAAAAACCTTTAACCCAACTAACATTTAAAATATATATTTTAAGCATTGTATACAGTCTTCAAATGTTCAGTGCATTCAAGTACATCTTGTTGCCACAAATGGGTCCACAGGGATTCGTATTCTGTGGTAAACAACGATGTTAGATATTACATCTGGTTGTGTCCTACAAACACATGTGTTCCCAGTACCCCATTTGCCTAAGCATTTTATGAACCTCTGCATTACACAAGTTGATGAGCGCCTTCTGTTTTCTGAAAACAAAACAAGCAAAAACAACAACTGATAAGAATGAATGGACGAGTGATTGGAAAATGAAGCTGAGAACTGGCGTCTGATTGCTCCTGAATCAAGCAGACTGTGCGCCTTGCATATTGCTTTACATCGAAGCCCTCGTGAATGATTGTAAGTTACTTGACGGCTTTAAGGTCTCTGTTTCTGAGAGTTGAGACCAGCTTTGAGTGGTAGCAGCAAAGGGCTTGTGAGCTTTCTGTGTTCTGCTGGAATTGCTATTTCGTTGACGATTCTTAATCAGCAGCTGCCATTCCCCCCAGGGCGGGGTTCCACACGAGCACTCTGAAACCTCCTCTGTCCACCCCTTTGTCCCAGGACCGCTTAGTGTAGAAGTCTTTTGGGGATTCTCTGCAAAAAACAGTAATTGCTTGTCAACGGTGTGCGCTGTCACCAAGAGTAAATCCTCAGCTATTTCCTCTCGCCAAAAAAATGACCCAGTCATTCCGTTTGCTCCGGATCATATTGGATGCAGAAAGAGACGCAGATATTCAAGGTTCATTATAACTTCAAATCCTGCCATCCTACCCAAGTGCGTACCCTCGCCTCTGCAATGCCGGCGTTCACAGCCACGTGGCGCTGAGCGTGGTGAGCGGGAGGATCCCGGGGAGCGAGAAAGAAAGGCTTGGATCACTGACTTTTGTCCCTTTTCCATTGGACAGTGTGGAGGTTTTCTGTTGGGTTTTCACTTCGGCGCGCTGTGAAATGGTGACGTGTCAGAGGTTGCATGATCCCTTGATGAAGCAGCTCTGGAAAGTGTGTCAGCTCGGCTTCCAGGGTCTGATGGCAACGCTGCAGATCCCAGGACAGGTGCAAATGTGACTCCACACACCACGGTTGAGCAAGCAGAGACTGAGTGTGACCTGGCTGTGCCTCACCTTCCACTTCTTTTTGTCGCAATCGTCATCACTCCCTGGCATGGAGAGGAAAATTGGAAAATGTTTCCAAGTCTTTTCATGATTAATCAATGGCCAAGCCTAGCATCTAAAAAATAAATCAGTTTTCAGTCCCAGGCAAATAATAGTATGTTTATTTTGATTACAGTTTATTTTTAGGCATAATGTTATTTTACATGCATAGTGTGTCAATTACCCAAGTGTGAAAATATCATCTCAAGTTCACTTCTTATATAAAATGCATTTAGGTTACTAACTTTTAAAGTGTTTGAATGTATTACCGAAGACAAAGTAAGACAACTGTCTTGGTGTGTCTGAGAACTGTGCACCACCGGGTTTGCACCCATCTAGTAGGATCACTACTAGCCTGTCTCTGGGCAGACTGACACCGTAAGTTTCCCAGCAATTACTTTCTGTTTACACCACCTAGGCAAGTCGAGGCACAGGGAAGATGGAAATATCTGAAACGCAGCCTTGAGAAGAATAAGTGTTTATCTGCTGTTTTTAAGTAGCTATTTAAATTGCATTTCCATAGCAGAGTCATGCTGTGTTTGTGTCAACAGTTTCAGTCACAAAAATAAAACGGATGCTGGGAAGAGATGGGAAGCATTACACAGAGCAGGTAAAGGTAGGGCATTATCTCTAAAAACCTGGACAAATGTCTACATTTAAAAACATTTTTTAATCTAACACATCACTTGGTGTTTTTCTCCCTGTCATATAATGTTTTCCACTAGATTGCTGAAGTTGTATTGTGGGTATATCCAGATGGTTCTGAGATAGCACATAACTTGTCATTTCCAGGAAATGTTAATATTTCAATTCATATTTCTGTATCACCTCATATCACTGAAAAAGTGAGCATAAATTTCTAATTTGTAGGGAATTCATCCCAAAAGTCTTGATTTTGTGGATTGGTGCCCTTTTTACCCTTCCCAGAGTCTCCCTGACTCCCGGGTGCCCCGTTCCTTTCTCTCCTCGCTATGTGGAATCGTCTGTTATACCTGCCTATGGAATTTCTATTGCAAATACTATAATTTCCAGTGGTTGTCTTTGATTACTTTGGTGTCTGTTTTTAATATTATCAAACCTTGATTTTAAATTTGAAATATTGAAAACATATATTTATCTTAAAAACAAATCGAAGCCCACTTCCACCGGATTGGCTGTGTGTAAATCTGGGTGGGAGCAGACTGCCACCCTGTCTTCCAAAGAGTGTCTCCTGGGTTGGAACTGCTGCCTGGAGTTTACAGGCTTACTCATGGCATTCTCAGACCCCTTACCCCACATAAAGTTACTAAACCTTGCAGATCTGTCACCCACTCACAATGGCTTCTTTTCAGACACGGAGAGTGCTATTATATGGAGGCCTGGGGTAGAGTGGTCGTCCATTGGATTGTTAACTGCAGGCTCAGCAGTCCCACTCCGTGGGAGAAGGTCAGGGCTGTCTATTCCAGTAAAAACTTTGTCTCCGTGACTTACACGGGCAGGTGTGCATGTCCTACAAGGCCAACATGAGTCAGCATCAACTGGACGGCAGTGGGTTTGGTTTTAGCATGCTTCCTTTAAAACTAGTGTTGCTATTTTCTTACCCTATTCCTATGGAAATTGTTTGATGCTTCATTTAATATAGTCACCAAAATATGTTTGTTTTGCTTTATTTTTATTTAGAGATCTGGATTTGTAGTTCTAGAACCTGTTTAAACTAAACATGCCTTGATTTTTATGTCTTTAAAAACATAGAGATTAAGTAACTTGGATTCTATGAATTCTGGCTTATGGTTTTGAATTTTCAGGAGGATAATTTTCCCCCTTTGGTTTGATTCAGTGTTAGAGAAGGAGAGAGGTTTAAATACATGTATCATTTACCTGCATTTGAGCATGCATGCTTTTGGGGTCCATTGCAGCTTTTAAGAACCCACAAGAAACTATGTTCACATGAACTGATTCAGCCAATGTCCTTCAGGTAAGAGCATCGTGGCTTCCTGTGACCGTGATGGGTTCACATTCATAGCTCATACAACGACAGCATCTTCTAAGTAGAAATGCCTTCTCCTGTACTTACCTTTTGATAAAACAAAATATAACGTCATCACTAGTGAGTGAGAGAAAACAGAATCCAGAGAGTACGGAGCTCATTTCACCGTAGACTTTTTGAGCCCTATTTAATTTGCTTTCTACCTCTTTGGAAGCAAATTAGTTCAGGAGCGACCTCCGATCTGAAGCCACTAGCTTGTGTTTCTGATCAGTGGTGCCAAGTTTATTCCTACATTAATAGAAATAATTTTTCCGTGTGCTTTTCCTTTAATATATCATAAAATTATTTCAAATTTACTAAGCCCATTTTTTTGAAGGTAGAGGATATCTGGTAATAGTGGACTACTCAACCTCCAGCCACTAAATTCTTACAGGCACGTATGGGACAGGGGAGAAGTGCCCTGCAGTTTTCCTGGACTGTGAGGCTTCTTCCCTCAGGCAGGCGGATGGTTTCAAAAGCTGAGCTTGCAGTTAGCAGCTGGATGCATTACCCACCATGCCCCAGGGCTCTCTAAAGCCATCCGGCTTCCAGTTCAAACGCAATCCTACAAACGATGACGATAACAAGGCCATACCAGATCCACGGTAGTTCCTACAAGCTCCATGCTAGTTCCCTGGTGGTGCAATTGGTAGGCTGTCAGCACCTGGCTGACATGTTTGTGGTGACAAACTGTTGGCCACTGGTGAGAGAACGACATGGCAGTTTGTTTCTGTAAGAGTCACAGCACTGGAAACTGTTTCAACCAGTTCTGCTCTATCCTGAGTAGCTCAGAACTGGAACAGCCCCATGGCCGTGGACGTGCTTGTTGTTTGGTGGCAGGAGGTGGATGATGAGGTTAGAGACGATGTTTCATAAGAGGTGAATGCAAGCTGACAACTCGGGAAACGTCTGATCGACATCACTGCTCTACAATTCAACATAATTTTCAGAGCTGTATGCTTAAATAAATATAAAATTTTAATTTTTATTTCTAACTTTGACCGGTAGAGCTCACATACTGTGAGGGGGATCAAAATACTCATGGAAAAATTCCTCTGTCTTTTAGGTTCAATTTTCAATGAACTTTTTGAGATTTCCTCCCATTTTATTACACCACATGATGGTTTGGGCTATGTGTCCGGGATTCTCAGTTGTGTGACAGATACTATGTAAGTATCTTTAGTCTGTGCTCTGATATAGACAGCCATTTGTTTCAAGTAGTGGATGTAGCTTGCATTTCAAATATAGGTGAATGTTCTGACAAAATTTACCTGCTCTGCATCCTGAATCCAACTTCTTACTCTGATCTGATTCATGTGATATGACCCAGCAGACTATTGTCTGACCTGCACTTTTGGGGATTCTCTGATCCTGAGCCCATGAGGGCTCAATCTCTTTTGACTTGTCACTCTGGGGTTCATCATTCCCTGCAACAAGGTGAACCAGAAGAAGCCTCCAGCTTGAGGCCTGACTCAGAGATCTGTAATTTGTCGACCTCCACAATTGTGATAGATTTCCTTGAAATCAACCAGTCCACCAATCTCAATCTCTATGTCTCTGTCTCTCACTCTCTCATCTTACACACACGCACACACACACACACACACACACACACACACACACCTCATTTTGCATCTCTAGAGAATCCAGCCTCCACCCTAATGACTGTTGTCATATTATTTTCTGATGTTTGTGGTTTTACAGGTCCAATGTACTCACTCTATTATAAGTTTATAGAAAGAAGAATGCCTTTTCAAAAATAGCTCTTACGTTTGAAATCCTGAGACATTTCTTTCCATTTCTCAGTAAGATTTTACATCCTAGTGAACATAAGAAGTCAGAGCACAAGCTCTGCAGCCAGATATGATTCACCCACTTAGCAAATGCTTGTTGTAACTCTCAGCTTAGTATGTCATTAGAATCACAGAACTTTCACAATTAAAATGGGGCTAGTACTACTACCAGCTAGGAATAAAACAAAGCAAAATATTGGTTCAGCTCTCATAATTATGGAAATGAGAATTTTTAAAAATGAAAAATTGCTTGAAATCTGTAATACTATGAAGTACTGATGAAATATTTGGGAGAGATATAGTGAATAATGAAATTTATAACATATTTGAAAGGGGTATGTGCTGTACTGGAGCAATGTTTTTTATTTCAATAAATTTTACATTTGTCTATGAAGCCTCTAATATACTTAAGAAATAATAAATTCTCATTATTTGCATCTTAGGTAGTTCTATTTATTGTTTTCCTATAAAGTTTTATTGTGATTTATTGTGATATTTTTGGTTCCAATATATATATATATGTATAATTATATTTGATTATGATCATGATGGCCATATTCTGAATTCATATTTGAGAGCAACCAAGAATTTATTATACTTTTGCAGCCCAGCTAACTCTTTATGGCTCCACAAATAGTGTTTTATAATTACTTTTTTCTATTTATAAACCAGACAGTCCTGAAACTATTTCCTCTAAATATTCTAAGACTCATTTAAATATATAATGTATGTCCATAAATGGTGCTCTCTAGAGAAATTGTATACCCTGTACTTTAAAAGTGACATCTATTTGCTTTTGGTTGTGTAACCAAAATAACATGTAAAATATGGACTAGGCTGTTATTTCTTTTCAGAGAGTGTGTTTAAGATTTTCTCTACTTAGAATAAAAAACAAAAAGTTTTAATCATTTTGTCTAATGCTTTGTGTCCTTGCTGTTGGCACTCCGCTTTCCCAAAGCTCACAGAAATCCGGCAAACGTGGTAGGACAGGGTGAACTGCCTTGTTGGTTCCGAGACTGTAACTCTTTACAGGTGCAGAAAGCTCCATTGGCCTTGTGTTGAGATGTTGACTAATAGCCCAATGCCTAACCCAAGGTGCCACCAAAGCTCCTATAGTATATTGAAATCGTTCAATGAAAAATCTGTAACCTTTAGGATCAGAGAGTGCTACCTTGAAGTCCAATTTAATTGTAAGATAATAGTTCCTGAATGATGAATTTTACAACAGCGAACCTCTGTTTTCCGTGGTAAAAATAGAGTTGATCACATAGAAATGGCATCGTATTACCATGTAGGGAGAGAGAGTATGGAATGAAATTTTATTTATATAAAGAAACTGACACACTGTCTGACCATAATTGTTTTAAATCATAAAATAAATCTGTCACCTAAGAATGGTAAAGTATTATATGCATGGAACATTGATGCCTTCCCACAATGTATGCTATCTAACACAAACACATGTGCTGACATACTTACTAAATGACTTTAAACTCATATGTTTGCAGAAATACTTGAAAATGGCATTTAAAGCAGAAAGTACAGACGTATGAATGTGCATGATCTGTCTGTTCCTTGAGGAATAAGGAGCCAAAGTAGTGCAATTCTAAGCACTCAGCTGATAACCAAAGAGCTGCCTGTTGACCCACCAGCAACTGCATTTGGAGAAAGGACATGATGGGCATCCGCTCCTGTGAAGCACATAGCCAGGGAGCGCTCCGCAGCAGTTCTGCTCTGCCTTCCAGGGTTGCTACACGACACGGTGGCTCTGGGATACACAACCACACCTTGCTCTCATGTTTGTATCTTTTGTGAACCTTGGTTCATTGCTTATTTGCTTCTTTCCATCATTCTCCTGATTCAGGAGAAACATGGATGAAGTGATGTAGGAAAAATTTGAACCCCTTCATTTCAATAATATTTCATCTTTAACTTTTTATATTGATATCATGAATGGACGCTATTATTTAGAGGAAAATCTGAATATTTATATCATGAATTGAGGCTATTATTAAGATGAAAATTTTTTTGTATACAAGGGACATGGCATTCTTTTACTGCATTATCAAAGCAATAAGAGCAACTCGGATTGTTTTGTCACAGAATGATTTGGAACTTGCATAAAATTGAGCTCTTTAGATCTAGTTAGGAATTATCACTTTGCATAGCACATTTTAAGAGTCCCCAATAAAATGATCTTTTAATAATAATAAAAATAATGACGTTCATGTTCTTGAACTGTTTTGCCCTATTGCATGTCCAGTGTACATGAGTCTAAATTTCTTTATTCTCATTTCTAAGGAGTACTCCAGCATGCCTTTTTTAAAACATATGTTTGTCTGGCAGTCCATAGTGTATCCAAAATTCTTCTCCAAAACCATAACTTAAATGCTCCAAATCTCTGGTCGTCTTTTTCATTGTTCAACTGTATATATATTTGAGGCAATCAAAAAGACCCTTGACTGGTGTCAGGTGCACCTCGGTCCCCTAAGTGACATCTTTCGCATGTATAAGAACATCCAAATATATTGTTTACATAAAGGAATGCCATGTGCCCTATAGAGTTTTTGCTTGCCTTTATGCAATTTTATTTCATTGATAAAAAGAAATTTTATCTTCTGTAATTGTAGTCATTCAGTAAACTGATAAACATACAAAAAATAAATAGAATGAATCTATGAAAGCGTGATTCTAACAGGAAAACCATGAGTACAGAAAATATGTGTTATAATTACATCTGCTTGTAGATCTATAGAGACATATCATTTTTCTTAATTGAAAATGTGTATGTGTATATATATATATATTATATTAAATGAAGGGGGAAGTGCGGAGTGGAGACCCAAGGCCCAAGTGTCGGCCAATGGAGATCCCCTCATAGAGGGGCTTAGGAGAGGAGATGGGTTAATTAGGGTGTGAGGTAGTATCGATGAAGAACACAGCTTTCCCCCAGATCCTGGATGCTTCCTCCCCCCAACTACCATGATCCGAATTCTACCTTGCAGGGCTGGACAGGACAGAGGCTGTACGCTGGTACATATGAGGGTTGGAGGTACAGGGAATCCAGGGTGGATGATACCTTCAGGACCAAGGGCGTGAGGGACGATGCTGGGAGAGTGGAGGGTGAGTGGGTTGGAAAGGGGGAACTGATTACAAGGAGCCACATGTGACCTCTTCCCTGGGAGAGGGACAGCAGAGAAGGGGGGAAGGGAGACTCCAGATAGGGCAAGATATAACAAAATAACGAGGTATAAATTACCAAGGGCATATGAGGGAGGGGGGAAAGGGGAGGGAGGGGGGGAAAAAAAAGAGGACCTGATGCAAGGGGCTTAAGTGGAGAGCAAATGCCTTGAGAATGATTGGGGCAGGGAATGTATGGATGTGCTTTATACAATTGATGTATGTATATGTATGGATTGTGGTAAGAGTTGTTGGAGTCCCTAATAAAATGTAAAAGAAGAAAAGAGAAAAAAATGATTAGGGCAAAGACTGTACAGATGTGCTTTATACAATTGATGTATGTATATGTATGAACTGTGAAAAGAATTGTATCAGCCCCAATAAATTGTTAAAAAAAAAAAAAAGAAAATGTTATGCTCCCTGAAAGCAATAACTAAATTGTAACCAACTTAAATAAACAATACGTAATAAGTGGAACAAAATGCCATAGCTTTACCAAAAATTGTTTCTGGATTCTGAAACAAATGGAAGCTGTGAGGCAGAAGCTTTCCTTTGTATTCTGCGCGTATGCTCTCCAGCCCTTGGTGCTCTGCCTATTAACTTTTACAGGTGTCGTACTATTTTATGGTAATAGTTGAGCTTTGTGTTGGGTGAGGAGCTAGCCTCCTCTTTCTTGAAGAGCACCTGGGCCCATTACTGTATCTTTTCAAGAATTTTAAGGGAATTCTTTCCTTTTCAGCAATTTAAGATTGATGTTTCAGGAGGGCTCAAGGAGATGCTCTAGAGTACTGATTTTGTAGGGGAAAGATGTGCACTCTTTTGTAAGGCTATAATTCTGATAATAAGATGTCATTTTTATAGTTTCAGTAACCTCAGGCAAATGCATCAGAAGGTAAATGAATGATTTCATATTCATATAAGGAAAACATTCCATAAAATTATATATAAATATTTATGACAAAGAATGTTTTTAAATTATTTAAATACATATTTAGTATTTAAACTACTAATATTTCTAATACAGACTACTTCTATAGTAGTCTGTATAAATATCTAATGCACAAATGGTTTATACACATTTTAAGTATGCTTTAAAATAATTATCATTAACACCTATACGGTGATTACATTTTATTTCCCTTACCTCGTTTTTAAGCTGTAGATTTTCTGTTTGTCTTTCATTTGGGGATATTTTTACTAGTGAAAGTAGGTAGTTTTTCTTATAGAGTTTTCTATAGTATCTGTTATGGTAGCTCTGTCATGGTGATGGTGTTTAATCTTTCTATCCTTTTGTTTGACGTCATATGTTCATCATTACATCAAAAAAATGAAAGGTGGCAAATAGAGATTGTTTTGTTTAGGGCACAATTTTGTTACGAGAATTGGATCCCTTGTCTCTTTCTTCTTTTTTTAAGCACTACTTTACTGAAATGCATTTTCCCATCGTGCATATTAATTATGCAGATATTTAAATTATGATGCATCAATTTTTTCTTGGTAATTTAGAACAGTCTTTATTTGGTTATAACCAGACTGCTGGAATCTAAAAGAGATCCTTTGATTACAGTTCTGAGTCTACATTTCAGTCCATCTTTTTTAAAAAAATCATTTTATTTAGAGCTCATACAACTCTTATTACAATCCATACACACATCAATTGTGTCAAGCACGTTTATACATTCCTCGCCCTCATCAGTCTCAAGACATCTGATCTCCAGCCACTCATTTTCCCCTCCCTCCCCACTGTCCCCTCCTTCTTGAACCCTTGATAATTTATGAATTATTATTTTGTCATCTCTTGCACTGTCAGATGTCTCCCGTGACCCACTCTTCTGTTGTCTGTTCCCCAGGGAGGAGGTCACATGTAGATCCTTGTAATCGGTTCCCCCTTTCCAACTCACCCCCCCTCTTCTCTCCCAATATCGCCACTCACACCACTGGTCCTGAAGGGATCATCCGCCCTGGATTCCCTGTGTTTCTAGTTCCTATCTGTACCAGTGTACATCCTCTGGTCTAGCCAGATTTGTAAGGTAGAATTGGGATCACGATAGTGGGGGAGGCGGAAGCATTTAGGAACCAGAGGAAAGTTGTATGTTTCATCATTGCTACATTGCACCCCAACTGGTTCGTCTCCTCCCTGAGACTCTTCTGTAAGTGGATGTACAGTGGCCTGCAAATGGGTTTGGGTCTCTACTCTGCACTCCTCTCCCACCTCATTCACTATAATAAGATTTTTTCTTCTGATGATGCATGATAATTGATCCCTTCAACACCTCGTGATCACACAGGCTAGTACGTTTCTTTCCACGTGGGCTTTGTTGCTTCTGAGCTAGATGGCCTATTGTTTACCTTCAAACCTTGAAGACCCCAGACACTATATATTTTGACAGCCGGGCACCATCAGCTTTCTTCACCACATTTGATTATGCACCCATTTGTTTTCAGCGATCATATCATGGAGGTGAGTACACAATGATGTAATTTTTTGTTCTTTGATGCCTGATAACTGATCCCTTCAACATCTCGTGATCACACAGGCTGGTGTTCTTCTTCCATGTGGGCCTTGTTGCTTCTGAGCTAGATGGATGCTTGTTTACCTTCAAGCCTTTAAGACCCCAGACACTATATCTTTTGACAGCCAGGCACCATCAGTTTTCTTCACAATATTTGCCTATTCAGCCGCTTTGTTTTCCGTGGTTGTGTAGTGAAGGTGGACATTGTAGAATGCGAATTTAATAGAAGAAAGTATTCTTGCATTGAGGGAGTACTTGAGTGGAGACCCAATGTCCTTCTGCTACATTAATAGTAAACCTATACATATATGCACATAGATCTGTTTCCTATCCTCATATATAAATATATTTGCATATGTACATGTATTTATTTAGACCTCTATGAATGCCCTTTGCTTTCTAAATCTTTCCTCTATTTCCTTTGACCTTCCTCTTGTCCCACTATCATGCTCAGTCTTCATTAGGGTTTCAGTAATTCCTCTTGGTTACATTACCCTTGATCATGCTCTACCAGGCCTCCTATACCTTCCTCACCACTGATTTGTATCACTTATTGTTCCCTTGTCCCTGGGTTTGTTAAAACTACTACCTTTTCTCCCAACTCTCCCTCTCCCATGTCCAACCGCCCCCCGCTGAACAGTCGGTCCCATTGTTTTCTCCTCCAGATTGTTCATCCAGCCTATCTTATTTAGACAGACCTGCAGAGATAATAACATGCACAAAAATAAGACAGAGCAAAACCAAGCAACAATATAAAACAAAATAACAACCATGCACCAATGACAAAAAATAAAACAAAACACAAGAAAGAAAAGCGTGTAGTTAGTTCAAGTACTGTTTGTTGACATCTATTTGTTTAACCTTGTCAGGGTTCCCATGCACAGTGGAAAGCAATGTTGCTGAAACCTGATCACAATCAAAGAATGCTCCAGCTCTCATCTAAGCCTGTGCTTATAGACAGGAGATGCCATATTTGAAGTACCTTGATTGGCAAGCATTCTACCAATAACCCACTCTTTCCCCATATAAATAATCTTCAGAACATGCTGTACAACTTTGTATCACACCAGACGGTGTCTGTGTGTCCCTTCCTAAGCAATCCCCTTGCCGCACACTCCCACATAAAGATATGCACTCTTTAACTCTTGATTTCTTCCATTTATCATGTCTTTGAATTTTATTCATGTTGTTAGATTTATTTGGATGTTTCTTTTCATGAATTAACCCTCTATTGTTGTTTGCATTGAGCTGTAATTGTTTATTCAGTCTGTTGTTAATGAATAATTTTGGGGTATTTCCAGTTAGGGTCTCTATTATGTATCTAACTGCTGGGCCCATCTTGAGGCAATCATTTTGGGAGCCAACGTACACATTTATCTTGGAATGAAATACTGTAGGCACGGAATTGGACTATAAAATATGAATTGCTAGCATAGTGGTTGTAATATTTTAAAATCCCCAAAACTATATATGAAAATTTTATATGCTTGTAATCACTTATTATCACACCTTTTTAGCTCCCATTTTGATGAGTGTGTTAACTCCCGTCCAAAGCTATTAATTCACTGATAAGTAATCATGTTGAACTCTTTTTCATTTGCATATTAACCATTCATCTGTCACTTATGGAAGTACATGATCCAATCTTATAACCTGAGATTTAAGAATTATATTGTTATTTTATAGATGTTTTCAAAAATGTATTCTGGGTATATCTTTTTTCAGTGCATGTGTTTTGAATATTTAATATTATTTTTGTTAAACAATTTTTAATTTTGATAATGTGTATTCATTTTTCTTTATTGATTAGTATCCTGTATGTCCTTCTTAAGCAATATTTTATTCCTGTAATCATAAGTGTACTTACAGTTTAAAAAATGTCATTGTTTGCAGTTTTACAGATTTAGCTGTTAGGTTGAGTTATAAGAACCTTTTGTTTACAGTAAAACCACAGGTAAGGATCATGGTGCCATTCTTTCTACTTTATGTAATGATTTGCCCAGTATGGGTGACATCATTAATCCTGCTGATAAGTGAAAATAATTAATTTCTGCTGCAAATGTAACACCTTGGGCATAAATATCTCTGACAATTGTAAGATTTAATAAACTTTCTGAAATTGATTTTATATAATGTTTTTCCATTTTAATTTTACTGCCAGGTTTCAAAGAGCAAATATTTGAAAGAGCAAATATTGCTGATGATTATCAATAAATTTGTATAAAATTATACTTCAGTGAAAGATTTTTAGCCATTTTAAATCTTTTACCAAAGATCAAGTATTTTGCTTAGATTTGTACATTGATAAATTATTCAACTTAAAATAGTGTTTTATTACTAGCATAACTTGAATTTTTAAGAGTAAAATAACCTTATGAAATGTGTTACGACTGCCACGAGTGTGTCTGAAAGCCAGTATTGTCCAGTTACTATGGTGCCCAGGAAGATTTGATTGAAGTTTGATTTGAATAACTTATGTACCCCTCATAGATGAGTTTGCTCATCTGTAAGCTGGGGACCATGTTATTACTGTCTCAATTTTTGTCATCATTAAATCATTTGAAAAGTTCAGGAAATGGTGCTCATCATGGGTTACACATGTTATAATTATCTACTATTGCTAACGTACTTTATGTTGGACCCCAGATTATATGACTTACTAATTCAAAAGAGAATGATCCAGGGTGCACTATCACCACCAGGCTGACTAGATGATTAAACAACAAAGTTTTTGCTCACATTTAAAATGGTTGATTGCTGCAAAAACAGGAGTTTATGACTTTTTTTCCTTTTCCATTTATTGTGATATGTGAAGCTCAGGAAAACTAAGTGAAAAGGAACAGGAAAAAAGGCCTCATGCAAGAAAAGCATTTGTCAATCTGCAGCAACATAATGACTTCTCCTGATTTAGGTCAGATGGCATGAAAAACAGAATGGATATTTTTTGTAGCAAGGTTTCCTAGGCATCTCCAGAGCATGCCGATTGTCCGGGAGCACTCTGTGAATATATTATGAAATCTACTCACAGATGGAACTTTCAAATGTGCTTCAGAGGAAAATCAAAAGAAAACATATTTTCTCAGGGTAAGGTTGAAATAAGGTATGGTCATGACCATGAATAAATATGGTAATTTGTTTTAGATTTACAAATTTCACATGTACACTTTTACTTAATTGGGCTTTGGAGCTGGTCATTTGAAAATTTAAATGGACAAAGAATAATTAGATTAGTTAAGTTAGACAGAATGAGCTAGTTTGATGCATGTGCCAATTCTTCCATTTTATAGTTTTTATTTGGAACTTCACTTCCTCTACTTTTTCTTACACAAAGAGAGAAGTCAGACTGAAATGAAATGATGCTTTCTATGTAAAAGAAACTAGACATCTCTGTTGAAAATGCATTGGTGAAGAATCACCAAATAAAATACATTTTGCTGAAGTTGCTTTGCTTTTTCCTAAAATTTCTGGTGCAGTATTAAAAGTTATCTTTGGACAGGCATGGCAATCAATAAAACTCTCTCTTAAAGATGACAGAACATACATTCCTTGGATGTAATGAAAGTTAAGGAACATGAGAACAATATCTTGATAACTTTATACATTCTATAGCTTAGTAATGAGAAGAGTTGAAGGCTGAGTTGAAGGCTTCTGAGGATGATGATGATTCGATTCCATTCGTAATATGCGTAAGAGAACCAGAAGCCAAATGAAACCCACTCCAAATCAGAACAACTCTCTCACTATCTCAAACACAGTACATCTGCTCCCATGTGGTTTCAAGCCTGTAATTATTTATGAGAATGTGCATTTGCCTCCATTTTCTCCTATTGAGTAGCTGGTGGATTTGACCTTCTGGTATATCTCTTGATATGGTGGATTTGAACTTCTGGCCCATTGTTTGAAATTATTATGTAACCAGAATTCATTATTTTCTTTTTTTCTGCATAAATATTTACTACCCTGAGTAAAAACCAGACTCAAGGCAACCCTAAGGGACAGGGTAGAACAACCTGTGGGTTTCTGGAATGCACCTGTTCACAGGAGGAGAAAACCCAGTCTTTCTTCTGCACACCTGCTGGTGGATTTGAACTCCTGAGTTTGCAGTTAGTAGCCCATTATGTATGCATGAGGACTCTTTGCATATAGATACAAGATTACAAATTGAACATGTTTAAAATTCTTTAGACAATATAGTCTTTAGTGATTTCATTATACTAGTGTTCTTGATATCTTCCATTTATTTCTGATTGAAAATTTCCCTAACTATGGATTTTTGGACTATTTTATCACCTCTCATTTTTTAGTTCTCAATGGAAAAACAAATCACATTTGAATTCTTAGCAGTTTAATTTCATAAAATATATTTTATCTTCCTGAGTTATTTATGTTTATTAATTATACTTCTGTGTCATCTAGTGCCATAATTGCTGCTGTTGTTGTTTTTTTAAAGAAAGAATGTAGCACATATTTTCACATCACAAAGATCAGATTCTCTGAGGCTATAAAATAAGATATACTAAAGATTTAAGGTCAAGATTAATTGATCAACTCTATGTCGAGTGCTATATGTACACAATGCAAGTGATAAAAATAAACGGCTACTCCACAGAGCAGAGTCTCTCCAGAGGGGAGTTATTAATACAGCTGGCATATCATCGCGGGACTACTTAGAGCTAAAAGCAATGAACTTTCCATTTGATGTTTGCACTTCATCTATTGACTTCATCAATTTACACAACTTTCTCTTAATAAGGAATGGCAATGCATTAAAAGAAATGGACAACACATGACCACATAGATTTTTTTAAATGAAAATATATCTTCTGCTTCTTTGATGCCATTGAGTTGGTCCTGGCTCATAGACACCCTATGTTCCACACAAGGAAACACCAACTGGTAGTGACACATCTGCACAATGGTTGTGAAGCTTTGGCCCACTGTCGCAGCCACCAAGTCAATGCGTTTAGTCAGCAGTCTTCCTCTTTCTTCTTTTCCCTGCGTTATCAAGCCCGGCGTCCTTTCCAGTGACTAGTGTCTGCTGTCCAACAGAGTGGAGGGCGATTATCTCCGTGCTTGCTTCTAGCAGCTTCTTCGCTGCAGTCCTTCTAACCCAGATCTGTGTGTTCTTTTGGAAGTACTTTTAATATTCTTCCACAGAACCATAATTCAAGTGCATCACTTCTCCTGTCTCTTTTATTTAATGTCCACCTTTGACATATGCATGAAGTGATTGAAAATATCATGGCACGCATTCATCCTAAAATTGATATTGCCACTGTTCACACTTCAAAGAGATCTTGTCAGCAGATTTAGCAAATGCAGTGTGCCTCTGGATCTCTTAATTGGTACATCCATGAGCACTGATCGTGGACCCTAGCAGGATGAAATATTTGACAACTCCACTCTTTCTTAGTTTATTGTGATGTTACCAATCGGTACGGTTGTGATGGTGCTGCTTCCTTTACATTAAATTGCAACCCACAATGACAGCTACAGCCCTTGGTCTTCCTCAGTCCTTCAGGTCACCCTCGGTTTTAAAAGGCTGTGTCATGTGGTGAAAACCAACTGCTGACTAAGCCTTCCTCCAATTCGGATGCTGCATTCATTATTCTTCATATGATCCAGCTTTTCTGGTGATTTGCTCGGCATACAGATTGAATAAGGCTGGTGACAGGATGCACCCCTGGGGCATAACTGTTTTTGATTTTGAACCATGCAGTAGTCCCTTGTTCTGTCAACACAACTGCCTCTTGATCCTTAAGCACAATGAAGTGTTCTGAATTCCAATTCTATCAAAGGTGTTCACACTATGTTATGATCCACACAGTCAAATGCCTTCGCGTAGTCAATAAACCACAAATAAATATCTTCTCATATTCTTTGCTTTGAGCAAGGGTCAGGCTGAACTCAGCAATGATATTCCTTCTTCCAGGTTCTCCTTTGAATCTGGTCTAAATCTCTGGGAGCTCCCTGTACTGCTGCAATCAATATTGAATGATCTTCAACTAAATTGTATTTGCTTGTGCTATCAATGATATTGTTCCATAATCTGAACATCCTGTTTGGGTGATCTTAATTGGGAATCAGTAAAAATATGGATCTATTTTAGTCAATTGGCCAGGTAAGTTGTCTTCCAAATTTCTTAGCATAGACAAGCTTGTGATTCCAGTACTTCCCTAGCTTCTTGAAACCATTCCATTGGTATTTCTTCAATTCCCGGAGCCTGTCTCCAGCTAATGCCCCCAAATGTCTTTGGAACTGCTAGCATCGGTTCTATTGGTTCCTGATCAGATGATGCCTCATGAGGTGGTTGAATGTCGACAAGTTGAGTGACTCTGTATTCTTTTCTGCTTCTTTGGTACTTTCTGTATTGATCATCATTTTGCTCATATAATCTTACAAGCATATAATTTGAGACTTGGAATTTTTTTTCTTGAGTTCTTTCAGTGTAAGCTATGCTGAATGTGTTCTTCCATTTTTGGCTTTCTCTAGCTTTTTAAGCTTTAATTCACATATATCTTAGAGGACATTATGTGGGTAATATAGTTCTTCCATTATATTTAAAGAAAATACTATTTATAATTAGAAGGATGCTATTGAGAAAAGGCAAATGAATTTATGTACCAGGGTCTACAATGGAATGCATTTTTATAGCATTTAATTACTCCACAAATATCAATGATATTACTTTTCAACCCTGGTGATGCTGTGGGCTAAGGATGGGGCTATAATTTTAGGATCAGCAGTAAGACCAATAGCCACTCCAGGGCATAAAGTGAGGCTGTTCTTCCCAAACGATGTACAGTCTCAGAAATCCTGCATAGGATACTTATTGGAATCAACTCAATGGTATGGAGTTTGGTTCATTAAAATCACTGTTGTCAAAGTAGAGGTGACATAGATAAAATAAGCAACAAATGAAATAAGCACTCATAGAAGAACTGTATAGATATTTTTCTTGGAACTGAAATAAATCTAAATTATATATATTTTGTTGGGTTTTATCAAAGAATGTGTTAGCGGTAGTGAATTTACTTTTTTGGTTTTGTTGTGTTTTACATATATGTTTACATTAAAGTAGGGGAAGTTTGAGTATAATTATTTTAATCCTTTGCCCTGGAGAAGTATATGATAAAGCAAAGGTAATATTGCAAGGTTTTCTCTTAAATTGTCTTTGTAGTGCACGTGCCCAGTGTGGGCTTCATTATCACGAGTGTGATTTTGCAGAGCTATTTATTGGTATCACCCACTGAATGCATCTTAGAGAAAACAGAACACCAACCAGGTATGTGGACCATTCATTTAAAATCGACAGCAACAGTTGCTTTACTACCCATTCTGCCCATATTGCTTTATTAAGTGCATAGCAGTGTTATTTTTGCATGTGTGAATAAGACCATATTTACAAAAGGGTGATTTCTCTTCTCCACACCAGTTCCACAGTACAGCTTGGTGATTTTCTCTCTTTACAAACTGTTCACTGATCTGGCAAAGAAAATTGCCTAAACATGAATTAATTAGCATTAGCTCATTAGTTGTGCTTAATTAACCCAAATAAAACTGATAAAACTACTGTTGGGTGGCCTATTGAATCTTTCTGTTTTGTAAGCATGCTTCAGCATTTATGATTTATTAAATACTTAATTCAGCAAACATTGAGCAAGTATTGACCAGAGATTTGGATAAATATGTCTTAGAGAAGCTCATGGTCCATCACAAAAAAGATAGCAATGCCATTTTAATATAGTGTAATGTATATATTTAAAAGTTTATGAGAAATTGCAGGGAATGCCCTTGGTAGATGAGGTTGCCAAAATAAAGAGGACCCATGCAAATGTGTTACATCATCATCACCAGCATACTGGAACCCAACGAGTTTAGCTTGGATATCAAACAAGAAATGGTTTAACATTGAATGTTATTGAGTTGAAGGAAGTGGAAGGGAGATCTTTATTATATTTTATAGCTGTAGCTCTTCTTGGAGGAAGTACAGACAGAATGCTTCTAAGGAGTTTGGATGAGGAAACTTGATCTAACTTACTTTGGATGTGTTATCAGAGAAGAACTCCCTGGAAGAGGAAATCATGCTGGGTTAAGAGAGGGTGAGCCAAAAGAGGAAGACTCTTTAGCAAGGTGGCGTGAGGTAGAGGCTGCTCCAGTGCTCTCACACACAACAAATTCTGAATTGTGAGGAGGACTGGACACTGTCTCTTTCCGGTTTTCAAACCTTTGGGTGTGAGTGTGTGTTTCCATAGTGGGCGGGGTCTGTCTTGATGTATTCTGTTGTAGTGGGTGGCCTTATTGAATTGCTGTTATATGTTTTTCTATTTTTTGGTATAAGAAACCCAGGGTTGATGAAGATAGGGAGACAACAAGTAGAATAGGGTTCCTGGTGTGTGTGTTTGGGCGGGGGGGGGGGGTTGTTGGTGGGAGGTTGGTAAAGGGGAGCTGATCTCAAGGAATCGAGAAGGAAGAAAAGGTCTTGACTTTTGTGATAGTAGCATTTGTACAATACTGCTTCATGTGACTGCACTATGGAATGGTCTGAGCTCTGTTGGAGCTACCAATGAAATGGTTTTAGAAAAAAATAAACTTGCTGTGAGTCAGAACTGAGGCAATTACCCTGCTGTCGTCGGGGTCTAGTGAAACAAACCGGTGACACTTATTTATGAACAAGAAAGGACTTTCTATCAAGAAGAAACTCTGCATCAAGAAGTTGCCCCGGCCCAGTCCAACTCAAGTCCACAGGTGTGATGCTAGGCCGGACTCTCATGAGACTCCTGGCTGGGACTCGCGTGAGACTCATACACTTGTAGGCTAATGACACCAAAAGGTGTATCAGGAGGCAGGGAGTTCACAGTCTGGTGGGTGCAGAGTTGTGTGGACACCAGGCCAACGGAAACATAGCAGGGTACCCACATTCTAGGGGTTGGGCGGTCTGCATGGGGCTGCCCTGAGAGGCAGACACAGAGACAAAAAAGAATGAAAGTGAGAGAGATGAAGGAAGTTCCCAGTTTCTCTCTTATACAACCACCAGCCCTCCCAGGAGGCATCTTCAGGCTGTGGCCTGATTGAGAGGTTGGACATCAGCCCAAAACTAGGACAAGTTGACATAAAATCTAATGATGCAGAGACCTCACAACAGTGGCTGCAGCAGGCAGCTTGGGGTGGGAGGGACAGCAGACTTCAATCCAATTCTAAAGTGTAATGGTTACACAATTTCAGATGGATTTGAGAAGACATAGGATTTATCTGTCAGCACAAAATAATCTTACATTTATATTTAGTGAGAAGTTATGTTATGCTTTGTTTATTTCTAAAGTTACAACGAACTATTGAATATTTCAAAGTCAGAGTTTCAACTAGTCATCACTACATTTAAATTGCAGCATCTGTCAAAGTTCTTAATGGATACAAATCACATTATATGAGAATAAGAAATAGAAAAAACGGGATTGAGGTTGCATTAAAAATTGTGATTGGATACTGGTAGGCGGCAGTATTGATGGAGAAGCAGTGATTGGCCGTCCTGTATGGAGGGGAATGATGTTTACTTCCTTTAGGGCCTTGTACAAAGGTGGTGGCTTCCACTTAGTTATTATTATAGAATTGTTCAAGAGAGAGTATTCTGATGTCAGTGATATACAGCCAGCACATTTCCATATCAGAGCAGAATTGAGAGACGATGCTGGTCAATTATGAAATGGAATTGTGGGTATAGCTCATGACCCTAATGGATAGAGGCTTCAGGGGAACTGGGGGAGAGATGGCAGAAGAAGCCGATGCGGGACTGGAAGGTTTAAGAAAAGGGAGTGGATAGATGGGAATTTAGGAGAGCACGTGTTATTGAAGGGAGTCGACCTGCCACTTTGAGCTGACCTGATATGACACAAAGCAATCTAGACACCTGACAGTAGGATTGTGAATTTCCTACCCAATTATTTATTTAAGGTGATAATATAGATTATCCAGAAATATAAAAACTTTCTTAAAACCATCATCAATATTATGGACTACACATACCAAATTAATTGTCCAAATATAAGGGATCTACACCCCAAACTTAATATTAATGGCTTATATAAACATAGATGTAGATAATATACATAAATGTAGAGTATATAAATATAGATTGTATAGATATAATTGATGATATTTTGAAAACCCCCACATATACATAAACACAACCTTACTTGCTGAATGCAAGGAATGTTTGAAGTACTTGCTAATAAAGATCCGGGATTGCAGTTTTTCCTATAGATTACAAATCAGTGTAAATAAGATCAAAATCCTCACAAATGGACATATAAGTAACAGCAAGATCAGTGGAGAAAAGTTTGAAGTTGAGGAGAATTTCATCTTGCTTTGATCTATAATCAACGCTCATGGAATGAGCATTAAAGTGATCAAATGAAGCACTTCATTGCTACAAAGATTTCTTTGGCATGTTGAAATGCCAGGATATTCATTTGAGGACTAAGATGTGCCTGACCCAAATCAAAGTATTTTCATTTGCCTCATATGGACATTGAATAAAGAAGACCAAAAATAGCCATGCATTTGCATTATGATCTTAGCGAAGACTATTGAAAATACTTAGTTCGTATGGGGCCGGGATGTTCAAAGGTCCAACTGGTCTGTCTGGACAAAAGTGCTGCCAGAGTGCTGCCTAGAGGCAAGAACTGCCAGATTTCATCTCACACACTGTGGACCTGTCGTCAGGAGAGACCAGTCCCTGGAGATGGACATCGTGTTAGGTAAAGTAAAGGGGCAGGGAAAGCAGGAAGACCCTCCAGAGCTGGCTGGACCCTGTGGCTGTCAGTGTGAGATGGCTGAAGACCAGAGAGTGTTTTGCTTTGTCGTGCATACGCCCTCTGAGGTTGGACTTGACTTGATAGCACCTAAGCGTAGCAACACCACATATACACAAGAAGCTGCCTGAAACTCAGGCCAACTTGAGAAAAGAACCTGGAATGAAGGATTGCGTTGCTGAGGTCGGATGGATCTTGGAAGACATAAAAAAATAGCAGAAATATGTTTATCTGTGCATTGATAATGAAAAGACTTTAGACTGTGTGTATCTTAACAAGCTATGACAGGATGGTGAGTAATGGGACTCTGCCATCACTTAATTGTGCTCACATGTAATCGGTCCATAGACTAAGAAGCGGTGATTTGAATAAGAAGATAAGTCTCTAGTTAAACTCAAGAAAGATGTGCATCAGGGGCTCATCCTTTGGTCATATTTAAATGATCTCTGTGCTGTGAAAATCATCTGAGAAACTAACTGTGAAGGAGATTGAGGTATCAGAATTGGAGGAAATATCATCAGTACGATGTCATATGAAAATAACACAGCCTTGCTTGCTGAATTCGAAGCATTTGGAGCACTTATTGATGGAGATCAAAGCCTTTAGTGTGGATTTCAGTGCAATATAAAGAACACAAAAACGGGGACACCTGGAGCCATAGACAATATCATCATTAAAGAAAGATCGAAGTTACCAAGGATTTAATTTCACTTGTATCCATCATCAGTGCTCATGGAAGCAGCAGTAAGAAACCAAGGGACACATGGTCTTGTACCAATATGCTACAGTAGGCCTCTTGACATTGTTACAGCAAAGGTGTGGCTTTGAGGAGTAAGGTGGGCCTAATTCAACCCATTGCAGTCCCATATATGGAGGCATGTGGAAGCTGTACTATAAGAACCTGTGCACTTGAAGTGTGGTGCATTTGAATATTGGAGAAGGCTATTGAGAGAACGGTGGGCGATCGGAAAAGCAAATCTCTCTTGAGGGCTGCTTAGTCAGACTGCTCCTTAGAAATAGGGATGGTGCAAATTTGTTTGCACTTGTTTTTAGGAGAGACCAGCCCCTGCTTGCTAAAGCACAGGTAAATAAAAGAGAGAAAGACCCTCAGTGTGTCTTACTGATGCAGGCGATACCATGGGCTCAACATAGCAATAGTTGTGAAGGTGGGTTCAGCATTTCCCTTTATTCTATGTAGGATTACTATGTCCATCAAGTAGCTTTGTTTAATGGAAAAATTCATTTAAACTCCCCTTTATGTTAATGAATACTCAAGGGCTGAAACAATGGTGACTCAGCAGAATGAGATAGAGTGACTTTGCCACTTTTTTGACAAGAATCTATGGGCAAAGCTCTCACTTTTACAGTTTCTAGATTTCTCATTGTGGGCTCATGTCTCAGGGCATTACCGTCGATGTTCTTTGTAAGATGTGTCTTATATCTTATGTTATAGATCTGTGTCCAATCCATGTAACTTCTTTTTTCAATTAGTCTGTATCTAGAACCGATTTAAGATGTTTCACCAAATTTGATTTAAGGAATTGTAAACACATTCCATGCATTAAAGGATCTGCGCCTGATTCCTTTAAGGACAGAACATCCAAGATAGATGATATTGTTTGTGTTATTGCTGTGCTGTTATTTCCAAAGGTAAACACTATGCTTAGCACACTCTAGAGTCCTAATAAACTAAATGACATTATGAAAATGTGCCACTTACAATAAGTTAATTTAAGTCAGTGCCATTGAGTTCATTTCGATTCATAGTGACACTATGAGTTTCCGAGACTCTAAATCTTTACAGGACTAGAAAGTCTCATTTTTCTCCCATGGGGATGCTGGCGGTTATAACAACTGAGTCTGACAACGCTTCCAACGGCCACCGGGGCTCCTTAGAAGAAGTTAGAGAAGATCCATTTAGTCACTGTATTGGTAGGTTCTATTCTCCTCGTTTGGGTGTGATAAAGTGCAATCAATATGGAGGAAACACTATCATGGTGTCGTGTGATTAGTGAGATGCATCATATTCTACCCACGCATAAAATTATAAAAAAATGTCCACTGCATGCAACTTTGACCTGAAAGGCTTCCATAAGTGATCCACTGCTCAATGCAAGCATGGACATCGTTAAGAGGAAGTGAAAATGTATTGCTACTAAAGTTCTATGGACTCGGGTCTGTTCCAAGCAAAACATGTTTAAGCAGGTCACGGCTCTCAACAGATGGCTACAGACACGTTCTTTGAGTAAGAACTTCTCTCAGGCCCGCGGGGGGTCTTCTACAAACCAACCAACCAAACAAACAGTCTCACTGGCCACCCGGAGAGGTCCTGTGGGACGGGGTAGAAAGGCCCTGGGTTTCTGAGACTGTCACAGTCTACAGGAGTAGAAAGCCTCGTGTTTTCCCAGAGGAGCTGCTGCTGGTTTCTGCCTGTTGACCTTGTGGATCACAGCCCAAAGCATCACCAGTCAGCTCCCAAGGCTCATCTTCAAAACCAGGCCCAATCTAAACCCCGACTTCCCGGGAATCTGTCAGGCAGGTCCCGGCAGAGAGATGGATTGCAAATGTCTGGCTCCTTTTGTGCGGACTCCAAAAGTGTAATCTGGATAAATGTTACTGAAAGACACCGAAATGCCATTGAGGCATATTATTAAAGTAGTTTAAGAAAATTGAAAACCGCATTGGTGAGAAAAAGGCCAGGAAAGTTGCACATCCGAATTGTCTCATTTTCCATGGGAGCAAAGATCTGGCTCATTCTTTAAGGGTAACAATGGCTGACTGTACTACGTACACAAGCTTCATATGGAAACCTTACTCCAGTAACTGGACAACCCCAAGGCAGCCTCTTTAAATATTGTTTTGTTCCCCCAAACTCAAAGAATATTGAAAATGAACATGACTTGTGATCCTCCGGAGTGTCAAAAGTGCCATTTAGCTTAACGTCAATGGCAGGGAAACATCACAGTCAGAAGTGTGTCAACCTAGATGAAGTATATGTTGGGAAGCAATAGCTTTACCTTCATATTTTTGCTTAATACATTTTTCTATAGTTTGTGTAGCAATAATGTCTTGCTTATCTTCAAACATATTTAAAATTTACAAAGTGTTTTTCTGCTTGTCCAGAAGGACGTATTACAGAGACCCCAGCTTTCACTTGACACTATTTATATATTTGTATTTTCAGATGACAGTTATTAGTTGGGAGCAATATGAGGAAGGAGGAACATTTCGTTATCCAACTATCTGTGCACATCTTTCTTTGTATACTTTCAGAGAAAGTGAATATACTAGAAATAATCAAACATAACAGACAAATGAGGTTCAATAAAGAACAATAAGAAAACAGCAATGCAGTCCTGTTTTAATGTCATTACCAGATAATGTTGCAATTCGCTAAGAGCCTGCTCTCCATTTTACTCTATGTATTGCTTTCCAGTTGAAAGAAAGTATAACTAATCCATAAAATTGCTAACAAATCCTGAAAATTGTGAATGTATAAGAATTTTATTCCCCGGATACCATGAAAGAAACCTTTACTAATCATCCTAGTACAGTGATAGGAGAGGAAAACTCAGTAGTGAAATTGGTCTGTGTAATGACATATGGTTAGCAATTACAAAAAATCTTTCAAAGTGTACTAAAATTTTTAAATGATCACAATCAAATCATAGAAAGCAATCCTAATACCACATATCACTCTAAACATACAATTACTCTGTCTCCCTCTATGGAAGACCATTTCCTGTGAGCTCTCCATGCAATGAAAATCTGTAAATCACATGCAAGGACCCGGGAAACGTGCTGCATCACAAACGGATATGAACACTTGGCTTGACCTTGTCTTTGAAAGAACACTGGATTTTGCAAACAGAGGGATTGTAGTTGACGAGAACAAGAAAGATTGCTAGGCAAAAGTTCTGGAAAGGTACATACTTGGCCCAAACAATATTCTATATACAAGCAAATATAGAGGCTCAAAGTTAAAACATGCATATAAATCTCCAAATTGTCAGCAGCTGACAGTGCTGAATTTCTATCCGTCAGTTCAAAAAGGCCAGAAACTGATGTGTCATCCCTTAAAAATGAGTGGTGGTCCCTTTATTTCTTTTAAACAGTAAAATGGGGAGGATTTTCTCTTTAATTATACTTCCTATTTCAGTGAAGATTAAAAGATCAGCTAGGTCATTTCCCAAATTTACTTGACCTACCAGCTCCTTTTCAGAAGTAGACCTCTCCAGTACTCCCCAGCAGAAAAAAAAAAATGTGTTGTACAATAGTACCAAATCCAAGGTGAAATTTCAGTGTCTGCATTTACAGGCCCTCCTGGCCTCCTGGGCCCCCAGGGGGCGGTTTGCACACTTTGGGAAACTGAGAGATACTTGCAATGAGTGATGGTAGAGGAAGTCCACAGGACTTGTGTCAGATAATCGTTTCGTCCATAGACCATCACACAATCTGTAAGGATACTTAGTAGAAATTCTGATTGTATGATGGTGAATGTGTGCCTCCATTCGGGCCAGATTATGGTCTTACATTTATAAAATCCCTCTACTACTTAATGGCACAGAGGGTTTGTGGTTGGCTGCTAATTGAATGGTTGACTGAACCTGCCCAACTATGCCTCAGAAACATGCCTTACCATTGGATTTCGTAAAGGTTGCAAACCAAGCACCATCGAAGGTATCCTCTCTAGCATGGTACCCACCTGCAGCCAGCACAGACCTGAGGAGTGTAGGCACACTGCTTGATATTTGTTTGTTTCTTGTTTGGTTTTTCTTTTGAAATACTAATTATATATGTAATGGTGCTCTTTATCATTTTAACATCTTACGTGATGTTTCTCTCCCACTAAAACTGAAGTATACTCATTTTATACATTTGTGCAGTGGATAGTCTTCTAGTCTGTTTAACAGCTTGTGTTTAATAAGGGTGTGTCTCTAGTTCCAATGAGAGTAGCTTAGATTAGCACCCATTGCTATCTGCTGGTTTCTGACTCTTAATAGCACTGCGCCCCTGTGTTCCCAAAGCTCGAATCTTGATAAACGCAGTCACAATGTCTCTCTTAGAGTGCTGAAGGAGCTCCAAGCTTTTGCCAGCAGCCAAGTGTTTCACTACTGTACCACCTGGCCTCAGGCACAGATGCGGGCTTCCAGGCTGCATCATCTAGTGGAAGCATTTCAGTCGGCATTCCCTTAGTCCCTGGCGTCTTTTCTCAGCTGATCGTTCAGTTCAGCTTGGACTTCTTCCTTCAGTGTGGTTGCTTCTTGTTCCTAGGCTACCTCTTAAATAGTTGAATGTCAACTAATTCCCTTTGGTTCAGGGACTCTGTATTGTTTCCATCTTTTTTGGGTACTTACTGCACCATTCGAAAGTTTGCCCCCATAGGATCTTTCAGTATTGCCATTCAGCTTGAATTTTTTCTTAAGTTTTTCCCAATATAAAAGATGCTGAGTGTGTTATTTTTGGCATTCAAAATCTAGGTCTTTGCACCTTTCACAATAATATTTTACTCTGTCTTCTTGAGCGACTCTTGGAAATTTTCTGTTCACTTTGACTTCAGCATTTCTCAGATTTGCCATAGCTTCACTAAACTTAAGCACAATGTCCACCTTTCTGGATGTCCACTTTGATCTTTTTCGTCTCTCCTGTCTTTTTAATGAGCTTTTGCGTTGTTCACATATAGTGTTCTTAATCTCACCCAGGCCCATCAGGTCTTTGTCATGAGTAATGTATCAAAGTTTTTCTGGAAATTCAGGTCGGGTACATGAAAGGTCATATTTTGGCTCTTTTGGACATGTTTTCACTTTCTTCAGCTTCAAATTGAACTTACATATGATCAATTAATGATCCGTACCACAGTTGACTCTTGTTGTGACTAATTTAAGCTACTGATATTGAACTTCTCCATCATCTTGTCCCACAGATGCAATCAATTTGATTTCTCTGTACTCTAGCTAGAAAAGTTTACTAATAATATAGTCACTTTTTATAATGTTGGGAAAAATGTATTTGCTTCAAAAAGTCTTTGTTCTTGAAAAATTCTATCATGAGATTCCCAGTTTTGTTTCTGTCACCAAGACCATATTCACCAATGATATGCCACCCAACCCTTGCTTTCCAATCACCAATAATTATCAATGCATCTTGATTGCATGTTTGATAAAATTCAGACTGAAGAAGTTAGTATGATTCTTCAAATTCTTTATCACTAACTGGTGGTTGATACATAAATTTGAGTAATAGTTGTATTTATTTTCAAATAGATTTAATCCAATCACAAACAGTATTTTACTTCAAGATAGATCTTGGAATGTCCTTTAGGATAATGCATACAATCCTATTTCTCTTGATTATTTCATTTGCACCATAGTAACCATATCATTTTCTGATTTAAAATTGCCAATTCCAGTGCATAGCAGCTCACTAATGCCCGGAATGTCAATTTTTATGCGTTGATTTTCCATTTTTAAAACATCCAATTTTCTTAGAATCATGCTTCATACATTCCAAGTTCCAATTATTAATTGATGTTTTCAGCTGTTTATTTTCATTTTCTGTTGTGCCCCATCAGCCAATGAAGATTCCAAAGTTTTTACTCTCTCCCGTTTGGATCAAATTCTATTTTGAGAAGGTGGCTAATTCTCAGTTATATTTATGGTACTAGCCATGTAATTTTCAGTTGTTAATAATGAATGCTTTCAATATATCTATTAAAATATTTCTTCTGTTTATAGTTGTGAATCCATCCTTTAACTTATTAATGGATTCTTCAGAGAAAATGTTCAGAAAAGGCAAGTGTGTGTGCTGAGCAAACAGCACCACCAGAAGAAGGATTGCGCAGGGGATTAGATTAGCTAAGCTCGCAAAGGCATAGCTGAAGCCCATTAAGTTTGACCCAGACAGCAGTTGTGTTTGAAGAAGCTGAGCAAATCACATTAATTAATGTTCACAACTTCCATTGGTGAAAGGGCCTGGTGTCAGAGAAAAGCCAGGCACTTTCTTTTAAGTCTATCCATTGTGCAAGCCCACCTGAGGCCCTGGGCTGCTGAAACAGGAGGCCAAAGCAAAGAAAGGAAAGCTAATCACACTTTTAGTTTCAAAGTGGAAAGAAATGCCTACTGATATAGATTGTTCCTCTCAGGTGAGTGTTTGATTTTACTGTATATACACATGTATATGGGTGTGTGTGTGTGTTTGTCCTTTGCAGTATTCCATCAGGGGAAAAATTTCTTTAAAAGTCTCAACTTAAATAAATAAATAATATATATATATATATATATATATATATATATGTATATATATATATATATATATATACATATATATATATATATATATATATATATATATATAAAGAATACTGTAGAGGTACTTTGTAAATTTCAGAAATTTCAACTTAATTTTCTCTTTGTTAGGAACATGCAGTCTCTACCATATTAGATATCTCTAATGGACAAAATAATACTGATATGCTATAACTAATATAGGTTTGTGTATTGAATAGTAAAACTACATATGAGGCCAAATATGTTATAAAATTAGAATTATCTGGCATTTCAAAGATTTCACATCAAAACAATTATCATCCAATTACCGCCGTGGGAATGGTTTTGATATAGTTACTGCTATTTCCGTACCTTTAAAGGTGGTATAGTGGGGTGCACTTTGGACTAACAGCCACAAGGTCAGCGTTTGAAACACATGTGACTCTATGGGAGAAAGGCTAAGCTTTCTACTCCTGTAAAGAGTGGAGTCTCAGAAACCACGAGTCGCCGTTCTACTACCTTCTAAACAAACTCACTGTGAGTAGAAATCAGCTCGAGGGCACTGCGTTTGGGTCAGTTATATGCTTTTAAAAATATTTTAATAGTAACAGTTATAGGTTATATTTAAAGGAGAGGAATAGTAACACTGGGTACGTGTGTTATCTCGGAAAGACGATTGTTTGATTAGACAGAGCTCAGAGGACAGCAATTGAATCACTTTGAAGGGAAATCAAAAAGTGGCCCTAAATTTGCGTCATATATAATTTCAAAAGAGTACTTTAGAATATTTCATTTAAGTGGACTGACTCAAGTCAATGATATCACATGACATATATATGTGTGTGTGTGTGTGCAAAATCAGTATGCACCTTCCTAACAAATCTACAGAACGCTGTCTCTGTTAGAGTATACTTTACCATCTTCACGGGTACTTTCAACTACTAGAAAACATGGTCGAAAACAAGAGTAGCAGCAACAAAGAGACCATGTTTTCCATGCAAGCAGTGCATTAGGACTGAAGTGTGAAAGGTTGACTCCATTTTCAAACCACCACCGGTAGTTTCTCGTGTACCCGAATTACTCATGTCGTCAAGACCATGAACTCTGCTGTGAAATGCTGACTCTGTTAGAAATTACAGCTCTTACTGGGTCTACCTGGTTACTTTCTCAAAGGTCACTAACTCTCTTCACTCCTGACTTCGGAGAGGATAATATTTCTGTTACAACTGCTGTGGTGGCTTGTCAGAGAGGTGGATGTACAATAACTGTGGTCAGAGGGTACATTATCAGGTGGCATGGCAGTGTGGAGGCGATTTTCACCTTGCCAACAAAGAAAATGAAAAAGGGTAAAGGATGGCTGTTTCGTTTATTTTTTACTCCCCTTTGTGAATATCTTAACGCATTATAAACTGTGGCAGCAGACATATGCTAAGGGTATTTTTGAAATGTCACTGAGACTGTATACATAACATTTGAAAAAAGATCACCCTTTTTAAAACTCCCAGTGGACTACAGAAGATAATATAGTGAATGTTTTGCATTTTCCTAAGTTAAACTCTCTGTATTCCTCAATACCACCTCGAGTCAATAACTAATCTACTTTTATAAATGAAAGTACTTGCTCTATGTCCAAATATCTTTCCTTATGTTTCAATGGGGAATGATTCCAGTTAATATCATTCTTAATGTGGGTTTGAAGATGAGAATGAGCTAAGCGACTCATACTTACATGATTAATTATTGATAACAACCCTAAATACATAAATGTTCTGGACTAGAAGTAGGAAAATGTTATTTTCAAATAAAATACCTACAAGCTGCCTTTTGAATTCCCAAATCAAATCAGCCTGAGCAACTAGTGTTGGAATACTGTTAAAATAGTGACAACCATTCAGTTTCAATTGTCATTGTTAGCTGGACAGTAATTTTGTTACTGTAGGTATCGAATTTCATTTTCTTAATGCAACTAAGGTGCAAATTATACAGATAAATCTGTAGAAAATTAAAACAGAAATGATTGTATTTATCTATCTCATTCTTATACAATCTTTTAAATGATTATATTTATCTATCTTACTCTTTATATCTCTGACCAACTTAATTTTACATAACTGAACACACTATTTACTATCATAAAACCATTTTCCCCCTCTTTGTTACTCATTTTCATCAAAAAAGAAGGAACCATATGTAAGGCCTCTCATATGGTTAATTTGGAAGTGAGTAATGTTGAAGAATTTGTATTTTGTGTAGTAAGTGAAGAGCATGCTTTTTTTGTGTTTCATAAGTTTAAGCCCCAGGTACATTTCCCTTCTCTGAAAATAAAAATAAATATGAATACTGAGTAAATTAAGCAAGAGACCACTAAGTCGGAAGACAGCTACTCCAAGAAAATTCCTTATTCAGTATTTTAAAAACAAAATTTTCCACATGATGGATATTGAATTATGTACAATGAAATTAACGAATATTTAATAACAGGGAAATATTTATATTTATTATATTAATTATATTGAATTAAATATTTATATTTAAAAGAATGAAATGTCTTTAAAATACATCCAAATAAATCATTTACTAGGTTATTCATCAAAATGCTTCCTACATGCTGTTCAATAAACAATAGTTGGCATTTATTGGACTGCTATGTTATCAGGTTTCTTGTTATAGAATAATTCCCTGATTGATATTAAAACTTGGCTGTTTGGCAAAGATTGGAAGTTACCATCTATCCAGAGGTGGCTAGAGCAAAAAGTGGGATGATCTACTCCTGAAACATTAGCCACTGAAAACCTCCTAGAGCCCAGCCTACTCAGCACACACAGGGCTTCTACCACTTGAGTCTGCATAGACGTGACAACACCAGCTTTTAACAATTGCCATAGAAGAAGCTGTAACCTACTCTTTATTAAAATCCATGGTGTGTTACAATAAAATGTCAGACTGAGAACTTTAAAAATTAGCCCCCTTTTGGTAAAATTAACAGTTAATCTACTGAGTAACAGATATTAATGTCTCACTTTTAAATTGCAGGCAAACGGTGGCATTAATTAGCATTAGAGAGCTAATACGAGGGGTTACCCCAAAGAAAGCAGAATCCATAACCCCTCCAAAAAAAAACCCAAACCACAACTGTGCATTCAATATTTTTTGGATAAAACCTTATCACTTTCAACGTACTCTCAATTGTACTTAATCCATATGTGAAATCTGGGATTCCATTCTTGGAAACATTTTTCAAATTAATCTGTTTGAATGGCTGATGTGAGCACCTCCCTGATTTTTTTTCTTCACCTCTTCTACATCATCAAATCACTGTCCTTTCATATCCCTCTTCATTCACGGAAACTGAAAGAAGCCGCATGCAGCAGAGTCAGGTGAATAAGGTGCATGGGGGAAGAGAGGCATGCTGATTTTTGCCAAGACTGGTGCACTGAGATGATTGTGTGTGCAGGTACATTGTCATGGTGGCAAAATCAGTCCCGTCTGCCAAAAATCAGGCCTTTTTTGGTCACACACTGTTGTGCCCTCTTTTCAGAACCCCTAAATAGAAAGCCTTTGAGCAGTCTGACTTAGTGTTAGCACTCCAAATGCACTACAAGTAGATATTTTCATCCGTTTGGGAAGTTGATGGATATCAGAACAAGGTTTGTCATCAATTGACATCTCACCATTTCAACATTTCGTTTGTGTTTTTGTATTTAAATTTGTTTCATTTTCTATTTTATTTTTTTTAATCACTTTATTGAAGGCTTGTACAACTCTTATCACAATCCATACATACATCCATTGTGTCAAGCACATTTTTACATAAGTTGCTATCATCATTCTCAAAATATTTTCTTTCTACTTGAGCCCTTGGTATCAGCTCCTCAATTTTTCCCTTTCCTCATGAACCCTTGATAATTTATAGAATATGATAATTTTGTCATGTCTTACACTGTCTGATATCTCCCCTCACTCACTTTTCTGTTGTCGGTCCCCCAGGGAGGGGTTATATGGGAGATCCTTTTCATCGATTCCCTCTTTCTCCCCTGCCTTCTCCTGCCCCTCTTGGTTACCTACTCTTACCACTGGTCCTGAGGGGTTTATCAGTCCTGGATTCCCTGTGTTTCTAGTTCTTTTCTGTGCCACTGTACATCCTCTGGTATAGCTGGATTTTTAAGGTAGAATTGGGACCCTGATAGTTGGGTGGAGGAACCATTAAAGAACTAGAGGAAAATTGTTAGTTTCATCAGTGCTACACTGCACCCTAACTGGTTCATCTGGTTCGTCTCCTCCCCATGTGTACACTGAATTTTTTTCCATAGCGCTGTCCATGTAAACTGTGTTCAACATCACAACAGTTTCTGTGACAATTTTTCCCAACCAGGAAACAGAATTTCACAGCCGCACATTGTTCTCTTAAATCGGCCATCACTAAAAACAAGGTTCCAGGGAAACTGTGTTCATCAAAAAATCATTTGTGACCAAGCAGAACTTTCCCAGGCAATGCCCCTGGAGTCACTAATTCAGAGGGAGTTTCTTGATGTTCATCTAGCTGGGAAAAATGCGCACTTTTGGCCATTTTGGGGGGTAGGTAGCCCCTCATATGCTGGAGGTTGATGCCTGACTCTTCAAGTTACTATAAAAACTGAAAATTCCTCATCTCAGCTTTTGTATTAAGTGATGTGAAACTTGAGGCTTTGAAAGATACCAAACATCTTTGACCGACAAGTATACAAAACGACAGGAGTAATTTCACATCGTTGCTAGCAAATTAACCACAATATTCATTAATAGCATCATCTTTACTAATAAGGAGCAGGGCTTTAATAAATGCTGGGCAAAGAAAATGGACTTAACAGCTTAGATCATCTGTGCAAATGGATGAAGGTTATATGACATTATAAAGGCTGAAGATAGCATTGTTTTAAAAGCTTCAATGTACTAGTCAGTGAGTAGCAAGGAGCATCTTCTCATGACTTAAGGGTCATTCTTTCAGCTGACCTGTGCATGGGCAGTGAGTGGATTCTTAGTGTAATTGCTCAAAGGAGCTTCCATTAGTGGTGCATTGTGCATCCCAATGTATTTTTGCTGGGAATAGCCACTTCACAATGATAGCCCGAGTTTTAATGTTTATGGTTTTCAGAAGACTTATTCTTAATTATTGAAAAAGATAGGCTATTTGGTAAGAGTGAAAATGGACTAATTTGAATTAATTGCATTGTAAATATGCATCACTGACTCTAATGATGTACAATTTTAAGAGTGTTGCAATGAAATAATGCAACTCTTCTATTAATAGAATGAAAAATCATAGTTTAAAAAACCCATTATCCATTATTTTCCCTATCCATTATAAAACCATAAGTGCAGCTTAATTAATCACTTCCTTGGCACCTTGGTTTCACATGTGCTGAGGATATTATTTAGTAATTTAATGGTTGTGCTTATCTTTACTATTTTCTGTTCACATATAGCACAATAAGTAAATACAGCAATTGAACTCTAAAGAATTACTCCAAAAATACAGTTTCTTGGTATATGTTTTTTTCTAGAATGTTTGTACTTGTGAGATTTTACTAACTGGATGATCGTTCCCAAGTATGAAAATGTATTGAACACAAATCTATACATCTAGCTCAAATGAAATCCAAAGCAAAACAAAACAAACCTGCAAGACAGGACTAGAATGAGAAGCTTATGTTCTATGTGAAAATGAACTGCATTTAGTGTCATTGAAAGACATTTGATCAATTGATACCATATGAAATCCATATCGTAAGAAAATAAATTACTTTTCAAGCACAGCAAGGTGTAGTTAAATTGCATTGAGTTCTAGTTTCTAAACCTTAAAAAAATTGTGAAATCTTCTTCAAAACTTATGGGCTCTTCTGCATATGCTTCTTACCAACTAGAAATTGAGAACTTTGAGCATATGGTACAAGAACCATGAAACAAAAACACACACATACACACAACGACGCAGGTGCTCTCCTGATCCTTTGCAAGTCCTTAGATTTGATCAGTAAAAAGCTTAAGTGACGCAGTTTGTGGTGGCGGTAGCGTCCGGTACTCATATGGACCTCTTGAGATCAGATTCCACAGTGTCAAGGAAAATCAAGCTAATGGAACAATTTAATTAAAATTAATTGAGTATGATTCTGTCTCCGCAATATGAGATTGATGTAGGGTTAATTTCAACATGTTTTTTTTTGCTTCAGGTGACCCTACTATTCCATAGGTTTCCTGTTCTCTTTCTCAAACTTTTCCTGGAATGAATAGTTTAATTAGCCAGGAATGCTTCCTGGAACGTGCAAATGTAAAAGAGCTGGGAGGTCATTGAATCTACTCTTTGATGAAATAGGATTAGTCTGTTATTCTCTCTTCATGTCTCTCATCTTCCCACTGAACGTGGTTCATGATAAACACTCTACGCTAAGAGGTAATCATATTTTGAATTTCCTAACAGCGCAAGCTTACAATTCCCTATATTTACCTTAAGAACTTAGCATTGTTCTGCTGGCAGACTTAGGTGAGCCAACTATGCAGATTTTATTTCAGCAATCTAGATTCGTCTGCATGTCACAAAATAGTGATTTATGCAAGTCAGCAGAATTGGCATATATCTGACCAATTGTGGTGGGGACAGACACAGTATGACTTCTGCATGAGGGACTTCTCTGTCATTTAGAAATACTGTTTTCCTTATACAACTAGCTTTATTCTTCCAGTAAATGAAATAGCTTCCATTTTGGCTCTTTTTACTGTGCTTTTATGCATAAATATTATAGTTCTCTTGCCAGCTAGCCCGTTGTTGTAATTAAAATATTCACTAGATTTGGCAATACTGAGTGGGAAGAGGTAGATGGTACTGACCAAACAAGAATGCATTATGCTGCTAAATGAAAAATAAATTCACAAGGCTGCCTCTTTACTCTTCCAATGTTATTTATTTTATATTTTGTATTTCTATATGATCCTCTGTCTATAAATTATCATGAACATCTCTGTTATTATATGTCATTGAACATACTTCCCTGAATAGGCAAGAACAGAACGCACTCTTTCAGCTTATGTTCATGTTCTTTAGAGTTCAATTAAATCATAGAGTGCATAATAGCTTTTCATTTAACTGAATGAAGAAGCAAATACAATGCATCTGACTTCCTAGTGTTACTGTAGATGCTACTTTCATCACTGCCCTGTAGGGCAGCAATACAAATACCAAAGACCTGCACCTATAAGCAGGAAAGATTTGCATATTGACAAATACTGGGAACCTAGATACTGTCCGCATGGCTAAGTCCCTGCACAGGAGTCATCTGGAGAGCTGAAGCAGGGTAACTGCAGGCAGAAGGTATCTTTTTAAATGAACTTACTGATAAAAACCTTCGGCAGCATGACATATCTCTGACATGCTGGGAAACAGCAGCTGACACAGCAAACCACCGTGTAACAATCGGCTGCAGGAGTGAAGATACGGGGCCATCAACCAAATGAGGCTTGTGAACAACCACCAGCGTTGCAAACCAAGCCATTATACACCGATCGCATGCGACGCCAACTACTGAATGTAGCAGTGCCCTTTCCCACAGACTTACATGAGGGAAAACAGCCATCGTCTGGGGACAGGACTGTACAGAATATTGTTTTCCTAAGGAAGGAAAGATATAGTATTTGGAAAAATTTGGTTTCACCCATTGTGTACCTCTAGTATGTATCCTCAAGTCTTACACCGATCTGCATGCCATTATCAGTTAACCAAATGATTGGGCTTTAACTGAGTATCCTAGTGTTTTGAAATGCAACCCACTGGGTAGACCTTTCGAATATTGCCTGGAATGTGAATGAATGAACTGTGCCTCTTCCTGCTTGCTCTGGTTGGAAAAACGCAGGATATATCTTCACAGCTGATAAATTGACTGGAAGCTCCACAACTTGTGAACATATTTCCTTCACTTTGGTGACTATAAAATAATGTAAATAGCAGAAAGGCTATCACTAGATTTTAAATGAAAGAAAAATAAGTCATTACCACCAATGGAGAGTGTTCTAATAGCCTTCGATTAATCTATAATCTAGCATGATGGTAATATTCTTCATTAGTGGAATTTTCAATTAGAATGTTATTTGAAACACAATTCATTTTACATTTATTAGATGTTCTGTATACTTTTATGTTGTCACTAGTTAGCATTTAGCAAACTTTTCATTGAAACTGCAAATCAGTGTCGCAGATTGATTATTATTTTTAAGAATAGACCATGCCTTTTTAAATGCTTCCCTAATACAAATTTAATGCTGAATCTATTAATTTACATATTTTAATGATTTTAATTTTTCCTTATAGTTTTTAATCTCATTTACCTCTTCCTTCATGCAAATGTGGCAAGATGCTTTCCCCTTCACGCTCATTTGTATGGTGTTTTTGCTCACGATTACCAGGCAGGACTACCAAAGTCTAAGATCTTTTGAAATGATTAAATAGAGATTAAGAGTTCAGTTAATCTCAACTATTTATTATTTTAATAATGAGTAAATGCACAGGCAAAGGTTCGACAAATGTTGGAAAATAATGTTAAAATACTAATATAGCCCTTATATGCAGATAGTGCTTGCTCGATGTCAAACATTATTTAATTTCTTTGTATGTCTTCATTCATTAACACTTATGATAAGCCTTTGAGATAAATAGTATAGTTGGTTGTCTTATATACAAGCAAAATAAGGCATAGATAGTCTCAGTGGTTGGTACATAATCACACATCTTATAAATATAACTGTATTATTTACCCAACAGGGCTTAACTAATAGGATGGATGTTTGAAACTCAGAATAGATAAATAGCAAGAGAGTTACAGACATGTATTGATAATATAATAAATAATAGATTAATTATCTCACTACATTTCACTGCTTCAGCATACACTTAGTAATTCATAAATATGTGACACACATGTTGGGTACTATGTGGCTGAGTATCTTAATTTTATATCTCTTTAAGTAATTGAATTTTGTTGATATAGAAAGAAAGTTATTGGTACATAAGCTTGGTCATCATGATTTATTTTTATGCATCTTATCGCAGTTTTACAATAGCCCATAATATGTAGTAGAGTTTATCTTCTTCTAGAATTTTGTCTTTGTCTTAATAAAAACTGGTCCTCAAAATAGATTCCCCAAATATTTTCAGCCTTGAATACACAGGAACTACGGATGCTCTGCTCCATACTGGCATACATTAATGCTGGGACAAAAAAAATCAAAGGACCTCCGTATGTATTTTTCTTTTTTAGCTCCTTCTGTCAACACTTATCTCCTCTCAATACTTCCTACTCTAAAATATAGTTGCCCCAGTAACTCCGAGCCTTCTCCTTCCTTCCTTGGAGCAGTGAGGTGGCTACTCTCAGCTGCAGCTCCTTTTTCGCTTGCTCTCAGCTGCCCCAGAGAAGGCCAATTTGATGCGAGGTCACTTCATGTGCCTCCTTTCTGAGCGACATCTTTGTTCCTCCAGCAAAACGCTCTTTGAACAAAATGTTCACTACCAGTAGCCAGGGGATAGGCATGTTTCATGATCGCTTGATAATAATTTATGGGGATATTTGCACGTGTAGTCCATTTCCTTCTTTGATAATCTAAAAACCAACCAACAACAAAACAAACTCACTGCCTCGATTCCATGTTGACTCATAGTGACACAATTGAGCTGCCCATGTGAGATCTGGAGACTGTAACTTTGTGGGAGTTGGAAACTCGGTCTTTCTCTTGCAGCGTGGCTGGTGGTTTCAAACTGATGACCTTGCAGTTAGCAGCTAAATGCTTAATACTTGAGCTCCTGTCTATCTGATAATCTACCATTTATTAAACTGTTTATTTAAATCAGATTCCAAATGAATATGTATCTTGTGATGTTTCTCGACTTTGTTTGCTCTTGTTTAATCTTAGCCATTTTGAAACATTGTTGAATCCTACTAAGCAAGGAGTCAATTTAATTGAGAAGGCATTTTATGTCTCCCATATTCCTCAATTCCTTTGATGAAGAGATGCTTTATATATCTTTGTTTAAAAGTATATTGTTTTGAAAAGAGTAATTAAAGAGGTTCTTAGTTGATAAGTTAGACAGGATGGAAAAAGGGAATTTCTGGCATGAAATCTATAAAAAACATTCTGCTAGTAGAAAGATTAATTAAATTTCTAAAGGAAGAAGATGACAGTGTGTCTTTGGACTTATTAATTCTTATTTTGCATATATTCAGGTGGTTCTTTTGTATCACTATTTGGATATTTAAAAGAAAAAAAAAGGTGTCTCTAATTTATGCCACAAACTGAACATCTTAACTTTTCCACAGCACTACCTTAACTCCCTTTTCTGTATTTTGCATCATGATTGGTGACACCCACTTTTCTTCCAGTTGTTCATGCAGAAATAAATGAGATGCCTTTGCTGCCCCTGTTGCCCTTACACACCCTCAGTGATCATACAAGATATATACAGATTCTGACCTCACAATGTATTCTGTATCTGATCTACTTAGACTTCCGGGTGGGCTTCTGCAGTACTTTTTAAACAGGTTTCACTTCTTTCCCCCTTGATAAAACGCTATTCTCAAAGCAATCCTCCAGAGGGCTTCTACTAGAATATCAAGCCTACTAGAATGACACTTCATTTATCAGAATCTGCTTCCTTATTATCTTTTTCTTAATACAAGCTAATGCAATTAGAGAATTCCACAAGTCACCGTATTATATGACTTCCTCCACTGTTATAATTTCCTCCTTTCAACTCTTACCCAAGTCACATGGACCACATTGTCCTTTCTCAAACAATACACGTGCATCCCCACTTTAGGGACTTCCCAGTATTATGTTTCCCTTAGATAAAAGCATCAAGTCAGAATCTATTCAATGGCAGATAGTGAGTGACAAGGGTTTTATCCCATTGTCTACTTATACATCTCTCTCACAAATACCATGTTTTTTAGATTTTTATTGCAGTTTCACATTGTAAGTGAACATCCCCATGATCATTGACTTTACAATGACAGATTCCTCATTCTGCACATGTATTTACCCTCTCTGCTTCACTACAGCATTTCCAATTAGAATCTATAGATTGACTCTTTAATGATACAATTTCTATGATGTCTAAGAAACCGGTTGGTGCTGTGTGTAAATGTTGAACTGCTAATGTCAGTGTGGCAACTTCAGGCCTACCAGCTGTTTTCTGGGAGAAAGGTGTAAAGATTTACCACCTCGGAGCCCAATGCAGCAAATCTGTGCATCAGAATCAATGAATGGCAGTAGTTTTAATGTAAAACAAAAAAACCCCATTCATGGCCATAGAGTGGGTTCTGACCCTACTGAACAGGGTAGAACTTCTCCTGTTGGTTCCGAAGCTTTAGCTGTTTAAGGGAGTAGAAAGCCTTATCTTTCCCCAGGCAATGGTTTTGAACTGCAGATCTTGATGGGTGTAGCCCAACATGTAACCACAACACCAACAGGGCTCCTTCATTTTTGTACATTCTATTATATTTATAGTTTCTGTCTACATTTATTAATTTAAATTTTAAACCAAAGTACACAGTGACAGTACACTATTTCCCAGCATCAGTTAATTGGTAATGAAAAGAAGCTTGATGAGCTGGTAGTGAAAGCTTGCCCACTACTCTATGAGCTCAATGATGTTCCTTATGTCCTTTGTGTTACATTAGCAACAAGAAGGTATAGATATTTACATGTTGTTTTATATTTATGTTTTTTTTGAAGTTGAGAAAGATTTTATTGAGGGAGGGAAAGAGCTCCCCGGAGGGATGGGAGAGCCGAGAAAGGGATGGGGGCATCTTGAGCCCCCAGGGAGGTTCTGAGAGCCAACAAGTTATGTCAGAGAAGTCACGCTATCTTTATGTTTAAACACATAAGACACAAGTAAGAATTTTTATTCAAAGGGACTTAGGCTCATGTACATGTGTTGGCAGAAATTGCTTGAAAAATTGTACTAAAAATGTTTGATTCCTCAGAAAATACAGACCCTTTGGGGGAGTTTACTAGATATCAGATACTCTCCTTACCTCACTCCACATTATTAATTTTTTATTTATTATCTGTTCTAACACTACACAAACAAGCTCACTGCTATTGAGTAGTAGATGGTAATTTGCAATCGCCCTACAGAGTGGTCTCTGAGTCTGAATCGACCTGACCATCCCCAAGAACAATAGCAGCAACATCGCTCTTTGACTGTGTACATCTTTAAGGGAATGCAGTCTCCTTTGCATGCTGTAACCACAAGCTCATGCTTTTATTTTCATTTAATTAAAAATGTCCCCTTATGCTTTTGAGTAGAATGGTTGAACATCATAGAAATCAATTAGGCATACACAGGAAACTAATCCTCGCCGTTTGAAAGGCACCCTTCATTTCAAGACAGCTAATTTTCAAACCCTTCTGTCAAATCACAGAGAGAACTAGTACTTTCATTTGGTGAAGAAGGACATCTTTTGCGTTTTGAAATTTAAAATAATTACCTAGTAATTCAAGTTAAGCTTTATTCTTTATTCTTTACAATTATAATATATCATTGTACATTTGTATCACACAGTATAGAAACTTTTCCAAAATGAAATAGAAATGTGTGATGTGGGACTCTCTGTGATGAATGCTATTAGGCAGGATTTGTGCTCTTGACTGTATAGCTGTCTAAGATATTTGGCTGATGAGAAAAATGTCTGGAAGTTCAAGCCCATTCAAAACTACTTTAGGAAAGGCCAGGTGATGTGTTTCAAAGAAAATCAGCCATTGAGAAGCCGACAGTAGCTGTGGATGTGACCTTGTATCAGGACTGTGCTTACTGACAACAGTCCTTAGCTGGCACTCTCTGGTCTTCCTCCTATTTCCTGCACAACGTTCTTCCTTGCAATAACCATTTTCTTTGAATATCCAAAATCGTACTATTAACTCTTGTATTACCCTCCATTTCTCCATTCGCCTCAATCATATTTTTTCTTCACTACCTTTTCTCTTATACTTTCAAGTATACTATGACTTTTTTTTAAAAAAACCTCTATTCCACACACATTAACCACTCTCATATATGCCATCTGATTTCCTAAAGCTTTACATGTGGTTTTATGTGTGTGTCTATATGCATACATACACGCATATGGATTTATATGTGTATACATAGGTATGTCATTAAGAAACAAGATTATCTTCATTAATACAAAAAGTTGCACCATTGTATGCATTATTTCTATATATGGGTGCTTGCTTTTCATTTTAAAGTATACACAGCTTTGTTAGATCTTTTAATTGCCTCTGTGTAGTGTGTGAAAATTATCATCATTCAGCTTAGGAAAAATAGGCACATAATGAAGTTGCTTATAGCATTTTTCATGATTAGTGCCACTAATAAGAGAAAAGTAAGATGAAATGGTAAATATTAGAAATAGAATTGATTTCTTTCACCTGATTTTGTTTAATTGAAAAGATTAAACAAAAGTTTTTAGTTGTTAACTGAACAGCAAAATAATAAATTCTCTATAGTTCAAAACACTACATTTTTATTCTTTATTGTGGTGGCAGATTAGTACAAGGAGACACATGATTCTTTGAATTCCTCAATACCCATACAGCTGTACACCACAAAGAGTATATCTTACTGATGGAAGATACAATAATAATTAACTTAAAAGAACGGAGAGGTTGTTAGTTTGTTGAATAAAAAAGTAGATGTACCATGTAGAGAATCAGGAGCACATCTTGGAGAAATAGAGGCAATCACTAATTTTTGAAAGAGGGCAGATGGTTAACCTTTGGGGTCAGCTGGTTGTTTAAGGAAAGCTTTGTTTGATTGTTTTTTTGTTTTGAAAAGAATAAATCTAAAGGTGTCTGAGCCTTGGTGGCATATTGGTTATACATTGGGCTTCAATCGTAAGGTCAGCATTGGCAACCACTAGAATGATGAGGCTTTCTTCTCCTGAATAGAGTGAAAGGCTTGTAAACCACGAGATCATTTCCACCCTGTCCCAAAGGGCTTCCATTCAGTGGTAGTGAGTTTGGTTTGAGTTGGATACTGTAAGTTATAAAATATAAAGTTTAAAGAGGGAGCAAAATATTTGGACAAATTATCTGTGATAATAGAAAGAGAAGGTGAGGTTTTTATTTAAGAGAAAGAAATGTTGAAAATGTATAGATGGATTACTTTATTAAAATATTGAACACTTTTATTAACATGTAATTCATATTCCATACAATCCAATGATTTGGTTATATTAAATAGAGTGGTGTAGTCATCACCACAATCAATATTAGACCATTGTCTTTACCTTTGAACTCATTGTTATTTCTCCTTATTTTTCCCTATGTTCTCCTGCAATAATCCTAAAAACTCATGAATCTACTTCATGTCCTATCCATACATCTATCCTGGATTTCATGTTAAGAAATATACAAACAACAACAGTAACATGAACAAAATAAGACAGGAAAAGTATTAATTCAAAAGGAACATTGAAAACTAGAAAATATTTTAAATAAGTCCAAAAGGAAAACAAATAACAATTTGTTAACATTTAACCTAATTATATGGGCACTAATTCACTTTCTGATGAATTCTGTGCGAGGGCAAACCTGTTCATATCCTTAGTCAATGGTCCTAGGGAACACGATGAGTCGTATTCGCTATGGGCATCCTCAAATGGTTGCGGGGCTTCCGCTGTCAAGTTGAGTTAACTTTGAGCAGGTATTATTCAAATTGAACTTAAGAAGCTCTCAGATCACTGGGTAAGAGCTCCGTGACTAATGGCAGAGCTTGCAGTTTGAACCCACCAGCTTCTTCACAGAAAGATGTATCGGGGTACAATCATAAATATTTTTGAAACTCTGTGGACCAGTTCTCAGGGACAGTGGGCTGTAAGTGCATGTTGCATTTCTTGTGGAAGTGTTGCGAGATCTTCTTTAGCTAAGCGCAGCATACAAATAGCTATTAGTTCATTTATTTCTAGTGAGCAGAGCGCGGGTCTTCTTGTGTTTCCCTTCATGAATGTCTTGCTCTCCTCCAGCCCTAGAAGTGTGAATGAATGTCGTTGGTTCTAAATCACTGGTTTCTAAAAGAAGGTTATTAGATGAGCAGCCTCACCATCATCTGAGAATGTGTTAGAAATCCAAATTTTGAAGCAAACCCTCAAATCTACAAAATAAAAAACAATGCAAATGGGATATAGCAATCACTGTTCTGTCTCCATGGAATTTTGATGTACATTTCAAGTTAAAGAACCACCATTAGTCTATCAAGACACTTGCAATCCTGTGTTAGTGACACCTTTAAGTATGAGTTTATGATCCAACCCAAATAAAAGGATGGAGAGAGAAGCTTAACAATGATTATTGTGTTTGTTTATTTCTGTTCAGAAAGACACACTTAGGAAGGATCAACGCTTCGTGCCCTTTGGTTTGCTTGCATGTAGTGAGGCTAACTACCCTAAAAGCTCCATCCTTCACTGGCACCTGCTTGCTGCCAACTCACTTGGCCCTATAGGACCGGGTAGAACTGCTCTATTTCAAAGTATGTGGTGGGATTGAAATGCTAACCTTCTGGATCATAGCCAAACTCATAACCATGAAGCCACCAGGGCTTCTTTAAATTACCCTTAGAAGGGGTTGAGGAGGTGAAACAAAATATAATATAAAATATAAATCTGATGATCTGCTCTATAAATGTTCACCTAATTCACGATACATAGTAAAAGATAAGGAAAGGGAAAAAAAACCAAGATGCTGAGTTTTGTGTAGTAAAAAATTGACATCCAAAATCTTGATTATATTTTGTGTCACCAAATGAGTTAATCTTGGAAACATTTACATCTGGTTACTTACTAAATGAGTAAATGAATAACTTTATTATTTATAGTAGCTTGTATCTGCAGGAATTTTAACTGATATGTAAGAGAAAAAAAATAAGTTTGGTTATGTTGACATTTCTGGAATGTTCTTTGATACACTCCTACAGTGGTTCTCACTTTACATAGGCATGCACTTCTATCTGCTGATTAACAAATACAACATTTCTATGGAGAGTAAAGCATTAAAATATCTAATAGGAAATTTAACATAGCTCATAATAGCAAATGAAATGATAACATTTTAGGCAACATGACTAGCTTATTACAGAAGGTAAATGATTTCAAGATGAGAGAAGAAGCTGAGGAGCAAACACGGGGACAGCTCCAATATTCTCTCTGTGAAGCTTATGTAAAGCCAACCAAAGGGACAAGAACACAGAATAAAACACTGCTTAGGTGGACATTAATTGAAAACGTGAGTCTTCAGTGTTTCATTATGCTTACAATGAACATTATTTTAATTAATTTACCCCCTGTATTAGTCTGGGTACATTAGAAAAACAAATCCACAGAGACTCATATATGTATAAGAGAGAGCTATAGATAAGGGGTAAGTGCACATTCAGAAAGCATCCCAACCCAGTGCTGCCCAAGCCCACAAGTCCAACATTTGCCCATATGTCCAACACCAATCCACAAAGTCCTCCATCTCACAAAACACATGCAATGATGCTGACTGCAGGGGGAAAGCCGAATCAGTGAGCATGTAAGCATCTCAGTGCTGGCATGGGTCTCCACGTGGCTTCCCCAGCACCCAGGGCTGCATAGGGGTAGGTCCATGTGGCTTCTCTTCAGGATGTTTAAGAAGTGAACCTTGTCAGCTGAAGCAGGGAACTGGCTAAGGGAGCTGCACCCTCGTCTGACCATCAGAAAGCAAGAGACTTGAGAACTAGAAAGGTGAGGCTCACTGAGTCATTTTTCTCCCGGTCCTTCAATTAACCCTACATATGTTTATCAGCCATGTTGGCACAATAAACTTTAACTATCTCACCCACCTTTACTTCCCTGTCCCCCAAATAAGTGAGAATCAAAAAGGGAAAAGGAGAGGAAAAAGTAAGGATGCTAATAGCAATTTGAAAAATGACCATTGAAAGTAATGTGAAGATACAAATTATCAAAATTATATACATAAACTTTGTCTACCTGTTTAGAAGTAGTGACTATAATGTTATATAATAAAGCAATACGAATTTGAAATAAGCAATGCAACCAAACACCTGGCCTCATAATCCAGGAAAAGAATTATTTCAAGTAACCTGACAGCATAGTGCTCCAGAACCCTTAATTTTCAAAGCAATATTTTCTGATGGCAAAGTGGAGGTGTACAAGGATTTTAAGTTTCACTCACTCATCAAATTGGTACTATTCACTTTGGCACTAATTCTTTTTGCAGATGTGTAGTACCTATACTAAACACATAACTATAGTTAAGAAGCTGTACAAATGTTAACAAACAAGATTCTCAATGAAGGTAAGTAAGAAAGAAATGTACAGCCCAAAATGTAAACAAAAAATTCAGTCTAAAAAATAATTGGAAACATCTATAGGAACTTGTCATTTGATCCCCCTGCTGATGCATGCTGGATCTAATCTGGTTTTCTACATTTGCTATATTTTTGTTTTGTGGCTGTGTATTCATAGTAGGGTCTATCTCAGAGGTGTTATGTCACTGGAGGCCACCCTCATGTAGTTGTACGATATGTTTTTCTTTGTTTCGGTTTATGAAACCCAGGATTGATAAACTTACAGGGAGAATGAGTTGAATAAGGGTTCCAGGGAGGATGGGAGTTCCGTGGAGGGGGCGGGTGTGTCGAGGGGTGGGTGTGCAATGAAAGGGAGATGATATCGTGGAGTCCAGGAAGGAAAAGAATGTTTGGACACTGATGGTTGTAGCAATTGTACAATTGTGTTTGATGTGATTGAACTTTGAAATTATATGGCACATATATATATATATATCAACTCCCAGGTAATATTATTAATATATACATATATGTCCTTACTTTGTCTATACATTTAGGAACAGTGATATATGTTAATATTAGTGCCCAAATGAGTTATCAGATTGCATTCTTTTAATGCCATTTCCTATAAAAAAAACAATAAAGAACTGAACAAACAAACACAAAACAACAAAAAGAGGATAAAACCCTTTGATAAGGAACAGTTCACCAGAAATATTAAATAATTATATATATATGCTCATAGCAAAGTTAGTTGAAATTAAAAATGTTAAACCTGATTCAGTAATAATGAGACTGAAGAAACCTACCTCTCTGGGCACTTTTAACACGTGTTTAAGGAATGGAAGGAGCCAGCATGGCGCAGTACAAGTCGGCCTCTAACCAGAAGTTCTCTCTTGCCCAATAGGGTCATGACTACTTGTAATGGATTCGAAGGCAGTAGATTTTTGAGAGTTTATAAACATGACCCCACATTAAAAATTAAGTAGAATGTGAGTACTTTAGCCAATAAAATTGGCCAGTTTGGTCAAATATATGCCGATTACACTGCAGTCCATCAATGTAATACACTCTACTATGGCAAATGAAAATACAGTGCTGTAGCAATTCAAAATGTAGCATACCATTTATGTAAACTTCTAAAATAATCAAAACAATCCATGTTGCTCATGTATGCATACATAAAACATAAAATTTCAATTATATTTACGTGTTTTAAATATAATAGATGTAAATATATATTGTGAAAAACTATTTTCAGGAAGCTAATGGTTATTTGATTATACTGGGTATTGTGGGTAGAAGAGGGGTGAAGATAACCTTAGGATTTTGGAATTTTTGAAAGCCTTTACTAAAGCTTGGTATTAGTATAAAGTTCACCAAACTGCACAAGACAATTTTAGTAACAGTGTAGTATAGCGTTTCCGCAAGTGAGAATGTGACTTTTTTTCCTCTCTTCTGTCTTTCTCTCTGTCTCTCCTGTCTTTCGTGACAAGGACATTGTGTTAGGAGTCTGTTGAATTTAATGGAACCGTATTTGTGAATTACAATGATCAAATTGTATTGCATTGAACAGATGGCAGTCCCAATTATATGTGTTTAGAAAAAAATAATCATGAAAAGAAGTTAGTTTAAATTGTGAGCCAGGATCTAACTATTGGGAACATGTAAGTGCACATGCCACATTACACAGCTGTATGTCCCAGAAGGTATTTGTAAAACTGTTTTATCAACTCTAAAGCAGGTGACATGTAACAAAGCCAGATAAATTATTAGAACATGACATTGTGCTTGTCAGAAGGTTTTCTAATATATGGATGATCCCAAATGTAACATTTTAAATGTTAGTACATGTGAAAGGATAAATTTTGAATTGTCTTACTTTATATTGAGTCCTCTGATATTTTCTCTACAATGATAGAATTTCACACTAATATCCTGTTTTTGCACATAAGCGTCACACAGAAGCAATTTTAACTTCCTTGAAGATTCAGGATAATGTTAAGGGAAATTTGTTCTAGATATGGACAATTGAGGATGCAGTCAAGAAGAGACATCGAAAGTGGCTTTTACAAAAAAGGGGCTCCTACGTGGATTTAAGACAGGTTTTAGAACAGAGTAGGCAGACATTTAGTAGCTCACAATTATAAAACCTGTGAGGTAAGTTTTTTATCCACTTACCTTAATGATTCCATTTGTATCTAACTAAGTCATCTTTGAAACTGTAACATGTGAAGGAGAATGTGACATGGGACATCAAGACACCTTATCAATCTGCTTACTGAAATGTAGGTGACCTCAAACACGTGTTGAAATAGTCAATTATTTCATTTCGTGTGAATTCACAATCAATGTCCATGGGAGTGTTTGTCAGTCAACTAGCACATTGCACCGCACTAATGTGTTATAAGAAGCCCTTTGTAAAGTTAGAAAAGCAAAGGTGTCATTTTGATGACGAAAGTGTCTATTCATGTATTTGTTAGTTTTTCAATTCCCACTTCTATCTGTATAAATTGGATCATGAACAGGAATACATAAGAAGCATTGATGTCTTTTACCTTTGGTATTGGCAAAGGATATTGACTGTAAGGGACTGCCAAAGCCAAGGACATATTAGTATTAGAAGGGATACAAACAGACTCTCCTTAGCATCAAAGATGATGAGCCAGGCTTGCTTATTTTGAGGAAGTCCTCAGAGAAGACTAATCACTGGATGAAAGCTTCTCGTTGGTAAAATACAAGGTAAAAGAAATAATAAGAGAAATATTTAATGACACAGATTGACACACTAACCACAACAATGGCCTGAAATATAATAAAGATCATAAAGATGACCCAGAACAAGGTAAAGTTTCCTTGTCTCATGAATATAGATACCATGAGTCACAGATGACCCAAGGGCCACTAATGACAGCAGCAACAAACAGTATAAAATATGCACACACACTAACACGTTGTTGACAGGTCCCGTTGACTTAATTGGCCATGTCCATTGACCCAGCATGTCGGCTACAAAGACCCTGTGTAAAACAGAATGCAACATTGCCTTGTCGGCCTTCGCCACACAGCTCATTCTATGATGCCAATGTTGCAGCTGTTATCAACCAAACCTGGCTGCCAGTATCCTACATTATCAGCCAATTTTTAATAAAGTCAACACCATGTGCAAAAGAAATGGATTCACTTTTTGTGTAAAGCAAGTGCACCACGGGAGTCTCTCAAATTGGGACACAGGGGCCCTTTATGCCTTCGGGCTTATGTGATTCTGAACCTTCCCGCACCTCTCTACCCCCCAACCCTCCCCTGTCTGTCAAAAGATGCTCTAGTACTTGAGGCATTTTCTCCAAGATGGCCTTTAGAGGAAAGCTTTCGAAATCCACTTGGAGTAGCACAACTGAATGCGGTGGTTGTGAAAAACCAAATCAAAAACCAAACCAAATCAAAAACATAATGAATGCCTGGTGTTGGGGGCAGCATGTGTCCGGATTGCAAACTTCTCAGGTGAAAGCGGGGCAGGAGAGGAATATGTTTCTGCAGCCCTGGTCATAGAGGTGGTAGAGAAATTGACTTAGGGAGAGCCATGGGACAGAGAATGTGGGACTTTCCTGTGATTCTTGGGTGGATTTGAAGGATACCAATTCATTTACATATATGACTCAGGGGGTCATAAATGGTCAGAAGTTTGAAATGATCAGCAGCTCAGAGGGAGAAAGATGAGATTTTCTTCTCCCTTCAAGGTTTACAGTCTTGGAAACCCACAAAGGGATTCTTTTGGGATTACTGTGGGACAGAATCAACTAGATGGCAAAGAGTTTGCTCTATTTACAGTGCACGCCCTCAGAACTAGTAGGGCCGCCTTCCATTCTGATGAAAGGATCTTGGGATGAAATGCCACTGGCGATGGAGATTAAGATATGAGAATGGTGGGTCATGGAGTACCAAGGCAGATGGAGGTAGGGGACAAGGGGAGATGATGGGAAATTTGATGTCTGGGTTTCATAGCCACTTGGTCGCTTCATCTCATTGAAGGTCTTCCTCTTGTTGCTGGCTCTCTCCTTTGCCCAACACAATGTTAACCCCCACCCCCACCCCAGGGACGGATCTCTCCTGATAGCAATTCCCAAGTATGTGAGACAGATTCTAGTTTAACCATTTCAAATGAAATTACGTGTGAGTTATAAAGAACTGCTGTTAATTTTTCAAAGTTAAAAGAAAATAGCACAAGGCAAAGCTATCTGAAATTATATAAATGTCTAACATATTGTGAGATAGCTTTTATGTTTTAAATATTGGTCACAATTTCATTTTTAATACCACTTCCCTACTATCGTTTCCAAGGAGCCCTGGCAGCACACTCAGATACATTTTGAACTGCTAACCCGAGTCAGAGACCCAAAACCACCACGTGCTCTTTTGGAAAAAGATGAATCTTGCTGCTCCCATAAAGTTTTATAGCCCCTGATATCTGAAGGAGGATTTTGAGACGTCATAATTGGCTCTGTGACAGCAGCTGGAACTACCATTTCTAAAGGAGACTGGAGTTGCTCCACCATCATGCTCTATTTCCTTCCTTCTGAGTGAATTAAAATAATAACCTCACGAAAGACAAATGAACATGGTGAAGGATTTGAACACGAGAAGCGAGTTCTGTGTGTTTATTGCCTTGCTGGATTTTGAATATATTATTAATAATATAACTTAGTCATTTTTCATTCAAAATATGTCTTACTATGTTATCATATGATTAAGTACCACATAATATCTTTTAATTTATCTTTCACTTAGTCCATTTCATAAAATAGCCATAATGTTCTTTCAAGTGAGGATTATGGGAAGTAAATGTGCTTACTTTTAAAGCAAACTTTTTCATCCTCTGGATAATTTATCACTGACCAGTATCATTTTGTTCTCTGGAACATTCTCTTAAGAGAAAATATGCTGCTTAATTAAAAAAGAAGTAGAGCTTTCTCAATGCACCCATGATCTTCTTAGTTAAAACACATTAATTGTGATTTTTAAAGAAGTGTCATTATAGTTTAGACATGTCGAATATGATTAGAAACTATAATGTTCACAAGAACAATTAGAAGCAAGAGTCCAGTAGAACTTTTATCAAGATATCATAACTTCACCTTCCAAAGCTAATTAATCTTTCCACCTTCATTCTCAGATAATTTTTCCCGTGACTTCAAAGTAGAAATAACTTCCAAATACAGGTTATCCTGATTATTAATGTGGAGAATTTTAGGAAAATACATCCAAAGGTCTTTCTTGCTGTGGGACTCCTCGACTTAAATAGACTAATTATAAAATGTCTACTATCATTCATATTCCATATCTGTAACTTTTAGAAATATTAGAGATTAATCAAACCTTCATTAAGCAAAAAAAAAAAGTACAGAAAAAAGATTGCTGTTAATTAAATTCCAACGCTCAGTGGCCATATAAAAGAGAGTGGAATTGCCCCCATTTGCTTCCCCAGTGTGCACCGTCTACAGAAGCTGACTCCCACCTCGCCCTGCAGAGAAAGGGCTACAATTGTCTGACTTTGGGCCAGCAGCTGAGGGGTTGAGGCCTCCTCCTGAGCTTAATGACTTCTCATTTTAGATAAGAACTTGTTTGTGTGTCTTTTTAAAAATAATCATTTTATTGGGGACTCTTACAAGTCACAACAATCCATACAGTAATTGTATCAGCGTATTTGTCCATATGTTGCTATCATAATTTTCTAAACATTTACTTTCTTTTTGAGCCCTTGGTTGCAGCTCCTCTTTTTTCCCTTTCCCCTCTCCTGACCCCTTGTGAGCCCTGTAGAGATAGGAACTTTTATGTATATTTATGCTTTCTGTTTTCTAACTTTCAGTTCTATTTTCTTAATTCATTTTGTTGGAAATGAATTTTAAATTAAAATTTTATTTGCTCAGTAATTTACATAAAATCGATTTCTTATTAAGATAGTGAATTGTGATTTGGAGTTTGCCAATTATAACTCATTGTTTCAGTTAATCTATCACAGTGGGGTAATATAAGCAAGGATATGATTATTTTCCCAGGTTAAGTTGTAGAACACTTATGATTGCAGACATTTGGGGGCATAAAATAATAAGTAAAGGTAAAGTACACCTATAACTAAATCCCCTGGGTGAACTGGACTCAGCTTCAGACACACTTGTAACCTGAGCACTTAATAACGAGAATCCCTGGTGTCTGAGGAAGCAGAAGACCGCTGTACCCAGAGTGCTGACGAGCAGTCTTGCCACATCGATGCTATATTAAGATATAGATCAAACCTGCCAATGCGTGACTGACATTCTCAGTGGATAGTTTTTGTAATTTTCCCCTGACGAATAATGTCCACTGTTTGTGTAAATAGCACCCAGCCATGAAAGAATTGATTTTGTACAGGTGAATAATTTAGGCACTGCGACCTGGAGCAAGCCTCCCTTGGCTCAATATCCTTCTCTCAACTTAAAAACATTAGTACCAGGGCCAATCAAAGACAATGCCAAAGGAAGGCTGTTATGCCCCTGGGGTTGATCAATAATACTCTCTACTGTAAATTTACAAGGAGGTTTCAAAAGGGAGCCAAAGGCAGATAAAAAGCAATGACAACAAAAAGCATAGATTTGGGAATGGGTTTGGGGTTTGCACTAAACCCTAGCTCCAGTTTAAGAACAATTAGTTCTTCCATCACGGCCCTGAGCAATACTGACTTTCAGGAAGGTAACATAGACAATAGGGTGCTATAGCAAAGTGTGGTGAAGAAATGAGCTAGTGCCTGGATTTCAGATTAAATATCTTCTAGTGTCTTAAAGGATTGTTTTAGTGATAACATTAAGTTCATGGTTAAAAGACAATTTCTTACTGTCAGACTTGCTTAATAATAGCAGCAGCCCATTTGTGGCTCAAGGAGTTCCCGATATCTGTTTGGAATTTGTCTTCGATTTTATATCAGAAAAGATATTCAAATCTACCAGATTATGGTTTGAGGATCTTTTCTGCCACTTTGAATAACTGGTGTCTAATGATAAAATGTACACCCTAGTTACTGTTTGGTATATTTACTTATATTGTCTTTCTCTGAGACATGTGGATTCCATCAGAGTTCCAAATCAATCATTGAAGTCGTTTTAGGAACAAGATGCCATCAATAATTAAGCTAACTAACTACGAATCATTAAGACTTCCTATAGCTGGACCAGAATGAAGGGTATGTGGGAGTTGATGTATGATGACATTTGAAAGCAATGTCAAAAAGTATTGCTACTGAGGTTCATATATTCACAGGTTTATTCCCAACAAAATAAAGATATTTAAACATGACTCTGTGATCAGCAGATGTCTGAAAACAAGTTATCTCAGTAACACACTTATCTCTGTCTAATCAAGATGCCCTCAAAAAAAAGCTGGTAAATTTTTACTGTGAACGAACATTGATTTTGTGATCGGACTTAATATTAAATTTTCACGTCATCAAAGGTTACTCAGTTTATTCTTTCTTATTTCTGATATGGAAATATTTAACCATTTTTAAAAAATAAGACATGTTTATACTATTATATGAAAGTCTGGAGATTTTTTCATCAGCTACACTAATAATGCCTATTTCTCAATTACTTCACATATTAATATCAATACATATAACAAAATGAATATTAATAAAAACATTAAAAATCAATGTGTATAAGACTGATAGACATCTATTTTAAAATATTTATATGTTTTAACTTATACTTTGGTGGCTTGAAATATGGAATTTGCGTCTCCCCTTGATGTGCAAAGTGAGGTAAACACAAAACTATTTTACTAAAGAATACTGTTATACCTTGCTCTAAAATTAGTCAATACACTTTATAGTTTATGATGGTAAAAGAGGCCTGGTCGAATATTATTTTTAAAGTTGACTTATTTTTCATGTAAACAGATAAATATCAAGTTCTACTCTCTTTCATTTTTGTAGCACTTCTCAACTGTTCAGAATAAGAACATTCACTGCCATCCTAGTTAAGAACCTCGGTCCAGGTTGACTAGAGAAATAAATCCAGAGACACTCATCTGTGTATATAAGAAAGAGCTTTATATAAAAGAGCAATTGTATATTGAGAAAATATTATAGCTCAGTCCAGATCAAGTCCATAAACCTGATATTATCCCATATGTCCGGATACCAGTCTATAAATTCCTCTTAAAGCTCATGAAACACATGCAATGACATTGAATGCAAGACGATCACAGGCCAGTGGGTGGAAAGTCTTGTGGGTCCAGTGGTGGTGGAAGCATCTCAGCACTAGCATGGTTCTCCGTGTGACTTCTCCACCTCCAGGCCTCTGATTCCATCAGCGTAGCTCCATATGACTTGTCAACAGGAAATGTCTCCCAGGGAAAGTGTGTGTCCAGCCACCAGGAAGGAAGACAGGAGTTCCAGAATTCTTCCTAGAATCATCAGGAGAAGGCCATGCCCACACAGAGGCTTCATTGGCTATAACCTGATTGACAGGCTAGATTGCACCCCTTCACTCAAGGTGACAGGAGATTCTGTAACTGCCACAGTCCATTATGGCAAATGGTAGGACAGAGAATTTTCAGTTCACATTATTTAAAATAGCATGAATCTGGTATTCAAATCTTAGCTTGTTGACTAGAAAACAGGAGTATACTCATCCATAAATGCTTAACTTGGGTTAAACTTGCGTTTAGAAATGTTCAACATATCTTGCACCAAAATACTGTTCTTCTAATTTTTATATGTCAATACTTTATCTATTCATTAAATGCCTGGGTGCACACAACTTTGCTTTATATGTTTTAATTAACTTTGTAAAGACACAGTTGCCTAACTTTCAGAAGAAAGACTTTTTTTCTGAAAAGAAAGGTTTATTACCTTTAGAGAACCATCATTTACATAAAAGTAGCCAAATCTGAGCCAGAAGCACAAATGAATATTACTGTAACCACCTGTGGACCGCTCATCATCACAAGTCCAAGCTGCCCATTATCAATGACACATAAAAGCAGTTTGATTCAAGGACAAAAAAGATGCTACCAATAGGAAGTAGCCTTATTGTTCTGTCATCAGAGCATCATTCGATAAGTGCCTTCCTCCATTGTAACCCACATGAGACTCCACCACTACAATGCTGCGTTTCTTGGGCGAGCTGAAGAATGGAGTGATGTAACATAATTCCTGCATTTTTCTTGACATTTTTCTAGGAGACTCCACAATCTTTAATATGAATCACGAATTGAATATAGTTTAAAATGTAGCACTTAGAAAATTCAGGTCTGATGTTTTGTCTCTAAATCATGCCCCTTATGGATTAAATTTAGTGTTTGTATAATACTTGCAATGGTGTTAGCCTTAAAATGTCTTTAAAGATTGCTTATTATATAATATTTTGTCATATTTTGTATTATCTTTGCCTCCTATGGGTATACCTGTATTTCTGGAATTGTTTGCTGATACCATTGCGAGTAATAGTCCTGGCTTTTTCAATGGTCAAGGAAGACTTCTTAAATTGCATAGGGCTTATAGTAAGCCGTGGTTCTCTGCTCAGAAGTCAGAGAAGCTGTCACTGATGTAAAAGCATGTTGGGCTAATACTCCTGGAAGTGACCTGGGAGCAGAGCAGCAGGTCGTTCCATTTACTAAGTCTCCTAGCCAAGGATTAAGCTTGCAACATTGGCTTTGCTCAGATGCAAGATGGAAGTGTGATCGCAATCACTTTGAACCCCTCCGCCCCACTTTTTTTTTCTAAGAAAATAAACATTTTACTTTAAAAAAAAATTGCACAGGGCTTGCAGAAGGCCTGTGGAAGTGTCATGGGAAATATAAAGATTCACTGTAAAAGTTTTACACTGAAGGATCATCATTGTTAATATAAACTGAGTATTTGGACTAGATAGTATGTAGTGCTAAAATAGGAATATGTTCATGAGTATTAGTCATACACAACCCTGTGCAATAAACCACAAAGCTAGAATTTCATTTTCAGATGTTAAAAAAATAAGAAGCAATTGTCAATACCAGCACAGTAATTTTAAGAGAAGAGTTGAAAGATAATGTGAAGGAAAGAAAGCAACTGGCCCAAATATTAGCGAGATACTCACAGTAGTAACAGCTGGAATCACAGTCGTTTTAGTGACATGGAAGGGACATGTGTGAGGATTTTTTTTACAAAATAGAAAATCCGTAGGACCAGCTACTGGATTTGGTAAGAGCAGACAAATCTTCATGTAAGCAATCAAACATAACTCGATGGTCGGGGGTCAGGTATCTGGAAAACCCACATGCATTTAATGGAAACCGAGAACTTAGAATCAATTTAGGTCAAAGGAAAATGAGAGGAGGTTTTGTCATTTGGAAACAGACATTCATTTAAGTGGAGTAGGATAAAGTTAAAATTGTGAGTTGAAAAAACAAGAATGAGATAAAAGTTAGGGAAAAAATTAAGATTGAGGTAAAGTTCCTCTTTTACCACGTTGGGGTAAGAAAAGAGTTTAACACGACCAATGGAATCCGTCTGGGCATCGTGCAAGCGTGGCTCGACCTGTCAGCACAGGACACAGGTTATGTGCCTACACCTGAGCTAATGCACACAGCAGGAACACACTGGACGACTGCACGCTTTGGCTGTTGTTTCATCTGAATGCCAGGTGTCTTTAAGCCACAGGGAGCCTGCATGCAGTGGAATGCCCCCCTCTCTGGTCCTCACAAGAAGCCAAAACCATCAAATCCACTGTCTGATCATAGTTTCATTGCTTTCTGTTCATATCTACTTTTACATGAAGCAGCAAAGAAGTAAACCCACTAGAACAGTTATCATAGTGTGAATAGAAAAATAATTTATTGTAAAAAGAGGCTTTCGCCTCTCTGTGTTTCTGCCTGCCCTCCCTAAAATGAAGATAATGCTGTTACCCAGTGGAGCCATAAAGCATCACAATAAATAGCCCACTGGACCGTAATACACCTGGAGTGCACTTTTCCAGATTTCAATGACAATTACTTCATTCTATCGAAAATGAACTGTGTCTCTATGTGCTTTTAATCGAATCCAATTCTCATAGTTTTTAAAAACAGTCAGATGTTACTATTTCTGATGAAATCTGACTTTCTTTTCCTCAAGTAAATAAGAAATATAGAAAAGGCAAAAATCTGCTGAAGCACGTGAAAGTTCAACCCTGAGTCAGGAAGCCTGAAGAAGAAATGATGCCTTCAAATGATGGTACTGGCAACGAATGTCAAATACCCCATGGACTGCCAGCAGGCCAGCCACATCTGTGTTGCGCAAGCATGGTCAGAATGCTCCTCAGATGCAAGGATTGTGAGCTTTCATCTCACGGACTTTGGGCATGTCATCATTAGGGGCCAGTCCCTGGAGAAGGACATCGCGCCTAGTTAATCAGAGGGCCAATGCGAAGGGAATGGTTCACTGACCCAGTGGCCACAGCAATGAGCTCAACTAAAGGGATGACTGTGAAAACGGGGCGTGACTGTGCCATCGTCTGCTCTTTGGTACAAAGTGTCATTGTGAGTGGGACGGACACAGTGACACCATCCACATCCACAGCAGTACCCTGGACAAAACTCACTGCTGTCAAATAGATCCTGATCCACACCGACTCTACAGGACAGGGTGGAATGGCCACTGTGAGTTTCTGAGACTGTAACTTTTTTTTCTTCATTATTTGGGATTTAATACCTCTATCATATCATTCTATATTTCAATCACATCAAGTAAAATTGTATAATTGTTACCACAATCAGTTTCCAAACATTCTCTTTCTACATGGTCTATTTGACACCATCTCCCCTCTACCACCACCACCAGGACCACTGTATCCTCCCTGCCCTGAACCCCTTATTCTGCTTGCTGTTTCTCTAGGTTCATCGACCCTAGGTTTCCTATCCAGAAAACTGAAAAAGCATAGAATACAGCTTCAAGAAGATGACCTCCATTGACATAGCACAGCTGGGGTATACTTTAACACGAACAGCAGCAATAAATAGAACCCAAACACGAAGAAAACACTACAAATCAAAAATACAAAAAATATTGGAAACCAGATCTTGTCTAGCCCACGTCATAGGGGGGATGTACTGACAATGTTATTCAGAGCAGATTTATGCCTTTGATCTTCTATACTCCACTCTGCCACTCTGTTTAGGGGCCACTTTCCTCCCTTCCCTTGGTTGCAGACAGGGGGAGACCTCCAGGGGCTTATTTGCTATGTAGTTCCACAATTGAATCTTGGGCTCCTACTGCCATCCATCGCCTTCTTTATGGGAGGAGAAAGCCAGCATTATTCCTGAGGAGCTGCTGGTGGTTTTGAACTGTACCTGCAGTAACATCTGCAATGTTACTCACTGCAGATCAATGAGTAAGCACTATTCCACCAGGGCAGCTCAGTACCCCAGATACCTATGCCATTTTTTATTCACTAACACCGTCTTGAGGCACGGTGGTTGGACACAGGAAATTTATCCTTAAAATATTATTGAATCCTCAGGAAAAAAATGCACATAGCCTATCTTTTGAAGTTGAACAAATTACTTAAGTTTCAGCTCTTTCTCCTGTTAATCAAAGAATTTCTGAATCATTATGTTTCTGGTTATTGAATTTAATACACAGACATAGCTTGCTGATGCAAAATCTTCTTGCACGTATTAGACACAATCTTGATGAAGTTAATTAATCACTCTGTTGGTTAAAGTTTTCTCTTCTGAAATGAATGGGCTAACCCCATAAGATTGTTGTGAATATTAATTGAGATAGAGCATATAACTTATTTATGTTTGTGTCAAATGCAAAATTAATATCCAATACTCACTGTGCTTTCACTTTGTGCCTATAACTCTACCAAGTGCTTTATTTGGTTTGCCGGCAGTTTTTATTGCAGAGCTGAGTTAGTTTATTGTGCCAACCGGGCTGATAAACTCACGTGGGATTAATTGAAGAGTAGAGGGATAAATGGCTCAGTAAACCTCGCCTTTCTAGTTCTCAGGTCTCTTGCTTTGTGAGGGTTGCACCAGGGTGCAGCTGCCTTAGCCAGTTCCCTGCTTCAGCTTGCAAGGCTGACTTCCTACATCCCAAAGGAGAAGCCACATGGACCTACTCCGATGCAGCCCTGGGTGCTGGAGCACTGTGTGGACACCCCGACAGTGCTGAGATGTTTACACATTCACTGACTTGGCTTTCCTCATGCAGTTGACATCATTGTGTCTGTTTTGTTTTGTGAGATGGAGGAGGACTTTGTGAACTGGTGTCGGACATATGGCTTAATGTTGGACTGTGGGTTTGGGCAGCACTGGTTGGGATATTTTCTTGATGCGCACTAACCTTTATATAAAACTCTCTCTTATACATGAGTTTCTGTGGATTTGCTTCTCTAAAGTACCCAGACGAATACATTATGGTACCCATTGCCTCGATAGCAGCATGAGTTTAGAGTTAATATGGATTTTAAAGTAAGACAAAATGTATGTAGAAACCCTAAGAACCTCAATAATTTACTAGACAGTGCTTTGAACTGAATTCCAAACTGGCAGCAGCCATTGGTAATCCAATCAAGTTGAATACTTCATCTACTTAAATATCTTTAAGGCAGAAAATTTCATTTCTTAAATTTATTCCATCTATAATATGTGATAGTCATATTTCCACTGATAAAATAAAACTATTTTTGCCAGAAAATAATTAGGAAGAAACCATATTAAAAAAAAAACCCTACAAAGCAGCCCTCATTACAAAGCTATGCGATATTATCAGGCCTTCATGTAAAATCTTTATCAACTGAAAAATTCACCTTGTGGCATCTCAGTTCTGACATCTTGGTGTTTCTTCCCACGCAACCCGTTGCTACTCTTATTTTACAGAGAGTGCCTGTGAATGAAATTTCAAAATGAAGAGCATTTCTAGCATTGTCGCTAGGTCGCCTACCCTGTCAATCACAAGTGCTCGTTTATGTGCCTTTTCAACAATTGGCAGGAAGCAGTGCTTCCAGCCGTCCACTGCGTGTCTTTGACTCCTCCTCCACTCCGGCTGTCTGTAACATGCTAATTGCCGCGAGAGTTCGTCTGCCAGTTCTTTAGCGCTCTCAGGACAATGGTTTGTTCAACTGACCTGCATCCATCCAGCTTGCGTAAGGAGTCCCCAACTATTTGGTTGTGGTTTCAATGGCCATTTCTGGGCATTCACCAGTTTGAAAGAATTAACATAGTTGAATAGAATGAAATTTAGCAAGAGTAGCTGCTTTGTAGAGTGAACATCATTAGTATGCATATAAAGACTGCAGTAAACAGGTAGACATATTTGATCGTCTCTGGCTTCCCTGTTGCCATGACTCAGGGATCAAACAAGCCTCCATGGTCCACACTTCTTTACCTATCCTGGTACCGACAACTCACACACTACTCTCTACCTGTGCTAGGTTCAATCATTCATTGCAATGGCCACAAATAATACATAGACAATAAAAACAATCCAGGGGGGCTATTAGAGAGGTTAACAGATTACTAGAAGTCAGGATCAGCAAAGAGTGAGGATATAGTCATTGGTCTCCTGAGCCAGCAGTTAGCAGAAAGCCTCTTGCCGGTCCTCACTCTCTCAGCCACATGGTCCGTTGGCCTTGACCTCCAGGGGCCAAGACACCAGCCTGCCTGTCACTCTGCCTCACAGTTCCATGGTGTAAGTAACCCATAGTCTCAGTGCTACTCATCTGAGTCCCAGTGCCAGTCTCTGGTTCCATTTAGCTTGTTTCTGCCACTTAAAGCCGAACTTGCTCTACCAAGATTCTTGGAGTTTCTCTCTTTTTATGGTAAGGAAAGCAAACCAATCTCTTCCCAAATCTCCTTCCCAGTTTGCATAGACCCACCACTCATTTGGTGGGGAGTTACTGAGACATAGATAGAAGTGCTATACTAAGAAATTTAAATCCAGATTCAATAATGAATGATACAAATAAGTGGAAGAAAGACAGTCTTAGAGTTAGATGGAATGTGAACATGAGAAAAAAAGCATTATTTGGTGTTTAAGAGTGAAAAGAATCCCAGGTAGCCTAGTGGACTATGCATTGGGTTGCTAAGCTCAGCATCAGCAGTTCAAATCCACCAGCTGCTCCACAGGAGAAAAAGTAAGCTGTGTGATCCCACACAAATGTACAGTCTCAGAAAATCAAAGTTACAGTTCTACCCGGCTTCTAAAAGGTCATGAAACAATGGTGTAGAAGCTATGGCTCCCCTCCTCTGGCTTCAGAAGGGGCAGTGGACTCCAGCTCCATCTCTGTCCCAGGTGAGACCCATTTTTCTCAGGCAGCCTTTTTTATTTTATATAGATGCCAACAGTCCTGCCACGGTGCGCCACTTGTTTTCTGAGTTTGATAACCTGTTGCAATGGCCACACAGAACTCATAACATGTGCTACCATTTGCATTTCTTAAGGAAGATAACAGGTCACGCAATGCTGAGGATGCCAGTCTTTAGTCTGTAGCACCTTTTTCTCAGCCATGCTGGCAGGAAAGTCTCTCTCTGGCCCTCGGCCTCCCAGCCATGTGGTCCTTTGTCCTCTGCCTTGTTCAAATGAGCTCACAACGCTCCTTTAGTTCTGAAAAAACCTCAAGTCCACCTCAATGTGCAAACAAGCCTTCTGCCTGCAACCTTCTGCCTCGGCGTTACTCCTTCAGTAGGTTGGGCAGCTCAGAGTATTGGCAGTCTCCTCCACACCGGTCCTCTGCCACTTTCCAGGAAATGAATGAAAATATGTGCTAGAATCGAAATGACCTGAGACTAGGTGAGGTCAGCAAATGATGGTTATGCAAGGTTTCAATTCGACACTCCCCCAAATTTTATGAGTTGTTTGGATTTATTCCCCTAAGCTCATAATTTGAAGGCTTTGTTCTGTTTTGTTAAAGCAAGAATAACGTTTCCTACATATTGCTTAAGAAATGGCAAGGGACCAGTGCAGCTACAGTTGGTCCATTCTGAGCATGCCCATTATCTATAGAGTAGATTAACTCAAAGAAAGAAATTATGTCACCAATCTTCTTTGAAAGATGTAGTTATTAGCAGAATAAAGGTGATTTTATGGAGGTGAGAAGTGTTGCCTTTCTATAGGACCAGGTAGGATTGTTTGGCTCTCAAACAATGCATGTAGGTTGTGTCCCTCTCGCTCAGTATCATGCCCTGCTCTGTATTCTTCTGTTACTTATTCTTTTTTTTGAAACATTTTATTAGGGGCTCATACAACTCTTATCACAATCCATGCATATACATACATCAATTGTATAAAGCACATCCGTACATTCTTTACCCTAATCTTTTTCTTTTTTTTACATTTTATTAGGAGCTCATACAACTCTTATCACAATCCACACATATACTTACATCAATTGTATAAAGCACATCCGTACATTCTTTGCCCTAATTACTCTCAAAGCATTTGCTCTCCATTTAAGCCCTCTGCATCAGGTCCTCTTTTTTTTTTAGTTCCTCTCCCTCCCCGCTCGCCCCTCCCTCATAAGCCCTTGATAATCCACAGATTGTTATTTTGTCATATCTTGCCCTATCCAGAGTCTCCCTTCCCCCCCTTCTCTGCCGTCCCTCTCCCAGGGAGGAGGTCACATGTGGATCCTTGTAATCTGTCCCCCCTTTCCAGCCCACTCACCCTCCACTCGCCCAGCCTCGAGGCTATTTATTCTTATGCTCCTCTTTGCCCTTCCTCTCTCTCATCTATTTCTCATTCCTCTCTCCTGTATTTATCATGTGGTAAAGTGCAAATGGCAAGTGTATGGTTTTCATATATACCCAAGAATAAATATGCTCACATGTCTCTACTATCTCTTTATATCTTCTGTAAAATGAATATAAGCCTACCTACTTCTTATACATTCTAAGATAATGTGTGCCATGTGGCTGGTCATAGTAGGTGTTCAATAAATATAACTTTTTAATTTTGAATACCTATTAGCAAATAATAATTATATTAGGGCAATGAGAGAAATGGTGAGGCCAACATACTTATGTGAAGCATAAAAAAGGGTATCATAAAAGATACTTTTATAATAAAAGTATGTTTTTACATTTAATAATAGTCTGAAATTATTTTTCTCAACACCAGATGATATTATACCAAGGAATTTTAAGAATAGGAACAATTAATAAGATGCATTTATGATAATTATCTTCCAAATCCAATTAATGGTAGTACAATGAAATTATAATAAAAGTAATTCATGCCTTTCTCCATTAAACAAATATTCATTGAGAGCATGCGCTCTGTCAGCCATTGTTGAATGTGTTTAGGAAATATGAGTTTAGGAATATAAATATTCTTCTAAAAGATCTTGTATTGAAATTTTCATACATTGGAACATATTCATTTTCAGAATTGCTACTGTGTTTTTTTTCTTTTCTGTTTTCCAGGGTTTTTTAAATTTGTTTTCACCTTGATGTATCGGATTTTAGCTGGTCGTGGGTAGAAGGTGTTTACTTGTGTAGTTGGAACCAGCATGCTGACATCCTACAACAGTAACAATTCCCAAAGTTCCATGTATCCAGGTGTCTTTGTTTATGCTTCCTCCAAGTATTATGTACACACTGACTAGAGCCCTGGCATCCCAGTGCTTACCAGTTGGGCTGCTAACCGCAGGGCCCGCAGTGTGAAAGGACCAGCTTTCAGAAGACAGCTGGAAA